>NC_090924.1:363058471-364308471 GCF_040938575.1 Ambystoma mexicanum | reverse complement strand
AAACTGGCCCACTGTGGACAGAAAAATGGTCCATTCTGGCAAGAAAACAGGCCTATCTAGAATCATGGGCTGACACTTTAGCCAGTGCCTTATTACCCTATAAACCAGTACAAGCCTGCATGATCTGATCTCTGCTAACCTCTGAGCAACTGGGTCTCACTTCGGGAATGCATGTAGCTTTTTGCTTTATAACATGGGTGTAAAAGGCGTGATGGATGAAGATGCATCTGTGCACTAGCAAGGTTGATAGGGATAAACACATTTGCTGGTATTATATCTGGGCCACCGGGGCAACCTTGAAAAAAAGCATTGTTTGTGCATTATGACATGCCGGTCAAAGGTGTACAGTATTAAGAGTCCCCTCCAGAAATCATAGCTATTTACATTATGATATTGGGGTCAAAGATGTAGTGAATGGATATGGTGTCTGGTAACTAGTAATGTTGGTTCAGGTAAACAAATGTGCTGGTTTGTCCCTGAGCTATTTGTAATTGAGATAATGGAAATAAAGATAAAACAATATTTTATAACTTAATCCATTCTCTCATAATGCACAGATCAGTTTGCCAGCTTGAGTTTTCTTATGCCAATGAGGGAGCTTCAACTTGCAACCTTGCCATTGGTAAACTTATATTCTAACCTCTGAGCCACCAGTTTCCCCTCAAGGAAGCATAGTAGTTCTTTGCATTATGACATGGGGGTTAAAGGTGAAGTGGATGACTATGCATCTGGTAACTAGCAATGTCGGTTCGGGTAAACAAATGTGCTGGTCTCTCTCTCTGAGCCATTTGGGTTTTTTTTAAATTGCTAATTTATTACATTTTCCAAACAAAAATGTAACAAATTCAACACACAAACAAATAAAAACAGAAACAGAAACAAAAGTAAATACAATTGCAGCGTATAGCAGAGGCGTAGACAGGGTAGGTGCCTGAGCAGGCAAGGCCCACCCAAATCTGTAAATGCCCACTCAGCGGCGATGTGTGGACATTTACAGATGTTACTTATGTACCATTACGGTAACTCACAATCTGGTCAGAAGAGGTCCAAGCCGCTCCCCCCCACATTCGAGATGTGGTTGAAGGACCTCACTTGGACTCAAATGTGTGAGGAGGATTACATCAATTCCCTCCCCGTGAACTCTCGCCCGAAAAACGTGTGGACAGACTTCTGTAGTTACCTGAACAATAAAGATGACATAGAACTGCTCTCTTCCCCCCTGCCAGATGCACAGGTTGAATTATGACCTTGAACTGTGTAAAGTCTAAAGGGCTGCAAGCCTATCCTCCTCGAATACCCCCTTTATGTATTGCTAATTCCAAATGTCCAATACCATTTGTCTATGTACTGTGTTGTATGCCTGCTACTGCTACTTACCAATAAAGAAAACTTTTAAAAAAAAAGAAGAGGTCCAAGCCAGTTCCTACTCTTAGTACCAGCATCAAGAGACATCCGCTCAACATTACCAGCTAGGCCCCCGGCCTGCCGCCACCTTGACCATAATGACAGTTGAGGATTAAATCAGAGAGAAATATTTACACAGAAATGGTTTAACCGAACAAAGAGGATAAAGGCCACAAAACACGTGAAAAGGAAGCCACACCTCAGTGTGGCTAATCAGACGATACTGAGTGCTGGCACAAATCTTTTCCGTCAAATCTATTTTCCACATTTTGAACCACCAGTTATTTACTTGCGGGCCCTTCTTTGATTTCCAGCACCTGGCCAATGTAATCCGGGCGGCCATTAATAAGTGGCTAATCAATGACGCAATGTGTCCATGGGGTACACAGACTCTTCCGTTTCACCCAACAAAAGCACCCAATGTTCAATAGGCAACTGTAACCCAGGTATGTCCTTTATCAGTGTCAGGACTTCCTTTAGAATACTTGGGCCCTCCCACAGGTCCACCAGAGGTGTAAAAGGTTGCCCTTCAATGCACAATCTCTTCAGCACAGAAGGAAATTGAACCATCTATCTTATTCAAAAGGGACTGGTGTATGTACCACCGAAACATGAATTTATATGCATTTTCCTTGTTCGGCACACATCAGCATGCCACAGCAGCCCTTGCCCAGATTCTGCTCCGGGACTCACCTGACCCAAATCCCTCTCCCACTGTGACATATAGGAAAGCCGTGATGTCGGGTCTGATTTGTCCGATAGTTCATACAATCTAGCTATCTTTTTTTATAGACCACCCCGCCATGCAGTAAGCTCCAACGCAGTGGGTGCCCGTGTTCCAGACCTGCACCGCAGCATTAGTCGCCCATTGCCTTAGATGATAGTACCGCTCAGACTCTGAAACACCAAACTCAACTTTGCACTCCTCGAATGTCAACGGAGTGTCCCTGTGAAACTCTCTGAGCCGTTTGTAATGGAACTAATGATAAAACAATACTTTTATAACAGTAAATAAACATTAAAAATGTTTAGTAATTTCCTCCCAATGTCCAGATTGAGGTACCAGTTTCTGCGTTTTCTTGCCAACAAGGTGACATAAAGGTGCAATCTTGCCATTGGGAAACTAATACACTAACCTCTGAACAACAGGTTTCCTTTTCGGACAACATAGCTGTTTACATTCTGACATGGGGGTCAAAGGTGTAAGGGATTAATATGCATGTTGGAACTAGCTGTGTCGGTTAGGATAAACACATGTGCTGGTCTCTCTCCCTGGGCCATTTGTAATGGAAATGAAGATAAAACAATGTTTCATAATAGTAAATAAGCATAGTGCTAGGCTATTAGGCAAGTCTATGCAAAAAGGATGAAAATACTCGTCCTTGGCACTTAAGGGGTTAAACATGTTTACTTAGTTCCTCCTAATGTACAGATTAATATACCAGTTTGTGGACTTAAATGCAAATGAGGTGACTTGAACCTTTCCAATTGGTAAACCAATGCTCTAACCTCTGTGCCATAGGATGCCTTTTAATGTATCATAGCTTCTGAATTTTGATATGGGGATCAAAGGTGCAATGGATTAATATCCGTCTGGAAACTAGCAATGTCTGTTGCGTAAACACGTTTTCTGGTTTCTGAGCCATTTGTAACAGAAATATAGACAATACAGTGTATTTATAACAGTAAAAAAGTTCACCTCTTTCCTCCCAATCCAAAGATGAATGCACCAGTTTGATGACACTCATGCCAATGAGAAGACTTGCTATTGGTAAACCGATATTCTAACATCTGGGCCACTGTATCATGCTTCAGCCAGTATAGACTTTTGCAATATGACATGGTTTCAAAGAAGTAATGAATTAATGCATTTGGGAACTAGCCATGTCAGTTGGGATAAACAAACTTGCTTGTCTCTCTCTCTGAGCGAGCCATTTGTAATGGAAATAAAGATAAGACTATATTTTTATAACAATAAAGAACTTTGACAAGGCTACCCCCATTGCTCAAGTGAACCAATTTGAGTATTTTCAAGTAAATACAGGATCTTGAACCTGTAAGTCTGTCTTTGGTAAGCCTGTGCTATAACCTCTGAGCCAACAGGTCCCTCTTGCAAAACCATAGCTTATTGCACTATGACATGGGTGTCAGAGGTGTAATGGAGGAATATGCACCTGGGAACTAGAAATCTGGGTTCGGGTTTACAAATGTGCAGGTCTCGCGCTCTGAGCCACTTGTAATGGAAATAAAGGTAAAGCAATATTTTTATAAACGTGAACACACATTACAAATATTTACTGATTTCCTCCAAATGCACAGATCAGTGCACCACTTGCAGTATTTTCATGCCAACAAGGAAAGCACAACCTTGCTTTTGTTAAACCAATGCTATAACCTCTGATCCACAGGTTTCCTTTAAAATAAAACATAGCTTCTGCATTACTACATGGGGGTCAAAGGTGTAAAGGACTAATATGGATCTGGCAGAAAGCAATTCCCGTTGGGGTTAACACATTGGCTGGTGTCTGAGCCATCTGTAGTGGACATATAGATAAAACAATATATTTATAAAAGTAAAAACCTTTACCCATTTCCTCCCAATGCACCAGTTTGAGAATGTTCATGCCAATGATGGGACAATAACCTACAACCTATGGTCTAACATCTTGGTCGCTGGTTAACCTAGTAGAAAGCATAGCTTTTCACTGGCGGTCAAAGGTGTAAAGTATTAAGATTTTGCTGAGAACTATCAATGTTGGTTGGGATGAACCCATTTTCTGGTTCCTTTCTCGGAGCCATTTGTAATGGGAATAAAGACAAAACAATATTTGTATAACTATTTTAATAATGAAAATATATTAGAAACATTACCATCCAATGCGCAGCTCAATTTGTCAGTGGCAGTATTTTCATGGCAACAAGGTGATTTGAACTTGCAATCTTCTCATTGGTTAACCTGTTCGCTCACCTAGGAGCCACAGGCTGTCCCTTCAGTCAGCTGACAGTCTCTTGCCCTCCAGTCATGGGCCTCAGTCCTTCCTTAGGGGTGGGTGGTAGGAAATCTTTGGCTCTGGCTTTCCGAATCCCCAAGGACTTGAGATGGGCTCTTGTGCACTACCGATCAGCCTTCCTCCTTCAGGGCTCGCAGGGGGTAGCAGCTCTCCACCTCTACTTTCAGCCTCCCTAGGCCTGCACTGCCTTTGCTGCTTTCCTCCAGGCCAGGCAGCAGTCCTTCCAGTACTCCACTCCTCAGCAGTCTCTCCTTGAATGAAGGGGGATCAGCAGGTTCATCTCATGTCTCCAGGTCCAAGACAATGGGCCTAATTACGGGTCCGGCGGTAACCCTGCCGATGCTACCGACGGGTTGCCACCGGACCCGTTAATATTTACCAGCACCTGACTTCCCGGTGCCATCGGGAGATTACAACTGCGGCGGCCCGGAAAGTCAGGCACCAGTAAAATGTAAGTCCCCATTCCCATAGAGTCCCTCAGGGTCTCTATGGGAGTGGGGACGCGGAAGCACCGGCACTGTTGCTAACGGTGCCGGTGCTTCTTTGACCACTCTGCCTACCATCGCCGCTGTGCCCGGCAGGGTCAGACCTGTCGGGCACAGAGGCTCCGACAGGCAGACCGGTAATATGCGGCTCCAAAAACAACAGTGGCGGTGAGCTTACCGGCACCCTTGTTTCCGGACCGGCAGGGTCTTAATTAGGCCTATTCCCAGACCCTTTTTTTCCCAGTAAGGCTTTGGAGAACTTTCTAAGGCTAACGTGTATTATCTACTGGAATTGGTTACTCCCCTTAGGAGCCTTAATTGCCCTCATTATATGATTATTAGATAAGCTAAGTGATTGGTGAAAAGAGGAATGGTTTCCATTAGACTTTAAAAGGAACCACAAGCGTTAATATGTGTCTATGGCATGCAACATCATCTTGGAATTCTGTACATTGAATTTGGCGGCTCCATAAACTACTGCGGTCTCTTCTGTCAGGTGCCTTTTCTATGACAGGGCGCTGGTGCACATGGTCGGTGCGCGCCCCATGGCTTGTTTCTGTATTTCAGTCCGAGGGCTGGTCTGCTCCCTTGCGGATTCTGTGAGTTGCATTTGCCACGTGTCAGGCGGTTACAGGTTATCTTTGAGGAGAGAATACTGTGTCTCTACAAGAGTGGGGAGCCAGCGGGATTTCGCTCGACCCCCATCCCCCACTGTGTGACTCTTCACGCAGCAGCCGTGTCAACCCAGTCCCTAGAGGCTCAGCCCCCATATGGCATTGTGGGGAGTATTTCCTCCAGCTAGCCCATTGTAATGTAATTAGTGTGTCCTAATTGGTTACACCTCCTCCCCATGTGTATGTCTTAGTTTCTTCTTTGTGTCTAGGCGTTGTGGTTTCCTGGATAATGAACTTCAGCCAGTGCCCTGTCGCCTACAGCCCAAGGTCTCAAAGAGTTAGACCACCATCTGGGTACCAGCCACCGCCATATTTGCAGCCGGCAATCCTGCATTATGACTATGGAATCTGTCAGCACGTTTGCTCCTTCTCTGTGCGCATGTACTATGTGTCGTTGTTTTCGCCTCCCTTGCCGATGCTGGATTCTCAGTGGGCTACATTCCACTAACCACTTCGGGGGTTGTGCATCAATGAAACCTGCTTTGCTTGTGGACTTGTGAACAGAGACCGGAATGAACGTCAAAGTTCCTGCATGCAGATTGTCAGCCCAAACCCTTCCTGAGGCTCCGTTTCTTGAGGTGTTTGACCCCCATAATACGTTTCCCCACAATTGCTGGTGCATCTGGGCACTCGCCTTCATTCTGCATGAAAGCTCATTTCTGGTGGGGCATTCTACAGCCCTTTTCCTGAAGTGATGTCCATGTAAAAAAGCACGTATAGGAAAGACTAAAAGGCAGATACATTACAGATGGGAGAACAAAGATATAGAGTAGGGTCAAACACCATTCTAGCGCATGCAGTGTGTGCTATGCCAACGCCTAGTATGCCACTCCACGGACAAGTCTAAGCACCCACTCTGGAAATACTAAGGTGAGCATTTGGTGCACTGTTCGGCCTGTTAACAAAACATACCATAACATAAATACAAATACGTGCGCTCTGAGGCCCATGGGCGTGAGGGGCGTTATAAAAACTAAACTAAACATTGTTAGGGACTCTAGCACCCGATTAACGATGATTATTGCGGTTTCAATCGCACATTAAAAGGTTTGAACAAGCAGTGGAAAGGTCAGCTTTGCTAGAATACGTGAGAGTAATAATGAGATGAATCAAAGGCTATTAGGAAACTAATATTAACGGCATTAATGCACTTGCCAATTGTAATGTTACTTTTCGATATGAGTAGCATGGAAGCTATTCACTTAATGCTGGGCCACTCATGTCATCAGGAACAGAATTGTGCCCTTACAGAGAAGCGATGGCAGACCTCTGAGGGGGTCGTCCCTGTGCTACCGCCATGGGCTGCATCACAGAAGTAGTGGCATCTCCTGCCCCCTAATGCCTTCCAGATCCCCTCCAGGGTCTCTCAAACAGGGACTGCAACACAATAATCAAAGTCAGTGTCCATCTCTGTTTGCCATTATTTGGGCTCATGCTTGCTGCTGTGAAACAGCCATCCTCTTTCTCGTTATGGCTTCTTTCTGCTTTTCAATAAGGATGTAAGTGAGGTATTGTTATGCAAACAAAAGAATACAAATGCAGCCTTGCAGGTGTGTGGAGATGCTGTTAATCTTAACTAATAGGTGCCTACTTTTTTAGTTTAATGTATGGGCCGGTTTTGTAAGGACAACTATGTTCTTTCACATCCTCAACCCACAGTGTAATCATCAGTTCATCCGGTATCATGTGGAAATGGTGTGTTCCACCATTTTGAAACAGGGTTGGATATTTATAGTGTTACTTAATGCACGGGTCCCTGGTCTATAAACTTCATATTTACAGGCTTGTAAATCGTGACGCCATCTTGGGATCCTATGTTTTCCTAATTTCGTTTCTTACACTGACCCAACAGGACTTGCACACTCTTAAATTTGTGTAGGTATTGCACTTACTCAACTAGAGCATAAAATACACTGTTTGGTGTCCCGTGTCAGTTGGTTAATGGCATTACCATACCATCCACCTAACTGCACAATTCTAACAAAACTTGTTATACTCAAGAACGTTTTAGAATGCCATTTTTCCTTGATTCCCCTATTTACATAAGTGATCGTATAATCAACCGTAATCATCCGATGAATGACCTCACACTTGAATATTGACACTTTTTATACCAAAATGCACATCATAAATGCATAAATGATTTCATACCTTCATTTTATTGTTCATCGGACCATCCGTAGCTTCTGTCCAAACTTCATATTATTCAGATGATAAAACATCAAAGGCAATATCCCTGTATACTGAATCACTGTTCTGGTAAACTGGTAAGATCGCTAAATGGGTTGAGTGCTCACTGCTGCAATTTGGGTGTGAT
This sequence comes from Ambystoma mexicanum, assembly GCF_040938575.1. Classification (NCBI taxonomy): domain Eukaryota; kingdom Metazoa; phylum Chordata; class Amphibia; order Caudata; family Ambystomatidae; genus Ambystoma; species Ambystoma mexicanum. Next base: position 364,300,580 of record NC_090924.1, on the reverse strand, counting down.
TTGCAGGTTCAATTCCCGGCAAGTTCATTTCATCCTTCTGAGGTCGATAAAATGAGTACCAATTTCGATTGGGTATTAATTGTGTATAAAAATGTTCTTTGTAAAGCATTATATAAACAACACATTTTTATGGAATTTTACAATATTATAATCCTCCTCTTTTATCGCCTTATGTTTGCATTTTTCTATTAGGATACTGTTCTACTTCTTATGACATGGGTGGCCCGACATCAGTCAATGACGTCCATATATTACTCATATCGAGATATAAACTTTAATTTAACGATCGGAAATTAGATTAGTAAAGTGCATTAATGATGTCAGGCAATTAAGACTCCTAGTTTGTCACTAATTTCCTAATATTCGTTCACTTATGGCATTATCGCTATCTAATTTATTCTAGCAAATCCAACGTTTCCACTGCTTGTTCAAACCTTTCAATGTGTGATTGAAGCCATAATATCCATCATTTTTTAAGAATTGTTCATCTGGTGCCAGAATCCCTAAGAATGTCTGTATTTATGTTATGGTATGTTATGCTAATAGGCGTAAAAGTGCACCAAATCATCACCTTAGTAGATTCAGGGTGCTTACACATGTCCTTTGAGTGGCATGCTAGACGTTGACATACCATATCGTGGCATACCACAGGTGACAGAATGTACTAGATCTGTTTTACCCTATTTTAAATTCATCTGCCTTTTGGTTTTTCCTATAAATGGTTTTTCACAGGGACAGTAATCATGGTGTACACAATTGCTTGTCGGGGCATTTGTATTCCCCAGCAAGTTCCAATGCATTCCCTTATATATAAAGCCATTCAGACAGATAAAGACAACCATGATACATGAAGACATTACAGTAAGACCACAGAGATAGTCACTATTGATGGAAGGCAACCCTCAATGCACTAACTGAGGCATTAATCACCTATTTCCTCCTTAAGGAGTGTACTAGACTATCACATACATTTGATCTTCTTCAAAATCGAACAGCGGCATGTTGATATCATGTAGACAAGGTTCAGCAATTAGTTTTTTAAATGGTTTGCTGAATGTTCTGGCTATATTCTGAATAAGTTATGAAATGCTCTCTTCATGAATCAGCCTCTGGCTTGTCAGTTGGAGCAATCCGACAGTCCAGGTTGTTATGCCAAGCTTATTTCACTCTATCTTCTTTACACATCCTTTCAGATAGCTGCATTGTTGAAGAGCTTTAATAAGTTCTCTGCTTCAACAAAACAATCAGTGGGAGTTCATCTTGTTGAAATTCTAAAGCTGTGTACAGTTTACATCCATATATCTGTGTCAGATGTCTAGAAAAGCCAGCACTTCAGTACTATATGTCATAGTGAATTTCAAATTGGTACCCTTTTATCCCAACAGAGAGCATTTGAAGATGTCACCAGAGTTGCCATGCCACATCATAATATTGTCATAAATATTTTCTTTCTTTTTATTGTATTTATAGTGTTATGTTATTGCCATAAATAATCAGGTCTAGCTTCCTTTTAAACTGGATTACTATTAAACAATTAATCAATTTTCAAACGAAGTCACATACAGACTTGTGAGAATAGCAGCAAACTCTGCCCCTATTGCTGTCCCTTTGTTTGCATATGATGGATGCCCTTAAGTATGAAATAATTTCTTGACAGGACTATTAAAATCAAGTCACTTATTTAAGTAGTGATATTGGTATATCTCTGTTGTGGAAGGCTTTTTACTTCTCAGTTGTATGTTTGTGTTCAATGCTGTTATGAATTATACCAACAGATTTATTTCAGGGTGAAACTCCAACCTCTCATTCAACATAATTAATTCTTTAGTATTTTTTAAATATAAACCAGTACAAATCACCACAGGATGAATGCATTGTTCCACAAGTCTAGACAACTGTTCAGAGTCTCGGCTGATTGTGTCGGTGTGTCTTGTGCCTTTTGTACATTTTTGTGGACTTATAGCAGGGTATAGAAACATGATGTACAGGGGGGTCTCACAAATCAGATGTAGATGTACCTCACAGCTTCTACACCCTTCTTCTTTTGCTTGATCTATGCCGCTGCAGATAAGGTCAAGGGTTTCTAATGCAGGCCAGCATTATATTTATAATTATGCTTCCTGTTATTTAAGCGGGCAAATTCCATTTGGGCATACATATCAGTGGTCTTAAAACCAAAGCTGATGCCTTTGTTGGCTGACTTTAATACCACATTTTTATTTAGCTCTACTATATTTAGTGCTACCCTTTATTCACTTCAGATTAAATGGTTGATGTTTGGGTACACCATGAATCTGTTTCAAATCAGTGATAAACCTTCTCTAAAAGGTTATCATCGTTGGGCATCGCATGGTAACAGGGCATTAAGGTAGATTTTGATCACAGACCAGCGACACATTCTGTAAACTCTACATCTTTATCTCAGAAATGTATTTTTAATTGTGCTTTTCGCAAGCCTGATCTGTAACTGAATTAGGCGGGCTGGTAGGTGTCTCAGTGACTTACCATTTTAATAATCATAACTTGATTAACAATATAACATGTTACCAAAGAAGATACATTGTGTACCTGCTGCCTTTGAGTGACATTTTATTGAATCTACCAAAAGCATTCAGCTTGTTATGCACCCCTCTCATGTATAATCACCCAACACTCACACTTCGTAGGGGGACATCACATAGACAATAGCCACTCCCAATACCACATTCACTGCTATGTCTGCAGCCATCTACCAATTATAGCCTTCTGTTTTAAATGCTAAGCACACAAAGGGACATGATAAAAGATACTTTGCTGCCCTGTTTCTCTCGTTATGCTTGAAATGCAAAACAAAAAGGGCAAACAGGGGCAGATTGTTATGCGTTATGCTGGGCCAAGTGTTCTGTGCCTGCACAGGTGTGCTACACTGTGTCTCTTGTGCCATGCTCTGCCATTCCAAACATGAGGCTGCCCATCAAGACCATGCTAAGCGCAAGACCACACATAGCGATTCCTGTCCAGACACTCCTCATGTTGTAACTCTCCAGATCCTGTGGTCCCCTGGTGCTGCTCTGTCCTTCGTTGATCTTCCTCCATTTGTCCTGGCTCTTCAGCTGCTGCTGCTTGTTGCTCTCTGGCACCCCCTGATACTGCTACCTGGTCGCGCTCTTACTCCTTCTGCTGTCACTGTGTGGTGTTCACCTTTGCTTGGTCTTCTTTTCTGGAGTCTCCTGTCTGGCTTGTACCTCTCTCCATTACAACCCCTCCAGCAACTTACCTGGTCCATGCTTACGTTACTCACTACCTGCACGCTACCCTCTGCATATCTGCCATATTCCTGTGCTGTTGCAGCACCCTCTTCGCCAACCAGCTCCATCTGATCGCCTTCTGTGCTTCAGGATCAGCTGGACACTAGCACTACAACTAGGCGGTGTCCAGGGTTTTGGACTTCAGGCTTTCCCCAGGTACTCTCTGTCTGCGAGTCACATTGGTTCTGTGTCGTCAGCACCAGAGTGGCTTATGGGACTGGCCACCCTTGTCTTCATGAATCATCCACCAGAAAGAATGTAAGAGTGTTTATGCTGCCCACCATTAAGTGACTGACCTTAAACGTTGGTCTGTGAGCACTGGGAAGGCTGCAAACAGCTGATCCTGCACCCTCAAATAACTGTCTCCCAGAGCAGCCACCTGCTTTGCACACCCCCAAAAATAGACTTGAGGATGATCTTCCTAAGTACGGAACACTTACAGTAACAGTTTATACACGTTGCTGCTATCAGGGGTTCTAGGACCCTCACAATTAAAAAAAGACCTCCCGTAGTTTGTCACTGTACCTGATATTGAGATCACTTCTCCTAGTTAGGTATGGGGCAGCATTAAAAGGGTAAGAAATAAGTTATAGAACTGTGACAATAGACGACATGGCAGAGGAGGGGATCGAAGGAGGCCTGAGAAACATCTGCTCAAGGTCAGTTGTATAAGGTGGGTAGATGGTCAAGCAGGTGAGTGGGGCAGAATAACAGGCTCCTCTTCAACTGTTTTTCAATTTGTCTTCTATTAAAATAGATTAACTGTTAGGCGTATTGACGATGAGGGCTTGGGGCATTTCCTCAATAATAAACGATCAGGGTATAGAGAAGGGGGGAGAGCATAAGACAGACACAACCCTTCTGAATTTCTGAAATCAGAGGAACATAAAGATACCATCTTCCAAACAATGTACCTAGATACCTAGATACCTTGATAATTGATGATCAAAAGAGGTGGTGAGATGCGCCAAACCACACTAGAAAACTAGTGGATGCTATTAGGAATCTAAAGCCCCCATAAGAGTTCAAGGCCTGATGGACCACCTACTGTTTTTTTATACATCAATGCTAGCCCACTGGCAGCCCTGTTCAATTCTTTCAGTGAGGCGGGAAACTTGGAAGAGTCATTGAGGCAGGCCCATGTGACAGTCGTCCCCAAAGTAGTGGAAGTCCTTGTGAAAAGTGCTTCATATCAGCCCATATCACTTATAAAATCAGATGTTAAGATGTGCACGTGCCTATCAGATACAAGACTTGAGTACAACAGTGACTGTGTACTTCTTTTGGTAGATAAAACGCAGAGGGTGCACAGTCCATCCCTATTGCTTATGCACAATGCTGAAAAAGCACTTGATGGGGTAGATTGTACATTCTTAAAGAACACACTCAGGAAATTCAGGTTTGGGCTGAAATACTAAACGAGATTATAGTGAACTACAAAAATACTGTGGCAAAGGTAGGGCTATGGACTTTGCCGACTGCAGAGAGGGACCAGTGTTGGGTGCCCACTCTCTCCACTCTTCTTCGCTCTAGGAATGGAGCCACTTCCAGTGAGAATCAGAGGCAATAGTGGGTTCGTGGGAATTCAGATGGATGCACAAACCACACAATTAGTTTATTTGCAGACTGTCATCCTGTCACTAACTTTTCTTAGAGGCTTCCCCAATAGACGTGCGGCAGGATATTGAACCCTTCAGGAAAGTCACCTGCTTTCATTTCAGTTCAAAAATGTTATTCAGGATAATATTCAATGAACAAATTGAGTAAAACAAGCACAGCCAAACTATAAATAAGAAAGCTGCATAATACTCTTTGACATCTTCTAAAAGCGGCTTTAGCAAACCCTTACATTACTTCAAATAAATGTGGTTGAATCCAGTTTCGTCTCAAGTCTAAAAATTCTTACAAATCAATAAAATATGCTTGATGTCTTTGTCACTCCCTGATCCACAATTGCCTTTCCTGTTAGTATCCACCCATGTCTTACATGCCTGCAGGGGAAACACAGTTAAATGGATCATCTGCATGATCTTTCAATACTCTGGAAACTTCATTTTATTAACATTTTTAGGCTTCACACCTGTGTACTTAACATACAATTTTAATGAGGGGAGGTTTTTGATACGACTCAAGGTCTCACTAAGCTCCATTTACGAAGCCTTGCTTTCAAGAAATGCCTTACGTTGACCCTTGGATAAATTGCTAAAAGCTAGAATATTCCCAAAACTTTTTTAGCACTGTTATGCCATTTCTTTACCAGATATATTTGATTACATAAATTAAGGTTGACACAGTCATCAAGATGAAGCCTCAGGAAAAATACCAGAAACCTCCCCTGACTCAGTATCATTATGCTCGCAACACTCAGCTTTTGCCTGAGGACATCTCCGGGGCTGCTAGCCAGCCAGCCCGTCACATTCCTCAGAAATATATTCTGAGTAATATGCAAGCAACTACTGGTCATGAACGCCCTTATCTCGCTTCCGTGCAGATCTGATACCTGTGTTTTACTCCCCAGTGCCTTACAGCACTTTTCAAGTCTCCAACCCCCTTATTGCCGGTAAAAGGGTACAGCCCACCAAACTCAAGGGCAGCCAGCTTTGCCACTCTCCTTATATGTAGGGTGCAGCTACCGCTATATGAAAAAAAAAATCTCCAAATAATTAAACTGACCACATCTATTTTGTTATTTTTAATAGCCCATCCATACTTTTCCCCCTCTTTGCCAAAAATCATGAACTTTCTCTTAACGGGATTTCATTTCAGGCAATTATTGATGAAAAATGTGTCTGCATACCCTAGACTCTGCTGTAAACCACCTAGGGTAAGACCTATATCGTCTGCGTACAGCAGCACACTGAATTTTGTTTGATTTGATGATGGAGGGATAAGGTTAGGTGACGATCATTGTGGATTAAAGTCAGACAGAAAGAGAGTAATTAATAAAACTGCCAGTGGGCATCCCTGCTTGTGGAATTTGCCAAATATTCATTAAGATGTATGCAACGAACCGCAGCTACTGTGTCTGAATACATCAGTCGAATTAACTGTAAAAGGCCAGCAGGATCCCCTTTTATATCTAACTTTTTCCATAGCTCATGGTCTTCAGAATCAAAATCCTTTGCTAAATCATAGAAGACAATGTACACCCGGCCCAATCTGACTTTCGGATATTTCGCTACTATACGATGCGGCACAAAACACTAATCCATTGTGGAAAAACCCTTCCTAAAACCAGATTGAGGGCCTCATCATGATTTGGACGGTATCCCAACAGGGAAACCGCCCAACTTTATTTGCGTTACCGCCCACCAGTCCAGCGGTAATATGTCCAGCTCACGGGTTGGGCAGTAAACGTTACTCCCTATTGGACCCAACAGGCAATTTTCAGTGCAATTTCCGCTGGCAGTGTTACCGCACAGTAATTGCACCAATAATCAGCATTTCTCTGGTGTGTTTACCCCCAGCTATTAGCTGGGGGTAAATACGTCATACTCATGATTGGGCGGACCCTTAAATGCAGTGGTAACCCCGTTACCACCGCATTTAAGGGCAACCGCCCAACTCGTGAGAGTCTCTTTTAAAGTTAATATTGGCCCCAGGTGACATGAAAATCAATTGGAGCATCTGGTGCCCTTTAAATGTCTGATAAATCGTCTTGGGATCAACATCCTAGACAAATGATCACAAGTGCAACAGGCAGATACCTTAATTAATAGCATTATAACAGACGTGTAAGCTTGGCCAAATATATCGATCTTGTGGTTGGGTGTATGTTCAATCATTAGGATGAATGTTCTACATTGACTCCTATATCTTTTTCAGACAATCCCACTAAATAACCCGGAACTGTATCTTCCAACCCTGCAAAATGAAATTCTATTTGTTGGGGGATAAAAAAAACAAAGACTCGAAAAAGAAGAATCTCTTTACAGTATGATATGATATGATATGGCATTTATAACGCGCCTATACACAAGTGTTTCAAGGTGTAAAGAGGCAAGGGAGGGGGAAAAGAGACAATGATCTTACTAGGCCATGTGACATTGAGATCGCGCAAGTGCAGGGGAGGGGGAAGGGGATAAGTGCAGGGGGAAGGGGGCAGTGCATAGGATAAACAGTAAATAATAGAGACAATAAATACTTTTTTTTAAAAGCACGGCCAGATGATGGCAAGGGTAAGTGTACACATCAGGTGTCAAGTTCAGGTAGAGGGCTGTAAGGATGCAGAACCAGTCCCTGAGTACAGGGTTGCCAGGGGGTAGTGCAGGTGTGCAACTGGTGGAAAGGGGACCTGGACCCGAGATGAGAGGGTAGCCAGGTAACCAGTGCAGTTTCAGTCAGGAGATCAGCAGGGGAGAAAGGAGAGAAAGCAGAAGCAAAGAGGAAGGTCTTGAGGTGCTTCCGGAACCAGAGATGGTTCTCCTTAAGTTTCCGAGAGGCAGGGAGATTATTCCAGAGGTAGGCCCCAGCAGAGGAAATAGAGCTACCACCAACTTGTTGCTTGTAGATTGACCCTGAGGGAGAAAGAGTGTTACTCCCCATTTTTGGATCCATAGGACTCCAGGGGTATTTTGACAGATTCAGACAGAGCAGTCATTCTACCATGGTATTCCCACCAATTTTGGGCATTAAAGTAGACGATTTACCTCCAGCATTATGCAGGACGTAAATCCTCCCCTTCAAGGCCAATCTCATAGTTTGACAAGGTAGTATAAATCAGTAATTCTGTTGCCCTACAAAAAGTGCTGGTAACGGAATTCCCATCACTTTGTACCTGACCGCCAACCTTGTAATGAGGCTCCTTTTGTTATTCTTGAGTGGATGCATATACACTCATACAAGAACTGGTTCCATATAGAGCAGACTGCTGCAGGGTCTCCTATCAGGCCCCTGCCATAGTTGAAAAGGAAGACGCTCTCCTGGAATCCTTATGTTAACATGTTTACAAGTGAGGAGCTCGTAGCTTGGGACGTACCAAGGCGAATGCAGATGCCACTTTCCTGCGGATCCCCATTTTTCTCGAATTCAGGGGAACTCAGGAGTTTACATCCTCACTATTTGATGAGCTCTAATTCGTCTGTAGAATGGTGCCCAAAAGTAGGACATCTGTTTCGGCAATGAAAGTGAAATCATTTATTCAATGCAAGGCTAACTATGGACTCAATGAGAGGAAAGGTATAATTATTTTCAATTATGCATTAGTCTTTCCAAACTATGATTAGTATTAGAGCATTAGTATCATGAATATGACAAGGTTTGAAAAATGTTAGCAAGCAAGCCATGCCCACTACCTGCCGTACTGCGATAATCTATGGGCCATCGGCAGAAGCAAAGTGATCCGCTGGCTGGAAATGTAAGGTTAGGTGGCAGGAGACACTCCAGACCGACATTAAAGAACATATGTGGGATTCTATACATAGAAGAATATGTAGAAAGCCCAGATGCGTTGATCCCCCTGAGCTGTACATTAAGATTGTTCATTCTCTGGCTAGACTTCATGAAATGTATGCAGGTGGAAGGGGCAGGTGCTTGAGGCAATTTGGGTAGTGGGGAACCCTGAGATATATTTTTGGGGACTCACAAAGCTCAAAGATTACTGGCCAGAAGTCAGATCCATTATCAAAGTCATCACTGAGGTTGAAATTCCGCTGGATCCATTGGATTTACGACGGGAAATTGGGGAAGAGGCAGCAGGCCCAAAGTTGTGTTTAAGGGGACAACCGACTAAGCAACTCCCACTTGTGGCCAACTTGGTGGTTGAATCTTTCTGGAGAATCTCTTGTGGGGACTCTGTATATAATCGGTGGACAAGCGTACGGAATATAGTCGTAATGGTTAACCTCGCATCAGAAATAAGTGGGACCTCTGAAGTTTCGTGAGGTGTGGGCTCCCTGTCTGCAGTGGATGGACTGGTAAAAGGGCACGATCAACTAGCCTGTCCAGTTAACCTTTATCCGACTGATTGATTAGTTTGCCAGTTCAAGTTGTAAAGGTAGAGAAGAAATGAACATCTCACTTACTACAACTACTTAACTTCTTTTTTCCTATATGCAGTTAATTTACCCGCAATGAGGGGGCTTAAGGCTGAATACATGAATACGATCCTTGCTGTTTCTGCTGTATTGCTGCAAAACCGTAATAAAAACAATTCGAAAAAAATACTGAAGATGGCAAAGTGAATCTGCATTGGCATGGAGTTATTTTTGTAATTTCCTCCTAATGAGAACTATTAGCACATGGGAGTCATATTTGCCCCTCTCATCCAATCAGAATGTTAAGAATGCAGTCATTACCTACTGCCATTGACTGCACGCAGGACATTCTGACTACAGAAGCAGCCAGTGAAACAGAAAGCATTTCCCTGCCATCAAAAATCAACAATACAATTGTGGGGACATCACGTGATCGCGGGAGCGTGTTCTCGCGAGATCTCGATGCACGGGATCTCGCGAGCCCACGCTCCGCGGGAAAACGTTCCCGCTTCACAGTTGGCGCCCTGCCAGCGAGAGCGGTCGCACAGGAGCGCTGCTCCTGATTTCACAGAAAGGAGAATCATCTCCAGGACCATCTCTACAGCTCATAGGGCATAACACCACAGCCAATGGAGGCTTCATGGGGGCCCTATGAGTTTACAGCGTGCCACCGGTGAGCACAATCCTTCCACAGTGAAGTAACTGGGGAAGCACAGGACCTGGTCAGTTCAACAGTGAGTAAGCGCCCCGCGCCACCAGTCCACCTTAAGACATTCTCCCTTGTTCTCAGTCAATAAAGACTGTTAGAAACCCTATTGCGTCCTGTCATCCATTCAGGCCACAACATAACTGGCGACGAGGATACCTGAAGTCCCACGGACCCACCATGCAAGGCGCCACGCCACCCCCTGCCAGGGACTCCGGCGATTCCGTGGATGCAATGGGAACCCCTTTTTTCCACCTACTTGGAAGCGGTGGGCGGCACGCGATATGCCCCCATCAGGAAGAGGGCGATGCTGTTGAATGCGCTAGGGGTTGAAGGTCAACGTATCTTTGCAGGCCTTAAAGAAATACCGGCGGCCGACGAAGACGCCGATGACGACGACGTGTACAAAGAAGCCACGCGTCGCATCATGAAGAGGTTCACCAATAAGGAGAATATTGTACTGCATAGGTTGAGATTCTACACTCGCAAACAGGAAGGGAGCGAAACCGTGGATGACTACATCACCAGGATGAGGGAACTCGCTTCTCTGTGCGCCTTCGGAGAAAATGCAGAACAGGTCATCTGCGACATGCTCGTCGTCCACACCAACTCTAGGAAAGTGCAGGACAAATTCATCCAGGAGAAGGAGGTCACCCTCGACAAAGCCATCCAGATTGCCAGGGCGGAGGAAGAAACCTCCAGCAGACGCAAGGAGGCGGGAAGTCACCTGCCTGTGCCCGAAATGGCGGCGCTACAATGGAGAGGTCGCAGAGACAAGCAATCCCGCGACGGCCCCAAGGACAAAAGTCCCAGGAAAAAGGAGGCACTGAAATGCTACAGATGCGCCAGTCTCAAGCACATGGCGAACGACCGCGACTGTCCCGCCAGGAATAAAGAATGCTCCAAGTGCGGACGCATTGGCCACGTGGCTCCAGCATGCATGTGGCGGGAGAAAACCGTGTCCCGTGTCGACGGTGACTGCACCTCCACCGATGAGGATGAACTGCTGGACAGACCCATGGTTGTCATGGTCAATGCCCCCCATGCCAGGAGGGAAAAGCCCCACTGCACCATTAAAGTGGACGGAATGGAAACGCGCGTCATGGCTGATTCGGGATCCGACCTCACCATTCTGCCCATCGACACGTACAAGGAGATGATGGGACAAGAAAGAGTGGAGATTAGATCCACCAGGCAAAAACCCACCGTGTTTGGAGGGGCAACGGTCGACCTGTTGGGCTACGTCAAGGCCCGCATCGATTTCAAGGGGAGGTCTACCACCACCAAGGTGTATTTTTCCCCCAAAGGTCCAGCCGTGCTGGGGTGGGATGACCAACACAAACTCAGCATGAAACTAGATCCCAGCACTCCGGAACAGGTGCTCATGATCTCGTCAGGAGCAGCGCAAAACTATAAGGAGATCTTTCCAAACCTGTTCTCCGAGAGACCGGGAAAAGTGAGAAACTTCGTACACAAAATTCGACTAAAACCCAACGCCACCCCAGTCAAGCACAAAGTAAGGGCGGTGCCTGCCACCGCAAGACCAGCTTTGGACGCTCACCTGAGGAAGATGGTCGAGGAAGGAACCATCGAAACCGTGGAATCCTCGCAATGGCTGAGTCCGGTGGTACTAGTTAAGAAGAAGTCCAGCAACGACCTCAGGATCTGCATCGACCTGAGAAGCCTGAACTTGGAGGTGATCACGGATAGCTTTCCGCTCCCCAGCATCAACGAGATTGTCCTCATGATGAAAGAGGCGGCCATTTTCTCGAAGCTGGACATGCGGGATGCCTATCACCAGATCCCCCTACACAAGTCCTCCCGCCCCCTGACGGCGTTCATCACTCCTTTTGGCACCTTCCAATACACCCGCATGCCTTTCGGGTTATCGTCCGCAGCATCCGCATTCCAGAGGATGATGAACTCTCTATTGAAAGGCCTCACCAATGTCTCATTCTTCCAAGACGACATTCTGGTATACGCCAAGGACAGCGAGACCCATGACAAGGCGCTCAAGTCAGTCCTAACCAGGCTTCAGGAGGAAGGCATTCGCCTACGCCATGAAAAGTGTGTCTTCGGGGTGAACAAAGTAGAGTATCTTGGGTACTGCATCTCGAGTGATGGGGTGAGCCCCAAAAGGAACCTCATGGAGGCCATTACTGAGGCGCCGGCGCCGATGTCTAAAGAGGAACTGCGCTCATTCTTAGGCCTAGCTGAGTACTATGCCAAATTCGTCCCCAGGTTCTCTGAGACCACGTCTCCCATGAGGGAGCTTCTGAAGAAGGGGGCAGCGTACTCTTGGGGCCCAGAACAAGATGAGGCCTTCGGCGAAATCAAGAATAGGATTCTACACGCGCCGTGCCTTAAACCATACAACCCTGAATGGGACACCTACATCACCACTGACGCCAGCGCATACGGCCTAGGGGCCACCTTGACCCAGAAAAAGGGCGACACAGAGAACATTGTGGCGTTTGCATCCAAGGCATTATCCTCATCCGAGAAGAATTACTCTACGGTAGAGAAAGAGATGTTGGCATGCGCTTGGGCCGTCGACTACTTCAGATCATACGTATGGGGGACAAGATTCAAGTTGATCACCGATCACAAGCCGCTAATCCACATGTTGAGCCCGGGCGGCACCAGGACGGCCACCCCCAGACTGGCCAGGATCGCCGCGAAGCTCCAAGAGTACACCTACGAGATACAACACATTGCGGGCTGGAAAAACGCACAAGCGGACTGCATGTCCAGGCTCCTCAACCAAAACGCCCCCGGCACCACATTCCTGGAAGACGAATGTGTCGTTGCGTCCATCGGCGACCTGAGGAACGTCGAGTACATGGAAATGAGCGAGCGCCACTGGCAAGAAGAGTTCGAGCAGGACCTCGCTCTAAGGCACGTAAGCACCTGGGTTCGAAATGGATGGCCCAACGAGAGAGCGATCCCTGAAGGCCTTCGCCCCTACTGGAAGGTGAATGAGGAAATTACCGCCATGAACGGTCTCATTCTCAGAGGTGATCAAATCATCCCACCCAGCGGAATCCGTAAAGTCATACTGTGCAGAGCACACTCGGGCCACTTAGGGTGCAACATGACCAGAAGAAGGATACGCGACGCATACTGGTGGCCAGGTATGGACCAGGACGTTCGGCAGATGGTCGACAGGTGCCACGAATGCTCCAACAGCGACAAGCGCCTAGCCGTGAGGCAAGCCCCCATGCTGCCCACCGAAGTCCCCAAAGGGGTGTGGCGAAAATTGGGGCTGGATTTCATAGGGCCGCTGGACAACATGCCCCCTGAGCACAGATACGGGATAGTTTTGGTCGACTACTTTTCCAAATGGGTGGAAGCTGACTTCACCCCGGACATCACTACGGGAACAGTCATTGAAACTCTCACCGCCATATTTCAGCGGGAGGGCCTGCCCGAAGAACTCGTCACGGACAACGGAGTCCAACTAGTATCCAGGGAAATGGAAAGATTTCTCAAGCTTAACAACATCAAACAGCGGAAAGCGAGTCTATACCACCCACAGGCAAATGGCCTAGTCGAGCGGGCCAACCGCTTCATCAAAGGGGCGCTGCAACTGGCCCACGCCTCGGGCCTAGACCCATACAAGACGGTCAAAGAAGCCGTAGCGGCTCACCGTCTCACCCCCAATGCCGTCACAAGTGTTTCTCCGTTCCATCTGCTGAGGGGGAGAAGGGCGGCATCCTCACTGGTACCACCATGGCTTCAGCAAGTGAGGGCCGACGAAGACGTCGACATGGCTGACGTAACGTGCCGCATGCAGCGCAACAAAGAAGCAATGAAAGCACAGGGGGACTTGCGCCGAGCCGCTCGACACACACAAGTCAACAAAGGGGATCTGGTGAAGATACGACTTCCCCACAAGGACACCATCACAGGTTCCAAATACAGCAGTCCCATAGAAGTCATGGAGAGAGGGACAAACCACATCCGCACCAGCGATGGCAGGAGATGGAATCTAGAGAGGGTAGCCATGTACCGCAGGAAAGATGATACTGTACACTCCCCTGGAGACACTGGAGGAGATCAGGTCTGCCAAGAGCCATACGAGAACCATCATCTCCCGAGTGGAGACATCGTAGAGCCGCAACATCGCAACGATCTCGCAAGCTCCCTTTTCCCAACCACACCCAGGGGATCACAGCAAGGATCTGGGCAAAGAGATCCCGATTCACCAGCACCCTCACAAGGACACTTCATCGATCCCGCTACATACCCGGATCCTGGCAGGCCCCAGAGAGAGAGAAGGAAGCCCGGGAAATATGCGGACTTCATCATGGAGTGACCTCCCATTCCTTTTTCCAGCAGAGGAGGTGTGTGGGGACATCACGTGATCGCGGGAGCGTGTTCTCGCGAGATCTCGATGCACGGGATCTCGCAAGCCCACGCTCGGCGGGAAAACGTTCCCGCTTCACAGTTGGCGCCCTGCCAGCGAGAGCGGTCGCACAGGAGCGCTGCTCCTGATTTCACAGAAAGGAGAATCATCTCCAGGACCATCTCTACAGCTCATAGGGCATAACACCACAGCCAATGGAGGCTTCATGGGGGCCCTATGAGTTTACAGCGTGCCACCGGTGAGCACAATCCTTCCACAGTGAAGTAACTGGGGAAGCACAGGACCTGGTCAGTTCAACAGTGAGTAAGCGCCCCGCGCCACCAGTCCACCTTAAGACATTCTCCCTTGTTCTCAGTCAATAAAGACTGTTAGAAACCCTATTGCGTCCTGTCATCCATTCAGGCCACAACAACAATTTCCTAGCATTTTTTCTTTCAGCAAGACACGGCAAAGCCAATCTAATTTAAGACACTGAAGCTTAAACATGGAACACTGCTTTCACTTTTGCACAAAAAGAAATTGCATAGAAAAAAACATTCACTTTAACATTCCACTTAATACCAGCTCATGTTAAAATTGTTCCAATTTAGCCAAGTTTATCATCAAATTGTTTACCTTATAAAGACAATCTAGTTATTTACATCCTACATAATACCACATTTAATTTACTTACACGTTTTGGGCACTTTAATCACTATTCATGTAAAATGTTTCACTTCACCACCAGAACTCCAAAACCATTATTGCTATTAATAACCATAAAGCACTTGGGAGGGGTAATTTTGTTTTGGCATAATGACCTTTCCCCAACCTACGGCCCCTTCCGATTCAACTTAGGACATAACTTCTGCACAGGTCATTATCCTACTATAATGACCCATGCCAAGTAGATCCCTATAGTAGTAATTCAAACGAAACTATTAATCGCAATCAAACAGGGTATCTATTATCTGCTCCCCCTGCCAACCTCCACTTCAGTAACACTGATAGTCCTCTTCCTGGGACCTATATTGCAAAAACATATATGCTCAAAAGAGAAGGTTTCTGGGAGGATCCTTGGCCACAGTTCATTGGGTACAGCCAGAAATAGTCCACTAAGGAATGGAGGTAGGGTTGGTGCTCATCCTGGTATTTGCGCTTGGTTTTCCTGTCTGTCCTGATGCGTAAGTACCACTGCCATTGCCAATTCACCACTTTGCTACTAGAGACACCACACCATGACACCGTTCTTGCGCTCGTCACCTCCCCAGGTCATTACGGTTGTTTCCCTGTGGGATTTGGCTACAATGAAACAAGTGAAGGCACTGTGGGTTGCTGATGTGGCAATAATGACAACACAGAGGAGTTTACACAGCAACTAAAAATAACACATTAGCATATTTTCCAAAGCGTATGTTTAACAACACACCCAAATCATTAAGCAAGAAGGTACAAAATAATGACATGTACAAAGAGCCACTTACCATGTCCGCTCAGACTCCAGATTCTAGCTTCCACCATATGTATCCAGCTCCAGAGAATGACCAGATCAGTGGCTCAGCAGATCTTTCATTCAACAATTTTTAAAAGAAATATTTTGAGCTAGGGCATGTTTGAATCTCTAGGAGTCTGATACCAGAAATTAAAAGAAAAGATCAAATCATTCTAAACCACCTCACAATTTCCCATTTGTCTATCAAGTCAAAAACTCGAACTTTCTGTTCTATGTACAACTACACATAAAGGAAATGAAGAATTTTCAGAGTGGCTCTAGAGGGCCAGCTATTCATTGGTGCAGAGGAAATGAATTCATAGCTAAAAAGGAAAGATTGCAGAATAACCTGGAATTGGTCGATTTCGTGATATGCAGCTTCCTGGGTTCAGAAGTGCAAGGTCATAGCCTTAGTGGTGGCCCCCATGGCAGGGCATGCTTGATAACCCAGATTGCGCAACCATATTGGGTAACGAGGGAATTTCATTAGATGCGAGAGGGCGGTGCGGTTATCCTTGCTTTGAATGAAGGCAACCGCTCCAGCCCACTTAAAAGGCTTTAGTAACCCAGCTAGCCTGCTGTAGGTACTATGATGGTGAAGTATGCTGAGTGGAACATTTGATAGGGAACAGAGAGCCCTGGTGAGTGGAGTCACAGTAGGGACGTCATTTTACCAAAATGCCTGGGGTAGCGGAAGTGCCATCACATGACCTTTGCCCTCTGATGACATCACAGGAAGTGATGTCATTTGCCCCCCCCCACCTTGAAGTGACATTACGGGAAGTGATGAAACACAACCTTTCACCCCGTGACAAAACAGGAAGGGACATCACATATTGTCCTTAAGTATACTACAAAAAATATGGTTTGCGATATCACTGTAATCTTATATACAGTTTCTACAAGAATGGATCACCATACGTATCATTAATATCAGTGTTTATAGGACCATATTACCAAATTAATGAGAATGCAAGCATCCAAGGCCAAATGATAATGATATTTTATTATACAGCACTTATGCTTAAGCGCTTTACATAGATCAAATTTACATACAATATCAGCCAACCTGTGTTGGTACTTATTTATCGACCTCAGAAGGATGAAAGGCTGAGTTGAGGTACTTAAGAACAGGCTAAATCAGTGACTCAACACCCGTAGTGCCTGGAAATAAACCTTTATGAGTCTAGCAATCATTTGATAGAATTCCAGAAAGACAAATTAGGTGTTATTTCTATTCTTTCTGATTTAGCGTCACTGCCAAAGTGATACACCTGTGGAACCCCGTTTTTTTTGAGAGGCCTGCACATGAAAGTCAGCCACTCCAAAAATAAAGAGCCACATGACACCGGCCACAGCCCAGGAGCTTACATTTTAAAAAAAAATTACTAAAAAAAAGTAAAACAATTTTCTTTTTCTAGGGGTAGCAAGGGAGACCACAGGGATAGCAAGGGAGAACTCAGAGGTCCCAACTGCGACCCCTGGCGACCCCCAAATGACGTCCCTGAGTCACAGGGACCAATGGAGTCCCCAGGATTTGTCTGCGGTTCTTTGTGAGTGAGGGTACTTGGAATGGGCTGAGAGTGGGCACACAGGACAAGCAACCGAAAAAGAGTAAAACGATCAATTGAAGATGAAATCCTTCAGAACAGAATAAGCAGCAGATGAGGTAGCCTGTAATATAAGAAAGTCTTTAAGTTTGTTTTTAAAAGAAGCAAAATGAACCTGGCCTTGCAGAGATCTAATCAAGGAATTCCACAAGGATATGCGGGACGCGGGAAGATAGCTAATGGTCAACACGCTCACCTTGAAAACAAGACGAGCAGTGCAACACAGGTTCGATCCCCGGGCCCGCGCTTAGAAACCTCTGGGTATTAAGCGCATTATAAATAACCAATTACAATTACAGCAATCTGCATGGATTCCCACCAACAGACTTTATTGACTACTATAGTTTCAGTTTTGTTCCGCCCCAGATGGCACATTTCCGTCGGGTAAAGGGCGTATTAAAACATGATTTCGTTAGATAGGGGTCATACCACAACCCCCATTTACAAAAAGACGGAGGTCCTCATTGCAATTTTGATGGTATGAGAAAAAATAGCAGTAGGATTGAGGTAACAGATACTATTCTTATTTAATTTATTTACTTGCATTTTTAAAGCGCTCCCACAACCCGGGGGCATCCAGGCGTTGTTACAGATTTTTTTGTTGTTATCTTAGTTGCATATTTATAACACGCTTAAATACCCAAAGGCTTCTAAGCGCAGACCCGGGATCCGAATCGGACCTGTGTTGCTTTGTGTCGTCTTGCTTCCAAGGCAAGCACGTTGCTACTGAGCTATCCTCCCGGCTACTACTACCATCTGGCTGCCACTTCCGGCACTGCTGAATTCCGAGATTAGCAGAGGCGTGGGGGATTTACCTCCAGCATGTAACTGGGATAAATCAACCACTTCACCTCCAAAAGTCGTTAGATTTACTGGGGCAGAAAGACAGCACATGGTAAAGCCGATGAAATCCCCATGGAATCCCTTCTGTTACCGTGTTAGTAATCCTGCAGTAACATTTGTGGACCAGGTGGCTGTAAGAGTAAACAAGTTTTGCGGTTACTGCCATCAAAGGTGTAAATAAATGGGAAACCATTCAAGGCTTTCCCTGGATCCCTTGATATGGTCACATTTTTGTAGACCAAAATTGATACGAACAGCTCCGTTTTGCAAGGCCTATATTTTAACCTACAATGTGTTTGATAAATTAAGGAGGACTGCTGAGCAGTAATGAGTACAGACAACGTGATTGCATGAACAAGTTTTTTCCGATGGACCAGACTTAGCCAGGGTAACATTTTACATTAATTAAAGAGCTGAATGTAAGCTGTCTTCTGCGTAGCCTGAACCTGGCTATGAAAAGACAACTCACTGTAAAAAATGGCCCCTAAATTGTGGAAGCGTTAGACTTTACCAAACTCTTAAGGCCAAGAAAGCAAGGGCCCAGCCTTTGAGCGGCCCGAGAGAAGAATCCCATACTGACACGCATTTAGGGAGAGTTGGCCTTCTCTCTGAACCTGCTTCCATCATCCATCAGTGGACTTGTTGCCATTCACCTCATTAAGAAGATCAAGCAGGATGTGTGGTTCCTCAACGTTCATCAGACGCCACAGACTAAGAAAAGAACACAACATAAATACTCATAGAGACCTGTGCCAGTTAGATTTTTATTGCCAGTATTTTATTAGAAAAAGCATCACAGTGTGCCCTTAACAATGACACGTGTTTTGGCATTAGCCTTTTTCAAATCAGGGCATGTAACATTATTTAAGTTGATAACAGAAAAAATGCGTCTTCTGTGAACGTTGGTGTTGCCTAGGGATCTAGGCCCAAATGAAGGACGCACACACGGAGAGATAAGAGGAACTTCTTTATTCTTTCACAACCAAACTGGAACTGGCACTCGCAGCGCACGTGCCCCATAACCCCCTTGCCCAGTCAAACTCCGCCTTTCCAACGGAGGGGGCTCACGAGCGTTAACCCCTTGAGTCCCGGGTAACACTACCCCCGGACAATATGTCCAAACATCAACTTGACACGCTGTGTCTCAACAAATAACTCAACACTCTTCAACAAGTCTCATCGGCTTCTTTATGAGCCGTCTCGGCCTCTCACCTCGAGTCCCCAGATCAGGCTCCTCTTCAATCACTTCACTCTGGGCCATGTCCCAGGGGTCCCCTTCCGGGGGAAACCACTCATCATCCCTCGGCATCCGTGGTTCCGGTGAAAGTGCCCTTTGGGTTCCTTCCGTGGGCTCTCTCCTTGTATATGGCCTGAACTGCTGACAGTTTCTGGTGATGGTCCTGCTCTCATCTTCCGCCGTCACCATCGTGCCTTTCATGGCAACAATCCTCATGGGGCTTGGAGCAAACCGCGGGTCTGTCTTCCTGCTTGCCGGCTGCTGTACCAGGACTTCGTCTCCCACCTGGAGCTCCGGCAGCACCGCTCCTCTTCGTGCATCGGTGCGACGCCTCGCAACCTCTTTTGCCACCGCATCTCTCTGGAGCAGATCTTGGTCGGCCGGCTCAGCCTGCACCGTACTCCTCGGGATGCGAGTTCGCACCACATATCTGAACATGAGCTCTGCAGGCGTCTTATTTGTGACCTCGTGAGGAGTGTTCCTGTAGTCTCTTAACAAGCGGCATAGCGCTTGGTGTGTATCAACGGCGTCCAGCCGTGCCCTCTGAATGGTCTTCTTAATCGATCCCATAAATCGCTCCGCCATTCCATTAGCCTGGGGGTGACGTGGTGTGATCTTCATGTGCCTGAACCCCAGGTGCTCTGCCAATGTCCCAAATTCGTGTCCACAGAACGGTGGTCCGTTGTCGGATTTGACCCACTTGGGGATCCCCCACTCACTAAAGACCTCTTCTATCGTTGCCGCAACTTGAGAGAACGCTGTGGAACTGACTCTCTTGGCAATCGGGAATCTTGAGTGTTCATCCACGAAGAGCAGAATGTAGTCGCCCGCTTCAGTGGGCCCGTAAAAATCCATGGCTACTCGTTCCCATGGGTGCTCAGGTATTTGAGTGTGTTGGAGCGGGGGCGGACGTTCTGCAGGGGCTGTGCACTGACAGGCGTGGCAGTTCTTCACCCACTCGTCCACAGCTGCGTCCAGGAAGGGGAACCACACATGGCATCTGAGCTGCTTCTTTGTGTTCTCCGCTCCCCTGTGACCTTCGTGCGCTATGCTGACCACCTCGCTCCTGAGTGTGGCAGGGATGACGATCCTGCACCCTCTGAGCAGAATGTTATCGTCCTTTACCGCCAGTTCACCATGGACCCTGGCTAGCCGTTCGATTTCTTGCTTGTTCACGCCCGGGTGAGCTAGGGTGGCTCTCTGGTGATCTTTCCACTTGTTGGCCGTCGTGAGGCTGATCGCCAGGGCTGTCGTGGGATCGGCTGCCGATGCGGCCGCTACCCTTTCAAGTGATAGTGCCGGGGGCAGCGCCTGAGCCGCCACATATTGCACATACGCAACGTCACCCTTCCGTGCCAGCGGGGCCCCTACTGGGTGTCGGGAGAGGTAGTCAGCGGGGTTAAGGTCGCCCCCCGGGCGGTGTACGATATCGTAATCATATTCCTGGAGGCGGATGCCCCACCTCTCGATCCTCGGTGGCATCTTGGTATGCGGGTTCCCAAACAATGAGAGGAGTGCCTGATGATCGGTGATCAGCGTAAACTTCTTTCCGATTATAAAGTTATGAAAATGCTCACACGCCCAGACGGCTGCCAAGCTCTCCTTCTCGGCTTGGGAGTAGGCTAGTTCAGGTGTTGATAGCGCTCGGCTCGCGTATGCAATCACGTGTCTGGGGTTAACATCCGCGCCACTGGTTTGGGCCAGAATGGCGCCGAGGCCTACGGGGCTGGCGTCGACTACCACCTCGGTGTGCCACTGTGGGTTAAAATATGCGAGGCGATGAGCCTCGGCGAGGGCTTGCTTGATGTCCGCGAAAGCCTGTTGGCAGGCCTGTGTCCATTCAAACGGCGACTCCTTCTGTAGCAGTTTCCTCAGCGGGTCTGTGATGGAGGCATAGTGGGGGATGTACCTCGCACAGTATCCTGCCATGCCAAGGAACGAGCGGACGTCCGCCACTTGTCGGGGCTCGGCGAGGTTGGTGATCGTCTCGACCTTCTCAGGGTCAGGCAGCATGCCGTCCTTGGAGAAGATATGTCCAAAGAACTTGAGTTTTGTTCTGCTGAACCGGCATTTTGATATGTTGAGCGTGAGGCCGGCACTCTGAAGGGCTTCGCATGTGTCGTGTAGAGCCCTGTCATGGGATTCCTTGGACGATCCAAAGACGAGAATGTCGTCGCTGTAATTGAGAGCCCCCTTGATAGGTCGGATGATCTGGCGTATAGTTTCCTGGAAGATCTCAGCGGCAGATGAGATTCCAAAGTTCAGCCTCCGGTATCTAAAGAGCCCATCGTGTGTCGCAAACGTGGTTATGGGCCGGGAATCAGGGTGGAGCTCCAGCTGATGGTATCCCTGATTTAAGTCCAGTTTGGAGAACATTTGGGCACTGTTCAGCAGCACAATCATGTCCTCAATACATGGTCCCGGGTGTCGCTCCCGTTGAATCGCCGTGTTGGCCACCCGCATGTCCACACACAAGCGGATCTTACCCCCTTCCTTGGGTACCACCACAAGGGGGGACACCCACGGCGTCGGCCCCGTCGCCGGTTCAATAATGTCGTCGCGGAGCAGTTGCTGGAGCGCCTCCGAAACTGTCTCCTGAAGGTGGAATCCGACCCTTCTGGGATGTTGCGGCACTGGACGCACGTTGGGGTCAATGTGGAGCCGGATGGGGGGTCCCTGTAGTTTTCCTAGCCCCACGCAGAGCTTGGGGAAGGCCTCCGCGATGTCTTCTTGTGAGACGAGCGATTGAGTTTGATGATAGGCAATCGCATCTACCGTGTTCCCCTGGCCGGGTTTGGCCGCTGCGGCAGTGATCACGTCTCCCGCATTCACGTGAATTTCGATCAGTCTGAGGTGCGACGCCGTGTAGTAGCTAAGGAGGCATCGGCTCTTGGCGAGGGACCGTATCACGTGAATGGTCGCATCGACTTGCCGCCCGTTCAGGAGAAGGCACTGGGTGAATTGACCCACCGTTTGGAGCGGGGTGGCGGCACCCCACTGGAAGATTCTGGAGCGAGACGGACTGAGCTGTGGCGGGCATGGTATCCTGGCGTAGTCTTGTTCACCCATGATGTTCACTGTGGCCCCAGAGTCGATCATAAATTGAAATTGGCAATTCGCCATCTTGAGCGGGATCTGCGGGGCCTCCCTGGCCTCTTTGTTGTCGAGGATGAGGTTCACGAACTCATCCTGGTCGTAGTGGTCCTGCGGCGCGTAGTAGGCCGCCGCCTGGTCGTCTTGGCAGAGGGTTTCCGGCCTGTATTCTGCAGGCGGGTTGTCGTATTCGTCTGTGAAATGTCTGGGCTGTTCGGCCTGGTCATACGGAGGGGCATATCCTGCCGCTAGGTATTCGTCCATCGCACGAACGTAACGCCTCTGGCCGAGGCCCTGTTGATATGGTCTCGGCTGGCTGTATTGCAGGGGTTGCGGGCGGAACGGCATTCTGGGGGCCGCCTGGGGCCGCATCGGTGGAAATGGTACGCCCTCCCTGCAAACGGAGTGAAAGTGTCCTTCTCTCCCGCAGTTGGTACATCGCTGGGACAGGGCTGGGCAAGACCCTGAGTGGGGGAAGGACATCCCGCAGCGGTAGCACTGTCTTTGCAGACGCGGGGTTGACATCGACGGGGCAATCGGTGGTCTATATGGCTGAGGGCCCCTGTCGCCTTGACGGGGGGGCAGTATGGCGGCCACGAATTCCCCTGAGTCCACTTTCGCGTTGTTGGAATGGCCCATGGCTGAGGCCTGCGCATCCACCCTCTCGTGGATGCGGGCGAGTTCACTGACCTCGGGCATGGTGAGCGGTTTCTTGAGGAGCTGTTTCTTGAGTGCGGGGGAGAGGCATCCCTCGATCACCCTCAGCCGGATAGCTTCCTCTAACGAGAACGCATCAAATTGGCAGTTCGCCCCTTTCACCCGTAGACGTGTGATGAATTCGTCGACGGTCTCTTGCGGGAGTTGGGTGCATTGATTGAACAGGTATCTTTCATAGTCCCGATTGACTTCGATGATAAGCAGTTTGTCCAAAGCGCCGATCAGCTTGGGAAAAGTGTCCTGGTCTGTGGGCGGAATGGCCTTGACGACCGTTTTGATCTCTCCCCCTACCAGGTTAAGGAAAATGTCTCTCATATTGGGGGAGTCCCCGTCGCCGGAACCTCTCACGAAGTGTCGAAAATCGTCCATCCAGTCGGTCCATCTGGGGCCTTTGGTGGCCTGAGGAGTCATAGTGAACGGCGGGGGCAGTCGTAGTTGAATCGACTTCGCCACCCGTGGCAGTTGAGGCGAGCCCTGGCTGGACCCCGGGTTGGAGGTGCTCATGGCGCCTGGGAGAGAAGGCCCACGGGTGCGCGGGCGGGGTCGCTTCCGCGGAGGTTCGACGGAGGAGGTCCGGCAAGGCGGATTCGGCGGAGTGCCGTGTTGCGCGGAGGTGGAGCAGGAGGAGGGGGCTCGCTGGATCGGCCACCACAGGCGGACTGCCGTAGGAGGAGGACTCCGGTGCGCGGGAGAGATCCTCGTCGCCAAATGTTGCCTAGGGATCTAGGCCCAAATGAAGGACGCACACACGGAGAGATAAGAGGAACTTCTTTATTCTTTCACAACCAAACTGGAACTGGCACTCGCAGCGCACGTGCCCCATAACCCCCTTGCCCAGTCAAACTCCGCCTTTCCAACGGAGGGGGCTCACGAGCGTTAACCCCTTGAGTCCCGGGTAACAGTTGGTTAAAAAGTCACATTTCATGGGTTAGATCCTGTTGCTTTTTTCTTCTTGTTCTCCGCGTTGGCTTCTCGTTAGAGCCCGAAAAGCAGTCGCGCACTGAGAAAAGAACAGAACCAGTTCAAGTCATAGCCCTAATCCCTACCAGCTAACACACGCAATCCAGGAGAACACTGTGGTCCATGGTGTCAAATGCCGCTGATAGATCCAACAGTCTTAGAACAGCGGGACTGTCTATGGGCCTCATTACAATGTTGCCGGTCCAGTAACAACAGTACCGGTAAGCTTGTTGCTACCGTTGTTACCGGACCGGCAAACTACGAGGTCTGCTCGCCGAGCAGACCTACACGGTAGCGCCGGCACCATTATTAATGGTGCTGGCACTACCGGCCTCCCCATTCCCATTGAGTCCTTCTGGACTCAATGGGAATGGGGAGTAATTTTTACTGGCAAAAGGGAATTACCAGGTCGCCCCGGTACATCCCCATTGCCGGGTGCCGGTAAAAAATGGACTCCGGCGGCAGCTGTGCCTGTATTTACCAGTACGGCTATCACCACCCTTATAATGAGGCCCTATGTCCCTTAAAACAAAAACTTTTCTCAAACATTCATAATAGCGGTCTCAATAGCCCTGCTTGGATGAAAATCTGACTGGACATTTGCAAGCAGGATATGCGTCTGCAGATGATGATGTAATTGAACAGTAATGTCGGCCTCAGAAATCTTTGCTATGAATGGTTCATTAATTGATACGATACAATGTTGCAATAGGAGGGAAGAAATTGTCTGAATTGCTTGTCCAGCAATAAATCTAGTTGCCAGCCCAAGGGCTACAGAGACAACACTCAGTTAAAAACCTTTGATTCGGGACCTGATGAAATGAGGGCAATGTTCTAAATGTGACAGATGCATTCTAAGCCACTGGGGAGTGGGTGTGGTATGTGTCTTAATACTTACCTGCTGCTGATTTTACCCAAGGGCCAAGAATACACCTGCATTCCAATGTACCTACCTACTGCGCCCTTGCGGTTCTTTGGACCACGGGCAATCGGTTACACCCTGGCACCACCTGGCCATTGCATGGGCAGAGAGTGTGCCTCATAAATTATTTCAAGGCCTGGCTCAATGATATGTTGCATTTCATCATATGTAGTTATGCCTGACATTGCAGTATAGTGACTCATGCAAACACACTCATTGCCCATGTGCTTGCAATGCCAATTCTTCCTTTCATATGAGCTTCTTGAGAGCAATGCAAGCAGAGCTGGGTATTGGTTGTTCGGGTCTGCCGCTCTAGACAAAGAAATTTGAGATAGTAGCACCAAACCCAGCCCTTTGGCAACAGTCTCAGATTTTCCCCAACCTTCCGGAAATTGGATGGCTCATTGTTGTTATGTTAAATGTTTGTATACGGCCCACTGTCGCCCCTTGTGTGGTTCACACAAACTTTCATAAAGTGGGCATCTTTACTCATGAGGGCTGACTGGAGTGCATTTGCTTCAAGTGGCTGTGGCACCAGGGGCATAACAACAAATACCTCTGGTAGTGTGCTTCATTAATGACTTAATATTTTAGTTTTTATTTATTTCACATTTTTAAAATCTTAATTTAGGGATGTTTCAGAGGTAATGATCGAGAGTGACGAGAAGGTAAGATTCTGGGATATAGGGGAAGATCTTCAATCTTTTCCTAAACTTGGTGTGGGATGATGCAGTATCTGGAAGGGAGTCCAATGTTCCCAGGACATGAAGGAGACTCTCTAACATTTTGATGGCTTTGCAAGCATTGGGGATGCAGAGCTCTGTGTCTGCCCTACACCACGCTTGAGACAGGTCGGTGAATTTGGAATAAGCTATCAAGGCCGATTTGAAGGAAGGCTTGGTAGATGGTCCGGCTCCTCAAAATTGGACCAGTTCTACAAGGATGTACAGTGGAGAGTGGACACGGCACGTGAAATGTGCTCCATGTGACCATTAGGTGACTAAATGTAACATTTTGTAGAGACACTTGTGTAAATGCGATTAGCCAACGCATTCCTAGCTTTACCGTGCATGCCCAGTATTATCCCTCCCTACACTGGCTGCTTATCATGCTTTACACAACCAGCATGCTTCCCTCTGTGTTAGTGGAATGAATTCCCACAGTTTTAAGATCCACTCCTTCTTGTTAATGGAATGTGGACCCTCTGTGCAAGTCCTCCGCACCTCTCTTCCTTTCTAGTATAATGTTGTAGAGGAGGAGCCAAATGCCTCTGCCGGACGTCCCGCCCCCATTCTTCCTATATTTTGGAAACCGGAAACTGCGACATGCATGACACCAATAATGGTCCCTATACTGCGAAGCATCCTCGAGACAAGGTATCCCTTGAGAAAACCCTATATGATGTACCTGTGGAGAAATGACAGTCTCTTAAAGGAGGTTCCAGAAGAAGTGCAAAGATAAATGAAAGAGAAGACTGGTGTAGTCACATGAAGCAGAAATGATCACCTAGAAGAGAGTATATAGACCTTATAGAATCGTATGGCGAAGTAAAGAGTTGAGTAACATTTCATGTGTAGGAATGAAGATTGCAAGTGCGAAGAGCACTGAAGAAAATGCAAGCCGTTTTATAATTGTAAAGATGCTGTGACGCAAGTAGACTAAATAATCATAAGGCTGGCTACACGCAGTGAATAGACTGCAGGCTGTGCCGCCAATATATATACATGTGTGTATAGAATCTGGATGTTTCACGTCGTGTTTTAGCAAACTAGGGCCCCATGAACAAAAGGGCTGAAAGTGTGGCGGAGTAGAAGAAAACAGCTGACGATGAAGGAAGATTCGAGAAAGGTTGTCTGGCCCATTGCAAGTAAAGCAGTTATGGTTCTGCCAACTTCCTGAGTTAGGGCCTCATCACGAGTTTGGCGGTAACCCTTAAATCCGGCGGTCGCGCTATTACCGCCGGATTTAAGGGTCTGCCAAATCAGGGCTTCGGCAGATTTCTCCCCAGCTCTGAGCTGGGGGGAAATCTGCCGAAAATTCGTGCTATTACCGCCGGTGGGAAATCTGCTGGCGGTAAGAGCGTGAAAATTCCCAATTGAGCCCAATGGGGAATGGGGCATTCCCGAATGGGCTCAGTGGGGAATGGGGAAATCCATTACCGCCAAACCCGTGATCCGGCGCTAATAGCGCCGGGGGTTTGGCGGTAGGGCTAATACCGCTGGTGGTAATACCGCCGGCATTACCGCCCAACTCGTGATGAGGCCCTTAGTCTTATCATTGGTGTAAGAGTAGAATCTGCATCCTCATCCATCCCATATAGCGCTACCTCGCTTAAAGGGCCTCTGAGTTCACGTGGTGGCAGAGGGAGGATGGTTCAGACCCATCGACCAGTAGGTCTCTAGTGTTTCGGATGATCGGACACTCTACGCCATCTAGCCGGAAGATTGCAAAGTTTCCTATGGAGAGTGGCCGATATAGAATACTTGCAAGTAGATCAATACAGGTGGGACAGGCCCCTCTTTGACGAAATCCCTCCTGGTTTCCACAGGCACGGAGCGGACTGGAGGCGACAATGGTCGATTGGAGGAGGGGGACGAGACTGAAGGTCTAGAGCTAAAGAGCGAATGGTGAGTAGAATGAGTGTACTGGCAAAATAAGGGGATGGGATTGTGGTAAAAAAAGAAAATAAAGGGTGGTTTGTTTAGTATATAACGAGGAGCATTTTAACAAGGAGCGTTTTATAGAGCCTGGTTTCCTACCTCAAGGTAGGTCTAGAAGGAGTCATTTTAAAACCCCAAGGAGTTTATGATAGAGAATTACTCAAACTCCAATCAGGATAATTTAGGGAGTAGGAGAAAAGGAGTACCATGGTGAGTATGTGAAAAGTCGACTAGTCTGTGTATTTTATAAAGATGTGTCGAAGAGCGATGAGAGTAAACTGTGAGGTTAAAGAAGAGATAAAAGTTGTTATCTATTTTTTAGTCATTGCCGGCGCCGACTGAAAAAATAGATTGAGATAATTGAGAAGTAGAGGCTTTGAGTGGCCAGGGTGGAGCCCGCTCATATTTGTTGTTTTTCTGAAATGTATCTGTGTAACTAACAGTAAGTATTGATAGTCAATTGAGACTTGTCACATTGGGGGATGTTACGCCACTGATTTATCTGTAAATGGCGCTGCCAAAACACTTGCCTAAACTTAAACAGTATAGTGTGGAGTGGGGAAAGGGCACAGCAGAAAGATGTTCATGCCACGGCCACTAGGATCACTGTCAAAAGCGGTTTTGCAACACATGACCACATACTTGCACGCTGCGCACACAGGGAAGAAATTGGAGAAGAGGTGGCTATTTTCGAGCTCTGGAAAATGTACCAGGAGGAGTGGGAGGATCCACCTCCTCAGGATTGGATGCTTAATCAGTGTAGGGAGGAAGGTGTTGAGCCTTCTGCTCCCCTTACCTCACCCGAAGTAAACAGCAATAGTACAGAAGATGTAGGATTGTATCCGTTAAAGGAACTAAAAGCGGCGACAGGATATAGTAATCCGATATATGAACTGCCTGCCTACAGTAGTGACAATAGTGCAGAAGAGACTAAAAGAAAGGAGGAGATCTTTAAGATTGTAGAGGACAAGGAGGAGAAAATTGAACAACCAAATATAGCAACAGAAATATAACAAGAGATTAAGAGATGGAAAGGAGAAAAGGATAAAGCTGACGAAGTAAGGCTCATATAGAACAAATGGATGGGTGGACAGTTATTGCTCAAGCTCGATGGGAAAAGTATTGAGGAAGTAAGGCAAAGGGAAGATCAAGATGAACAGGATAGAAAAGATAGGGAAGAAGAGAAAAAATTGAAAGAAGATGAGCACAAGAGAAAGAATAGGCAGAAATGAGAACAGATGTATCAGGAAGAAGAGCAAAGAAAGGGCAGAGGAGCAAAGGAAGTATGACAACCAGCAAAGAGCAATCGAATAACGAGATAAGCAAGAAAAGAAGGTAGAAGAGGAAGAAGCTCAGAAATTACGGGATAAAAGAATACAAAGACGAAGGGCAGAAGAAGAGCATAGAGCGAATGAAATAAGGGAAGAGAAAAGACAAGAAGAGGAAAGGGTTAGACGGTAAGCAAGAAAGCTAAGGGAATTACATGAAGAAACAGAGTAAAAAAGAAGACAACGAGAACACGATATTGATCGAATTCAAAAGGAGTTAATGGAACTGAGTACAGTAATATCATGGGGTCATATAGAGGAGTTCCTCCCATCTCAGGGAGCAATGGCAGGACCATCTAGGATAACCCTAGAGGTGGATTTTGACATAGGGAGCATCAGATATAGGATTGATAAAGCCTATAAAGACTTAAAGGAAAGCAGCAAAATCAGGAAGCCGAGGGAACGGAGCACAATCCCTGGTCCCTGGTCCTCCAATCATGAAGCGAGGAAAGAGACTGTTCAGTCTCAAGCATAGATAATTGTCCTTAGACAGGCCGACTTTAAATAAGGGGGATGAGGACGAAAGCCATACTAGCTGGGGGCTAGATATGTCACCCGAAGAGGGGGATTCCTTCCATGGGGAGGAGGGATCCCGAAGGATGTCTGCAGACAGACAAGGAAGTGAGATGGTCTGATTTAGAGAAGCATAAGGTTGGACGCCAGATCCTATAGCATGTCCACAGGAACCTAAAGGATGATCGCATTATGAGAAGGGAAAGTCACCACCATATGTGAGCAGGCTGAAGTCATTGCCAGGCAGTAGGCGATCAGGAACCATTGTCCCCACTGTAGATAGGCAGACGATGGGAGCCGATTGCGGATTTGGCTTCACCCAGTTTACTTTATTGGAGAAAGGAGGGGCCAGACTGCAGTATATTCCCTGGTCACAAATGGATAAGGATAATTTAAGATGTATACTTCCCAGTTTAACAGCGGGTGCGGGGAAATGGATTTATGAGCTAGAAAAGATGACAGGAGGAAATACTCTAGCAATACGGGACATTCAGGGTCTCCTAGCAAACATTCTTGTGGAAAGGGCTGATGACATTTGGACGAGAGCAGGTTACTCAAGTGTCGGGGAACAGAACACAGCGCACAAAGGAGCACCATTTAATAAATGTAGCACAGATGTCTGAAGAGCACTCACTGTACAGTATCCTGATACATCAGATACGGGTGCAATTATGGCAAGTAAGATGAAAGATGATGAAGGTCTGCTTGCTTATATTCAAAGTATTCAGGAACAGTGGACTCTTGAAACGAGGGAGCTGTGGGGGAAATCAGTGGCAGTTTACCACATTCTATGTCAGGGATTACCGGAACAGGTACAGAGACAGCTCAAGAAACTAGTGGGAATGGAAGCGAAATTAAGGGCAGAGATACAGTTGACTATAGCGCATCACTGCTGGCTGTTAGAAGAGAAAAATAAGAAGAAGGAAGATGCTAGAAAACTTGAGGAAGCCAAGTTAGTTCAGAAGAAATCGTCCAAGTACGCAAGGATTGGGAATGCAAGAAGCAGTGGGTGCATCGCAGGATAATAATCAACGTCAAATTGATCAAGGAGGGAATGGGTTTATGCCACAAGGCAAAGGAATGATATGATATGATATGACAGGTTCTTTATAATGCGCTTAATACCCAGAGGTTTCTAAGCGCAGACCCGGGGATTGAACCTGTGGTGCCCCATTTCATCTTGTCAGTCTAGAAAAATGGATACCTCTACTTTGTGACCACAAACGCATTTTGGTGGCCGTGGGCCAACCGTCTCATGCACGATATGACAGAATATATGTTTTCGAGTTTGCCAATGAACGGCCATTTTGATGTTACAAGAATCCCCATTTTGTTTTCTAACCATTGCTCATTGCTTTCTGTTCCTATTGCTTTGCAGTATATTTTCCGCTTACACTGCTCGACTGTAAAACATTGTTGTCTGTATGTGAAAAGGACAAGGCCGCAGGGCCAAGAGGATACCAAGAGTTTGTTGAAACACAAACGTTGACGGTGCCAGGAAGAATGCCCGGCTCCCTCCCGAATATAGCCTTGAAGCAGAGCTGCAGGGCATTTAATCATTTTACAGCTGCCAGCCAGTCTCGTTATATGGTAGAATATGTTAGAATAATACCGCTAAAGGCTTGAATTATGCTTTTCTTACGGCCCCCCTTTGCTGAGCCCGCTAGAGCATGTCGGCTCCCAGGACACGAATAGCACCTAATAGATAGCAAGGTCCGGAATGCAACTCTTCCCCCCGTATGTAGCTCGCTTCGCTTCCAAGAACAGAATCACTGTGTTCTATTCAACAACTGAAAGATGCCTTTGCACTCACAAATTGCAAATTGTTACTACAATAGATGTTTGAAGGTGTCATAGTAGTTGGAGATGTCCATCATCACACCAAGTTCAAAGAAACCCAATAAAGAGGGGTGTTAAACATGTCATAGCTGATTGTTTGATATGCATTTTGTATATATGTAACTGATGTACGTAATTCACTCTCTTGCGTCCCTCGAGGTCTAGAGATACACGACGCGGGGCTTGAGACCGAGTTGGCCAACTGAGACTTTTGCTTTGCAATAAACCTTAGCTTTGGGAATACAACCTCGTGTCTGGCGTATCTATCGTGTGTGGTGACTCGCCTTGTTTCCATAGACGTCAGGGTCCCCTAGGGGCCCCTTTCAAGATGGCGCCCGAATAGGGACCCTCCCCCACTTGTTCCATCGCATAACGTTGTAATTGAGTAAGGCGGAGAACGGCGAGGACGGGGCGCCCTGTAAAAGTGATATGAGACTCCTTTGCAGATCTACACACATCTGATCCCTGATCGACGTGCCTGGCTGGAGAACAAGGAGGCGAGGGTCCCGAAATGAGGCGGAAGCCAAGAAAAGCAGACACACCGTCCTTTGGTGCGTCAGTATACAGACTACTTGCTTTATCAGGTGAGTCATTCCCCGATTCAAAGTAATCCTGATATTGGTTGAGAGTTGACTTTGCAAAATCAAATGCCCTAGGTAAGGTTGATTAACCAGGGGGACGGTTGAAACATGCCTGGGGTATTGTCCACCTTAGCGGGGTTTTTCCGCTGTGGTAGACAATCTTTGGAAGATGGCTAAATTGTACCACCTGGGGGAATGCCGGCGTATGAGATGTATGTGAAGTATGGAGTGGGTGCAATAATATTCTGTGAGACTTGGCATAGGCAAACCAGAAAGCAACAAGACCATCAGTGGCCGATTAATGGTAGTTTTGAGAGAGCGAGGATAGACAACCTGGAAAGGGTGTTGATAAGAAAGAAAGAGCGTCCTGCAGCATTTGAGACTATTAAAGACTGGAGGAAGGAAGCAATGCTCCGATTTAAAAGCAGAGCAAAGCATGCGCGCAGGCATAAATCGAAAGGTAAAGTAGCGGAAGAGAAAGAAGAGGAGGAGTGGACCGAGAGTCTAAGAAGACAGGTAGGCGTGACCAGTTGAATATAGAAAAGAGATACCCACAACGAGAATTACACATAGCAGATGAATTGATAGAAAATATATTGACCCATGCAAAACAAGGCCCAAGATCAGAAGTAAGACCAGACATGTCAGTAGCTATTGCCTAGACCCCGCCCGTAGCTCAAGCTCCCCCTCCGGTAGCTCAAGCCCTCCCACAGCCACAGACCGCGCGCGTAACACTTCCTATTAGCCAACCAGGCCCACAACAGACACTCCCTGTTCCCATTGTCCCATCCGCACCTCCCGCCTCAGACACAGACTCTGTACCGTCAGTTCCTCCCGGGGTTGAAGTTGAAACCAAAGGGGCAAGAGGCGGGACTGACCAACGGAGATGCACGAGGGTAACTCACAGCGCAATCAGCAAAGAAAGGAAGGTGGAATTGCAGCAACAGGCAGAGATGTATATAGACGGGAATGATGGGACGACAGCATTGGCTTCGATATATGACTTCCGTAGAAGCAACGAAAGACAGGTAGTGTTGGAATGTATGGGTGAATATTTCGTGGAGAAATGGAAACAGTTAATTGGGAAATTACCACCGCAGCGATTGTTAGATTTGAATGCATTGGCACGCTGTAGGGAAAGGGATGAAGAAGTGAGAGAACATGTATATGGACTTTTTGAACTTAAAGATGAATTAGATAATGATTATGCCGAAATGTTTGCTACACCTGGGTACAGGAGTAGGGATATCGGGAGACCTGGGAAGGGGGAAAAGGGGTTGCATAATAAACGGCAGCAGTTACCATCACTGGGGCAGAAGGAGATGGTGAACAAATTATCGCTGCTAAAACAGGTGGGGCCAGACTTGAAAGAATGTCTAATAAGAACACAGGTACTATTGCAGCAAGTAACAGGACATAATATAGGGCGAGGGAACGCACAACGAAGGAGTAATTTGAGTATGCATGGGGGAACAGTGGGACGAATCAGTGTGCGTATTGTAAGGAGGAAGGACATTGGCGAGCGCAATGTCCGCATCTACAGAATAGAAATGGGTCTGGTCACAGGAGACAGCATAGAGGACACCCAGGAGCGAATGGACCAAACAGGAATAGTATGCAGCAGCATCACAATAACAGAGGTAATCAAAACCAAGGCCAAAACCAAAATGCCCCAAACCAGAGTCAGGGACAGCAAAATACACAATATGGAAACCAGAGTGGGCGAAATAGAGGAAAGAGTGGGAACATTTTTGATACACAGCCAAACACGTATTATAGTAACAGTAATCGGACAATGTGTAATTTCCACAATAGGACAGCCCAGGACAGGGGTCGGAACCAGTGTCTATTCCTGTGAATCAGAGAGGACCCTACGTAGAAATGAGAGTCGGGAATGAGGAGCACCGTTTGTAGATACAGGAGCACAGAAGTGTTCAATAGACCATCACTTGGTTCCGGATATATCACTGTCAGGGCAAAAGAATATTTCCGTATGGTTCGCAGGTACACCAGTCATAAACCCAGTGTCCAAAACAGTCCCAGTTACTATAGGACCATTCACTGAACATTGTCCTTTCCTTTTAACAGAAAATTGTGGGGAGAACTTGTTGGGATTAAACTTGTTGAAAAAGCTATGTTCCGTTATACATTGCACGGCAGACAGAGTGTTTCTAACGATTTGGCCACACGATGCCCCTTTGTCAGAATTCATGTCGGAAGCGTTACCAGGGGAACTAAGTAAAGTACCAACCTGTATATGGGCAATGCATGACAATGATGTAGGATGTTTAAAGATAGAGCCAGTAAAGATCATTTTGAAAGAAGTTGTTACCCTACCGCGAATACACCAATACAGAATTTCAGCTGAAGGTGAGAAAGGATTGAAGAGTATTGTTACAGATTTGGTGAAATTAGGGGTAATCGAGGAAATTACAGGCAGTACATGCAACAGCCCAATTCTTCCGGTTTATAAAAAAGGAAGCAATGAGGTACCATACCGTTTCATAATTGATTTGCGCGCATTGAATAAGGTAGTAGATCCACAATTTCCTCTAGTACCAGACGTCACTACAATATTGACAATGATACCTGTTTCAGCAGAATATTTTAGTGTAGTAGATTTGAAAAACGCGTTCTTCAGTATTCCATTGGACAAGGACAGCAGGTATTTGTTCGTGTTCACATTAGGAGGACGATCATTTACATTTACGCGGATTCCGCAAGTTTACACGGAAAGTCCAAGTATTTACAGTAGAGCATTAAAAGAGCAGCTAGACATGCTGGAATTACCAGTGGGTTGTGTACTCTTGCAATACATAGACAATGTATTGCTAGCTGCAGACACAGAGGAGATTTGTAAAGAAAGCACTGTATTACTACTGTCACACCTAGCGGCACATGGCCATAAAGATAGTTTGAAGAAATTTCAGTATAATCGAAAGGAGGTGGCCTATTTGGGCTACCTACTTTCGAAAGGAGGGAGAAGACTAACGCCAGAACGCATAGAAAGTATTTCTTGTATGCCTATTCCAAAGACACAAAAAGGAGTCAGAGCCATAATAGGCATGGCTTCATATTGCCGACAATGGATTGGTAATTTTGGATTGATTGTGAAGCCGTTGGTGAATTTAACTAGAAAGGATGCGGTTATGCCTTTGCAGTGGGATGAGGAATGTCAGAAATCATTTGATGGATTGAAAACTGCATTATGTTCGGCTCCAGTTTTGGGTACTCTGAATTATGAGAACATTTTTAGACTATTTGTGTGTGAAAGTGAAGGATGTGCATTGGCGGTTTTGACACAGGAACAAGGTGGAAGAAATAGGCCGTGCGGCTATTTTTCTTCTGCGCTGGACCCTGTAGCGCACGCACTACCACGATGTTTGCGATCTGTCGCGGCGGCTGCTGCGTCAGTGAAACAAACGGAAGGGATGGTATTGGGCCACACTTTAATTTTGATGGTGCCACATGCCATAGACGTTCTATTAAATAGGACACAGACGCAACACCTAACCTCTGCTAGATTGACAAGATATGAGATTATCTTGTTCGCGCCCCATATCCAAATTATGAGGTGTAGCGCTTTGAATCCTGCAGAATTATTGCCACCAACCATAAAAGAAATTGGGAAGAATGAATCACCCCCCCCCCACGATTGCTTAATGGTCACTGAGGAAGAAACCAAGGGGAGAGTTGATTTAAGTGATATCCCACAGAAAGAGCCAGATGGAGAGTTATTTTGTGACGGCTCATGTTTTAAATTACCAGATGGCACGACAACTGCCTCATATGCTATCACTACCCTAGCGAGCGTTGTAGAAAGCAAAAGAATTCCCTATAATTCAGCACAAGCCGCAGAAATAATAGCATTAACCAGAGCCTGCGAGATTTCTGAAAATTTGAATGTGAATATATATACTGATAGTCAGTATGCTTTTGGAGTGGTTCATAATTTTGGTAGACTCTGCGCTGAGAGAGGGTTTTTGACATCACATGGCGCCAGAATTCAACATGGCCCTTTGATTGTACGATTGCTGTCTGCACTCACGTTTCCAAAGCGCCTAGCAATAGTGAAATGTGAGGCACATAAAAAAGTAACATGCAAAGTAGAAGAGGGAAACGCGTTTGCAGACAGAATTGCGAAACAAACTGCCACTGATTTGAATACCAAAATGATGATGGTTCAGACAGAGGAAGTACCCTGTATGATAGAAGATGGAGTTGCCACTGTCAAAGAAATGCAGGCCGAAGCTACGGCCGATGAAATACAGGGGTGGGCAGAGGGATCTGCTGAGTTGGGTCTGGAGGGTTGTTGGGTGGACAAGGGAACTAGAAACTGGATATTGCCAAATTCGTATGTGACTGCAATGGTCACAATGGCCCACAGCCCTACGCACATCTGTGAGAAGAAAATAATACAGCACCTTTCTACAGTTTGGCAGAATGCAAACATAAAAAAAAAATGCAGAGAGGTTGGTGCAGAACTGTATCATGTGTTTGCAACACAATGTAGGGAAGGGAACAGTGACTCCAACGGGCAGTTTTGGCCCGCCCTCTATGCCATTTGAGCTGATTCATTTTGATTTCATAGAAATGGAGAGGTGCCAAAACTTAGAATACGTCTTGGTGGTGATCTGTGCATTCAGTAAGTGGGTGGAGGCATATCCCTTGAAGGACTGCACAGCAATGAGCACAGCAAAAGTAATGTTGAAGGAGTACTTTTCCAGATTTGGCTTGCCCCGTGTCCTATGGTCTGATAATGGACCACATTTTGTGGGTGCAGGGGTATTACAGATATGTGCTGGTCTTCAGATTGATAAGAGATTCCATAGTTCAAGGCATCTGAGTTCTGCCGGTCTTGTGGAGAGGCACAACGGGATTCTCAAATCAAAGATTAGCAAGATTTGTGCGGGAAGCAAGTTGAGTTGGGTGGATGCATTACCAATAGCACTATTATGCATGCATACGTCTGTCCAGGCTAAAACTGGGCTCTCCCCGTACGAGATCGTGATGGGGAGGCCGGCGAATGTTTGGTGCGCACCTCAGCCAAAACGACTTAGTGAGATAGAACATCCTGTGCTTAGTACTTATTGTGGTCTTTTAATGCAGAAATTGCGTTTGATTCATCAGCAGGTGCAGGAGGCATTACCAATGAGATACACCGGTCCGGGGCACGCGCTTGAGCCAGGAGACTGGGTGCTGCTAAAGAATTTTGAAAGAAAGTCATCATTAGCACCCAGGTGGCGCGGGCCCTATCAAGTACTCTTGGCGACGCAGACGGCAATACAGGTGGATGGAAGGAAGTCGTGGATCCATGCACCCATGCCAAGAAGATTCCAACTGCACTGAAAGACTTGCCTGACACTGATGACCGGAAAGAGACAGTGATCCCAGAAACGAAAGAAACTGTTGCCAGTAAGCAGCCACCTAATCTGCCAAAACGAGAAGTGAAACTCGAAACAAAGCCTGAGACGATTGCCAAAGAGGGGGAAGGGCAAAGAGTGCCCCAACGTTGCCCAGCAGAATCGACATCACTGCTGGCCGACGCGAAATCTGCCTTGCAAATACCAGCAGAAACAAATCGTGTACCCCTTTGGCGCCCACCAGCACTTGCCAGCACGCCAAAGAACGGATCTGCATCATTAGCGCGGCGCACACCAGCACCTGCAGTAGCGCCACAGGCTGACTTTGAGCCTGAATCTGGAAGTGCACCGGCACTGTTCACGGATCATACGATACCAGGAGCCAGGCGATACAACTTGCGGCCTTGGAAGACAAAATGATCCGCAGTTCTTTTTGGTGTTTATGTCAACCTCTGGTTCAGCTCATGGACGGAGAAGGAACCAGAGGTGTGGAGGAGAGAAGCATGAGAATTGTGCAAGTCGGACAATTCAAGACTCGCGGCTCCTCGGTGCGATCATAAAAAGTACATGTGTCCTGAACCAGAACAGACAAGCTGGGCGCATTTGGTACTATGGCAAGTGAGATAACTGATTAAAAGTAAATGTGTCCTGAACCTGAGCGGACAAGCGTGGCGCACATGATACTAAGGCGATAAGATAACTAATCAAAGGTCCTCTGAGCAGTATAAGAAAGGACAAGTGATCTCGCCTAAAAACGAATAATCGAATCCAGGCTAAAAAGGACAGGCAGAACTGAACTGTGACAATTCCATTGAACTTATTAACATCAGAGCAAGCGCGACGAAGAGAGATATCCACAACGAACTGTGATAAGAAAGAAGAAGGACGACGAGAAACATGCCGGGACCGGTTCCAGCCTCCTCCTGCACCACCACCGCTGAGAATGAGTACAGTGGTATTAAAATGGGAAATATAACCAGTATATGTAGGTGATCCAGTTTATTTTATATGTGGAGAGAAAGCATATCCTTGGTTGCCCAGAAACTGGGGAGGTGCATGTTACCTAGGGCTACTGTTCCCAGGAGTATTCCTCTTAGAAACAGCAGCCATGGCAAGATTATCCAGAACTAGAGTCAAAAGGACTGACAAGGGTGTTTTAATAGCAACTGATGTAGCAAAATCATTCATTCCATTTTTAGGGCAGATAGTGAACTCCTATAATATAAGGCAACTGTCCAGAATCCTAAAAAATACAATAAACACAACAACAGATATACTATTTAACATGACGTTGGAAGAAAGAGGAATCAGGTTAATGACGCTGTAAAATAGAATGGCTCTCGATCGTGGGGGAATTTGCAAAATAGTGGGATCAGCATGTTGCATTTATGTCGATGACTATTCCCCCACGATCTTTGAAGCAATAAAGAAAATGCACGTCCTAAACTCTGAACTCCCTACTGGAGAAGGGAGCTGGGGAATAGGATCTTGGTTTTGGGGCATACTGCATTCTTGGGGATGGAAGTTGATCTCAATATTAGTAGTGGTGTTTGGAATATTCCTAATGTGCTGTTGTTGTATACATTGTCTACCCATAGTTTGCGCTGTGGTAACTGAGGGATGTACGGAAGGATGTATGCATATGATGACAAAGAAAAAACAACCTCATGGTCGAACTGACCCAGACCCAAATGAGGTGAGAGCAGTAAAAGAGTTGATGGCAATAGATATTGATGAAGACGATGATGTCTACGATAGCATGCAAAATTCAGACATAAGTACTTCAGACTCATCCTCACTAGAGGAGGTTTCAATAAATAGCATACGGCTAAAGGAGGGTTTGTCAGTCTAGAAAAATGGATACCTCTACTTTGTGACCACAAACGCATTTTGGTGGCTGTGGGCCAACCGTCTCATGCACGATATGACAGAATATAGGTTTTCGAGTTTGCCAATGAACGGCCATTTTGATGTAACAAGAATCGCCATTTTGTTTTCTAACCATTGCTCATTGCTTTCTGTTCCTATTGCTTCGCAGTATATTTTCCGCTTACACTGCTTGACTGTAAAACATTGTTGTCTGTATGTGAAAAGGACAAGGCCACAGGGCCAAGAGGATACCAAGAGTTCGTTGAAACACAAACGTAGGCAGCGCCAGGAAGAATGCCCGTCTCCCTCCTGAATGTAGCCTTGAAGCAGAGCTGCAGGGCATTTAATCATTTTACAGCTGCCAGCCCGTCTTGTTATATGGTAGAATATGTTAGAATAATACCGCTAAAGGCTTAAATTATGCTTTTCTTACGGCCCCCCTTTGCTGAGCCTGCTAGAGCGTGTCGGCTCCCAGGACACGAATAGCACCTAATAGATAGCAAGGTCCGGAATGCAACTCTTCCCCCCCCCCGTATGTAGCTCGCTTCCAAGAACAGAAGCGCTGTGTTCTATTCAACAACTGAAAGATGCCTTCGCACTCACAAATTGCAAATTGTTACTAGAATAGATGTTTGAAGGTGTCATAGTAGTCGGAGATGTCCATCATCACACCAAGTTCAAAGAAACCCAATAAAGGGGGGTGTTAAACATGTCATAGCTGATTGTTTGATATGCATTTTATATATATGTAACTGATGTACGTAATTCACTCTCTTGTGTCCCTCGAGGTCTAGAGATACACGTTGCGGGGCATGAGACCGAGTTGGCCAACGGAGACTTTTGCTTTGCAATAAACCCTAGCTTTGGGAATACAACCTCGTGTCTGGCGTATCTATCGTGTGTGGTGACTCGCCTTGTTTCCATAGACGTCAGGGTCCCCTAGGGGCCCCTTTCAATCTTGCTTCCAAGGCAAGCACGTTGCCCCTGAGCTATCCTCCCGAGACTGGGCTACGGAGAAAGGGGTGGTTTTCTAACCAAGGCGGGTTGCAGAATATGCAGAATGATAGTTTGAATAGGCAAGGATTCAACCAAGGGGGGCTGGTCAGAAGAGTTCCTCCTTTGTGTTGGACATGTGGAATGGCAGGGCAGTCACAGCACACACCCATGCAGATATAGCAGAATGCAAACACGGGGCAGATATTGACACGTAGGGTGTGTCACTGTGGTAAGGGAAAGTCCTTTTACAGGTACAGGGCTATGCATGTACCCACAATAGGACAGCTCACAGGGTGACTTGATGTGTTAAGTACTAATAGTAACACCAGACCCTCAAGAGGAACCAAGGGTTGATGTGACGATAGGAGGCAAATCTTTTTCTTTTTTAGTAGACACTGGGGATACTCGTTCATGTATGTGAGAGGGAAAATATACAATGTCAGGAAATGCCATGAATGTGCAAGGTTTCTCTGGAGCTACAGGCAGAGTTCCTTTTACTGATGAATTACCCATCTCTATAAGAGAATGTGACATGTCTGTTCCATTATTGTATTCACGGCAGACACCAGTTAATATTTTGGGAAGCGATTTAATGACAAAACTTAACATGGCGATTTCCTTTACTGATGAAGGCATAGTATGTTCTACTCCAGGGGTACATTATATGAATGTTTTGGTAAATTTATATTGGTGTTTGCAGGGCAAATGGCTCTGGGAGGAATGCCACTAGAGCCAGAAGTCTTTCTTTATGGAGTATGCATTCTGTTGACATGGCTTAGTGGGAAAGATTATGAGAATACCTGATGAGTTTTTGTTCAGGCCACAGATACCTATGGGTGAAGAGGGGGGACATACTATTACCCTATAGTTAAATGCAGCCATAGTGCAAGGGTAATTTGCCATGCCCAAAGGAACAGATGATGAAGACAGGCCATGGAGAACAGTGATTGCCATTGGGGAAGGGTATAGATTGACTGACTTCACTGACGAGGATATGTTTAGAGATGATCCATCCTATGATGAAGTAATATTCGAGATGAATGTTAAATTTTGGATCAGAATAGAGAAAAGAGAAATCCCACAGCGAATGGTGATAGTGCAGCAGCGGCAGCATTTTGTGATGAAAATTTGGAAAAAGTGCCAACTTCTTTATGGACAATAGGCCCCTATCATGTAGGCCTATTGAAGGGGGAAGGGGAGGTTAATATTAAGCTGGAGCCAGGAGCAATTTTACCTTGAGCAAGGCAGTACCCAATGTCTCGGGAGGCAGATGAGTGTATTTTTAAGACTATATCAGCCCTGATGGAACAAGGTATTTTAGTGACGTCAGCGTCACTGTGTAATACCACCGTGTATTCGAATAAGATATGAGACCGATTAACCAGATTGTAGAGGCAGAGTTTTGTTTAGATCCAAATCCGGCAATGATATTGTGAAATATCCCAGCAGAAGCACAATACTTTATGGTGATTGACTTGAAAAATGCGTTTTTCTCAA
Source organism: Ambystoma mexicanum (assembly GCF_040938575.1). Taxonomy (NCBI): domain Eukaryota; kingdom Metazoa; phylum Chordata; class Amphibia; order Caudata; family Ambystomatidae; genus Ambystoma; species Ambystoma mexicanum. Next base: position 364,258,744 of record NC_090924.1, on the reverse strand, counting down.
TCCCGTTGCATAAGGACTCCTAGGACCTTACGCCGTTTACGTTTCATCAAACTAAACCGAAGAGCACTTGGTTGCCCCAAAGGTACTGTGAGACTCCATCGATCTTTAATAGTGTCCTGCAGATGGACCTAAGCAACATTGATTTGCAAAGTGTTGTGCTGCAGTACGTAGATTATACTTTGTTTGTAGCACGAAAGAAGATGAGTGCAGACAAGATTTGATTCAGTTAGTGACTATTTTAGCAGCCAAGGGTTATAAAGTCGATAAGGAGTAGTTGCAATATTTTGTCAAAAAGAGGTGTTGTATATAGGTCAGTTAATCTCACATGAGAGGAAGAGAGTCACACCTGAAAGAGCTGAGGCGATTATGAAAACAGCAAAACCGCACACGGTAAAACAAAACGCAGCGGTTTTGATTGTGTAACTATGTTAGAGTGTGTGTATTTGATTATAGTTCATATACAAGACCCCTTTTGCAGGCTCTGCAGACAGCACAAGTGAACAAGGAAAGAAAAGAATAGACTGAGGGAATGGAGGAAGGATTTGAAGAATTGAAGAAAGCAATTTGTACAGCTCCAGTTTTAGGAATTCCCAACTATGATGAAGAATTCTTTTAGTTTTCACATACAAATGGGACAGTTATGAAAACTGTGCTTACACAGAGTACTACATTGGGATACAAACCCCTGGCATATTAAAATGGGATTTTAGATTCAGTTATGAGAGGGCACTTTCCTTTGTGAACAATCGCTGGCAGCAGCCACATTCGCAATAGAGAAGTCTATTAGTATTGTGATGGGGTGTTCGATGACATTGTTTGTTGAGTATGCTTAGTTTGCTATTTTGGAGAAACCTAAGGGTACATTAATTTTCGGAGGGCTTCCACATATGAGGTAGTTATATCGAATCCAGCAATCAAAAAAGTAATGTGTAAAATAGTGAACCCTGCCACGTTTGTAGCCAAACCTCTAGTAGAGGGTGAGCATGTGCATGATTGCGCTAACTATGAGGAGTTCTATGACGACATCCTCCATATAAAGGAAAATGCCCTAGCAGAAGTGGGAGATTCTCTTTATTGATGGGTGATCAAACTGTTGGGGAAAGGCATTCCGGTTCCGCTGTGGTGAGACACAGAGCCAATAGGGAGTTTGAGGTTGCAGCAAGTGCAAGACTACCGTCACGCTTCATCGCAAGCAGCAGAATTGGTGGCACTTATTATCACACTTGAGAAACATGCAGGGCAGGAAGTAACGGTGTAAGGTGACTCCTCCTATGTGGCTTCAACCGTGCATGCAGGGCTAGCACGTTGGAAAAGGAGGGGCTACTACCGAGCAGACGGCACTCCAGGGAAACAAGCTGCATTATTGGACAGGCTTATTAAGGCACTACAACTGCCAGTAGCCATCGCAATAGTTAAATGCGCAGCACATACTAAGCAAACTGACTTTTTCTCTCGCGGGAATGAAGCCGCACAGACGAAGAGGCCAAAATGGTGCATATTCACCAGATATTTCAAGTTTTGATACTCCTGATGCAAAGGAAAAAGTCGTCACCATTATGATTGTAAATGAAGGGTTTAATCATTTGTCAAGAACACAGTTGATGGAAGTTCAAGGTGGTGCACCACAGGAAGAGCAAGAATTGTGGAAATGGAGGGGGTATTCTTTATCCCCCTCTGAAGCATTGTGGCGACCGGACAGCACTGGAAAGCCGGTGATGCCTGTAGCCTTGTTAAGGGTAGCGATTGAACAGCTGCACTTCCCTGCGCATGTAACTAGGGAAAGCCTTGCAGCAGCTATTGTGGAGGACTGGTTCATACTGAACCTGTTACAACACGTTGCATTTTATAAAGTAAATTGCATCATATGTCAAAGGTTTACCACTGGGCAAACACTGTGAATGATCAGAGGAGTGATTCCTCAACAGAATGGTCCTTTTCAGCATTTACATATTGACTGTCCCTCCGTCCCCTTGTGCCCCCTCCCGTTTCCGCTCCTTCCAGCTCCTAGCTCCCCTGCACTGGAACTCCATACCTCTCTCAATTCATTCTATTCCTACTTTCTCCTCATTTCGCACCTCCCTTAAATCTCTCCTTCTCCACCCCCCGCCTTGAAACTCCCTCCCCTTCCTGCTCCCCCTCCTTTCTTTCTCCTTTCCCTTGATTCCCTCCCTCCACTCCCTACCACCCCTCTCTCACCCTCCCCCTCTCCTCCATCTCCTCCCCTAATCTCCTCTCCCCCACATTCCCACTGCTTTTCTCTCCCTATTCCCTCCAGTCTTATTTCTCTTCTTAATGGTTTGTTAATTGATTGATTCATACTGTAATTTGCTTCTACCGTTATATTGTTATGTTATGTTCTTTGTATCAAGTTGGTCAATTGTGCAGCACTTTGGCGTAAAGCGCTATATAAACTAATAAATACAAATACTATGTTGATATGCTGCAAGTATGTAGTGGATACAGTATATGATAGTGGTGGTGTGTCCCTTTTCTAGGTGGATCAAAGCAGGTCCTTGTACACACCCTGATGCCACTTGCACAGCAAAGTTTTTAGTCTGAGACGTCTTTCCCAGATAGCGAGCATGTGAGGTGCTGAGATCCGACAATGGGCCCCATTTTGTTAATGAAGTTTTTGACCAGATTAGCCTATTGCTTAGTATTAAACACAAGTTTTCTTCTGATTATCACCAGCAAGCGAACAGTATGTGTGAGAGACTCAACCGTCTCCTTAAAGAGAGAATTGCAAAATTAAAGTTGACATTGAAGAAGGCATGGCTGTATTGCCTGCCCCTTGCACTACATGCATTAAGGAATCAGCCTTTGTTGGACCGCCACCTAACACCCCACGAGCTAGTGACAGGGAGGCGAATGAGAACGCCTTTGTCTCCTCCATCAAGGAGCAGAAGTGATGGCCATAAGACTGCAGAAATGTTAGAAAATGAGTTACATGCTTATTTTACATGTATGACCGCTAGTATCCCAGTCATTTCAGATCAACTCAAGTGCAAGGGGGGGTCAGTCTCAGGACACAGATGAAGACCATTCAGCAACCAGACTTCAAGAGCTACTTTCTGTACCTAGATTATTTGTGGGAGATTCAGTCCTAGTGCGTAACTTCACAAGGAAGTGGCACGAGCCCTGTTTTAGTGGTCCCTTTATTGTTGAGAACATTACTCCATCGGCAGTAAGTCCAAGAGAGACGCGCATGGATCCACTTAAGTGATGTAAAGCCGTACGCTGGTGAGACTGATGCACCCGCAACCATTGATTCGGAAGCAAGACAAGAAGAAGTTCACCACGTGCCGAGTCGCTCGATGACGAGGAAGAAGGAAGCTAAGGTTGCCGATCAAATAAATGAAAGTGCGCATTTGGACTGTGACTCACCGCGGACACTCTTTATAGATATTATACCAGGAGTGCAAAAGCTAAGTTCTGAGCCACAGGAATCTTTTGAATTAGACTTTAGAAAGTATTGAAGTATTACAGCTATGCCAAACTTAGACTTTAAATTTGATGACTGGAAACCTGAGCAGTTTCCAGATTCATTACTCACTAGGTTTCTCTTTGGTTAAACCCATGGTTCTGCCAGATGCTGATGCCCATAGACTACTTCTCGCTGTCTTTGTTTACATACTTCAAGCCTATCCTGCTCTTGTTGGGCGTAGTACTAATGTACATGTTTTTCTGCAAGATCCTAAAAATGGCCTTGCAATTAGGAGGTTACTTGTGTGCGATAGTTGAACAGATCCTGCAGTTACCTGACCATTTAACGGCGTTGCCTGATTAAAAAGGTTTTTCCATCCTTAAAGCAGTACACAGGCACAATGGGGACAATTGAGAATAGTACAGTTTCAGAAAGTGAAACTCAACAATGTGGGGAAAATTGTAAATGGTGGGGACTAATGTACTGGTGCATAATGTATGTGTGCTCAACATTTATCATTGTTTTTCTGATTTGCTAATTCATACCGTCTATTTCATTGGCCCATGCAAGGTAGAAGTCCCTTTGATTCTTCCCACTCCAATGACTTATGCAGATGTGTCCATTATTGAAAGGCCAAGACCATTTGTGATTATCCCTATACCAGTGACACATGTCACCCATTTCTCTGACAAGTGTTCCTATGGTTCCCCCTACAGGAAGGACCCTCCTGGTGTACTTTATGAACATTATGCACGCACCATTCTTGCAAGAGGGAGACACAGGAGAAGCTCAAGGGAAGATAATCATGAGTTAAGTAATTATCTAGACAGTATAGCACATTTGGGGAATAACATGTGACATCAGCACATGAAAAAGGTGGGAGAAAGAACCTCTAAGGAGAGTTGCTATGTCTGTGCTCTCCTACCTTATGGCATGGGGAATTCTAAGATATTTATAGCTATAGAAAAAGAAGCCCAGAAAGCTCACTGCCTGACGCACCTTGCACTCTGCCATGCGAGAGGTCAGTGCCAGGGTCGAACAGCCTCCTTGGAATGGGTGACCGAGAGGACAGCTCCAGAAGAAGATGATTATGTGCAAGATTTAAAGACAAGAACGAGAGCACACAACAGACGTCATGTGATAAGATATGAACAGCCTGGAAAGAATGGAGCAGGAATCAGATGGGAGATAAACAAAAAGCTCAATTGTCAAGGAAAGGACTGTGAAGAAATACGAAGATCCAAGGAAGGAGGGTAGTTGCAAATCACAGTACTTTCTCCAGCTGGATGGGAGGAAGGCCTGACTGTGTGTAAAGCTCAAGCATTATCTGGACAGCCTGAAGCAATTGTGTGGCATGCAGAGAATGGATGCAAGCATCACTGGCCGAAGATTGCAAAGTTGCTGACATGGGTCAATGATAAAGGAGGCCCGCTGCAGATAGGGCATCTGGCTAGTGCAGAACTATGTTTCAGAAACAATGGCACAAGAAAGGTTGGAATGAATCAGCAGTGGGGTCGAATTTTCAATGTACCAGGAATGAAGAATGGAACAGTAGTGATAACGGACCACTACTGGGCCTGCAGATCCAGAGCATATATGAAGTTGCCCAAGGACTGGGAACAGCTGTGTTCTATAATGATTCTCCATGTTCCAGCACTGGTGATTCCAAAGAACGACCTGAACATTGGAGAATTCCCAAAAGCAGATGCTCACCTGAGAAAGAGGAGATCAGTTGAATTTCTCAATCCAACCAAGAGGGAGAACTACTTCTCAGCTAAATCGATAGAGGACTTTGATTCTATTCCATATGAACACAAGTTGTTCAGTCACATTTCAGCAGTATTCATGACAATCTTCATGCCAGGGATCCAAACGATGGTGAATGCCAAATGGTTACAGATTACCAGATGGGAGCTCCTGCAGACGATCAACACTACCATAAAGGGATTCAACGCAATTAAGGAAGAATTCAGAGCCATAAGACTGATGTCACTGCAGAATAGATATGTCTTGGACATGATTACAGCTATGGATGGAGGCGTTTATGCCAAAATCGGAGAATTATGTTGCACATGCATACCTTCTCACAATGACGAGAATAGGAACTTGACAGAGTCCATAACGATGCTGACAAACTTGCACATCAAGATGGAAGACGAAGTAGAAGATATTGCAGATGACAGCTGGTTTGCATCGATCTTCTCATGGGTTCCACAATGGATGGTGAATATCTTCAGGTTCCCCAGAGCATTGTTGGTGAAGATCATGTTTGGATTCTTTGTGATCAGAATAATATTCATACAGTGTAAGAAGACATCAAAGAAAGCAGTAGGAGTGAAGATCATGATCAATGTTGAGTCAGGGTTTGGACCCAAAGAGCTGACAGATGAAGAAATCAGAAAGTATATAGCAGCATGTTTCTAGCACCTGAGGGAACGAAGTTCCTCTATCCAAGAAACCACAAGAAGTATGTGGGAAGATGAATCTACTGCAGCCGAATTGACAATGTAGTCACATGACCTGCAGTGTTGATGAACATGTAAAATCAGCAGAATCTCTGAAAGGAGTAATGAGGATGTGGACTACGAAGAAGAATTTTTTCAGACGAGGGTGTCTGGGCATTTGAGCTTCATTATGACCCAGGCGCTAAGTGTTTAACGGCGACGTAAAAGGCTGCGGCGCCGTTAAACACCCAACGCCTAATTACAAGGTCCCTTTGCGGGACCTGACCTTAACGGCTGGTTTTACCAGTACCGTAATTAGCGCCTTCCCCATTCCCATTGAGCCCTTCCCCATTCCGCCATGGCTGTTAAGACGGATTTCTGAACTCTGTCCTGGTGGCGCAGAAGTTCAGAAGGCCAACCTAATTACTTGGAACAGGGTAACCTCTGGACAAGCCAGACCAATCAAGGTAGCGATCGCGGCGGTCAAGACTAGGTCTCAAGAGGGGTGAGGGTGACTGAAAGCCCGCAATGAGCACACAAAGCAAGAGCGCTTACAAACTACTCCAAACAGTTGTTATATCAAAAATAGATACACATTTATTTTAAGGCCTTTAAAACAATGACCGTAGCGAGAAAATCACAATATCACAATATTAAACCAACACATACCATATCAACACAATATATATACAAATACACAGTCGCAAGCGTTTAAAGCACGAAATATGTAGTCCACCTGAAAGGAAAGGAAAACAGGCAGTGCGATAACGCTTTAGACTCAGTTCGCCTTTAGAGGCACCTAACTAGATGGAAGTCCGAGCCTTGCGAAGAGTGGAGCCTTGTGCTCAAAGTACCTGCCACGCCGGTGCCAACGGGCAAAAGGGGAAGCTCTTCGGAGGAAGTCAGGCAGTTCGGGTTAGTGCACAGCAGAAGGAGAACAGGTTCCGCAACTCAAGCGCAGCCTCCACAGCGAGCAGAAGCAGAGCGCGAGTACGGCAAAAGGGTGCTGTTTTTACACAGCAGGGAAAAGCAATGGGATACTGCAGGAGGGCGACCAGATCCTAGCTAAACTACTCACCGGTCCCCGAAGCAAGCAGACCCAGGCTTCTCCACGTAGATTCATCAGCTGGCAGGTTCAGAAGAGCAGGGAACGCCTCGTAGTCGTGTAGAGCAAAAAGACGTCCCAATCGACGAAACCAGCACAGTTTTTTTGCCGCAGCAGGACAACGGAGCGGCTGTGTGTATTCAAGCCAAATGTACACTCCTCCCTTCAGACCTGGGGACGCCAAGCGTACGAAGCGTGGGAGAGTGACAAGGACTCGAAATACAACACAACCTGGCGGCAGTTGCAGAGCAGGACTCCCTTGTAAGCTGGTCAGTCAACTGGATGGCCCAGAGACACTTCCGAAGGCTTACTTGGCAGGAGATGATGAAGTCGCCGGGAATAGCTGTTCCTGCTATTCCAAAGGTCGAAGCACCAGTACAGGCCTTCTGGTTCGATCCAAGGAGGAAAGGGTTTCACAGGACGACAGCAGTGCAAAGGAGGATTCCTTCAGCGGGTCACCAGCGATTCCTCGGTCCAGCCTCTTTGTTGCAGGATACTTGGCTCCTGTATTCCTTCGTTCGTGAGAACTCAGGAGATCGACATGGCAGTGGTGTTTCCAGCTCCCTCTTATCCACGGTTCCCTTCGCGCCAAAACGGAGGGGAGCCAATGGGAGATCCGCACATCAACACACATACCATACGTGGACCAATCACGGACCACGGTGGTCCCAGGCATTCACACCACCCTAGACTCTCTGGCACCCAGGATGTGTATTGGGACCAGACATCCCAGCCCACACCCTGGAGGCACACAAACGACATGTAGAAGCCCGCGAAAGCAACCACGTTTCGCGGGAAAGTACATGCCCAAATAAGGAAGGCCCCGGGTCGCCCGACCTGGGGAAGGTGAAGGGAGCAAGACGGTCAGTGGACAGGACAAAGGAGCCTCGTGGACTGGCCATTTTGGGAGCCAGGCCACCATTTTGGGTTCAGGGCAAAAACGTGCTCAGAACGCCAAAAGGAGCTCAAAATAAACAAAACGATCGCTGCCACCATTCCAGTCCCTGAATGACTTGCACCGATCAAATACCATCCTAAAAGAGTATCTAGGATCTGTAGAAGGCTAGAGACCCAAGAGAGCTGTAACTTAGCTTACAGAGCCCTCTTGTGTCATTTTGCACAAAAGCCGCAACATGATAAAAGAAACTACGGGAAACGCGTTCCCCGGTACTGACTGTCTTAAGGGCATGTCAGTTTCCCCGTAAGAAAGGAGCGAAAGCCCAGAGAAGTGCGGCAGAAGGCTGTACTTCTCTGGCAAAGTCAAGAACAAGGTTAAAAACAATAGCAAAAAGTTTAGGGGTTGCCACATGGAAGGAAAATTCCCTACAATTACGAAATCTTTCCTAACACTCGCCCCTCCCAGACTATGGACAGGGGGAACTAATCCACCCCTGGATGAGTCTCTTGTTCAGGTCGGTTAAACATTCTGGACAACCCATCAGCATTGCTATGTTGGACACCTGGCCTATGCTCAATAGTGAAGTCGAAGCCTTGTAGACTTATGGACCACTAAAGCAACTTTGGATTCTCCCCCTTCATGTTCATTAGCCACTTTAACGGCTTATGGTCAGTCTGCACAGTGAAGTGGGTCCCATAGAGGTAGGGCCTCAGCTTCCTTAGGGCCCACACAACAGAGAAACATTCTTTCTCTACCGTGGACCATCTGAGCTCTCTGTCCTTAAGCTGGCGACTAATAAAACCGATAGGGTGTTCCTTACCCTTCTCATCTACTTGTGATAGTACAGCTCCTATCCCAGTGTCAGAGGCATCCGTCTGCACGATAGAACGTCTTTGAATAATCAGGGGCCCTGAGCACAGGGGCCTGGCACAAGGAGTCTTTTAAGCCATTGAAGGCCTTCTCACACTCGTCAGTCCAAGTTACCTTCTTGGGTTTCTTCGGAGTTGTGAGGGCAGTCAGAGGAGCAGCTATGGTGCCATAGTCTGCCACAAAATTGCGATAATACCCCGTGAGTCCTAAGAAGGCTCTCACTTGGGTTTGCGTAGTGGGGGTAGGCCAGTCTTGTACTGCTTGTATTTTACTGGGTAGAGGCTGTATCCTCCCTCCACCTACTTCATGTCCAAGGTAAACCACTGAGCCTTGTCCAATCTGGCATTTACTAGCCTTTATGGTCAAGTGGGCTTTGTGAAGAGCCTGGAGCACAATCCTGAGGTGTTTCACATGGTCTTCCCAGGTGGCACTGAAAACTGCTATATCGTCTAGATATGCAAGACAGAATTCGTCCAACCCATTCAACACATGATTCACAAGCCTCTGGAAAGTGGCAGGTGCATTCTTCAACCCGAACGGCATTACCCGGAATTGGTAAAGGCCGTCTGGAGTAGAAAATGCTGTCTTCTCCTTGGCATGTTCTGCTAAAGCTATTTGCCAATAGCCAGCAGTGAGGTCAAACGTGCTGAGGTACTTGGAGGCACCCAAAGTATCCACCAGCTCATCTGTTCGAGGCAAGGGGTGTGCATCTGTCTTGGTGACAGCATTCAGAGCCCTGTAATCCACGCAGAACCTCAATTCAGAAGTGCCTGCTTTTGGAACCAAAACCACAGGACTGGACCAAGGACTACTAGAGGGTTCAATCACCCCAAGGTCTAACATCTTGTTGACCTCGGTCTTAATATAAGACCGTACTTTATCTGACATCCTGTATCCCCTACTTTTGGTAGGTACACTGTCTCCTGTGTCAATGTTATGTTTGCACCAAGGTGTCAAACCAGGGGACTGTGAAAACAGGGGGGAAAACTGCCTAAGCAAACTTTTCACCTCAGCCTGCTGATCAGAAGTCAGGTGAGGGGCCACTCGGACACCCTCAACGGAGCTATCTGAAGGACCGCTTTGGAACAGGTCGGGGAGAGGTTCTGACTCCTCTTCCTCAACATCTGAAGCCAGTAGCAGTGCTGCGATTTCGACTCTTGGGACGAAAGCCTTCAGCCTATTCACGTGAAACACTTTTGGAGCCTGTCCAGGCCTTCCAAGGTCCACTAAATAGTTCACCTCACCCAGGGGCTCCACCACTGTGTAAGGGCCTGACCATTTGTCCTGTAAAGCTCGAGGCCTTATTGGATTCATGATCAGGACTTGCTGACCAGGTGTAAAGTTGATGAGGGAAGCTTTCTGGTCGTACCAATGTTTCACCAGCGCTTGCCCTGCCTTCAATTTATCACTAGCCAAGCCCATCAGAAGTACCATCCGTTTTCTGAGCCCTAGCACATAGTCAACTACATTGGTAGTAACAGGGGGAGTGGGCATCTCCCATCCCTCTTTGACGATGGCTAAGGGTCCCCGTACGGGATGACCGAACAGAAGTTCGAAGGGGCTGAAGCCAACACCCTCCTGTGGTACCTCTCGGTAGGCAAACAGTAGGCATGGTAAAAGAAGATCCCATTTTCTTCTCTGGGGCTCCTCCAGAGCCCCAATCATGCTCTTTAACGTTCTGTTGAAACGTTCCACCAGACCATTGGTCTGGGGTTGGTATGCAGAAGAGAACTTGTAGGTGACCCCACATTCTTTCCACATAGCCTGCATATACTTCGACATAAAGTTGCTGCCACGATCTGACACAACTTCTTTAGGGAAGCCAACCCTAGTAAATATGCTGAGTAAAGCTTTTGCAACTGACTTGGCAGTTACAGTTTTCAATGGGATGGCCTCAGGATACCTGGTTGCATGGTCGACCAGCACCAGGATAAACCTATTGCCCGAGGATGTTTGCGGGTCAAGGGGACCAACGATGTCGATCCCTACCCTTTCAAATGGTACCCCCACAACTGGGAGCGGTACCAACGGAGCTTGGATTGTCGCGCCAACCTTACCAGACAACTGGCAGGAGGCACAACTCCTGCAGTGACTTTCTACTTGCACCCCCATCTTGGGCCAGTAGAAGTGCATGGATAACCTTTGCTTGGTCCTCTTCATACCAAGGTGACCAGCAAGGGGAACTTCATGCGCCAACTGCAGGAGGAAGGGCCTAACAGCAAGGGGAACCACCAACCTCCTATGGTCTCCTTCTGTAGACTCTGTGGGCTCACTATACAGGAGTCCACCTTCCCAATAAATCCTATGCTTCCCAGGAGGTTCACCCTCAAGCTGGGAGCAGGCCTGTCTCCTTAGGCCTTCCAGAGATGGGCACTCACGTTGGCCTTTACTGAATTCGTCCCTATCAGGACCTCCTTCAACTAACAAGTCTTTTAGTTCAGGATGATCGTTGGGGTCGAATACTTCAGGCATCGCCACCTCCTCGTCAGGCCCGGGCGATTGACCAACTTCCTCCACCGCAGTGGTAGGCGAGCTCGGGGGAATATTCTCTTTCCCTCATCTTGACTTGTAGACTCCTTTCGCCTTGGGTTTCCCCTTCGGCTGGGGCGGCGTATTGGACTTGGCCAATGCTGCCCGTGCTTGAGACCGTGTGTAGGGTCTTTCGGCAGTGTCTCCTACGAGCCCTAAAGCTCTGAGATCATTGCCCAACAAGACCTTTCCCGGGACGTTTCTCTGAATGCTCACTGGAATCCTGACTGCTGTACCATTTAAAGTAAGATTTACAGGGATCACGGGAAACATACGGAGGGGGCCGTCAGCCAACTTAGTGGGCATCAGAGTAGCTCTGGCAACTTCCTCTGAGTCTACCAAGGTAGAATCCACTACAGTGCGACTGCACCCACTATCCCTAAGAGCTGGAGTATCCACTCCATTGATCAGCACACTGTCTTTAAAGTAGTGCTTGGTATTATCCGGAATCCTAGCATAAGCCTCTGCGACTTTAGGCTCCCAGGAACCCAGGGACACTAAAACTACCTCAGCCTCTATTCCGCTGGGAAATGAGTCTGAGGAGAAGGATGCTCCTGTAATCTCTTCTTCCTCGTAGGAGGAGAAGGCCAGATTAGCGGAGTGGACCCCCAAAGGTCTAACCTTACAACGGGGATCCCCCTTCACATGGTCAGTTGCTCCACAAGAAAAACAAGCCCCATTGGGTCTGTTTACGTAGGGAGGCTTATTGTAACCAGAGTTCTGTTTCGGAGGCGAACCTCCACTACCCTGTGAGTTCTCTTGTGTCTTACCCTTGTTTTTCTTTTTGTGGCCCTTATGGGAAGAAGATTTAGCAGATTCCCCACCCTCCATATCTTTGGACTTTTTCCCTTCCTCCTGCTTACCAGGATGAGTTTTGTCCTTATGGGACACTCAATGTGACACCCATAAGTCTGCTGCAATGGCCAGCTTCTTAGGATCTATCTCCTTCGAATCGGCCAAATGCTGCTTAAGCTCCGGGGAAGAAGAAGCAAAAATATGTTCCAGCATGACAAGATTTATCATGCCTTCGAAGGTAGAAACCTTATAACCTTCAACCCAGCCAGTTAAGTTTTTCAAAGATTCAGCGACATAAGATACCCAAGTACCACCTTCCTTTTTCTTATACTCTCGAAAACGCTTTAAATATTGGGCCGGAGTCTTCCCAAACTTTAAAATGAGAGTTTGCTTTAACATTGCGAAATCAGCCCGCTCAGCCTTCGACATTTCCATAATGGCACTGCAGCCAGAATGGGGCAGTCTACTGAGCAACCACGCAATCTTATCAGCATTGTCAACTTCCTGGACCTCGCATGCATACTCAAACGCATTCAGCCAGTCCATAATGTCATTCCTTTCTTCATACACACTGAGCAGATCTTTCGGAAACCGTGGATGAGAGGAAGCCCCAGACCCATGTCTAGGACCCTTGGATCCATTTGCAACCAGAAGCTTGGCCAGTTCCAACTGGTGATCCCTGTCTTTCTGTTTTTCTGCCTGTTCGATTTTTAGTTTGGCTATGCTGAATTCAAGCTCCTGCTGCCTAAACCGCAGCTCTTGCTTCTTGAATTCAAGCATAGCCTCCCCATCAACACTGGCAGAGGAACCATTAGACATTACATCCTCCCTGTCCTCGTGGTCGCGATGGATCAGTGCAGCGGCAGAACCGTCGGTTCTACCAGTGAGAGCAGCCCCACCACCTTCTGCACTGTCCTCGGAAGTTATAGCGTCAAGCTGCGCTTCTTGCCACGCCACGATTCTCTGGATCATTTCCAATTTTGTGCCTTGAGAGGAAACACCTCTCTCCGCACACATCTTTTTCAGCGTTTCTGATTTGGAAGCATTTAAAGTTAACAAGGTATTTGCTTCCATACTGTTTGATAGGACTATGGCCTTTTTAAAGTTATATTACAACAATTCACTACGTGTACTGTTTGGAATAACCTGAAATGCCTTAGTTCGAGCGCAACACTGGATACCTTCAGTCGTATCCCACCGCTGTACACCAATTTGTTAAGACGGATTTCTGAACTCTGTCCTGGTGGCGCAGAAGTTCAGAAGGCCAACCTAATTACTTGGAACAGGGTAACCTCTGGACAAGCCAGACCAATCAAGGTAGCGATCGCGGCGGTCAAGACTAGGTCTCAAGAGGGGTGAGGGTGACTGAAAGCCTGCAATGAGCACACAAAGCAAGAGCGCTTACAAACTACTCCAAACAGTTGTTATATCAAAAATAGATACACATTTATTTTAAGGCCTTTAAAACAATGACCGTAGCGAGAAAATCACAATATCACAATATTAAACCAACACATACCATATCAACACAATATATATACAAATACACAGTCGCAAGCGTTTAAAGCACGAAATATGTAGTCCACCTGAAAGGAAAGGAAAACAGGCAGTGCGATAACACTTTAGACTCAGTTCGCCTTTAGAGGCACCTAACTAGATGGAAGTCCGAGCCCTGCGAAGAGTGGAGCCTTGTGCTCAAAGTACCTGCCACGCCGGTGCCAACGGGCAAAAGGGGAAGCTCTTCGGAGGAAGTCAGGCAGTTCGGGTTAGTGCACAGCAGAAGGAGAACAGGTTCCGCAACTCAAGCGCAGCCTCCACAGCGAGCAGAAGCAGAGCGCGAGTACGGCAAAAGGGTGCTGTTTTTACACAGCAGGGAAAAGCAATGGGATACTGCAGGAGGGCGACCAGATCCTAGCTAAACTACTCACCGGTCCCCGAAGCAAGCAGACCCAGGCTTCTCCACGTAGATTCATCAGCTGGCAGGTTCAGAAGAGCAGGGAACGCCTCGTAGTCGTGTAGAGCAAAAAGACGTCCCAATCGACGAAACCAGCACAGTTTTGTTGCCGCAGCAGGACAACGGAGCGGCTGTGTGTATTCAAGCCAAATGTACACTCCTCCCTTCAGACCTGGGGACGCCAAGCGTACGAAGCGTGGGAGAGTGACAAGGACTCGAAATACAACACAACCTGGCGGCAGTTGCAGAGCAGGACTCCCTTGTAAGCTGGTCAGTCAACTGGATGGCCCAGAGACACTTCCGAAGGCTTACTTGGCAGGAGATGATGAAGTCGCCGGGAATAGCTGTTCCTGCTATTCCAAAGGTCGAAGCACCAGTACAGGCCTTCTGGTTCGATCCAAGGAGGAAAGGGTTTCACAGGACGACAGCAGTGCAAAGGAGGATTCCTTCAGCGGGTCACCAGCGATTCCTCGGTCCAGCATCTTGGTTGCAGGATACTTGGCTCCTGTATTCCTTTGTTCGTGAGAACTCAGGAGATCGACATGGCAGTGGTGTTTCCAGCTCCCTCTTATCCACGGTTCCCTTCGCGCCAAAACGGAGGGGAGCCAATGGGAGATCCGCACATCAACACACATACCATACGTGGACCAATCACGGACCACGGTGGTCCCAGGCATTCACACCACCCTAGACTCTCTGGCACCCAGGATGTGTATTGGGACCAGACATCCCAGCCCACACCCTGGAGGCACACAAACGACATGTAGAAGCCCGCGAAAGCAACCACGTTTCGCGGGAAAGTACATGCCCAAATAAGGAAGGCCCCGGGTCGCCCGACCTGGGGAAGGTGAAGGGAGCAAGACGGTCAGTGGACAGGACAAAGGAGCCTCGTGGACTGGCCATTTTGGGAGCCAGGCCACCATTTTGGGTTCAGGGCAAAAACGTGCTCAGAACGCCAAAAGGAGCTCAAAATAAACAAAACGATCGCTGCCACCATTCCAGTCCCTGAATGACTTGCACCGATCAAATACCATCCTAAAAGAGTATCTAGGGTCTGTAGAAGGCTAGAGACCCAAGAGAGCTGTAACTTAGCTTACAGAGCCCTCTTGTGTCATGTTGCACAAAAGCCGCAACATGATAAAAGAAACTACGGGAAACGCGTTCCCCGGTACTGACTGTCTTAAGGGCATGTCAGTTTCCCCGTAAGAAAGGAGCGAAAGCCCAGAGAAGTGCGGCAGAAGGCTGTACTTCTCTGGCAAAGTCAAGAACAAGGTTAAAAACAATAGCAAAAAGTTTAGGGGTTGCCACATGGAAGGAAAATTCCCTACAATTACGAAATCTTTCCTAACAATGGCGGACTCCGGCATGGACCATGGTGCTAATTGCACCATGGTTTAGCGCCGGAGTCCTAGTGAGGCCCATAGACTGATGAGAAAGTGGTCGATGAATCAGTATAGAGAGTAGAACAGGAGCCAAATGTTTCTACCGGACGTCCCACCCCCATTCTTCCTGTATGTTGAAAACCAGAAATTGCGACATGCACAATGCCAATAATGGTCCCTATAACACGAAGAATCCTCAAGACAAGGTATCCATTGAGAAATCCCTATATAATCCCTATATGATATACCCATGTGTGTCCACTCTGTTTCCTTTTATTAATATAGGTAGACATTTTTTTTTTTAAATGATCTTAAGGATGTGACTTTTTTGGTTATTTCTTTTTTCAAGGAATCATTTTATTCTTTGAATGCCATGTAGATACTCTTTTGTTCTGTTGATTATCTTATTCTGAATTACTATTGTGACCTTTTGTTTTTATTCTCTGTAAATTCTTTTGTAAAGGTTTAATAAAACCATATACAAATAAAAAAATAAAAAAAATGAAAAAAGATGTACCCAATGGAGAAATGACAGTCCCTTAAAGGAGGTTCCGGAAGAAGTATGAAGATGAATGAAAGAGAAGACTGGTGACGTCACATGAAGCAGAAATGACGCACCCAGAAGAGATGCTGAAGAAGAGAGTATATAGACCTTATAGAATCTGTTGGCAAAGTAAATAGTCGAGTAACATTTCATTTGCGGGAATGAAGATTGCACTTGCAGAGAGCACTGAAGAAAATGCAAGCCATTTCATAATTGTACAGATGCTGTAACGCAAGTAGACTAAATAATCATAAGGCTGGCTATACGTAGTGAATGGACTGCAGACAATGCTGCCAATATATATAAATATATATATATATATATATATATATATATTCCAGAAGATACAATGAATGTGAGAAGCGAGGCGAGCTCCTATTGAGGTGTAATGGAAAAACACTAGAACTGCCAGGTTTTATTCATTTAAAAGTGTTAAATACAAAAGAAAGAGCTCAAACACGGTCTCCTGTCACATAGCCAAGATGAAAATAGACTTTGGGCAAGCTACAGCGAGACTTGAAGATAAGACCATGCCCACACTCACTTCTATTCTCAGGGGCAGTGATACTTTGCAAGGCCGACTTCAAAGACAATTCGAATGGCAGACAGCAGGAGTGATGATGGGTGAAGGGCTAATTAGGTGCGGAGGTATGGTCAAGTCCAACCCACAAATGCCTGGGGTACCAGCTTGCGTGCTGCGTGCGAGTGTAATATTCCAGAAGGGTACAAGTGTGCCAACCAATCATAGAGGGGCACATAGCGTGCCAACCAATCATAGAGAGTCACATAGCAAAGAGCCCTATTGTTTAAAAGCCAATGAAACATGTATTTTATGACAGTGAAGATAACTTGCACTAGGGGTTGGCATAGCTGTCCACCTGGCCTTAGAGACCCAATCGCAATCCTATCCCCCATAGAAAGTATACCTAGATGTTCCCATTAAGCCTATCACAACCTCAAGTAGGTTTCCTTATTTTGCCACGTAGTATGATGTCAGTAACGACAAGTTGTTGCTATATAAATGTATTTTTTATGAAATGTTTTGCGAGTTCTCCAGGAGACTTGAGCGAACGTCCGTTGATGTCTGTTGTACTCCCTGTTTTAAGACATTGCAATTAAAACAGTTATTGTTTTGCCAACTTCCTGAGTCAGTCTTATTATTGGTGTAACAGTAAAATCTCCATCCCTATCATCCCATATAGCGCTACCTCGCTAAAAGGGCCTACGGGTTCAGTGTCTTCCCCCCTGTCTTATTTCAGTTACTATCCTCCCCTAGACTCCTGTGCTGGTGGAGTAATGGCACATTAGCAGAGTGTAATTTCTTCACTTTTTTGAGGAGTGTCTATCACTCTGTGCTAGAGGATTGTCCGACCCCATGATTTAGCAGAGCATGCTCTCCTCAATCAGTGCTTTAAGTGGGGTAAGGAATTGAGAGGGCATGATGGGTGTGGTCTAAGACGTGATGGGCATGGCCTAAATAAGAACATGTAAAAAATGGTCTGGCCTACTGGCAAGACAAACCATGCCGAATTCCAATGCTGTCCTAATCAACCTGTAAAAGTACTAGAAACCATGTGTATATGCTCACCAACTGTGGCGCTAAGACCTAAGAATGCTCGGTAGTGCAGCAGACTCCATCATCTTACTGTAGTCTATAAACAAGTCTAGGGGCAGAAGTCAATTCCTGTTTACATCATCACCCAGAGAACTGTAAAACAAACTAACTTATGGATGAAGCCAGAGCACTCCTAGATCCCAAACGAAACATGCTTTCTATACAACCATAGTGTGGCACCCCTTTATCACCTTTATTAAACTCCAAAGTAGTAAGGCGAAAACATGAACGTCCCAGAACCAAAACATTTGGGACATTTTTCAGAACCGCCTATCCATGAAACCAAAATGCCCATGCGTCAGCCAGACCTAAAACTAAAGACATGCACACCCTGATCCCCCCACCTCTCCAGAACGCCTCCCCACCCTCATTCTTTGCCATATACTTCCATTCTAAAATGTGCATTTGAAAAAGCCAGGTTACAAGGAAACTGCATTAACACAATTGGCAGTGTTTAAACTGAATGATGGAGTCGTTGAAGCATAAACCAGACAGGACTCACTACAGCTGAAGTTCCAGCCACAGCGTTGCGCAAACTGCAACTTCCTCTTGCGGGTTGCAAGAGGAAGTTGCAGTTTATGTGACGCTGTGGCTGGCACTTCTGTCAGTCACAGTTGCCTGACTTCATCATGGCGCGGGTTAATGTTCCGTCGCGGCTGCGACCATTGAGGGATAATGTCCCAGGCTGGCCCCGGCCCACTTAAAGCACTGCCCTCAATGTTAAAGGGGTGTCCTTTTTCTGTATCACTGGAGCCAATCCACTCTGTGGCAGCTGATTGCGCTTTGCTCACCTTTGGTGGAGTGTTGTGTCTTGGAGAGGACACGGGTAACTAGACGAGCTGCACCTCGTCATGAAGGCATCGACGAATCTGAATGCGTGATGGTCGCGCAAGCATGGAAGTAAGATGCCATGCCGGAGTTAGTTGCGGGAAGAGGTGAAATAAAGCAGGTTCTGTGTTCCCTCAGCTCCTGTGTGCATTATTTTGTGCGCCTTGCACTTCACAGATATTACAGAGGAAATCAATCTCTAGCTGGGCCCTAAATCACCACGTCCTCTACCATCCCAGAGCAGCAGAGGCGTTGCTAGGGGGTGGCTGAAGGTGTTATAGCCCTGGGTATTTTGGCTGTAGCCCCGGATAGAGGCTCAAGGGCAACAACCAAAAGGCTAGCTAGACCCGAGTCCCGACAGTCCGACAATAGCGTAGCCCCGGGTCTTTTCGAGACCTAGCAACACCCCTGCAGATCAGACAAGAAAGGGAGTGCCTCAACGTCTTTATTAGAAGAAGTTGATCCCATGCATGGTAGGGAAGCGGGGTCCTACCAATGTTATGGAGTCCCAGCACAAAATGTCCTCCTCCTCCTCTCTCTCTCTTAGCGCCAGTGACTCCCCATTCATTACATGCTTTGCTCAGCTTCAACATGGCTCCGCCTTCCCCCCCAATGCTTTTAATTGTTTGCCCAATTAGAGTAAATACTTGCCACTGCAGGCTCCGACCAGTTGCTGTAGGAACCTCTGCCAGTATGCTCTTCTCTGTTTCTGTTCAATATTCTGTCCCTTGCCACACGCCCCCATCTTTAATGCATGGAATGACACACATGGAACGGAAGAATTTGGCTACCAGACTGATGGCCACAGCTGAACGCGAGGACACGAGAGAGTATGATGAAAGAGTAAATTGCTCCTGGCGCGCTCCCAGGAAAGTTTTGCAAGGCATCTAGTAAAGAAATGTTTCAGGCTGGCTCGTGCCACACCAAGAATATAGAAAATGGAGCGGATCGTTCCCGAGTAGTTGTTGACAGACGGAGCATCTAACATGGAAACTAGGTCAGAGCCCACAGAGGATCATGGGTTATGGCCACAATGCAGTATGATTTGAGTTGATCGGATGATTGAAAGAGAGCAACAACCCCCCACGTGCCCCTCCCAGCTGCTTCTTGGCACTGGGAGAGTGAACAACTTAATGTGACATGATTTTACAAGCAGGAAAGACAACTCAGTGAATGGAGAGCTTAACAACATGATGGTTTTAAAAACGTCTGAGAAACAGCAGGACCAATTTGATGTCACAGCAGAAGAATAAAAGGCCCACCATGTTCTAGGTGCCAAATAGTGGGGCGCCAGGACAGGGCCAGTGAAAGCACTAGTCAAACTAGGCTGCTGGCTATGCTGCGGGCACGAAGGGGAGCGCCCAAAGTACAGGGTTTCCCCCCTGCTTTCATGAATTACAAAAGAGGTGTACGCCATTTTGAATTAAAGTAGCTACACAATGTCTTCCAGAAATTAGCAGATTCCCTGCTGCAAATCACATTGCTCACATTTCTAGGAGTCTCTGCCATGACAGTGGAAGCAGTGCTATTGTCTATGGACATGTTTTTGTTTAGCAACAGTGCATAGTTTCTCTCAAATAAAAGCATGGTGGCTTAGCAGGAAGAAATGTTGCTAAAGGAACACGGTTAGGTGCAGGGCACTAACACCAGGAAAAGTCAAGACTCATGGTAGAACTATCCTGGGGCTTTGAGTGGCAGGGCAAGGACCAGGGGAAGTACAACTCACAGGTAGGAGTAGTAGGTCTATAGGGTGGGTGTGGGGGCCTCATGCAAGTTCAGCAAAAAAGCATTAAAGTGCCTTTGCACATAATCTCAGAATAGGTCAAAGTGCACTGTGCTTGCAGCACATTTACTTGAAAACATTTTCATTAGCATGAACAACCTGATATAGATTTTTAGGCAATGTTGGAAGGGCGGTACTGACTCCACAATTCACTGGTTGCAGATTTTGCCGTCAAGTGGAAGTAATGCATATTTATACATGTAACTTTAAAACTACTCCATGAATAATAGATTTTATTTTAGGCACACACAATATTTGAAAGTTGAATTTTTTTATACCTGGGTGAATTCACAGCTGTAAGCATTATCTAGCATTTCTTGGAAAGTTAAGAAAGATGTCCAATATTTTTGCAATTTTCTGCGCTTACTTTCCAATCAATACTAAACCGTATTGGTCAAGTCTTGGTGTCCTTATAATTTTATATCCGGTGGAGGTTATAAATCCAAGATAAGCCTACTGGCTGAGAATATTTTCATGTTAGGGGCCAATGTTTAGCATTAAACCAGTCAATGTTTTATGTGATCTTCTGATGTGAAAATGCTGGTCAAACTTTAAACTTAAAGTAAGTCTGGTGATGATCTTTGAACAAGACAGAGTGCAGAAAGCAGGCAAGTTTGCACAAGGCACCTCATGTACCTGCCCCACTTCCCAGCCAGCACACAGTCACTTATAGGAGCTGCTAATGGAACAGAAGCGACACGCTCAGGGGAGCATGAGGAAACCACGCATATTAGCAACTGGCTGACTCCAAAAGAAAGAAGGTGTGCATTGAAGGAGATAGAGATAGGTGTGTTTCGGGAGTGGTGTGCACAGGGAGGTATGTCATTAAAGCATGGTGGATAGCTAGAGCAGAGCAGGGCAACAATTCCTAAGGAACCAACAAGGGTATCCCCAGAGGACCAATGCATAGTTGCTTAAAGAGGTATAGTGGGTATCTGCAGCAGAGCAGGCAAGCATTTCTATGGAAGCAACAAGGGTATCCCCAGAACATCAATGTATGGTCCTTAAAGGAGCATGGTGGATCCCTGACGCAGAGCAGGCAAGCATTCCTATGGACGCAACAAGGGTATCCCCAGAAGATCAATGTACGGTTCCTGAAGAATTATGGTGGGTACTTGCAGCAGAGCAGGGCAAGCATTCCTAAGGAAGCAACAAGGGTATCACCACAAGATCAATGCATAGTTGCCTAAAGAATTATGGGGGTACCAGCAGCAGAGCAGGACAAGCATTCCTAAGGAAGCACACGGGTTTCCCCAGAAGATCAATGTACGGTTGTTTAATGTTGGCTACCTGCAGCAGAGCAGGCAAGCATTCCTAAGGAAGCAACAAGGGTATCCCCAGGAGATCAATGTACGGATGCTTAAAGAAGCATGGTGGGTCCCTGCAGAAGAGCAGGGCAAGCATTCCAAAGCAAGCAACAAAGGTATACCCAGAAGATCAATGTACGGATGCTTAAAGAAGCATGGTGGATACCTCAACTGGAGCAGATCATCATCTGTGAGGAATGTGTGGGAGAAGCTAGAAACAATCAATCTCTAAGGAGAACACCATTTCCACTTGGCTATGTTATTTTAGAGGAATTAACACTACCTGTTTTCGTCCCCAAAACCTAACTTTGTTTTTCCTTGAAGGCAGTTAATGGCAAGCTAATGGGCATGGCTGGTCTGGTAACCTGGCTCTCCTAAGCACAGATGTAGGCATCCCAAAGGATTAGGTGAGCAGCAGTGCTGAGAGATCCAGGCAGGCACTGCTAATCAATCAAAGAAGTCTTTCCATAGGAATACTGTAGGTTGTAGATTCAAGCACACAGAAGGATCCATCTTCACTGTCATCACCCCTAACTTGTGGAACTCCCTCCCCAACCACATTAAGAACGTACCCTCACACCCTGCCTTCAGAAAGCTCTTGAAAGCAAGGCTCTTTGACAAATACGACTAACTTTGTGAACTTCCACTTTGTCACTGTCTTTTTAACACTGCTTTCTTCAAGAGCTGTGATACCTCCCCCATACCGGGGTCTGGGAGTTATATACATGTGATAAATAAATAAAATAAGGTTCCGGAATAACTGTATTCTAATCTTGCTCATGTGTGCACATTGTATGTTTTGATGCCATCTCTGATATATCTTGTGGCGCTGGAGGAAGAAACCCTACCATTTTATGAAAATCAATAGAGACAGAACTGAATGAGCGAAGGTGCTGAGCACCCCCATACCCAGGGCACTTAGGCTTTAACTACTACTAGAGCTGCTTTCGAGCTCTGCATCCTTTACCCTTCAGTCCTGGTCTCTTCTGGGGGAGTTACTCTTTCCTGCTTATCAAGGTGATTGATGACTCATGAATGAATACATAAAATAAACACAACATAAACAAATACACAAAGTGCTTACAAAATTCATAAAGTAATAGACTGCATTACACAATTTAGCACAGCCCTCAGTTAATCACACAATAGGCCCACAGAAACTATATAGATGTAAACATGATTTTCTATTTGAAGTCCCACACTGTTCAATGCGGCTGTGCCAAAATCCACAATTCAAAAAGACCCGATAAATGTGGATTTTGGAGAAGACGCTCCTAGTCTATTGCCACAAGAAATTTCCCAAAACCTGACTCAATCATGCTATCAATATCCAGTCACTATCCCTTATGCCTACTCTCTCTGCACTAGGTAATCACTCCTGGCCTTTGGTGGGATTACTCTTCGTATGGACACTAAAATAGATTGCATTTTGATGTAAGGACTCTTCTTTTCCAAGACAACATAGACTGTTTAGAAGGAGGAAAGAGTTCATAAAAGAAAGAACTTGGTGAAAGACATAGAAGAAAGAGCAGAGATAACATGGAATGAGAAAAGGGGCCTGCAAGAGACAAGATGGGCATCTTTTGTGTAGTCAACTTTGGTTTAACTGGGGCATGTCTTTCCTTACTCCATACAAGTTAAATGTTGTCTTTGGATCTCATTTTGAAAGAGGTGGTTCATAAAAATCATGACATAAAATTGTACACATGCTTTTTATGAATCACGTCATTATCACTGCTTTCTATTGCGGAGCAGAGTGACATATCCCACTTGTTGTATATTTCCTTCTCGTTAGACAATCAGAAAGTGTGAAATCCAGACACCAACCAGGGTAGAATCACAAATTCTATGTTTTCCCTTTGTTCATTACACATCTTCCAGCACTCTGGCCAATCAGCAAGCTTGAAATTGAGGCTCCAAATGCTGCTAAATGCTACATTCCATAGACACAGGGGGGCGTCCTACCCTCAATATTTCATTGTTCATATTTCATTTCAACAAACAATACTTGATTTGGTCATGTTTTGTACACATCTCTCAATTTACGTGCACCATGCGTGACTCTGTGCGATTCAAGAGCAAAAGACACAACTATTAATTCAAATTGATTCTGCATTTATTGATTAGCTGTTATTTTTGTTTTTGCCTTTCTTTTTCTTTTTTGACTTTTTTCTGTTATTTTTTCTAAATTCCACCCTTCCCTTTGTGATATGGTCACACTGGGCACTGGTCAAGGAGACAAGGACAAGCTCTGTGTCGTAAATAAAGAAGACAAGCACAGTCATGTAAGTAGGGTTATAGTTTATTCTATTAATAAGCACCCCATCAGCACTAAAACATCCAGCGTGGTTTCCTCTTTATCCAAACGTCAAAACCATGCACGTGATGACATTCTAACATGGAACGTTGCCAGAATGCCATCACGCGACCGTGGATATAGCATGTGCTTCCCTTTACACCATGTAACTCGAATATATTTATAACAACAAATTGCTATTTATGAAAACACAATGAAGAACAAATTGTGGAGAAAAAAGTTTCACACATGTAAAACTGTAAATGGCTTGACTATACAACTAAGAACCTTAATATGGAAATGCAATGGTATAGCAATACATATCTGCTTAATAAATATACACACATTTGACCTCCTAAAATATTAAACAAAACACACATGGCTTCAACCATACACCTCATAGTCATTCTATATGACTGTTCTTTTCCTCAGACACCCACCATGTCACCTGCACGCCTTTTGCACTTTCACCACAATTCCCACTTAGATCTCCCAACAGTGATGGATCAGCTCATGCCCTCTTCCACCTCCATCCCTAATGACATAGTTGCTCCTCCTGGATTTGACGCCCTGGCCTCTCATTGTCAGAACACTCATCTTTGCTTCATTCATCATCACCATACGCCACCAACCTTCTCCCACCACCCTCCAAGGCTAGTTCGACTACTACTTGATTTCTCACAATTGCCCCACGAACCATGCTCCATTTTTTTCCATTGCTCATTACAACATGTCTCCTATCCACTCTGACTACATCAATAGGTCTGTAACATCATGAGCATCTTTTCAGGACAGCAATTTCTTTTCTCTCTGACAATATCACACACTCTCACTGAATAACCTCTGCATTCCATTCTGTTCTCCATAGCCTTTTCCGTCTGTCCCTCTACAGACACCCAATGGGGACATACCCTTGAGTGCCTTACTCTCCCCCTCATCTTTTCAAAAGGTGATACACCCATAGCAACGTGTGGCGTAACTCTGTACACCACCACCACTTCCCAAATTCTCTCTCTCCACTCCAAGTTATACGCATATGCTAACTACATTGTCCCTTTATTTGTGCCATTAATACACTCCACCAACCCATTCGATCTTGGATTGTACAGCACCATCCTATGGTTTTCAATGCCATGACTAGCTAGATAACTCTGCATTTCTCTCAAAACCAACTGTACACTATTGTCAGATACAATCATTTTGGGATATCCTTCCCTTACAAAAAAACTTCTCCTTAAAATCAAGCACACTCCTCATTATATTCTCCACAAAATCCACATCAAACCATCTTGAAGCATAATTCACTAATATTACTTATTTATATATAGGAGGAACAATGCTCTTTTCATCACAAAAGAACATACAATAATTAAGAAATCAGATTTGATGGGAAGCAGTGAGCCTCTTACAATGGGGTGTGTTTGAGGAACTTTCAGACCAGGTTGTGGAGGGGAGTAAATGGAACAGTGACCGGCGACATACATAAGTAGACATACATAGATTAAGGACAGTGAACATTGGACATTTTTTAAGTGCAGGTAGGCGGTAGGCGGTAACTCGGAAGCAATTAGGAAAACAAAATCAAAATATCGAGGCTGAGTACCCCAAAAGCAAATACACCGAACACGGGTTACAAAGGAACATACAAAGTACTTTATTTTATACTGAATCCAGTTACTAAAAACAAAGCAAAATCAGATAGCTATCGGCCCTCAGTACAACACAACGAACTCCATCGTGGTTCAATGTGTTCAGTGAGAGACGCTGTACATTAGAATGCATTGGCTTTTTATACTTTTTGTGAGCACGATGTCCAGCCCCACTTCCGGTTAATATTCCACTAATACATTACCGATCTAGGGTTCATGCCAAGTCTCGCACATCCACATATAACTGGTTTGCTTTTAATACATATATCAACAAGCCTATACGGCAACTTTGTATTCTGGGATTTTCCATGTAGGTATTCTTAAACATTAATACAATGTAGTTAAACAAGTGTTTCTATGTTCAGTATTTGAATACATTGTATTTATCGTATACTCGTGGATTAGTTTCATTGCACGAGCAATCCTTTATACACAGGTCAACGAAGGACAAGGTCTCAGTTCACGACCTCAACAAGAGACCTGCAGGCAAGTTACATATTAGCTACGTACAGAGGTCAAGACGGCCATGTTGTATTTTGGAATGACATTGTCCACCATTTTAACTCACAGGGTGACTTTACAAAGCGAATCCTAAAATGGCGGATTGATCTAAAATGGCAGATAACATTGATTCTAAGGTCAGGACCTTGCAACACGGATTCTTTCGCAAGCGACTAACAAGCAGCTTGGCGTAGGCCAATATACATATATTTATTGCATTAGGAGGCAAAATATAATTTCTCTTTTGACAAACCCTCCTTTTGGCGTATGCCAAGTGCTAAAACTACTTTGGATCTCCTTGCAAATAACTCCGTACATCATCGTCCATGCAACCTGAATCACTGTCGTAAATATCTATTGCCATTAGGTCATTCGCTAAAATTTCTTTCAACACATATTCTTTGGAAGTTTTATCTGGGGCATACACTTTATGTCCTATCGAACCTATCGCTTGTGCGCAACATCCACCTAGCATCGAACATATACCAGGTAGACACTGAATACAGCAACAAAGAAACAACAGGATTCCCAAAATAATCAGCAAGACCGAAAGTACCTTCCAACCCCAAGATCGCAAGAAGTCCCAGAACCAAGCGCTAAGATCCCAGTTTCCCTCAGGAACATGCACTTCTGAACTAAGGACGTGCAGATTCTGTATTCCCTTGAAGATGGTTGGGGAGGAATCTGGTACGAAAACACAGCAAGTGGACCCCACTAATTTACACACTCCAGCACGTTCAGCCAGAATGACATCTAATGCCATCCGGTTTTGAAGTGCTACTAGTCTTATCTCCTTCTGTTCTAACGTCATATTATAGAGTATGTCTGTGGTCCGGTTGACGGTTCTCTCCATTACTCTCGCTAGTTTTCTGATATCTTCTGAATTTGCTATCTGCCTCCAAAATGGCACAACTGATTTTGCTATGTCTCCCAAGATTTGTGCTGGGGTGTCATCATTCTCATCCCGCCGTGGACGAGCCTTTGAAACTTCTTTTGTACTAGCTATAAACACCCCAGGTAACAGGATCCCTAAATAACAGGTTCCCTGGGCAACCATGGGAATGCTACATTACCGCAGACAAAGTAGACAGGTTCGCCTACATACAAAGGTCTGTTTTCCGCAGTCAAATTTGCAACGTTGGCACAACCTAGAAAATCTCCCATTGACTGAGTTTCATTCATCTGTATGCAAAAAGAAACTGGATCGGGGCTATGATTAACAATGTAAGAAGGAAGCATGGCATCCTTATTGCTTATTGGATCCATCTTAAAGGAAATCAAAGATTGGAAAGGACGAGACAGTTTATCAGAAGACCTAATAGAAGCAACATTCGGTTTACTCCTGTTTGCAAAAAGTGAGCATCCCAGGGGAGTCAAAACACGTTTCTCAAAACTATTCAAATTGGTGCCATCAAAGATCCCTGAGATGCTATCATTCCAACAGCCAAAGAACAGTGCTCTAAGAGAGACATAGTGAATGTAAGTGTCCCCAGAAATGCACCCCACCTTAGTGAGAGGCAATAATGGACACACCCCAGAAGGGGAATGAGGCCAGGACCAAGTGCGGGTGAGGTCAAAAAGAGCTTTATATATTTCAATATAGGGCATCCAAAGGACTCTGCAAACTCCGAGAGCGCTCTGTCTGACAATAGCAAAGACAGTCAGTTATATTACAAATACACGTCATGCATGAGGTAAGCTATAGGGGCCACAGACTCTTAGGGGTTGGGTGGTGATGGCTAGGTGGTATACAATGTATACATTTGCTTCTCCAGGATTGGCGGACGTTGGTGCTGCGCCACGTGGGGTGGGAGATCAGCTGGGCTCATCAGGGTGGAGCGCCAGGCCGGACATGCCTTGTAACGACGATTGATAACTAAACTAACATTTGCCCTTTTGGACACACATTCCCACCCATTAGTCACACTTTATGTTGTCTATTGATTTGCAACTCTTGTAAGCGCTGACCTTAGATCAGTACATGGCCAGGAACATTGATATGCAATCTGGAGTGTCTCAATACATCAGTTTGGAGGATACCTTAGGTTCAAACAATCCGGTCTCATGGGCATAGTAAGGGGCATGGGCGGGGGTGCTTGACTAACCAGCCCTGGCAATTTCGGTGAGGGATGGTATTACGATCTGTTGGTACACGTGTGGGCGCCCCTCTTTCTATGGTCATTAACTCGCGGTCAATGGAGGTACTACTGGCCCGTGGGGGGCATGTGACTGGTGCCTGAAAGGCGGTGGGATTTAGGACCAGGTAGCTCGTAAATCATGGAGTCAGGCTGTGGCGGCCTCTGACACGGGGGAGGCGGGTGGATGCTTGAAATGGGTCCAGCAAGATCGGGAGGGAAGGCAAAGCTGTGCTGTTTGAACACCGGCTATCTCGAGAGGGCCTGGGCAGGAGGAGGGGGAAATGGCCTTGCAGCTCTGTGCGTGGCATCTTGCACAAGGCGGTTTACTGTTGTATGGGTGAGGGGCAACTAACAACACATGGGGTTCTTAAAAGCGCTCATATGTATTTGCATTAAATGGAATACTAGCTGGGGTTCATACTTTTTTCCATAGTATTTCACATCTCACAGTTGACATACGAACATGAGGTAGTGTCAGGTAGGTGTGTGTATAAAGAGAGCAACACATGTTATTGTTCACTGTTATCAGCTGTCCAGTCTTTGTACATTTCTTCATTATATACAATATCGGTTGCATATTTTTTTCTTTACCCACTCAGCTTTATATTAGCAGCAAACGTTAGTCAACAAAGTACATATTACATAAATGGTTTCTACATGTTGCAAGGGTTTTCGGGGTGGGTATGGGTGTGAGGCGCCACACCTTCTATAGTTGTGGGGCTTGGTGCAGGGTCAGGGCCTGCAGGGTTTGGGCTGGTCTCAGTTACATCCTAATGTTCCTGTTCATGGCTAGGGCAATGATGTACTGCGGAAGGTTAACAGCTACAGTGTTTTATTTTGTTGTTTGCTCGAGTCTGGTGACTCGTGAGAACGAGTCCTCAGCAGATCTGCCATGCAGTGGGAGGTGGGGGAAATGTGGGCATCTGTGAGCGAGGTTAAGTGGGGGTCACTCTGCAGCATTCAGTGTACAGGGTTGCTCTGCCTTGGGTTAGATCTGCACATTTTATAGAAAGATGGGGATGGCTTAATACAAGATGGCGTCTGTGTTCTGCCACATAACGTGGTGGTGCAGCCTGGGCCCGGGGGCCGGTGGGCTGCCGACGAGTCATGGGTCTTCACCAGGGTGGGACATGAAGTGGGAGGAGGGGTCCCATTGACCTACCCTTCCCTACATTTCCCCCCTTTCTTTACTTAAGTAACAAATACCTTAGCTCCCCCAGTCGTTTGCGCTCTTTCTCAGCCAACACTGCCTCTTCCCAGGCTGGCGTTCCTTTTATTGGCATCCAAGCTCTGCAAACCCCCCGGAGGCTTTCCCCCCTTCTAGCATACTCATCCGGAGTGCAGGTCATTTATATACATCCCATATCTCCCTCCAGGTCCACCCATACCTCCGTGTACCACTCTAGTTCCCGGGGCTCCTTTATTGTGGTATGATATAACCTGTCCACTATATCCCTGTCATAATATTTGGGTACCATTCTATACTTGGACTCTGAAGCCTCACCAGTTTGTACGTGTGCTTCCTGTTGCGCCCGTGCCCTTCCTCCGGCGTTGCCCATTGTCACCATCATCATTGTTCCATTGGGGACTACATTTGTGCAGCATCGAAGACCCAAATGGCACACACAAAAAATTACAAGTAAAAACACGATGAGGGGCATTGGTAGTTTCACAGCGAGCCCCATCCATGAAGGTAGCCAGGTAAAAAGGTTATCGAACCACATGCTTGGGTCGGTTCCACCTTCCGTCTTCATTCGTTCCCCTAGGTTGTGCACTGTAGCGATGACGTGTGATATTGTTCAATTATCAGCATCTTCAGAAGGTACAAAAGTGCAAGAGGCACTTCCGATTTTTCAGCAAACACCTCCATCCATCGCTGTCAACAGGTCTAGGACATACCTGTTTTGCATTGTCATGAGTCTCAGCGCCCTTAGTTCCACCTTGATCACGTTGAACCCTTCTTCTTTTTTTTTTTTTTTTTTTTTTTTATTGTAACATATAGTTTAACTAAACTTTTATCACAATTCATATCAAACACGTTTTCCCTTAGTAGAAACATTCTTTTTTTTTTTTTTTTTTTTTTTACCACATTCATTCTTAAATCTATAAAAAACGATATTGATTCCAACAAAACAAGACAATACAATCATAGAGCCTCGGTCTTTGTGCAGTTCAAATCCTTAGCTGCTACATATTAGGGCATTATTAGAATCTTATCCATAAAGTTAATTGCCGCACAAATTAAATGGGTATTATTTCCAGATAACAGTGTCCACCACCACTCTTCCATATTTCCGGTTATCGGGATGAAGTTATTTAGAAAGAGAGATCTTATGTCTTTTAATTCCGTGCATTCAATTATCAAATGTTTGGAGGATTCAATGTGTGTCTTACAGAATCTGCATGAATTGGAAACAGTTTCTTTATCACGTTTCAGCCATAGCATCTCCTTTGTTTTATAGAGATTTAGTTTTAATCTTAAAAACTGATCACGATGATATCGTGATGGGAATAGTTTTAGATATTTTGCTGTTAAATCAATACCATGAGTTACTGGACCATTATATAAAGAAGAAGCGAGGCAATTTCGTTTTTCTTCATCTTGAATCCAGATCCACAATCTTAGCTTTTTCTTAGCAATCTGCGGTAGCTTTAAAAGTATTTCTAGCTTAATGCCGGTGTGATGCAAAATCGCTCTTATTTTATCTGCCCAGCTCTTAACCAGACCATCGTGAGGGAATTCTTTGGTTGGAGCCAAGATATGATATGGAATAGCGGATGTAGGTAGATACATTTTTCGCAATAGTGCTGCCGATCTCCACAGAACTATTCCATA
This sequence comes from Ambystoma mexicanum, assembly GCF_040938575.1. NCBI lineage: Eukaryota > Metazoa > Chordata > Amphibia > Caudata > Ambystomatidae > Ambystoma > Ambystoma mexicanum. The sequence continues at coordinate 364,227,846 of NC_090924.1, read as the reverse complement.
TAAGGATTCTATTGACAGCTCATAACGGATAGCCAACACAGAAATGTTTGACGGTAATTTTAGTATTTTTCGCCAAAAAATTCCTTCCAATCGTGGCCAAATGTCTTGATTCAAATTCCAGGCGGATTCACTCCCAAAAGTTATCGTCGGCACCACTTTTTGTTGATAGAAGGTCAAAACTGGAATCAGTGAGAATTTTCCATATTCGGCGTGTATCTTTGCTCCTTGGAGAGACAGTTTTCGCATACGATCAATTAGTTGTTGAGCCCAGTCCCATTCACGAATGGATTTATTGAATAGGACTCCTAGATATCGAATGGTGGAAGTAATTTGAATTTGTTCACCGTCGATTAACCATTTGAAATTTTTATTTCGGTGTCCTTGCTGAGGGCCAAATACGATGATTTTTGTTTTTGCTACATTCACTTCAAGATCATTTTTTTGGAGATACGATTGAAGCGAATTTAGAAGTCTTTGCATTCCGATCGGAGTTGAATCTATCAGCACCAAATCGTCAGCATAGATGGCCCAGCTGATCTGTTGCCCGTTTATTTTCGGGGGAAAGCATTTTGTTGCCTGTAATGATATAGGTAGGTCTGCCATAAATAGTTTGAAGAGCGTGGCTGCTAAAGGACATCCCTGCTTTACACCTTTCTCAGTTTCAATTTCATTTGTGAGACCTCCTTGTGTGTTGATACGAACGCTGATTCTTGTGTTCTCGTGTAAAGCCATTATAGGATCGAGTAATTCGGCTGGGCACGACCATTTCTGAAGTTTGTCCCACAGTAGGTTCCGATTAATACTATCGAATGCTTGTCGTAAGTCCACAAAAGCAAGGAATACGTTTTTTGATTTTTGTAAGGCTTCCAATTTTAGTATATTTAGTAGGGTTAGATTTAATTCTGTACCAACACCTTGTGTAAATCCCGTCTGACGGGGGTCCACTATCCCAACATTAGAAGCCCATTTAGACAGTTTTTTTTGTAGAAAGGTTGCGAAAATCTTTCCGATAGTATCTAGAAGGGCAATCGGGTGATAGTTAGCAGGATCGTCCCGATTACCCTTCTTAAAAATCGGAACCACAATCGCAGATCTCCATGAATTTGGCAATTCTCCTATATTGGCAATTCTTGCGAAGATTTCTTCAATATATTGAGACCATGCTACCTTGTTCTCTTTAAGCATGATATTAGTTAGGCCATCTGGGCCAGCTGCTCTCGAGTTGTTTAATCTTTCAATTGCCACCAGGATATCTTCCGCTGATTCACACACATTCCATTTAGTCTTCTTCATTGATGTTATTGGCATCACATTTTTAGATGATTTTTTGAAGACAAGTCTAAAGTGGATCTCCCACATCTTTGAGTTAATTCCATTTGCCATCATAGCGTTTTGATTTAGCAATCCTTGATTTAGAATTGTCCATATCTCTCTGGTGTTGTGTTTCTTAATGAGGTTTAGTATCGTTTCCGCTCTTTCTTGATCTCGAATTAGAGCAAAGGACTTCAGCCAATTTCTATATTTTTGTTTTCTTTTTTTAATAGCATTGAATGATTGCGTGCCTAGCTTTTTTTTCAGGCTTCTGATGTCCCTGTTCAGTGCTTTTTTTGCTGCACTAATTGTTGCACTGTAGACATGTTTATTCGATCGCGAGATGATTTTATTCCCTTGTGTCTTGATTTTAAATTGCTGAAGCAAAGGCGCATAATTTATTTTACTTCTTGTCGTTCTCACATCAGACATTAAGGTTTTCTTTAGAGTATTTATTTGTTGATTGCTGATTCTCAATCTGTTCGCCCCATTGTTAATCTCCAGGTTCCCTGTTTGTGATGCTACCAAGGTTTCGGAGGGCATCCTCCAGGTTAGCTTAAGAGCATCATGATCGCTATTTTCCGTTCTTATAATTCTCAGCTGATCAATTTTGCATAACAAATTTTTTGTAGACCAAATGTAGTCTAATGTTTTAAATGAATTATTCCGGTGCCAAGTATAACTCGGGGGGATGTCTCCTCTAACATTTCCATTTAGCATTTGACAATTTCTTAGTTCCAGTTCGGTTTTCCAGCGTTGCCCACGGGCTATCTTTTGTGACTTTGAATTAGACGTGTGGGACGATGGCCATTCTGAGTTTTCAAGCCATGAAAAATTCAGGTCTCCACAAATAATGACTGTCAGATCTATTGGGTCAGCCATACAGATATCAATTATTGCTGTTACTGATGTTATAAATGCTTTGGTCGAGATCATGGCCGGATTCCAGTATGTGTTTATGATCAATAGTCGAGAGATCTTCATATCTTTCTTTTGCGTGCTTTGCAATAGTGTGCTCTGCACGAATAGATTTGGATTTTCACTTCTGATCACCTTCCATGCGTTATTGATTTTTATCATCGTCACTAGCCCCGAGTACGGACGGCCTTTAGAGTTTTTTCCGGCAGGATTTAACAAGATTTCATATCCATCTCTAACAGGCACTTCTCGTAACCATGTTTCCTGCAAACAAATTGCCAGATTTTCTCGAAGTGTAAAGGGCAATTCATTAAATAAATGTATGAAACCCCTTGTATTCCATGAAATCAGAGATGAACGAACCTCCTTGTGTTTTATTTGCTGCTAATGATGATTGAGTTGCCTCGATTTAGAGTTCTCTGATCTTCTCTTGTGCATGACGTCCATTCTTGTAGATTTTTTTATTGGTGACTTTGATTTTCTTGAATTCTGTTCAATTGTTCGTCTCTCTCCTTTCCAATGGACATTATCATGCTCATGAGTTACCTTTTCATTGTCAGTTAATTCAATTTCAATCTCAGATGACAGCTCAAATCCAAAGAAGAGTAATTCATCCTTTGCTGCCAATAGCGTTTTTTTAATTATTTGCGACTGTATGTGCAGTCTCACCCAATCTGAGCGTTTTTCAGTCACATATTCGACAATCAAGATGTCTTCCGAGGTTATTGTCCTAAGTGAGGGAATACAGTGTAGGAGTTTCATTACATTTCTTCGATTGAGATTTACTTCATTTTTATTACTCAATATGTTTTCAAGTTCTAATTTCCAAACAGATGTCTGACACTCGTTCTTATTCTGATGCACCTCGCTTGAAGAGTTTTTAGCTAGTTTCTTTTGCTGAGCTTGCGTCAATTTTGGATTTAACGTACATAGCTTATAATCATTTCTTCCTTCATTTGATCGTGGATTTGGATTACTCACAATCCCCAATGATTGTCTTCTAGATGTAATTGACTGATCTTCAATACAGTCAGCTAACTTTGACTCTTCTCCTTCTTCTACTGAATAAGTTGATAGATCGCATAGCTCAACAGACACATTTGATAGAGAGTCTATTCCATCTTCCAATTCAACTCTTGGACGTTTATTGGGATTTTTCTTTTGTGCATCTGTGTGGTACTCATGATTACTAGCCTTCGTTTCGCTATTAAAGTTTGATAAAGCTTGTGATGGAGCCTTTCCATTGCGTTCAAAGAGTCCCACCTTCGGAGGTGTTGATAAGTTCCTTATAAATTTCTTAGAGCTGTTGGACTTTCTCATTTGGATGCCATTCGATTTAGTTGGCTTAGTTTTTACTATGTTCTTTTGTTGCACTTGTGGGACTACCTTCTCATCAGACACCAAGGTTTTGGCAGGACCGGTAAATATGTCATAGGAAATTTGCTTTTTTTTTTTTTGCGTCCAAAGTTGAACTTGGAACTTGCTCATTGTTAACACCAGCTATTTGAGAATTATCAGTTTCTAATAGTCTTTGAGTTGGTTCGTTACCAGACTGTGAAGCACTTAACGTTAGAGACTTTTCTTGCTGGAGAGGAGAAGCAGTCGCAGGTGGTACTTTTGCCATCCCTTGTAAATCTTGGAGTTTGTTTGACATTGCTATTTCAGAGGCCTGCTGAATAGACTCTAAAGAGCCCTGTAGCGAGTTACTCGTTGCAATCAGCTGACTGGTCTTTTTTTCCGTAATCTGTGAGGACTCTTTCTCTGAAGTGAGTGATACTGGGACATGGTTCATCTCACACTTAGTATTGTGGTTGCACGTTAGCAGCTCTGTTGCAATAGATTTTCTTGCATTATGACGGATCCACTTTGTGCATTCTAATACTGCCTCTATCAGTTCAGATTTATCCGTCAGTTCTTTAATTGCAATGTCACTCAAGCGATTTTGCCATTTTAGGGATGCTTCTGCTTCTATGTCTAATCGATGTTGAAGATGCTGATTAACAGATTCCATTGTCGTTAGTTTTGTTTCCAGATTTCCGATCATCGCGCCTTGGTCCTTTATTGCTTCATACAAGGCTTCATATAATTTTGTGAATGGTGTAAGGGCTATTGTTGTGGCCGCCAATACATTATTATGTATTTGTAAAGTTGCCGCAGTGGAAAGATTACATTCGAGGCTATTTCCATTTTCCATCTCTAGCTGTGTTTTTGTACCAGTACCTGAGGAAGCATGACCCACTGCACTCCTTAGATTCGGCATTGCTGCACTGTTATTTTCTGTTAAATTCTCTTCCAGATTTTTTGATATTGTTAGTATGCTCTTTGCGAACAATGGCGTATCTGGTTTCCTATATGGTGTACTTGTGCGTTCTTTCGTGTTGTTAAAGTGAACGTCATTTGTGTTTCTCGTTGATTGCAATTCCTTTAGCTTTCCATGTCTCTGAGACTGTGCAGTGGAGGGAGATGGAAAGTTTTTTGCAAAACTCTCATCTAGCCTTTCCTTCATTGCTTCAAAGTCCGTTTTTAATCGCTCTGTTGACCGGAGTTCACGGAGTTCACGTGCTGCTAATTCATTTGAGAGCAGGTTAGGACCAGCTGGTATTTTCGTGTTCAAGTTGGATTTCTTAGATGGGAGTTCTAAAGCCTCAACCTGCGTTTTTTCCCACTGCTTGGAAATGCAGCTTGTGCTATTTGTTATGGCTGCTTTATTGCACAGTTCAATCTCAGCTACAGGCAAGTCAATGCAAGCAGACGAGACGCAGTTATTTGAAGTGAGGTCAATTAGACTGTCGTTTGCGCCATTTTGTAACTCGCTACTTGAATCCGTTACATTTATTGGCTTATTGAATTGCACCACTGGCGTATCAGATACTTGTGATTCTGTTTCTAGCCCATCTGTCTGCAGTGATATTTGCGCAAATGGATGTACAGCTTCTTTGAAGCTATTAAGCAGGTTATTTATTCGATTTCTATCGCTTGATGCAATTTGTGGCGATTTTGATCGAGTGTCAATGTCATGCTCTGGATTTCTAACCTCGAGTAATTCCGTATCAGTGATATCAAACGGGGATGCAAATGAAGCATTGTTTTCTTCTATTTGTCGATCTTCAAAGATTGTCTTGTTACTTTCACTGCGTTTAGTAAATGACAAAGACAGTGGCAGCGGCCTGAAGCTAGTCTCAGATACTCCCGCCCGGCATCTAGCGGCCAATATAGTTAGCGGGAGCACTACTTGTGTGCTTGCCTTATTACTTTGAGAATGTTCGTTATGACCGCTTACCTTGCTTTCTTCATGGGGCTTTGCAGTATCAAGCTGCCGCCGCTGTTGTGAGGTCTTTTGGCGGGTCAGCGGGCCAGGAACCACTGCCATGAATTTCTCCATGAGCCCCTCTCTTTAGCGGACTGGAGCAGACTGGACTCTACTCGGGACTCCGCGCGGCGCTTCGCGCCTGGAGTCACTATTTGTAGGGAGGGGACTCCACTTAAAGTCGCAGTAGCTCGTTGCTGCAGCTCCTCGCTTCCAATCAAGGTGGGTCTTCTGCCCCAGCACTTGAAGCAGGCAAAAGGAAATATTCCACCAAAGTAATAGATCGTCAAATTTGGCCAGAATGACTTATGCAAAGAATGGCAACCAATAGTCCTATTCGTCAACAAAAGAAGTTGAAATTGACAGAGTCTGGCTGTCAATGTTCTCAAATGCAATGCGGGAACGGGAAAGCGGCTGCTGAAAAACCCTTCTTCAGTGTCGTTGGCCAATTGAATCAGCTCCCACCGCGTGATCTGCAGCCATTTTGCATTTGCTTGGGCCTGAATGCTTGGAAGGAGGGAGGCGAAGAAGCTTTCCGCTGAGCTGAATAACCTGTACCTGTCTGGGATCTGTGCCAAAAGTTCTGAGGATGCCTTTGAGATATAGTTTGATGACCTCCGTTTTCTGGACATGATTCCGTCGGCATTTCCTTCTGATAGGGCGTAAAGTGGTGGCTCTTCAGTGGGTGAGGCGTTGGTTGTAGCTTGGGTCGTCTTCCAGCCCCCTTGGCCGAGGTGGCTCTCCGGTATTACCATTAGAGCTGAGTGCATTGTCGCCAGGGAACACGTGCCCCTCCATGATGGTGGGAGGTGCATGCACACCCACTTGCCACAGACCCAATAAGTGTCCATCAGGGCTGCTGTTCCTTTCTTCATATCTGGGATCATTAGGCTCTTGCTGCAGTTCGTGTTTCTTCCCATGTCAATTTTCCCTTCTCCCAGGAAGCAAAGTTCGTTTGAGATTTCTTTCTGTAGTTTCAATGCTTTTTCTATAGCGCTCACCCAGGTCAATTTTGCCACATGTTCTGACCACACTACGGCACACGTCTTTGCAGTCCATGGAGTTTTCGGTAGACAGCCCTCGCAGTGCTTCAGCTTTGCACGTTACTACATCATCTTTCCATTTGTTTTCTGAAAAATAGTCTTTCTTTTATTACTAAGAATGGTTCTTTTAAGCATACCACTCCTTTTGTTCTTGAGTAGCACGTTTTCTCATTCTGCAGCATTTCAAAAGATACCGTGTGTGCCTGGAAGGTGTTCTTAATTCTGCACAGAGTGAGATGGAGGAGACACTGGGCGTCTGCAAGAGGCAATTCTTGCAGCATTAAAACTTTAGGTGTGCCTGAGGCATGGGGGATCAGGGAGCACACATAGTAGCTTTCATTAGTTGTTCGTTTGGCTGTGGAGCTCATGTCTGCATACCATTTATTCGACTGGTGTGGGTGCCTGGGATCTTCTATTGTGTCTAGTCCCAGGCCATAGTATTCGTCATATCTCTTCCTACCTATTTCCCTCTTTCTCCTGTTTTAAGGAATGTTTTAGCGTGCCCAGCTGCGTGCAACAGGGACTCCCTCTCCCCGGCCCCCTCCTTTTCCTATTCCTCATACAGAGACATAAACTTGTCAGCCATTTTAATATTCTCTTTCATTCTCTCTGTGGTGTAGTCATTTTCTCTGGGAGGACTGATTGTCGTTGTGGGCGGGGTAGCAGTGGTGCCATATAACCATGATATAACAGATGGGTGTCGATCATTTAGTTCATGTACACTAAAATTTGTGGTATTGCTTTGGGGCTTCAAATGGGTGGTCGGCTTGTTGTTAGTATCGTTCTGATGTTTTGCCACGTCTGGATGTGGGCCATACCCCCATACCAGCTGAAATCCATCCCATATTAAATTGATACCCTCCTTAAACGGTTTGCTTACATTTTCCATGTTAGTTCCATTATCTCCCCCCTCATTTATCTCAATGCAGATAAATGCTATTATGTAATATGTTGTTAAGCCAAACATGAGTGTAAAACATATTATAGCACAGACAGTCAACCCGCATTCGTAGGAGTATGTTCGCAAATCAAAAACATTTCTACTCCTAGTGTCCCTATTGCTAATCGTTGCAGGCGGCCTGTTCGTTGCCATGGTTACTCCTATATGTTGAAACATAGAAAAGGGTACATTAAGCATACAGTGAAATTATTTTTTGCTGTTTCCACTTTCCAGTAATCATCTAGAGTGAGAGAGAGAGAGAGAGGGAGAGAGAGAGATAGATAGAGAGAGAGAGAGAGAGAGAGAGAGAGAGAGAGAGAGAGAGATAAAGAGAGAGAGAGAGATCATTTCATGCTGCTTCACATTTTGTCATAAACATTGCTATAATACAGTTGTCAGTTCAATAAACCTTGCATGCTCTTGTTTTTAAATTTCTTTTATTCATGCATATTTACCCCGTCAGGGCCCTCTGCACCTTCTACTGATCCCACGCTGTCATAGGCTTTTCGGACGTCTGTCAAATGTATCCAATATCTCAAGCCCTTCACTTTCACTGCTGTGGGTGTGCAAAACACAACCTCGTATGGGCCATGAAATCTTGGAGCATTCCACCTACGTACGAAGCTCCTGACATATATCATTTCACCTGGTTCCAGCTGACCTGTTGGGCTTTCTTTCTCTGGAGTGTGTGTTTCATTCTCCCCATCACTTATGAATGGTGGTGCAAGTTGTCTCTCTATCATTCGTGCTGCCTTAGTAAGTTTTATCAAGTAATCATTAAATTCTTCTCCTAGTACAGTTGCACTTCTGTGTGCATCTGAATGTCTACGGAGGGGTGAGTGTGCTGTGTGCATTCGTCTCCCTGTCACGATCTCATGGGGCGACAAATGGTGGTCTTAACTTGGCTGATTCCTCAGCTCAATCAGGGCCAAGGGGAGACAGTGCCCCCAATTTTTCTTAAGGGTGAAACACAGTTTTGAGAGTCTGCTTTTTAGTAATCTGTTTATCTTTTCTACCACACCGTTGCTATGCGGGTGATAAATCAAGCATAATTTATGTTTTATCCCTAGCAATGATGTCACTTCTTTAAAGAGATCGTTCACAAAATGTGTGCCATTGTCAGAGCGAATTACGTCCAAATTCCCCAGCGGGGGAATACTTCCCGCACTAGAAACTTTGCAGCGCATTTAGCATCTGGGCGGGCACAGGGACCTGCCTCTACCCACCGCGAAAAGGGGCAAACTACCACTATCATGTACCTCGCTCCGTTGCATCTCTCACCCATATCCGTATAGTCGAAATGCAGCTCTCTGAAAGGTCCTACAGGCTTGGGTATCGTTCCCCTGAGTGTTCTCAAAGTCATGCCGGAGTTGTATATCTGGCACGTTGTGCATTCCATTGTTAGCTTAGAGAGTTGTTCCTGTAACCCTGGAATGAACCAGTTTTCTTGTATCTCGGCCCTGATGTGCTGCCTTGCGTTGTGTGCTGGGAAGTGTAGCTGCTGGAATGCTACTTCTAATAACTTAGTTGGCATCACTACTTTACCTGTGTTGTTTTGCTGCCATAATAAATCAGTTGCCGACTGCCTGCATCCTCTTTTTGTCCACAATTCCTTTTCGTCCTGAGCGGCCTCTTCCTGTAGCTCCAGTATTTGAGACACTGGCATGGCATTGTACCCGTCCAGGACACCTTCCTCCGCTTCTCTTTGCATTAAGTACTCACCTGTGTTTTCCTTTCTTAAATATGATGCCTCCTTGGCAGCCGCGTCTGCTGCCGCGTTTCCCAAAGAGACAAAGTCAGTGTTATTGGTGTGGGCCTGGCATTTCACTATTGCTACCATGGTGGGTTCTTTCAATGCTTCTATGAGTTCCTTTAATAATTCTGCATGTTGTACAGGTGAACCATCTGCCCGGTTGAACCCCCTTCTTCCCCACCTGGCAAGCCCTCTGTGTACTGTTGTGGTCATGTATGGCGAATCTGTGTAAATCGTTACTGCACATCCTTTTGCTGCTCGTAATGCTTCAGTTAATGCTACCAGTTCTGCTTCCTGTGCTGAGAAATGAGCCGGCAGTCGATGCTATATTAGGATCTCATACTCACCTTCTTCCATTCGCACGACTGCCACCCTCACATGTTTTTCTCCAGTTTCGGAATTTATGGAAGCTGACCCATCCATGAAAAATACCTCTCCCTCTGCCCGTGCGTTCTCGCTCACCACAGTTGTGCCATTGCCCTCTCCCTGATAGGTTGCACAAACATGTGCCTGGATATCCTCTACAGTGCATGGTTCTGAGATGAATCTTGCGGGGTTAACCACCTTGCATCTTACCACGTGTATATTGGCACTTGACAGTATTACCTCATACGCGGTGGCTCTCTGTGTGGTTAATGTGCTTTTTGATCACTCGAGTATAGCGAACAATGAGTGTTCTACATACAGTGTCAGTGAGAACCCCTTTACTATGGTGGCGCTTTTCTCAATAGCGAACGCCGCGGCTGCGAGAGCCTGTTCGCATGCGAAATGTCCCTGCTTTACGGCGTTCAGTGTCCCACTGTAGTATGCCAGAGGCTTGTGACCTAGTGACGTTTTCTGTGTTAAGAATGCTGTCATGAGTGCCCCCTTGCAATGCAAGAATAGGTAGAACTTTCGTTAATAATCTGGGGTCGCGAGCACTGGTGCGCTCGAAATGAGTTCTTTGAGTGATGTGAATGCATTGCACGTCTCTGAGTCCCAACTGTGTTTCTGTTTTTTCCTTTTGTGCCTCTTTGAGTGCCTGCAGCAATGGGCGTGTGTATGCAGCATAGTCTAATATCCAGGCACAACAATAGTTGCACATCCCTAGGAATTTTTCCATGTCTTTCACTGTCTTTGGTCTTCCCACAGCCGAGATAGCTGCTACTCTCTCTGGGATTATTTTCTTGCCATCCTTTGAGATTAATTGCCCTAGGTACAGCACTTCACGTTGACAGTATTGCAACTTTTCTTTGTCCACCTTGTACCCCTTTTAGGATAGTAATGTCAAAAGGGCTATGGAGTCTTTTCTACACTCTCCCTTGTTTTTGCTGCAAATTAATAAATCGTCCACATACTGTATTATTGTGCTGTTGGCAGTCATGTTTCCAAGATCTTCATGCAATATTCTGTTGAATATGCTGGGGCTTTCGCAATATCCCTGGGGCAATCTGCAGTGCTCGTATCTCCTCCCCCTAGGGTGAATGCTGTCAGGTATCTGCACTCTTCTGTGAGTGGTATTGAGAAAAATGCATTTTTTAAATCCACCACAGTGAAGTGAGATGCGTCTTTTGGTATGCTGCATAGGATGGATGCCGGATTCGGGACCAAAGGGAACTCTTTCTGGATGACGTCATTTAGTGGGCGTAACTCCTGGATCATCCTCCAGGCCGCTCCTTTCACTTTTTTGATTGGGTAGATACAGGTGTTACACAGGGAGTTCGAGGGTACTATTATCCCTTGTGCGAGTAGAGCATTTATTGTTTCTTTTATCCCTTCTTCTGCTTCCCGGGACAGGGGGGATTGTTTGACCCGGGCAGAATTGCTCCAGGCTTGAGATTGATCTTTACTGGTGTGACCCCACGCAGTAGCCGTACGTCATGGGGACCAGTCGTCCACAATTGCCAGGGCACTGACTGCATGTCATCATTAAAGAACGAAGGTGGGGCGCCCACTACTGCCATTAGCTGTACTGTTACCTGCCTTTGCTGTATCATTATTTCGCAAAGGATGGCTATTTCCATGATTATTTCTCCTTCACTCTCTGAATCTGTGAAAAGCTCCTCATCTGACAGATCTTTGAGTGCAATGTCAGCGTTTATGCATAATACCATGCGCCACTCGCAGCCGAGCATATCCATTGCAATTACAACTATTCTTTTGGCTGTGATTTGTACTGCATGTATGTCCAATGACATCACTGTTCCTGGCATTATCTCGGGGTGGGATATTGGCGAAAGACAAATTCTGCTGGTACTCTCCATTCTAGCTTTTTCAACTCCGGGACCACCCTAGCTAACGTTTTTAACCCATGAATGAACATATCTGGGTTCACGGGTATGCCGCGCACCTCTGGGCATATCGCTCTTGAATATATCGCTAGCATCGCACGCATAGAACACATCCCTGGGGTTGAGCACACAATCCCTCACCTTTTTGTGAATGATATACTCATGTTCAATTTGCTGAGGAGATCTCTTCCCAGCAGGTTCACGGGGGATTGTTCATAATACAATAGGAGTGTCCTCACTGTTTTTCCCCCCACTGTCACGTCCAAATCTTCTGTGTAAGGAACTTTGACCACCGCCCCAGAGAACCCCTGCGTCTCCAATTTACGATTAGATAGCGGAAACCGGCCTTCGCGTATGCATGATTTTTCGGCCCCTGAATCTACCATAAAGATGAATTGTCTATTTCCTATCTCTACAGCTATCAATGGTTCCTCGCTTGCATTGAAGGTTGTCGATAGGATTGGACACGCAAGTGTTCTCTGTGGGCTGTCTATGCTGGATGCCTAGTTGTTCCCCCTTGGCTGAAAACGTTACCTGAAACTACCCCTACTCCTCCATATGGGTCAGGCGCACCGTTAGATGTCGTAGCGAATGGGTTGTTTTGAGTGTATGGTAGGTGTTCACTGCTTTGTGGATGTTGTTGAATGTGGTGTGGTCTTTCCCTGTATTGCTCTTCCCCCCTTTGGTCTTGCTGTTCTCTTCCCCCGTCCCGGGACAACCCGTATGGGCTCCCCGGATGGGGGTGCCCGCAATACTGGTCATCTTGGTAACTCGGGTTAGGCCTGCTCCTGCATTCGCGCGAGAAATGTCCCCACCTCCCACAATTCTAACAATTTCCTTGCCTCCCTCTGGGGCCTGGTCCCCCATGTCCGCCATTACCTCCATATCCCTGTCCACCTCCTCTTTGCCCCCTGTACCCACCTCTTCTGTTGCTGGGGTGCCACGCTTGCCACTGCAGTCCTCCGTATTCCTCTTGTCCATTCCACTGTCTCTGCCCGTTGTCTGCCCAATTTGCAGCCATCCTCCCCTGTATCGCTGCCAATCCCCCCTCCTCCTCCTCTGGGTCTCTGTTGTGTGGGAGTGCTGCTACAGCTGCTGCGACCTTCACCAGTTTTGTTTGTACTAACTTGGCCTCGTCTGCCAACCTCTTTTGTGCCACCTCCTTTGCTCGTTCCTTAATTCTTTTGCAATGGTGCACTATTATGATCTGTATGTCTGGCCATCCTTTCGCTTCAATCCTTGCTATCTTGTCAAGCGCTTTTTGCACTTCTTTTGGGAGCCCTCTCTTTATTATGAAGTAAAATAACGATGTTGATTGGTCATATGGTGTACCCATTTCAGCTCTCCACATCTCCTGTACCCGAAAAATGTAATCCATAACTTCTTCCCCATCATTCATAGTGCATTGCATTACTGACTGTAAATCTGGCGTGTCTGGGAATGTTTCCCTCAATGTGTCCCAAACGCGCGCGCGCACGGTATTGAAGGCAGCGCCATCATGTCTGTCACTATCCAGCGTTATTCCCGGGAAACCTGCTTTTGCCCACACCCTGTCTGATTGGTCCCCCACTGCTGACACAAGTAAACTTTTGACATCTCCTATGGCCAGGGGCACCCCTGCAGTGTGTTTTTCAAAGGCGTATATCCACTTGCTAGCTCCACCTGATAGCAGGGGCAGATATTTTAATAGGTTTGCCTTATCCATCTGTGCCCAAGGTATATAATTTGGTCATACCGCCCCCCGATGTATTAGTGGGATTTGTAGTCGTCCCTTACATCCTTTCCCAATACTCACCTTTGTTCCCTTTTTCCCCACCATGGCTATTCTTCCCGTCCTGTTTCTTAACCTCCCTGTCCACTCCTGTTCTAGTGTCCTCCCCAGTGATGTTTCCCCTAGCTCCACTAAACTTCCTCCTGCCGCCATTCCCAATCTCCCAGCTTCCTGCTCGTCTTCTTCTAGGTCACACCACAGTTCTTCTCTCCCATCACCTTCCACTCCTTCTCCCTCTACACTTCCTCCTATATTGTTGCCTCCTAGTTCTACTATCTGGTTGGGCTCCTCTTGTATTCTGAATAGTATCTCACCTTTTTTCCACCCTTCCTCATTTGACTTATCTAAGGGGTGAGACCAGGACAATCGTTCTGACCTTGTTGTACTGGGCTCACCTTGCTCACATAGGCTTTGTATCCTTGACAACTCTTCCCTGGCTATTGAGAGCCTGGCGTCTAAGTCTTCTGTCAACTTACATATGTTTACTGAGGGGGTACTCATCTGCCCATTCGATCGGGGGAACTCATATGGCAGTGGTGCGGTTGGTCTTGCTGTGGGTGTGGGGTGCTAGTGGGCACGTATGTGGGATCACTGCATCCTTCAGCGGGTGGGGGTTTATTTAGAAGTGGGTACAATCGAGTCACCTCTACGGTTCCCTCTTTTCCCTCGTCCTCCTTGCTACCCTCTGCTTGCGCTGATGGGGTAGCCGTGAGGGCAGGTTGATCAAGTGTGGTGTCTATTTTCTTTGGTGGGGGTATTTCCTCGAATAATCGCCATAGATCTAGTATCTCCCTCCTATTATGAAATTGTTTTTCCTTGTATTTTAGGCATATGCAGGAGGCTACCATGTCCAGAACACTTTTATCAAAGGACCCTCCTTGTGGCCAGACCTGAGGGAGACCCTCCCCCTTCAGTTCCGTTACCCACTGGTCATGGTACTTAGTTATTCTTTCTGCATGTCCTGGTAAACTTTTACAGATGTGTGCTAGGGGTGTCTCCGCACCCATGCCTAGACCGGTGCTACTCTGTTCTCTTGAATTAGTCTATTCTGTCACTATGTGTGGGTCACTGTGTACATGGGACTTCAACCACTTTCACGTTATAATAAACAATTCACACTTTTACTCAATGAAAAAGGTGCTGGTTTGTCAAATCTTACCAGGCCATACTTACAATGACCGTACCCCCCTAGAAAAGTACTTGAAACAATGCAATTATATAGTGTCATGTAATTACAGAAAATCACAACCATCCAATGTGCACAACACACCACAGACATTCATCATACCTCAGCATACACATATAGCATTTACCCTCCCTGCCTTGCCCTTCGCCTTCTACGGCGACCCCCTCTAACCCTTACACAGCTTCTTTTGTTTTTATATATATATATATATATATATATATATATATATATATATATTTTTTTTTTTTTTTTTTTTTTAAAGACCTTATTACTATCCCGAATGAGAGGAATTTAGAGAAGAAAAGCTAGCCCTAACGTATTTTCCGTGTCTCTTCACTCAGACACCCTTAATTTATCTTTTCACAGTTTTACTTATTGCCAGCACTAGTCGAGATAGCACTATGCGGCGCCGCCTTCTACCCCCTTGCAGAGTTAGGTTCCCGTCCTCTTTTCCCTTTTTATTTCAGTATCCTAATGGCCATATGCAAAGAAAGAGAAAGTATTAGAAGTAAGAAAGTTCCCCTTATATCCCCCCTCCTTCCCTCTTGTTTCCCCTTGTCCTCCAAAAAATGTTCCCTTTTAATATCATTCGCACTTAATACTCACGTGCCCGTCTTGATCCGAGACTCTCCGGATTTGGTCCGTCCAAGCGGCGTGGCCTCGCACTCAATGGCCCACCCGGCTCCGGCGAGCAGTACTAAGGGTTTTTTTCAAACGGGACCCGTACCCTTTTGCCCTAACTGCGTGCGCACGTCTCTGCGTACCAGTTGCCGTAGGTGGGCGGCTCTGTTGAGCGGGCGCCCCGTGCGTCTCCACTGCGACCGGGGCCGTCTCGTGACAAGGAGACAGTTTAAAGTTAACAAAATAGATCACGTCTATGGGGTCACCACTGAATGTAAGTGTCCCCAGAAACGCACCCCCCTTAGTGAGAGGCAATAATGGACACACCCCAGAAGGGGAATGAGGCCAGGACCAAGTGCGGGTGAGAACAAAAAGAGCTTTATATATTTCAATATAGGGCATGCAAAGGACTCTGCAAACTCCGAGAGCGCTCTGTCTGACAATAGCAAAGACAGTCAGTTATATTACAAATACACGTCATGCATGAGGTAAGCTATAGGGGCCACAGACTCTTAGGGATTGGGTGGTGATGGCTGGGTGATATACAATGTATACAGTTGCTTCTCCAGGATTGGCGGACGTTGGTGCTGCGTCACGTGGGTTGGGAGGTCAGCTGGGCTCATCGGGGTGGAGCGTCGGGCCGGACATGCCTTGTAACGACGATTGATAACTAAACTAACATTTGCCCTTTTGGCCACACATTCCAACCCATTCGTCACACTTTATGTTGTCTATTGATTTGCAACTCTTGTAAGCACTGACCTTAGATCAGTTCATGGCCAGGAACATTGATATGCGATCTGGAGTGTCTCAATACATCAGTTTGGAGGATACCTTGGATTCAAACAATCCGGTCTCATGGGCATAGTCAGGGGCATGGGTGGGGGTGCTTGACTAACCAGCCTTGGCAATTTCGGTGAGGGATGGTATTACGATCTGTTGGTACACGTGTGGGCGCCGCCCTGTCTATGATCATTAACTCGGGGTCGATGGAGGTACTACTGGCCCCTGGGGGGCATGTGACTGGTGCCTGAAAGGTGGTGGGATTTAGGACCAGGTAGCTCGTAAGTCATGGAGTCAGGCTGTGGCGGCCTCTGACACGGGGGAGGCGGGTGCATGCTTGAAATGGGTCCAGCAGGATCGGGAGGGAAGGCAAAGCTGTGCTGTTTGAACACCAGCTATCTCGAGAGGGCCTGGGCAGGAGGAGGGGGAAATGGCCTTGCAGCTCTGTGAGTGGCATCTTGTACAAGGCGGTTTACTGTCGTATGGGTGAAGGGTGACTAACAACACATGGGGTTCTTAAAAGCGCTCATATGCATTTGAATTAAATGGAATACTAGCTGGGGATCATACTTTTTTACATAGTATTTCACATCTACAGTTGACATACGAACATGAGGTAGTGTCAGGCAGGTGTGTGTGTATAAAGAGAGCAAAACATGTCATTGTTCACTGTTATCAGCTGTCCAGTCTTTGTACATTTCTTCATTATATACAATATTGGTTGCATATTTTTCTCTTTACCCATTCTCCTTTATATTAGCAGCGAACGTTAGTCAACAAGGCACATATTACATAAATGGTTTCTACATGTTGCAAGGGTTTTCGGGGTGGGTATGGGTGTGAGGCGCCACGCCGTCTATAGTTGGGGGGCTTGGTGCAGGGTCAGGGCCTGCAGGGTTTGGGCTGGTCTCAGTCACATCCTAATGTTCCTGTTCATGGCTAGGGCAATGATGTACTGCGGAAGGTTAACAGCTACAGTGTTTATTTTGTTGTTTGCTCGCGTCTGGTGACTCGTGAGAACGAGTCCTCAGCAGATCTGCCATGCAGTGGGAGGTGGAGGAAGTGTGGGCCTCTGTGAGTGAGTTTAAGTGGGGGTCACTCTGCAGCGTTCAGTGTACAGGGTTGCTCTGCCTTGGGTTAGATCTGCACATTTCTAGCAAGATGGGGATGGCTTAATACAAGATGGCGTCTGTGTTCTGCCACATAACGTGGTGGTGCAGCCTCACGTGTCGGTCTGCAGCCGCCCTGCCGCCTGGGCCCGGGGGCCGGTGGGCTGCCGACGAGTCATGGGTCTTCACCAGGGTGGGACTTGCAGTGGGAGGGGGGTCCTATTGACCTACCCTTCCCTACAATAGCAAGCAGTTGTCAAAGGTAAAGGATGAATATACCAACCTAGCCCCTTGTCCCCGTGTTGCGGTAAATGCGAGCAGACCCAGCAGTTAGACTTATTAAAAATGGCATGCGTAGCATTCATGATAAGTAGTAGAGTAGTATTGTGGAACCTTTGTCTATGCTGGGAGTCCCTAGGGAGCAGAGTATGCAAATGTACAAAGGGAGTAGGAACAGCAGGTATGCTTTCAGTGGGCAACAAGGATTCTAAAGGATGCATTTCCTCAAGGTACCACAATCCTAAAACAGTGACTTTTAGAAACCCAAATATCATTATAAAAACACAGCAATACGTTTTCGGGGCCCAGGCATTTTGTCCATTTTCCCGGTTGATCACCCCCTCATTTACAAGTCCCATACGAGCGGTAGCGGTAGCAGGCATTGTAGTCTTCAGACGGATACCCCAATGTCCGTTGCTGGCGACCTCCTGGCCGCGCGACTTCTTAGTCCTTCCACAACCCTAGCCAACAGAATCTCCTTTCTCAAATTGGGGCAAAAACAAGCCCTCGATGATTCGTTTCTTCTTCGAATGCACAGCCGAACCGTGCTGTAAGTCTATCTTCTTGGACGCAGATTGTACCTTACTTTTCCCGGTACTGATTGATCCGGAAACAATATGTCGTCACTTCCCGTTGGAAGCAACGTGTCGGAAACAAGTGAAGATGCTGAATTTGAAACAGCAGTTTCCGGATGCAAAACCTTTGGAGAGTGTGGAGAGAAAATGGTGGCTTCCCCAAGCCTCACGGGCTCAGAGAGATTCTCCGACACACTCTCAGTGCTACTTACTGCTTTGGGATCGTTGGTTGCAGCATTAGTGAGGGGTTCTATTTCTTCTGTAATGTGTGGCAGTGGGTGAGGAAGTTTCTTGACGTGGGACGCGTGGATCCAGTTCTTTCTTCCAGAGACCTGCACCGCTGCTTGGGTGAGCAACAGGACTTGGAACGGCCCACGCCAGTGAGGCGCAAGGCAGGAAGAGCGCTCGAATGCCTTGACAAGCACCCAACTCCCACCCACTCTGTGGCCCGGGCCCTCCTATCGCACAGGTAAAGCTTCTCGTACCTGGTGATAAATCAAATACAGGTTTTTAGTCAACTGGCTGCAATAATCTGAAAGTAATACATTTTCAACATTTCTCAATGAATTGCATTTAGGAAGGTTCCAAATATTGGCAGGTCTCCCCTTCACCACCTCAAATGGAGAGAGCCCAGTCTTAGTTTGAGGGGTTGTACGCATAGATAATAACACGATCGGTAAGGCGTCCGGCCATTTCACATTGGTGCCGGCACACGTCTTAGCGAGCTTGTTCTTGATGATACCGTTGTGTCTTTCTAATAGTCCGGCGCTCTGAGCATGTCTGGCAGAATGGAACCGTTTGTCAATTTGTAACGCCGCAAATATCTGCAGAATTACAGCAGTGACAAAATGTGGACATTTGTCCGACCAGATAACTCTTGGTAGCCCGAACTGCGGGAAGTATTCCCTTAACATGGTTTTTGCAGTAGTCATGGCTGTAGCATCCTTAACATGGAAAGCCTCAACCCATTTACTAAATGCACAGATGACCACCAGTACATATTTCTTATTGTCACATCGTTCCATTTCAATAAAGTCAAAGTGGATAACTTCAAATGAGATGGAGGGTGGCCCAAAACTTCCCCTTGGAGTTACTGTCCCCTTTCCCACATTGTGTTGTAGGCAAATCATGCAATCCTGGACATAGCGCTGGGCAATTTTCGAAATGTTGTCATTTACCCAAACTTTCTCTAACATTTTTGTCATCTTCTGGGCACATACATGCGTACGACCATGGGCCATGATGACCATCATCATTATATACGCGTCAGGGAGTAGTCATTTCCCTTCCACTATATCTACCTAACACCCGTCATCATCAAGTTTCCCCAAGCCATCCGTCCACCTTTTGGATTCTTCTAACGTGGCATCAGCTTGGCTATCCCGTACAGACCCAACACCCTCATCCATTGCATTAAGCATTTACAGTCTCCCTCGAAACATACATCTCCGTAAGGGGATCGGTAGCAGTTTGTCTAGCTATCTGATTAGCGAAAGCATTCCCTTTCCCTATGTCATCTGTAATCTTTCGATGTGCTGCACATTCCATAACTGCTAACTGAGAAGGGAGCGCAAGCGCTGAGAGTAGTTGTACTATTAGGGAGCCATGTTGGATTTTGGTGCCATGTGAAGTTAGGAACCCTCTCTCTGACCAAAGTCTCCCAAAGTTGTGAACCACCCCAAAGGCATACTGACTATCAGTATATATATTTACTGCAAGCCCTTCGGAAAGTTCACAAACTCGGGTCAATGCTATAATCTCTGCGGCCTGCGCAGAATTATACGTGATTCTCTTAGTTTCCACAACCGTGCTTAATGTAGTGATCGCATAAGCAGCTGTGGATGTACCATCCGGAAGTTTGAAGCAAGAGCCATCACAGAACAGCTCTCCGTGCGGATTATCCAAAGGAGTGTCTTTCAAATCAATTCTACCCTTTGTCTCTTGTTCGGTAGTATACAGACAGTCATGTGACTCTTCATCGCCGCAGGTAGTATCTTGCGGGAAAGGTAGGAGTTCAGCCGGATTAAGAACACAACACCTCTTAATTTGAATGTGAGGAGCAAACAAGATCAATTCATATCTTGTCAACCGTGCAGAAGTGAGGTGTTGCGTTTGGGTTCGGTTCAGTAGAACATCTACAGAGTGAGGCACCATCAGGATTAGATCATGGCCTAGGACCATTCCCTCACTCTGTTTTACAGACGCAATAGCAGCAGCGACAGCTCGCAAACATCTTGGCAAAGCGCATGCTACAGGATCAAGGACGGAAGAAAAGTAACTGCATGGCCTATTCTCCCCTCCATGTTCCTGCGTTAATACAGCCAAAGCACATCCATCACATTCATGCACAAACAACACAAAGGCCTTTTCATAGTTTGGTGTGCCAAAACTAGTGCAGAGCATAATGTAGTTTTAAGCAAGTCAAACGATTGCTGGTGTTCCGTGTTCCATGACATTGGTGAAGAAATGCCCTTCTTTGTCAAAGCCAACATCAGTTTGATCACTAGTGAAAAATTTGGGATCCACAACCTACAGTAAGAAGCCATACCTATCGAGGCTCTAACTTCATTCTGTGTATTTGGGACAGACATGCCAGAAATGTGTTTTATTCTTTCAGGTGTCAAACCTTTCCCTCATTTGACAGGAGATAGCCTAAATAGGCGACCTCCTGGTAACAATATTGACATTTTTTAAGCGAACCTTTGTGACCATGCTTAGCTAGATGGATAAGCAATAACACAGTGCCCTCCTTACAGGCGCTCTCAGAATCAGCAGCTAAGAGCAAGTCATCAACATACTGAAGCAATGTATAAGTAGAGGGCAATTCAAGGGTATCAATTTGTTCTTTCAAAGCCCTACTATAAATGCTAGGACTCTCTGTGTACCCTTGAGGTGCACGAGTAAATGTAAACGAGCGTCCCCCTAAGGTGAACGCGAACAAGTATCTACTATCCTTCTGTATAGGAATACTAAAGAAAGCATTCTTTAGATCCACCACGCTAAAGTAAGTAGCTGTAGCTGGAATCATGGTTAGGATTGTCATTACATCAGGCACAATTGGAAATTGTGGAGCCACAACTTTATTAATGGCACGTAAATCAATTATGAAACGGAATGGAATTGCATTATCGCCTTTCTTGTACACGGGTAAAATCGGACTATTACACAAATTTCCTGACATTTCCTCAATCACCCCGCGATGCACAAAATCGGAAACAATGCATTTCAAAGCTTGCTCGCCCTCAACTGAAATTTTATACTGGGGAATGCATGGCAGCTCAATTCCGTGTTTCAAAACTATCTTAATAGGTTCAATCTGTAAAACACCAACATCATTGTCGTCAACAGCCCACAAGCTCTCTGGTACATTAATGAATTCTGGCGGCAAAGGTCTAGTCAAGAATTGCGACACAGAAAATTGCTGTGGTGAAATCGTCAAGCGCACTCCATCAGAAGAACAATAAATCACTGCATTTAATTCTTTTAACAGATTCAACCCCAGAAAGTTCTCTCCGCAATTCGAAGTCAACAGAAATGGACAGTGGTCCGTAAAGGGACCCAAAGAAATAGGTACCGGTGAAGAAACAGGACAAACAACTGGTGTGTCAGAAAACCCTACAGAAACATTGGTTTGCCCTGACAGTGGAATGTTTGGAACCCGTGAATGATCAATGGAACACTTCTGTGCTCCAGTGTCTATCAAAAACTGATGTTTCCTATTTCCCACCACCATTTCAACGTAGGGATCTTTCTGATTGACGGGAATAGGTGTAGGTTCCAAACCCTGCTTCGGGCAATCCTAACAAAACAGAATGTCATCAAAAGGAAACTCTTCAGATAAATATGGAGCGGAAGGATGATCAAATATGTTCCTGGTGTCCACACTTGAAATCTGATTGTCCTGCAAGAAAGGTTGCTGAGGATCCTGTATAAACTGACCTCTACCAGGGCCCCCTACACCCGGGTGACCTCTGGATCGTCTACCCATATTTCTGAATGTGTTATTCGACCTTTGTCGAAGGACGGGGCATTGTGCACGCCAATGACCCTCTTGACGACAATAGGGGCACTTGTTAATGTTCACAGGACCCAAGGGCATATTCCCTTGTGGGGCATACTGACCTCTAATCTGAGAACTACCCCCTCTGGGGCCTCTAACAATTTGCTGCAATAGCACTTTAGTTTTCAAATCACCTTTTCGTTTTTCAACTCTATCTTTTTCATTATTGACATGGTTCTCGTAGTACTGAGCCATGTGCAGTACTTCTGATTGCGATTTCACCTGCCAAGCGATCTCAGAAGACATAATTTGTGACTGGATGTCAGGCAGCAACCCACGCACAAATTTGTCCACAAATAACCTTTTCCCAAACTCCATGCCTAGGTCTTGTCCACTGAAATCCGAGAATACCTGTTCGAACCGATTAAAGAACTCGGTAGCACCCTCAGACTTTCCTTGGACACAGGCCGTAAATTTGTCCCAAATAATTATTTTCTCTGGAATTATGGTGTTTAATTTTGCAATAATTCTATCAGGCAAAGTCAATATCACCTGAGGCGGTCTTTCACCAGCTGGCCTTTCTCCATCGAGTCTAGTTATATTCACCCATGTATCTCCCAACCCTGGCACATCGTCTATAGTTCTAACTTGTTTCCACAAATCTATGGGCAGGAGTACAGGGAATAACAAATCAATATCGCCTAAGGTGAACACTGAGGATTGCAAGACGGACTCTATTTCTTTATAGAATCCTGTCGGATTTTTCCTAATATCAGGAATAGATTGCCTAATAGTATTCACTTCCTGTCTTGAGAATGGGACGTGAACGAGCTGCGATACATAATGTGCAGGAATGTTCACAGAAACTATATTTCGTGCAGCATCGGCCGCAATCTCAACCTTCGGAACAAATGTCAGAGGAACCTCTCTCATAGGCAACTGAGAAGTAGGTGACTCCGAACGCTTACTAAGCAACAGAGCTAAATCGAGCGCTAAAGCAGTCGAAAAAGTGTCAAGTGAAAAACTCTCTTGTAAATACTCAATAACTCTGTGGGACAACTAATCTTTCTTTTTATACAATCATCCTGTAGGTACTCTATCATTACCTGTATCACTTTCCTCTGCATTTCAGGTGTATACTGACTATATGTGTCATATACTTCAACTGGAGTTATCGACATATCCGAAATCCATCCAAGTGCGTCCTTCGTACAAATTTGTGCTTCCTCAGATATCGATTTACGACAAGGAAGGAACCATTTCTGTACATACATACTTTCCTCCTCATAATCCTCATTCTGCAACTTTTCTAACTCCTTTCTATTTCCAAATAACCTCTTGACATGCTCATTTACTTTCTCCACAGTGTCTCTAGAAAACGCTAAAGTATTTAGATCCCTTAACCCTTGCGGGAGATCTGTATTATTTAATTTTCCCCACATTACACATAAATGAATCCCTTAACCTTCAATAAAAACATTTTTCTCAGGAAAATTATTCATATTACAAAGTGTGGCAAAAACATTAGCTTGATCATCTCTCTCCATACAATGCTTAGCCCATGCAATCAAATCATGTTTCTTCTCTGGTGGTACAGTATTGCGAGTGACAACCTTTGACCCTTCACCTCGATCGACTACAAGCAGCTCAGGACCACTTGGAAGAGAGGGAGCAGGCAAATTCAATGGAGGTACTGTAACTGGTGGGATAAGAAGAGGTGGAGGAGCTGGAGGAAGGGGAACATTAGGAGGAGCAGGAACAACGGGAGCAACAGCAGGTAGAGCAGGAATAACAGGAGGAAGAGGCAAAACAGCAGGAAGAGGAACATACGGAGGTGGCGCAGAGGCACCAGGCCTTCGTTCATTTAACAATTTATCTATAAATTCATCAGAAGCATGGAGGTCTTTGGAAGGATATATTTTTTGAATTCCAAGTGAGAAAGCCCTATCCATATTCCTAGTCGATTCAGAATGTTTATCTTGGTCATACAATAATGCTTTTTCAGCATTCGTCTTATGACGGCGCGCATGTTTTTCTCTACTTTTAAGTTGTTGCAACGCTTCTTTTTTCCAATTCTGCAAAACATCAAATGCTGCAGTTCTAGCCTTTTTCTTTAATAGAATTGACTCTAAATACTCAATACGAGGGATTTCAAAACTACCATTGATTGGCCACTGAAGTTCGGAGGCATGTCTGGTTTGTCTGTGCCAAATGTCATTAAATACTATCCTTCCAATGCCATGCTTACAGTACATAGTACATGCCGGCGACCCCTCCTGTGGTGCGGGACGGCTAAATTCCAAAGATTGTCTATTGCTGCAGAACAAAGCCCTGAAGCAGGTAGACAATTTTCCCAGGCATATCAAATTATTGGTGTTACCTGGTCAATAATTGTGTCTGGAGATTAAATTAAGAGTCGGGTCACGACTCACCTGAACAAACCTAAGGAGGTCCGATCGGATTTCAAAGAATCTTACCTAACTAATCTTACCTCATGTATGGTGATTTCGGCAAATCTGCCCGCCTCGAGAAGTGGACCCTCGTCAAGATGCCGCCTCGGACCACAAGCTAATCGTCCAGGGATCGGGTTGTGCAGCGCTGCTGAGGTGTCGCGTCTCGTTCAGTGGGGCCCCTTTTTGTCACACCGTCCGATCCAGGTCCGATAGCCTGCGTCAACCTTCAACAATCCGGCATCAATCTTGAGGGTCCCTATTCGGGCTCCAACTGTGAAAACAATATCAAAATATCGAGGCTGAGTACCCCAAAAGGAAATACACCGAACACGGGTTACAAAGGAACATACAAAGTACTTTATTTTATACTGAATCCAGTTACTAAAAACAAAGCAAAATCAGATAGCTATCGGCCCCTCAGTACAACACAACGAACTCCAGCGTGGTTCAATGGGCCTCATTACGACCCTGGCGGAGTGGGTTTACGCCAGCGGTATTCGCGGCGGACCCGTCCGCCCTACTACGAGTTCCCGTAGCGCCATGGAGCGTTTTCCGCCTGGTTTTTCCAGGCGGAGAAATCCATGGCGCTACGGGACCTTGTTGTTAATTACGCCACCGTATTTTACGGTGGCGTAATTAACGCCTTCCCCACTCCCATTATACCCTATGGGGCAAAAATGGGAATGGGGAAGGGTAAAATGGGGAATGGGGATTTACCGCCCCGCCAAGGTTGGAATGGGGCGGTAAATCCGCCAACCCCCATGGCGCTATCGGCAGCTTTCCGCCGTGCTCCATGGTGCATTATGCGCCACGATTTCCGCCAGGGTCGTAATGAGGCCCAATGTGTTCAGTGAGAGACGCTGTACATTAGAATGCATTGGCTTTTTATACTTTTTGTGAGCATGATGTCCAGCCCCACTTCGGGTTAATATTCCACTAATACATCACCGATCTAGGGTTCATGCCAAGTCTCACACATCCACATATAACTGATTTGATTTTAATACATATATCAACAAGCCTATACGGCAACTGTGTATTCTGGGATTTTCCATGTAGGTCTTCTTAAACATTAATACAAAATAGTTAAACAAGTGTTTCTACTTTCAGTATTTGAATACATTGTCTTTATTGTATACTCGTGGATTAGTTTCATTGCACGAGTAATCCTTTATACACAGGTCAACGAAGGACAAGGTCTCAGTTCACGACCTCAACAAGTGGCCTGCAGGCAAGTTACATATTAGCTACGTACAGAGGTCAAGACGGCCATGTTGTATTTTGGAATGACATCGTCCACCATTTTAACTCACAGGGTGACTTTACAAAGCAAATCCTAAAATGGCGGATTGATCTAAAATGGCGGCTTTCATTGATTCTAAGGTCAGGACCTTGCAACACGGATTCTTTCGCAAGCGACTTACACGCAGCTTGGCGTAGGCCAATATACATATATTTATTGCATTAGGAGGCACAATATAATTTCGCTTTTGACACAATGAGGTAGGCTTTTAGTTTGGTTTTGAACAAATCTGTGTGGACTGTTGCAAGTGGAGCAAGAAGAGAGAACCAGCAGAAGTGAGAGGAAGCACAGGGAGAGCGAGTAGCCATAAGGTTAGTTGAGGAGGCAGAGCAGAGATTATGAGAAGGCTTGTAGAGATGGATAGAGGAGGATAGATACAGCAGTGCCTTACTGTGGATATATTTGTGAACCAGATGAAGACATTTAAATCTGGCCGTATTTTGTATCACCAGCCATCCAGCCTGGTGACGGTACGAGGAAGTAGATGTGAAGTCAGGGAGTTCAAAGAGAGTCCTAGTAGCAGAGTAAATGATCTTGTCAAGAGGACAGAAAGCATAGTTGAGGAGGACAAAGAGGCCAAAGAGTCCAGTTTGGAGAAGACAAGAGTGGTTAAGAGATGCTTGGCAGTGGTGAAAGGAAGAAGGTGGCTGATTTTACGAATATTAAGGAGGTTGAGGCGAGCTGCTGTTCCAGTTTTGGAGATGAAAGTAGTGAAGGTGTGAGAAGAGTCACAGAGGATGCTGAGGTTTCAAGCTGAAGAACAGTAAGGGAGAGTGTCCGGTGGGAACTGGATAGGCATAGGAAGAGATGAGAGAGACTTTTTGGCAGAAAAGAAGAACACCTCTGTTTTGGTAGAGTTTAACATCAGAGTGTGCAAATCCATCAAATATTTAATGGCAGAGAGACAGTTGGACATGTTGATAGAGAGATCAGAGGAGAGTTCAGAAAAAGAGAAGAAGATTTGGGTGTCGTCCGTGAAGAGTTGGTGCGAGAACCCAAAGAAGGTGGTAAGTGGCCCAAGAGCCGAGGTGTAGAATCTAAAGATGAGTGGACCCAAGACAGAGCCTTGTGGAACACCAACAGTTAGGGAAGTGGGCAGAGAGGTGTTGTTGCTCCAGGAGACAGAATAATGGCAAAGTGCCAGGTAAGATTCAATCCAGGCAAAGACTTGATTGCAAATCCCAAGACGAAAGAGAGTATTAAGGACATCAGAGTGATCGACAGTGTCAAGGGCAGCAGACAGGCCAAGGAGATAGAGGATAAGTTGTAGTGCTTAGCAGAGCCAATGAAGCCAGACACATTCATGAGAGCAGTTTCCGGGGACTGACAATAGGAGCGGAAACTGGCTTGTTGGGGGTCTCAAAGGTTGTGGGTATTTAACAAATTGGTAAGACGGTTGGACACAACCCTTTCGATCAAGCACTTTAGACTAGTGTGGAAGGAGAGACACAGGGCAAAGGTTAGCTGGTAGAAATGCCAATTTAATGGCAAAACTATTCTCTTGCCCCAACAAACTCGTTGTTCTCATGAAATCAATCAGCACTTTTTCCCACGCGTGATCGGATATATCCACTTTACCCACCTCCACATTTTGCATTTTCAATGATCTGTCAATCATGCTACAAGGGACACATGCCACCCCCCCCCCCGCTTCTTCAACCATTAAATCGATCCCTGGCCACCAGAACGTCACACTTAGCCATCACTTGTTAAAACTATTCCCCATATGTCCACAATGAGCGTGCTTTGTAAGTTCCTTCCTGAAAACAGTAGGCGTATCGGCGTATCAATCTTTCCCAAGTATGATACTTGATTTTTTGACTGTCTGACCTGCCCACTCCAATCCCTGCAACACATCATACATAATCCGAACGGCAGATCAGATGCTGATGCTAATCCGAACGGCATTCTCCTGTATTACTATGCCCCCATGGGAGTGATAAATGCTGTCAACACAGAGGACATTGGGTGCAAATGGTGGTATGCTGATGAGACATCCATGGTGCTGTACCATCCCGCCTCATCCATAGTTGTTAACAATTAATTTACCTTAGGAAGTGGGTGCCTATCCACCCATATTTTCGGATTTAGATCCTGCAAATCTACACAAAATCTAATGCGGCCATCAGACCGCTGCATGACCACTATCACTGACAGCCATTCACTGCTCTCAATCAGCTCAATTATTCCCACCTGACATAGGTCTTGTAATTCCAATCGCACTTTCTCTCTCACCCCTAATGGCAATGTTCTGACCTTGTGTACACATGGCACAGCTTGTGCCAACAACCGAATTTTATGACAATAGCCACACAACTTCGCAATCTCTTTGCGAAACACACTCTTAAATGTTGTTGCCACTTCCTCCGCAAATACTTCTGATTTGTTCACACCCACCGCCCTTACTTATTGTACTTTGCCATGATGTAACGCCATACCTACCTTTCGCTGGTGTTTCCATCTAAGCAGATAATCACCTTTCGTTGCAATGTACACTTTTGCTCAAATACCTTTTGTGCCATAAGTATTTGTGTCCCTCACAAAACCTGTTACCTCAATCCTGCCTCCACCATATGTTTTAGGTGTTACATCACTACTGTGTAATGTGTGTTTCTCTCCTTCCGAAATTGCTTTATACCATTCCTCCATTAAGATTGTGTACGGTTATCGAGAATCTGCTAGGGCTTTCACACCCTGAACAGCAATAGTTATGTCTACCTCTGGAGGGATATAATCCTCTTCTTCATCATCCCAAACTCACCAACGATCTGTACTACTTTGTTTTCCCATTCCACTTTCTCCTCACCAACATACGTCCCTCCCTTCTCACATTCCATTATTTTGTAGACTTTGCACAACCTCGCAAAACATAGCCCATCTTGCCACATTTTCTACACTTAACTCTCATAGCAGGACATTCCCTCACATTCATTGCGTGCTTCTCGAACCCACAGCATGTGCATTGGCCTCTTGACTCAACCTCTTGTGACTGTGATTGTGCTACCACGCCAGGTCTGTTACCTGATCATTTTACTATACAAATGTTTCCTTCCTCACTTCCTGATTCCAGTTCATTCCCACTTTCTTTACAATTTGCAGACTCTCTTTACACACTCTACCATTTACTTCCTTCAAGCATTTGCTTGTCAATTCCATCCCTTTCGCAATCGTTAATGCTACTTGTAATTATGGATTTTTTACTTGCCATAAGCATTCTTGAATCTTAGGATTCAATGTTTGCATCATCAATTGATGAATTGATGACAAATGCATTCATCCTCCTTCCCCGTGATCTCACGCGATGACAACAAACCCCTAAGGTCAGCAAAAAAAAATCAACATATTTCCCAACCACTTGTTTCTTTACAAAAAATGTGTACCTCTCCAAAACTACATTTGTCTATTTACCAAACTGTGCATCTAGTTTTTTCATTGCCTTCCTATATAATCCACCACACTCTCCTCCCCACCTTCCATACGCCCCTCCACATCAGGTAATTTCTTTATTATTCTGACAGCATTCACCCCCAACCAACACATATGGGTCGAAAATCTGCATTCATCTGAGAATCGCCCCCCCCCCCAGGCTACAAAGTAGAATCTAAGAAAATCCTTCCAGTCTTCCCATTGAACTGGTGGCTCTCCTGGGGGTGCTAAAAACTTCTGAGGTGGATTGAAATTTTGCTTGATTTTTGCAAAATGATGTAACTCCAGCAAACTGTTGCTAACAATCTCTGCTCTCTTTAAATCTTGCACACTTCTTCCTGTTCGCACTTAAATACTAACACCGCAATTTAGTGCCTTTCCTGGGCAACTTCCAGTGGAATGTATAGTACCTCACTTTACGCTGTCACAGCTGTTGCCTGTCATTTCTCTCGCTTCACCGGAACAGTAACAGATAGTTTACCTCTGTTTGTGGTTGCTGCTTTGAATAAAATAGCTTACCAAAAACACATGCAATTTCTTCACTGTATTCACAGGTTATATCGACAAACACATGTGATTTCTTTACTGTATAAATACTGCTCACAGTTCCGTATTCATTCCATGTGTCTCACTCTCAAAACTTGGCAAGACTTTATGCTGACATTCAACACCAATTCCTCTTAGCATCTATAAGTAATGAATGGCACACATTCCTCTATCACTTCCAATTTCAAGATGGCTGCCACAATGTCATGTACTCAAAATGGCCACTACTTGAGCCCATACATCAGGTACACCAGGTATTTGCCTGACCTGGTTATGGCGCCGCATCCTATATATCTACAGCCCTCCTCCACACTTCAGTCAAGGCCGTCAGTTTTGGATTCCCTAAGCAATCCCTACCTCAGCAACTCCAGGCTCCCTGCAGCGAGCTACACAGATCTTCCAAAGCCAATAGCATGCAAAGCGACGTGCCTCCTATGCATATTCAGCAGCCTGGCCAATATCAACACGCAAAACCGACTCATGTAACCCTCGACCTCAGCCTTCTTCGCTTATCAGTGTTCGGGGATGATGTATTCGCTTCTATCGCGGGTCATTTATTTCGCCGGGTGTACTACAGCTGGACCATCTTTTGCTGATTCACACTTCGGTAGAACCTTAATAATCTGAATATTCTCCACTGACTGCTATGCTTGCCACCCGTTCTTTGCACGTCGTTGCCAATACATTTCGTAAATAAGGAAGGCAATCACCCTCATGTAAGTAGGGCTGTAGTTTATTCCATTAATAAGGACCCCATCAGCACTAAAACATCCAGTGGGATGCCCTCAGTATCCAGCTGTGAAAACCGTGCACGTGATGACATTCTAACATGGAACATTGCCAGAATGCAATCACGCGACAGTGAATCTAACACTCTGTCAGAGGAAGTCCCAGGTGAGGCATCCATTGTTCTCCCCAGAACAAGCTCTAGCAACGTTTGAGCCCTTACAATCTGTCTCTATGGTGTGCTAGTTTCCTCAACCCTCATTAGAGAACTTCTCCTTTGGCTTGTTATATTAACTTGAGCGGTGGTCTCCTACCGCAAAATAGAGCCCACTGCTGCATCTGTGCATCTCCACCCACAACATAGGTTTATGCGGGCAGGGAGGCTATGGGCTCCTGTTCATTTCGCCAGCTCTTTTGCACCTGGTAAAAGCTGGCGGATTCCACAGGAATCCACGGAAATGCCTTTCACCATGCACATACGTTGCGTGAGGTATTTTTGACTATTTGCAATGCACGGAAACCTGGATCCACCCGTATTTCTGCAGATTCCAAATGGCAAGGCAGGGACTCAGTGCACACATAGCATACACTTTAAAAATGGCTGTGTTTTGTATCCGGTCTTTAACAGGTTGCAATCCTAGGGAATTTCTGGTACTCTGATTTTGGGGGAGTTCATGAGGTGGGTTCCAAAGTTCGGTGCTGGCGTGGTGTGCATGTAAGTTTAAACGTTTAGGTGGTAAGAGCTGTGTGTGTACCACTGAAGGACAAAGAACGGTAATTAGTGGAGTTAGGCATATGAGTCTGAGGGTAGATTAGAGGCGAGAATGTGGATCAATCCAGATTTTGGCAGAATAGCGGGAGGGTGTGTGTGTGTGTGTGTGTTTTTGTGGCACGCTGCTTAGAGCAATGTGGGAGATGAAAGGTGGGACAGAGGCATTCGTCCAACATTTGCTAAATTACAAAAGGTACAATTTAATGTGAAATATGCTGCTTTCAAGCGTCTGGCTCCAGCAATCTAATGTAATAATTACTCTGTTATTTCCACAGGGGACGGCATGTCCCAGAAGCTGAAATCTGTCATCTCTATTTTTAACACAATGCTCCCACATGCTCTGCTTCCGTGTACCTGTTGATTCCAGCCAAATGGAGCAACCCTTGTTTCCATGAGGAAGAGCAAAAGGAGGCCATTTTCATGGACGCAGTGGGGGAAGGGGACATTTTTCAGGAGACTTTAGATGCTCAAGACGTGCATCAGAAAAAATATTTGTGGCGTGGGTATGTGCTTGCATTGCATACCCATGAGATGTATATGTACATATTGCTGCCTAGAGATCATTACTTTAATTTATACATTTTTATAGCACTGAGAACAGTCCTGAAGACATAGTAGCGCTCACCGGACAAACACCAAGAAACATACAATTAACCAGGCATCATTGGGGGTGGGGGTCAGAAGGCGAATCAGTGGAACAGAACTGTTTTCAAGCCATGTTTCAAGATTGCCAGTGAGGGGCATGTCCTTAGATCTGGTGGAAGGGCCTTCCATTCTCTTGGTGCTGCATAGGCAAAAGACCCCTGGAGGACCACTTTGAGCTTGGCCCTGGGCACCTGCAGGAGGCCCAGATTGTTAGACCTTAGCACCCTACGTGCCGGCAGCCAGGAAAGTCTGCTGGATGAATAACCAGGACTGCTGCCATAGAGGTACTTATGTGTGATACACATGAGTCGAAAGGTGATTCTGCAAGCAATGGGAAGCCAGTGTAAAGCCCTGCTCGCCTCAGAGACATGACCTTTTCAGCATAGACCTTCCACTGCCCTGACAGCATTGTTTTGCACAATCGATAATCAGACAATTTCGTCTTTCTTACACCTTGCAAAAGGCTAGAGCAGTAGTCCAGTTTGGTCGAAATGATGGCCCGTGCAACGGTAGCACAGTTGTCACGAGTCAGAAAAATTCTTAACTGGACAAGCAGTTTCAGGTAGTAGGAGGTAGAGGACACAAGGCCATTCACATGCGCCCTTATGCTAAGTTCCTGATTAGGAATCATGCCCAGGGTCTTTACTTTGGAGGGAGTAGCAATAGCACAACCTGCTCTCTATCTAAATCCGCTGAAAATCAGGACTCAACCATTTTAGCTGCGCAGCTGTACCCATTATCATGAGCTCTGTTTTCCAGTCATTCAGGGCTAGTCCATTGTCCACCATTCAGGGCTGAATAAGAGTGTCAACTGCATTGATAGTTTCAGTGTTCCTGATGTCAACACACAAGAGAGGAATGAGGCACTGAGTATCATCAGCATAAGTGCTGTAGAAAACACCCTTGGTGTCCCGTAGATCAAAAAGAGGCTTGGCAAAAATATTATACAATGGGCCTCATTACACGGATGGCGGTAAGGGTTTACCGGTACCGGTAAATCCTTATCGCCTTACTACGAGGTCCCTTTGCGGGTTGGGGAATTTAACGCCTGCTTTTTGCAGGCGTTAAAAACCAACCCGTAAAGGGACCCAGGGAGCTAATTACGGTACTGCAATTTGCGGTACCGTAATTAGCGCCTTCCCCATTCCCATTATGCCCTATGGTGCAAAAATGGGAATGGGGAAGGGCAATGGTGGAAGGGGGAATTACCGCCCTGCCGACCTTGGAATAGGGCGGTAATTCCCCTTTCCACCAAGGCGGTGCCGGTATTTTACCAGCATGAACCATGGCGCTAATAGCGCCATGGTTCTCCGCCATCCGTGTAATGAGGCCCAATGTCTGATCAATTGGGGATCATGGTCGATGGCATGCACATTTGTTCTTTAGAATCACTTCTGTAGCTTTAGTTGATGTGTGCTTCGTAGCACTGTTTTGTAGCGTTGTATAAAGACATTGGGCCTCATTACGACCCTGGCGGTAATCTGCCGACATTACCGCCATGGCATAATGAGCGTTTACGCCGTGGGCCGATAGCGTAAAGAGCGCCACATTACGACCCATCGAGCACGAGCATTACGCCATGGCGGTAATGTAAATAACGCCATGGCGGAAAGGGCCCCTATCGGCATCGTAGGGCGAGCAAGGTGCACTTCCGCCACCGTAAGTAGCGGCCACCGTAATTAGCGGTGGCCGCAATTAGCGGTCACCGGAAATAGCGTCATCGCGGCGGAACAGGAAACAGCACGTCGCCCATCTTTAAAAACACAATCCATTGCCATCCTTCCGAACAACACCAGATACAACCCTGACACCTGTCCCAACCCATCACCCACCCATTCAACCACCCAAAAATGCCTAAAGTTGTTAAGAAGGCATGTGACCGCCAGCGCCAGGAAAGAATTACCCGGGAGGAACTCTGCATGCTTGCTGAGACCCTGCAAGACAATGCAGCTGTTGTTTTCTCGCCGGAAATGACCAGGCCGGCGATAGCAAAAAAGAAGGCCCTGGTGGCCGAGCGCGTCAGCGCTGTGGGGACCGTATCCCGCACCCCACAGCAGTGCAAGAAGCATTGGGATGACCTTCGCATACGGGTCAGAGCTGTCATCTCTGCGAACCGCAACCTTGCCCTGGGTACCGGTGGAGGTTCGGAATCCCCACTGAAACTCCAACCGTGGTAGGAAATATGTGCCACCACGATTGGCATGGAAGGCATTGAAGGCGTCGGAGGGATGGAAAGGGGAGTTCCGACATCAGGCGATGAAGGTAGGTGCCTCAAACAAGACATGCCATAGTCACTGCAGTCCATTCATGTGTAGCACAATGTTGCCCTAGAGTGTAAATGCAACACATTAGCTGGACACTGCCCACAGCCACATGCGAGCTCCACCCTGTATACACTGCTGGCACCCACATACCTCCATCCACATTCCACACAAAAAGGAGACAACCTGCATGGCCATGCCTGAAATCTGCCTCATCTACTGACCAGAATCATGTCAATCATTGTCATTCCAAAGTCCGCAGACCCATCAATAACGCCCTCCCTCCTTTGCTCCACCACAGGCACAGAATCACACCCCGAGGACCAGGACACCCCTGCGACGAAAAGAGCCAAGAAGGCCAAGAATACCATCCCCGCACCCTCAACCTCAGCTGCAGTGAGGCAGACCCCACAACAAGCAGAATCCACTGCAAGCAAACCGGATGGCCCACCGGCAAGCACCCCAGTAGGCAGCAGGCCAGCAGCAGCAGCACCACCTGTACCAACATTGCCTGCCACAGAAGGCACCGGGTCTGCGGCCAGCAGCAACATGGGTGAAACAGCTGCAATTGCTGCATGTTCAGACTCTGACATTGAGGAGCACGATGTCAGAAGCCCCACTGACCTTCTACATTCCCCCTGTTTGTCAAATGCCAGCCCCCATGAGGATCACACACAGGGGCACACAGAGGAAGAGGAGTTGCCTTCTACCCCATGCCCAGTTCTTAGTCCACAGGAGGGGAGCAGCCCCTCCATCACACCACCAGCACTGGGCATGGCCCAGCAGGGGCAGCAGTCCCTCGAGGACATCATACAACGGCAGCAACATCTGTCCACGCTGCTGACTGAGCATGCTGCGGAATGTGTGGGGGCTAGGGCAACCATTGAACAGGCCACGGAGACCCTAAGGGCAGAAATTGCGCAGAGCACTGCCACCCTGAGGGATGCTATGCAGGCCATGTCAAGGGACATTTGTGGCGAACTTGCCGGGTTGCGTCGTGTGCTCACTGCGCTCTCCCACACCCTACAGGACGTGCATGCACGGGAGCAGGCAGGGACATCCTCCGCTGCCAGTTCTGCACAGAGCAGCCCCGTCCGACGTTCAGGACGGAACCTGCGCTCCACAGGCAGGGGTGCCCCGGGGGCCAGGAGAGGGGGCTCGTAACAGCCTGTGGACACTGTCACAGGCATCTGTAGACACTTACATGGGGTGTGTTGGGGTGTGCAGGGGGGAGGGGGAGGTGGGAGGGGGTGTGTTGGGGTGTGCAGGGGGTAGGGGGGAGGTGGGAGGGGGTGTGTTCGGGTGTGCAGGGGAGGGGGGAGGTGGGAGGGGGTGTGTCACGACAATTTATGATTGAAATACACTTATTCCTTTTCCGAAATGAAATGTGTGGACATTTTCATTGCATATGTGTGCTTTATTGGTGTACAGTCCACAGTGTGCATGTCCCAGAGACACACAGTGCCCCAAGTGCAGTCTCCATGTGATACACACCAGCCGTGTGTGCTAGAAGCAGTGGTCGATGATATTTTGACGCATTTCACGCCCCTCCTGTGCATCGCCTCCTCCATGAGGTGCGGCCCCATCTGCACCCTCCTCATCCTCATCGTCAGGTGGATGCAGTTCTGCGTCAGGGGGCAGGGGCAAATTCCGTCTGACGCACATATTGTGTAGCATGACACATGCCATGACGATCTTTGCCACCTTCTCATGGCGGTACAGGAGTGCCCCACCAGACCTGCTGAGGCATCGGAACCGTGCCTTCAATAGGCCGAATGTCTGCTCTATGACCACACGGGTACGTGTATGTGCACGGTTGAAGTCCTCCTCATGCTGGTTCTGCGGGTTCCGGACTGGTGTAAGGAGCCACCTCTTCAGGGGATAGCCTGCATCACCTGTATGTAGGCGAGAATGAATGTGTCAGTCATGACGTCTGATCAAGAACATGATGTGCCACCGTGGCTTGCATCCAACTGTTACTTTGGCTCACTTCTACATGCACTAATTGATTCACACAATGCAACCAGTATATGCTCATGGCTCTCATGGCCTGTTTTGCATGCCATCACCCAATGTATGCAGAGGGGTGGAGTGCATTGTGAGTGCCCATCCACTGTGTCCGTTCATGCCGTTTGGTTAGTTGGCCTGGCACATGTCCTGTGATGGCAATGCGCACATCATTGCAACATTGCTGTGGGCCTCATCATGACCCCAGTGAGCAATGCTGATGTAGATAGGGACATTTTGGGGGCCCTGCTGTCTGTGTAATGGTGTGTTGATGTTTCTGTCCGTCATGTGCCTCCTTCGTGGGCAGTTATGGGGGACAGGCCTATCGGTTGATGGTGTTTGGTGACGTGCATGTAGGTGCATTTCATTGTTGACAATCTGGTCTGAATTGGTAGAATGCACTTGCAGATGGTTGTGTCATGGTTGGGACACAACCTCATTCACATGGTAGGGCTGCATACCTTGGGTATTGGCTTTACTGGTGTTGGGTGGAGTTTGGATTGCTTTAGGGTATCATCTGTCTCCGTTCTCTCTGCTACTCACAGCCAATTGGAGTATGCATCATTCCCCCCCCCTTTCAGCCAGGTGAGGTATGCATTGGTACGTCATTCACCTACCCACTTCACATTTCCATGGTCATGACATTGGACTCACCGAGTAGCCAGGATCTTGGGCCTGCATGTCGCTCCATGTAGCGTGGTATTGTGGAGTTCCTCAGGACCATAGAATCATGGGTTGATCCGGGGAATCGGGCACAACAATGTGTGATGATCTTGTGGAGTCACAGACCATTTGCACGTTGATTGAGTGGAACTGTTTCCGGTTGCGGTACGGTACCTCCATGGCACGTGGAACCACCAATTCCACATGGGTGCAGTCGATGGCACCAATGCAACCAGGTATGCCGGCTAGTGCATGGAAACCCACTCTGGTTTTTGCAATCTCCTGGGCAGTCCGTGGTAATGAGATGTGGTCGTCTGTGTGCTTGAGGAGGGCATCGAGCACTTGGATGAGTGTTCGTGAGAATAATGGTTGTGAAATGCCATGCAAGTGGCCCACTGTGTGCTGGTAGGTGCCTGTGGCCAGGAAGTGGAGTACAGACACTACCTTCAGTAGGGGTGGGATGGCGGTTGGAGTTTCTATCATGCTGACGATGTCGTTGTGTGTCATGTCTACGATGGCGGTGATGGTGTCCCAGTCCAAACGGTACAGGGTGTGGATCTACTCAGCAGTGAGGTTGAATGGATTGGATCTGATGCGTGGGATTGGGGGCTGCCTGCGTGGTGGCACTGGCTGTGCTGGTGGGGCTTGCTGGGCCTGCCTTGACCTCCTTCTCCTCCTGCGTCTCCTCTGTGCTGCCTGTTGTTGTTGTTGCTGTTGTAGCGCTTGCATTGCTATCAGGTCCTCCAGCCCCAACATTGCTAGTCATATTGGTATCATTGTGGAGTGTGACTGGGTGTGGGAAGGGGTGGGGTGTGCTCTTTTTGTACTTCCTGAGTCTGGATTGCCTTCACTGTGCTGTTTCTGTGCACCTGTGGCAGCTGCATTCACTTTACATGGCCATTTACTGTTGGTTCGCGATGGCGTAATTAGCAGCATGGCGGTAAGGTACTTAACGGGCTGGGTGATGGCGTTAGGTGCATGTCCGCTTGGGTCGGCATTTGCGTACCTTTCCGCCATGGCGCTAAGTACGGTGTGGGAGGTCGCGTGTGCGCGCCCTTGGCGCAGTTAGCGGCAGCGTTAACTACGATGCCGCTAATGGCATCGTAGTTAACGGTCACGGGTCATAATTGGACCTAGCGGAAAACGATGGCGGTAACCATTTACCGCCATCGTTTTTCACTTAGCGCCAGGGTCGTAATGAGGCCCATTGCTTATATCTGTGTGTCTTTTCCTTTCAATTACTGTAATTGCTGTGCATTAGGAAACTCTTTTCCCTCACTGCTGCACTTTGTAGATGTGCTTGCTGGTGGAACTACAAGTTCCAGCAGCAGCAACATTATTTAAGTTACCTTCAGGCGCATTCACGCCGGCGCGTTGTAGCCGGTTGGTGCTAGCTGGAAGACTGGTATGTATTGACCACAGTGCCCCTGCTGTGACTGATTGCTGGTCAGAGTGCATGCACATTTGTGCTTTAAGATCACTTGTTTAGCTTTAGTTGATTTGTGCTTGATAGCACTGTTTTGTCATGTTGTTTAAAGACATTGGGCCTCATTACGACCCTGGCGCTAATGGGTTAACGGCGCTGTAAAAGGCTGCGGCCCCGTTAACCCATTAGCGCCTGATTACGAGGTCCTTTTGCGGGACCCAACCTTAACGGATGGTCTACACCAGCCGTTAAAGTAGGGACCCGCAAAGGGACCTTGGTGCTAAGTACGGTACCGCAATTTGCGGTACCGTACTTAGCGCCTTCCCCATTCCCATAGAGCCCTATGGGGCGAAAATGGGAATGGGAAAGGGCCATGGTTCAATGGGGAATGACCGCCCCGCCAACCTTGGAATGGGGTGGTAATTTCCCATTGAACCATGGCGGACCCGTTACAACACCGGCACCAACCATGGTGCTAATAGCGCCATAGTTTAGCGCCGGTGTTGTAATGAGGACCATTGCTTATATCTGTGTGTCTTTTCCATCCAAGAACTGTAATTGCTGTGCATTAGGAAACTCTTTTCCCGCTCTGCCGTACTTTTTTAGTTTCACTTGCTGGTGAAACTACAAGTGCCAGCAGCAACAGAATTACTTAAGTTACTTTCAGGCGCGTTCGCGCCGGTGCGTTGTAGCTGGATGGTGCCAGTTCATGTCTGGGGCGCAGAAGGGCACTGGACTTATCTGAGTTCTGCTGCGAGTAGGTTTCTTGATTTATTTGCTCTGGCTGCTATTGGTGTGCACTGCTCACATTGTGTCTGCCATTTAGCCCTCTGTAAACACAATGGGCCTCATTACGACCCGGACGGTAAGGAATTACCGTTACCGGTAAGGGCACCGTTGCCGGTAATCCCTTACCGCCCTATTCCGAGTTCCCTTTGCGGGTCCTCCCTTAACGGCTGGTAAAACCAGCCATTAAGGCCACGACCCGCAAAGGGACTATATAGGTAATAACGGTACCGCAATTTGCGGTACCGTTATTACCACCTTCCCCATTCCCATTGAGCCCTGTGGGGGCTAAAATGGGAATGGGGAAGGGCCATGGTGAATGGGGAATTACCGCCCCCGCCAACCTTGGAATGGGGCAGTAATTGCTCCATTCCCCATGGCGGAATCGGTAAGGTTTTGAAGGCAACCATGGCGCTAATAGAGCCATGGTTACCTCCAGGGTCGTAATGAGGCCCAATGTGCCATTCTTGGGTGATAATTGCAGCAATAGACCAAGCAGTTCGTTCTTTATCTGGGAGCGCTATAAGGCAATGGCCGTTAGACCACTTGGAAGCGAATCCACAAATAGTGACACCGCAGGTCCAGCTGTAATTGATTTGGATACTGTGATTTGTACTAGGGTGGCCTTGACTGCCATCCTCGAAGGGTATTGACCAATTTGATGCTTTGTCTCCCCAAATGCCTTCAATGAAGCAAACTTCTTTCATGGCAAATATTGGTGCTTCCTTGTCGTATGGCTGCAGTATGTCCTCTAATCTCCTGGTTTCTCAGCAACCAGCAATTACCGATAGCACGAGGGCTGGTGCTTTATGTCCTGATATCCTTTCTAAGACCAGCAAGTCTAATACCTCTTTTTGAATCCCTGGCACCATTTCAAAGCCTCATTGTGTACCTTCTGGGTATAAGACAGGCGGAAGGTCTCAAA
Source organism: Ambystoma mexicanum (assembly GCF_040938575.1). Classification (NCBI taxonomy): domain Eukaryota; kingdom Metazoa; phylum Chordata; class Amphibia; order Caudata; family Ambystomatidae; genus Ambystoma; species Ambystoma mexicanum. The sequence continues at coordinate 364,188,041 of NC_090924.1, read as the reverse complement.
TCAGACTGTTCATTCTACTGCCTCTCAGTGTCAGTTCTAGTCACTGAACAATGTCTCGGTCATGTCAGATCCGGTGGGTCCTAATAATACTTATACTGGCACATCTGATGCCATGACTACCAGAGACTTAGAGGACAGTAGTCTTAAAAATATGTGCATCTCCAATACCAAAGTATATACATACACCAGTCTATGCAGGTGATTCTTGATTGAATGCTGTGGACTCTGTTATGCCTTTTAAGTGCTTGCTGGTTAATACGCATTCCCGGATAAAGCATTTGACTGAGACTGTTGGCTGAAAATATTGTAATTTGTGCTGTAATTGAGACCTGGCTCCATGCCTCTGCTGGACCAGCTCTTACTCGGGCTGTACCACCAGACTATGCTATTCACAGAGCTGATCGCATCTCTGGCCGAGGTGGAGGTGTTGCCCTAATTTGGGGTGGGTTGAAGTAATGTCCCTTCCAAAATGTCAAAGGGACTGGTTGTAATTTCACTCCTACCTCTACCATAACCATTGTTCTATAAACCCTCTCATTTGGACTAAATGTGGGTATCATCAGGACATTTTCCAAAAACGTTAACAAAATTTGTTTCAAACGTATTCCACATATCATCAATTTCATTGCCCCATACACCAGCTCCAGTTCTTATTATTGCCTTTGTTTAAGTTGTATAAATCTCAATGGCTCACCTTGGAGATCGACACTTCAGGTGCCTATATAATCGAGGCACTATTTTACGCAGTCCGTCCGGCCACTTTTTTTCTGGGTAGATTCCAAGACATATAATAATTTTTGATGGATTTAGATAAATTGAATCCATAAAGCATTTGAAGCTGGGTGGCAATTTCTGCAGTTCTTCTGGGGAACAGCCTATTAAAACAGCATCATCCACGTAGATATACACACGGGTGCACCTGCTCCCACAACTGGAACATCCAGTGTGGCTTGAAGGTGATTTACTAGGCAGTTAAGGTATAAAGAGAGCCACTTATGGGCGTGGACAAGCCCCTGTGTCATGCCACGTGATATCTAGAAAAATCACTGACTGCCCCATATCTATCTATGCTCATCAAATGATAGTAGATTTGCATCAGTATGCTTAGCAAGCATTCTGCCAGGCCAAAACCTTTTCCAATGTCCCAAAGTATGGATCTGTCCACATAATGCAACCTTGTGCACAGGTCCTTAAATGCCTTGCTCAAACATTGCATACTTCTCAAAAGTCATGGCGAGCTTTCATCCCTCCTATATTCCTGTTGAAGTCATACTGGGTGTTTTGTTAACATTTGATTGACCTCACACCATTCCTGTATATATGCATGAGGAAGAAATTGCCCATCATTTTAACTGAGACATCAATGAGTGTGTTTGGTGTATAACATTATTAGGTTAGCGAGAACAGAAGAAACCGTACATACGCCTGGATCCTAATACCAATGAACACGTTTTGCATGTGGAACAGAGTCAGATGAATGATGTCTATAAAGAATATAAGGGAGTGTTTGAGAAAAACTTAGGGAAGTTAAAAGGAATGATGAATTACATAGTATTGAAGAATGGAAGTGTACTGGTGGTGACTAAATAGTGACCTCTGCCATTAACATTGAGAGAGGGAGTGAAAGGAGAGTTGGAGAAATTGTGTAAAATGGGTTTCATTGAAAGAGCAGCTGCTGTGGAATGGGCGTCTCGTTTAATAGCATTTGCGGAAACAAAATGGGGACTTGCGACTGTGCGTGCATCTTAGACAACAAAACAGATGTGTAGTGGTGGAAAGGCACCAGTCGCCCAATACGTCAGAGATGTTAGCTTTGATTGGAGATGGAAAAGTGCTTAACAAGTTAGATTTAGCATCCGACTATTATCAAATTAAATTTAATCTATTAGGAAGCACTAACTGTGTGGTTAAATGTATATCTGGATGGACTATCATTAGGGATAGAGCTGTTAATATTCTTAGTCAATACCAAGTTCCCAAAGGGGTGTATCTGCTTTATCTAACTTCTGTAGAAGCAACCTGATGGTCAGGATAGGTTTACTGACATCCTCATTGGGATCATACTTAAAAGCCCTCCCAGCATCCTTGTACCTCTTCCCCATCCCACATCTATGTTCAGACCTCTGTTTTTTAGGGTGTGCATCATCAAATGCTTGAACTCTTACGTTCATCTTTGTTCGATATTCGAGGCTCTGCAGTGTGTGTCGTCTTTTGTGAAATGGTGACCCTCTGGCATTTCTGTTTTATGGTTGAAGATGGTATATCCATGAAGGTTCATTCTTTCAGGCAATTCCTGGCAAGTCTCGGCAACATACTTTCCCTGAAGGCCTTTCTTGAATGGGATGAGGAACAATATTGGACAATTTGCAGTTGTATGTCCCTTATTCTGTACTTTTTGGGGCAAATGTGTTGGCAGGATTTGCACCTTCACACATTGCATGGTCATGTTCTGTGTCATATTTGTTATTGATCTGGTTGAAATGTACTTCTGGCCAGGAACCATTGAGGATTTTTCAGTTTTGTATGTGCAATTAAGAGCGTTTTCTTGAAAAGGTGCCCGAGTCTTTTATCGCTGTTGAGCTTTGATTGTAGGTCCTCATACAAAGATTCAGCTTGGGACAAAGAAGGACACCAAGACTTTATGTCAAAGTTCACTATCTTTATTGGCAGATTTGCTACAAGATTAGGCAATGCAAATAAAAAAAGAGTTCTTCTCAAACATAACAACAAATGTTAGTGTAGTTCTCTCCTCCGTGTAGTTGGATCTTTTTCTCCTCAGTACCCTCCCGTTGCCCAATGTCTTATTCATGGGTTGCAGACATATAGGCCATGCAGGCCTCAAAAGTAAGTGTTTGATTTCACATGGTTCAAAAGGGTTACCTCACCCCTTTGTGGCATTGCAGACTTTAGGGTAATTCCAACTCTTCTTCTTGGGCAGAGCTAGATGCCGGCTTTCCAAGGTATCGTACCTCATGACTCACTCTGTTATAAATGCTTGCTGGCAGATTGGTCTGTTTTTGTTACCACTGGTGTCTCGTTGAGGTTAGGTTTCCTTGTCATAGTGTCTTTACCCACCTTTCTAGTCTCATAGTAATCTCCCTGCATCCGGCTCATTCCTTCTCATACCTTCTGGTCCTACATAAAGCTGGCAAGGCCTGCCACAACCTTTCTGCTCTTATTAACTAGGTGTTGGTCTTCTCTCGCATCATTGGTCCATTCCCTATCACCTGATGTTCTTATCTCAGCCTTCCACAGTCTCCTCTGTACCACATTAGCTGCCTCTTTTCCTTCCATTTGCTCCTCTTGCTGCTCTATCACCCACCTCTGATTCTACCAATGTTACCTACTGCATATCACTTTCACTCCCTGATATTGCCACCTCTACCTTTACCCTGTCATCCACTGCCTCTGCTCATCCTCCACTCGCTTGTCCTGATGTTATTTTCTCCTCTTGGTATTGTGTTTCTCCTGATGTTACCTCTTCCTCTGATATTCTCTTAACTCGCTGCACATTTTCCTGATATCTTTCATCCTCTGTTGTTACCCCTGCTCATTGGCTACCACTGCCTACCTTTCACTTTCACCCTCTTAATGTTATCATATTTAGTTGCCACCACTTTCTGTTCTCTCACTGAATTTACAACTTCCACATCTTTCTGCTCACTTTCACCCTCTGATATCACCACCTCTCCCTTGACCCTCTTAGCTCTTACCACCTCTCCTGCTCCCCACTGCCAACTCTCTTCTTGCCTCCATCTTTCCAGCCTTTACTCCATCCAACGCTCTCCAATCTCCATCCTTCTCCAGATTTGAGCCTCTTGCTCCTGCAACCCACACTGCCTGGCTGGGGTGGGGAGTTTTTAAAGTGTGTTCTCTCCTCCACTTGGGTGGATCTACTAGTGAGCTCTGTGGTTTATGGTTTGGTGAGGGTTGTGATGGGCCAGTCTCCCTTAAAGCACCAGTGGTTATTTTGGGCTTGAGGGGCTGGGCTGAATCTATACTTGGCATGTCTTCTAGGGGGATACTTAGTAGCCTATTGTCCACTTTGTTGAAAAGTTAGAACATGTGTGTGTGACAATTCTCACATGCCACCAGGAGGCTTTAGCACATTAGCCTTTATATAATTAATGCTTTGTTTATGGGCACAGCTCTCAATAATAGGCTCTCTCATGTATTAATGTGTGTTTGATTTGGTAATACTGGTTGTCTTATTCGCATATAAGGTTGTTCGGATTGGCCAGTAATTATACCTAATTTCTGGGTATTGTTTTTCTTATGTTTTCTACAGAAAGAGCTTGGAAAAATGTCTTTCTTATAGAGGAACAGCTTTGACCAGTGCTTCAGGCAATATTCTTTAAGAAGATGTTCATTTGGAGGATGTCAGTAGCTGAAGATCCTTAGACTCATTCATGTGACAGTGGACAGCCCAAATTGTTTCAGGTACTTACATTTTAGTTCTTCCACGGGCAGACGGTCTATAGGGGTACACATATACTCATTAGCACTCAAGCTCATGACGGGCATGATATATAATCAAGTAATAAGAAGCAAGTAAAAGCCACAGTATAAATTAAATAATTGTGTGAAGGTATTTGCAATACACCTGACAAATTATGAAAAACATTTTTTTTGTTCACAGATTTTTTATGCATCACACCACCTTCAATTCGGATATATATGGTCAAACAAGAATCATTGACTGAATAACCGTCTTAATTGGTCCCTGAAGAATGTTTCTAATTCATGCAAACAGAAACATATTGAGCACCTGAAACTGCGATCACAAATAGATTGGCTGTTTTCTCAGAAGTTGTTTTATTGTGTTGATTGTTATTTGTGTCACTGGGTGAGGTGATGGTTTTCTTAATGTTACATTTTTACAAAGTATTTCGGTTATTTCCCTTGTGTCGATTCAGAACATTTATTGGTGTTTTTGTAATTCTTGTATTTTTGCACTTTGTGATATGGTCTGGTTTTAACCATGTTGTGATTGATATATTTGCAATATTTTTTGCATTAATATAGTAGAATTTTCAGTTTTGGCTATTAAGTGGTGCCTAAGTGATACCTATAAATAGAAACAATCTCACTGCAATACAACTAGGGCAAGGTGGCATTTGAGGAGAGACACACAGCGTGTGGTTGTTTTCTGTTTATTTATCCACCCCATGACTGACAATGGCCATTATACTCCCTATGGCCATTTCCACCCACTGGAAACTGTCCCAAACAGATCATTCTGGGATCTCTTTGAGATAGCTCTAATAAGCAGTAACTTCAGACAGCCTGCCACTGAATGGCTTAAAGTTGTAAAAGCACTACTCGTGTAATGAAAATGTCTTAACCAAGTTCACTTTATTTATAGCTGTAGATTTCATTGAAATCCTGTTCAAAACAAGCATTGACACAGCCAACAGTTATAGCTGGTATGGAGGTATTGCATAGGTATTTTCCAGCCACTGAAATCATATGCCCAGTTACACCATTTTCCAGCTGTTGCCATCAAATGGCCTATGGCAGTGCCTGACAAATGTCTGTTCCATGCCTACACAAAAGCCAAACCTGTCAGCTTTGCAATGCTTGTCATAAATGTCAATGGTTCAACATGCAGAACTGCAATTCTTCTCCTGCAGTTGGAGACAATAGCCCCAGCCACAATGAAGATTCTCTCTGGATGCATACTGGTCCAGGGGCCGCATAACGATTTAACAGCAGCTCACACAAGTGCAGTCGGTCAGATGGTCTGCTCCTGTAGCAATACTGTAATGTGTCATCATGTCTTCCCACAGATGGAGCGTCCAGTAGATGGGCATCAAGTATACATGCAACTGATGGTTTGTTGTCTATTTCTATGATGACACATCTATATTCAAAATACCTCATCAACGTTGAGGGTGTCCCAAAGATTCCTCTGTCCTTAGGCTGCACTTGAACTGCACGTACAGCTTTCAATGGGTGTCGGTAATGTACTGGCAGTTGACGCTGTCAATATTCCCAGTTTAGTTGGCAACATTTAGAGTGGGTGGTGTTCTTCCTGCTGCCTGTGTTGGTCAATTGATGCTGCAAGTGCTTCAGCAAATTTGCACATCAGCGGTGTCTCCTTCATGCAATACTTGGTGTTTGTCCAACTCCTGAACGGATGAAAAGCAGGCACTTTTTCTTTGAATCATGGGTCCATTAAGGAAAACAGCATGTACTGAATGTCATCCTTGAATCCAACTTCCTGGGTAGCACCATACAAGATAGAAAGCAGTTCCCCCGCCAGCTGTGTCACATTGGCATCTACAGCAAAGGCATGGTCCATTGCCATGTTTCCATGAGCTTAAGTAGGACATGTGCAAAGCAGGGAATGTGAATTGTCTTGACAGATTGTAAGGGAGCAAGGGCATTTCATCCATTGTCTACTGCAACAAAGCCCACATGCAAACTAGGAGGCCTTAGTCGCTGCGCCTATAACTGCTCTACCTTCTTCCAGAGAGCAAATCGCATGTGGAATCTACCTTGAAGCTCTTCCGTGCAAAACATGCCTGCTGCTGAATTGTGCGCACTCTATGCCCCCTTGAATTACTCTGAGACTATTCTTGGCTGTTAGAGTTCAAAAAGCCCACCCAGTGTGCAGTGGCAGCCATGTAGTCAATACTCTGACCATTGATCCGCATATCTACAGGGAAGTGGACTATTGTGTCCCATGGACTGTTGTGATATGATATGGCATTTATAACGCGCCTATACACAAGTGTTTCAAGGCGTGACGAGGCAGGGGAGGGGAAACAGGGAAGACAGACAACGATCCTACTAGGCCAGGTGACATTGAGATTGCGCAAATGCAGGGGATGGGGGAGGGAAAAGTGAGGGCGGAGGGAGGGGGCAGTGCAGTACAAGGGATAACAGTGAAATAAATAAAGACAATAAATAATAAATAAATAAAAGTGCAGTCAGCTGGAGGCAAGAGCAGGGGGTACGTGCAGACATCAGAAGTCAAGTGCTACTAGGGGCTGTAGGGATACAGAAACAGTCCTCGAGTGAAAAGGTTGCCAGGGGGGCAGTGCAGTGTTCAGATGGTATCCGGGGAGGGGGGGGGCTGGGTCTGATGATGCTCATCCCAATGTTTCCTTAACCGTGTATGTTTCTGGTAGCACTTTCTGAGAGGAACAATGTCAGCTGGGAACTTCCCAAGAGTGAGTGGATTTTCTCTGAAGCCACCAAAAGGAAAGAGTTTTTAGAAAGAGTGGGGCAAGGGATCTATTGGCAACATTATAGTCAGATCAGCATCATGCAGGCAAATGTCTGGGCATGGTGCACCAGCACATGAGACCACATGGATGTGATGCCCAAACTGGTCCCCGTCTTCCCTGGGAACATTGCTTTGCCTAGTGTCCAATTGGGCAGATTCGGTTTCTGTTTATTCTGTGTGAAGTGATGCCCCCCCTCTTGGCGATCATTGTGGGATCGTAACAAGGCACACGCTGGGCTCAACCGGGCTGTGTGGCACTGCTGTGGTGGTGGTGTTTCGGATGCAGTGCAATGATGTGATGTGCTTTATGATCTCACATACAAAATCCCCCTCAGAAAGAGTGGTATTTTGCTAAAACACACTCGGACTATCAGTCAATTCAATGCAGAAGACTTTGGAAAGACATCTACCCATAGCCAATACAGCAGCTTGGATGATGACAATGATTTGTTACTCGGCTCATGTCAGACACTGTGAGGGTTGTCCCTCCTGCATAACTACCTCACTCCTTGCATCCTTCACAACACTCTACAAAAGGGAAGGGGTATTGAGCTCCATGCGCTGCCTCGGTTTGACTGCCACCACTATATGTTCCTGATCTCCTTTGGCAAGTGGACTGCTGCAATGGATCCATGCAAAGCACACTAGAGCCTGGCACATGAATCTGATTTTGAGATGTTTGGGCCATATCATGCTATCAAGGCATCCAGATCAACAAGGCCAAAAGGCAACCTGCCGGTACCACCTCCCACCAACAGTTGGGTACACCTGAGTTTCGGAACCCTAAATGGGAGAGGACACAACATACCAAAAACACCAACCTTGGGTGATGATTCAGCTCTAATGATTGGCACCATTATCAAGCCTGTGGCACACCAAGCTAGAAAGGGTTATGCATCAATCTTACCTTGGTAACATAATGTTGTGTTCCACACCCTATATGTAAGGCAGTAAGGCACTGCCAGGCATGTGGTACGCTGGGATAAAATTGGACATTGCGCAAATTAAACCTTTTGGCCTAGCTGACACCTGTTGACCTACTGTACAACCCTACTGTACAACCCTGACACGACATGGAGGCTGCAGAAATAGGGACTCAGCCCCGACTTAATGTCTTAGTTTCAGCACACTGGTGTGGTGTGCCATTCTTACGCTTGAGTCACAGCACATCATTGCATCGTTGTGTATGGCAGAGTGGGGCACACAAACATTATTTTGGGATAAAATGGATGCTGGTTGAAACAATCGAAAGCATGCAGTACCTGTAAAACACTTCAGACCCTGTGGGAAAGGTGTGAAAAACACATCCTGCTTTCACATTGTGTGTGGTTTTCAATCCTTCATTTTGGGTTTGCTCTACAATATGAAGGATGTTTTTTTCATATTTACTGGATCCCACCTTCAAGCCTCCCTGGCTTTACGTGCTTGAACACATTAAATGCTGTGCTGGGTGAATAACGTGTGCTTGTTTAAAATATAATTTCCCAGCACTGCTCGAGTTAAGGACTGTGATCAAATGGTTTCCTGTCTGTTCTATCCCCAGATGCATATCCTTGCAGTTAAGGGGGCCATTTGAGGACTGAATTCCATGCACGGTGTTTCTTGCAGCCAATAACATTTAAAACGATAGATTATCTCGTCCTTGTTTCTATCTGACACAATCGTCCAACACTGTTGTTTATCTGACACAATCGTCCAGCACTGTGGTTTATCTAACACAATCGTCCAGCACTGTGGTTTATCTGACACAATCGTCCAGCACTGTGGTTTATCTGACACAATCGTCCAACACTGTTGTTTATCTGACACAATCGTCCAGCACTGTGGTTTATCTGACACAATCGTCCAGCACTGTGGTTTATATGACACAATCGTCCAGCACTGTGGTTTATCTAGCACAATCATCCAGCACTGTGGTTTATCTGACACAATCGTCCAGCACTGTGGTTTATCTGACACAATCGTCCAGCACTGTGGTTTATCTAGCACAATCGTCCAGCACTGTGGTTTATCTGACACAATCGTCCAGCACTGTGGTTTATCTAACACAATCGTCCAGCACTGTGGTTTATCTGACACAATCGTCCAGCACTGTGGTTTATCTAGCACAATCGTCCAGCACTGTGGTTTATCTGACACAATCGTCCAGCACTGTGGTTTATCTAGCACAATCGTCCAGCACTGTGGTTTATCTGACACAATCGTCCAGCACTGTGGTTTATATGACACAATCGTCCAGCACTGTGGTTTATATGACACAATCGTCCAGCACTGTGGTTTATATGACACAATCGTCCAGCACTGTGGTTTATCTAGCACACTCGTCCAGCACTGTGGTATATCTGACACAATCGTCCAGCACTGTGGTTTATATGACACAATCGTCCAGCACTGTGGTTTATCTGACACAATCGTCCAGCACTGTGGTTTATATGACACAATCGTCCAGCACTGTGGTTTATCTAGCACAATCGTCCAGCACTGTGGTTTATCTGACACAATCGTCCAGCACTGTGGTTTATATGACACAATCGTCCAGCACTTTGGTTTATCTAGCACAATCGTCCAGCACTGTGGTTTATCTGACACAATCGTCCAGCACTGTGGTTTATCTAGCACAATCATCCAGCACTGTGGTTTATCTGACACAATCGTCCAGCACTGTGGTTTATATGACACAATCGTCCAGCACTGTGGTTTATATGACACAATCGTCCAGCACTGTGGTTTATCTAGCACACTCGTCCAGCACTGTGGTTTATCTGACACAATCGTCCAGCACTGTGGTTTATATGACACAATCGTCCAGCACTGTGGTTTATCTAGCACAATCGTCCAGCACTGTGGTTTATCTGACACAATCGTCCAGCACTGTGGTTTATATGACACAATCGTCCAGCACTGTGGTTTATCTAGCACAATCGTCCAGCACTGTGGTTTATCAGCACATTGGTTTTATTTGCTGCTGATTTTGTTGACAGGCCACCAGCTGGTGAGGACACCTGCGGCACGCTAAGGCATTTTACCATCTGAGCACAATATTTTCACTCAATCCCATAACGTATATAAAACGTGGGTTTTCTATGCTTTTAAAGCTGCACTCACATGGCATCAAGACTTTCTCTGCACATAAGCAGTCTAGACAGTGCTCCATTTGTGGGCGAGGGGCGGTTTGCAGGGCTCAGCCCTGGCACTTATTTTTGAGCGCCGGCACTCATTGTCTCAGACTCATTTTAAATTTTAAGTGGTGATAGGCAGTGCATCCATCAACCACAATGAGAAGGTGTGAGATGTAGCATAACCACAAATAGGTCGACAATGTGGGCAACAGCTATGGGTGGTGGCAGCAGTAGTGGGCAACTGCCCACCCGCATATTCACACATGTGCTAGAATATATTTGGGTCCTGGCACTTATTTTTTTACTAATTAAGCACTGAGTCTGGGGAAGCAGATCTGGAATTCCTGCAGCGGATATGTCTTGTGGATGACGTTTGAAAACGTGTAGATGGCTCTGTGTCTAGCATGTTCACGGAGGAGAAGATGGGGCCCAAAGGTTTCATGAGAAGGAGGGTCTGGCAGCTTTACTCTGCAGCACTTGGAGTTGACAGGCGGGGCCTACCATTAAATCCAAGTAAACAGTTCTGCAGTAGTCCAGCCTCGCTAGCACAAGGTCTTGAGCAGCAATGATTTTCTGCGCAATTTTAATTTTATGGCGTTAGGACAGCGTGATCCGCAATCTCAGGTGAGTTTAGACCATTGTGTTACATTTTAAAGTATTTCGGCTTATTTGTCCCTGCCTATGACTTGCCGTCTTGTAGCAAAATCTTACTTGATTATTTTTTAAGTAAGTTTTGTCCAGAACCTTATTTCTTTTAACATTGACATTGTTTTTCATTGTGCTGGATGGCTCCCCCACATCCTCTCCTAGAGCCGGCTCTCTGCCTCGGCACCTCGGCACCTGTTGTTGATCTTCGTTTTGGGGAACCCTCGGTCTAGTCTGTAAGTAGCTGAGCTAAAGCGTGACTCCTTAGGTGGATGTTAGCACCCCAGCCCTATCTCATCCGTCTGTTTGGCCAATCGCCTTCTCATGAATAAATAAAAAGATTTAAAAAGTACGGGTTTTGAAGTGTTTAAATCTTTTAAAGTTATTTTTCACATTTTCTGAGTTGTTATAATTATAATTATAACTGTCCCTTTATAATGCGCTTAATACCAGAGGTAGGTTTCTAAGCGCGGGATCGGGATTCGGATGGTGTATATTATGCCTGACATGTAAATACCACACGGTCAGCTTTCTAGACATTAGGGGTCATTCTGAGTCGGGCGGTAGGGGATACCGGGCACCGGTAAGGAGACCGGTGCCGGTAATCCCCCACTGCCCGATTCCGAGGTCCCCTAACGGGAACCGCAAGGGACGTGTGGTCGGACCACACGTCCCTTACAGGTCCCGTTAAGGGACCAAAGATCAAATAACGGGCTTGCCATTCGCGAGCCTGTTATTTGCGCCCTCCCCATTCCCATTGAGCCCTATGGGGCCTCAATGGGAATGGGGAATGGTTTGTTCAATGGAGACTTACCGGTCCCTCCAGGGTCAGAATGGACCGGTAAATCCCCATTGAACAACACCAGAGTCGGTACCGGTATGGGAGGCAGCTATGGAGCTAATTGCTCCATGGCTACCACCATACTCGGAATGACCCCCCATTGCCTCATTCCATCGCACTCCTAATGAATGGCCGACTTCCATACAATAGACCTCGTTTTCCATTGCCTAAATCCCATTGTAAAGGTTTTTCTTTGTATTTACCATCTAACCCAGTGCTATGGCTCCAGCAAAGGGGTTCATATTCATGCTTGCATATGATCCTAGCAATAGCTGCTTGTTTTCACATTGGGGGTCATTACGACCAGGGCGCAAAGGGATACCGGGCACCGGTAATGACACCGGTGCCGGTAATCCCTTGGCGCCCTATTCTGAGGTCCCTTTGCGGGTACTTCCTTAACGCCTGGTTTTAGCAGGCGTTAAGGACGGGACCCGCAAAGGGACTTCAGAGCTAATAACGGTACCGTAATTTACGGTACCGTTATTAACACCCTCCCCATTCCCATTGAGCCCTATGGGGGCTCAATTGGGAATGGGGATTGACATTTTCAATGGGGACTTACCGGTCCCGCAAAGGTCGGACTAGACCGGTAAATCCCCATTGAACCGGGGCGGACACGGTACCGGTAATGGTGCTAGTCATGGGACAATGGGCCTCATTCCGAGCACGAACCTCGGAATGAGGCCCATTGTCTTTTTCAATCAACGCCTCAAAACACAATACCAACAGGTGTTACTGTTACCAACCTCATCAGGACTCATGCAGTTATCATTGGATCACTTATGAATGTTTTGAAAAGCAGTGGACCCAACACCGACCCATGGGGGACACCATAGCTCTCATCGTTCAGAAACTATGGTACCTCCTTGCAAAGCATCAAGTGGCATATCAAATAATTGTACATTCATTTACCCAGCTAGCCTACAGTCCCCGTTTAATCATGCCATTTCCTTGCTCAGCCATTGCCGATATGTAACCTGCAAAATTCTGGAGCAGACTAGTTTGACCATCCATGACACATCGGCATTTTTTCTGCTCGCACCAGTCACCCGTTCTCTATCTAGACGCTGCGCAATCTGTACTTTAATAATGGCCTCTGGACTATTTCCTTACACATATATGAACTCACCGACACACAGGCTGACACAAGAGCTGAAAAACAGGAGCTGAAACCTTCAAGTTAAAATATGCTGCCACCTTAACAAAATGTAAAGATATGCAAATATGCACTGTTCCTTCCTTCTTGGCGTCACATATAGAAGGTGGAAAACAGGGAAAGTGGGCTTACGGGTAAGAGGGCATGAGGTAGGCATAAACCTATGTGGGGGGCCTACAAGGAAAAAAGTACTAAGGGTGTTTGTATGGGTACCCAGTAATTTTACCAAAAATAAATCAGAGTGGTACCGAAACCCAAAATAATACCAAACATTATAATTAAATATATATATATGGTAGTGGGGCAAGGGGTTAAAATGGGTGTGGGTGGGGTTGGGGTGAAAAGGATAGAAAAACAGGTGGCTTGGGTTGGGTAACCCCTGAAATAGAAATAAAACAATTCTGTATTTTTTCAGTATTTTGACCACTCTGAAATTTACCGTTGTATAACCGTTTTTAGGTCGATCGATTTGGAAGCGCAATGAGCCTTTGGGTTTATTTTCAAAAATAATATCCCTGAGTTGGAAATGTATCTATTTGTAGACATGAATTGCCTTAACAGACCTACATTATGCATAATTACGGTCTGCCTGGCTATGTGCCAACCATCATCAGAATCTCTTGGGCAATGATGTTTAGTACTTAGTGTCCTAACAAGATATGCAGGGCTGCCTCCACCCTGGCATACGCCTCTCTCTCAAATCAGACTAATAATATGCACTCTCCGGGCGCAGAGCCGACTCCCGAAACTATCAGCTTTGGCCATCACTCATGGCCTCCAACCAGCCACAGTCCTCTTCCTCAAACCACTGTAAACCAAATCCTCCCAGAAATGCCATTTCATACATGTTTTTTAGGCAAAGGAAAGGGTAGATACCCATCGGGGCACACCCAGGAGGCCACTGGTGGTCAGTGGAGTAACTTTGCTGAAATTGTTAGGGGGGACATGACATCTGACGAAAAGGTGCCCCAGCCAAATGAATGGGGACAAAATGGTGTGCCATGAAAGTTCAGGGGACAAACACCCCTGCCCCGCCCCCTAAAATTAGGCCCATGCTGGTGGTTTGTAGGAGTAGGTGCGATGAGTAGAGGATTCAGAGGATGGCGCTCCTATTCTTGCGCCCACCAATACTGTAGAGCAGGGGTCTGCAACCTCCAGATTTTATGGACTACAATTCTCATGATCCCCCCACCATTTACTATGCTGGCTAGGAGAGATTGGAGTTTTAGTCCAACACATTTGGAGAGCCAAATGTTGCAGACTCCTGCTGGAGAGACTACTATGCCAATAATGTTCTGCTTGATGAAATGTAAAGCCCTATTTTAGTTTTTCTAGGGCACAAATCAAGTTGAAGTAGTCTCTGTGAGAGAGAGCAGCAGAGAGACCATCTTCCATGCCTTTTCAAGAAATCCCCTTCACTCTCTTTGCTTTTAGTATTGTATTGGCATTTCTATTTATTTGAAAAACAGGGATGTAAATCACAATCACAAATGACTTACAATAACACATTTACAGACGGCGGAGGAATTCCCGCAAAGGGTGCCTGTACAATAGCACCAGGATGGGAACAAGAGATGAGCCACTTCATGAGGGTGTAAAAAAGTGTGACAGAACAAAACAAACACAGAAAATATATATATAAGAACACTGGTGACTTACAAAGGTAACATTACCCTAAGGAGGAAAGTGTTTCTAATGCAAGAGAACTACTACATACATATAAAATATTACATTATTAAGCATCACTGGAGGGAGTGATGGGGTTAGGTAGAGGGGATGGGGTAGAGGGCAAGGAGAGCTCCATCTTAAGGAATTAAGTGTAGTTTAAGCCGAGTTGTGAAGAGATCCTCAGTCGGGCTGGCTTTGAATGTGGTGGGCAGTGTGTTCCAGTGAACTAGGGTGAGCAAGGGAAAAAGAGTGTAATAGAGAGGAGGAACAGTAGGAATGTTACAGTGAGGTAGTGTGCAGAGGATCAGAGGGAACGAGATGGGGAGAAGACTGAAACACATCCAGGCAGGTACTGAGGAGCAAGACCATTGACAGCTTTTTAGACTCATAGAAGGAACTTTAAAAGGGAGCCTTTGTGCATGGGGAACCAACCAGCATTTTGTCGGTAAGTAGAAGTGGGGGAGAATATGGGTAGGTTGTAGAGTGTGGGTAGAACATTTGAGGACTTCCTCCTAGAGGGAGGAGTGCGCAGAGGAAAGCCAAGGAGTAGGCTTGAGAAGTAGGCAGGTTTGCTGAGCAGGCGGGTGGGGATTAGAGTTTTCGTGGAGTGGTTAGTTAGAAAAGGACATATATTCTTTCAATGTTGAGGAGGTTAGTATGAGCAGAAGAGGCAGTAGTAGTGTTGAATTGTTGCACTCAGAGATGACTATAAAAGAGAACCACAAGGTGGAAAGTTTTGGGCATTGGAGCAAAAAAGGCAGGCAGAATGGAAGATGGGAGGCTAAGAATGTCGTTGGAAACTTTGGGAAAGATTACTTCCGCTTTTGAAGAGTTCAGCATGAGGCAGCAGAGAGCTATCCAGTGACAAATTGTAGTGAGGCAGTTGGTAATGTGTTCCCAGATGGCTGGGGTGAAGGGGAAAGGAGAAAAAGATTTGAGTGTAAACAGCAAAAAGGTGATAATGAAATCCAAAGCAGAAGATAAGTCTTCCTAGGATAGAGTTATAAAGGATGAAGAGCAGAGGTCCAAGGACTGGTCCTTGGGGAGCCTTTAGTAGGGAGGGCGGACAGAGAATGGGTGGGGTCAGAGGTTTGCGTGTTCCATGAGATTTTAAAGGATCTGCCTTTCAGGTAGAAGGTGATCCAGGCAAAGATCAGAGGAGTGTTTACTACAAAAGCCTTATTGAAGTGGATCTCCAAGGTCATTAATCCTGAAGGTACTTAGTGATCCGTTGAAGACCACCCCCTCAAGGAACTTTAAATATTGAGGAAGGAGGGAAACAGAGTGATAGTTTGCTGGGACATTTGGGTCAGCAGTGGGTTTCTTCAATAGTGGTAAGACTGTTGAAGGTTTGAAGGAGGCACGGAAGAGAGAAAGGCAGAGGGTAAAGAGCTCAGAGAGATATGGTCAAGTGATTCAGACTAAGTCTTTGAACATTTGGGGAGCAAAAGGGTTGATAGGAGAGTAAAATGGGTTAGCGCTGCAAAGGATGGGCGAAAATGTAGAATATGAGAGGCAGGGGAGAAGTAGTTGAAAGTAGAAGAGGTAGAGGGAGATGTGGTGGACAGAAGGAGGGTTGCGGAGGTAGAGATTGTAGTGTGTAACAGTAATGATGCTTGGTCCTGTTAGGTAACAGAATCTCTGCAATGAATGCATAGTCAATGGGTGGAAGGAGCCCTTTGCATGGATGCAGGAGTCAGGTAAAGGGTGAGCTCGGTGAGTCTGGGCTTGAGCATGGCTTATGGGCCTAGGCCCTTTCCAGCCCAACCACAGCCGAACAGGGAGTTTCCCTTTGGACCCTTGGCTTCAGACACTCGGGTTGGACAATCAGGAGAGAGTGAGTAAGGGTGATGGTGTGTCACATAACCCACTGGGAGTCATTGGGACTCATATTGAGTATGATGATAACAATAAAAACATGCAGTGTTTTAAACATGTATGGGGTAACATTTTAAACATGTGTTTTTTTAAGTACCTCCTATTTTTAAAGTACCACCTTAATTATCAGTTTGGATTTCATGGGATACATAAGAAGTACTGCATCTGTAAATATGGGTGAATTGTGCACCATATAGTACTCTCTATGCTCCCCATTCCGTAACCATCTGATCAAATCCAGACTCAAACTTAGGTGGTACTTCAAAAATAGGAGGTACTTAAAAGACTAACCACAAGAGTGGATGGTGGATAAGGCTAGCGCGCCATGTAAGGGCGCCTGGTCACAGATCAGCTCACATTTTAGAAAATGCACTGCACCAATGTACTCATTCATATTACAGTCCACCTTGCCCTGAAAGTCATACAACTCATGCTTTAAGATACATATCTTCTCTTGCAGATACATGTGTGGATGCATGTATGTATATATAAGTCAGTAGTAGGTTAATGGTGGTGAAGGGATAGCTAAGCACTGTGACGAATCCAGGGTATCTGCATTCTTCCCAAGGGGGAGCCAACCCATTTGAGGCTAGGGAGGTGAGCCCGCTCAGCCAAATTCTCTCCTGGTGTTTGGGCAACGGGGACCTTACTGGGAGCCACTCCCCTCTCGGGGATAAGGACTTCCATTCCGATCGTGAACTCCCTATGCACAAGATATCATCTGCTTATATGGGAGTAAGCAATCTGAATAATACTTCTATTTGCCTCAAGATAATAGTGACAAGATCTCCATTTATGTGCCTCAAAGTAGTGTTAAACTCTACACATGTTCGACAACTTGGGCTGAACAATACACCCCCTCTTGGTCCAGTAAAAAGAATAAAGCACCAGTGAGCCTTGAGTGGAGGAGAATCCCAACGCCAAGGAGTCCCAGGTGTTAGGATGTCAGCAAGGGGAGGATACAAAGAGCAGCGGAGCCGGCTGTAGCGTAGAATGAAGTAGATGCCGAGGGAGATGCTGTCTGCCCTACACAGCAAATCGTGAGGCCTGAGATACAGAGGCTGTGCAAAGCGAACGGTAGCTGGAGGTGTGACCACAGACAGGTCATGGTGGGCCCTGGGACCGAATGTAGAGACTGAGTGCAGGGTTAAAGGGTGGATTGGGGCCTCTGCTCTCAGACTGAGACCCAGCCAAAGGAAAGGGAATCCTGCACAGAGGGGAGATTCTGACGACAGTACGTCCTGGAGGGGCAGAGTCACATTGTACCACAGAACCAGCGGGAGTGCAAGGCAGCAAAGAATAAAACGAAAGACTCTGGAGACCCAGCAAGGAGAGAGACAGACCACCCGCTATAGAAATGGGGCAGAAAAGCCATTTCGACTGGTGGCGTGACCACGCTGAGGCTGTGGTGGGCACGGAGCTCACAAACCAACACCGACTCCAGAACCAGGTGGAAGAACTGATCCTCTACTCTGTGTGGGGGCACACAGGTTGCCGGAGCCGTTTAGTTTAGTTTAGTTTAGTTTATTTATTTGTACCGCGCACCGAACCCTGGGGTAGCTGGGCGCCGGAGACTTAAAAACAGTTACAGCATGGCAAAAATATACAGTACAGATTGTGAAAAAACAACAACGGCTTAGTAGACCGGGTTACAGGTGGTCAACAAAGGCAAGCAGAGAGAAAGTGCATTAAACGGCATTTTTGTTGGAAAGCCATGTTTTTGTTTTGGCTCTAAAAGTCCAAAATGAGGGTTCTGCTCTAAGGTATGGTGGCAAAGCATTCCATAGTTTGGCAGCTAGGACCGGGAAGCTGGCGCCGCCTGCTTTTTTTAGGGAGAATTTGGGAACAGAGAGGCAGTGTGCGTATGGAGTTCTAGTTGGTCTAGTTGAGGTGTGATTGTGGAACTTGTCTGCCAGGTATTTGGGTGCGTCGTTAGAGCGGCATTTATGGACGATGACGAGGGATCTGAGGGAGATTCTGTCTCGTACTGGGAGCCAGTGAGCATCTTGTCTGAAGCTGGAGATGTGGGCGTTTCGTGGGATACTGAGGGCTGCTCTGATGGCATTATTTTGAAGTACCTGTAGTTTGTTCAGGTTGTGTTCTGATGAGCCAAGTAAGAGGGTGTTGCAGTAGTCAATTTTTGAGAGCACTAACGCTCTGGCTAGTGTGATGCAGCTAGAAGGTGATAGGAAAGGTTTGCAGGCGTTGATGAGCTTATTGGTGTAAGCGGTTGAAGAGGCAGTTGCGTTCACCTGTCTTTTGAGCGAGAGAGTAGAGTCTAGATAAACCCCAAGGGTTTTAATTTCTTTGGCTACTGTGATTAGGTTACCGTCTATGTTGAAGGACGCGTAACGGGGGTCTAGTTTGTTTAGCCGGGGTTGGGAGCCGACAATGAGGAGCTCAGTTTTCTCATCGTTGAGGCATAGGCCGTGCTCTGCCATCCAGGCTTGGATCTCTAAATAAAGGTTGTTGATTTTGGTGGAGTCCTCGTCGTAGCACCCTGATAGGGTGATGAGAACCTGGGTATCGTCAGCATAGTTTGTGTAAGTGACACCTAGATTATCTAGGCGGTCAAACAATAGCTTTGTGAAGATATTGTATAGGGTCGGCGAGACGCACGAGCCTTGAGGAACGCCGCAGGTGATGGGGACAGGGAGTGCTGATGCCCCTGGGGAGAAGACTCGGGTGGTTCGGTTGGTTAGGAAGGACTGGATCCAGGCAGTCGCCTGGTTAGAGAAGGCCGCTGAGGTCATCAGATGTTCTGTGAGGATCTGATGGTCGACGAGGTCGAAGGCAGCTGATAGATCTAGCAGTAGGAGAATGGCTAGATTACCCTTGTCCTTTGCCTCGTCCATCTGGATTTTTAGGTCCAGTAGGGCTGACTCTGTTCCATGCCTTGGCCTGAAGCCGGATTGTCTGAGACCCAGGAGGTTGTTGTCTTCCAGGTGCTTCTGTATTTGCAGGTAGGCCACTCTGTCTAGGATCTTTAGGATGTAGGGAACGGTGGTGATTGGCCTGTAATTAGTTGGGTTATTGGGGTCTAGATTAGGTTTTTTTAGAAGTGGCATGACCCAGGCCTCCTTGAGGCTACTGGGCACTGAGCTTGATTTGAAGGATGCATTGATGAGGGCTGTTATGAAGGGGGCCAGAGTGTTGGCGCCTTCTTGGATGATGGGAGCTGGGCATGAGTCCCCTTGGCATCTAGAGGGCTTGAGGCCCTTAATGATGCTTTCCACTTCTTTAGTGGAAACTGGTGAGAAGGAGAAGGGGGGGCAAGTAGGTGTTTTGGGGGTGGTGGGCGGAGGGTGGTTTGTTTTTTTGGATAGGCTGAGCTTTTTCAGTTCGATTTTGGATTGTAACATGGTGATTTTGTCTGCAAGGGCTTTTTGAATCCTCTCACACCAGTCTGCATCTTTCACGCAGGTTTCAGCCAGAGTGGGGGGGGATTCGAGTTCCCTAAGGATATTGAAGAGCTCTTTTGTTTTGGATTTGGCGTTCTCAATTCTGTTATCATATGTCTCTTTTTTGGCCTTAAGGATAGCAGTTTTGTAGGTGGTGGCTGCTATCGAGAGTTGAGTTTTGTTGGAAAGGTTGGGCATTTTTCTCCAGGTGGCTTCTGCGGCTCGTTTGGAGTTTCGGAGGATTTTTAGCTCTGGTGTGAACCATTTGTTCATATGAGCTGCCGGTTTGGCTTTGGTGAGTTTGAGTGGGGCGATGGTGTCTATTGCTGATTCTAACGTTTTGTTGTAGAGGTCAGCGAGTTTCTCTGCATCTAGGTTGGCGTAGTTTGTAGGGGTACAGATATTGTCTATAAGTGGGCAGAGGTTTTGTAAAGTAATGTTGCGGTTGTTTCTGGTGAGGGTTTGGGGGATGGTAGGGGTTGGAGAGTTTGGTTGTGGATTCCCTTGTATGGAGAAGGAGATGGCGTGGTGGTCAGACCAAGCAGTTTGCTCGTTTTTTGTAATGGTCGTAGAGCAGTTGAGATCCGCTAGCCAGTCCAGGGTCCTGCCTTTGTTGTGGGTAGGGTCTGTGATTCTAAGCTTGAACCCTAGTTGGGAGATGGTGCTTTCCAGGGAGAGTGCATTGGTATCGTTTGGGTCGCCGAGACCGAGGTTGAGGTCGCCAAGAAGGATAATTTGAGATCCTGTTTTGGTGTTGGTGGTCAAGAGGTCAGATATCTCTTCCTCAAATGTGGTGATGGGGCCTGGAGGTCTGTAAAGGAGGTGTAATAGTATGGTTTGTGTGGCAGAGAGTTGGAGCTTAGCTGACAGAAGTTCTGCAGATCGGAAGCTAGGCGGCGGGATTAATCTAAGTCCAAGGGATGTTTTAGCGATGAAGGCTACTCCTCCTCCTTTGCCTGTGTCCCGGTCTTTCCTTAGTATTGAATAACCTTCTGGGATGGCGAGGGATAAGGCTGGGCCTGCTGCTTGGTGCAGCCAAGTTTCCGTGATAGCCAGGAAGTGTAGATTGTTGACAGAGATGAAGTCTGCGATATCTAGCGCATGGGCGACCAGGGAGCGGGCATTGACAAGGGCGCCCTTGATTAGTGGTTGTTCAGATGTACTCAAGAGGGCTGATTGGGTGATGTTCAAGGTTTGAGCGGAGTTTGCTTGAATGTGTGCGGGATGAAAGGAGTGTTTTTTGGCGAGTGTTTTGGGGGTTATGAACCGAGAGCCGAGTCTCAGGTTTCTGTCTTTTAATGTGCATGGGTTCCAAGGAGTGGGTGGAGCAGCAAATCGGCGGATCCATTCTATAGGACTGAGGGCGTCGGGCTTGTCAGTATGTTGGGCCTCCAAAAAGCCCATAGTAAGTTGGGTTGGGAGTGATTGCGGAAGGGGTTTGTGGTGGGTAGTGTTGTTGAGGTGGAGCAGGGCGAGTGTAGCTGTTAGGGTGAGCGCGGCTAAGTAGAAGTTTGCCATGGGTGGTCAGAGTAAGACCCAGGTGTAGTTGGCCGAGGTTGACTAGGTGGTAGTAATAGAGTAGTTTGAGGTGAGGTGGGAGCCGACTGGGTCGGGATAGGCAGGAGGGCAGGTAGTCAGGTCAGAGTCGGTACAGCGGGCACGGTGGTCAATGGACTAGGCACAGAGGCTAGCAGATAGGCACATTCTAAACTGAGGCGTATAGGAAAAGTACATGTTAAATGTATGCACCAGGGCACAATATAGCAGACTAGATGGTCTGTAGGCGACCAAAAGGCACAATATAGCAGACTAGATGGTCTGTAGGCGACCAAAAGGCACAATATAGCAGGCTAGATGGTCTGTAGGCGACCAAAAGGCACAATATAGGAACAATATAGCAGATTTCAATAGAGTCAGTTAGGGTTTAAACATACAGTGGTGTCTCCGGTGCTGGCAAGTACTTACAGTACGTTCTTCATTGTCCGGGTGGAAGTGTATCGGTTGGAGTGTAGAAAATTTGTGCAGGGGGGGAGGCCACGCCGCGCTCCCATGCGCGTAACAGGCGCAGGAACAGGCCTTTGTGTGGCCTTAGTGCTGGCCGCCGGCGAATCCGCCTGCCGGCGGAACCAGCTGATGTGATCGAGGCTCAGCCTCGGTTTCGCGCCGCTTCGCGCCCGGCATGGGCAAGTCAGGCGCTGTAGGGGGACAGGGGAAGCTTGAAGGAAGCCAAAGCAAAAGCTTCACCAAAAACAATTGCTGTAAAGTTGCCCCGTGACGATGCCATCCGAATGAATAGACTCCGTGCTGACACAGGTAGCAGAATTGCTCAGGGAAGGAGAAGAAGAGTGGAATGAAGAGAACTAAATCATAATACGGGTTACGGGAACCCTAGAAACCCAAGCAGCGAATGTTGGAGATGTCCAGAAACAGTATTAAGCAGAAAGCATCAACCCAGGTCTGAAGGACCACAGAGAAGTGTCAAGTGGAACTGAACCAGGAGGGTTCAAAATACTGGACTATAATTGTACAGAGATGTGTGGTAAGAAAAGGAAAATAAGAAGAATCCCTCGATTAAAAGAAACTATAAGCTTGAATAGTTATCAAGAGTTACTACAGCTCCTATGAAGTGTGAATGGAGAGAGTTAAAGAACTTTTTGTCCTGGAAACAGATAAGAGAACTTTCTTTAATACATTGTATATGAACACCTTTGGAAAGAGAACTACATTTCAGTCAGAAACACAATATCCTTGGCCAGAGCTAGATAGACAGTGGGCCTCATTATAAGTTGCCAGTCTGGAAACAACAGTCCCGGTAAGCTTGCCGGTACCGTTGTTTCCGGACCCGCAAAACTACGAGTTCTGCGAGCGGGTGCCTTTCTGCCTGCCAGGTGTGCACTGTCGGGCAGAAAGGCACCCGCTCGCAGACCTTTCCTGATGCACCTGCACTGTTTCACACCGTGCTGGTGCGTCCATCCTCCCCATTCCCATTGAGTCCAATGGAACTCAAATGAGGATATTCTTTTTAAAAATTACTCTGGTGGCAGCCGTGCCGTTTTTACCGGCACGGCTACCGCCAGACTCATAATGAGGCCCAGTATGTTTCAACAGAGGACACTTTTTGCTTTATTTTAGAGGACTAGTGAGCCACCTTACTTGAGTTTAGTAGGCCTTTTAGCGATTGGATAGATAGGCCTTTGTCGATATATCATTTAATAAACACCACTGAAATGTCCTCTTTGAGTCCTCCTCCTTCTTCTAGCATGCCACAGCACCATGCACATTTCATGCCATACCGTTCAGCATCGTTTCGCAATGATGTGAATGCAGCATATACAATATGCATCATATATGATAGCAGTCTATTGGCTTCAAGATAATACACCTTCCACTTTTTCCTTTGCACTTGTAGAAAACTTCCGATCACATCTTATTTAATGAGCCAATATAAGTATGTCATATATTTTACATCATGAAAAAAGTACATCATAGGATGCTGAACAGTACAACATGAAGGATGCAGAGCTTAGTTATCATATAGCCACAATTCTTGACCTCCTGTCGACGTATGCATAAAGATATTCCAGCAAAGGTTTAAAATGTGGCTCCATAAACTAAGCTGTACTGCTTAGTAACAGCACTGCGTGTTAACGAGTAATAATTCACCACGTCCCAGATCTTCTGCTATTTACTTTACTAAGCATATCTATGTATATATGGTTGTACTGAGTTTTGTAAAGCAAAAATACAGCTAGGAAGCAATGGAGGACTGTAAACAATATATATGGAAAATTTGAAAGGAACATATCTTAGAAGGATACAATAATGTGGATAGAGTTTGAAGCATAGAGTATGGAGTGAGGTTATCCAGAGGGTTACCAGTGGGAGATACAGGTCAGAGAGGGAAAACCACACACAGTTCGGGTGAGGGAAGTTCTGCAGATGTGCTCCCATTGAGGAAACAATTCAGCATGTTCCAACTCTTTGATTTTCCTAACTGAACTGTTAGGTTCGTGGGTCTCCATCACTGATTCCATCCCTTGCCTGCTTCTGCAATGAGAGAGTGTTGCATACAATACAATGACAAAAAAAAGAGAAACAGTAATTGTTCCACCACTAGATGCGCTGCTAGCTCACACAGACTAAGCATATGATTGGTTAGTGATTGTAAATATCACAATTTATGCAAGTCAATATACACAAGTGCTTCTCAAAGGAGACTCAAATAGATATTTCGTTGTTTTATTCTGTTCATTTGCCGTGTTCAATTGTCAGAGTAATTTGCCAACACGTGTTTCGACCTCCACAGGTCTTTTTCAGGGCAAAGCTTAAGTATAAAGTCCCTCCGATTTGTATCAGATTGTGGGCAATTTCGAAAGAAATCATCAATGAAGATTCTGGCGGCCTGCGCATATATTTATGCAGATCTGTCGTGGAACAATTTGTCTATGCCGATCAAAACGATGAACAGCTAGCCCTTAAATGGCATGACCTAATAGGCAAAAACCATCCATATTAGGAATTTTAACTTTAAAAGCGGCGACTCTACATGCCATGCGTACAATACAATGACAACATGGCAGCACGCTTGGAGGGACACGTTCAGGATCCCAGTTCAGAGAGGCTGAAGGGGTATGTCATTTGTCCTGTGAGACCAACTTGTCTTTATCTGCAATATCCAAACAGCAATGCAGAGATCTAGTGTAGATGCCCACCTCAGGTATCACTAGGTAGTACACCAATATGCTTTAAAGCCATTGAGCCTCATTACGAGTACAGCGGTAAGGCAACAACGGTGCCGGTATCACTACCGGCACCGTTGTTACCATACCACCATACTACGAGTTCTGCTCGAGGGTGCCCTTGCAGCCACCTGGTCTGACCGTACCGGCACCCGCGAGCAGAACTTGATAGTAATAACGGTACCTTTATTAACGGTACTGGTGCTACCACCCTCCCCATTCCCATTGAGCCCTATGGGCCGAATGGGGAGTCTCTTATTACCGGCACCCGTGAATGGGCAATTACTTGGTCCGCCAAACTCGGCATGACCCGGTAATTGTCCATTTGCGGGTGCCGGAAAAAAATGTAGACCGGCAGCAGCCGTGCCTGTAGCTACTGCCAGCCTCGTAATGAGGCCCATTGTTATTATTATAGCAATTTTCATGAATGGTCCTTTTCGCAGAGATATATGATTGTAACAACTGAAAACCCCAAATGTCCATATTTTCAATCCAGGTTGAAACAATCAAGTACTTTTACGAAATTCTTGCTGATTTACTGGTCAGCAATATTTCTTAGACCGCACCTGGGATCCCCAAAATGATCCAAAAACTCAGGAGATCCTGGGGAAAATGATCCTCGGTTCCGCCATCAGTAATGGTGGAACCCAGACTTTTAATCAATGTCAGAGCGGATTGACAGGTTTCTTCTCAGGCAGGGAACTTTTTCCCAACCATGGGGCAACATTTAGCAACATAAGGTGCATAAGCATTTGGCTTCCCAGAGCAAATAAATACAAATATAACAGTGTGGGTACAAAGCAGTCAAAAAACGTTGCTTTAAGCGACTGCTCTCCAACGTGCCTTTACTCAGCAAGCTCCCCCACATACCTAGAATCCATGAGTGTTCCACATTATTTCAATGACCAATGGATAAGTCAGGCTTGTCAAAATAATGCTGCAGAACAAATGAACAAACACACACGCATGTTATGTTATGTTACTTTGCATTTATATAGTGCCTTATGTATCATTGGTATGATCTCAAAGCGCTGGTAGGTTGAACACCCTCGGGAACCGCAGTTCAAGTCAGTAGAGAGGGAGAGACATAAGGTGCGTGGGTGCACCGGATAGGTGTGCAGCTGCTGTGGCACTTGTATGATAGCTGCTTCTTAGCGGTAGGTGTGGTGGTTGGGAGGTCAGGAATATGTGTACATTCTGGTGGGTTGATACCCAGACTGATTTCTGGCTGCGTTAGGCCTGAGGAGACGCTTAGGCTAGCAGTGTGTGCTCCTCTAGCTGTGTTTAATTAGGATGATGAGGAGTATGTGTCGGGTGTAAGTATGAGAACACCTATTCCGAATGTGTCATAGTATCGCTGTGTTCTAGTTGAGTGGTGGTGTATAGGAGAGAGTAAGCGTGGTGGTGAGTAAGAGTGGTGGTGTGATATGGTGGTTTTCAGTAAAGCGCTTGGGATCGAGCGCTCATCTGTACCATATATTCTATCCGTTTTATTCACTCTGTCCGTTTATTCAGCTTTGTCGGTTCATACATTTCGTTTGGTTTATCATTTTGTTTACTAGTCTTTCCATTCATTCCATCATTCGATCTTTCATCTACATAAACTACTCCATCCAATCTGTTGATCCATTTCATCCTTCCCATCTGTTTAGTATGTTCCATCCTTTTTATTTATTATGCATGCACAAACAAAGACAGTGGATCCGGGATATTGCACTCCTCATCCCTTTAATTGCAATTTTCAATTTTATTTAAGGATATTTAGAAGCACCCCCCCTCCCACGTGCCACATCCTTCCATCAGAACTGTTATCAGCATTTTCCAGTAACTGGCTGTCTTGTGTATGGTCGGAAACAGAAACGCACCTTTTGTGACTTTGACCGTGAATTTGATTTGTATCCATTATACTTCTCGAACTTTCTACTTTATGCAAATCAAACTGATGTTTACTTTTCTTTAGACTGATCGATTTGGCCGTTATCTTTGGATAATTTTTCTCTTAAATATTGTAAAACATTGGTGATAAACAAATCTGCTACTTCACACTCCAGACTCTTGCAAATCAAAACATTAAGCACAAGTACATACTTATTTCTCACATTTACTGCTCCCACCTGATTAATAAAGGCCGAGAGGGCATTTCCTATTGTAGCTGAAGTAATTGCATAGGCTCCATAAAGCAAACACCAGTCTTCAAAATGTTGTCATTGTAATTACAATCTTCCCACTGTCCAACCATTCTCTTCACCGGTATCAGGTAATAGCATCCATATATATGTATATAGTCGCCGTATATAATGTCACTGGGAAATGGTTGTGGTGACATTATATAGGTGACCATATATATAGCGACGGGGGAGTGGGGACTGTAGGGGTGTCCCCCGCTCCCCTTGGTAAAAAAAAGGGTTTGGGGGTTGCAGGCTTGTGCCCCGCATATTCTTCTATGTAATAATGTCCCCACAAAAAAACGACAATTTTTCAGCGATTTTTATTGCATGGCGATATTTTTGAGGGGACATTATTACATGGAACTCTCTTTGCCTTCTAATCTAAACCCCCCCGACCAATTGCCCATGCTGATAGACCCTTTGGTTTTGTTCAACCCCAATGGCCATTACTTTCTAACTCTTGGTGTCACAAACCTTCCATTTTCACCGACAATGAACCTTTCAAACTCAAATCTTATTTTCCTGACCAAAAAAATGCATATTCCTTTTACTTTTCACAGCCTTACACACTTCTATGTAAATATCATCCTTATTTTAGCAACAGAATACATTTGAATGCAAACTGAGATAATGACCTGCGGTATCCATGTGGACATTTGTAAAGCCACTAGCTGGTCAGCCTCTTTTAGTCCCTCATTTCTGCTAGCCAAGAATGTGCATTCTGGGAGTGTGGTTGAAAAGATGCTTTTGCATGACTGATCAGATAAGCAAAGTGACTCAACTTGAGGAAATGTCTCCTTTTCCAATGTATCAATTGTTAATGTGCTTATTGCTGTAAGATTGGACTACAGAAGCTCAGCCAATGTGGGTCTTCCAAAATATCCCATGTCAAATGACCAGAGAGTGCATAGCTGAGAAGCGAAATACTGATTGAAGTTACTCAGAAGAGTGCCCTCCCCACCGGCATGGAGACAACGGTTATATCTATGATATTTGTATTGTTATATTTTCTCCTGTGTATAGTCATCTATGATATTTGCTCTTATTCAGGCTATGTGTAACTGTCGTAATTCCTGCAGCGCCATGGTCAGACCGTGCCACATGCCGTCATGGAAGATCCCTTGAGCCTGATAAACCACTGTCTACACCATATCTCCCGTCGATCATTGCGGCCGGCATGACATATGACATCATCATGCACGTAGCACACGTGCAACATCATTACGCATCTCACGCTAACAACAAGGAGATAAATATGAGATAAATATCTGCGTTTGATCTCTGCTCACTGCTACTCAACTGTCTTCTGGACCATATGTAGCGTTTTCCTGTGTGCTTTGCTTCCCATACCCAGTGCTATTTGACTTCCTGATTCTGACCCTTTTTTGTCCATGGATTGCTACTCTTGTATTCCTCCTTGTCATCCTCATCACGACTGTGACTGCAGGTTGTACCTGGATTGGCTTCCTGATTCTCCCTCTTTGACGACTGTAGACCTGGTTCCTCGATCTTGGCTTACTACCTGGGCTTCCTACCTTCTTCGTCCTTTGGATACTGGTAACTTTATTTTATTATATTTTTTCATTTATAAAGCGCACAGCAACCCGCAAGCATGGATGTGCTGTTACAGAGACCAGTTATTTGCAATGGACAGAACAGTTGAAAGTTAGATCAGACATAAAAAACATAATACATCGGGATGCATCCCTGACTAGGCAATTAGCCAGGTTCTGAGGGATCTCCGAAATACCCAATATGAAGGTTTGGCTCTCAAGGTAGAAGGAAGAGAGTCGATCTGTTTGGCTGTGATATAGGGAAAACGCATCCCTCCAGCCTTTAAGCATCTGACATTAGGCCTTTGGCTTTGACGAGTGGGCTTTAGAGATTTTCTGGGATAGGGCAGTGTTGGAAAGGCACTTGTGAGTAATGGACAAGGTTTTAAAGATAGTCCGTTCGCAAACAGGCAACCAGTGTGCCGCTCTCCTGGCAACAAAGATGTGCTCCCGTTTGGGAATGTTAAGTGCTGCACAAAGAGCATTATTCTGTATGACTTGCAGCTTCTAGAGGTTTTGGGACGAGGTGCCTGCAAAGAGGACGTTACAATAGTCAAGCCTGGAGCCAATAACTGCTTGTGCAATGGTTAAGCAACTGTCTGGAGATAGAAAGGGTTTGGATGCATTTATCAGTTTGGTCGTGTAGGCTGTGAAGGAGGCAATCACGTTCCCTTGGTGGGTCTGTACTCGGGATACCCCCGGCCGGCCCATAGAGTCAGGGTTTGCTCCAGAGTACTTTAAGACAAGAGAGCTGCACCTTTGAGATGGATGGGTGGTGCAGGTTTACTACTCCAACACCAATCAATAAGGAACACTCAATGGTTTGGCAAAGGGGAGTCAGTTTAATGACAAGAACAAAAAAACAGGAAAACATGGAAATCAACAGTGATGCGATGGTCTGTCTCGCTTCAACTCCCTCGAACTTCATACAAACAGTAACATCTATATTCAAAACTCGTCATCATTGATGTGTAACACTCAAAAGTTAACATGCAATTCTATTGGTTCGGAAAAGGTAACTTTATTATAGGTACTATATCTAGATATGGTAACGGAGTGAGAGGATTGGATAAACACTATCAGGTGGGCGTCTAAGCCCTTCCTTCTAACATTACTATTCTAGACATCATTAAGAGTACGACGTCCTATTGGTTCTGCTAGCTATAGGACCCTAGATTATTTGGTCCATTGTTATTGGGTTGGCTATAACCGCATACTTAAATTTCCACTCTGCTCAGCAGCACACAGAATGGTCAACCAGGTGCAGGGTGCCCCACGATTCACCTGGCCTTCCTTCAATCCATCATTACTTTAGTGGCTATGTGTCAGTTAGTTGGCTGTGGTTGGCCTCAAAACTGTGTCTTCTTGTCAGGAAAAGTTATGATATCTCTGTCTGGGCGGCTGCCAAGCGTAGGTGTGAACCCGTTCTTCTTCTTGCTCGGATGGTCACGGGCTACTCACACCGTGAATCTGCAGAGTTTCCCTCAGTTTGTGCATTTATTTCTTATTCTGCTTTCCACCTGCCTTTGCCTCCTTATGTCGACCTTCCAAAGATAGGATATTCTGTTCTTAACTTTCAATTCTGCGTGGCTACTGTTCGTTCCTTCTCTTGGTCTGACCTTGGCTCTTTCCTGGTGCACATTGCCTCTGCTGAGTTTCGATTCAGCTGTCCCTTCTCATTTTAGCTGGAATATGAATCTTGTCCTGTTTGGCCTCTAGTAACTTGAGTTCATTCTGCTTTTGTGTAAAGTGCACTCGCACTTATGTTATATGCTTCGTTTAGGTAGATATGTGTAGGGGGTGCTTGCCACGGTCTATCTTCTACTAAGCATAGCAAGCCGCACTGTATTATTAGCTTTCTTGCGGTTTCAAGCATTTGTACAGGTGTTAGCTGGTTGAATAACTTCATTCTGATTCACAGCTTAAGCTTCTTTATATTTCAACATTGTCTCTCCTTCTAGGTTCACGATATCCTTATTCATGGCATTTTGTCTCTTGTGTCTTCCTTGGGTCGTCATATCTTCTACTTGTGAGTCCGTTCGGGCCTTTGTGACCTCACCATTCTTCTTCCATCAAGGCCTTTGTGGTTTCTTCCGGGGCGGTATTTAGGCTATCTTCATTTCATCTTACTTGCTGGTAGGGTTTTCGCAAAGGATACCTTACTGTCCATGGTTTTCTAGGTATCAGCATTTCAACAGGTGTTGTTCTCCTCATAGGCACTGGGCAGAGCCCTACTGCGGCTCCCTGCTGGTTTATTTGCTCATCATACGTCACATATTTTGGTGTGAATGTTCCTGGTACTTCAAAATGGCCGATGGGAGTGCAGGCTTTATTTGGGACCTCCTCTACAGGTCAATGAAAGGGCGGTGTCAAGGTAGACACCTAGTGTCTTCACTGAGGAGTCCAGAATGTCAAAGAGGGGTCTGGTGAAGATATTATAGAGCGTAGGGGATATGCAAGATACTTGTGGTACGCTGCCAGAAATAGGTGTTGCTGGGGCACTGGCATTCTCAGCAAGCACTCTCATGACTCTCCCATCAAGAAAAGAGGCAATCGAAGTTGTGGCTTCATGGGAGAAGCTAGCCAAGGTAGTAGGGTGGTAGCAGAGTATTTTGTGGTCGGCCAGGTCGAACACTGCCGACAGATTCAGGAGGAAAGGAAGGGCAGGCTTCCCCTTGTCCCTAATCTCATCCATCTGATTCTGTGCCATGGCCTGGACAGAACCTGGACTGGCACATTCCTAAGATATGGTTAGTTTCCAAATAGCATTGAATTTGTATGTAGGCCACTCTGTCTAAGATTTTCAGTAGGATTGGGAGAGTAGTGATTGGCCTGTAGTTATTGGGAACTGCCGGGTCTAGGGAAGGTTTTATTAGTAAAGGAAGTACCCAGGCTGGAGGCTTAAAACTGGATGGCACATTTCCTGCACCAAATGAGGCATTGATGAAGGTAGTGATGAATGGTGGTAGGACTTTGGAACAATTCTTGATGATGATGGCAGGGCACTCATCACCTTTGCACCTGGTGGGTTTTAGGATCTTTAGGGTGGCTAAGACTTCCAACTGTGAGATCGCTTTAAAGCAAAACTATGTGAAGATGAGGCTAGACGCTGTGGGGTGGTGGCAGAGGCTGAGGCGATCCTTAGTAATGGAGGCTGGAGGAGTGGCAGGGGATTCGAGTTCCCTAAGGATGGTGAACATCTCTCGCGTGTCTGATTTAGCATTGGTGATTCGGGAGTTAAAGGAGGTATGTTTTGCAGAGATAATAGCTTTTTGGTAAAGCTTGGATGCCTTGGAGTACTCCAGTCTTTGTGGTGAGAGATTGTTTTTTTTTTCCAAGGCCCTTTCTGCTAGCCGTTTTCTGTTGTGCAGTTCTAGGAGGTCAGAGGCGAACCAAGAGTTCGAATGTCTGACAGGTGTGGGTCTTCGGGGAGTTGGAGGGGCAATGGTGTCTGTTGCAGTAGTTACGGTTGAGGCATAGAGGTCTGCCAGAAGGTTAGGATCACTAGAGTATTGAATCTTTAGTTTGGGCGTGGCCAGAAAAGGAAGGATGCAGTCTTTGGTGAGGCTACACGAGCTGCGCACCAGTGAAGGTGATAGAGACAAAGTGGTGGGCTTTGTCTTCTTACGGTGTGGGATGATGAAATTCGATAATATGGTAGTCTAACCATGGGCAGGGGGCATTAGGTCCAATAGTGATCTGGCAATTGACGTCTGCAATCCAGTCTAATGTGCGGTCCTTAGCGTGGGTGTGATTGTTAATGCAATGCCTAAAGCCTAGTGCCTTGAGGGAGTTGGAGACTGAGGAAGCCTGAAAGTCCTCAGGATCATTAAGGCCCAAGTTTAGGTCGCCCAGGAGGATGACCTTTGATGAGGCCTTGATATTGTCACCCAGAATATGGAGAATGTTTCCTTAAGGGTTAGGCTTGGGCCAGGTGGGTGGTAGATAACATGGATTTTGATGGTACTTGTGGGTGAGGTGGACAACTTGAGAGAGAGGATGTTGCCATTCCCATCTAAGGAAGTGTCGAACGGCCTTATGGGGAGGGAGTCTTTAGCTAAAAGAGTAACCCCTCCTCTAGCACTGAGTAAGTCAGTCTTTCTGGTAAATAGTATAGCCTTAAGGGATAGATAAGGACAAGGCCGGAGCGGATGCTTCATGGAGCTATGTTTCTGAGATGGCCAGGGCATCTAGGTTTACGAGAAGTGAGGAGGTCATTGATGTCTAAGGCATGGGCATATAAGGAGCGAGCGTTGATTAACGCACAGTTCATAGATAAGGCCTTTGCTATTTGGGTTGGTGAAGTGATCACTGGACCTGTATGTGGCTGGAGATAACCTACTAGGTGGAGCAGTTTGGCTGCCTGACGATGTGGCAAGGGCAGTGAGGGCAATGTGTGCTTTGTGCACTGGGCTAACTGCCAGCAGTACAGGGTAGGCTGCATCACTAATAGAGCTAGATGACTGTTGCACACAGCTGTCTTGTATCAGTTCATAAAAAGATAACTCCTTAGCAGGACAGCCAACATTAGGTGCAGGGCAGTCTGACAACAATGCAGTGCAGAAAGCATCATGAGTAGGGCAAAGTGCATACTCCACAGGGCTATTTATCAACAATACAGGGCTTCTAAAAACAATACAGTGCAGGAAGCATCCTGGGTAGGGCAAGGTGCATTCTCCAGAGGGCTATTTCTCAACAGTACAGGCCAGTCTGACAACAATGCAGTGCAGGACAAGGTACATTCTGCACATGGCTATTTCTCAACAGTGCAAGGCAGTTTCACAACAAAGCAGTGCAATAAGAGTCATGGGTAGGGCAAGGTACATTCTGCACAGGGTTATTTGTCGACAATACAGGGCAGTCGGACATGAATATAGTGCAAGAAACATCATCGGGAGGGTAAGCTATGTTTTTCACCAGGCAGTCTCTGAACAGTACAGTGCCAGATGCTGTATTAGCCACATTAGCTACTTCTCCCTTCAGGCTGTCTGCCTGCCGTGCAGTGTAATATGAATCGCTAGTGTAGGAGGGTACATTAGGTTCAAAGCTGTGCATGAGCATAGAAATACAGGCAACAAGGTTTGCAGGGTTAAGAGTGTTAAGTATTCAGTGGTCTACAGAGCAGGATATAGAACTCAAAAAAATGTGTGGGACGGCAGTCATTGTTTTTTGCAGATGTAATGGAAAAGACAGAGTGGCAGGCACCTGGGATATGATGGGTGAGCACTCTGAGAAGGGCATTCCTTGATATTAGCTGACGAGTGCTACGGTACTGCGGACGTCCTTTGGCGGAGATTTCTGTTACAGAGCTCAATTGAGTATAGGATGGAGATCGGGCAGTGAGTGCCAGGGGAGCCGACTGATGAATTTCCTGGGGGGTGCCCAAATATAGGAAGTGACATCCCTGGCAGTTATAGGACCGCATTTCCATGTAGTCACCAACTTGGTGCAAGGGAGATTGGGGGCGCGCAGAACAATGGAAACATTATCTAGCATGTACTGCATAAACTAAAGTCATGTAAGAAGGAGGTTTAAACCGTCCGGTTGCATTCCAGTAGGCCAACACTGCCCCTACTCCACCCCTCTATAATCATCCAGGTTGTAGGAGCACCTCAAAAGGCAGAGCAACACAACTAGGATGGGAGAACGAATTGCTCGCGAAACAGAAGGTACAGCTGCAAGGTGGAGTACCACCACCACCAACAACAAAAAAGTTCCCAATTCAAGGGACACCAGTGCTTTGTCATGATCTACATCATACACTGCATACTGCAGCATGACCATCACCCCAAAGGTGGTCTAAATGCCCACCTGAAGCTATGGCAGCTTTTTAGACCGCATTGCTGTACCAGAAGGGCCCTCTTTCCCTGGGTGGTACAAGGGCCACATGTCCTCAGTTCTGAGCCCCAACTTTTTTGGGGAAGCCCACTATCATGCAGAACTGGCCGGGCTATAATGTGCTTCAAGGCCACTGGGTTACTGTTGAAGGACATATGGTGATGATTATTAACATAAAGGCAGTCTCAGCCCATGGATTTGCAGCAGCTCTGTCACATGTGTGTCACAGTTCCAATTAATGTGAGGTAAAAGGGCCCACTCCTGTTGAATTCTACTTTAGTTAGGAGACATTGTGTTAGTAAAGTTAGTAAAGAATAAACAGTGGAGTGTCCAGATAAAACAAACTAAACAAAAGAATCAATACAACCAAAGGCACAGAGTGAGGTTACTGACATAGACCCAGGCAATTAGGTCAAGGGGAAGTTGAACCACTAGAACAACAAAATATTGTCCAGGTACAATCAGATCCAACAAGCACTCAGGGTTGGAAGGAACTATGTCATCCCAGATGACAACAGTGTCTGGACAAGGAAACGTTAGCTTTGTACAAGAGGAGTATGCAAAGTGTACAAAATGATCCAGAACAGCAAACATGAATTGGACTGTCACAGAGCAACCACAGTGAGAGTACAAAATGCCTTGCAGAAGCAGAAAAGCAAAGAAGCAATGACACAGACCAGGTGGAACTCGAGTGCTGTTCAGAGACATTTGGCAGCACAAATAGCGATGGATATGAATTGTGGGTTGAAGAAAATACGTTTGAGGAATGCGGAAATCACGTGATAGCAGTATCGTGAATATCCCTGTAAGACAACCTTCATAGGTTAATTAAAGCATGAGTCATGACCTAAAAACCATATTTAAATCAGAGCAACTGTGGGACAATAACACAGAATTTAAGGTACAAACTATAGAGGAGGGTGCGATTCAGCAGCTCCTTGGAAGGGACAACCACGTTGTCAACGTGACAACGTTAATGAAGCAAGCAGGTGGGAGAGAAGAGAGAGGAAAAAAGATAGGAAAAAGATGA
This sequence comes from Ambystoma mexicanum, assembly GCF_040938575.1. Lineage (NCBI taxonomy): Eukaryota > Metazoa > Chordata > Amphibia > Caudata > Ambystomatidae > Ambystoma > Ambystoma mexicanum. The sequence continues at coordinate 364,152,771 of NC_090924.1, read as the reverse complement.
AAGAGTGAGGGAGAGAGGCAGAGAGGGAGCTCCAGGCTAGCTATGAAGAGGAACCCCTTACCCTCATACCTGAATGAAGCAGTGGTGTGGCGGTAGTAACAGCACAATGACACTGCAGGCCAGGTGAGGTTCAAACTCACTCCCAACCAGATTTCGAATCCAGTCTAGGCAGGGCGTTGGCACTGTCTGGCACCAATATATCAGAGTGGCAAAGGCCAATGGAACCAACCGACACCCGCCTGTCGCAGCGCAGGACTCCACATAATCCGGGCCGCAAAATGGTTCAGGCTGCTGCACGTGCTAACTATCCGACTTCACACGTGAGTCTGCAATATTCTAGCAGTAACACCCTGGCCCCAGGCAAACTCCACCTCCTCCAGGCTCGCTAACTGTAAACAGCCAGCCCAATACCTTACAGCCTTCAAGCCATTGCATTTGCAAAGTCAGTGCACTGCAATAACTGCACACTTGCAATTTGCAAAAACCTCATCCCCGTTCCAACAAGGTAACGTTTAATGATGCTGTCAATGACGAGATTGTTCAGGCTCACAGGCTCAGAGATAAAGTAGTAAAGATCCTATCTGCACGCTGCATCAAGAAGAGACCACAGAGGCGTCATGTCACATTGTGTGTAATGGCCCGAAATGATCCCGTTATACAAACTACAGCGGACGCAGAAACAAAGGTGGTGTGAATTTGAAAAAGATGTTTGTTAGCTCTCAGCTAATCCAAGACAAGTCTAGCCACGACTTGGTCAAAACATGAGCGAATCACTCAACTCTCTGGTCCCCACTTCACCATTAAAAATTGGGAACCCTTTAAAACGGGCAAAGCAACCCTATTGGTCGTTCTTTGAAAACAGCATGCATATTTCAGTGTGTGTCCAAATGTGGTGTATTGCTTACAAGTGCGAGCAAGAGCTTAAACGTGACATGGGAGTCGGTTCCACGGAGTCACCCTGTAATGTTGCCACGCAAAATAAAGAGTGTGCTTTGCTTTTGGGGGCTTTTTGGTGTTTCAAGCTGATGCAAAGGCAAGGTTTTCATAGTACTGGCCTGAAGCCAATGTCCGCAGCTAGCAAATAACAGCTCTCGGCATCATAATGTGTCCTTGAGATTTCAAATATACCAAGTGTTTGTTTCATGCTGCGTTTTTATACCTGGACGGTGAAGTTAAGGATTGGAAAGGCATAGCTCTCAACCATTTGGGTCGCAAAGGCGGGTGAAATCACCCGATTTAGTTTTTGGCGGGTGAGACGCCCATTGGAATGCATGGGCGTCGAGGAGGCTTGGCGGGTGAGTCAGCTCTTTACAAGGCGGGTGACACCCGCCAAAAGCGTGTGAGTTGAGAGCTATGGAAAGGCGGAGCTGTGTTTATCATTCAGAAGTACGAAGAACTCACCCCCTGCTGTGCCTGTCGCCCTCGGCTGCATTCCTGACCAAGTGAAGAGCAGGCTTCTAGGTCAGCCATACCGGGGGTTAGTTAGCACGGCGCTCATCCTGCGTCCAGGTTGGACACGAGCGGAGTGGAGCTGACACTGGCAGTGCCACAAACAAACACACACACAGACCGGGCTGGAGAGAGAGAGAGAGAGAGACATACTGCGTCTTCTCTTCGGCCCGGCCCCAGACGGAGATCAGCACCAAATGTATTCTACTGGTGGGGGACCGGGCCCCGGAACCCCTCACCCGTACTCGGCACCCCCAGTGCCACAAATCTGATGCATCTTTGGGTGCGAGGATGTGTCTTGGTGGAGGGCGTGCTGGAATGAGGAAGGGGGTCAGTATCGGATTCAGGATGTAGGATGCTCAGGATAAATTCATTACCCATCTGGATGACCACAGTGAAATGGAATTAAGAACACAATAGGCAGGAGGGCTGGGAGTAATCAGTTTACCTGCTGCATGTCACAGAGACCTTAATGCGTTATGTGCTCTGAACATAGCCTCAGGCATAACGGGTGCAATGCGGCGGAGACCAACAGAGACCACAGAAGCAGGCCTTGTGTGAGGGCTCCCAGCTCAGGGGGGTGGGCAGCACTAATTCCGTCAACACTCAATCAGTGTGTAGCAGGCGGAGGCAGCCTGGGAGCCTTGTGAGGCCAAAGACATGGCGGCGGAATGGCGGCGGACATCTTGGATGGGTTGAGTGGGTTTCCAGACCCAATACTCTTTCCAATGCTGGTGATGCAGGGCTCCCTGTTGGGAAAGGGATCTTGTATCTCAATGAGACCGGCATAGAACACAGTAGCAGGCCTTGTCTGTTGGCCTTGTGAGGGCAAAGGCATGGCGGCAGACATCTTGCAAGGGTTGAGTGGGCCTCCAAACCAAATACTGCTTCCAATTCTGGTGATGCAGGACTTCCAGTTGGGAAAGGGACCCTTTGTCTCAATGAGACCGGCAGAGACCACAGAAGCAGGCCTTGTGTGCGCTTACTATTTTTAAATTTACATTTTTGGCAACTCCAACTTTGAGGACTTCTTGGATATGTTTGGGTAGTGTATCATCTGGTCTTTTCACGCATACTTACACCTGTTCCTTTTCTTTACAGTTGCTATGGGGTCCTCAGTGCCGTCTTCTCACCCCTTCCACCTTCATCCTCTCCAAAGGCCTAATTTTATAGTTTGTGTGGTGGGTCAGGAAGGAAGATCTATCACTTTCTTGGAATCATCCAGAACTCCTGTTGCAACAGTAATATTTGCTGCTAGGTGCAGTCATCTGTGATAATTTTACTGTGATATGTGCTGCTCGGTGGGCTCATCTGTGATGTTTGTTCTGTGAAAGTAGCTCCTGGGTTGGGTCATCTATGATATTTAATCATAGGTTATTTAGGATATTAAATCTGTGATATTTCCTCCAGAAGGGGGTCCATTGTAACATGTGCATCTAGGTGGGGTCATCTGAGATATGTTCACTGTTATATTTGCTCCTCTGTGAGGTCAGCTATGATATGTTGCTTCTAGGTGAGATCATCTGTGACATTTTCTCCAGGTTTGGGTCATCTGTGTTATTTGTACTGTGATCTAGGATTCTGATTTGGGTTGTCTGCAATACTCGAACTATGATATTTACTCCTATGTGGAGGTTCCTATGATATGCTGTCCTAGTCACATTCATCTGTGATATTTGGCCCGGGTTTGGTCATCTCTGATATTTCCACTCTAAGAACTGGTTCTAGAGAGGGTTTCAGGGGCATTTGTGGTTATGCATGAATTGCACAAACTGGTATGCTATCTCTGGGTAGAGGGACCTTCATACTATCTCTGGGTAGAGGGGCCCTCATGCTATCTCTGGGTAGAGGGACCTTCATACTATCCCTGGGTAGAGGGGCCTTCATACTATCTCTGGGTAGAAGGGCCTTCATGCTGTCTCTGGGTAGTGGGGCCTTCATGCTATATATGGGTAGAGGGACCTTCATGCTATCTCTGGGTAGAGGGACCTTCATACTATCTCTGGGTAGAGGGACCTTCATGCTATCTCTGGGTAGTGGGACCTTCATGCTATCTCTGGGTATTGGGGCCTCCATGCTATCTCTGGGTAGTGGGGCCTTCATGCTATCTCTCGGTAGAGGGGCCTTCATGCTATCTCTGGGTAGTGGGGCCTTCATGCTATCTCTGGGTAGTGGGACCTTCATGCTATCTCTGGCTAGAGGGGCCTTCATGCTATCTCTGGGTAGTGGGACCTTCATGCTATCTCTGGGTAGTGGGGCCTTCATGCTATATATGGGTAGAGGGACCTTCATGCTATCTCTGGGTAGAGGGGCCTTCATGCTATCTCTGGGTAGAGGGACCTTCACCAGAGTTAATATTCTTTGACCAGAAGAACTAAAAGATTTTTGTTTGTCTAGAGGAGTTATACTGTCTCTTTTTCGAGCACAGAATATCAATATAAGTTCTTTATACCGCTCAGCATGTTCTAAGAGGTATGATATTGCATCTTCAGCTGGGTTATATGGGCAATCTCGAGGCACTACTAAGCCATGGTTCATTGGAACAATGAATACACTTTTTAAAAGGCCCCCTTGCACTTTCTTATGTCAAATTATCAAAAAATATTATCGTTTATAAATACCACAGGACTAGAGTTACTTCTAAGATATATATTCATCCATAAGCCAATGTGTTGACAGAGGCAATTTTGAGTTATACTCCATACTTGCTGCTGTATTTTACAAAATGTCAACTCCAGAATCCAAATTTAATAGGCAAAAATTATCTTTATTGTCAAAAACATAATGTCCAGGCTGAAGAGCAAAGCAGCAAGACGAGGTGTTTCGCAAGGGACTTGTTGCTTGTTCACATAAATTACCCAGATGCCCAAGTGCACAATTTAAAGGGAAACATGTTGGTTGGTATTGAGATGTAATTTCTTTGTATCTATTTTCCTATCTGCTTTAACTATGTGTTTTTGGCAATGCACAGGTGTGTGTCCCAGCTCGCATCTCTGTGGCAGCCATGATGGAATAATAAGGACACTATGCATTGAGTTGTGCCCAATAGGCAAACAAATGTTAGAGGTAGGGCGGAGCCACAAAATAATTATCAGTAAGGCAACAGGCTCAATAGAGCACAGATGACTGAAAATTCTGCCACAGATCCCAAATCAATAGGTATTAGTGCTCCCGGGGTTAGATTTAAGACAGATCGTGCCCGTGTCAATGACAGGCATCTTTAAAATACCCTATGGGATGCGCCCAAAATTAACACGCACTGACATATGCCAATTGACCAGTCGCCCAATCAACGATGAGTTCCAAGACACGCCCCGGAATTGTTGCAAGGCACAGTGTGTACTTCGCACCCGGAGCAAAGCATATTCGTGATATAACGTGCCAATGCATTTGCTCACAAAGACCTAAAACTCACAGTTAAATTGCTGGAAGGCAAACATTCCGAAAATCGGCGCAATATGCAATGCACGATGCCATATGGATTTCTAACACAATATTTACCCCATGATAAAGGGCTTGGTGCATTCACAATTAGCAGTAGGTATTAATTTTGGGGAGCAATGCAGAAATCTGCAAGATGTGCCATATACATGAATAACACATTGTTTGACCTACAAATAAAGTCCTTAATGCTTTCATAATTAGAGGTTGGCATGCATTCTGGAGAACATTAGGGAGATCTTCAAAATAGAGAATACATAGTACCATGTAGATTGATAACACATTGTATGACCTACGACTGAAGTGCTTAGTGCTTTCACAAACAAAAGTAAGCAGGCATTCTGCAATGGTTCCATAAGTTGACAGCCACTTAGCATGGTTCCATGTACTGGACCGTAGCATCCCATAGGTCAAGCAATGCCTGCAGTTAACATCTACTACTAAAGTGACAGGTGCTGTGCAAAGAGGAGAGATGTTAACTATACTGCCTGCAGTTCATCCTTGCTAAGAACCACGAGTATAAAGTGCTAGGTGCTGTGCAAAGTATCATGAATGTGCAGTCCTAAAATGGCCAATACATTCCTTGAGCATGAAGATTATATTACAATACGCATTGCACACTAGTCAAATGTCTCATCCTCAGTCGATAGTCCAAAACTCCCCATATCTTTATGCCACCGTTCCTGGCTAGCGGCATTACAAAGAACGCCCAAATGAAAGTGCTACGTGCTGTGCAAAATATTAACCTCGGATGTCAAGTCCTAAATAACCTTGTACTAAGTCACTGTAGCTAAGTAATGTATGTACCTTTCACCTATGTAAAGATGCCTAAATAGCTAAATAAATAAATAAAAGGCAATGCATTCTAGAGGCGCAATGCTTATGGTACCAACTCCATTGAGCACATGACATAGATCTCATAATCAATAGTCACTGCAAAGATCCCTACCAGAAAATGTCCTATATCAAATGTTCACAATATTACATACTTTTATACAGGAAAATATCCAACGTGCTTTTAACAACCAGCAGCCTCAGTACTTATTCTGTGTGCACCCAACATCTGAAGGGGCCAGCCATAACCCCAAAAGATTGGCATGGTGCATTGATGTTAGCCATCAAAATTAAGAACTGCACACTGCAACTGAAAATAAACAGTATCATTATTATATATGCATCAAAACAACCCTATTTCGTTTATCTTGAGTCGTAATGACCTGGTATTCCTTTTTTCCTCCGTGAGGAACACAATCATGAATTTGGCAATTATTCAAGCATACGCTTTTGGCATATTGCCGGTATAATACTTGGAGTATGTATTTTCGAATTAGTCTAAATGTTAAAGATCACTTGGATGTAATGGGATATGGCTGCTTCACTTAGTGAGCATTCGTGTTAGATACGAAAAACCAAGGTGTTCAGACATCATAGAAAACCTGGAGACGGTCATCCAGACATCAACCTTACCAAGTTCCTTTCCTAACGCCTAGGGTTCATTTTAAATTATGATTCCAAGTGAACTACACTTCAGAAAAACAAATCAGCTGAATCCTTTCTTGTTATTGCAAAAAGGTATGATTCTCTTTCAATCGCCCATTAAAAAATCACGTATCTCTGCAGAGCAGTCTATTCTGGATGAAAGTTGTTAGTATATATAACAATGTCAAAGTGGCTCTATACAAATGACAAGTACAATACAATACAATAAATTCACAGGTTCATTTTGATGCATGTGCCTCAGTAGTTTGAATCTAACAATGTTAGCATAAGTGTGTGTGTGTGTGTGTTTGTGTTACTAAGATCTCTCATATAAAATAGACAGCCCTCAGTCTGTCACAAAGCAATGGACACCAAGAGGTGTCTCCTCTAGTCAGGTACAGGTCTTTCCTTCTTCTCAGCCAGCCGGACAGATGTTGGAATCAGGATATCAGTCTAAATATTGTCCGTTTGCACAGGGAGTGAGCTCAAAAAAGTTCAGGGCCACTTCCTGTCAACTTACAAGGTCATTTAGAGGTGAGTTGGCCTTCAAAGGAAACTGCTCCCCAGCCACTATGTCGAACCTGGAATAAAAGTTACTTTATCTGAGGTAAAACAGTCTTTCTTCCATCCATCTAAACGATTTCAAACGTCAAACAAACCTTGATATGTTTTGGGGAACTTTACCAAAACGTTCTCTCAAACAGAAGGTGGCTTTTAAATCAGAGCAGTCCGCAATAATAAAAATAAGTATTTCTTACTCGTCCAGAACAGCTTGTGAATGCCTGTCTGCTGTAGCTTCTGTTTCATGCAAGGTCATGAACACAGGGAGGCAGACAGCAAGCTCATCCCAGTTCTTACTTGCAAGTCTCAACCCGGGAATGGAGACAGGACCTCATTGTAAAAGGTATTTTTACCTCCCTTGAACAGGTAGAAAGGTGCTTGTGAAAGTCAATTTCGTTAGTAATAGGGGGATCATTCGCATTCCCATAGAAACATGCAATGCGTGGAATGATGCAAAGTAATATCTTCCAACTAACCATCTCATTGTATCATAAGTCTCTTTGGGGATAGGGAGATTACATTGCGGGAGAATTCACTGAATTCGACTTCATCTCATTTTTTTAGACGAACTGGGTCTCAAATATATGCTGGGGCGGATATTAGGGATTATTAAAAAAAAAGGTGCAGGTCAGGGAGATTGTGGGGGTCTCACCCCGCACATATCTGCAGGCCAATGTAAAAAAAGAAGAAAATAAATTGACGAAATCGAATTTGTAAAAAACCTCGACCAAATCACATAAAGCTGCCTGTTTGCTCCCGTGAGCAGGTCAAGCCTGGCTGCTAATGTTTCAAAATTGTTGCATGAACAAATACAGGTTATGATTTTCATCCTCGGCACCTCAAATACCTTTATATCATTTCTTTCAGCTGCACGTGGCTCCATGAACTGAAGGTCATACTGCCTATAAGTCTGCCTAATTGCTTTGCACATTTTAATCGCAAGACATGTTTAACTCTTTGTGAACAATGGAGAACACTCTTAGCTCCTTCCTCTCAGTTGCACCATGGTCACACAGCTCAATGTGATCTATTTATTAAAAATGTTCTACTCATGTAAACTCAGACCCTTATTTCCAATTGGGAATACATTGTTGTTTGAAATTCAGACAGCTAGTGTAGATGCATGTACTTAGCTTGGGCCTGTGAGTCATTATATGTAGAACTTGCTACTCGCCTTACTTTCATCCTCACTCTCACCGGAAGGGAGGTATCACTACTGCAACCCAATTTTAACAAACCTAATCCAGTCTATGCAAAAAGGACGAGCATACTTGTCCTTAGCATTTAAGGGATTAACATGCTCAATTCAAGACACAGTGCTCCGATGCAGCCGCCTCTAGCAAGCAAAACACATGGTGAATATTTACAAGACAGCCCAAAGGTGCCCAGCACACGATCAGGAAAATAAATCGAGCGTGTTAGGAAGGGTTACTTGCCTAATTGTCTTTTTCAGTTACATATCATTGGGGCTATCCTGGGTCATGAAGCTTGCCAGTTTCAAAGCCACAGAAACCCCAGTTTTGCTAATTGACTTTTGTGTTAGGAATATAAATGCAATGTACTGTGAAGAACACTCGACATAAGTAAAAGAGACCAGTTTAACATTTGTTTCCAGAGGGAGCACATTATGTTTGCACTATGAGATTTGCTGCTATGTTTTTCAAGCGCCTGTTAAAATTCTGCTGTCCTTACGCCTCATTAACCCACTCAACATTCTTCAGTCCACGAGGGGCTGGGAGGATAGTTCAGGGAAAACGTGTGTCTTGGAAGCAAGACATCTCCGAGCAACACTGGTCGAATCCCAGTGCCGCGCTTAGAGATTGGTCTCCGGTATTAAACGCGTAATGAAAGAGTAATAGTATACTACACTTATAGACTAAGGGCCTCATTACACGGAAGGCGGTGAGCCATGCCGGTAAAATACCGGCACCGCCTTGGCGGAAAGGGGATTTACCGCCCCATTCCAAGGTTGGTGGGGCGGTAAATCCCCCTTCCGCCATTGCCCTTCCCCATTCCCATTTCTGCCCCATAGGGCTCTATGGGAATGGGGAAGGCGCTAATTACGGCGCCACAATTTTGCGGTGCCGTAATTAGCTCCGAGGTCCCTTAGCAGGTTGGTTTTTAACGCCTGCAAAAAGCAGGCGTTAAAGCACCAACCCGCTAAGGGACCTCGTAGTAAGGCGGTACTGGGTTAACGGTCACCGTTACCATTAACGGTGGCGTTAACCATTACCGCCTTCCGTGTAATGAGGCCCTAAAACACAGTAATGCCCTTCAAAACCCACCAGCTTGTACAAAGCTCCTTCTGGATACACATACCTCACATGCTCTCACCAGAAATCCACCAGGAACATACCAGCACACAGAGCCTGGTTCCTTCTGATCTGCACGCATCGACTCAACAGCAAAGCAATCTTGCCATGGCTACCTCCGTCCCTATTCACCAAACACGGTCTGCTTTTCTTACAGATTTGCAAAATGCATCAACATGCCATTGAAGTGGCAGCAGTTGGCTATACATTCCATAACATTTATTGTGATAATGCTTACTTGATGAAATAATGCTTTGACAACTCCATACGTTATGGCCATGGCTTTCCAGTTTTCATATAAGTAAGTAACATGCTTTTTATCTTCCTAATTTTTCCAACCTCAGCTTTCACCTATTGCAGGTTCCATACCAAGATCCCCCCCCCCGTGTCACTTCCTCGCCCCCACCTTTGAAAGTCCAAATCTAAGCAGCTCTTCTCACTGCCCATCCATCTCCCCTTATGGCTCAATGTTCTGGTCTTGTAAACTGTGGCCCTGATTCATGGAATTATTTGGGTGTAAAACAGGGATTTCCGTGCCATTCGGTTCGCAAATCCCTGTTTGACGAATGAGGATTTGCGGGCAGAATGGCACAAATCCATTTCATGAATCAGGGCCTGTGTCTTAGCTCATCTATGCTTTGCCTTATAGTGTTGATGTGCCCCTGAAACCTCTGATCCCGTGCTTCCGACATTGGTCCATTTTAGTAGGGTGCGTGAATCCCTGATCCTTCATCGAGGGTTTTGCAAAAAAGAAGCTGTCACTTTGACTGAACATAGAGATAACTGCACTGGCTGCCAGTATTTCGGCATCTCAAATTTAAACAATTATGCATCAGTCACGTGGTCTACTTTGGGAAGCACAACTTTATCTCTGAGAACGTTCTTTAATACATCCTGACCCGCTCTTTCCATGCACTTTATCACTTTAGCACTTTTTACAGTCCACGACACGCTTTGTGAAAGGGGATCTGACTCCGTCTCTACCTCTGAGAAGTACGGAATACCAATTGTGCATGAGGAATCCATGTAAAACTATCTTGTTTCGAAGTACACATTGCTTGTGATAATGGGTGGTCCCAAGTTGCCCCTTCTAAGGCATGATTTGTACTGCATGCATTTAACAAAACAGGGTATGTTATGCTACTGGGAATTATACCATGCATTAGCATGGTCTCCAGGTGCTCTTACAGAGTTGAAGTGATGAGTGACTTACAAAGTTGCAACTTTCCCACGGCAAAGGAGTTCTAAATAAAATAGAGAGCTTCACAGGCTTAACGAAGGGCTTCCTGACTTGTCATTCACATGCCAAGAAGCCAGAGTTACCCAAGGTAAAGCAGACAATGGGAAAATAGATCCAAGGGAGGGGGAGGGGGAGTAGGAGACCTCACACATGTCCAGAGCAAAGAGCAATTAAAATCCAAGATGGAAGAAGGTTTTAATGTAGATTTAGGCTAACCCCCTTGCAGGCCACCTAACCCTATGAACATGATCAAATCACAGAACAGCTCAGCTCACATACCCCAGATGCAATCAATGTCCCTAAGCGCCATCCAAGGGAAGAGGGGCCCACCATATAAAGAGCAGCATGTTCAATCTGGTAGAGTGGGGTGTTTTAGAAGGAGCTGAAGGAAAGTGGTTGAAGATGGTTGGCAAACAAGAGGACCTTTGAGAGGAGAGGTGGAGGTGAGAGGTGGCGTTGCGAGGGAGAGATCACTGAGAGTTGAGGAGGAGTTCATATCACCTGGGAGAGAGAGTTGGAAATTGGAGGAGAGTGCTAAGGCAACTAGGGAGGAGGTGATACCATTACGAGTGGAGAGTTGGAGGTTAGATAAAGAGTTTTGAGGGGTTCGGAGCAGTTCCTATCATCAAGAAACAGAGACCTTGTAGGTTTAAAGGTAAAGAGCTGTGGTGGCTGGTGACTTCTTTAATTGGAGGGGTGTAAATATTTCCCACAAAAATGGTGAAGCAATCAAGCGTAGTGAGGGAGTCTGAAACAACCACAGGATGTTCCCCTGAGAGATCTTTTAAAATAATGGGTTAAAGTGGTGCATTATAGAGCACACTTTCTGTGAAAAAATGGGTAAAAAGCCAGACATTTTACAATTGGTATTGTTGAAGTGGCATTTATAACGAGCCTGTACACAAGTGTTTCGAGGCGGGCCAAGACAAGGAGGGGGAAACAAGGACAAAATAACGGTCTTACTAGACCTTGTGTCATTTAGATTGCACAAAACGTAGGGTAACTCCAACCTAAAAATGCAATTGCTGCATGTCAACAACAGTGCACAAGAGCATTTCCCAATGCATTTTCATTAGTCATTTTACCATAATATATGCCAGTATCAAAACATTTTCACGCTTGCTGCACCCATACATTTCAATGCTAGCTGCACCAATATATGCCAGAATGCGTATAAAAGATCACACTCATGTTTGCTTTGCACATAATGCTAGTAATGATACTATAGGAAAACCTGTTCGTAGTGACTTGTCCCCATGTAAGAGCATACTCCAGTTGGCTTTGCCTTTAAAAATGCCATGCCACAAAAAGAAAACATGTTCAAAGTAGCTACACAATGTAGGGTAGTCTAGACATGCAATGGCATTTATCATGTTTGCTTTACCCTTGTTGTCCAACATAAAATGCATGCAACAGTAGGAAATAGATAGACTGTTCGCATCAAACTGCCAATGTATCAACATAATAACACTTATAATGCTTACTTTATCATAGCTACCCAGAGTAAAACGCCATACCACAGTAAGACATGGTATGACATTCATTCATCAGCAGTTTTTTTGCAGCAGTATTTGTTGCTGAAAATGTTTGCCTGAAAAAAATCAATGACAAATATGGGGGCGAGGATAGGGCATATAAGCGGTAAGGTGGGATGGGGAATAGGGTATGAATAATAGGGGATGGGGGTCTTAAGAGGGACCCCAAATAAAACAATAATAAATTAGATTAATTCTTTCAGGCAAACATTTTTGGCAAAACAAATGCACAAAAAACTGGGGATGAATGAACATAGAACCGTAAGATACAGTTAGACTGGCTGCACAATAATGCCAGTCTAGCCACATTATAACACTTATCATGCTTGCTTCATCATAGATGCCCTGTAAAAAATGGCATGCCACAGAAGAAAATGGCTAGACTGGCTGCCCCAAAAGGCCTGCCTAGTCACATAATGACACTTAGCATGCTTAATTTATCATAGATGTCCAGTAAAATATGTCATGCCATAGTAATACATGGCTAAACTGGCTGCCCCCAAAATGCCTGTCTAGCCACTTAATACCACTTAACATGCTTGGTTTATCATAGATGCCGAGTAACGAAATACATTTTGTTGATACACCCCTGCCCCACACCTCCAACCCCAACCTACACCCACCACCCACCAAAATTAGCTTGCGGCCCAGCCCAAGTACACACACACACACACTTTCAAACAGAATTAACTTGCTCATTCACAAACAACATTCACTTGCTCATTCCCATGCGCACCCATACATCATACACTCACTCATTCGCACACACATTTTATAATTCATTAACAATTAAGTCTTACCTGCACAAAGCCTTGGCTGAATTCAGCTCTGCTGCCATTGACAGAAATCCCTCCAGCTCACAGGTAGAATGAACAGGAACCAGGAAGCAAAGAGTGCCTCTTGGTTCCTGCACATGTGCACAGGACCCAAGGCACTCCATTGAGAGAGCCCCAATCCGTTTGGATGTGAGGGAGTTGCAGGAGTGCCAACTCACACATTCAGGCATGCCATACCCCAGCCTGCATCCCCAATGGGCCATCATGTCTGGGGAAACAATGCACCCCAGTATTGCATGGTCCATTGGATAGTGTGTGATTTATCAACTTCAGGGGCACTAGTGGTCCAGGCATGAATATCGGTTTCAAAACCATCAATCAGCTCCACACCTCTAGTACATCAGAAGGAATACCAACAGATTGGAAACACAAGCAAATTATAAACCTCTTTGTCCAATTTTGGTAACATGGACGGAATGGCAGGCTTATCTCTGAAAAGTCATGGATCGTTGATTGCTTGCAACACAGTGAAAATACTATTATTTTCCCAATGATAAAAGGGACTGTCTACTTTATTATTATCACAACAGACAGTTCTAGCACATTACAAAATACAACCCACCCTGTAAAGGAATGCAGAGGACAGTTTCAAAGAAGGAAAAGGGATGCACTCTGGATAGTGACAGGAGGGTAGTCGGTATAGAAATTAATCGCAATAATTCAGCACAAAGGGAGAAATGGGCTGTAAAGTGTCACTAGGGGCTTTTGGAGAAGGACCAGGGGGACAGAACCACAATGTACCTTGTGCTTGTAGGAGTTCTTGGTGCTCGACAGGGTCGGGTCAGTTTCAGGACACTTTACAGCTTCTGGGACAGAGTTCAAGATGGGAGACAGCTGCAGGCATTGGGCGGCAGGCAGTTTGGCGAGCGTAGCTGGATGGACGGCTGCAGGCTGGCCTACACAGCAGCTCAGGGTCAGGAATTATTGTCTCAGTGATGGTCGGTGGTTCTGAAGCACCTGTCAAGGCATTCTGGATAGCTTTCGCGACTGTGACGTAACAACAGTCAGAGGAGCAGTCGGTTGCAGCTCGAGGGGCTCGGCTGGCTCGAAAATGTCCTTTAAGGCAGACTTCGATAGATGCTTGTTGATGTACTCCTCCTAGCTTCGTCACTGGGCTCGTGTCATCCATTAAGGCAGACAGCCCAAAGCTGAAGAGAGTGTTGCAGGCAGCTGCCTTGTCCTTGGTTTGGTTCAGAGACTCTCTGGACCTTCCCACCTAGGAAGCTTGCTGCAGAGCCTAGCAAGGCATGCTGTGTGCTGGCTGAGACTGGTTCTGGAGCTGCTGGAGGGCATCTCCCTCTGTCCCTGGGAGATGTGTCGGGGAGGGATCTTGCTTCCCTCTTGGAGGTCCTGGCCTTCCTTCACTGGCGGAAGATGTAAGGCAGACTGTACCTTCAGCCACGGTTCAATGATGAGTTCTTCCTTCTGCGTCTGGTGAAGCCTTCAGATGATCTGCCAAAAGAGGGACTCAGCCCTCTTTTAAAGCCAAATGCAACACAGGGATTGGTGTAGGCTAAGCCTACCATATGAACCAATCCTGAGTCCCCACCAACAATCGCCTGTGTGCATGAGGTCATAACCAGAGTGCTTTGCAACAGAAAAGGTAAAGGGGTGAAAACATATAATACTAAGTCCCACCCATCTTCCTGTCTGTTGTAGATCAAAGGATCCCTCTGGTTAAGGGAGCTCTCTGTGGTTTCTGATTAAAGCAGCAGGTCTACCTTGGAGCTGCGGCAAGACCAGACTTTCTGGCTCCGTCAATTCACATACTTGTCCCTTCTGAATGGGTGGGGATGATTACTGTAAGCACACAGTCCCAGACATGACATTTCACTGTCAAATGATACTGAGGGTCGGAGCTGACATCAGGTTGACACAGTTACATTTGTTGGGGTTTCCTGTCTCCTTTGTCAGCCTCTGTAGCCAGGCCCCATGTGGGCCTGTTTGAATTAAACTCTGATTAGTATGCCACCAGCTACAGGGCTGAACAAAAGGACAGGGCATATCCGCTGAGCCTTTTTTGTTAGTCAATTAGGGTGGCCATGGCAGGGGGGTGGTTTGGCCCTCCCCTTCTGAGATGGCATGGTGTACTCTTGGCTGTCACATCCCAGCTAAATATGACAGGGGAACTGCACCTGTAGACTGTGTCCATCCAGAGTACACAGATCTATGCCTATGTCGTGCGGTGAGCGTAGGAAAATGTGTGCGGATTAGCCACACACATTTTCTGGAGGTTGATCTACCACCATTCAATTTAATTTAAAATTCCAAAAAAGCCCAGACGAGCACATACCCACTGTGCGGATGGATGAATTCCTCACATATTTGCACTGTGGTATAAATTGTCAAAGGGAAATCACATTTTCCTTTGGCAGTTCAAGTCAACTCAGGGGCACTGCTAAAGCTGCAACAGGCAGCTGAAGCAGCAACAAGCAGCTGAAGCAACACTAAGTGTTTCCACTGGGCTCGCTTGGCTGCTCCATGATGAGCGACAGGACTGGCGGGTTGACACCCATTGTCTATTATGGTGTAGTTGCACCTGGAAAAGTGTCACCTGGTGTGAGAAAGGCATGGAGGTGGGAAGAATATATAGCCACAACCCTCTGGGGCAGAGGCCAGAAGTAAG
This sequence comes from Ambystoma mexicanum, assembly GCF_040938575.1. Lineage (NCBI taxonomy): Eukaryota > Metazoa > Chordata > Amphibia > Caudata > Ambystomatidae > Ambystoma > Ambystoma mexicanum. The sequence goes on along the minus strand of NC_090924.1, from coordinate 364,137,292 downwards.
CTAGTTGAAGAGATATATCAGTTCAACGTAATAAGGTGGTAGAAGGACAGTTGACCCTAGAAAGACAAAGAGCAGGAAGGGTCCAGTGACCAGGTCGCTCCACGGCACACTTCAGAGGTGGAAGGTGGTACGAAACAGTGCAACCACAATGAGGGGCAGGAAGCTTAGGAAAGGGGCCATCAGGAAGGGAGCGTTATGGGGATCAGGACTCTAGAGCAGGGGGGTGGTCAGGCAAGAGATGAAACCCCGAGCCTGTCCCCCAGACCCTGGCAGAAAAACGACATCCAGAGGAGAATCCAAACTGCTGGAGGAGACCTACAGACTATTACCATGCTGGGATGGGTGGGCCACAGACAACTTGCACCCTAAGCACAGAGTGATAGGGTTTGGGAAATCCAGAAACCCTGAAGCCAAAGACAAGGACAAACTACTGGACACTGGAGCAGATCCAGGATGTGTCTAAAACTTCGTTAGAGACACGTTCCTTCGAGTGCTACTAACTGGAGCATTATCCTGATTTCTGGGGGTTTTGTGAATACACTCTTGTCGTTTTAACAAACTATACCCTTGTGGAAACATATTAGTCTTTTGCCAAAAGGCTCTTTCTGTTGTAGACCATTTCAACATGGCTCTTAGCCACGTGGCATTGTTCGCAGGTTTGGGGATTTTCAGCACATGGGGATGAGTCTTTTGTCGAGAGTGAGTACTAGTGCAACACATTTCTTTGCGATTTCACATTTCGTTCTTGTTCGGGTTAACCCTTAACAAACATAGGGCCTCATTCCGAGTACGGCGCTAACCAATGGCGCTATTAACGCCTTGGTTGACGCCGTACCCGGACCGGCAGCGCCTTGGTGGATGGCGGAATTACCGCCCCATTCCAAGGTTGGCGGGGCGGTAATTCCCCATTCACCAAGGCTCTTCCCCGTTCCCAAAAGAGCCCCCATAGGGCTCAATGGGAATGGGGAAGATGCAAATAACGTTATTGGCTTGGAGGCCCCTTTGCGCCCTCGACTTTAACACCTGCTCAAAGCAGGCGTTAAGGGCGAGGGCGCAGAGGGAACTCGGAGTATGGCGGTAAGGGAATACCGCCACCGGTCTCGTTACCGGTGGCCGCTATCCCTTACCGCCATACTCGGAATGAGGCCCATAGATTTTCTACTGACGATACAAGCTACGTCTAATGCATTTATAGCCAGCCGCAGGACCGTGCCATATAGCATAACCATGCATCCCCTTGTCCACTAATGGCACTCTTCTGCTTCCTTCTCATCTTGCTTTATTTTGCATAGCCTCTCAGTGAGGATGGAAGCCTTGCGTACATGTGTCAGCTGGATGAACTCAAAGCATACATTGCACGAGTCAACCTTGGTGTGACCACATGTATTGGCCAATGTATTATCACAAATGGCTTCCAGAACTCCATTTCCATTTGCCTCTAATCTCCACGTCACTTTCTTGCTGCCTGACATTCCAGCCTTATTATTTTGCTGTTGGAACAAAGCTTCCCCGATATCACCAATACACGAGACGAAGCTGAGAGCTCAGGAAAGCGAGGCCAGTCTCCCCTTACCACACCAGCTGAGCCTGCCACACGAAGGCATGTTCTTGGCGCAATACCCATTTCTCACAGAAATTGGAAAACGGCAGTATTCTTCTGGCTTTTTTCAAAATAAGTAATGTCCTGCAGCTCATCTACTTAACCAATTCGATGCCAGTATACCCTTGAAAAGGCAGCTATTGCCAAGGCTTGTATACACAGTCGTCAGGTACTGTCTTTCATCGTCAATCCTCTGGGTTACAATGCTGCCAACAGTGCCATGTATAATAGGTAGGCTGTCCTATCTCCTTCGCTTATGCCAAAGGGCAACAGTTAACAATAAAAGGTGGAAAATGCGCGTCAGCAGTCTACATTGCTCATCCGGCTAATCCACACTGCACCACCTGCTAATGTTGAGGTGTCATGCCATATACCATAAAATTAGGAAATGCAATTCTGCACACATCATATTTTAATGTGGGTTTACAGAAAGCAATCCTGGTAGCTTTCCCATCCCAGAATAGATCATGCCCCAATTATATAATCTTGCAAAAAAGTGTTTCTTTGACTGGAGTTGGCATAATCTGAAAGAGCTCAAATAGGCTTTTTCAAGATGGCTACTTTCCACATTAGTGAGAATGGGGCCATAGACCAAAACCCCACTCATTGAGTTCGTTTCTTCCCAATGGTCAATAGAGTGTAGACTTCATTACAATTCCCATGAATTACCCCGAAAATGTTATCTTGATACCTGTAACGGAAGATGATTCAGTGATGCTGTAATGCAACGGGACAATGGATATAATGTGTTTTTACAAAACAAGGGGGTGTCCTGCGAGTGTCTCTCTGCTGGCCTATATCCCAGGAGAGTCTCAACCAGATTCCTTATCTCACCATCCCTTTCACAGAAGCGAAATATCCACAACATATCAGTCTTTGTCCTGCCCAAGGGCAGTAAAGCACCAAAATGCAAGGCAATTCTCATTGGAACAAGAGTACCAACAGCAACTCAAGACACGTGTTTCGGCCTGGTTGGGCCTCGTCAGTGAGGTGGAGCCTGTGTAAGGCCCTCGTAACCGCAGTGGTCCAAGTGAACGGCATTGGTTGAGAGTGGTGCTCCTCTTCTTTTTTTAATTAAGTTTTACTGTTCCTATACTTTTAATTTAAAAAGAAACCGTTCTGGAATGGTTTCATTTCATAATAAAAGTGTAGGAAGAAGTTGAAACTCGCAGTTTGAGTGCACTGCACTGAACTCTCCCTTAAACAGCAGATGAATGTGTTTGGGGGTTTGTATTGTGTGTGGGAGGGTACGTGGTGATGGGGTTTGTGGGGAGTGGTTGCAGGCCAGCAGGCAACATAGTTCCACTACTTCTTTTCATACACTTCGACCATTGCGTATCCGGGACTAATGTCGGGCAGAGGGACTCCCAGAACCCCCCTTGGTTTTTTGTATATAATGTGTTTTTACTAGTTTTCATTGACACTGCAAAACATACAGAAACCGTAACCTCCAGCAGAACGAACCATGGTTTTGCAAGGTTTTCCGTATAGTAATAAATTATCAGCGTATAACTGTATAATGTGTGAATAGCACGGCGAACCACGCCATGTACATCAAGAACATTTCATATAATTCAGGCCAATAGCTCACATGTTAGAGACAAGACACGGGTGACAAAAGCCGCACCTGACAGCTGCCTCTCTGGACCAGCTAAACGTGATAGTAAATGTCTGTTGGTTTTAGGTCTAGCCAGTTGCTTCTGGTTCCGCATCCACACCCATTTCAAATAATCATCCAAATTTCCATTTCTTTACAACATTAGCATATTATTTTCCAACTCGATAGTCGAATGCTTTCCAGACATCTGAGCTTGCCATGGCATTCTGATTGGGATTGGAGTTTTGTGAATGGGTAGCCAACCCACAATACAAGGTTGCAATTTGTTAGGGCACCCTAAAATCATTTGATTCTTAGCACTGAGCCATACAACATTCACATTTTTTTAGCATCTGCTAATTTTCTGTAACTTTCTTTGGTAGAAGTCTGGTTGTGTACTTGCTTTAACTGCTGTGTAACATCTCTGAGCACCAGTGTCAGAGTATCCATCAGACGACTTTGGGGATGTCCCGGGGATAGCTCAGCAGCAACCTGCTCGCCTTGGAAGCAAGCCAACACAAATGCAACGCAGGTTCGATTCCCGAGTCCGCGCTTAGAAACCTCTGGGTATTTAAGCCAGTTAAAAATACGTAACTAAGACAAAAAAAACTGATTAAGCAACTAAAAAACAAACAATTCCTGTAACAGCGCCTCAATGCCTGCAGGCTGTGTGGGCACTTTAAAGAAAATGCAAATGCAAACTCACACCACAGAATGCAAAGGTCAGATTCCTAGAAAAACCTGAGAGGTGTTATTATAGGAAACTGTAGTTATTGGCAGCAAATGGGCATTGGGGGAGGCTAGTCTCCCCCAATGCTCATATGAGTGCAGATTAAATGTTTATAAAAGGTGCACCTCCATTTCTTTATTTTTTTATTTTGATTTAATGTGAATCAGTTCCATAGAACTTTTCTCATAAATGCATAGATATATAAAAAGAAAGAACGTTAACATTCTATAAAAACAATTAAAATATAACGGAAAAACCATAGCATTTATAATCAAAACCACAAAAACACTTCATCCAATCACATGAGAATTTGAGACATATGTACAAACAACCCTATTATACACAGAAAACACTGTGACTAACATGCACTACATTGAACTCAACTCTCAAACCAGGTTTACCCCTGTCCGGGTACACGCAAGCCTTTTTTCAGATTTTAAATAAAGCTATAGATAGTGCAAAATTGATGACAGACTTTAGGAAATGATGCCAGAATGCAGTACAAAAGATGAATTCCTAATTATGTACATATCTGGATAACTTAGTCATATATAAAATGCACATTTCTTTGCATGAGGTCAACACATGCTGAATCGTTTCCTGTGCATTGGGTAATTTACAAATTCGGCAGAAACGATGCTCACGTAAAATATGCAGCTAGGGGCCAATAACAGTTAATGTGGGGAGTTGATTTGTTCTCATTAGTGAGATAACTCGTCTGAGAGCTCCTCGTCTGTGAGATATCTTTTTTAGCCTCAAGTAGACATATTGCACTTTACTATATTCTCGATGCCTCTTAAAAGACAATGTTTGTTCAAAATTCAACCCCCAATCACAACGGTCCAATTCTCGCTCATATTCAATTATTAACATGAAAATCATGTTCCCAATCAGGGGTCCAATCAATCATCTTAAACAGCTTAGTCACAACTATATACAGGTTGGCCATTTTGTCTACCCCTTTTTTCATCATAACATTCCTCATACAATTTAAAAGAGGACACTGTGAGTCTTTAGATGCTTTGATATACAAGACTCCCTGATTTCTACGGGCCATACCAGCCAAAGACTTCAAACCTAATCCTAGCCGCAGAAGTTCTATAGGGACAGCTTGAGGATGGTTCAAACTTTTCAGCCAGAATATGCATTCCAGTTTTTTTTAACCAATGAAAATCATCCATTCCTTATGCCTCTAAACCCTACATTATGGCAAGGCAAAAGCTATGTTTGTATAATGTTATGATCCCTTGAAAACTCTAGCCAGCTTTAGCCTATACAAACTTCCTAATTACAGCAGTAAGGACAGCGGCTTTACGGCTTTTATGAACTATTAGCTCAGAATTCATGCCTATGATATCAAACCAAATCCGGAGGTACTTGTACTCATGAACCAACTCAATGTTCCCATCCAAGATCATAATTGGTATTTTCCTACAACCTTTACCTCAGTAACACATATATTATGTCTTCTCTACATTAAAAACCAAGCATTCTCAGAGGCATATTTAAAGAGCCCAGCTGTAGATCTTTGCAGACCGACAGAAGTATGGTCAAATACAACAATATTGTCCGCATAGGACAGCCGGATCACTTGGGTGTCACCAGTTTTAGGGGGGGAATGCTATGTGCCCTACTCAGTTGCAAAGGTAAGTCCGTAATGTAGAGATTAAACAGACATGGAGCTAGCACACACCCCTGTTTTACATCTGTATTTGTTGTAATAAGCCCAGTGCCATCCCCACCACTGCCCAACCTAACCTGTCCATGTGCATTGTCGTGCAGCTGTATGAATACTTGTAGATGCCAACCAGGTGTGCTGTAATTTCTCAACTTGTGCCACAGTCTCGTATGGCTACCCAGGTCAAAGGCTGCCTTCAGATCCACACAAAGGATATATAGGGGAGGTTTACCTTTCGTCCGTGTCTCTCTGATTAATATATCAAGCAGCATGACGTTAGGCACAGTCGCAGACCCACTTCTGAAGCATGTCTGGAAGGTCCCCAGTAAACCAGTTTGGTCAACCCAGCTTTGCAACTCCCCCAACACCATAGTAGCAAAAATATTGCTTGTCACATTGAGCATTCAAAGTAGTCAATCTTTCGAAGGTGAGGTCCTGGAACATTTCTTAAACACTGGTATCAGCACCACATGCCTCCATGATACTGGGATGACACCCTCCTATCACTTCATTGAATCAACTTGTTAAAATAGAGGCCCAATATTCTGGATCTTGCTTGAACATAATATTTGCCAGCCCATTAGGCCCCTGTGCCCTACAGCATTTATTATTTTGAATACTTGGCAAAATATCAACTTCATCAAAGTGTAGTTCAAATGGGACCCTTACAACCCCATCACTGGAGGGCAAATGTTCACTATCCTTGTAGTAGGTGTCTCTTATATGTTTTCTCCATATGCTCTCACTGTTCGAATTTATAATTCTTTAACAGGATTCCCCTTGTAGGAGCCAAGTGCTTCCCATATCATTTAATATTGCTACCGGCAAGGGCTCTCAACCTCCTTTGCCATTGGGCATTATTAATGGAATGCTTTTGACGTTTTATGCAGTTGATATAACTGTTTTTAACTTTTCTAACAGCGTGAACAGCTTCCACTTTATAAATGCATATCCTCCTTATCAATGTTATCTCCCTTCTAACCATATGTTAAGCCATTTGAATTTCAGCATCGTAAACATTCCCCCCTTCACTGCCTTCCTTAATCGCGTGTAATGTTCATACTACTGCAAAGTTTTCAGAGAGCTGGAAAATCCAAGCTTCAATTTCATTAGGGGTCATTTTGCTAAAATCAGGGGAACATTTGTTACATTTTCTGCGAAACAATTTCTGACTTTATCAACATTTGTTTACTGACTAGTTGGTGCTGTTCCCTCCAGAGTTCACAATACCTTCCACACGGCAAATCCGACCCCTAAATTCCACATTCAGACAGACGTGTAATGTGAATGCAACATGATCGCTGTAGCAGTTTTGGATTAACTCTAATTTTCTTAGAAGACCAAGGAACGTGCTACTACGAAAATAATAATCTAGCATGGCCTTTCAAACTCCCACAATGCCGGGTGCTCCCCAGAGGATGATCATCCACAGTACACTGATTCAGCAAAATCATCTCCCACTTTTCCAGGAAGGTGGACCACAACTGCCCAAGTCTATTTATTCTTTTATGATTTGGCACACTATTAGAGAACATGCAGTCCCTGCCCTGTATGGTGCTCAAATCCTCGCCATAGGCATTCAAATCACCTGCCAATAAAATCAATTTGTGTACCTCATTAGTAAACCAATTGGATATGATGTCAGGAATATTTTCAAAAATTCCTTCTGTATGATTCACACTAAGATCATAAACCTTTATCAATAGTCTCCTGCATTGATTATCAATATTTTCTATAGTTATCTCGACTGCCAGGACATGTTTCTCATATGTCGGAAAAGGAATACATTCTGCACACCAATCACAAGGCTGCCAAAAGGGAGACCCACTGGACCCCTTCTAGGCAAATTCAGGAACATCTGAAATCCATCAATAACAAAATCTGATACCAGCCAACATTCTTGTAACAGAAATATTTGGCTCTTGCTCAACAAATCAAGGGAACCAGCCTGATTCAAAAAGTGGTGGTGACCACAAGTGTTCCAGGATAATATAGTACCAGTTCATGGTCGTACGGAAGTGTTAGTTGGAAGAAATTCCATGTGCCAGTTGCAATCATGTATATTATTACTGCGGATAGAGGTTTTCTTAACATATCGATCACCATAACTGGCAGTGGGCCTTGAAACGTCTGTCTTATCTTGGGCAATGCATGATATTGATTTCGCTATATTCAGGTTTCCATTTGTCAGATCGAAGCACAATTTAAGAAAATTAGCTTCATGCCTCTTTATCAATAGATACGTCAAGCATTTTTCAATGGGTCCCCTAAAAGCTAAATGTACTAATTGTCATCACACCCCAAGACCGTCAAGGCGGGAATACACTGCAACAGGCTCAAAAAAGGAGTGATTAATCGATTGCTCCCAAGAGTCTGTAAAAAGGCTTTTCACTGTAAAGTTTTTGTAATGTGGCGAGGTAACAGATTTACAGAGGGTGTGTTTCCTTGTGCTTGTGTGAAACCACAAACCAGTGGCTACCACAGATTGATCCAGCAATAAGAGTCTCTCCTTGTGTCTGTTGGTGTTGTTAGCATCATAGAAGGTAACTTTCCTTCCAGAACTAGTGCCAACCACTGATAGATCCAATGCAGAGCATCTGTCAGCGGTAATCCCACAGGAAATATTAAGGCCAGCCCTGCAATCATCTTTCTCAGAAATAGTTGCCCCTGTGTTCTGCTTTCAGCTCCTTGCTCCTTTAACAGTTTTTCAGTTTTTTATTGATATACATATAACAAAACAAATGTTTTATATACCATTTCATTGATATTTACATTTACAATTATATACCTAAAAACAATTTTATGTCTAGAAGCAACACAGTTAAACACGCTAGTATTAATACGGAAACACCTGAGTAACAATTTCATTGCCAAGTACATAGGCCATTGGTTCACACATAGTTCATATGAACATATTACAGTAATCTCATATAATCAATCAATACAGTGTAAAATCAGGACAATTTTGGTGTAAAATAACACCATAAAATACATTAGATTTATGTCATTGCCACTCATAAACAGTGACCAAAGACTCTCAATTTCATCAGGGTTAAAATTATTGTTATATGATTTCAGGTGGCGATACCGAAGTGCATATAAACTTTCACATTCAATTAGTAGGTGGTGTAACGTCTCAATTACATTGGTACCACACAGGCGACAATAACGACTGGCACGTGGAATACAGGTATATGCACCTTTAATTTCCAGTGCCTCAGATATATTAAACTTCAATAGAAGGTATTGTCGCCCTGTTTGTGGGCTGGGGTAGGCATTGATGTAACTCGGAATGCCCCTACGCAATATACGTTCATTGCAATAAATCCCACTGTTGATTTTAGTTGAAAGATCAGTTAACTGCTGTTCATAGCTCACCTCTTTGAGTATATTTTTTAGAGTCGCTTCTCATTTGGCCACATGAAAACATTTGACAAGCCCACTTATTGTGGAGTTTTTTCATCTCGCCCAGTATACCGAACATAGTGCCGCTAATAAGTTTCAAATATGCAGACACATAAGCACTTGTAATGGTATCGGTCGTTAGGCGTAGCAGCTTCTCAAAGTTTAATACACAATGGTTAATAAACACATGAGAAATACCAGTCATATCAAATTCCAGATATAAGTATTCTACACTTACACTTTGTGGTAAACGAACAGTTTTCGAAGCAGGGAGGCTTCAAGACGCTCGAACAGTTTAACAAATTTGTGTCCCCATATAATGATTGCATACAGTAATATTGATCTTATCTTTGCGATGTAGATGGTCAGTATCGCTGAGACCGAATAGCCACTGTTCTTACCAATAAAGATGCTTAAAGCATTATTGGCAATATGGCAACGAGCATTAAGTACGGTCCAATGGGCCTTCCAAGTCAATCGATCATCAACGATAATCCCCAGATATTTGTAGGTTTTTACTTGTTCTAATGGTTTCCCTGACAACAACCATGTGTATTTTTTAGGGCAACATTTTTTTGTGAAGACCATCACTTTGCTTTTATCGATATTGATCAATAAACCATTCAGAGTACAATAGCTACTCAGTGCATCTAACATTAACTGAAGACCTGCCGGTGTGTAATCGAGCAATATAAGGTCGTCAGCATAAGCTAACCACTCTAAAATTACCCCAGAAATTTTCACTGGATTTGCTGCAGCAATGCTGAAAGCCCTATCCATATCTGCCAGATACAAATTGAATAGTATTGCTGCAACCATACACCCCTGTTTGACGCCACTAGTTGTTTTCATCGGCGCCGACAATCTGTCTGCCGCATTCAAACGGATGCGTACAGTGGTGTCAGAGTGCAGCAACATCAGCATCCTTAAGAGACCTGGGGGAATACCCCAGTCAGACAGCTTTTGCCGTAACCTGTTTCTCTGCACGGTGTCAAATGCCGCAGAGAAATCAATATATGCGCAGTACAAATCAAGTTTGCGCCTGGTCCAAGAGTGTTCAATAGCAGTGGAAAGTAACAAGAGCCCATGTGTCGTACTTGAATTAGCACGGAGTCCAATTTGATTAGGAGGTAATATTTCTTTCTCGGTGATCCACACTTTCAATTCTTGTAAAAGGACTTTGGCAAATATTTTCGATGATGTGTCCAGCATTGCGAGCATCCTAAAATTACCTGGACAATCCCATGCTCCTTTTTTGTGGACAGTTAATATATTGCTAGTTTGCCATGATGGAGGTATTACTCCCGTTATTCCTATATGAGTAAAAAGTTGGTATAAAGCAGCAGCCCATAATTCTGGTTGTTGGTTCATTAATATATTACACACACTATCTGGCCCTGCGGCTCTAGAGTTCTTGAATTTAGAGATTATCGCCATTATGTCCAATATCATTGTCTTACACTCCCAAGGGGCAGTAGGGGTAGGGGTGATGGAGGTGGGAGATACAGCTCGACCTAAGGTGTCACAGATATGGGATTGCCATTGTAATTCAGAGATAGAATTAATTGTTAATGGATGCTGTTTGGCCTGTCGAAGCAGTTGCCATATGCCAGCAGAATCGCCAGAGGTGGCCTTTGCCGCGATCCGCTGCCATAATTGCATGCTGCATGACATCCTATGTTTAGATAGCCATTTTTTATAATTCCTTTTTACAATTTTAATTTGTGAGGGGACATCTTCAGATTTAAGACATGGTATATTCTCAGTTAATATGAGTTGGATCTCGTTTCTCATTTTTGATTTAGCCGCACTAATTGCAGCATCAAAGCCGACACGACGCTTAGATGGCATATTCGATTGCTCAGTCATTCCAATAGGTATGCGCTTCTCAGTTACTTCGGCTGCAATTGTCGCCATGATGTTAGAAAAATCAGACAACAGGTTTGCAGAGATTTCCACTCCACCATAATGGGTCTATAAAAAGCCAGGTAGCAAGTTGGCTACCACAATGTTATCTTTATCAATATTGCGCTGATGCCAGAGAATACGGTTTCCACCCTCGTTCAAGGATAGCTGGCCATTGCCATCATGGTCAATTATCGGTTCCTGAAAACTTGGTAGCTGTAAGAGCCAGCACATGGGGACATGGTCACTTTCGTATCTAACCACGGTGGCCATATCCTTAATATATGCGAGGCCACAGTTATTGGAGAGAGCATAATCAATGGTTGATGCAGAGCGACCTTCGACTCTTGTGAATGCCATGTGACTATCACTGGGTGTAATACCATTCAGTTTCACAATACCATGGGTAGCTAACATAGTGTGCCATTTAGAACCCTGACGATTTACCTTCTGCGTAATTGCAGCCGAAGAAGGAAAGTTACAGTTAGCATCATTACTAATAGGAAGGTGCCCAATAAGCCTGTTAAAGTCACCAACAATCCATACCGGTAAAACGTTATTATATTTTAACAGTAGAGTATTAACAATCCTTATGTTCACCATAGTCATTACCATGTTCGGTGGATCATACACGTTAATTAGTATGATGTCGAATATAGATGTCGATATTCGCGTAGCCAAGATGTACTCAGATAAGCAATCAAGTTTTACAACTTGCCATGGGGATAGAACGGACACCAAGAGACCGCCCTTCGGACGTCCCAGGGGACCCTTGGTGGCCCTCTGGTGCACCGTATGACGGCCATCCAGTTGAACTTCTGCCAACAGCCAGGTTTCTTGCAATGCTACCACACCATAAATATCCATCACGCTCACCAGACCATCATTCTCGAAGAGGTGGGTATGCCCTCTGGTATTCCAGGAATAGAGCATATCCACTTTAGAGCATCACTGCCGATTGGCGCTGAAATGGGACTTGAACGCCACTGGTAGCCACTGCCAGTAACCCTCAAGAGGTTGACTAGATGGTGCTTCTGAGGATGCTATATTGGGTATAGTTGTTGGACAGCATTGCCGATCAACTAACCCCTTACTACTTTTCTTCAACAAATTGGGTAGATCAGGTACGGTCTCAGTTGCTACTAATTGTGCACGTTTTTTAACCTTGTTAGCAGTATTTATGAGATCAGAGGTATCGGATTTATTTGGGGGGATTTCTGCACGGTAAATAGTATAACCTTAACGCAAGAAGTCTTCTTCAAAACTCAATACATAATTCAGGGAGGCGTCTGATTCAAGCCAAATATTGGTTATGAACTGGTTTCTGATTTCAACTTGATCAACGATACGTATGTCGTTGGTTGTAATAACTCTTAATGGGACAATGGCTTTAAATATACACAGTACCGCAGAATGATTCAGTGGGGTAGGAGTGAGATCCTGATGTAATTGCACCAGTTGGAGAACAGGTACCATTTTCTTTGTAGGTACAGTGCAAGTACCCATATTTAGGTTAGTGGGTTGCTCTGACTTATTCTTCGGCTGTGCCCAGACAGTCGGGAGAGTTGGTTGGGTATTCATGTCCAAAGAGGGACTAATTACCTGTTTCACAGGTTTAACAGGGACTTTTTTCTTTTGTTTTATTTTTAATTTCTTTGTATTCTTTGGAGGAGATGACCTGTCGGGAAAGTCTATTACAGGATTAATTACTGAATCAACCACCACTACTGACCCATCTATCGATGAGTTTACTATTACCGCCTTGGCATGTTGAGGATCCGCAGCGAGGCTGGTACCTTCATGACTACTTAGATTAACAGGCACAATCACATCTTTGTGATTGTGAGTGTGTTTATTTGACTTTATGGTGCGATACATAAAAGCGTCATGCACTAAGGGAGGCAAGTATGTTTTTACTTTTTTCTTAGGTTTTTTAGGAGCATGGTGTGGAGATATACATGCTCTATCTAATGGGTCATGGATCGAGTGTTTCGGTAAGGTATGACAGCATCCACGCATATTTTTGTGGATTATCAATGACTGAATATTAATTTTCTTTCCTAGATTTTCACATTTGGAAATCAATAATGTCAATAGATTTTCCATCGCATTAAACATATCATCAGAGCTCATACTAGTATTATTAGGACTTTTCAACTGTGTAAGATTATGCACATCAATGGGTTTTGTCATGGGGAAATGAAATACAAACTCATCCTTGGTGTCAATAGGGTAGGACGGATTGAACAGGACTTGCTCTGGGCAATCCAACTTTGCAGGGGTTAGGTTGGTTACAGGTGAAATTCCATTGTTCGCATGGCCCTTAGTGCTAGATAGTTTTGTCGGTGGGGTAAAAAACATAGGTGTGGATACAGCCTCCATCAGGGTTTGATCAGGGTCAATCCCCAGGTATTCTATCTCTAGATTGTCAGTTGCAGAGACGGCTAGATCAAAACCATGATTTGCGCCTGCTCCTGGTACCATTACCGGGCTGACATGGATTAAGGCTGATGTCATGGGGATTGCATTCTCATGTTCAACATTGCGATTGGGGCGGTGTTCTAGTGTAACCTTATGTGGGTGCATATCGTTATTAATAATTCCATTGTTCCAAGGTACAATATAAGCAATGGGCTCGCTAACAATGTCAGTGGGATCATAACAGGCGACATTGTTCAAAGGAATAGGAATATTCGGGATTAGGGGGGAAGGGACTGGGGAATTTAACATATCACTTAGAAGTTTGGTACTGACACATCCCAGGTCGGTAGTCAGTTCCGTGATAAGGGTATCTTTTGCCAGTTTGATGGAAGTAAAATTCATTTGTGAAAAATTCTTTTTACTATAATATTCTGTTATTTGTTTCGACATAGGTAACGTTTTCTTGGGTTTGGATATCATTTTCGGTATACAAATCCTTCGATTTCTAAGATTTTTGTGAATCGCCAACTCACGCTTATAATCATCATCGTCCATCACAGACAATCAAACACCTAAGCAAACTCAAACACCTAGACAATCTCAAGTGCAATCGTCAATATGGTTGTCTAAAGTGTAGTTAGGTGAGGGAAGGGTGGGATGAAGGGGTAAACAGGGTAGACGGGGGTGGACAGGAAAATCCACAACCTCACCAACAGCGCGTGAGACTAATACACAGGTAGGGGGGCGGGAGGGGGGTGGGGGGGCCGGGTGTGTGTGTGTGTGTGTGTGTGTGTGTGTGTGTTCGAGTTAGCGTCGAGGGATACTAGTGGCTGCACCTAATTGCGAGCATTGGATATTCAGGCTATATTTGTACTAAGAGGACGTATAACAAATAACAACAGAAACAACAATAGTTAGTTAACACACCTAAAAAGACACCTAATAGCAGTTAAAAACCATTAGAAACATTAAAACCATTAGAAACAGTTTAGCTTTGAGACATTTCCAATAGACACGGTGAGCACTATAATGGCGTAACGCAACTAGTATTTACCCATAAAAGCCCTTGCAGAGGTTCTGGCACCCGGCTGCCGACAGCCGGCTACAAGCCAACTACAACCGGCTGCCTAGCGTGCTACACGTAGCACGCAGGCACGGAGCACGGACACTGACACACTTCTCCAGGCACTTCCGCAGTGTGCGTGCGCTCGTCTACTTTTAAGGAAGTAGGAGGTCAGATGGGCGTGTACCTGAGTAGAACAGGTAAAAAATGCAATTTAGGCACTGTTAGGCACTGTTGTAGTACGTATATAATACGTTAGTTGGGTTTTTTAGAGTCCATAATAGTTCTTAAACAGGTAGTGTTCCTCCAGCGTACCAAACGGGCTCGAAAGGCAGAGTCCACGGATCCGGAGCAGGGAGGGAGTCGGACACTGACACACTTCTCCAGGCACTTCTGCAGTGCGCGCGCGCTTGTGCGCGCGCTCGTCTACTTTTAAGGAAGTAGGAGGTCAGATGGGCGTGTACCAAACGGGCTCATAAGGCAGAGTCCACAGATCCGGAGCAGGGTGGGAGCCGGACACTGACACACTTCTCCCGGCACTTCCGCAGTTGCTCCTTTAACACCCAACTCGTTAAAGTGCCACCGTTTTTGACCACCCTTCTTTTTTTCCCATGCCTTTTTTCCTCACTTTTTTTTTGTGCAGAGCAGTCCATCTGTGCCGCACCGTTATCATCCTCCGCCAGAGTCTGGCTCGAGACAGTTTGGCGCTTTTTGTGATTTTAGAATGTTTAGTCACTTAATTAGGTGTCTTTGTTTTCGAGGTAGATAGATCTCAGAACTATCCTCCCCTCCCTTCCTGAGGCAGCAACATTCATTATCTCTTCCTCCTTATCCTCAACCACTGCCAGCTGTACCCCAATAGGTTCGGAAATCTAGGCTACCGGGCCATTGTCTGAACTCGATGTGACCAGAGGCGTAGAGAGGGTAGGGCCTGAGCGGGCAAGGCACACCCAAAATCTGGAAATGCCCACTCAGCAGCACTGTGTGACCATTTACATATGATGTCACTGTGGTGGGCCCAACTACATCAGCTTCAGGCCTGCTTGTTAGACAAGCCTGGCTAGGCCTCTGGATATGACAATAGGTAGACTGTTAAGGGTGGGATCAGATTTCGACAGTAATTCAATGCAGTGTAAAAGTTCCCCATGGGAGCGAATCTCCTCCCACATAATTTTAATACAATTTTAAATACAAACTGCAGTGTGGAAATAGCAGTTTGTAGTTCCAGTGTACAGTTACTTTCAACTAATCAGCCCTCAGCTTCAGCATCGTCCTTGTCACCGCCGAAAGCACAGCTGTGGAACTCAACCTGTTGCCAGGGGTAGATTTTTAGCTAGATATTGGTTCGGTTGTTAAACCAGCTGGCATATCTTATGCCGTTGCTTTTTCCTGTTCTACCTGTGCTGCCTGTGCAACAATGTCCGTCTGTAGAGAGTAGCACAGGTTGAGTAAAGCGTTGCTGTCGATCATTAGAGAGTTGGAGTGATTCTGCGCACTACTAGCAGTTCTTATTTCGGCGTTCTGAGTGCTACCTTTCACCGAGGCCTCAGGTTGAAAATATGCTGTCATTTTCCCATTCGTTAGCTGGGCAGCCGACAGCACATTATCAAAGGGTAGCAGAGCTTGGAAAGCTGCCCAAAGGGAAGCACGACCGAATGGGAGAACTTGGACCCACGGGGTGGGGGGCGGTACGAGCAGTAATTGCAGATGGGCTTTTATTTCGCAAATTGTACCGCCCTTTTTTTGCTTTACACTAGACCACCAAGGAAGGCAATGAGATTGCAAAATGCAGCTCCAAATATTACGCTCCAAACCAGCACAGCATTGCAGACTGTGCTTTTACAATGTGTCCATTTTCAGTAGAAGCCCCTCCAAACCTTGTATCTGGCCTGCAGCCCACAATCACTCCTCACCACTACTGATGGTGTTCATTGGAGATGATATACCTCCCTCAAAGTTACATGTGCCCATATTACAGCTAAATGGACTGCTTCAATTAGATCGTAGAACCCTGGAACCTCCTCCCCGTCAACATCAGACTTGCCCCATCGCTTCTATAGATCAGGAAAGAGCTCAAGACTTTCCTCTTCAAGGAGTGGCTCCGCCCTATCACCTAGAGCCACACACCTTGCATTCCCCGCCCTACTCAGTGATCTGCTCCCCACTGTCTCCTCCCCTGGTTGCTTGTAGATCCATTGCTGCCAATTGCCCACCGTTGCTCTACTCTGGTAGCTCCCTGCTCCCTTTTTCCTGCTTGCCTCACTGTGTTTTTCCCCCTACAATTGTAAAGTGCTCCGTTGCTTCCTGAATCTAGGTCTGCACTCAACAATTACCCTACTAATAAAAATAATAGAAGAGAACCAGTTTGCAATCATTAAAAGGTTAATCCTCTACTGGGATATTTAAATATTGTTCATACCATTTAAAGACACTGTTTACTTAGCTTTTTAGGAACATGAGTAATAAGAAGCCTGTTAAACGTCTCTGTAGATTTGTTTACTTGGCGTTTTCTCCACAAATCTTCCCGATCTCTTCATGCATTAATGGCTACCAAACCCACGTGGGATCAGATCAAAAGTTATTTGTCGTCAATTATGATCTGCTCTAAGATTATGATGTGTCCACTGAAAACACTCCCAGTGTAAATGCTTTTTAGGTAAGTAAAGCCTTGTCTTCTTCCATAGGGTATTATCCAAAAAGTTATATCCTCAGGAGGTTCCCTTATGAAGTCCAATATCTCTGGTGGAAATGGTGGCCGCTTGTCCCAACCATACCAATCCAGGACTGATTATGAATGTCACTTACCGATCCAGGACTGATTATGAATATCATTTAGAAGAGTAATGGGCAGGGGGCGCTGTTGTGCATAGTGAAAATGGCGGCATAGAAGGAGAGCTCCAGTGACTGAAGTACTAGCTGTGCTCCATTATGTGCATTCCGGTGACCAATAACACACCAACTAAACCTGATCTTCGACGGAACCACCAGGGCACAACATTACCGACTCCTGCCCTGAATTGACCACCACAGTGGCGACTGCGACCAGCTGTGACTTTGGGGCCGTTGCCACCGCGGATCGCGCCTGCCGCGTTGAGGCCACCCACGCTGACATAGGCAGAACTACGTAGCCTCGGGAGTGTCAAAACCTACCACTGTGACAATCCTCCGTCACTTCAGCCGAGGACCTGCCACCCACATCTACGAGTGCGACATTGGCGGGTACCCTGGCCCCTACAGCGACTTGATTAACCCTCAGGCTGTATGGTCTGCTGCAGTACCGTCTACAGTGGGTGCGGAGACTGCTGCGCACCACACTGACGGTCCTTGGCAAATGCTGCCTGCTGCTGCGAGGCGAAGCACCGTGGGGCCGACACCACCAACGGCATTGAAGACCCTGTTGCAGCTCCTGATGGAAGTGGTAACTGCCCTGGGCATGGCGCCGGCCCAGAGCCCTACTGCTGTAACCCGGCTGGGTTGGGCAGGCCGGACCAAAGCATTACTGTGTTGCTGTTGCGCCACTGGGGGGAAAATGCTGTGGAGGTCCACCGGACTGAGCCCTTACCATCCACCGTTGGGACATGCGCGGATACCCTGCTGGCTTGTGCAGGATACATTGCGACATCCCATTGAGCCACACTGGAGGTTGATCCCACTCACACGCCAAGGCCCACTCACAGGGCAATAGGCTGCTCTTGGAGTCGCTGCTCCAATCTGGGGCAGGGGTCTACAACCACCATTGCATGCTGTGGCGAGGCAACGGGGTCCCCCCCTAACATGACCTGAGCCACCTCACACCCACCTCCACTGTTGCAGGGGCCCACGGGAGGGGCAGGGCAGCACTCCTCAACCTGTCTACCTCACTTGTACTGCTCCATGCCCACCGCTTTCAGAGGCATACATTACACTGCATCCAAGACAACTACTGACTGACTGAGACACTGCCCTCCCCGCCTTCAATAGCAACCAATGCCCTAGGACCATCTGAAGACCCCCTGCATACAGAAGTAAACCCCAGACTCATGCTTTAGGCACCCCCCAAATCTTTCCCTGCTTTATCATACTGCATCCACATCAAGACACCTGAAGGGCAGCTGTTCTGGTCTCAACGGCTGTAATCACCCTATATCTCCGAACTTATAAATCGCATGCAATTGTGTGACCCTCTACTACTGATACAATCGCGGTGACCGCGATCCCTGTGCAACCAGCTCTGCCGCTGCTAGGGTGAGGAATTGTGCATGAACCTCGGGCAGCCCCCTACTCAAGAAGGAATGCTTACATCTTAACCTCCAACTTACACCCTTAAAGTGGTCCGGCACCCCCCCGAGGTGCAGAGTCAGCATACCCCTGACCCAAGCACACAGAGCCCACTAGCTCTTCAGGTGTAGACAATACAGGGTCGCCCATAGAGGATTGCCATATCAACACTTCAACCATCTCAGCCTGACACCTATCTAGAAGAACCCAACCCATTAAACGGCGCAAACCCAGGGTCACTCACACTGGACTGCAGAGGCACTCCCAGCTGAACTGAGATAAGTATTTTGAGATCGACAGGAGCCATCAATCCCCAGAATCCTCAGCATCCCGGCCCTGACACACCAAGCTAACTTAAATTGCACCTTGCCAGACTCCCCCTCCCGTGCTGGGCGCAGGCACCCATATAACAACGCAATGACAAAAGGGACCGGCAAGAAACAAAGTTCCATAAGCATGTTCGCAAAGACAGCGTCCAAGGCAGTGGAGAGATCGGACTGCACAGCCGAATCCGCTGACGCGCACACGGAGCCCCAAGAGCACAGTGATCTCCAGCGCATGATGGAGTACATGCACGAGGGGTTCACCACACTGCACTCCAAATTGGATGACATCAGTGGCACAATCTGCTCCATTAAAGCCCGATTGAACAAAAGTGACATAAGCATTACTGAAATTGAAAATAGAGTGGGTACAACAGAGGATGAAGTTGGCATGCTTAGGGCAGATATAACTGCGCTATCCCAACAAGTACAAAGCATCAGTAAGAAGAATGAGGACCTAGAGGCCAGGTTGCACCGCAACAACCTAAGAATTATTGGTGTACCAGAGGACAACATTGAGGAACCAAAGGAAGACTATGTGGCGCGATCGCTGATGACCTTCTTGGACAACCCGAAGGTATCGCCGCAATTCGCCATCGAACGAGCACACAGCTCACTGGCCCCCAAGCCCATACCCGGTGCCCCTCCTCACCCTATAATTGTTGTGTGCTCAACTATCGCGACAGAGATGCACTACTTCACGCCGCGTGGGCCAAGGGCTTTTATCCAGACTGCTCAGCGCTCATGCAGGAGGAGCGCAAGTCATTCCCGGTGACCAAAAAAAGCTCTGCGAGCACAACATAAAATACGCAATACTATACCCGGCTAAAATTCGGCTAGAGCACAATGGCAAGGTGTACTTCTTTACGCTACCAGAGGAAGCCATACGTTTTATAGACGAACACTACCCAGGATGACCGCCGTGGTTCAGTCAGCATCATCGACGCCTATCCGCAAACCCTCTTTGACATACTAAAAACAAAGGCAGCCCCTGGGGTGAAGATGCCTCGTCTCCTTACCATGTGATAGAACAGTACCGCCACCCAAGCTGCCCAGCCACCGGAAATCCACTGCCTAATTATCTTACAGTCTAAGCCAGCTGTACAGCACCGGAAGCAGTTGGCACGCAGCCCCTCCATGAAAGGCTGCAAAAATAGTTGGGGTGTTTACACAGGGGATGTCATCCCTCTGATTGGGGGAGGGATGGGAGTGGGGGAAGGAGGTTGGGATAAAATTGTGGAAAAAATCTTAAACATGTTTTTATGTTTCGTCCCCAATCTCAGCACACGCAGAAGAAGCACCCCAAATCACTGAAGGTATGATACTGTTGCAGTTAACAGTCACTATGCACGCAGACTGGATGTGGGTTGAATCAATACACCTAATTAGTTGGAATGTACACAGCCTTGGCAACCCGACTAAAATGTGACGCCTGCAACTGTACCTAGAATGACACAAGGCACAGATCCTGTTTTTGCAAGAAACGCATGCACTGGCTCAAGAGGCATTTGCAAAGACATGGGGCCCACAAAGTTTCTACACTACATACTCACCCCAATGCAGAATAGTCATGACCCTTATACACAAATCTATCCAATACACTCATATCAAAGCCCAAACAGACCCATTTGGACGATATGTCCTGTTACATGGAAAGTTATGCTGACAGGATGTAGTACTCCTAAACACGTACGGTTCCAACATCGACAATCCCAATTTCTACATAGAGATGGTTGATCTACTCAATCAATACCCCCTTATCCCCACTCTTTGGGGGGGCAACTTCAACACCATAATGGACCACGGCCTAGAAAGATCTGGTTCCTGCCCCCCCGCCAGCCAACCAAAGCTGCACAGGTGCTCCAGGTAGGCCTCAGTGAGCACGGCCTGGTAGACGCTTGGAGGGTTCTGAACCCAGGAATAAGTCAATATTCGTACTACTCTACAGTCCACAACTCCTACTCCTGTATAGATGGGTGGCATATCTCTGATACGCTGATTGGTAACCTGCACGGAGCTGAAATACTGACCAGAACGTTCTCCAACCACTCCCCGGTAACAATAAAGATATCAATGGGAACTGCCTCCAACAGAGACAGAGGGTGGAAGCTCAAGCCGCAATCCCTACAAGATCCTGTGTTTCAGGCCGAACTCGCCAAACACATAGATGAATATTTTAATTGAACAAGGGCTCTGTAGGTACACAGGCAACACTCTGGGGGGCCTTCAAAGTGTATATCCGGGGGGTCACCCTGGCATCCGAGACTGGGATACTCAAATGCATACGCGCCGACATACATCCAGGCGCATAGTCCTCTTACTCCTGCCATCTGTACATATTGTATTGTCTATTGCCTGTACTTTCTGCTGCCTATCTGTATATATGTATATGATCCTGACATTACTTATACTTTGTGTATCTATATATTTTTGTTGTTGTAACTAAGCTTCACAATTTCATGTAAATGTTGCGCACTGTAACCTGAGGGTATGCTTGTGCATTACAAATAATAAAACAAACAAACAAACAAACGCAGTGAGACTCGCCTGCGTGGACTCGAGCAACAGCTAGCAGCAAATCCTGGTAACCAAATCATCTTAGGGGAGATGGAAATGGAACTAGACAAGTTCCGGCAACAAGCGGATAGGGAGCTTAAGTTCCTAGACAGTCCAAATCAGGCTCGGAAATATGGCGAGAGCGAGCAACCTGGCAAGCTACTTGCGAGAGTAGTCCGACAAGCTCGGAGCAGCCTGCACGTCCCTGTCATACAAAATGCAACCTGGACGACGGTCCATACCAGTGAGGGGGTGAGTCAAGAATTCCACGCATTCTACACAAAGTTATATGCTAACACTGACACAGCAACCCCCCAGGAAATAGACGGTTACTTGGAGGGCCTCCCCCTGACAACCCTCTGAGCAGACACCAGGGTGGCTTTAGACAGCCCCATTATCCTAGAAGAGATCTCCGGCGCCATAGACAAACTACCAACCGGCAAAGCCCCTGGCCCGGATGGCCTAACACTTGAATTTTTAAATCTATACTGATCCCTGAATTTCTGGAGATGTGGTCCCTCTCAACTGCGGTGCTGCCACCCACTCTATGGGAGGCAGTGAACTCAGTCCTGCTCAAGCCAGGTAAACCCCCAGAACAGTGTAGCTCTTATAGACGCCATTCACTTATTAACATTTTCGCAGAAGTGCTGGCCCTCCGGTTGGCCCCCTACATGACACATATTGTACACCCAGGTTTTGTCCCTGGATGGTCTACGGCATTAAACTTACGACACCTATTTACTATCATGGCACAAATAGACCCCAGGGCGCAGGCAGTTGCTGCAGCCCCTTGCAGCAGCCCTGGACATACAAAGGGCATTTGACTCCGTGTCCTAGCAGTTCATGTGGGCAGTGCTAGAAAAGTACAACTTTGGACCAAACTTTATCTCATGGGTTAAATTACTATACGCACACCCAGTAGCTAGAGTGAATACAAATGGCACCTTATCACCCCCAATTACAATGGAGGGTGGGACTAGACAGGGCTACTCACTGTCGCTGCTACTGTTTGCCATGGTGATGGAACCACTGGCGGAAGACATACGAAGTAAACACATGCACAGGGGAGTCCGGCTCTTAAGGGAACCTAAAATCATCTCATTGTATGCCGATGACACTTTATTATTCATCTGAAATCCCTCCAGCCACCTGGCACCTATAATGCAGACTGTCCAAAGATTCTGTTCCATGTCCAAACTTCGAGTCAATTGTACTAAATCAGAAATATTTCCATTAACTGACACTTCCAACCCTCCCCCAGACTTAATGGGCTTCACATGGTCGCTGTCAGAAATAAAATATCTAGGGATTACGGTGACACGACAAAAAGCTTCCCTGTATCCACGAAACCTTGGCCACTACCTACCTCAGCTACACACTAAACTCCACACATGGGCAAAACTCCCAATCACTATCGCAGGCCGAGCTGCGCTCCTAAAAATGCTAGTTCTCCCCAAACTGCTATACTACTTTGTCAATATCCTGCTCTGGCCTGGAATGGGGTTCTTTGAAACGCTAGAAAAAGCAATAAACAGCTTCATGTGGCAGGCAGGTGCAATACGGCTCAAATGGGACAAACTGGCCAGACCGTATGACAGTGGGGGCCTCTCAGCCCCTAACTTTGTGCAATACTGGGTGGCAGCGCAAGCGCATGAGGCCGCCTACTGGTTTGAAGTGGACGCGCCACACGCCCACTTAAAACTAGAAAGGCTATCAGTCGGTTCCCGTGACCTGCATTCTCTAGTACTCCCACCAAACACCGGATCACAAACAGACACAGACCCAGTAACCGTAACGGCCTTAGCGTGGGCAAACATTTGGAAGATCCTGAATAACCCCAAACCATACCACACTCATTTGCCACTATGGAACTTTATCCCAACATTGTCCAACATAAGCAAGACCGATGCACATCAGTGGGCCCTCGACGGATATGAAACAATCGGGGATGTCTACAAAATTGATTCCTTTGTAGAATTCTGTGACTTGACTAAACCCCCCCGTAGGCAATCAGTGCAATGGTTACAGTACTCCGGGCTACGCCGTGCAATTAAACACACGTGGGACACATTCCCGATACAACCGCCTAACGAACCTCTGCTTGACACCATTATGAGGGGCACCACCCCCGGGGGGATAGTGTCCAGACTATACGGAGCATTGCAAGACTAAGGCTGTAAACCCCTGACAAAACATAGAGAAGCCTGGACTGGGACCTCGTGGAGTGCATTACGGATGAGGGGTGGGAATCCATGTGCCTACCAACCCAGGAAGTGGCCTACAACACGACATTCTGCCTGATACAGTACAAAGTATTGCACCCCTTCCATTACAACCCCGTCCGGCTCTACTGAATGTCACATACACACCCACCCACATGCCCCAGATGCTCTACAAGTCAAGCGAACTATATACATATGTTATGGAGCTGCCCCATGCTAGAGGAGTTCTGGTGTGGAGTGTGCAAGACCATGTCGACTATACTGTATACTGAAGTCCCCCCACCCCCCGCCCCGTCAAACTGTTTACTTCATCAATTCAAACACTTACGTGGCGGACCCGGTAAACTTGTAAACTTGTGTATGCTCCTAGCAGTCCGATGCAGCCTGTTGTCCTGGCTCCGCCCATCTTGCCCTATTGTTCACCAATGGCTCGCAGCAATTGCTTGGGCAGCAGACATGGAGGAGTGCTGGTCTGCATTACAGCCTTTGACCTCCCGGCCTAAAGGCATATGGACCCCATATCACAACTATCGTATGTCTACCCAATGTAACGATGACAGTGCTGAAGACTCGCCAGCCGAAACGTGAGTCAACAGCGGTCCTGCCAGTAATGGATCCACCCAGCGCTCCTCCAGACTACGTATTGGGGACAGCGGGCATCTATTCAATCATAATGCTAACTGTGATGGCATGTTACTCATGTTTCTGTCTCTATGATCGATGCTGATTACACCGTTCTTGTTTTAATGTTGAACAAACTTTCTTAAAAAAAGGTTAAAAAAAGAAAAAGAAGGGTAATGGGCAATGATTCTGGTTTGCAAGTATTCTCCAATTTAGGATCATCAAGACATCTACCAGCCTTCACATTTGTAACACCAGCCTGGAAATGGGTTACAGGAGTGAACCATGACAATGCTGGCATACAAAGCGATTGGGCCTCATTACGACTAGTGCGGAATGGGTTTAACGGCGCCGGTAATGGTGCCGGCGCCGTTAAACCCACCCTGCACTATTACAAGGTCCCCTCGCGGGACCGGCTCTGGACGTCTGGTTTTTCCAGACGTCCATAGCGGGTCCCACGAGGAAACCAGGGAGCTAACAACGGGCCCGTAATTAATGGGCCAGTTGTTAGCTCCCTCCACATTCCCATTGAGCCCTATGCGAGCTCGAATGGGAATGGGGAAGGACCGGGCCCTGTTTTCCTGAAGGAGGAAATACCGGGCCTTCCAAAGTTGGAAAGGCCCGGTATTTTCCCATTCAGGGAACCCGGACCCGGACACGATTTTGGAGGCAGCCATGGTGCTAATAGCACCATGGCTGCCTCCAAAGTCGTAATGCGGCCCATTGTCTTTGGTTAACATACTCCACTGCCTATCAGGGATCCAACATTCAATGATGTGTTGAGATCACCAACTGCTGGCTATTTTCACCGATTTTCACAGGCCTCCTTAACGGAGAACAACTCGTTTTCAAAATATGGAGAATTATACTGTGCACTATTCAACTTGGTTCATTCTGCCGGACACATGCGTCTGAAATGATACAGTGCCAGTAGAAATGTTTCAGGTATCAGTCTCCAAATAACGTTTCTTAGAACAATTTGGTTGTCGCTAAACATGAGTAAAAAACTGACATTTGTTTAATTTCTGAAATGTTCCTTCTTCCTTGCCCTAAACAAGCTTCACCTCTTGCCTGTTTAACTGGGCAGGAGGAGTGACAGAACTAAAATAGCTAGTAATAGGCCATGTATTAAAGTGTAGATATCTAAAATAGCTTTGGAAATAACTTTGGATCTCATTTTACAATTTTGGGCTGAGGCTAATCAAGTACTGCCTTTAATTTTGACCAATCCTAGCACTATTTGCTGGGGAAAACTCAATTAGTAATATTATTTATGTGTGTGTTAGGTTGACATTCTTATTCAGCGACCTTAGGTGAGCCCCCTTACATTTTTACCTTCATCTTATGGTTCACCTAAATCATGGTTCCCTAGTGAGCCCTCAATCGTGGCCTTACTGGCAATGTAACTCTGTGTTATGTGTGTCCCTAGGAGTTCTCCCAGAGCACGGTGTCGCAAAAGTATGCCGTACTCTATTAATGAAGCAGGTTACTCTGCTCACCTCCTTGTGTAGCTCACTGCCTGATAGAAGCTCTTTGTGCAATTTTAGAAGCATGCATGGTAGAACAGCCGTTTAGCTTTTAGCGAATAAAGGATTGTTCTGTGGAGGACCCCATTAAAATGGCGACCTAGTTTCTTTGTTTTTTTATTCACTTTATTTATCATTTTGAAAGTAAAACATACAAGAGAAAAGTAACATGTACATATCCATTACACCAGAGATATGCATTCAAATTGTGTAATACTTATAATAACAATTAACTAAATCTAACCAAACTTGAATCCAAAACTTTTAAAACCTGAATACACTACCACAAATCCCTATCTATAGTTGAAAGTCAAACATCTCAAAATAAAAAAGACAACAACAAACACAACACACAACTTCAAGTACGAAAATAATAACCCCCATCCATCCAGCCAAAAAATAATGCATGTAATCGGTGAACATCAACTGTATAATTAATTGAAAGAACTCCATGTTCTATGGTTATACTAATACCCTGTTAATCCATCCTGTTCTCACACTGCCCATGTCTCCTCTCTCCCTGCTCGATAATAATATCATCGAGAAAGGTGTTCACGGTAGGGAGTCCCCTATCACAATATCTAGACTGTTCAAAACATCCATCCAAAAAATAGATACCATTGAGCATGACCACAGCATATGAAGCAGGGTACCCCCATTAAAACCACAACCCCAACAGAGATCCTTATCCAACAATCGTAGCTTGGCCATTCGAGTAGGGGTCCAAGAATATCCATTCCAAGTTCCTGGGACATTGCTCTGTTTGCCATCTAAGCATGGACATGAAAGCATGGAATATAAGTTCATGGCCTTCCTTGGACTCCAGCTTGGGAACTAACAAGGATTGTATCTGGACAGGGGCTTGAAAGGGTGTCTGCTATTCACTGATTATTCCACATCTTTTATTTATGCCTGGGAAGAAGTCCCAGAAGGATTGGATGTGGCGACCAGCCATGACTGGATGGCTGCTCAATGTTTGAATGGTGCAATGTACCCGACTGTATCCAGTTCCCAAGAGTGCTCTAGAATAGGTGTTTCTTCACTATACCTTTCTCATTTGCCAGGACTCACCTGGAAGCAGTTGGACGAACTGAACCATCTGAAGAAGATGAGGTCTCTACTAAAGCATCTGCTCTAATGCTGCAATCCCAAATCAAAGTGTGGCTGGGGTCTATGCAGACCAGATGTCCATCCGCAGCCACATCAGTGCTCCCTTTCCCTCACCCAGCAGTTCCCCACGTCACTCACATCGTAGCTGGATCATTGAACCTCCTGCTAGGAATGGCAATTGATAGCATCTACTGTCAACTATTGCACAAAACACCAACTTACCTTTGTCAAATTGCTGGGCCACTGACAGCATCACGTTGACTACAGAGACTTTAATCCATGCGACTGAAGTAGCCACACCATACCCCAGCATCCGATTTGTCTTTCTGCATTCCACTAAACCTCATCTTTTGTCCTTGCATCATCCTCTCTTGGCCAGTGGGTCACACCTGCATACCCTGCATCATTGTTGCCCTATTGTGGCCAATCCTACACAGTGGGCTCAGGAAATCTCTTCTAGGAATATGATAGTCATATTTGTCGAGCTGGGAATACCACCAATGTGCATATTCCTATTACATTGTTTACTTAACATGTTGGTGATCTTCTTCCATATCTTGTTGGTATAACAGAATATCTCCCAAATACATGATAACATAAACATCCAATATGGGCTGAAATGTATCATCCATAATACACCTTGCCACTCACCTTGCGGCTTCATTTTAACTAGGCTGCAAGCACCATGAAGATCCTTTACAAAACTACGGTAGTAATCCTTTATTCTAACTAATGACTAAATAATTAATGGTAAAGGTCCATGATTGTATTGTATTGTATTGCATTGTACTTGTAATTTGTATAGCCCCAATTTTACCATTACTATAGTCTCTATGCGCTCTTAGTGGGAATGCCATTGGAGGACTGCATTCCAGAGTATTGGAGGTCATGGTTATAATGCGTCTGTGCATTTGCCAAAAAAGGCTTACTCGCCTGGCCAGGCACGAGTAGAAAAACAACCCATGCGGTTAGGCATGTGGATGGGTGCTGAGAAGAGTAGGGTGGCGTCTGTACTAGAGACTCTCTATGTGTTCCGCGTGCCCAAATTTATCGTGGGAATGCACTGCATTCTGCTGTCAGAGGTGTTGAGGGGTAGTCTGGTGTAAGTATGCAGAGAATACATGTGTACAGCACAACCTAAGGTTTGTTGTAGTCCTTACTGTATACTGATGTGTGTGGTTAGCCATGCCTGTGGCCAGTGGAGTGATGAATTATACGTACCTTGCCACCATTGGTGGCGCTTTGATGTTAGGGCGCCCGCTCAGGTATTTGGCTTCTTCTGATACATAAATGTAATATTAATGCCATTAATATTCCTCACATGTAAGTAGGAATCTCTGCTGATTTTGTAGGTGGTTAACTCCTGTGTACATACACTTTGGGCCTCATTACGAGTTTGGAGGCAGCCATGGAGCTATTAGCTCCATGGCTGCCTCCGAACCGGGCTCCTTTTCTGGGTTCCTGCAATGGGGATTTACCGGGTCATTCCGACATAGGAGGACCCGGTAAGTCCTCCTTGCAGGAACCATTCCCTATTCCCATTTGAGCCCCCATATGGCTCAATGGGGATGGAGGTAACAACGGGCACATTATAAGTGTCCCGTTGTTACCTCCTTCTTCCCTCGCGGCACCCGGAAAGCACGCCTGGTTTTACCAGGCGTCCGATCCGGGTCTCGCGATGGGAACTCTGTAATCAGCCCTGAAGGAATTAAGGGGGCCGGTCCCGTACCGGCCCCCTTTATTCCGTGAGCGCAAGCCTCGTAATGAGGCCCTTTGCCTACATAAGTTCTCTACAAGTTCCATATAAGCATGTGGTATCTGCTTTCAACCACTCTCAACCTGTAAGAGGCTGGGTGTTAGTAGATAGCTCACTGAGACTATGGGCCTCATTACGAGGTTGGAGGCAGCCATGGCGCTATTAGCGCCATGGCTGCCTCCAAAATCGTTCCGACTCCGGTCTGGTGGATGGAGCAATTACTGGTGCATTCCGAGGTCGGCAAGACCGGTAATTCCCCATTCACCAGATCCATTCCCCATTCCCATTTGAGCCCCCATAGGGCTCGATGGGAAGGGGGAAGGCGGCAATACCGGTACCGCATATTGCGGTACCGTTATTGTCCCCGACATCCCTTTGCGGGTCCCGTCCTTAACGCCTGGTAAAACCATGCGTTAAGGAAGGACCCGCAAAGGGAACTCGTAGTATGGCAGTAAGGGATTACCGGCACCGGTGCCCTTACCGGTGCCGGTAACCCCTTACCGCCCACCTCGTAATGAGGCCCTATGATTTAGAAGAGAGCCACCTCGATCTAGATATTCTGAGGTACAACTAGGTTTGGTGCGTGTGTGTGTATGTGTAAATATATATTTCGTTATTTATTTATTGGCGAATGGGTCCAGGTTAGAAATTGTATTTTTCTCCTGTGCATGGGTCTAGTTACTCAGTTCATTCGTAAAAGGGTCAGGGCTGGTCTGGGAGCCAAAAGTGGAGCTGCAAAGGTTTTTCAAAGTGGCCCCATATTAACATATACCGGACGTTTTGTGACAAATGATTTACTTCATCCCGCTCAAAAGAGGCTCAGGGTGCAGAGGCCCACCTGGAAATCTCCTAAATCCCCTGTATGCCAGTCCTTCACTGATGAGGATGAAGCTGCATGGCTTATTGGGATTTGCATTACCTCAAATGTAGGTTTGGGCACCGGTGCGAAGCATTTAGAGAGATTACAAACAATACACCCTCCTTTTGAATACGTCTCTGCAAGCATTCTTGAAAGATTAACTCCAGGGTGTGCCTCTTCTAGTGTATCACTGCATTAGGCATGGTTGACTGGGGATTACCCAAACTAATGTGATAGTCTGGCGCCTCATTAATAACAAGTCAAATCTTTACTCTGAACCTATAGTAAAACACAGTCACATGACCCCCCTCAGATTAATGCACCTCTAAAGCCAGCCTTAAAATGTGTGTCACATGACTAATCCCATCGTGAGATGACGGTAAGTAGCTTCCCCACAGTTCCTCCCATCCTTGCTCTGTATCAAAACCTACCAGAAAACCTTATTGTGGCTGCTCGATTGAAGTGTTTATAATTCTTACATGATGGATCATCATTGTAGAGGAGCGGAGAAAGCCATACCAATGCACGCATGCCAAGAGTGGAAATACGAAAAAGGGTCATTGGTTGGATGATTTGGAAACATTGAGGGTTAGCTGAGAGTGAACATATGTGGAAATGTATAAATGGTCACATGCTGCAACATAAACATATGGCTAATGCTAAATGCAATAATTTCCCATGCTTAACTCTGGCATATTGTCCATATCTGGGATTTTATCTTTGCCTCGGGTGGCTCTTTTGTCTGTTCTATATTGAATTGGGTCTCTTTTAAGCTATATTTCTAAACAAACTGTTAAGGGCGGAAAAAAATAATTTGTTACTTCCCCAAATTGTTTGATAAGATTTGGTTCCAACAGCAAAAGTGTGAAATCTGTTTTTGCAATGAAATTGACAGGGTCTAGGCGCACATAAGATTCAAGGTGTAGAGAAGCAGACGTGTACATCATTGATAGAACCCGTTCCCCTCACCTACGACATATTGGATGAAGGACACGAAGACACTGTACATGACACCAGGTAGCATTCCTATATTGCATCGGGTGTATGAGAGACAATGGGCGTCATTACAACTGAGGCGTTAAGGGTTAACGCCGTCGTTAACCCTTAACGCCTGATTCCGATTTTAACAGCTGCTTTTAGCAGCCGTTAAAATCCATGGCGCTAACCCGCCATGATGCTAATTACGCCACCGTAATTTACGCTGGCGTAATTAGCGCCTTCCTCAATCCCATTATGCCCTATGGGGCAAAAATGGGAATGGGGAAGGGAAAATGGGAAATGGGGATTTACCGCCCCACTCACCTTGGAATGGGGCGGTAAATCCGCCATCCACCATGGTGTAAACATAGTTTACACCATGGTGGTAAAGTTGGCGTAATTACCGCCTGGGTCGTAATGACCCCCAATATGCACTCAGACAACCATATCGAATCTACCCCCGAACTGAAGTGCTAGCGGGATATTTGCAGACACCACTGAACATCGAAGAGCTGAAAAGGAAATCTGCCAGGTGTAAAGTGATGTCATAAGGAGAAGACACAATGACGCACAGAAACAATATAAGAATACTTAAAGAATGAAGATGTAACTGAAGAAGCAAAGTAAACATATACAAGTGAGAAGAAACCATATGCACAAAGAAGCTAAGTAACCAGATGAGTAGTAAATGTGTATATGCAGAAACACAAGGTAGATAAGTCAAATAGAAGCTTCCTGCAATAGAAAATATAACACAGGTAAATGGGCCATGTTGAAAAGATGGACGTCAGCTCTGAATAAAACTAAGCAAGAAGCTTGAAGGAGAAAGACCAGGGTGCAGAGCTGACAGATGCTGAAAATGGATTTGCACAGCAACAAAGCAAAACTGTTGGCCAGAGAACAAGGATGCCACAGCAAGAAGCAACTGCAGGGTACAAAGGGAGTCAACGAGGATAAGCAATGTACGCAGGACATATTTCTCTTAGATTAAGTAAATGAGCAAACATTCATGAATACCAAGTATTGAACAATTAAAGATGCAGAAAGCATATGTGAGACAGAGCAACTGTGTTTCGTTTTGCTTACGTGCTGCTAATGAGCAGAATGTCCAAGGTTGGGAGAGAATGCCAAACAATCATGAGGGACTATCCAATGGTGAGTATACACTGTTGAAGGGGCCAATCCGGTGTTGTTATGCTGCTATAATCTGTATTATATGTAGATAGAGGGAGGTTCAAGGTAGGTCTGCCTGATGAGGGGCAGCCAATTATGTTAAGTAGATATGTTCCCCTAACTAATCCCTCCATCCGATATTATTCGCCAAGGTATAAAGCCTTTGTGTAACCAAAATGTAACTGAGAGTGTGTGGGCTCCGATTTGTTGTTCGCCAGGTTTCCCTACTTTATTGAGGTGATAATGAAGTAGTATTTTTTTCCATATTCTTTGAGTCTGTCTGGTTATTTGGGTCCAAGATCATTTATTATGTTTATCCCTTTCTGCTCATAATAATGCCCAAAGATGCTACTGTACACAGGTCACCCTGTAAAATGGGCAGGATGCATGATACCAGTTAGGGGGACCGGTCCAAGTGGTTCTGGCGCCTGTCAAAAAGCAGAGTGGGATCAATTAGACGCTTAGACCAAACTGGCAATTTAAAAGTAAGAGGTTCAACACAAACAAGTAACAGGGTGGCTCATCCTCTGGTTGAAATAAGTGACAAACAAATAATAGGATTAGTTACCCTCATGCTAAAATTAGTAAACAAATAAATTCCTTATCTAGAATAAACAATCTCAAAGTCTGGGTCCCCATCCTACCTGACAATACACAGAGTATGATAGTCACTCACAGACTGAAGTGTTTTGAAAGCCCGCAACACTTCTTTCACCAAGTCCAGGGTGTGTTCTCATCCATTTCACTGGATCTAGGAGGACTAGGTCCAAGGATAATGCAGTACAAATATGACAACCAGTGGGACGAGAAAGAGGGTCACCAAGTGTAGTCCCCAGGATCTCTGCCTGGCCTTTGACAGGTTACCTGGTATGTCGCAGCTAGAGTTTACTAACCATGGTACACTTCATCCCTGACCAATTTACAACCTCCAGCCTCTGATTGTCTTCCATGCACTTCAGTAATGCTACCATTCCTGGGGATTCCTTCTTCAATCTGACCTTATCTATAGGTCACCCCGCTTTCTGCCCTTACTGGTTCACCAGATGTTGGGCATATCTGGGGCACCTACCTCTTTGTCTCTGCCTTCCCGATCTTTTCTTCTCTCCTCCTCCTTTTACTTTCTGCGCCAGTTCCTGCTTCATACTATTATCTTCTTTCTACATTGTCCTTAGTTCTTTTAACCACCTCTGACCTTCTTACCACTACTTCTTGCTCTTGCAGGATTCTACTCTTCCTCTCCCCTGGGTCGTCCAACTCCTGTCTTCCTACTATACCACCTCTTCCTTATCTTCTGACTCTCCATCTTCCGATCTCTCCCCAAGGCTCCTTATTCGCTCTCCTCCCAGTCTTCTGTGTTTATTTGATGTTATATTATGTTATTGTGATGTATGCCGCGCACTGATGCCATTTTCATAGTCTCCAGGTTCCTGGGTGTCTCCCCCCAGACTAAGTGTTCTCCCTCCTCCCGACCTCTCAGCCTCCTGCTGTTTTTTGCCCCATCTTTCTGCCGCACAATCCTGCCTCTTTACTCTCCTCCAAGTCACTTTCTTTTCTCATCCAGCCACTTCCTGTCCACTCCTCACAACCATCTCCAAAATAATATTTCTCACTCTCTCTCTCTCTGTCTCTCTCTCTCTCTCTCTCTGGCTCTCTCTCCCACTCCCCCCCCCTTCTCTCTCTCCCACTCTCTCTCTCTTTCTTTATCTCTCCAAACTAGCAAAGCCTTCTGACACAGGTCCTTGACCCTACTTTCCAGACTCTCTCAGGTGTGTCTCCTTCTGCAATTGGCATGGAGATTGGTTGAAGGGTCCCCCCACTGGGGATGACATACAGTTTTAATGTGGGACTTTAGGCTGGTTAGTTCCTCTGCATGTGTTGTCCTGCCTCTGCTTGCCACACCCTAGCCCCACCATTCGGGAGGGCTTGCTTAGCTTAATAGGTCTTAAGGTGTATGTGCGGAGGCCTTGTGGTTCTGGATATGATTTCTGCACCCGTGCATAGAGAGCGGAGAATGCACTCACTGCCGACTCTGCAAGATCAATGTGCATTATTGCTCCACTAAAAGGGACTAGTCTGATTAGGTGGCCCCTGTGACAAGTCCATGCCAAGCTTGCTGGAGACAATAGGGTATACAAGATGATCCTCCCAACACTTCTACCGGCCCCTTCATCTCATAGCAGGAAGAATGGCCTGGCCCCCCTGGTGGCCCCAACACCTAGTGCAAGGTAGAACACTTTTCCAGATGCCTAAATCCTCTAGGGATCTCATCACAAGTTAATGATAACTATTACTATGCCCTAAAACAAAAATAAAACAAAAACATTGCATGCATTTCCTATACCTTACATTTAAAAATTACATTATGATAAAATTAGAAATAAAAAAAATCTTCACAATTATTTGCAAGAAATCTCTGCTTATTTTGTGAAGTTTCCTATCATTACTTGATCATGGTTTCATTATCTATTGGCAAAAACAAAGTGATCTCATTCTCCCATCCTCATCTAAACACACAGTCCCTGGAATGCTCTTGTGCACCTCGAAGGGCAAAATGGAAACATTGGGTTGCAAAATCATACACATAAATTCATACACATGCTTTGTGAAATATTTAAACCATAGAATACCATACAAGCTGAGTTACATTTTTAGACACTTAGTTAACTCTTAGTCTAAATTCATGTTTTGTAAAAGTATTTATTGTAATGTAAAACTTCGAGGAGACAGCAGGTACTTTAGCCCATGTTCCTTTATTCGTGATGTTACATGTAGGTAGCGCAGTTAAGGGACAGAGCCCCAGAGAGCAGGGACGTCATTTCACCAAAATGCCAGGGGTAAGTGACATCACAATGCCACGCCCCAAGAGGGATGTCACAGGAAGTGATGTCATTTGACCACACCCCCATGTGACATCATGGGGAGTTGTGTCATTTGGCCATGCACCCGCGTGACATCACCTATCTGTCAGGGTTATAGTTTAGATTTGAGAGATTAACAGTTGCAACCTGTTCAAACTCTGCCCCTAAAAGGAAGGAAACCCCTAGGTCCCGAAAAAGAACTGAAGTGAAGCATGCATTCAGCTTCATACAGTTTGAATTTATTTTTGTGGTATTCTCTGATTCAATGAAAGAGAGACAGCAATCTTTAGTGTTGGGACAACTAGGACATGGTCGCAATGCATAAATAGATAAGGACTAACAGATCAGATAACACATGCTATCCATTTTCAATATGTTGCTTCATGTTCATTTACCTGTCACAGCGGTCACAGATAAGGCTGGATGTCAGCTGCTCAATGGTAGTACTGTTTACTGGTGTTGAGAAAACAGAAAGGAAGGAAATCCAACGCGAAGATGCTGGTCCAGATGCAGATCTGAAAATAAAAACAAAATATCCCAATGGAAGAATCATTTGTGCAACACCACACCATATTAATTTGTAATAGAATTTTAGAGTGCACACATCATGCAAAGACAAACTGGACCAACCACAGAGGCTCTGCACATGACAGACTTAGAGACTGACTTCAGCCCGGCAACGATTCATCATTAACCTCCTGTGACTCAATGGGACGCATGTTATATCATTGCCCTAGGATCTCTAGGAACTAGCTCTGTAGGCCGCAGCAGGCCCAGGCTGAGTACCAGTATGTGCTGCTCACCAACTCGCCTGTGGCGGCGGGTGGCCGCAGCAGGACGCCTTGCCCGCGCCTGCCGAATAGCTATTTCGGCAGGCTCAGGCAAGGAGCAGTTTACATAATGTTCTTGTGTCACAATGTGAAATCCTAGTTAAATACATTGCAAAATGCATAGGCGCAGGCCACAGTTGACTTGGATTTCATCTGCTCGTTGTTGATTTAAGCAGTTTAATTAACATAATCTGTTGGATAATCATTGTTCAACCCAAAGTGGCAGACATCTTTAACCCTCCCGTTTGCATGCCTGAGATGCTAATAACAATATGCACCTCAGAGGGTGGACATACTGGCTGTTAACTAACTTGGGCCCAAAGCAAACTGGTCAGTAAAGCCCTCCTCTGCAGTATATATATATATATATATATATATTGCTTACATAATGTCAGTCTATTCCATAACTGCAAGGGTAAACAATAAACGTAGCTGATGACTTCTTTTTGTGAGTCTCTTACAACAAAAGAAGCATATCACCTATGTCTAAGTAGGAGCCTATCACCAACCCAGTCGCTCACGTTTCTGGTGAGTTTCTCTCACGATGAACATGCTTTGTTATATATGGGATGGAGCTTTACACATGCCAGATCAAGGTACCAAAAGTGGTGTTAGCAATGATGTAACTGGTGTATTAATGCCTTCTGAATCGGCCTGATGCTGACATATCAAAGGCGACCTGACTGACTGAATGCTGTTTTTTGTGTGTATAGGTTTGTGTGTGCAGTGTAGTATTGTGGATTACATGACCAGTGCAGTGATGGGTTGGTTTGTGAATGTGTGTCTGTATGCAATGCAGTGCTGTGATCGGTGTGTGTGTCTGGGTGTTTGTGTGCACATGCATTGCAGTTCTGTGGGTTGGGTGTGTGCAGTACAGTGCTGCAGTCAATGTGTATGTGCAGTGCAGTATAGAGGTTGTAAGTGTGTATGTGTACATTGCAGGGCTTTGCTACGCTCCGTGTAGGTGTGAGAGAAGTACAATCCTGGGAGTAGAGAGTGTGTGTGTGTGTGTGTTTTTTTTTTTTGCAGGGCTTGAGGTTGTGTGTATGCCAGCACAATTCAGAAATGTGTGGTGTGTGTGGGGGCAGGGATGTCAGTGTATATGTGCCTTTGCAGTGCACTGTTGGAGCAGTGTGTGAGTTTGAGTCTGCGCAATGCACTGCCAAAGTGGCACTGCGGGTGCAATGCAGTGATGGTGGTGGTCTTTATGTATGCAAGGTGGTGCTGGGTGTGGTGCGCATGCAGTAAAGTCTTGTGGGAAGTGTGCGTGTGTGTGTCTATAGTGCTGTGCAAGTGGTGTGTGTTTATGTGCAGCACAGTGCTCAAGCAGTGTGTGTGTGTGTTTATGTGCGGGGAGTAGAACAGTACTTGAGATGGTGTGCGTGTGTATATGTGCAGAGTACTATAATGGGCCGTGTGTGTGTGGGCAGAGTCCATGTGACTGTGCATTACAGGGCTTGTGCAGTTTTTGTGTCTGTGCAGCGCACTGCTCGGATACCATTGTGGGCGCAGTGAGTGATGGCGGAGGTGGGTAAGTGTACAGTGTGTTTCTGAGAGTTATGTTTGTGTAATAAATGACTGAGGGGTGTGTGTGTGTAAGCAGTGCATTGTATATTTGTATACAGCAACGTGCTAGGACAGAGTGTGTGTGCGTGCACAGTGCTAGGGATGGTATACTTAGTGAGGACTCAAGAGATTTTTTTTTTTTAAATTGCATTTTAAATACTTAGGCCAGAGGTTGCAAACTATTTCACATATAGCTTGGATGTGATTTACATGAACTAAAATGTAAAGCGAGTGTTGTGATAAGACTTTGTATTAGGGTAGAACTTCATTCTGATAGTGTTTCCCTTCCAATTGGGTTACTTAAACATTGTAGACTTTACATTTTGTTCCTTCACTTGCCAAAGCAGAAGCAACCTCCACTGCTCGGAAAAACAAAACAAGCAACAGTCTCACTGAGTGCCAACCTGGCCACCCACGAGGAAGAAGTAGCCACCTACACTAGAACACAGGTAATTATTGCCCTTAACAACAACATTAAACTACAATAGATCACACAGAGTACTCTGGCAACAGAAGAACTCATACTCACAAAGCACACCTTAAGAAAGACAACAGTAAATGAATGCTGTCACAAAGCATTTTCAAAAAAAAAAAGTTAATTATCTAACTAATCTTTAGTTATAACTGGTAAGGAAATAAATGAGAAGGCCTAGGTAACAATTCATATCAATTAGGGGCAGCACTATAAATGCCAACAACCCAGAAAAAAGGCCACAACATGTAACCACTGGCACCCACAGGACAGAAGAAAGAGCAGTGTCACTAACATAAACTGAGGCTAAACCAAGCAGATAAAACCTCAGCAGGGGTCACGGCACAACATACAACCCACGTTCATAAAACACAGTAGGGGCCCTAGCACGAGACCTAAACTAACTAACAATAGGGACAGTCTACATCCTAACTTGCACCGTGTCAGGGCAATTATCTGGGAGCCAAGAATTTCATGTAAGAAGCAGACAAGTAAACCCGAAGTGGGCATTCATTTGCTAACAGGTGGTCCCGAACAGGAGTCCCAAGCACTCCCTTGCAGAGTCATTAGGGAAGACAAGGGCTGCTCGGCTCACGCACCCGCGAAAGCTCCAGATGTGTCCAGACCAAAGATCCCACGCCTCTGGAAAGGCTGACGGCCCCACGGGAGTCATCACCTCCTGTGCCTTCATCCTCCAGGCACGCATCTGGCCGCATGGGGGACAGCCATCACCGGGCCTGGCAACATCATCCTGCCTTTCGTGCCTGATGCTTGTTCTCCACACCATCTCTGGTGGCAATTACCATCCAAGAGCCGGCAGCTGGTTAGTGTGAGGAGTCCGTTTCAATACCTACAGGCCGGCTCAGCTCAAGACCCTCCACACAGCTTCACACCAAGTGTCCCAGGGCAATTCGCCTGCGGCCGTGGCGCCGCTGCAGGTCCAGGCTGACCTGTGTGAAGTGAAGCACACAAGTCAGCCTGAGCCAGGGCCTGCGACAGCACCGCAGCGAACTCGCTTGTGTCTGCGGCCCCGCCGCATGCCAGGCTGACTTGTGTGCTTCACTGCTTCTCTTCACCAACTGAACTCGCCTGCCGGCCAAAGGTGAGTTGGTGAATCACGCACTCGACTTCAGCCTGGGCCTGCGGCGGCGTAGCGGCCGCAGGAGTTGGCCTCCAGTGTGTGCCACCACCACAGCATGCATAAATTCTGGCAACACCCAGCAGCATGCGCGTGCCGCAGGCACCTGCTGCTGCACGGTGCTGGACGCGTCTGACCCAGTAGAGTCGAAGTCGACGTGAGGACTCATAATGGCCCATCATCTTCCCGGCGCTAAGTGAATCAGCCGCTCTGCGTGAGAGGGATCAAAGACTTGGCACAGGGCCCAGCCGCTACATATCCTGCAGCTCCCAGGCTCCACGAGAGCGCACGTGCTGGTCACAGCCCACGTGGATGTCAATCAGAGGGGAGCAACCCCGATTGGCTGCAGTGAGCGCGGCAGAGCCTGCAAAGCAATGTGGCTTGCTGCTCACAGCCCACATGGATGAGAAGCACAGGGGAGCGACCCCTTTTGGCTAGGGAGCACTGCTGAGCCAGGAAACCACTATGGTGCTTTAGAGAGGCGACTTTAGAGGGCCTGTCAGTGTGTAGCCACCAAGAAGGTGGGTGAAAGAAGGAGGCGAAGGCGCACACAAAAGCACAGCAATGCATATCCAGGTGAAAGGCACCAGGACAACCACAATGTCGGATGATGATTCCATGGCCTCACCAGTAATGCCCGCCTGCCCCGAAGAGCGCCAAGAAAATGTACAGCTGCAAGGAGGGCCACATTTTGATTTCTACAGACACCAACAGTTTAGGGCCAAGATGGACCAGATGGCTGAAAGACTTTTACGTCGATGTTGATGCCACGGGGCTGCGAGAACAAAGATGCTTACAAGGCATCCTGATGCATTTGCTGGGTCCCAGTGCGGCAAATGGTCTACGAGATCCCAGAGGATGCCACTGACACACACACTAGCGTAATTGACTCTCTCAATGCCTATTTTTCCCTGCATAGAAATGTGCATTACGAACACCACATGTTTCACACAACAACCCGGGGGAAGGGTGAAAGACTGGATATGTTCTTCATGCGGCTGAGGAAAAGGGCAAGAATTCTACTCGTCTCGAGATTGTGAGGCCGCTTTCAGTGAAATCAATTCACCAAAACGCATCGCGTTGTATACCGGTCAAAGTCTATAGCCTATTGTGTGGCCATGCAAGCATTACCACCTATTTCTTTATGGAAATAAATTCAAGAATGTGACTGATCATCAAGCACTGTAACAGGTATGATATTATTCATTAACAGGACATATTACAAAGTACAAGATATATTCCCCTAAACCACCCTTGGAAGTTTACCATCCCCCCGTTCCATCCGTCTTATGTCACGTAACTGTTAGGCCAAGGATAGTCCCTTTTTTGGGTGCTGTCTCTTAGGACCAGGCTTGGCAGACAGGGCTTGTGAGTTTGTTCTGGAAACTCCCAGTCATAGTCCAGAATTGGGGTCCCACACATCTGTGAACCTGTGCAGAAGGCCCTCCTTAGCTGCCGTAACCTTTTCTGCCACCAGTATGTCCCATATTTTGATCCACCATAGGGCTATCAACGGGCCCTCAGGGGTTTTCCAGGTACGGGTGATTGTGATTCTTCCTGCCAGGAGCAACTGAGTGATAGGTTTGGTGGTCACCCCTGATCTCAGGTAGACCCCCTGGACAGGGCATCCAAGGAGGATCACTTCAGGGTCTCTCTGGAGTTTGACCTGGGTGATATCTTCACTTGCCATGAGGACCCTGTCCCAAAAGGACTGAGCGGTGAGGCAATCCCACCCCATGTGCAGGTAGGTGTCTTGCATCCAACATTTACGTTTAGAATGTGGGTCCACCGAGTTCTGAATCTGGTGGAGCCGCACTGGGGAATAGTACCAGCCCAGAAAGAAAGAGCTTCGGAGCACATTCTCTGTTCGTGACACACATGGAGGAGTAGTAGCATCTTGTCCAGATATCAACCCAAGAGGGATCTTCCATTGGGTGTCCCAGGTCTGCTTCCCATTGTGTCATATATGAAGCACAGAGAGTCAGCATGTCCTCTTGTAGTAGTTTATATAGTTTAGAAGTGTTGCCTCCAGTTAGATCCCCTTGAAGGGTGAGCTCGATGGGGCTGAGGTTCCGCATAGCTCTCAGTCGAGTTAGTGGATGAGTCTACCAATGACAGAGCCAATGACAGAGCTGGGCGTAGGAGAATCTGTCTGAATCGGCCAGTTGAAACGCCTCTTTGCAGCTCTCAAATTTAAGTAGTTGGCCATTTTCAAATAATTGTGCTAGGGTTCGAAGACCCACCTTCGTCCAGTTTGTTGGGTGGATCCCAGGGGTGAAGGACAGATTACTAAAAATCGGGGTGTTTGGGCCCAGTCCACTTTGTAGTCCCTAAATGGAAGGGTTTTTCTGAACCCGTTGAGCTAGAGGTTCCATTATTAGGGTGAAAAACTAAAGGGAGAGAGGGCAACCCTGTCTAGTTCCACAGGTCAGAGGTATGGGCGCCGTTAATCTATGATTAACCCGCAAAGAGGTTCTAGGAGAGTGGTAATTGGCCAAGACCATTTTACGAAAAAAAGAGGGCCGAACTGGAAGGCTTCAAGGGCTAATCGTAAGAAAGACCAGTCTACTTTATCAAAGGCTTTGGCTGCGTCTAAAGCTAGTAGCGCCATCTTATGGTGATCTGAGGATGCCATCTCCACCACGTCCAGAGACCGCTGGATGTTATCGCCTGTTGATCTGCCCAATATGAAGCCCGTTTGGTCTGGGTTGATTATTTTGGGTAGGACTGCCACTAGGCGATTAGCCAGGACTTTGGAGTATATATTGGCGTCTATGTTAAGTACAGAGCTGGGCCTATAGGAAGTAAAATCCCTGAGATCTTTGCCTTGCTTTAATAGGAGAATGCTTAAGGACTCTTGCATTGATGGGTTAGTAGAGCCTGACAGATGGAAGGAATTAAAGAGAGCTGTGAGGTGGGTCAAGAGTTGGGGACGAAAGAGCCTGTAACATCTGGTTGTGATCCCATCAGGGCTTGAGGGCCCTTGTTTTTAGGGATTTGATCACCGCATCCACTTCTTCAATTGTAATCAGAGCATCTAGGGCCTCGATGTCTAACTTTGTGAGGTGCGGCAGAGTTGCCTCTTCTATATAATGCTACTGTTCTTAGATGCTGTCATAGACTTTGTGAGGTGGGCCATAGCCACTGTAGTATAGAATCCTCCATATATTGCACCCTGCCTTGTGGGTCTCGTAAGCTCATTATGGTATTCTGCTGCTTTATTTTGGCTAATTTTGCAACCAGGAATTTGTTTGCCTTGTTGTTTTCGGCATAGTAGCCCCGCTTGGTTTTGGACAAGGAATGGCCGTTTCCTCTGTGTAGTGGGCTGTCTGCAGGTTTGGGCGACCTGGGCCTTGGGAGACCATCTTTTTTTGTGTTCCCCTTCGGTTTCTGTTACTGCTCTCTCTAGTCTAGTACGGGCATCCTGCTTGCGTTTTTGATAAGCTGCCGAGTGGGCTATAAGCTCCCCCCAGATCACAGCCTTCATGGCATCCCAAGTGTTTGCAGTTGAGGTGAGTTCTGCGGGGTTCTCCTGGAAGTAGGTTCGGATTGCATTGTTGATGGCG
Source organism: Ambystoma mexicanum (assembly GCF_040938575.1). Taxonomy (NCBI): domain Eukaryota; kingdom Metazoa; phylum Chordata; class Amphibia; order Caudata; family Ambystomatidae; genus Ambystoma; species Ambystoma mexicanum. Next base: position 364,095,082 of record NC_090924.1, on the reverse strand, counting down.
TCCCTCAGCACTATGTCATTCAGGATTGGGTCCTATAGGCTCCAATGAGTTCTCGGGAAGGGTTCGGAGTTATGGAAACGGGAGGTTAGAGAGCCTGGTGCATAGTCTGATAGAGTTCTCGGCAGTATGCTCGCCTTATCAAAAAAAGACAGAAATTGGGGGGGTCAGGTGCAGGTCAATTCAGGAGGAAGTTTGGTGCACATGTGAAAAGAAAGAGAAGTCTTTTTCTCGCTGGTGTAGTACCCTTCAGGTGTCAACCACCCCTAGAGTCTTGAATAGGTGCAGGAGCCCTATAGCAATCCTAAAGTCCTTTGGGGCTGGCTGGTGGGATTTGTCCATCAGCGGATCTCCCCCAATGATCACTTGGGCTTCAATGAAAGGGAGAAGCGTAGATTCTAGTTCTGTATAAAAGGCTTCTTAACCCTTGTTAGTTGCGTAGACGGAGACCAGTGTTTGTAGTTGCCTAAACAACATACCTTTCACTCCTGTGTAACGTCCTTCCAGGCAGTACAGCATTTTGAGCACCCTGAATGAGGCCTCTTTCGCTATGAGGATTGCTGTGCCCCCTCTCTTCCAGCCATTGGAAGCTGAGTATTGAAATGGGAAGTTTCTATTGCAGAGACGGGCAAAGTCTGTTGGCAGCAGGTGAGTTTCTTGTATGAAGGCCACTGAGCTGTTAAGGTCTTGCAGAAGCTGGAGGATGGATTTGCGCAGGTGCATTTAGTTCAGTTTTTGGTGGGGTGGAGGTTCTGTTGGAGGGTTTGAATCTGTCACATATTGGGGGAGTGGGGGAATCCGGGTCAGTTTTGTCCGCTGTTGAGCTTTGTCAAAGTTCGAATCCCAATCTGCAACCATGTTTTTAACTTTTGCATCCAACTATTGAGCTGCGAAAACAGAACAGCAGCTGAAGTCCAACTTGTTAACATTAACCATAATGTGGAACTGAAATTGGGGTGTATACCTCGTGGGCTTTGGGCGCCATAGCACTTCTGGCCAGGCATAGGCCGTGTGAAGCCCAGGTTTGAGAAACTTTGTGATTCCCGGCATAATGGTAGGGAGCCTGGGGTGAGCCGTCATATGGGAAGAGTGTGCTCGAGATTTACAGCGGGAGGCCTTCAGGTTTGCTGTGAAGCGGTTTCTGGCTTACGCACCTTGCCCACCTTTGCCCAGGTGTTTCGCTTTGGCAGCTTCTGTCTTCTTTGGCGTTAAGGGTTTCTCTGGGGAGCCCGCCTCTGTTTCCGGGGTGGCCACCCTTAAGATGTCTTCTGCCTCGTCCAGTGTGCCGATGGTGCGGGTTGTATCAACAAGAGTAAACTGCAGAGTGGCAGGGAACAGCCACCGATAACTCACCTTTTGGTCTTGCAGGATAGGGTTCTAAACTCTCTCCGTCTCTGTTCGTTGCCATGGTGAGGCCCTGGAAAATTTGTAGAGGTGCTCCCTGGAATGTCAGGTCTCCCTGCATTCGGCTGGCTGCTAGGATTTCCTGATTCGTTGCAAAGAAGTGGACCCGTGGGATTACATCTAGGGGCTTGTTTGAGGACTGGCTCTCAACGGGCACGCAGTCTGTGAATCCGGTCGAGAAGCAGCATCGCCTTGTCCAAGTGTGGCAGGAGTGTCTGGAAGAGTCCACTTATGTAGGCTGGGAGGGCCTGGTCTGTAATTGAGGTGGGTACTCCTTTGATCCAGAGGTTGTTCCTGCGGCCTCTGTTCTCTATATCCTCCTGTTTAGTTGCCATCTCTTCGGGTTTCCCCTCAAACACCTGGATCCTGTGTTGAAGCTAAGCTACTAACATGGTCTGGTCTGTTGCATGGTCTTCCACTTCCCTGAGCCTCTGTTCCACCTCCAGAACTTGTTGATCTAGATGGTCCCCCTTCGATAAGATCCCTGCTATGCAGCTCCGGAAATTCCACCTTGATTTCGGATATAAAAGACTACAGGTCTTCCTTGGTGGCAGTTGCCCAATAGGGGGTCCTGACTAGTGATTTGGGGTTTTGGTGGCATCTGTTTTTGTACTTTTATCCTGGGGTTGTAGCAGAGTAGCAATGTCTGCATTTTTCAGGGGCTTTTGCTATTTCACCATGGCTGGAAATGTCGGGGCCCCCCCACGATGGTTCTAATGCAGTTACGGCTTCCTCAGGATTGGGAGGGTATGTGGTCTAGTTTCTGAGTCCCTTTTTACTAGGGCACTTCAAGAGCAACATGGATGGTGGTTGCCCTTCTGAGCGTGTTGATGGGGGTCCAGGTGGCTGCTCCTCAGCTCCCTCTTTGTTCTGCGGTGTGGGGGAGGGAGAGGGCTTGTAGCATTCCCCGTTCTTCTCTTTATGTGTCCTCCTCAGTGGGACCCAGCTATGGGCCAGGACAAGCAGTCCGCTTTACCTGCAATGCGCATTGCCCTGCAGCTGCAGGGTAGGAGGTCAATCCCTCCTCTCTGCTTCCTTCCTCATCACACATTGTGGATGATCAGGCTTGAGGGTGCGCTGGGTAGCACTGAGGTCTCTGTGGTGTGGGAGTCCCCTCGATTGGTGTTGGGCTCTCCCCGCTGCAGCGCTAGATGGATCCTACCTCTCAGGCCCAGCGGGCAGGTCCTGCTGATGGGGGCGAGTGCCAAAGCTTAGGAGCTGCGTTGGGCTGGCTGGGGGTGGCCATCTTGGTTAAGTCCCGCCGCATTATTGACATGGCTGTTTTTCTGGTTTCCTCATCCCTCGGTTGACCGTTCGCCTCATCGCTTTCCCCCGTCCCTCTCCTCGGGTTCCCCTCTCATAATCTAGCTCTCATGGGAGCCATGTGGCGCTGGAGCCGGCGTTGTCTGGTCTTGATGCCGGGCTTCACATGGAGGCTTTTAGAAGAAGCAACTGCATTGCTGGTGCTTCAAGCCACGCCCCCTTATTTTAAATGTTTAATCATTTTTAATGAAAGATTATGCAATTATAACTTCAACGTTTTGTGATTTTGTTGTTTATCTTTTGATATTCTGACTGAACACCTATCACAAGCTTGGCTATGGCATTTTTAACAATGCACAACTCAACAAACATTGGTAATGCCAACAGTTTTATGTATGCATGGGAAAGGCATTTGCCAGGCACTGCCGTTGTGCTATTAACTGGCCATCATTGGCAGCAGCTGCAAAAAGGTGTGAGTACCTGCGCATATAATAGCAGTGCCTGGTAAATGCCTAATACTTATACACAAGCCAAAACCGTTGGCTTTGTCAGTGCTTGTTTTTTTTAACAGGGCTTCAGTGAAGGACATGCATAGTAATTATAAATTGAGTGGCTGAAGGCAAACATGGTTAAAACATCGTTATTACACTGGTAGCGTGTATACAGCTCCAATGTAGCCATTAATTCTCAGAAGACTGCATTGAAAAAACACTGGCAGACACTTTGAGCACACACTTTGATGGTAAGGTTTGCTATAGCTAGCCCACAGAGATCCAAGGAGGATGTGTTTTGGGTGGAGAGGAGCAGGAAGTGGGTGGGGATGGTCATCGGGATTTGCATGGCCATGGACTGCCACTGTGTGGGTAAAAAGTCAAAGAACACCTTTAGCTGTGTGTTCCTCCGCACATACGATTTCTTCCTAGCTGTACTCTAATGCAATAGTTTTGGCATATGGGTGTCACCTAGTACCAACATTTGCTTATAGCTGGCACCTAAAAGCCCAACCTAAACATTCCGAGAGTGTGCCTGAAGCAATGTCAGGAAGTTACCTTGAACTTAACTCTCAGGGTATGTGACATCCCATTAACTGGCACGCACTAAGAAGCCGCTGAGCTATTACTAATACCCTGACTATGGCATCAACCTCATTTTATGGAATACATGGTGCCACCCTCTCCTCTTTAATGAAGATGGCTTAGTAGCTCATGCAAACGCACATTTTGTATTATGGCTCTCCAGAAAACCTGGCTAAGAGAGGACATTGCCTTTGATTGCAGAAACACCATTCAGAGGACCACAAATAAAGATAGGATGGGCCGCCATAAGGGGGTGGGCGGCTCGTTATTAGCTTTAAAAACTTCCTTTCAATCAATAAATTCCACATTGAACCAGATTTAATTTTGGTATGTACCATTGGATGGAATACCACATCCGACAGCCATTACAATTTTCAAATGGTCAATTTATAATATCCTTCCTGGTCCGGCGTCTATTTGCGCTCTTGTAAATTTAGTCCCCAACCTTCTTGTGACGTACAGGGATAAAAATCATATTATAGTCATGGGCGATTAAAAAAATTCCTCCACAGCTCTTTACCCCTAAAGGAATATCAAAATCGATTTGACTGCAAATGTCTCATGGCACTCATGGTACTGTTTTGGCCAACATCTTTGGGACACAGGGGTTATGCATGTTGAACAGTCATTGTGCAAGTGATTCTCAGGGAAATTACACCAGAGTATTTTCTCGTATTGCCTCTACCATACATTATGTTGTTCTTAATGAAGCACTGTTTGACGCTGAACTTGATCTGAGTGTCACTCCATCGGAGGAGAGTGAACATTTCCTTCTGCTAGCCACAATTAGGATCCAGGTGCCATCCGCTATATTCCATGAACATTGTGGTGAACTTCATATCTCTTCTGGAAAAAATGGAATTTGTTGGAATGCTAGAAACTTAAACAAATCCAATGACTCACTGACACATATTTAGTCCTTATTTTTTACTGATGTCAACTAGAGGTGCTTTGACCCTGACTTAAACTCATCTTTGGGTTACTTTTACTGTCATTTATCTGATCTGTCTACCTTGACGATACGGAACCATCCATGTTGAAGCAATTAATTACACCTCTAAAGAAACAACCACTAACTCTTCTTCGTCGAGATTTCACACCCTCTTGGTTTCCTCTCATGAACCTAAATATTATCACACAATTTGTGAAGCAAAAAGGGCATTACGGAGTGATTCAAGATACTTCTTGAGCATTATGTTAAAACTACGAAAAAATAATGCACACAATGGCTGAAAAATCACAGCAGATCTATTAAAATCATGCAAGGCCAAACTGTTGACTATGGCAGTGATAAACTATGATTTGCAAACCTTTTGGGAATTGGCAAGACCTGCCAATCTCAACCTACCATTGCTTGTGGGGGCATCAAAAAATGACTGGGTAAACAAATCACTGTCACAATAGGATGGAAATTCCAGTCAAAGCAATGCCAAGAGGGTCTTTCCTCTCACTACGGTGGATTTGTGAGCCATCATTGTATCTCTTAAAAATCTCCCACGCCCCTGGCCCGGATGGGCTATGTAATGTGCTCCTCAAACTTAATCCAACTTCGTGATCCAAAAAATTATTTATATTATTTAATACCTTAGTTATCCAAACTGTACGTAAAATTGTGATTGTACTATATCCTAACATCAGCGTTAGAGTGAGGCTATCTCTCTCTGAGGTAATCACTGATTTTAACCCTACCACAGCTGGCATTAAACAGGGTTGTATCCTTGCACCGATTTTATTCAATCTTAATCTTGCAGATCTTATTCATGAGTTGTGCTCTCCTGACACTTTTCCACCGAGGCTTGGTGATTATTGAATTCAGTGGCGTGGCTACTTCAATGGTTTGGTGGTCATGGATAGCACACCTAAAGACGTGAAATGCTTATTAAACAATTTAAACAAATATTCTGAATCTAATAACCTTGAAATTAATCTAAAGAAATCTAAGGTCATGATTTTTAACTCAAGTAATCTCAAGCCAAATCACAGATTAAGTGGGCACATAGGAGCTCACTCTATTGAAATTGTAAATCAAAATGATGACTTAGGGGTATCCCTTGATGATCGTCTTACGTGGCAACCTCATCTACTTAAAACAGAACAAAGGGGGGTCTGGGAATCTCTCTACCAGCACAAACACAGCCCAATGACCTGTTCGTGGGTGAATAACCCCTGAGAGAGACTCTACCAAGTCTTTAGCTCACTGTCCCTTTCACAGAGAAGAAATGTCCCTGCATATCAGTGTTTGTACTGCCCAGGGGCATTCCAGCACCGAAATGCTAGGCAATTCTCCTCTGAACAAGAGTACCAACAGCAACCCCACACACGTGTTTCAGCCTTGTTGGGCATCATCAGTGAGGTGAAGCTGTGCCTCTCTAAGAACAGTGAGCAAGGGGTCCACGTCTGGATCACCCTGGTAATTTAGGGTGAGACCCAAAGTTTATTTATGCAAAACAAAGAGGAACAGAAGCCAAAGTTTGTCAAGTGCTTGGTGCCATAAAGTGTTTCGCTAGGACTCATGGTGGGTATTCCCTCCAGTCTTTTCTAAAAGTTTACAAAGCCAAAATCCCAGCCACCTTATTATATGGCTCTATAATATGGGGCTTCTGGCTTGAAACGAGGATGCTGAAAATAGAGAGCCTGTGTCTCAAAAATATTATCAACTGTTTTAAGAACATTCCCATAGAGTTTGCATATCTTGAATTTAGCATACATTGTATTAAATCGGCGTTGAATTTACGAAAACTGAATTTATATTTGAAATTGTAGAATGGACAACCAGATACCCTTATGTATCATATCTGCCTAGCTACTTTAATCAAACAATTTCTCTAAATAACAATAGCTTTTATGTCTTGTTATATGAAAATGGCAATTGGTGCATACATCACAAAAAACTCCAACATGATCTAGACAATGAACAAAATATAATTAATTTAACATCTAAAACTCTTAGTACTCAATATTTAACTTACTATTTGGCTCTTCTTCATCTTCTGAGATATGCTTTTGAATACCCTCACAAATGGCTGTACACACCTACATGAGAATTAAGTTCCACTTGGCCAAATCCATGGAGGTATTGGGTGGGCATAAAGAACAGCAATTCTGTGACTGTGTGGAGAAGAGACAATGGAAAGTATTAAATATGTATTATTATTCTGTGAGTGTTTGACTTCCATGAGAAGAAGGGCACTGTTTTCTTGAGGAAAGTCCCTTGAAAATAATGATGACGCTTTATTATTGTGGAATAACTTCTTACATGGAAATGATGTTGATTTATTCATCACATGACCAAATTGTGGTATTCGATTGAACATATTTTAGAATTAATTGATTTTAAAAATTTGGATCTATAAATGAATTTTTTCTTAACTTTTGTATTCTTCCCTCTGTAATCTTATTGATTTTACCACACATTGCCTTTTTTTATACTTATTGTAATTACTAGTTATTAAACTTTTAATCTTGCTTGCTAATTTATAAAAAGATTTAACATGCTAAATTATACTAAATAAATAAATAATATTAAAGGTGCCTTTAAAGTCAGTAATTAGAGTGCAGCACGCAGTGGTGTGATGCAAGGTCGAGCAGGTAGTCAGTTGCAAACTGTACAAAGCAGGCTTCCCTCTCCCATTATTTATTTATTTCCATTTTTGTTATGGGATTCTAGTGCCACACATCATGCACGAATATATGTCACTAGTCTCCTGCCCATGGCCAATTGTAAAGTAGACATATTGCAGACCCTGTTTTGGCCCACTGCTATTATGAGATTATCTTATTCAAATAGATCTTCATTGAATAGAAATGGCAAACATCCCACTTACCCACAATGTAAAAGCATCACTCCGAAAAGCTGCTGGGTTGAACAATCCCATGCAAGAAGACTGTGTTTAAGAATATCTGGGATGGGATCAATGAAAGGGCTGGACTGGCTTACCAGTAAACTGCTATTAAAACTGCTGAGGCTTAGCTCGTGCTTCAGTAACTATCATTCAAATCCAAACCTGTCTCAGTTCACACTGCATGCAATACCCAGAACCAAAATGGCCAACTCCCAAAGCAGCATATCTTACGTTACCTATCCTTTGAAGGAACTGTTCCACGTCCTCATAGAGCTTGTACTTCCTCTTTAGACTGATACCTCCACATCATCTTCTCAACTGCTCTGAGAGGGCGTGGTGAAAACTTTACAAATGAAGATCGAAGACCTCAGATCCAGCATTTTGCCTGATCTTTCCAATCACTCAGATATTGCCATGGTTCCAAATTTAACTCCTGCCTTTGTAAAAGTATGTTGAAAGCAGATATATGTTCGTGTTCACCCTAGGGGGACGCTCATTTACATTCATTCGTGTGCCGCAAGGGTACACTGAGAGTCCAAGCATTTATAGTAGAGCGTTGAAAGAACAGCTTGATAAGCTTGAGTTGCCTTCCACTTGGACATTGTTGCAGTATGTCGATGATCTACTTCTAGCTGCTGCTGATTCTGAAGTTGCTTGCAAAGAGGGCACAGTGTTGCTGCTTATTCATTTAGCAGAACATGGGCATAAGGCTTTGTTGAAGAAGTGTCAGTATTGTCAACAGGAGGTCGCCTATTTAGGCTATCTCCTGTCGAAGGAGGGAAGAAGATTGACACCTGAACGGATACAAAGCATCTCTGGTATGTCTGTCCCAAATACACAGAAAGAGGTCAGGGCTTTACTAGGCATGGCCTCATATTGTAGACAGTTGATCACACATTTTTCCTTGATAATAAAACCTATGTTGGCATTGACAAAGAAGGGTATTTATTTTTATTTCCCTTTACCATGGAACATGGATTGACAGAACGCTTTTGATCTGCTTAAGGCTGTGTTGTGTTCAGCACCAGTTTTGGGCACACCAAATTACGAAAAGATGTTTGTGTTGTATGTGCATGAATGCGATGGATGGGCTTTGGCCGTTTTAACACAGGAACATGGGGCAAGAATAGACTGTGTGGCTATTTTTCCTCCTCGTTAGACCCTGTTGCATGCGCTTTGTCAAGATGTTTGAGACCCATAGCTGTAGCTGCTGCTACATCTGTGAAACAAAGTGAGGGTATGGTTTTAGGTCATTCTTTAACCGTCATGGTACCCCACTCCGTAGACATTCTATTAAACAGAACGCAGATGAAATATCTCACATCAGATCAACTAACAAGGTACGAGCTGGTTCTATTTGCTCTGCATATCCAAATTAAGAGATGTTGCTCATTAAATCAAGATGAACTATTGCCTCTCCCAAAAAAAAACAGACTGTAGTGACAAGATGTCACAATGCTGGCTCTATACTACAGAGCAAGAAACGAAAGGCAGAATTGATTTAATTGATACACCTTTAAAGAATCCACAAGGGGAGCTGTTCTGTGATGGCTCCTGCTTTAAACTTCCGGATGGTACATCCACCGCTGCTTATGCAATCACCACGTTAAGGACTATTGTGGTGACTAAACAAATTGCGCATAATTCTGCACAGGCTGCAGAGATTATTGCGCTAACCAGAGCTTGTGACATTTCTGAAGGGCTTAGTGTAAATATATACACAGATAGTCAATACACCTTCAGGGTAGTACATAACATTGGCCGACTATGGGCTCAGAGAGGATTCTTGACCTCACATGGAACAAAAATTCAACTTGGCACTTTAATAGTGCGGTTGCTTTCAGCACTTGCGCTTCCTACACAGTTAGCAATAATGAAGTATGTCGCACATCAGAACGTGATGGACGATGTGCGAAAAGGAAATGCTTTTGCTGACAGAATAGCCAAACAGACTGCTACTGATCTGCATTCAAAAATGTATGTGTCAGATCCAACAAGAGGGGTCACTGACACTTGTATGATGGACAAAGGGATTAGCTGTATAAAAGAAATTCAGGCTGAAGCTACTCCAGAAGAAATCAAACAGTGGGCGGAGGGTCCAGCGGGTCTAGATAATGAGGGTTGTTGGGTGGATAGCGAAAAGCAAAGATGGATATTACCCAATGCCTATTTCACTGCTATGGTCACTGTGGCTCATGGCCCAACACACATATGTGCCAAAAGGATTTGTCAACAGTTAGATCCTGTCTGGTATAATACTAATATTCAGAAAACTGCTGAAAGTTTTGTCCAAAGTTGCATGATATGTTTGAAACATGACATTGGGAACACTGATACCAAAGGGCAGTTTTGCCCCCTCCTCCAAGCCATTTGAGTTGATCCATTTTGATTTTATTGAGATGGAACGTTGTCAAAATTATAAATATGTTATAGTTGTAATTTTTGCCTTTAGTAACTAGGTTGAGCCTTTTTCACTAAAAGATGTCACGGCAATGTTAACTGCAAAGACCATGCTTAAGGAATATTTTCCTAGGTTTGGTTTGCTGAGTGTCATTTGGTCCGATAATGGGCCACATTTTATTGCTGCTGTCAACCTGCAAGTATGCGCGGGATTAGAGATTAATAAACGGTTCCATTCAGCCAGGCATGCTCAGAGTGCCAGCCTTGTGGAACGCCATAAGGGAATCCTAAAGAACAAAATCGCAAAGGTGTGTGCACATAGCAATTTGAAATGGCCTGACGATTTGCCAATAGCCTTATTACCAATGTGGACGACCGCACAGTCTAAAACAGGGCTCTCCCCCTATGAAATTATAATGGGAAGAGCAGCAAATATATGGAATGTTCCAAAACCCAAGCAGTTGAAAGACATTTAGTATCCGCTGTTATCTGATTATTGTGACCAGTTGACTCAAAACCTGCATTGATTCATTAACAGGTACGAACAGCCCTCCCTGTAAAATACGAGGATCCAGGTCATCGAATCTGACATGGCCAGTGGGTCCTTCTGAAGAACTTTGAGAGGGGCTTCTGTCTTGCCCCTCGGTGGAAAGGACTGCCTCAGATCCTTTTGGCTATGCAAACCACCGTACGAGTGGCTGGAAAGAAGCACTGGATCCACGTGACACACGTCAAGAGGATTCCTTTTCCTCTGCCCTATGACAAAGGGGAGGAGAAGGGAATTGGTGATCCTGACGCTCATAATGAGCCTGCTTTGATCGACACCAAGGGTGTCACGAAAGTTCTTCCTGAGCCCGTGGGGCCTGGGGAGATTGTTGCTTCTTCTTCAATTTCTTCTTCACCATTGATCGATCTTGTTTCTGCTTCTTCATCTTCTTCAGGAAACAATGACACTTTGTTCACCGATCATACTGTACCTGTGCTTGTAAGGTACAATCCGAGACCACAGTACCAAATTTAGATTTTGCTGACATTACATTAATGTAAATAGGATAGGAAAGTACAGTTAGGCTGTGCCCACAAGAAACCACCATTGAGCCAGTCCCTTGTAATTCCTCTTCTGCACACAATAAGAGGCAGGGACCGGCAAAGTTACCTACAATCAACATAGGCCACGTGGTCAAGTGCCACCCACGGATGAACTAAAAAAAGCCTAACAGTGAGGCTTCTTAACGGACGCTGAGAAACTATGCCTATTTTAGAGTCCACTCGTACTAAAAAGGATCTTGGTCGTTTTGTTGATAATTAATTCATCCATCGAGAGTCATGGTTCTCTAGGACCAAATGGATACTGGTCACAATAACAGCCTGTATTATAATTGCATTGACATTTGGGTTTTGGTATAGGGAAAATACACATCCGCCTGAGGTATTATTGCCAACTGCAAGTATCTCCACTGTGTCTCCACTTTATGTGCATTTGCACACTCTCCATCCTCGAAACCTCCAACATTGTGCACAAGCAATAGGTAAATTAGAACCTAAGATACATATGCCTGGAAAAAGCTACTAATGCCTTGGTAATGCAGGATATCGCCATAAAGGAGTTGATGGCGATCAATGTTTTTGAGGATAACGATTCAGGATTTTCTGACGATGATACATGGTCTTCGAATGATGCAAATGTTTGAGTAAGGCTCTCAGCTTAGGCCAAAAGGAGGGTTTGTAAAAGTACAATTCCCATAAAACCGCCTGATATTGAACATTGGCCTAAGCGTATTTGCATCATACTGTAAATCGCATTTGAATTAACCTGAAAACAGGATGACTACACCGCCATCCAGGGCCATCTTAAGAACTTTGGGGGCCCGGGGCACGGACACCTCTGGGGCCCCCCTCCAACAGACCAAAAGGAATTAAGGGATATAGACTATCTAGTGGGCCGCACCCTGTATCACGATAACAACCCATAGCTTGATATGCTGCCTCGCAGAGATCAAAACAAGCATGGTAAACTCCCATTCAGATACCTTACCCTCTTCATTCTTGTTGTAATCAGAGTGATACACAAGTAGCATTTCAAGGGCAATATTAGCAGTCTACGACGAGGGTACTTGCGTTCAAGCATAGGTACAGCAAAAATGTAATCAATAGCAGCCACGTGGAATGTATACTGGACATAGTATATTGGAAGACCACAGATTTAATGACAAAGGTACACATAATCCAGAATAGTTAAACGACTCACATTAGCTGTCTCAGAGACACCAAAAGTGCTCAAGCATGGATACAGGAGACCAAGGGAAGCAAGGATAAAACTACACGTATTATAGCATAGAGAGTGGATGACGATTTGAAGATACCAGGACGGTGTCTGCATACAGACAGACTAAAATTAGAAGTGGGACATGGTTTTCAAGCAGTGTTGCCATTCGAGAGTAAAGAAACAGGTGGCTGTGGTGTGTAATATATCAATGTGCACTATCATTATAGAGAAAGCAACACTATATATAGCCAGTGAAACCATGGGTGAGTCTTTTTTAAAGATCATACCCTGAGAACGAAATCACTCTGAAGGGCTGACAATTTTGAAAGGTTTAGGGACTTGCAATTTTGACAGGTGAGGAAATACAAGATTAAATGAGATACCCAGGATCACACATTCATTAAGAGGTGAAGCTAGGAGTAGCTACTCTGCAACTTCTGCTCTTTACTAATTTATTTTCTAGTTTTTACCTTAAACTAAAATAAACCCATTTTACAGACCTGACTTGGAAAATATGAAAATCACATAACCCAATATAAACAATTTACAAAACACAACGTTATAGAAACATATTATGCAAAATGGGAATGATTCAAGCTTCATTGTCTCCATCATCAAGGAAAGTATATAAATACCGGCATACTAATGGATGAGATCTTAAAAGATTTCAGATAGGTTTCTCTTTTGTATTGTAAAGCTTTAAATACACCCCAAACACAGGCATGTGCAATGGTTTTTAAAAATGGGCAGACAAACCTTTGAATTGTACAAAAAAGCAAACTGTTTAGTTGTCACATAAGCAGACCTTAAAATATGCTTGTAAGAAGCCTGCATTATCTGGTCTGCTCCCTTCTGTCTAGAACTCCTTCCACTCAAAAGGCCTACATGATAGAAAATATCAGGTAATTAGCCAAACAATGCCACCAGTATGTGAGAACCAAACCTTTTCATAGAAGGCAGTACAGTTCTGTCAGTGATATAAGATTTGTTGAGGATCACTGTATCGTCTGCTGGTAAAGCCAGGATCCAAGCATGAACGCTTTGGTTTCACAGTCTGGAATTTGGATACATAAACACCTCTAACACTTTATTGTCATCAATGGAGGTGCCTACCCAGGTTTTACAACTCCTTATCTAAACGAACCAATTTCTAGACGTTAACCATACTGACTCTATGTTAGGTTATATAGCAACTGCTATCTAGTACAGTTACATTGGTGATGTTAACACCTAGTGTGCTATATAACAAAGTACATATACATGAAGGCTTAACAACTTCATATATTTGAAACGCTAAGTCAGCCTTGCTGGAATTTGGTATTGTAATCTTGCATATGAACGCAGATCTCTGCAATGAGTGCTTAACACACTAAGCTATCCTCTGAATCATCGGGGCACTCACATTTATCAATATGTATTTCAACATTGACTATTGCACATGATATGATATGATATGGCATTTATAACGCGCCTATACACAAGTGTTTCAATGATCAATGTAAGCCCCACAGAAAGGTGAGAATGCTACAGGTGTTGTGCCATGCAAACTATGTATACCACAGTCAACATAGCATTACAGGAAGAAAAGATCAGAACAAAATGTGCTTCCCACCAACAGACAGAAAATAGGTTTAGCCATATCAGCGTACCATAGAAAATCCTGATGTGTAATACTTAATTTTGTTGACTTGGGGAAACTGACTTAATAAAAAAAAATAAGGCTCCTTCTGGGGGCCCCCTCCATGGTGGGGGCCAGGGCAAGTGCCCCTTTGCCCTCCCATAAAGACGTCTCTGCCGCCATCTTAAGTTATCTGCCGTTTTGATTAACTCCTGTTTTCCGTCCCATGTAAGAATTCGTGTTTTCGGCTCCAGCAGAGCAAAATGAACTGTGTACTATGTCAACGTAGATAAACACGCTGAAGCTGCTAAGGTGGATTATTTGTCCTGCTCTAAGAAACCTTGGAGCTAAACAAGAGCCATATGTAAACAGTAGTCTAGAGACCATCTGTTTCAATAGTGTCATCCACGTTCATACAGCAAAACAGAATGTTGAATATCTGAACATGTGCTTTTGCAGAAATCTTTGTTTTCGCTCCTTGAAACCAAGCTTACTTCAAACTCAAGAACAAACGATAGACAAACACGAATGAGTAAAGTAAATAATGTTACCATTGTGTCTTATGTGCAGAAAAACATGTCTAGTGTTTGAGGAAAAAATTGAACAATGTATAGTAGTTTGAATCTGTATTAATTATGTGAACTGACTACGGACCTTAGTGAATGGATAACACGAAGAAGGACTGGAAAATTGTAAGAAAATTAAATACATACCCATGTTTTGAAATGTGCAGCACTCTCTCATCTCACGGGGTCCGCTACCACACATTGCGAGGTGTTGAGAGACTAGACAGCTGTTCTGTGAAATAAAAGTATACTTGTACCATGGAATTCGTGACTGGCGTATTTCTATTAAGTGGTATTGAGCCTCGATATTTCTTTTAATTTTTCACCCTCTCCAGGTTTTCCCCAGTCTCAATACCTGTGGTTTCCTAGACCCAAAATTCCTTAAGATCTTTGTTACCAGGTAATAATATCTGAAATGCTTGAGTGGCCTAGTTGGGTTTATGACCAATTACCCGATCATCACTCTCCTCATAATACATCTCGGAGTCATGGATAAACTTAAGCATTTCGTCATGAGATCCATGCTCAACAAACCATAACTAGGTCCTAGTATCTTTTCCAATTTCACACCTTCTCTGGTCTCCCTTTTACACTGGAACCTCTTCAAACTGTTGCCAGTCTACACCCTTTCCCCCATCTCAAGCTAGATCGGTCACTCAGCAATGTTCAGTCTGGTTTTTGTTATCAAGGTAGCAGTGAAACTTCCCTCAGCAACATACATGAGAGGTTGCTGCAAGCTCGATGTCAGGGCCTCTCCTATGCTTGGATCTTTAGAGTTTGGCACACTTGATCACTGCATCCTACTTTACCAACTGAAGAATCCAAGGGGTATTAATGGCACAACCCTAAAATATTTTACCACCTTTCTATCCGATCACTCCACCCAGTTGGCACTGGGCCCAAAAGAATGCTATATCATTGACTACAGGGTGCCTGTATGGTCAGCACTGTCACAGGCTCTTTTTTAATACTTACAGGACTCCACTGGAACAGATTCTAAACAGGTATGTGACTTGCTCCTAAATGTTGGATGATGAAAACCAGCAACACAAAGGCAACCTCATTTCACCTGATACTTCTGCATGGAATCCTCCCCCATTCCTTTTTGTTGCAAAGAATCCAAATTGCCCTGAGCGTTATTGCATTTGGTATTGATAAACAATAATGGAAATAAAATGCTAAATGCTCTTTTACTGTGCATTCGATAGTAACAAAAATGCCGAAACCCATAATACCGAACAAGGGGAGCAGGGGATGCAGGGGTTTTCCCGCTCCACTTGAATGGTATAATGGGTTTTTGGGTTATGGGTGTGTCCCCTGCTTCCATTACATGCCTCACTTCCATTACATACCTCACTTAGGCAGACAATAAAGTTGAAAAGAAAAAGAAAAAAAGGACCTTGCAGCGGAAGTGCCAACCAACAAGGAGGGGTAGGAAACTGACATTATAAGGAGAAGGGCGACACGAGGCACAGGAAATAAGGTAAGTCTGTCACCAGGAAGTATTTGTGGGTAAAAGGGTAGCGGGCGTGGGGGATGTGGAAAAGAGTGATCTATGATCTATCAATAGTTGCTTAGTTTTTCTGACAGATTAGATGTTGAGCGAAGCACTGAATATTGTACACATTGTTTAGAAGCTGTTTTCCTCTGTGTGTGCATGATGTAAAACGTAATTGTGTGCTTGAAATGTGGATATAGTACATCCCCCAGCAACCCTAGCAGGCTTTTACTTATTTTGAAACCCGGCCCATCAGCGCTGGCTCATCATGTACAAGCAGTTCTTCGCTGATCCACTGCGGACATGCCATGCATCATTTTTCGCTTGGCAGTAGTGTCCTGTGGTGGCCATGGACAAGCCTAGAAGGTAATTTCCCTGAATATTCTCCTTGTGCGTGCACATTGTTTTGGAAGTCCTACAATGCATCCCATTAACCCCAGAGTATTGGCAGACAATTACAGAAAGTCCTGCTGTGTGATCGGTACTACTCTATCCAAGCATCGCTGAGACACAGACATCTTAGCCAAGTATCAGGCTTTAGATGGCATCTCACCTCACAAAGACTTTGATTCCAATGCCAGCAAAGTTACTCCCATTAAGCCAAAAAACTCCCTCTTCTTGCACCTCCTAGGATTAACACGATATTCATTGATAATGATATGTCTGTCTGCTCTAGATTATCTGCTCAATTGCCCTCAGTTACTCCTCGCCCTTTTTCTGAGGTATCCTTGGAAGTTAGAAGTGGCTATTTGATTTCTCTCCAAGTAATTGTGTTACCGGACAGCGTACAGGATCTTCTCCCAATGGAAGTACGAACTAGGCATGTCACCCCTCCGCCCCCTTGGCCTGCGGATGATAAGGGAACCTCTGCACCTAAATCATGTGCCACAAGACTACTTAAGCTTCAAATGTGCCCTTCTCAATACAAGATCCTTGGTGCAACAGGCTTCTGAAATATCAGACATGATACACACCTTGAACCTTGATGCTTATTTTTTACTGAAACTGGGCTACATGAGGCTGCCACACATTCTGCCTTGCTTGCTACCCCACCAGGTTTTACAATATTTTGAGCTGATCGCAGCAATGCTAGTGGGAGGGGGGTGTTGCCATTATTGCACATGAGTCATGGAAATGGTATCTGCCAGATGTAGTTGAGCTGGATATTTGTGAGTGCCTGCATCTTACGCTCAGTGTGGACTTCAACACCACCTTGTCTTTTATTGTTCTATATAGACCACCGCATATCATGCCTTGTTTTGAAGAACAAATTGTGTCGCTATTTAGTGACCTATTAAAAACATCATTGCATATGCTGGTTCTTGGTGATTTTAACCATTGATCTTCTACCAACAATGGCATAGAAGCCAGTGCTTTCATATCTGTCTTCTACTCCATGGGTCTTACCAGCACGTGGATGTTCCTACACACAGGGATGGTAACATCCTGGATTTGGTGCTCACCCACAATCTTATTATTACAACCCCCATCTGTACAACTCGTCCATGGTCGGATCATTTTCTAATTTTCTCTGACCTCTTGTTACCTAGTGCTCCTTGCCGAGTTAACTTCCGCACCATAGTTCCTCAAAGATTACATAACTTAAGCAAGGTCACTCCCGAAGTGTTTGCTAATCTTGCTGCTCCATTACTTCTGGATAGATCTTCCTCCCTGGATACTGAGGTATTAGTATCTCAATTTCGGTAGATTACCTTAACAGTAATTGACACCCTTGCCCCAGAAAAAGTAAGAACTGTAAAAACAGAAGTTAAGAATAAAAACTGGTTTAACAGCGATATCATATTACACTGAAAAGTTAAAAGATTGTGTGAACAAGCATGGCGTAGCGATCCATGTATTAAATCAAAAGCTGCATACCTGCAGGCAGCTGTCACCTACAAAAAGGTATCATACATACCAAAGAGGAGAATGTTAATAGCAGACTTGCTAGTGCTTAGTGAGGATCTAAATAACTATTCTCCATTCTTAAAGAGCTCGAGGGCACTAAACATAATGATAGCAAAGACTATTTGAGTGACAGCTGTTATGAATCTATCCACATTCAGAACATCAGATTCCGGAAGGCTGATCTTCAGGATAACCTGCTGCCGCTATCCTTTGGGATCAGAGTCTCAGGAAGTACAGACACTACTATCCCCCAGTTTGATTTTTGTCAAGTCTCTGAGACAGATATTCACAAGTTTGCATTAGGCCTCAAGACCTGTTAAGGTGATACTTGCCCTGCAAGTATTACTAAGGGATTGATTAGTTGCCTTGTCCCATTGATAACATGTATAGTTGACTCATCCTTTGCAACCTCAAACCTGCCCATGAGCATCAAAAGAGTATGTTTGACTGGTTTAGGTCGGAATTACGGAAAAAAATGGTCGCATTGACCAAAAGTTCTAAAAATGCTACCACCAAAGGTTCGGACACCAAAAGTTCGAACCTTTGGTGGTAGCATTGAAAAAAAAAAATGCGGCTGCTCAGGTGTCCCCTGCATCACCCCGCATACTATACTTCATGGTATAGTGAGCAGCGGTTGCAGGGGACACCGCCGCAGCCTTCTGTTTAAAAAAAAATGGGGGCTGTGTGGGTGGCCCCCGCAACCCCCGCTCACTATACTTTATGGTATAGTGAGCGGGGGCTGTGGGGGACACCCCTGCAGCCTTCTGATAAAGAAAAAAAAGAAACAGGGGCTGCGGGGGTCTTCCCCGCATCGGCCCGCACACTATGCTTTATGGTATAAAGAAAGATGGTATAAGAAAAGGACCCTGCAGCACTGGTTCCCGATCACGGAAGTGAAAAGGAACTGGCGCTGCAAGAACCGAGCATGTAGGTGAAGGTAAGTGGGGTTTGTTTATGTTGCGGGTGTGCTGAGGGTGTGGGTGGGGGGGTGTTATGGGTGTGTTGTGTGTTGTGCGTGTGTGAGAATGTATGTGTGTTCGCATGAGAAAGGTGCAAACTTTTGGTAGTTCGCACCTTTCTCATGCAAACTATTTGCCCGCGGTACTTTCAGCCACGGGCAAATCACTTAGATTCTGTTTGACTCCCTTACTCAAGAAGGCTACACTTAATCCTGGGTTTGCAGGCAATTTCCTATAAAGAACGTCCCTTTTTTGCTAAACATCAAGGATAGGAAGGCTTACCTGCAGCTCTAGGAGCACATGGAAAACCATGGCCTCCTTGCAATCTGACTTTAGGAAATCTCACGGTACTGAGACTGCACTGATTGATCTCAGGGCAGGTCTCACTGAAATTGTAGAAGGAGGTCACACTCTGTTACTCATGTTACTCGATCAGATTGCAGCTTTCAATCTTGTGGACCACCCACTACTGCTAAAAAGACTTGCTGAGCTTGCCAACTGCTCAGAGTCAGCTACAGCATGGATTAGGTCCTTTCTCTGGCATAGAACCTCCAGACTTTAAGTCATCACCAGTCTCTGTGTCATGCTGTGTTCCACAGGGATTGTGTTTGTCCCCCACACTTTTCAACCTATATATTCAACCACTGTTTGATCTCTTGTATGATGCAGGAGTAAAATATGCCAACTGCGTGGATGACACTCAGCTAATTTTTTAATTAACTGGTGATTATGACATTGACTCCCGGACAATCAATCATGTATACTCACTACCACAAACCTGGATGGCTGTCAACTCCTTGGCCTTAAATGACAGTAAAACTGAGCTGCTCTTAGTTGGGACTGCTCAGAGACTGAGGAAACTTGAGGAAAGGTACATTGTTGTTATCGCTGTCTGTAATATTCCCGTGGCATCATCTGTTAAGACCTTAGGAGTTGTCCTGGATTCTCAGATCTACTTGTGCATACACGACCAAGTTAATAAAGCAGATTCGGCCTTATGTTTCTCCCACCAACTTGGTCTATCTTGCCGGTGCTTTGATTAACACCAGAATGGACTGCTGTAACGGCCTGATAGTTGGCATCTCTAAAACCAATCTAAAATCATTGCAGACCATACAGAATGGTACTGTCAGAGCTGTAAAAGGCCTCTGAAGGATGGCACACGTTACCAAGGCCAGATGAGAGCTCCATTGCCTCCTGGTGCGTCAGGATCTCACGCAGAATCTTGTCTTTAACGCACAAATGTAATTCATGCGGGCTGCGCTCCTGGTTACCTTGTGAATCAGGTACAAGAAACTGTGGCCTCCAGAGTACTCAGATCCAACGGGAATACTAGACTCCAGCAGGCATGCATTAAACTAAAGACTTGGAGGCACAAGCTTTGATTACTGCACCCCTCAGCTTTGGAACAAACTTCCAACATTCATGCAGGATTTTAGGAATTTGAGTAGCTTAATTCTTTCAACTCGAATGACTAAGTGGCTACTTGCTGCTACCCTCATGGCCTACAAGAGCTTTTAATATTCTTCTGTTTCTGACACTTATGTTGTTTTGTCTTGTCTAGTGCTTTGTGTGGACTGAGGCCTGGGGCTAGTGGCGTGTTGTAAGAAATGAAATAAATAATTGAATACTGTGTGCCTCCATTTGTGTATTTGACATTTTCAGGCACGATATTACGGGGCGTACAGTGATCACACAGATCTGTCGCTTTCCAGCTTGAATATTTCAATGGTATCCATGCCAACCTTGGAGGGGTGTTGAATAACTTGCAAAGGGCCTCGATTTATGCCGCTCGCCTCATTTTGTAGCCTTCCAAGAATTGATCACATTACACTGGTAATGAAAAGTAAGAGCCAGTGCAAATACAATTCCACTGAATTGTGCTGGTGCTAAAACGATTGTGCATGCTGTCATGGTGGGACAAGAATAGATTGCTCAACAGACGAGTGGTGTGCTTCAACAGATTTATTTGTCTTAGAGGATGGGTTGGATAAATAACTATGCCAAGTAAAAAATGGGTAAACAACATAAAATGATATCCTACTTGGCTGTGCTTTGTAGGGTGGGAATTAACAAAGCACAATTGTGAGAGCGACTTCCTAAGCATCCAAACATGGCTTGGTCCTCCCTTGCAAAATCCTCAATTTCTCTTTTGGGGTTAAGTCTGAACTCTAGGATTTGACGTTCAAGGATACAGGTTAGAGGAACTCCTACAGAACCTATGGGGAGGATATCTCAAACACCAGAGGAAGAATCTATGGTTAAGGGTGCATCGATGTCAGTTCATCAAAATCCCATGGATAGCGGAAGTGGCATCACAGGAAGTGACATCACATTACCAGTTGATCCCCCCCAACATTGCAGGAAGTGATGGCACCTGGTCTGTTACACCAGCAATGTTACAAGAAGTTAGGTTACTGATGTAAATGAAAACTGAAAAATGTGCAAAATAAATGCAGACAAAAGGTAAGTTATAAACCATATATAAACAAAATTACTGGCTAGATGTGCCTGGGGCATATGTACATCGGATACATCATAGGACAGGGACACTGTCATCTTATGCCGCTACAGTAGTACAAGGGCAGTTAGTGATGTGCTATGCCAAGTAAATTATCGTCCGACTGCTATGTTACTTGAATCCTCAAATGCAAATATGCTGCCCTCCTATGAAAAGTAAAAACTGAATTCCAGGTTTACTCCTTTTTTGTTAGGTACAGATTTGCTTGTGAAGATGCTGCCCCGATATGCTAAGTTCAACCTCAAATCTCCAAGTATTTCTGTCTCGTGCTAGGTAAGGGTTTATAAGCCAGGTATAGCCACCATATGCTAGGGGCCTACCAAGCACTGCCATCACATGTCAAATGCAGCCCCAAATTCCCAAACCCTCCCATCATACGCATGTTAACGACCCACATGCCAAGACAGTCATCACAAGCAAAGACAGTCATCGCAAGCAAGGAACTGCATCCCATGTCAAGGTGTTGCCGACTGCATCCCATGTCAAGGTGTTGCCGTCATATCCCTGGTGCAATTTCCAACGCCCAAATACTGCCATTTTATGCACAGCACTGCATCTGGCCCTTTACATTCACTAGAGTGTCTAACAATTTAATTAAGCCAAATAAGCTTCTCAGTCACTTTTGTTTTCATTTCTGTCATGCACATGAATGCAAAGGTGTTCAAGCACTCGGCTGTCCTTTGAAACTAACGGTATCCGGAGACTGAGCAAAGCAAACAATGAATTTTGAAGAAAAAAAACGGAAAACCAGAACTGCGACATGTGGAGTAAAACAAATAATGTCATCTGAGAGCCCCGGACATTCACAGAATTGTAGTTATGTGCCTCGATTGGTTACACTCACGCTCAATTATTTATTTATTTATGTGTTTATTATTTATATTTATTCCTCTGCTCAGCACTTTCCACTTCTCCCCTCCTCCCATTCACCTTATCCTTTCCCCCTCTCATGCACTTGCGCGTTCTCAATGTCACTGGGCCTATTAAGATCGTTGTTTTGTTCTCCCATGTTCCCCACCCTTGCGTCGTCGCGCTCTGAAACACTTGTGTACGAGCGCGATACAAATAAAATATCAATATCAATATCAGCGCTTCTGACTTCAGCCACCACTAGCTTATTGGCCACTTAGATCATGTAACTTTTCAGGTACCGTAATTTTGGCCATTTATTTCGGGCACAGCATTGTAGATTGGAGGCTTTATGACATGTAGTGCATCTTTGTATGGGAACTCATGGGTATATTTTTTGTTTAAGTTTAAAAGGTGTTTGTTTTAGCCACGCTCCTCTTGGCTCTATTTAAGTCTCTGCACTGTGTGCAGGGTCTTTTCAATCATTTGCCCAAAGCCTACACCACAGAACTTATATGCCAAAGCTCTGGGTATCTATTGTAAATGCTGCTTTTCAATAAGTGTAAACAGCAGCATGACACCACCCTGTGATGATGAGAAAGGCTAGAAAGATTGTGGGCCTCATTATGACCACCTGCAGACAATGGAAATGGTAGCAGTGCATGGTATAAATCTACATAACATAACGAGTTCGTGGGTGCAGAAAAAATGTGACAGTAATTCTGTTCCGAATAATTTTTTGGGTGGTAACAGAAACTTTTACCGTACTACTGAATTCTGGGTTTTTACCTTGAAGTGAAGGATTTACTCCCAGAAAGATTTTGGGAGATGGATCCTTTACTTCAACCAAATCCACCAAAATCCTCGGGGACTAACACTGCTTTTCAATGACCTGCCAACCTGTAGTGAATCTACAGGACTGAGTAGTGGTAGATCAAGTTTGGCAGTAATTGTGAAATTGTAGAGGAGCAGCTGTGTACATCTGCAGGCGATCCAGCCCCCTAACGCCACTATATTGGAGACATGAGATTGTGCCATGCTTGACGTCAGCCATAATACCAATACCGCAACGAGTGTTTGAAAGAAGATACCCGTTGAGACAACCCTACCGAATGTACCCTTGACATGAAGATAACCTACAGGAGGAAAACCCTGAAGGAGTATAAAAAGAATCTAAGCGGGTGATAAAGAAGTGTGCACAATGTCTCAAAATAAAGAAGTATGACAAAGTATGATTCCTAACTGACAAACAACGACGCAAGAGGTCGAATGAACTATCGACATAGACAAGAAGAAGACTATGGAGTAAATAATATGTTTCTGAAAACAGAAGTTCAACACGTGTACAGATGCTGAAACGCAAGGTAGATTAAGTCATCATAGAGGCCAGCTATAAGTAGTGAATGGAATGCAGGCGAAGCTGCCATTGTACAGAACTGGACATTGACATCATGAAATAAGTAAGCCAGAAAACCATGAAGGGAGACGGAAAGTTGTGTCGCAGCAGAATAGCAGGTTCAGGGAGCAGCGTGGCAAGGCTGTCTGGCCCAAAGTCAAGAATGAAAACACCAAGGTCAACTATCTCTTCTGAGAAGAAGCCAGCATGCAGAGGATGAATCCTCTCCTGTTAAGGTGCAAGAAGAAACATCAGGGATGCCAAGTTTTAATTCATTTAGAGCATTTAAAACCTACAAAATGGACCAAATCGTGGTCTCGTGTCACGTGACCCTAGGATGGAAATAGAGGTAAAACTTGGAGTCCCAGACACAAGAGCAAGTGCCCTCACTCCTGTGCATTCTTAAGATGTGAATACTCTACAAGGCCAAGTACAAAGACAATTTTATGGCAGAAAGCATGGGCGATGAGAGATGCAGGGCTAATTCGGTGGTGAGGTAGTGTCATGTTCTATCTCCCTGCACCTTGGACTGGGCTTACATGCTGCTAAATGAACCGAATGTTCCAGACATGACACAAGCGTGCCAACTAACTATATTAGTCCATATAATGAAGGACCTTATGGTTTGTAGGACCAATGAGAAACTATGTATGTAATGTTTCTGAAATGACATGTTTTTAGAGGTAGGCATAAATTGTCCACCTGATATTGGACAGCCAGTAACAATCCTAGCTCCTATACAATTGTATATCGAGATATTTCCCTTAACGAATCCTGATCCTTGATAGGTTTTCTCACTATTGCCACGTAGTATGACATCACTCTGACGCATTATCACTATAGGAATTGTATTTTTTGTGGAGATCATTGAGACTGAACGTACGTCGGTTGATGTTCGTTGTAACCTCCCTGTTTTAGATAATTGTTAATATAACAGTATTTTGCATTCTTCCTGAGTTGGTTTCATTATTTGGACTCAGAATTACTCTGGTGTAATCCCATCCATTCCATAGGCACGTTCCCAAAGGCCATGTGCTCAAAATAACTGCCAAACTTTGTCTCTAGTGGAATAAAGAAATGGGGGAATAAACCTAGGGCTCTGTCTTCACTGGCCACACTAAAATCATGACACCTGAAAGATTCCCTCCCTGTTCATCCGCGCTGTGAGGTGGTTTACTGACACATTAAGCACTATGCAGAACACAAACATTGTTTGCTTTCTCCATCTAGGGCACAACATATTTACTTTACTCCCTTGCCTTTGTTACAGACAACATTTACCTCTCACAAGTCCTATTCTTGGATCGAGCCTCCGTCTGCACTGAGTTGCCAGTCCCAGAATTATTATTTGGGAATTTACCTGCGGTACCTAAATAGGCACAGCAGTTATTTGAAGCTTAGATATCTACCAGGATTGACTGACTACAGTAGTGATTCGGCACAGTGCAAAAATATAGTCACATAACATTCTGTAAATTGGACACAGGCTTTGAGTTTACAGCATTAGAACTCCAGATGAACCACATAGCGTGTTTCTTACCTTGTCAGGAATTGCGGTTTTCCTTTTCTCTTCTGTATCCTGGACAAGGGCCGACGGCAGTGGCATGTCCAGGGGGCCTGCGGTGGTATGTGCTACCCCAATAATCTGATTGGCAACCCCAAGTTCCACCTCCTTATCCTAAACTATGATCTTTATGTGTGTGTGCGCTCGTACTTCATGCTACCCTTACATAAATCAGTGCCCCACTTGGGCCAACCCAGTCAAAAGTGTCTGAACATGCCACTGCGCCGGCCATCGATACGGTCTTGCCACTGTCAGGATTGCTGGCCCAAGGGTGACATGACTAAATATACTCCATCCCGCCTTGTTGGGCTAAAACTGTTCAGAAGATAGGTCAGGATCTCTGGCGTAGTGGGGTCCCACTGTCACATTTCCATGGGCGGGGCCCCCCTGGACTTCAAAAAGACATTGTTTCTTTTTGAAGTCACTCTGCCTTCATTAAGAAATGATGTCCTTTATGTGGAGGCCTCCAGATTCTCTGCAAATGACAGCAACAAGCGTTCCTGCCTGCTGCAGGGAGCTGAAGGCCTTGTTCCCTGGACCAACGGATTCAAAAAGGTGAGAAAATGTACTTTGTTTAAATGTGTGTGCGTGCATGTAAGTGTGTTTGTGTATATAGTAATGTGTGTGAATGCATGGTGTATGGGTGGCTCCCTGGGAGTGTGCCTGTGTGAGTGTATAGCACATGTAAATGTACGGATGGCTGGGTATGTGTGAGTGTATAGTGAATGGTGTGTGTGCTTGTGTTTAATGCCTGGATTATTTATTGGTAGTTTTCATTTCTCCTAGCCCTACTCTTCCCGGTCCCAGCACTTGTGTATGAGGCAATATGCCTCATACACAAGTCTTGGGACGAGGTAGAGGGACATGGAGTCAATGCCTGGCTTAGCTACCTGTAATCTTCATTACTCCTAGCCCTACTCTTCCTCATCCCAATACTTACCTATGAGGCAAGGTGCCTCATACATAGGTACCGGGATGAGGAAGGGGCATGGAGGTAATTCTGGGCAGAAGAGTGGATTTTAGTGGTTGGGGTAGCAGGTGGGAGGGAGAGGGGATTTGTGCGCTGTTGGGGGGAGGAGCGTGTGTGCTAAATCCCAATGGTCATCCATGTCCAGGCTAACCAGGGATGATATGTGTTATAAGTGGCTAGACAAGCCTTCTGTTGAAGCTATGATAGTCATTTCTTACATTGTCTTGAGTTTTGTTTTAGCTGGGCATCTCTGATAAAGCAGTCCTGCCAAGTTGAATTATCTGGCAAGACTGGCATATGGGTACTGCCAATGTAGCTGTTTCTTAATGTGGCATTGTATCTCTTTATTTTTGGCATCCGTGATCAAATAACCATGATAAGTGTTATTGCTTCGACTGGCATTTTGGTGCCGCCAGTCTAGGTATGTATTAATGTGGCATAGCATGTTTTATTGTAACATATTATTACGTGTCTAAACTGGTCTACATTTTACAGCCAGTTGGACATGTTTTCATTGTGGCATGGCTTTTTAATTAGCAATGCATTACATTAATTAAAGCATGAATGTTCTTATGCACTATTGGTGACGTGCATGTATTGGATTTTTGAATTGGTATTACCCTACAAAACAATTGCAAACTCTGACTTTATAGCCAATTTTTCACAATAAGTGTGCTGTATAATGCATTTAAACACATATTTATAACTTTTTCATAGTGCAGTGTGAGGCATACCCCTGCAGCAGCATGATTATGTGTATTGCGCAAGCATGGTAGTCTAGACCGGCCCAGAGTGTGAGGCAACCCATGATTTGTTGTCAAGCTGAGGGCAGGGGGGCACCCACATTTTCTGCTACGTCAATGGTCTGGATGTCCCACTTCTATTTTTGACATTCCGCAAGGTTGTCAGTGGCTGCTCAGCAGTGGCAGCATATCCGAAGCCATGCCTGTGTGTGCAAAATAGTGAGAAATGTGTCACCTTAGATGCCGTGCTCCTCAACTCGGACATAGCATCCTTGCTCGTTCGCAGGGCTGCCCCCAGTGAGTCTGACTGGACTGAGTTGCACTTACAATGGGGGTCATTACGAGGTTGGAGGTAAGTAACCGTCCTTACCGGCCTGGAGCAAATACTGTGTCCGTGTAGTAAATAGCCCCCTAATAGAGGGCAATTACGAGTTTGCGTGCACGAGCTTAGCGGCATGCCGGTAACTACATTACAGGCATGCCGCTAAAGCCCTAAAAATGAACCCCTTAGCGGCATCAAGGAAAGCGCAGACAGCACAACCGCTGCATTCTCCTCTTAAAGGAATGGTGCGGTCAGAAATATTATTGTCCCTATGATTCGGCCATGTGTTTTTAACCATACGTTGATCGATCGCACAAACATTTCCTATGCACCTTACCGTAGTTTTCATCTTTTGTACACAAGCGAAATCAGGCAGCAGGGCACGGCCATCTTGTGATAATCTTATCAGTTGAAGCATCGCCCAGGGTGAACTGCCCCTGAGCCTGACATTACTAGACGCGTACCGCCCATTTCAAGTACATCTCGTGTCAGCATTCTCTGCGCTTCAGCTAATGATGTGTCGCAATGGAAATGGCAGGACGCCTCTTTCCTCAATAAGTATAAACAGACCGTTTCACAACACACAACATCAGAGTTTCTATTCCATTCCTCTCACTGTATTTCTTTGAGTATTCTGTGACTCACTTCTGTGCTCTGGTCAGCTACCTTCGTTGTTTGTAGCCCATGTGAACAGATACCAGTACCATTGCTATAAATTATTTTCATTTGTTTACCGCACAATGGCAACAATAATGCCCTACCAGTACGAGCCAGAGTATTCCAAGACAGAATTACTGGAAAGAGAAAGATGCGGAAACGTTGGGGCTTCGGGCGACAGTTGGGAGGACGATTGAACAGATCCAGAGCCTGAGCCTAGTCGCATGGATGGCGTCTCCACCTGGTGTACCCGGAATCGGTGCATGCTAATGCCAACCGAAGTGGAGAACTGCTGCTGCCAAGAAAACTCTGGATGCTTGTCCTACATATCGCAAGGTGAGCCACGGCCGCAATGCGTTACCGAGCTGCTAGACTCCAGGGCAGCCTGCCTCACACGGTCCGTGTTGAGGATTTTGATGGTGCTTATGCACGAACTTCGCGCAACAGTTCGCCCTCGTATTCCAAGTAACAAATAAGTATACTCTGGTTGTGATGTCAGTTAGGCCACTACTATTTCATGGTTGTCTCCTATATTGTCGTAACTTCAATATATCATTGTCATACCAATTTAGTCTTGCAATTCTCTAGTAATAGTCGTATAATAGTTGTTCAATATTGTGCAGTGTCTAGGTAGCATTTGTACTGGCAAAAATGCCATTGGATACAAGAATTGTCATTGACAACTAAGGTTTAATACACTTATCTAGGTCATTTAAAAACAGTTTGTATCTTTCTCTTTCACAGGTGGTACAGGCTGTTGGCCTATCGTTCTTTTACATGGTGGCTTCATGAAAGGCTTGGACGAGTAATATCTGCCTGTGTCATTGGTGCCATTAGAGAAACTTTCCCCAGTGACAGTACAGGGGATTTTCTCTCACTGTGCTCCAACCGGAACTTTACAATATATAGTAGTTTTGTGCCATCAAAATAACAAACAAAATAAAAGAATTTTTATCAATGATTGTTTCAGTTTTTCAGTGAATCAAGTGTGTCTCCATTCAGCAGTGTTCTGGATCTTGCCTGCACACCCCAGGCCCATCCGTCCCCCCTCCATTATCAAAGTCAGTTGGCACCAGTGGATGTGCGCTGCCAAGGGGTGCTGTAAGGGGCGCCAAGGTGCCAAACACCATGTACACTTCAAAGGTATCTTACGCGCAGGGGTCATTGTTCACATGTCCTCCTCAGACCCCGTGTCTCCAGGCAGGATCCCCTTGAAGCAGGCTGCGCCCCTGCAATCCACATAATACCACAACATATACATGTCATTCATTCACATACACACCCCTTTTTGTAATTCTTTATAACCCACTTGATATTTATCATGAGAACATCTTTGAACACTGCAAGTCAACTCGTGAACGTGCTACCTGAAAACCCCGGTGACCAATGCTAATCTGCTCGTCATCATGCTATCTGTGAACTTCTGTGACTGCTGTGAGTCAGCTTATCACTGTGCTACCTGTGAACATCTCCCTGTTCTCCTGTCACTAACTACTCTGCTTGCTGAATCTAACTGTTTGTTGGTCAAGGTAAGGTCATGTATCCTAATCATATCCCCTTCATCTCTAAATTCCTATCAATTTCGAACTAACATACTCAGTAGTGTTATGTTCATTCGTCTCATTGCCATTGACTTGAGTTTCATTTATTACGTTATCGATATATCAATTTTCATCAGTGTCAATTGGCATCGAATTGCAGCCTTAGTGGACCGTGTCTATGATATAAGCATATTTCCTTTTGATGCATGATAGCAGATTCAAGGGACGAGTAACATGAAATGATTTTTGTCACATCAAAGAACTGTTTATGAAAGTTATCGTATAATACAGCTGCAGACGCTGCACTGGTTTTGCTGTGGTTACCAAAACAAAGCTTGCATTGAAGAATGTATGGTATAATTCCTTCTTTCTCACGTTTTTATGCAAAGTAATTTTGGAATACTTTTGACCTTTTTTTTGCAGAATTTACAACAATGCCTGCATGTTCGATTTTTGGCCTTCTAAGACCCATGAGAAATCTGAAGGCACTACAATGCATGTATTCCCAAAGACTGTAGATCGAATTAGAGAATGGGTCAGATATTGCAGGTATGCGCCGGAAGAGCTTGAAAGTAGAGTCAAAAAAGTCTTGGTGGACAAGAGGGGTGATTGATACCGCATCTGCAGCCTGCACTTTGCCCCGAATATGTACGACACATCCTTGTACACAAAGAAGAATCAACTGAGAACGACTCGAAAATTGCTCCCAAATGCTATTCCGACTCTATTCGTTCACATGCCGCCTCAGGTGAGTCACGGTTTGGGATTTAGCTGTGGGCCTTGGGGTAGTGAGCAGGTAACTAAATGGATTGATTGTTGTTTTAGGTGAAAATGTCACATAATACTTTCCATATTTATATGATTGTATAGCTTTTTAAATAATTACCATTTTGCTAAACATCAGTTCTTGGTTTTAGAACCCTCATAGAAAATTGATTTATGGGCACAGATAACTATGCTATGTTATGCATTGAAATAAGCATAATGTTCTCGTATTCTGTCTCCTTACATGCCAATTTTTAATATTAGCATTTCTAAATCAAATGATACTTTCCCTTTACAACTCCATGACTATGCACTTAATATGACGGAACAAAAATCAGCATCCATGTCTTGCCTGGAGTCATCAACCGATTCGAGCGCGTATCAGGTAGTCTTACTTAGCTATTCTGTTGCAGACTTGTTTTATGCATGGAATTTTAGATAATCTGATCATATTTACGTATCGTGTCATTCGTTTACACAATGTTTCATTTGTGGTTTGCTATTGATATGTACCTTTGTCCGCGTCCCAATGTGTGTGTTCAATTTCCAATATTTTCATCCTTACTAATGCAAGAACTGTGTTTCAGGGAGATGCTGAAGCGTCCACTACAATTACATCATCACTTGTAGAAGATCCAGAGACAGAGGTATGCGTACTGACAGTTCCATCGAATGAAATAATCTGATCATATTTACATATCATGTCATTCGGTTACACAATGTTTCTTTCGTGGTTTGCTATTGATATGTACCTTTGTCCGCGTCCCAATGTGTGTGTTCAATTTCCAATATTTTCATCCTTACTAATGCAAGTACTGTGTTTCAGGGGGATGCTGGAGTGTCCTCTACAATTACAACATACCTTGTAGTTGATCCAGATTTATGGGTACTGACAGTTCCATTGAATGAGATAATCTGATCATATTTCCATATCGTGTCATTCATTTACACAATGTTTCATCCGTGGTTTGCTATTGATATGTATCTTTGTCGTTGTGCCAAAAAGTGTGTTCAATTTCCAATATTTTCATCCATACTAATGCAAGAACTGTGTTTCAGGGAGTTGCTGGAGCGTCCTCTACAATTACATCGGGCCTCATTACGACTCAGGCGGTAAGGGGTTTACGGCGGCGTAAACAGCGCCGACCCTTACCGCCTGATTCCGAGGTCCCTTAGCGCCATGGAGGTTTTAACACCTGCTTTTAGCAGGTGTTAAAATCCATGGCGCTAAGGGACCTTGATGTTAATTACGCCACCGTAATTTACGGTGGCGTAATTAACGCCTTCCCCACTCCCATTATGCCCTATGGGGCAAAAATGGGAATGGGGAAGGGTAAATGGGGATTGGGGACTTACCGCCCGCCAACCTCGGAATGGGGCGGTAAGTCCGCCAACCACCATGGCGTAAACATAGTTTACGCCATGGTGGTAAAGGTACGACCCAGGCGGTAACTTACCGCCTGGGTCGTAATGAGGCCCATCATCCCTTGTAGTCGATTCGGAGCCAGAGGTATGCGTACTAACAGTACTCTCTAATGAAAGAAAGTCGGTCTCATTTGATTTGTATTACAAATGACTTATTTTAAATGGATACTCTTTTCTAGGGATGTATACAAGATCCGTATATAGAACGGGAGGCATGTGGATCTGAGTCGGTGCACCAGCTTGCTGTTGGTGATGTTAGAGTAAAGAAGGTTTCAATGAAAAGAAATAAAGATAAGGTGAGGTAATTTATAAACAGTTTCTATTTTTAGCAAGTGTTTTGTGCTGAGGCCTTCATAATATGATTTTCTTAATGTAAATTGTCCAATACTCTATGTTGGATTTACATTGAACATCCTTTTTCCAATCTGTCCTCTAGTTGCCCAATGGTGTACAGACTATGCAGACACAGACAGCCACACAAATGAGAGATGCTGCTTGCCAAACTGTTTTCACCATGGAGGAACTATTAACTGAAGCGCGGCGTGTTCAGACTCGAGATGCCTTTGCCCAATGACCAGAAAATGAATTTAATGTGACCGGCGAATCCAGCAAAGTGTTTTTCTACCATTGCTACAATGCGACTGCTCCACCAGATGAAGATGAAACTGAATGTATTGAAGATGCTTTTGAATTAGTCGCAGACCACTTGACACAATCGACACCCGCCAAAAAAGTGCCTTCCAAAAAGCAGTCGACATTGATGTTTTCTCCTATTCACGGTCAAGTAACAGATGTTGAAATGACAGAGACTGAAGCATGAACACAATTGACCGATGAACTAGACAAAGATCTCAACTATAGTATGTCCAGTTTGGCTGATATGTCCAAAACAGTTCAGTCCGAAACAACATTAATGCAGGATGACAGTCTAATAAAGGAGGCCAAATACATAGTATTCGACAGCAGCTTGATGGAGATTATAAAGATGCTGAAATGTGTGCACACAGTGAGAGGGGAAGAATGTGGGAAGCCATTGGTGAATGTGACTCGTCTAACACGAGGCAGTAACCTCAAAATACATGCCACCTGTGAAATGTTAAATAAAACATTTTCATGGTCCGCTCAGCCGATGCTGGGGAAACTGCCAGCTGGCAATCTACTTTATGCAGCAGCTTTATTTTTCAGTGGCTCGAGTTTCAGGAAGTTGTCCAGTTTCTGTCAGTTTGTGGGACTCCATTTTATTTCGCAGTATTATTTTATTTTATTATTTTATTTTAAAACGCAGTACTACAAATATCAACGTGATTATCTATTCCCTGCCATTAGTGAAGTTTGGAAAATTGAACAATTGTCTATTCAAAGTACATTCTCTGACAAACGGTTCAGGCTAGCCGGCGATGGACAGTGTGACAGAGCCGGATTTTCTGCTAAGTACTGCACATACCACCTTCAGGACTTGGAAAGTGAACAAATTGTGAGTTTGGTGGTTGTGCAGGTGTCTGAATGTAAATCCTCAGTGGCCATGGAGAAACTTGGTTTTATAAAATCACTGGAAGATCTACAATCGAGGGGAATGCAAATCGGCCTCATAGCCATGGACAGACACGTTTCAATAGCCAAGACAATGAGAGAGCAGTTTCCAAATATTAAACATCAATTTGATGTATGGCATGTTGCCAAATCAATCAATAAAAAACTCTCGGCTGCAGGTAAAAAAAAAAAGTTCGGAAAGTATTTCACATTGGTCCCAGTCTTTCAGCAACCATCTTTGGTGGAGCTCCAAAACATGTGATGGGTCTGTGGAAATTCTACTGGAAAAATGGCGGTCACTAATGCACCACTGTTCCAGCGTTCACTCTTGGACAGATAACCAACATTTCCACCAATGTGAACATTGCCCTTTGTCCCCGGAGCAGGCACGGAAGAAGAAGTGGTTGATTCCATCTTCACTTCCACACAAAGCCCTTGAGAAGATTGTGTTTGATAAAACTCTATCAAGAGATCTGAAGGGACTCAGAGAATTCTGTCACACAGGAGATTTGGTGGTGTTCCACAATAAGTGCCTAAAGTACAGGCCAAAGAGATTGCATTTCGGCATCGGAGCGATGAAATATAGGGCATTACTAGCGGTATTAGCACATAATGAGAATGTAGGCCGTGAACAATCTAGGACTGCAGGAACCTTAGGGATGCTTCGCTACACTATGGCCTTTACAAAAAGAAGCAAACAATGGGTGGTCAAGCCAGTATATGAGGAAATGGAATTCGATTTTGTGAAATATCTTATTATTAATATCTTGGAGATGCACACTCATGGAACTGCGTGCGATTTTGTTCAGAGCACACATACATTGCCACAAAACATTACCAACGTGCCCTGTCCGCCCAAAGCAGAGCTCGTTGAACAGTTCAAATCCCAGTACAAATGACTACCATCTGTTTTTATTTTTACCAACAATGTTTTTATGAAGTGTTCAAATAAAGTATGCAATTTCTCTTTTGAAATCTATCCTCTTTGTCCTTTTTTTGTTCAAATAGTAAAATGTTTACGATTGCCATACAATGTAACAGTGTGCTTTCACATTTCACAGTTTTGTCAAGCTACTGTGGGATCTTCATTGATCGTGGTAGGGCCAGATGGATAACTGTGTGTAAGAATCTTTGGGTTTCGGGCGTTGCCTTACCACACAGTTACCCAAGCCGCTGAATAACTGCTTATCACACAAAAGGGATAAGACCTAGGCTACATAAGATACTAGGCACGCAAAAAGTACTGACTGTGAAAACATGCCATGGGGTAGGAGGCCGTGACATAAGCAGAGGTGGGGCTATTGCTAGACACACTTTGACTCTGTTTTTGTGTTTCCTCAACTACAATTTTGGAGTAGGGCGCATTCTGTCATTGCCAAGTTTCCCCTACACCTCAGCAGCGCCACGAACAGCGAGCAGTGACAGCCCCCAAATTTTTCCTCCTGTGCCCGTGCTTCACAATTCCAGTTCTCATGGATGCATTGACACGAGATGTTGCAAACTAAGAATGTATGTTCATTGTGAGTGAAGGTCACCAGCTTTACATTTTTGCTTGCGAGCTGAGGAAGCCCACGCGTCGCACACACAGTATAAGGTTCTATTGTTTTTTGACCTTGAGAGACAGGGGCCATTCCGAAAGGGATTGAATTGAAGGAGGGGTGTAATAACGTAAGATATGATAAGGTTTTCCATTCTAAAACTGGACTTAGGTACATGTAAGTTCAGTATATGAATAATCGTTGACACGAACAGAGTTTGTGTTACGGTCTACATTACCCCAAGAGAATGGAAATACCGAATATAATGTAAGTTTCACTTTAGATGATTTTATACCAGAACTAGTCCAAATATCATTAGCTGACGGTTATTGCTGGGTTACATTGTACTTGTTCGTTCTGTGTGCTATATTGCAATGAAACGCAAGTACAACCTTTGTGTGCTGGTCTTTCTACCGAGCACATGGGCAGTCCAGCATCGACACGCATGTAGACCACCACTCGGTTCCCCCTGGTTCAACGCTAATAAATCATTACATTGTGCACCTCAAATTGTTGCCTCTGCTTCTGCATTACGTTTAGAGCTGAACATACTCCATTGCACTATCCTCGGAAGCAAATAGTGGAGTACTTTCCACATTGTGTTCTCTCTGTTCACATTGTTTCACATCTGTGCTAATAAGTAAAATGATTAATTGTAACAAAGATCAGCTACTGAGACACATTTCTATTTTTATGTTTTGCAAACAGGTACATCCTGCCATTCTGCGATTGTCATCTATTCCAGACCCCAACTGATGGTTTCTTCAACCGCCAGCTGCAGCTGCATGTCAATCACTGGATTTATTTGACTCTTTTTTGGGACGATCACCAAGGGCCGATATGCCCTTACACTGTACCAGCGATTAGGAGCAATATAACAACCTTTACAGTGGTCTAGTGCCAAGTTGATGCACAAGCCTTGCAAATCCCCGTGCGACCAAAGTGCTTCTTTTACCCAAAAGGAACACGCTGTGTACCCAAAAGGAACAGCGCGTGACTCACGATAAACATTTGCGGATCGAGAGCAAAGAAAAAAAGTTTAATTTTGATTGAATATGTCAATCACTGAATGTTCTCGAAGCATTTACTGTGAAATAAATGTACTTTACCAATTGTACAGTCTTGCTGTTTCCTTTTAAAGTACAGTTTCATATTCCGAATTGTGACACGCTGTGTTGTGAGACAATGTGGGTTGTTTTCTGGGTTCTGTGTCAAGTTGTATAGGTGACAACTGGGCTTGTTTGGCTACGCTGCCCCGTAACGTCAGGGAGAAAGGTGGAAAATATCAATGATTTGGTGATGTCAGGCTCAGAGGCAGGGGATATGATTTAGTGCCGCAAAGGCAGCACACCCTGGGCGATGCAGCAACTGATAAGATTATCACAAAATGGACACGCCCTGCTGCCTGATTTCGCTTGTGTACAAAAGACAAAAACTACGGTAAGGTGCATAGGAAATGTTTGTACGATCAATCAACGTGTGGTTAAAAGCACATGGCCGAACCATAGGGACAATAATATTTCTGACTGCACCATTCCTTTAATAACGTGACCGGCATCAATGGATACGGCTTTAGCGGGCACCGCTAGTAGCGGTGACCGCTAATAGCGGTGCCTGCAAATAAGCAGAACCGGAAGTAGCGTCACCGCACAGGAACGGGAAAGAGCACGGCGGCCATCTGGAAAAACACAATCCATTGCCATCCTCACCACACAGGACCTGGTGCCTTTTCCTGACTACAAATATCAACCTTCAACACCAGCATCATGCCCAAGGCAGTAAAAAAAGGCGCTTCCCGGCAGAGCAAACAGCGCTTCAATGAGGATGAACTAACTATCCTGGCAGAAACACTTGCAGACATTGCAGAGGTTGTTTTTACAAACAGCCTCAAGAGGGAAGTACAGATAAAAAAGAAAGAGATTTGGCAATTTGTTGCCCAGAAATTCAGTGCCGTAGGCAACACCCCCCGCACCATCAAGGATGTCCGCAAGCGATCGGACCACCTGCGCCTGAGAGTGAGGAACATTCTGTCTGCAAACCGGAGCCAGGCCATAGCTACTGGCGGTGGTCCTAGCTCACCCATAAAGCTAAACCATTGGGAGGAGATCTGCGCCAGCACGATTGGCATAGAGGCCATAGAAGGTGTGGACGAGATGGAGCATGGCGCCACCTCATCGGCGGAAGAAGGTAAGTGTCCTAAGAAAACACTGTAATGCTAAGTATGATGATAGTCCACCAATTTGTCAGTCCAAAGAGGCAATGCATGGCCCAATACATACACATTGACACATCCCTGCCTATAGGGCCGTCCGCAGCACAGACACATGCACATGCATGCAGCAGGGCAATGCCATACCTGACACACACCACACAAATATGAAAATGGCATAAGTCACACTGTACGCAGTCCACAACAGAAATGCATGTCACATA
The DNA here is from genome assembly GCF_040938575.1 of Ambystoma mexicanum. NCBI lineage: Eukaryota > Metazoa > Chordata > Amphibia > Caudata > Ambystomatidae > Ambystoma > Ambystoma mexicanum. The sequence goes on along the minus strand of NC_090924.1, from coordinate 364,058,031 downwards.
GCATACGCCAGCTCCAACATGACTGACCCCGACGGATGCCTGCATGCTCCACCCATATAGCGAGCAATGTGATCATCAAAACTCCACTGCCAAATCCCCTCTAATGTGTAGAAGAGCAATAATAGAAATGTATGCATGATGCTTGTCAAACCATCATTCATGCCGTCCCTCTCTTGGTCCCCCACAGGCTCAGATCCTGACAGTGAGGCCCAGGACTCACCCCCACAGGCAGCTACACCCCGGAAGAGGGCCAGGGATGAAGGCAACGGGCCTTCCACTTCAAAAGGCCCAGACAAGCCCGACAGGCACTGATGTCAAAAACAGCACAGGATGCCACGGCACTGGTGCCGGTAAGGTCCATTACCACAGTCCCCACAACACCTGTGTCACCTGCACAGGAGACAGTGGGCGATGGGGCACAATCAGCAGAGAACAGCTCTGTTGGGGATACGGCAGCTACGGCACCCCAGACAGATGATGATGTGCAGGGCCAGGTGTGTGTACATGTCGAGGACGACTCCTCGGACCTTCCTGCAACACCCAGTCCCGCACCATCCCCCCAGGTAACACCTGTCTACTCCTACCACGACACCACACCGGAGCAGTCTGGAGGGGAGGCCGTACAAGGGAGCATGAGTCCCACAGAGGACCCACATGGATTTGGGGATGTCACACATGCACCCTCCACCTCCAATGGTGTACAGGCGGGGGTGCAGCAGATAGGACACGCAGTGGAGCGACAGGAGGAGCTCATAGCCCTAGTGAGGCAGTTTGTCGCAGACAGTGCCCAGGCAAGGCAGGAGGGGTGCAACAACACTGCTTCCCTGAGGCAGGCCATAGAGGAAAGCACCACAAGACTATGCAAGTAGGTGTCTGCACTGAGGCAGGTCCTCTCCTGCATTGCGGATTCCATTGAGGCTGAGCGTCCGGCCCCCAGACTGGAGCAAGCGGCCACCCCTTCTTCATCCAGATACACCCAAACCAGCCCCCTACGCAGGTCAGCATGCACCTTGCGCTGCTCGGACATGCCGCCACCAGGTGTAGGAAGTGGAAGGATGTAGACGGGGCAGCCTGATTAAGGCAATAGACGCAGACACATGAAGCATTTGCTTGGACACCTTGTGTGGGGGAGTTGTGGGAGAGATGGAGGGGGGAGAGGGGGCAGTTGTGGGGGGAGGTGGAGGGGGAGAGGGTGTATGGGGGAGTTGTGGTGGGAGGAAGAGGTGGGAGAGGGTGTGTGGGGGAGTTGTGGGGGGAGGTGGGAGAGGGTGTGTGAGGTGGAGGGTTTGAGCACTTAATTATTTTTGGACAGTTTAATACACCCGTTGTGTGAAAAAAAATCTTGAGTGGACATTCGTTATTGCATATGTGTCATTTATTGATATACAGTGCATAGTGTACATGTACTCCCACACCCAATGCCCTCTGTCCCACCTTCAAGTCACCCTCTGCACCCATGTGTGTTAGAAATCGTGTGCAATCACTGACTGACGCACAGCACGTCCCTCCTGTGCATCGGCACCACGATGATGTGTGCCCACATCTTCTTCATCCCCCTCATCATCACCAGGTGGTTGCAGTCCAATGTCAGGGGGCAGGCGCACGTTCTGTCGGATACACATGTTGTTCAGCATGGCACATGCCGTGATGATCTTGGCCACCTTCTCATGCCTGTAGAGGAGTGTCCCATCCGACCGGCTAAGGCAGCAAAACCATGCCTTCAACAGGCCAAAGGTCTGCTCGATGACCACACGGGTATGGGAATAATTGTAGTCCTCCTCTTGCCTGTTCTGCGGGATTCGGACAGGGTTGAGGAGCCACAACTTCAAGGGATAGCCACTATCACCTGCATGAGAGGAAATTAAAGGTATAAGTTAGTCGATTCATGATGGACAGCTGTACTTGTCACACATACCTGCAGATAATTGATGGTTACATGCACATGTCCATGGTTGTATGCACACATTTCTCATGCCCTCAATGTGTTCTGTGCCATGGACTTATGGTGTGTGTTGCATCTTCAAGATGATACACAGTGTACACTGCCTTGATGTTGGTCATGCATTGAGACGCATACCGCTGTGTTTGTGTTGAATATGTGATGTGTGGTGTTATGTATGATTTTCTAACTGGCAGCGTTGCCAGGACTCTCTGCATTATTTGTCTTTCAGCGCTGATCATTCCCATGGTGACATGCTGCACTTCTGTGGCGGTGGCGGCCCTGTGAGGTGCAGTGGATTCCCTTGGTGGTTTTGTTCAATTCACTCCCATGGATGCTTGTCCTGTGTGGTGATTTGCTGCTGACAGCTACATAGTGAATATATTCACAGCATGTTGCTGGATTGTGTTACGGAGGGTGAGGTCCGAGGATGGGTGGTGCATGTGTTGTGGGATGTGGGGTGGTTTTAAGTTTGGCATGTTGCGATAGGTGTGCAGCTTACTTCATTGCTATGGGATTTGGTTGTCATTTTCAGTTTGGGATGGTTTGGGGAACAGTGTTTTGTGATGTGCACATCGTGCTGTCACAACAACAATGACACCATGGTGCTGTGTGCATCTAGTCCAACATTTCACTGCCATGTGCCTGTCATGCAACTTACCAAGCAGCCATGCACGTCATCCTGCATGTCACTCCATGTAGCGTGGTAGCGTGGAGTTCCGCAGGACCATTGAGTCATGAGTTGATCCGGGATATCGGGCACAACAATGTGTGATGATCCTGCTGGCGTCACATACCATCTGCACATTGATGGAGATGTATTGCTTGCGATTGCGGTACACCACCTCCTTGGCATGCGGGACCACCAACTCCACGTGGGTGCAGTCGAGGGCACCTATACAATTTGGCATGCCATGCCCAGGAATGGGGAAATACCGGGTCCGGCAAGGCCGTAATGACTGGGTAATTTGGCATTTCTAGGCGCCGGAAAAAATGCAACTCTGGCGGCAGCCATGCCTGTTTTACAGGCACGGCTACCGCCAGGCTTGTAATGAGGCATGATTTGTTTGTGCTTTGAAAACATGAATACAAATAAGTGTTTACCAAAAAAGGCTTCCACACAAGCAACTGCACTACAGGAATGAAACTGATCGAGATATACAATCTGTAGTTCTATGTAGAGTTCGTTAGATGCTCACAATGGGGGTCATTACGAGTTTGGAGGCAGCAGTGGTGCTAATAGCAGCATGGCTACCGCCAAACTCGCTACCGGCCCCGACACCCGCGAATGGCCCATTACGAGATGAATGGGCCGGTAATTGCCCATTCGCGGGTGCCGGTATGGTGGGCCTTCCGATCCCCATTAGGGTAGAATGGGGGTCAGGAGCATGGTTGCACCAGCACCGTTGATAACGATGCCGGTGCAATCACGAGTTCTGCTTGTGGGTGCCGGTCTACACGCCTGGTCAGATCGCATGTGCAGTCCGGCACTGGCAACCAGAACTCGTAATGTGGCAGAGAGGTAGCAACGGCACCGGTAGCACTACCGGCGCCGATGTTGCCTTTCCGCCACATTCATAATGAGGCCCACTGTACTGATGTCAACTATTTTACATGGCAAGACCGGAGCAAACTGCTTAAGGTAAGTAGCAACATGTATCAATAGTAAGTACCTGCCCTGCCACAATATGAATATATTCCTAAAGACTGCAGATCACAAGAAAAGCTCGTTAATATTTGACCATCCTTTATATTTCGACCGAACCCCGCTAGGTCTCCAAAGAAAACTGAATTTATTTGCACAATGTGCTACTTGCTGATTAACGGGTCAAAGTGGAAAATAGTGATTTGCACTGATAAACGGTGGCCCAAGACATTGGGGGTCATTACGAGTTTGGAGGTAGACATGGTGCTATTAGCGTCATGGCTTCCTCCAAACTCGTGTCTGGGTCCAGGTTCTTTGAATGGGGACTTAATGGGTCATTCCAACCTTGGAGGACCCGGTTAGTCCCCATTCAAAATACCCATCCCCATTCCCATTGATCCCCCATAGGGCTCAATGGGAATGGGGAAGGAGCTAATAATGGACCCGTTAATAACGGGCCCGTTATTAGCTCCCTGGTCCCTTAGCGACTCCCGGTAAGGGCGGCTGGTAAAACCAGCTGTCCTTAGCGGGACCCGCTACAGGACCTCGGAATGGGCGGTAAGGGGTTAACGGCACCGGCATCCTTACCGGCGCTGTTAACCCCTTACTGCCGCACTCGTAATGAGGCCCAATGTATTGGGCAGTTGGGGACTCTGTGTCAGACAGGGTCCCAGCACTGCATTATTTGGGTTTCTATTTATCAAACACAGCGGCTTTATCTGGCTCTAAGGACAAGTTGAGAGTAAAGGTCCAACCATTCCTGGCCCAAAGGAAAAGAATATAAGCCAGGTTGTGCAGAATGCATTATTGCCCCTTGTTTGTTTTTATTTAGCTAAGGTGGAACCTAGTCTTAGTTATATGTTTCTCTGCTGGACTTGGGGGAGTACCTGAACACTGTACAGGGCTCTATTTGGAAGTCCTGAGATGACCTCTGTCTACCCCGAATTCTATTATAAGGCATGAATGTGGGTTAATTGCCTTTGAGACAAAAATTGATTGGAAGCAACCGTGTACCTATTCCAAAATGTCATCTCCCCCACGTAACTCTGTGTACATAGATTTAGGTGCCTTGTTCAAGTCAAACATAATCTCCCTCCATCAATAGATTTAATGACAAAATGCTAAATATTCTGGATCAAATTGATTCTGATCCAGAGGAGGTTATAAACAACCCCCGGAAGAGTAATAAAAAGCTCTATGAAGCAAAGCAGTGGCAGCACCTGACAAAGGGCCCAAGGTGTACGGGTCATGGATGCAGAGTTTAGGGTGGGCGGAGTTAATTGTGGTCACAAGTCTACAGTGGCAAACTTTAGGGACAAAAGCATTTGTTTTTTATAAAGTTGGCCTTATTACAGTTACCTGGGGATCTGACTAACTGGAAACCGCTGGGCATCCTCAGCACTGCAGGCTTTGCTATCAATCCTAATGTTTGAGGATGATAATGAGGGGTTATGTGATCACAAGGCCTAATCCAAGTGTTGGCTATTCTGCAATAGAGGGCACTGGGGACAGGACCAGGCATGAGAAGATGTTCGGTTCTCTGGTTCTCTAGCTCCAGACTCTGGCAAGCTTAAGCTGTTCTTGCAGTTGCAGGTCACTGGGGAATGGATAGAGACGGGATAGAGAGACTTCCGCCAACACAAAGAGGGCAATTGTGGTAGAATTGGTATCGCCACATATATGGTCCAACCAGCCCACATCTAATCTTACTGGCTGCTCCCACCACACAATTTCAGAGGTGGAGGGAGGGGGCATTTAAAGGCAGGTTGGAATGGTGGCCTAATGTTCTTCTGCTATGAGCTAGATCAAGAACACAGAGACACAGATCGAAGAGGTTCCAGATCATGGAAAGGCTCCAGGGAAAATACACTTCTGGAAAGTACATACAGGGCTTTTTACAGAATTTGAAAATCTTCTCCCTTCCATTGATGTCGTCACCTCCACGCTGGCCCCACTAACCCTCCATTAACGCCATTAAATCCTGTTAAAACCTCCACAGCAACCATCAACCATACCCAGAAAATGTAAAATTATTGAAAGGTTGTCTAGGATTTACTAATATGATAATGATCTCCCAAAACAACATGACACTGTATCGTCTGACTCGTGGGGGTTTCAGTTTAATGGCGTTGGGGAATCCCGGGAAGATCAACGTTTTCACGAGTAGCCCGCGTTTGCATACTTTCCTCTCAGGTGGAATGTGGGAGCAGCAGACTTGGTTCACGCTCCCGCCTGCAAACGCATCGAACCCAGCAGTAGTACAACGTTCACTAAATGCGTACAGAGATGTTGACAAGGAGAACACCTGGGAATTAATGTAAAAAGCTGTTCCCACGAGCAGCAAAGCAGCAATGAACCCTTACCCAACAAACCAAGGCTGAAAGGCATGTGTAAATTACAAAAGTATATTTCCATGTTACTTTCAGTGTTGCTTCCAAGTAACTTTGGTCACTCGCACTTTGCGCCAAGGCAAACACATGACAAGGCTTGTTTGCACTGTAGCAGGCCGAACTGCACCAGAGAGAGCTGCACCAGAGTGAACAATGCACTTTAACTGCTATCTTTCGGTAGGTCTCTTGGGCCTGGCTCCTTTCTTCCTTGCCCACCTCCGCTTCAGGGGGCAGGGCAGGTGTCTCCTTTAGCCCAGTGTCTGTCGCCCCTTCACTGACGCTTCATTAACTGTTGTCTGTGCATAGCCCAGCCCCCTGGACCAGAGTGTGGCTGCAGGGACACAGCGCAGCATGGCGTGTGAGTGACCGTGCCCGCCCTCGGTGCCCCCATCACTAGCACACCCTGATTCACCCCTGCGGTGCCCAGCCTCTGGCATGCCTCCCCTTTTCCCCATGCCTTCTGAGGCTCCTCCGTTGCCCCCACTGCCGCAGCAGGAGCTGCCCTTGTCCCAGGACTTTATTTGTCTCAAGCGACTTGTAAAGTTAAACTGTTTGGTTGAGCTTCAGAAAAGAGGAAAACCAGGCAAACTGCAAGTGATTTGTCTGAGAACCGAGTCAGAGTAAGCGACGCAGAGTGGGCGAGTGTGGAAACCCAACTCTGAACAGCCGCTTGTTTGTGTACATGCGAGGGTGGCATACACCCTCCATGGAAGCGTGTGCACTGGTGCAGGTCGGTTCGCACCCATGCACCGCTGATTGGCCATGTGTATGCAAATGTGGAGGGCAATGAGTATGTGGTTGGATGTATTTGTGCATTTGACTGTATATGGGTTTGAATAAGCTTACATCCGAGGGACCGCGAGTATGCAATATCTGTCTGTCCGCACAATCAGTGCGTACATCTGGCGCTAAATATGATGGCAAAAACCTACCGCTGAGTGATCGTGGTATTAAAGTGGGGAGAGGCACACAGTCACATTATTGAGTATGCCCTCATATTGTGGGTTGCGCCCGGTGCACAGATGTGCGCACAGATGTGCGCACAGGCCTCTCTTTTGGAGTGTCCATGCTAAAAGGGCCTGAGAACAGCCAGTCTGTTTTGGCAGGAATGTAGGTTATGGCCTGAGTTCATACTGAATAACAGCAAACAAGATACACTTCTCACTTGCTTAAGACATTTGAGATGGAAAGAAAGGAAAAAGAAGGTTGAAACTATACCTTTGGGTGGAATTTTAAAATATACACGTTTCCATGCCAAACTTTGGGGGTATCGTAAACCAGGGGCCTGTCACCGGCCTACGTGTCTCCGCTCTGCTCACTGCTCCATTCCAGCCACTGAGTGACTGTGACAGCACAGCAGACATCAGTCAACACACCCATCACCATGACCATCTGCACCCCACAAACTGCCTGCTGCTGCTCTGCACTCTGCTCTGGCTGGCAATGGGGCTGGTGGTGGAGTCGACGTGGACGGACGGACTGGTGGTGCAGCGTGCATACAAGTTCTTCTTGGAGTGGAACAGACTATTTGACTCAGGAACATTCTGGAAATGTGCTTGGCCCTGGGCTGAGTGTGTGATGAAATCACGGTGGCACCAGCAAACTGTTACATTGTAATGTTACAGACAGTAACGCCGGTGCCACCTGCTGCTCTATCCCCCATGGACCAGCACCACCGGCCGGCCCCAGGATATTGCATAAAACTAAAGATATCAGATATCAGGTTTCCGAGGTTCATCCCCTACGGCTGACCTGGGGACTGCCCCCTTGGCCCTGTCACATGCTAGGATTAGCCTCTTTAATAACGCGGCGACTTCTCATTGTCAGAGGCACAGCGTCTGCACGCAAAGGCTACCGAAAGAACACCCAGGCCTCCGGACACAAGACAGTGCTCTATAGCTATTGGAACATGTGCAAAGGCCTCATCGTGCATCCCATTAGCCACCAGCCAAAGGCGCTATTTGTCATTTGCTCTCCAGATGCACCCATGCCAATAGCTCATTTCAAATTGCCTCATATTGTACCTTATATTACTACGCATCATGTTGCCCCTCTGCCAGTGGCCCCAACCACTGTACCTGTGATTTGGCCAGTGGCCCCTACATATGTGCCCATGACTTTGCCAATGGCCCCTAACAGTGTGCCTGTAATATTGCATGTGGCCCCTAACAATGTGCCTGTCACTTTGCCAGTGGCCCCTAACAATGTGCCTGTAATATTGCATGATGCCCCTACCAATGTGCCTGTTATTTTGCCAATGGCCCCTACCAATCTGCCTGTGATTTTGCCAATGGCCCCTACTAATGTGCCTGTGATTTTGGCAGTGTTCCCCACCAATTTACCTGTGATTCTGCCAGTGGCCCCTAACAATGTGCCTGTCATTTTGCCAATGGCCCCCCCTAACAATGTGCCTGTTATTTTGCCAATGGCCCATAACAATGTGCCTTTGATTTTGCCAGTGGCCCCTACCAATGTACCTGTGATCTTGCATGTGGACCCTACCAATGTGCCTGTGACTTTGCCAATGGCCTCTAACAAAGTGCATGTGATTTTGGCAGTGGACCCTGCCAATGTACCGGTTATGTTGCATGTGGCCCCTACCAATATACCTATGATTTTGCCAATGGCCCCTACCAATGTGCCTGTGATTCTGCCAATGGCCCCTACCAATGTGCCTGTGATTTTGCCAGTGGCCCCTACCAATGTGCTTGGGATTGTGCCTATTGTCACCACTAGTCCCAGGAATTCTGCCTCGCTCCCTCTCAGCTGCGCACTTATCAACCCCCGTTCGCTCCCAGCCCACGCCCTCGACATTCATGACCTTATCATTAGCCATGACCTAGACCTATTAATCATCAGCGAAACTTGGCTTCACGAAGCCTCAGGACCAGCCCTATCACTAGCCCTCCCTCAAGGCTACACCATCTTCAGGCAGGATGGCCCCCTTCAGAAAGCAGGAGGAGTAGCCCTTATAGCGAAAGAGACCATCTCTATTAGAAAAGTGCAAGGAGGAGACCTGGGCTCCAACAGTGACTACCTGCTCCTTAAAATCCACCCATCCCCTAGTTGCACGGTCACCCACCACATAGTTTATCGACCTCTAGGACCTGCTACTGACTTCCAAGACGCCCTCTCACATGCCGTACCTAACAACTTAAAGAAAACCTCCAAAGCCCTCCTGCTAGGTGACCTCAATCTCGGCGTTTATGACCCATCAGACTCCCAATCCATAACCCTCAACAAATCCTTATCCTTCCTAGGATTCTAACAAGTAGTCACCCACATTAAAGGTCACACCCTAAACTGGGTCGTACATCATAACTGCACCCCTACTATCACAGCCATTTCTCCAATTCCATGGTCTGATCATCATCCCATTTCTTTCAAACTCAACATCACTACAAATGCCACCACAGCAGTTAAACCACTCCATCCAGCCTTCTGCAGGAGTTCCCGGCAGCTCACCAAGGAAAGGCTACTGCCCTACCTTCAATCGCCTGCCTCAAGGCACCCGTCTCCAAGGACCCAGATACCTTGGCCGCTACCTACAACACCATCATCACCCACGCAGTGGAAGCCATTGCCACACTGACCCTCAGGACAGCCAAGCGAAATAAACATACAAACTCGCGGTTCTCATCTGAACTTCTAGAAATGTGTGCTAGAAAAAGAGTTTCACACTCTGCCTGGTTAGCCAAACCTTGTCACTCTACTGAATCAGCATTCAAGTCTATTGCCAAAGAATATAACACTGCCATCATCAAAGCCAAGAGCAGTTAGTTCAATACGAGGATATCCAACGCAAAATCAGGCTCCAAAGAAATCTTTAATATTTTAAGAGAGTTGGAATCACCCGCTCCCACTCGGCCCTCCACCCCCAAAATGGCAGACTGGTGCAATAGCATCCAGTCTGCCAGGCTTGATAAGCTCAGCCTCCTACAAAGTAAAATCATGGCCCATCAACAGGCTTTAAGCCAACACATTGCTGGCCTCCACTGTAAAACCACCCATGACTCCCCTTCATTTTCCTTCAAAGAAATGAATTAACAGGAAGTCATTGCTCTCCTCAAATCAATCAAACTGTCCAACTGTAAAGAGGACGCCTGTCCTGCACAACTTATCAAAGAATGTGCCTCCACCCTAGCCCCTTTCTTGACAGCTTTCATCAATGCCTCATTCACTTCGGGGCTTGTCCCTGTATGTCTTAAAGAAGCCTGGGTACACTGGCTCTTGAAGAAACCTGCACTTTGCCCAACCGTCCCAGGGAACTATAGGCCCATTACTACAGTCCCTTTCCTTTTAAAACTCCTAGACAAAGCAGCATATCTGCAGGTCCAAAACTTGCTGGAGGCCAATCGCCTCCTTGGTCTACGCCAGTCAGGCTTCCCTCCAGGCCATGAGATGGAAGCTGCTCTTCTAGACCTTAAAAATCTAATTGATGATCTCAGAGATGCGGGCAAACCGGCTCTCCTCCTACTACTCGACCTATCGGCAGCTTTTGATCTTGTGGATCATAGCACCCTCTGCCACCTCCTATCGCCCACTGCCAACTACTCCTCCAAAGCCACAGCTTGGATTGCTTCATTTCTCCAGGGCAGAGTTATGAACGTTTTCTCGGACCAAGCTTGCGCCAACCCATATATTATCAAATGCGGCCTCCCGCAGGGCTCCTGCATTTCTCCCACCATCTACAACCTTTTCATGAAGCCCTTATTCAATTTCCTGGACGAGTTAGGTGTATCATATACCAACTATGCAGATGACACGCAGATGTCATCCCCCTCACCGGGGACCATGACTTTCACAGGGAACAGCTAAACTCCATTTACTCCAAAATTCAAACCTGGGTGACAGAAAACTAGCTCTGCCTCAACAGGGAAAAAACAGAACTGCTACTTATTGGGGCCCGGCAACCCTAAAGAAACTGGACGAAAGGTACAACTCCTTCACCATTGACAATACTCCTAACTCTGTGTCGGAGGTGGTCAAAACCTCGGGGGTCTTCTTAGACTCTAATCTCACCCTGAGCAGACAGGTCAACGCAATTGCATCTGCTGCATCATACCATTCTAAAATGATCAATGCAGCCAGACCCTTCTTGTCCAAACAGAACTGCCTCACCATAGCAAGGGCTATAAGTGGATCACGATTAGACTATCACGAATAGACTACTGCAACGCCCTCATAGCAGGCGCCTCCGTAAAAAACATCAGAAAACTTCAGATCATACAGAACAATTCCCCCCGGGCTGCCATCGGCATATCGAAAAGGGAACATATCTCTGCCACGAGGATACTAGTACACTGACTCCCCATCAAGGAACGCATCACCTTCAAAATCCTCGCCATCACACACAAATGTCTAAACAACACTGCACCCCTGTATCTTTCCCAGAGATTTGCTAAACCCATCTCAGACAGACCTGCAAGAACGGCCTACATAAACAGGGTCACTGTTCCCAAAATCACGAGGTCTCGCGCCAACAGGTTCTAACTTTCCCTTCATCGTTGCGTCCCAATAGAACTCCCTACCTACACACATAAGGAGGACTGAATCACACACAGCCTTCAGGAAAGCCTCAAAACGTGGCTTTTTGTAAAAAGGGCCTCTGGGATTTTTGTGGCCGCCCTTTTGCTTTAACCCTGCACACATGCGCTGTAACCTTGTTTGTTTTTTATAAGTTATGATTTACGCTGTCTGTCCATGTACCTGCCTCCTGTTCATTATGCCCAGGTTTTGCTTTCTGTAACCCACAAGCAATCCTGCATAATGCTGTAACTAAGACATCCGCTTGCAACATCGCCTCAATGCCCGTGGGCTGTATTGCGCTTTACAAGTAAAAAAAATAAAAAATAAATATAAATCCAACCGCTCTAGATGCTGCACACCGTAGACATCATAATATGCAAAACCATATTATGCATTGCATAACAAACATTACTCCAACTAATCTGATCATTTTACAACATGTTTCTCCTGTGTCCTCAAAATGCACCTTCTCAGCCAGGCACATGAGATAGAATCATCACTCGTTGCGACTGCGAGTGCAAGCATTAAAGTTGGCAAGATGTCACAAAAGTCTGCATTTGAATCTCTTTAAGCAACACAACCCACGTGGCTGAAAACGGCAGCATGACACATAGCATGACACACAGCACTTCTCCACTCATAGACGCTACACATTGCCAAAAGAAAACGTATTCCACATCATGTAACATTTCACCTTCCAAATAGATCAAAGCACGCCTGCCCAGTCAGGCGCACAGCACAACAAGACATGTTGTAAACAAACATGGCACAAGCGAAGCAGCGTGCATTTCCCTTCTTTTCCGTTGTATGCAAACCCGGCAAAATACAAAAAATCAAACCTGATTGATAACCCCCACCCCAGCCCCCAGGCTGAATGAAAGATGCACATTTTGCAATTGCAGTGCACCGGCGCATGCACGGTCGGCACCACGCTGACCTGTCTATGCAAGTCATTTTTTGCAAAGTGTTGCTGCATGCAGGGCAGGCCAATGCAGGGAGCCAGGTAGAATGCTCACAGGCATGGCGTGGGGCCCTATGAGCGCCGCCGCTGCTGCCAGCCTGTCTTGCACATCTATCTAGACTAGAGACTGGGAAGGAAAGGAAGGGAATGGGGCGGGGCAGGCACAGGGGGCCCGCTCACCATTTGTCTGCTTGGCGTCTGGTAAATCTGCCCCTGCTATGAAGCTGTTGGGCAGAGGACTGTTGAGAAACTGGGCCCATATAAAATGTGCACGGAGTATGCCGGGTTTATAAGAAAAAGAGACACACTTGCAATGTTCATCTATTTCCATGCCGTAGGGCTAGAATAGTTTAAATAAGGTTTAAAATGAATCTGCTACCTATCTTACATTGCAAAGGTCCAAACTGGCCCTAGCACACAGCCGCCACACCCCAAACTGGGCCATCCCGGGTCCTGTATTATGATATCTGTGACATGATGCGACCTTGCTACTTCGCAGGCCACCCCCAATCCCTTCCCTCTCCTCTGCCCTTCACCAACCCCCCCACCTGAAATAACACACTGACACATTTGTGGATGTATAGGCCGCAGTTGCTTTATTAAGCAGGAGGTATCTTACGTGTGCTCTGTTACTCGAATTCGGCAGTACTGCTTCAGGATATTCTACTCTGAGCAGCACACCTTTACATTCCTAACTTGTTGGCGAGAAGCATCCGTAGAGCGGAACTGACGCGGTTACTTTTCACTTTACTTTATCATGAACTCCCGACTTGAATGGCGAGAAGCTTCAGTTAAGCGGAGCTGACGCTGTTACTTTCCCACTTTTCTTTTCGTGAGCCCACTTGTGGGCGAGCAGCATCCGTAGAGCGGAACTAACACCGCTACTTTTCACTTTACTTTAGCATGAACTCCCGACTTGAATGGCGAGCAGCTTCAGTTATGTGGAGCTGACGGCGTTACTTTCCCACTTTTCTTTTCGTGAGCCATCTTGCTGGCAAGCAGCATCCGTTAAGCGGAACTGATGCCGTTACTTTAATCCCCATTTTTCGACGGCTTTACTTTGAGCCGGTGCCCCTTTACCACTTTCTCAGGTGCAGGATCGTTAAGTTTCTTCTCACCCCTGTTGTCTGCCCCCCCTTTTCCCCTGTTGGCCAGGTCTAAGTGTTCCAAGCTTTCCCTTTACCCACCCCTTCGTACCCCGACCCCTAGCTTCTTCCAGGTCCCTATGTTATTCCCCGCCCCTCTCCCATTCCCCGGTACCTACCTCTGCCTTTTACACCCGTTCTCCCTGGCAACTGTTCACTCACCGTTAATTGTGTGACTTACCCTCTTGCATGCCCCCTTAGATTTCCTCCTGTTCTCCCTTGTTCCACCATCTCTCACCGCCGTTGTCTGCCCCTCGCTCCCCTGGAGTTCTTCCCCCCCTGACTGCCTCCCTTAGTTCCCCCCTACTAGTCCTCTGCCAACTGAAGTGGCTGCGCCTGTTTTTTGCGTACAGGTGTCCCCTTCCCCCCTTTTGACTACTTGGATTCCCTTGTGCGCTGTCTCCTTGTGCCTGGCAAGCCCTACCTTCAGTTGCATGTCCCTCCGCCACCAACCTGTATCCTTGCACCTGTCCGCCTCCCACTCCTCCCCACCAGCCCACATCTCCCTCCTCCTTTGCCGTGGCTTGTTGAGTTAAGCACTCCGCTGCCGTCAAACTCGGCTACTGCCGGTCACTTGGGGATTCCAGCAGGCCTACCAGCCTGGAGCACCATGTACTTCCACTGCAACAATCCTGCAGAAAATTCAAACACATATTAATACATTTCATCAATTAACATTTCCTGTGCCTATCTGTCGGGTGGGTCGGTGGATCCTTTCTTGCTCCGTGGTGTTGGGGATTGAGGCTGCATCCCCCTTTTTCCTGTCCCTTTAAGCTGTGCAAAGGGGATGTCCTGGCTCAACCCCCCCCCTTACCCACCTCTTCCTCACACCTTGTGTCCCCCCATCCCCCAACTGAAGCTTGGCGCCCTCAGGTCGGGGAGGGGGCCCCTACCCACTCTCTCTGCCTGACCTGTAGCAGTAGGGGGGGTGGAATCCCCTTGTACTCCCCGGAATGGCTGGTGGGGGGTTGTCGGCTATGGCCGTGTCTGGCTTTAGCACTCACTTTGTTCGGCGCATCCCCGGGCTTAGCCGCCACACCCCAAACTGGGCCATCCTGGGTCCTGTATTGTGATATCTGTGACATGAAGCGACCTTGCTACTTCAGCGCCCCCCCAATCCCTTCCCTCTCCTCTGTCCTTCACCAACCCCCCCACCTGAAATAACACACTGACACATTTGTGGATGCATAGGCCGCAGTTGCTTTATTAAGCAGGAGATAGCTTACAGGTGCTCCGTTACTCAAATTCAGCAGTACTGCTTCAGGATATTCTACTCTGAGCAGCACACCTTTACATTCCCCACTTGTTGGCGAGCAGCATCCGTAGAGCGGAACTGACGCCATTACTTTTCACTTTACTTTAGCATGAACTCCCGACTTGAATGGCGAGCAGCTTCAGTTAAGCGGAGCTGACGCCGTTACTTTCCCACCTTTCTATTCGTGAGCCCACTTGTTGGCGAGCAGCATCCATAGAGCGGAACTGATGCCATTACTTTTCACTTTACTTTAGCATGAACTCCCGACTTGAATGGCGAGCAGCTTCAGTTAAGGGGAGCTGATGCCGTTACTTTCCCACTTTTTTTTTCGTGAGCCAACTTGCTGGCGAGCAGCATCCGTTAAGCAGAACTGATGCAGTTACTTTACTCCCCATTTTTCGACAGCTTTACTTTGAGCCGGTGCCCCTTTACCACTTTCCCAGGTGCAGGATCGTTAAGTTTCTTCTCACCCCTATTGGCTGCCCACCTCTTTCCCCTGTTGGCCAGGTGTAAGTGTTCCAAGCTTTCCCTTTACCCACCCCTTCTTACCCTGACCCCCAGCTTCTTCCAGGTCCCTATGTTATTCCTCACCCCCTCTCCCATCCCCCGGTACCTACCTCTGCCTTTTCCACCCGGTCTCCCTGGCAACTCCTGACGCCCCGTTAATTGTGTAACTTACCCTCTTGCATGCCCCCTTAGATTTCCTGTTCTCCCTCGTTCCACCATCTCTTACTGCCGTTGGCTGCCCCTCGCTTCCCTGGGGTTCTCCCCCCCCGATCCGCCCCTTAGCTCCCCCCTACTAGTCCTCTACCAACTGAAGTGGCTGCGCCTGTTTTTTGCGAACATGTGTCCCCTTCCCCACTTTTGACTACTTGGATTCCCTTGCGTGCTGTCTCCTTGTGTCTGGCAAGCCCTACCTTCATTTGCTTGTTCCTCCCCCATGATTCTTGTGCGGCTTCCGGCGCCCAAGAGGTCCCCCACTTGCCTCTTCCTGCCCCCCCACCTGTCTTGTCCTTTGTTATCCACGGGCCTCTTTTTTTTTTTATATCCCCGTACTGGCCACTTTACCCTTATATGTGCATCCCATATTTTCCAGCGCTTCCCTGAGGTTCATTCTGAAAATTTTGGTTCCTACTCCGGAGAGGTGCACCCCATCCTCTGCGAAGTATCCAGGTGACTTTAGGGAAATTAGTGTGTGTTTTATGGCCCCGATCCCCATCCCTGTTAAAAATGTCTTGAACTCAGAGTTCAACTTCCTCCTCGACTCTTCTACCCTTCGTTGGTCTCGCGCCCCCCTCCAGTTCTGCTGTGGGATGATTTCTGCCCATAATTGTTCCGTGGAGCTTAACCCCCTCCCCAATCTCACCATCGTGCTTCTCATTTATTGTGCCATTGCTTTCCTCCCTATTTCCACTAATTTGTTTGCCCCTAAGTGAATAATCAATATATCGGGAGCTCCGTATCTCTCTGTTCCCTTCTGTACCTCTCTTTCCAGTTGCCCCTATAACATCCCCCCTTTCCCCATCCAGCGCACTTCCGTATTTGTCAGGCCTAGATTACGATTCCAAATGCCTTCACTGGTTCCTCTGGCTGCTCTTTTGACAAACAAGTGACCCATCACCCATACCACGGTAGCCCCTGAGAAAAAATGAGAATGGTATTATTTGTCTTGTCACGGCCATCCTTCCTCAACCCTTCCTGCTAACATCCGTGGAATTTCTGTGTCCTATCTTACGCTTTCTTGTTTTGAACCCCCCCTTTTATTTATTTTTTATATTGTACCTGTCCTGATATAACCTTTGAACCTGCTTGATTGCCACCTCCCCAAGTTCCTTATTTCTTCTTCCCCTAGTCCTTCATCTTTCGCGGTAGTGGCTGCCCCTATTCTAAAGGAGTGTGACGTGATTTTCCCACTAGTTTCCCCCCTCTCGAGCAGGGCCATCCGTAGTACTTGCTTAAACTGATACTGGGTCAACGGTTTTCCATCCTTGTGTAACAAAAAATATCCTCCTACCCCTTGTCTCACCTCATTGTACTCACTGGTCAATGCCACCGGACAGTATCTCTCCCTACCCAGCCTGTTTAGCACCAATTCTTTGTCTTTCCCTTCTTGGTCTGTTTTTGACTTTCTTATCTTGACTCTGACCGTTTCACCTTGAATAGTGACATCCTCTCCCATTAAAGCCCTGTTGCTGTGATCGATTTTGGATCTGGGCAACATCTTGCTAATCCTTAAAGCAGCGAAAAATGCAAATGCAAAACAAACCTTGAACAACAGTGCTTCAAACATTGAATTGCAAATTCCTTCAAGGTTGTCCAGCAGCAAACTTAAAGTGCTAATGGTGATAGGTAACCTGTTGTCTATCACTCTCGCGCTCTCTGTGTCCCAGCCCCCTTATCCCATACAACAAAACCCTTCACCCTTATTTCCCACCCATGACCTCCCGTCTCCGGTGATATTTCCTCAAACAGTTCGAAGCATTTTTTTGTATTTTCTCCTTGCCCCCCCCTGCCAATGCTTCTTCTGTTATCCTTCTCAGTCTTGCTTCCACATCGCCAACTGCCATAGGTTCTCGTTGAATTTTGTCATCTCCCTCTCTGGCTGCGGCCAAGCCTGTCTGAACCATCCCATCTGTGAACGAGAGAGAGCGTCAGCTGCTATGTTTTGAATGCCTGGTACATGTCTAGCCCTAAGGTCCGTGTTGCACTGGAGTCCTATTTTTACGAAGTGTCGGACCAGTCCTAATGTTGTAGGGCACTGCACAGATTGCTTATTAATCACCTGTACTACAGCCATATTATCTGACCAAACCGTAAGTCTTTTCCCGGTCAACTTGTCCGCCCATGTGCATAGTGCTACTAGTACTGGGAATAATTCCAAGGCACATATGTTTTTACACTACCCTTTTTTCACCCATTTGTTTGGCCAATCCGCCCTGCACCAAGCTTGCCCCAATATTGCTCCGAACCCGTGCTTGCCTGCCTCACCGGTAAACAATTTTTCTTGCTCCCAAGGGACCCATGGTGCTTGCCATAATCTCACCCCATTAAATTCCTTTAAAAATTCTGCCCACATCCTTAAGTCTTCCTTCACCCCTGATTTTAGATGCACCATGTGCTTTCCATTTGTCACCCCACCTGTGGCTGTCGCTAGCCGACGCACAAATACCCTCCCTGCTGGAATCACTCAGGCTGCAAAATTTAGCCTCCCCAGCAATGTCTGTATCTCTTTAAAGCTTGCCTTCTTCTTGCTCATTACTGACATAATGCTCTCGTAGAATGCCTCTACCTTCCCTGCTGGCAATCTTGTTACCCCCTCAACCATGTCTATTTCAATTCCAAGATAAATCAACCATGTACATGGCCCTTCCGTTTTTTACCCCGGCCAGTGGCACCCCCAAATCTGAGCACAATTGTGTGAAACACTACAGGAGCCTTTCACATGTGCCCGTTCCCGCCCCGCCTATAAATAGGAAATCATCAAGCTAGTGTGTTCTCCCCCCCCTCCTGTACTATTTGTGACAGTATCCATTCGAGGCATGAGCTAAAAGCTTCAAAGTAAGCGCAGGATATTGCACCGCCCATGGGCATACACCTATCTATAAAGATTTCCCCTTTGTGCTGGAAACCCAATAGGTGGAAGCTCTCGGGATGCACTGGGAGGAGTCTGAATGCTGCTTCAATGTCCACCTTAGCCAATAAGGCCCCTCTCCCGGTCCTCTGTGCTAAAGCGACTGCCTCGTCGAAAGATGCACAATGGACTGAACTGCCCTCCTTCTTCAGCCAGTCATTTACTGAATTTCCTTTGGGGAAGGATAAATTATGTATCATTCGCAACTTCCGTGTTTCTTTTTTAGGAACCACCCCGAGTGGGGAAATGTTTAGATTCTTTACTGGGGGTTCGCTGAATGGGAAAGCCACCCTCCCCATTGCTAATTCTTTCTTAATTTTTTCTGTTACCACGGCTGAGTGTTTGTAAGCCGATTTTAAGTTTCTTGCATGCAACTCTTGCCGTGGGCCCCCATACAGAATTTTGAAACCTGTCATGAATCCTAGCGATAGTGTGTCCCTCTCGGTCAGCCGAGGGTACCTGGCCAACCACCCTAACAGTTTATCAACATTATTCGGGGACGGTCCTTTGACCTGAAAGTCTGCTAGCAACCGGATGGGTGGTTTTTCCCCCATTCCCCTCCCCCTCTTTTCATTCAACTTGCTGCAAGTAATTTTGCCATTCCCTGTGGTTTGCGCTTCCGCCAATGCCTGTGCTGTGGAAGGCTCCAGCTGCCGTCCCATCGGTTAGTTATCCCCCCTGATAAAAGAAGACAATTTGTTAATAACCTTTTATTTGCAATCACACATTGGCCACATGTATAGCCTTTATGTATAATTTAGTAGTAAGCATACTACTTGAGGCTACTACTATAAGTAAGAAACATGTATAGCCTTTATTTACAACTTAGTATTAAGCGTACTGCTTGACGAACTAGTGACTCCCTCTGTTTTGGCTCCTTATGCTTGGTTACCCCTTTAGTTCCTATTCCCCCCCGGAGCCTGCTCTTGCCTCTCAAGCCCAGCTCCTCTGTTGCAGGTTTTTCTGTTGTGTCCCCTCCCCCCCACAGATTGCACACATGTGCATGAAGCGACATGAATTCCAAAACGTGCAAAGTCCTTCATTGTAGTATCTGCACCAATTTGAAGCTCTCCCCACCCTCGCGCTCGCCGCCATTGCCCATGCAGTTCCGACCCCCCAAACCCTCCTTACCCCATGAAGGTGTGTATGGCTGTTCCCGTGTTGGGGCGGCGGTGGATGATGGGCCATGAAGAGGGCCGGGGACACCTGAACCTTGCCGTTTTTATAGCTCCATGCAACACCCCGAAGTGACACACACCCTCACAGGACTCCTTCAGCCAAGATACCCCGCACCTACTGGAACTGGACCCACAGGATACTGACCAGCAACACAATCCTTTCTTGCTCCGTGGTGTTAGGGATTGATGCTGCATCCCCCTTTTTCCTTTCCCCTTAAGCTGTGCAAAGGGGATGTCCTGGTTCAAACCCCCCCGTTACCCACCTCTTCCTCACACCTTGTCTCCCCCCACCCCCTAACTGAAGCTTGGCGCCCTCAGGTCGGGGAGGGGGCCCCTCCCCACTCCCTCTGCCTGACCTATAGCTGTAGGGGGGGTGGAATCCCCTTGTACTCCCCGGAATGGCTGGTGAGGGATTGTCACCTATGGCCGTGTCTGGCTTTAGCCCTCACTTTATTCGGCGCATCCTCGGACTTTCTGAGCGTTTTTGTCGATTATGTTCCAAAATGGGGGAGTTGGAAACTTTAAAACGCTTGACACAATATTGTTCTTCGACAACCTCTTTAAGGCACTCATATTTTGACCTTTTGTTATACACTACCTTGGCCCACGCTGGCTTGTCGCGGTCTCGATTGATGGAGGGCCACAGTGTTGCACTGCTTTTGGCTTTGTATAGATTTTTGACCACACTCTTTGAGTTACTTCAGTAGCAAATCGAACCTACCTTTATGGAGAAGCTATTAACATAGTATTTTAACATGGAAGCTATTATAACAGTATTATGTATTTAATGTTTATGAATGAATATTTGGTATATTTTAACAATGTGTGTTACAGATTTTGAGATATACTGAGACTATTAATTGATTTGTGCTATGATGGACTTTATTAATTAATTATCTTTTCCTTAATGTATTTTGTATGGTTTGTTATCATCTAATTAATTGTGAAAGGTTTTAATTGAAAACCACATCACAATTTAAAAAAATGTATAGATATGTATATTTGTTGTTTGTTACTGCTAAGTTATTAAATCGGGATAACCAGGAAGGTATGAATGACAATATTGCGTTTGCGCTACATCTGCATCTTTGTTCAAAGAAATGATGTCCTGATCGGTCACACAGGTTGCTGCTGTTAACATGTCTAAGTAAATTAACAGCAGCTCTTTCAGATAGAGTACCCTTTCCCTCTCAGTGATGCAACTCCAACTTCTGAACGGTTCTTTGTGATATTAACGAAAACAATAACACAAAAACACACCAACAGTTATTGGATTTTTGTTTTAAAGGCACTAAACACCCTCCCAAACATATTTTAGAACGGGTGCAATTATATAATCAAAGTCCTAGAATATTTGGGGAAAGTTTTTGATAGTGCATTAAAAACAAATATCCAATCGCTTTTCATGAGATTTGGTGTTCTCGTTAATATCACTGGATACCCCTCTGAACCAGTGGTTACAAAGGAAGTGCCAGGGGTAGCAGAGAGGGGGCCAGGGATAGCTGCTGCTGCTGCCTCTAGCGATGCCCAGATGGCACCCCTGGAAGGGGTTCTTTCAGTTAGTTGGTGTCATGTAGGCATTGTGGAATGCACAAATGACCTGATACTGGCTTTAATTTATCAAGTCTGTCTTTACTCACACCAAGCAGGTTAAAACACGCAAAAGATGTACCAGCATTCAAAACCAACAAAACAGTCTCTCAAACTGGGTGTGATAACGTCTTGCCTTCCAGCTGAATTGCAGCTTTCCTGAACTCTTCAAGTCTTTATAAAAAGTCTCAGTAGTAGTCCAAAGGGACCCTGCGCCTGATACCACTGTCCAGACCCTTGAATCTTTCCTAGGGGTCCCTGATGATATTAGCAGGCATCAGTTGTACTCTCTATGGATTTCTTTGTCTCCTGGACCAGCAGAGTTGCAGTTCTGCCGAGATGGAATTTGAGCCAAGAGTCCCTAACCTCACATCTGCTCACCATGTCTCTGCCTATGCCGTGTGAACCCGACATGAGTCTTCTAGACTGACTGGCTGTTCTCTGACCTCCATACCTTGTGTTTGTACATCCCTCGACCTTTTCGACCATAGTCAGCCTTTCCTGGCTAGGTAGATAGGTTGATGCATGTCGATTCACTCCTCCTAGCTTCTTCACTGGGCTTGTGTCGTCCTTTAAGGCAGACGGCCCAAAGCTGAGGAGAGTGCTGCAGGCAACAGCCTTGTCCTTGATTTGGTTCAGAGACTCTCTGGCACTTCCCACCTCGGAGGCTTGCTTGCAGAGCCTAGCAGATCATGCTGTGTGCTGGCTCCATACCGGTTCTCGAGAGGCTGGAGGGTCCGCTGGATTCAGTATCTCCCTCTGTTCCCTGGGAGATGTTTAGGGAAGGGATATTGCTTCCCTCTTTGGAAATCCTGGCCTTCCTTCAATGGCGGAAGGTGTAAGGCAGACTGTACCTTAAGCAACGGTCCAAATGAGTTCTTCTTGTTACTCCTTGCAAGGTTTTCAGATGACCTGCCCAAAAGAGGGGCTTAGCCCTCTTGTAAAGCCAAATGAGCCACAGTGATTGCTGTAGGCTAAACCTACCTTAATGAACCAATCCTGGGTCCCCACCAACAATCTCCTGTATGCCTGAGATCATAACCAGAGTGCTTGCAACCGAAAAGGTAAAGGAGTGAAAACATGAAATACTAAGTCCCACCCATCTTCCTGCCTGTCTGTTGTGGATCAAAGGGTCTCTCTGGTTAATGGAGCTCTCTGTGGTTCCTGATTAAAGCAGCAGGTCTCCCTGGAGGCTGCAGCGAGAACAGACTTTCTGTCTCCATAAATCCACATACTTGTACCTTCTGAATGGTGTCCCCCTGTGGGAGTTGCCTGCTGTACACACATAGTCCCAGACAAGACAGGTTACTGCCCTTGATACTGAGAGGCGGGAGCTGGCTTCAGGTTTACACAGTGAATATCAAAGGTTGTTGGGGTTTTCCTGTCTTTTGTTAAACCTCTTCAGCCAGGCCCTATGTGGGCCTGTTTGACGTATACTCTATTAGTAAGTTTATTATGTGAATTGCTGCCACCATCTGCAGAGGGTAAACAAACGGACAGGGCGCATCCATGGAGCCTCTGATAGTTAATTAGGCTTTCGCCCTCCCCTTCTGAGATGCATCATGTACTCCACGTGTCAGATCCCAACTAAATATGACAGGGAGGACTGACACCTGTAGGCTGTGTCCACCCAGAATACACGGGTCTATGGGGGTCATTATGAGTTGGTCGGTAAGGGATACTGGGCACCGGTAAGGAGACCGGTGCCGGTAATCCCTTACCACCCAATTCCGAGGTCCCTTAGCGGGAACCATAAAGGATGTGTGGTCTGACCACACGTCCTTTACGGGTCCCGCTAAGGGACCAGGGTGCTAATAACGGGCCTGCAATTCGCGGGCCCGTTATTAGCGCCTTCCCCATTCCCATTGAGCCCTATGGGGGCTGAAATGGGAATGGGGAATGGTTGATTGAATGGGGACTTACCGGGTCCTCCAGGGTCAAAATGACCCGGTAAGTCCCCATTCAACCAGTCCGATGCCGGACCCGGTATTGGAGGCAACCATGGCGCTAATAGCGCCATGGCTACCTCCAATCTCGGAATGAGGGCCTATGTGTATGTTGTGTGGTGAGCATAGGAAAATGTGTGCGGATTAGCCCCACACATTTTTCAGAGGTTGATCTACCATCATTCAATTTCATTCAAAATTTCAAAAAAGCCGAGGCGAGCACACACCCACCGTGCGGATGGTCGAATTCCTCGCAGTCACAATGCCTGCTGCAATGGCCAGCAGAGAGCAGAATTCTAGCTGTCACTGCAGCACCGAATTAAAGCTGTCACAAGATGTTCAAATTTGTTCTTGGAAAATCGATTTCTGTGGCACCTTACAGTCACCAACTGATAAATAACTGTTTGAAGTGTTTTGTCCCTGGTCTCTGTTTCTTCTGTTTTGCACCCTCATAAACTGGGTCACCACTTGTTCTCATATTTATGCTATTAAACATGCACTTAAGGGGAATGCTTCCTTCCTCTGTAAATATGGTAGGGTAATTCATTTATGATTGAAATTGACAGCCCTATTTTTCAAATAAATACAAATTCAAAAATAAATAGACCAACAAAATATTCCACTGGCACTTTAATCCACCTCAGCAGCACTGCCACCAAGAGCAGAAAGTAGGCATGACTGAATGCACTCCACACACTGACCAGTACACAATTCTCTCCCACATGAAAGACAGCATCTCGAATGTCATCATCGTCTCTGTACAAGCCCTCCAAAACAACACACCCCTGCATCTGAACGTATCAGATCAACTCACCATCATGACCCTTCAAAGGTGCCAATTTAATACATCTCACAGAAGACATGATGATCCCACAGCAAGGACCACAACATCCTACAAGAAGCACTCAAAAACACTCTGGGCACCCATAAATATACATGCCCGATAAAAACAATAAACCATCAGACCCAAACCATATGTTGCCTGGTACAGCAGGAGCTCAACATCAGCAAAACGGTAATATAGATGCAAGAGAAAACACCATGTTACTTAGAAATAATTAAGAATTCCGGACTTCATACAAACAAATGATCACCGCAGCAAAAGTCTCCTCCTATCAGAGGGCATAACAGAAGCAACCAATGCAAGCAAGGCTCTCTTCAAAGCAGTAAAACAGAACATCACTCCCTCCCTGCTCCTCCCATATCACACCCCACTGAGAAATTGACTGCCATTAACAACTTCTTTGTTCACAGGATCAGCAAGTGCCACCAAAACATTAATGCTAATGGCAATGCAGACATTGCCCTGCTCATCCTACCATGCAGAACAACAACATTGACTACTTTCTAAACACTTCTTATTGTCGCCCTTACAGAGACCCAAACATTCCTCAAAGCAACATCATACTCAAATTACGTCTTGCCAGCTTCCATAGACAGACACCCCCAGGGAAGCCCCAGACCACCCTGGAAATCCTCACAGTATCCCTATCTGAGAGAATCTTTGTCATCCCCCTCAGAACTGGGAAACTTCGCCCCACTACTCCAGAAATCAACACTTGTCCCTGATTACCTGATAATTGCTGACCCACAACATGCCTTCCTTTCCTAGGCAAGATTCTTTAAATAGCTGTGGCCACTCAAGTTCAAGCACACATTGATGCCAATGGCCTCAAACATACTTATTCATATAGCTGTTGACCAGGTGCAGCACAGCCAGCCACCATCCAAATGAAAGACAATGAACTGTTCATCCCCCTCTCGACAATGGGCATCCCTCCCTCCTGGGGTTAATCTATCTCTCCTCTCCATAGCCTTTGATACAGTAAACCATAAAGCCTCATCAACATGATACGCAACTGCATGGGCATCAGAAAAAGAACATCCTCCACTTTTTCACCTCCTACCTAGAATGTGGGCCTCAGTTTGTCCAGGAAGATACCTCTAGCTCCCCACCCCATCACCTGTGAGGTTCCACAGAGATCCATCCTCCCGCCAATAACATTTAACTTCTCTATGGATCACCTATAAACTCTCCTAGCCAACAATAGCCATGTTCACCAATATGCGACGCTATACAACTTGAACTGAAAACATCATCCATCATAGATGTACACCAACACAACCTTGATCCAGACCTAAATTGTCAGCACCTATCTAAAAATAAGTCAGGTCAAGACAGAATTCCTGCACCTCCTGATAAAACACTGTGCACCTCCACATCTCAACCTTGATGTCTGCCATGGCCCTTGACTCTTAACCCCACAGCTGTCACCACGTGCTAAGTCTCTGCAATTCCACATAAACAACCAACCTCTCCTTCAAAACACATATAGTAAAGAAAGTTAAGCAGCATGGTACCTACCGAGGCACATGGAGAAAATCAAGTGCTTCCTACTAGCCACCAACATCAGATTCATCCTAGAGGTCCAGGTCCTTTCTCTGTTGAACAGAGGAAGTACCCTTCTTACAAGCGGACCCGTCACCACCCTTCATCTCATGAGAAGTGCCCTCCATGCTGAAGCCTGGCTCATGAAATGTCTTCGCAAATACGACCTTGTAAGGTCCACACTCATTGAACTTCACTGGCTGCTCCTATAGCACACATCGCCTTCAAAGACACCTGTATCATATACAAATTCATCACCATTCCTGATGTATCCTAGGTGGGAGACAAATTCACAATCTCTGGTGGTCAGCCCATCACGAGTAGTCAGGAGCTGGCCAGATTAGAACAGCAGCAATGAAAAACGGCAAGTACTAGGAAACAAGCATTCTCGGTCTACACCTCCAGACTGTGGAACCTCATAATCATCCGCATCACATTATCAGACTTGCCCTCCCCCCTATGAAATTCAGGAAAGAATTCAAGATGCTGCGTTTCATGTGGAGCCTTCTTTACACCCCATAAAATACACACCTTGAACCCCCTGGTCCAGAATCCCTCCTCACGGTAGCCTTTTACAGTTCACAGCAGTTTACTCGCACATAACCTTTCAGCACTATAAAATGTTCCATACTAACTAAAAATGTTAACTATTGACTACTTACCTTAATCATATGCAGCAATAAAAGCTATACAAACAATACATGTTATGTTGCAAGGACTGCACCCTCCTGTAAACATCTAATGTATGCATGTAACCCCAGTTGATGTACAGCACTCCATTGCTTCCTGAATCGAGGTTTATACTCGATGAATATATAACATTAAATAAACAAATAAAGTTCACGTGGTCCATGCATGATGTCATCACCACTATGATACAGGAGCAAAACCAAAACAGAACACTCAGGGAGATAGCTAGTATATTAAATCCTTAACAAAAGGAAAGGATGTGCTTCATCAACATGTAAGCAATATAGGTTATGAATATTTACACGATTTAAAACTGTACATGTGATGAACCCCAATACCACACAGAGGAACTGAAGGGCAGAATCCATGCGCTTTTCTTGAACTTGTACCTCAACTCAGCTCAGTAGTGCTTCATTGGAAATGTAAAATATGTCGAAAGTGAATTGAATCCCTCAGGCTTTACTGTTCAGAGACGGGCTGCCTCTGCACTATTTTTTATATACCTTCAGTTCAAAATGCCATTGAACAAAAAGGAATCCCCTTGTCTGCAGGGGTTAATTTCGAATAAAGACTGGACAGCCTGGACATAGTGGAAGCTATTCTTCACAATGAGCTAAAGTTTTTGATATTGACATAATAATAATAATAATAATAATAATAATAATAATAATAATAATAATAATAATAAAAATAATAATAATAATAATAATAATACATTTATTTGTTTTTAGTTCAAATAAGGAACGTTTCAAAATATATTACCAATTAGACAAACAAACAACATTGCAATACATTACAATTCATCTGACTTACACATTACACTTCACTTATATTGATATGTATCACCTTTAACAAAAAAAAAACAATTCTTTCCTAATGTTTTATATTCCCATATACCAGGGTTTTCCTTTTAAAAATGCATTTATAAACTTTTATTTCATTTCATTTCAATTTCATTAAGGAAATTGAGTAAATTAAGGAAATAAGAATTTCATTAGGAGTTACCTCCACCGTTAACCATAATGATGCGGCTGCCCCAACTGTAATTTCACCTGGGTCCACAAGCTATACAGTGCGATTTGTACTCTCTCTCTCATGGTATTTAAACGTTAGGCCCAGAAGGCATCCGATTTGATGGCAATGGCCCTCATTATGACCCAGGCGGTAAGTTACCGCCTGGGCCGGACTTACCGCCCCATTCCGACCTTGGCAGGGCGGTAAGTCCCCAATCCCCATTTACCCTTCCCCATTCCCATTTTTGCCCCATAGGGCATAATGGGAGTGGGGAAGGCGTTAATTACGCCACCGTAAATTAACTCCATGGTCCCTTAGCGCCATGGATTTTAACACCTGCTAAAAGCAGGTGTTAAGTCCGCCATGGCGCTAAGGAACCTCGTACTCAGGCGGTAAGGGTCGGCGCTGTTTACGGCGCCGTAAACCCCTTACCGCCTGAGTTGTAATGAGGGCCAATGTATTGACTCACAAAATCACCTAGTACATCCATGTACCCAGAACACATTTCAGGGCATTTTGTCAAAACATGCCTGGCACACTTAGGCTCGTTTCTATTTTTGCAAATACGACAAAACTGCTCGTCAACTGGGATTGGGTGTAGACTCCCTGCACAGTAAGCAGTGGGAGTGGATGTGTGCGCAATCGCAATTGAAACTCTCTTACCAGTGGTCTTGGTCTTCTTACCAGATATTTATCTGGTTTTAAATATTTTTGCGTGACATTGGCAATATGGCTGTACGTTTCTAGCTTCCCCAATAAGTCAAAATTGCTCACCCAGTTCCAGTTTTCAAGCTTAGTTTTGAAAATTGCTTTCAGGGTCGTAAAGCCTGTACCTCTATCAAAATCGGGTAACCAATCGATCATTTTAAAGCAGTCCTCATTTAAAGTATGAAAGCTTTTTCCTTAGGTTTATTATCAGTACAATCCAAGTAACTTGGACCTAGGATATTCAATAGTGTGCACTGCGGGTGGCTCCTAGATTTCATATACGATATACCTCTATGAATTAAGACCTGCGCTTGTAGCGATGTCAGGCCTAACTCAAGACTGATATATGCCACAGGGGTCCCCGATGAGAGACCAAGAATCGTTCTCCAAAACTTATTGATATAATGAAATCCAAATGTCATCACCCAATAATGTTTTTTTTTTATGATCACATTTGATTGCATTATATCAACATCAAAAACAGAAGATCATTGTGAATAACTTTGATGTGCAGGCTGTGCACTCTACGGCCTTTAACTGAATTGTATGTCTTCTTTGCCTCTATTTTGGCAATGTGGGCCGAGGCAGGCTGTACTCCTCAAAGATGCGAGTCACTAGCGGAAGCACCCAAACAGCATTAGTACGATAAGTACAGACTAAAAATATGTTCCAGGTACGTTTCCAGACAAATAGGAACTTTAACACAGGTAAAGTCTAATCCTCTAAGAATCCTTCGCTGTAAAGCGAGTATAGAGATAATGCCAGCTAGCAGTGTATAGACTGTGCTCTCTGTGTTTTCTAATGAAGTAGGGATGACATGTAGGCAAGAATGACTAAAACAGTGAAAAGATAAAACAACGTTGGCTACTTTAATCATGTCTTTGTTTAAGGTAGGAAAGCGTGACCCGGCCAGTCTGTAATCCCCAACGAGAACACCACGGTTAAAGGTATGTAGGAATACCTTGGAATGCGGCAGCCTATCTATACGTTCGCTACCTTAGTCTCTTAAGCAGGTACAACAGAACCAAGCAGGCTTCTTGGGGCTTCTTCTTGCATCAGATGTGGGAGATTCAGACCAGGCGTTTTTATGTGGCAGGTCTGGAGACAGCCAGTTGCGTGAGGCGTGAGTCGATTCAGTCAGTAGTCTGAATGTGGTTGACCATCTAAAAACCTTTTTTTCAATTCTTCTTGGACACCAAGTTAATATGCTGACCAACAGCATGAACCAAGTGTATTGCCCATGGAGTTAGAAAACAATGTGAGTTCTTTAACAGGTTTGTTTTCTTGAAGAATGGGAACCCCCTATGCCATTCCCAAGCATAGGAGGACATCCAGAGTCATGTGCAAAATAATTGGCTGTAAAGTTGCAGTTCTTTGTACCAGCTTCTTACCAGGGGTCACTTTTTGGGATCTTCCAGTAGGCCACATCTCTGCGCCCATCAGGTGGTCACAATAGAATTATTAGTTCTTTTTGAAAGCGTAGATCCATTACTGTAGAAGCACCATTTGTAATGGATGAGTTCCAATAATATTCAACGGTGCTCACTCCTTTTGTAGCAGAATCCTAGCAGGTGGATGCACAGGTCCATCTGCAAGTTACCAACCTTAGATACTGTACCAAAGTGTTTCCCTCAGTTTCTGGGACACCCATAGTTCATAGACATGTAGGGTACAAAGGAAGGTGGGCAAAGAGTAATAAGAATAGCAGGATCCTTCTTCTCTGGGTAACTTGCCTCCAAATTCCTTTTCAAGTACACCCATGCGTGTCTCCTGTGTATGGAAGAGTTGCCTCCATGAGCATAGCCCTTAAGCCTGGACCTTTGAAGGGCACATGAACTGGAACTGCTCAGGATAGTCAGGCTCTCCCCACAAGGGCGAGGGATCAGATTCATATGGCAAAATAAAGGATTTCCAGGAAGGACCTGGAGTGTCTGTTTGCAGTTCATTTCAAAGATGAAATACATTCATCAATTGATCCTATCATCTGCTCAGCGAATGAGTAGGGGGTTAAAAAAGGAAGACAATATTGTTAACAGCACATTTGAGCTTGGCAATAACTACAATTCCTTTTATAACAATATGACCATCTTCGGGTTTGATACAGCTTATCTTTATTGCAACTGAAGCTCAAATTCCTAGGAGGCTGTGGGCCTGCCATTATTGAAAGCCAATGTTGGGTAACCTAAAAACTGATTTCAGTTTTATCTACACATTTAAAAAAAAAGGTTCATATGAAATTGGGCCTAACTTTATTTGAGCACATACATGACATGTGTCCTTAGCAGGCAAGCCTCTGAAGGTTGTCAGACATGCACCTTCCAATTAAAATGCTGCTTTGCCACTGCTAGAGAATCTCATAAATAAGCTAAGGTCAAGTGCAAGCTTCCAATTAGTAGACAAAGTAATTGTTGATATACTTCTAAATGTATTCACAGGTGGGATGAGCTAGGTAGAATTGTACAAAGCACATACATCTGAAGGATTGTACATACTAAACCTCAATATCTCTAAAATAACTGCACACATACCCTGTATGCAAAAGTGCAGCAGCCAACATAAGCACTGCTTTTACAACTAAGTGTATCCCCTAAAAATATCTAAGGTTAACAAAAGTATTAGAACTATTTTTAAAAAAGTGCAAACTACACAACTAAACAATCTCACATTATACCACCACAAAACTATCCCAAACAATGCTACTTGTACAAGACACCTCATCAGCATTCATCATAAATTCAGGAGTAAATTGCTATCCAAATATAACTGGACATTTACTCCTACTAATTAGGCCTATGGTAGAAAAGAAAGGCGAAATTGCCACAATAAATCAAGTAGCTTTAGCCACAGGCACACTTATCAATGAAACCCATACAATGCATAGATATGTAGTTCAGTTCTCCCTGACAGTGACCATCATGTAAATAAAAATATGCTCATCAATTAAATACAACAAGTGCCATGTGACGAACTGTCAATATTCATTCCATTAACATTTCTAATAACCAACAGCATTCAATTACTTAGTGTGAATTAGACATTTTAGAAACCATACCCTTGGGCAACATATAAATCAATGAAATGGTAATCCCTACTCGGATTTCTCTTCTAAAAAAAATCCTTTGAAAGAATGTATTACAAAAATTGACACTTAGGAGAATTGTGCACATTGCAGTAGCCAAAAGAAAGTAAACTAGTCAAATTAAAGGAATCCCACAAACTTGCAAAAGATCAAGATGAAAGTCTTGTGATACTGGCGTATGTGGTCCTTTGCAGACAGGAATTCTTTGGAAGTATTTTACTTCCAAAGAATTCTGCCGAAAACTCATCAAGGTGTATAGGGGGAGGTGTATGGGTGTAAAAGGGGAGCAGATGTGTTCGGGGAAGGGTGATTAGTGTCAGGAAAGTGTGACTTGGGGGAGGAACCCCCAAATAAAAAATAAAATCAATGGGTTTTGTTAGCGGAATTCCCTCGAAGTAAATTACTTAGAGGAAATTCATGTTGGCAAAACAACATAGAATTGATACTAGCTATTCAAAAACTGAGAAGCATCACCCCGTTGCATTGTATCATTGGTACCAGGAATGTACAAATACATTCAATGCATTTCCAATTCATCCATCCAGTACACCATCACTGAAATATCAATGACACTCCAACAGCAAGAAACACCTGGTTAAAGTCGAAGAAAGAAAGAAGAAATGAAACTGAAAACAGCCATGCAAATCGTCCACTAGCGTTTAGTATGCCCATTTCATTTAGTTTCATAGTTGTATGTACAATAATAACAATGAGCTACACACTTTGAGAGTTGCCACGGCTTTAGTTATTTTGCAGAAATGTTTAAGTCAAGGCAAAGTCTCCCAAGAACAGAAACCCAGGAGTCAAATACGTCCATAGGTGGCATCATTTTTAAAATATGATTTCTAGTTATGGAGTCTCAAGGTTTTTCTTAAACATCCTGATAGGATTTTTGTTTTTCTTGACCATGTCCCTGTGTCCCTACCTCCATTCCCTGTGGCCAGATTGGACCTTTGATCAATTCAGTTACCACTCTGTCTTCCATATTATTCTACAAGTTGAAAAAAGGCAGGACAATTAACTTAATATTTTAATGTAGCAATTGATTTCCATTTGTTTTTTCAGGGAACTTAGTTACTCCCAACATTTTAAGCATGGACGTAATTTGATTTCTAAAAGCAAGGAATGACTTCCAATCATTTAGACTTAGAATACAACTTCTCCCAAAATGGTACCAAAAGCATCTGGAGTTACAACACAAACTCAACATTATAATAAGGTTAAATATCCATAGTTAATCGGTGTTCACCACATTACATTGCAAAATATTTAACTAACTGTTCAAAGTTGAACCAAGTGGAAACTCTAACAACACCCTTAAACAGATGAAAATCATTGAAAAAGGTGTTTTTTTAAGAAAGTTAAGGCTACTTGTAAATGTCTACAAACGTTGGAAATTCTAATGGTGCAGTAACAACATTTATTAGACATTATCCGTGAAACCAAAACAGCATTGCTGAAGTATGTAGGAGGAGATACTGGAGATGTGTAGGGAGAGATCATGGAGATGT
The DNA here is from genome assembly GCF_040938575.1 of Ambystoma mexicanum. Lineage (NCBI taxonomy): Eukaryota > Metazoa > Chordata > Amphibia > Caudata > Ambystomatidae > Ambystoma > Ambystoma mexicanum. Next base: position 364,025,431 of record NC_090924.1, on the reverse strand, counting down.
ATTGACACTGTATATCAAGGCAGTAACTGGGAGATGACATTATATTCAGAGGAGGCAGTAAACTGAACGCAAAATACAGACAGCAAATGGAAATGCACAATAAGCATGTTTTAAAATGATCCATTTTATGGTGAATAGGCCATCTGTCCAGTTTGCACTGTATGTATATATTAAACCAACTAACACTTTCCCATTAATTAATAATTTCCCCTTAACAAAGCAGTGCAAAATGCTTCAGATGAAATAGCAAAGTAATGTGCTGTTTTACAGTAGAATTATAACATGCACGCAGTTTTCTGGCTGTGATTCATTGAACAAATTGTGAAGAAATATGTACTCTAGTGAAGAGTGCCATTCTACCAGAGAAAATGAAATGTTGTGAATTGTTTTTATGAAGCTATGCTTCCAGAGAGAGATCAGCTTGGATTATGTGTATACGTCAGGGGAAAGGTCAGGTTTAGTGAGATTGACAGGGTTAGGGTATAAATCTAGCTGAGAGAAGGGGTGGAGTGGTGATTCAGAGGACAGGAGAGCAGCTGGCAGAGAAAGCAGAATCGTGCAGTGCAAGATTTTCCATGATGCTGGGGCCTTGAACTGTCCTTCGTGGGTGGCAGAGATGCAGAATTCAGAACACTCCCCTGTACTGATAATTCACTTCAGAGAGGGGCTCCCCATGATAACATGGCAGATTTTTCACATGCTGGAAGTGAGTATTGGTAAACTTGAGGAGTGTGTACGAATAACTGTGTTTATCGTTTCTGTCAGTCAGTCAGGATTAAGTGGTCACTTTATGAACAGTTTTGTTTTTTACGCATTTGCTGAGGTGTAGACAGGGAAAAGAAAGTTGGCATACTGTTGTGCTGTTGTTTTTGTTTCTTCTCTTAGACTGTATGTTATGCCAATTGCCTCGGAACCCAAGGTCTGGGCAAGATATAAAATGCAAATGGTTTGTTCTGAACACAGGCTGGTCAAGTAATCTAATGTAGAGGTGCTATGTTGTATTAAGGTGTATTCCACATAACCTGTTTTTAAACAATAGTGCATATAAAAAAAGGCATTTTTAAAACTGAATCGGTGGGGTTGTGTTTTCTGTGTCTAAGTGTATTCAATGACAAAGAGGGTGTGAAAATACAGATAATAGCCCCAGTGTGTCAAAGAGGTAGCAATTTACCATGGGTGGCAAAACAGGAGGTAAAGTTTGGGGCTCTAGCAAGGAAGTTTAAAAATGTATGATGCATGTGTGACTGCTGAATTATTCATAATGAAAATTGTATTCTGACCAAATCTGTCCAAGCCAGTAGTCCAGTCTCATAGATAAGTGACTGGAGTGACAGTTAGCACTGTTGAATTCCCACATGTACAAAGCCTGCTATCCTGCGCTTAGAGTTGATCCTAAGTAAGATACAGCTATTAGAGGGGAGTTTTGTCACATCATATAGGGCATCACCATATCCACGCTGTTCTACCATTTTACCACTATGTTACCACAGTACTAAAATGCCACAAAATTATGTAATAGCCCCTGACAAATTCCCTAACAAGTATTAGCTCAGAGTCTAAAATATGAAAGCACTTTTCTGGCACTATGCATGAGCGTGATGGTTATTCACTGTTTCTTTCAGGTGTTGTCCCTTCTCTATTAGGTGTTCTCAAGTGGGCCTGTTCATATTTCCCCGCAAGTGCTTCACTCTTATTAAGGCATGTGTGGCAGCACAACAGCCTGCCTACTATTTTGCAGTCAGTGGATAGGGGAGGATCAATTTTGTGGCTTCACAGCAAGTCATGGAAACTCCTTGTAGATTCTGCAATTTAAGAGTCAGGCAGGCATGGTCCCCCACCCCAACCGTGAGTCAGCACTAAATATGGAGGGGCACTTATGAGCGGGATTGCTAATGTCAGCATTAACAGCCAGGGTACCCAACCTGATCTATCTACATTGGGCATTATATAGCTAATATTGCCCTGGCCCTTGAGGCCTCAGGAGGCAAGGAAAAGGGTTCTTTTCCCTAAACAGTATGTGCATTTGCAGGCGATTTGGAACAGCATTTGCTTCTTTGCCACTTGACCACTTTGGCCATAGCTCTAGTTCATGAAACAACCCCCTGTGGCGCTGCGGGCTAGGCCCGGTGGCCATTTTCATAGAGCCCTAGATCACGACCATGCCCAGTGGCTACTTTGCCTGGCCTTCGGCCATATCCTGAGCTGAGCACCCCTCATGGCAATGGCAAGTCCATGAGTTACCACAAGGCCCACTGACTCTGCCTGCAGGTTCGAGCATGATCTACACGTTTGAGTATGTTTAGGCAGGCATCAACCTCTTTTGGTGTCCTCATGAGGTGTGCCCCAAAGGTGTGCATTATGGCAATTAAAAGAAAACTGCAAAATTGTCTCCATTTTTCTGGACATATCCCACACTTTAGTGGGGCACCACAACCTTGCTAGGGTGTGAAGAATTCCTAAATGGCTACAATAAGCTGCTTTTCAAAATGTTTGCAGCACAGGGTCTGCAGAACCTAAGGCAAAGTCAGCAAATAACAATGGAGGCTGCTTGGAAAACCTTTCTGGGTATCAAACCAATCACATTGTATGTTTTTCAACTAGCAAATATGCCTACTAAAATTGGCAGACATGCTGCTAGTCGCTGAACGTAAATTGGAGTGTCAGCTCCCTGTGGCCCGCAGGTAGTTTGGATTAAACCAGTGGCAGGGCAGCTTTTGGTGCAGGGTGGGCTCCTGAAGAGGCAGCGAGATTCATGCGTAAGACCTCACAGGGTGTTAAAAGTTGTCTATGCAGGGTCCTAAATATTTCCTCCGAATAGTGCGAGCAACTGAGCATAGTCAAAAACAAAGACATTTTCTAAAACATATGTGCTGAAATTATGTGGCACAATTTATGAGAAACACAGGATAAAGCGCCATAAAATGTGCAATTGTTTCTGTAGAGAAACACAAAAAATATCCGTTACATTTCCTAATTCATTGGCAGTCACGCCTGGTGAAGAGTTTGACTGGATGAACCTAAATATGCCCTCAAATAGGCACGACCGACCGAACCTAGCGAGGGAGCCCAAAATAATTAAGGTAGGTGATGCGGGGGGGAGGGGTGATGGCCCCCCTACCCTCGAGATATTCTTTTTCAATAATATGAAATGATGCATTTTGCAGCACAGTTTTTGAGAAAAATTCGATAAAAAGCCATACAATTTACAATTGTTTCTCTAGGGAAACGGGAGAAATATCCATTGCATTGCATAATTCATGGCTGTCATGCATGGTGACTGTATTGTGTGGAGCATTCTCTGTTATGGACTGTCTTATTGCTGCCCCTGAACCGGGAGCAAATGTTATGCTGAAATGGTGATTGCGCTTCTGGGGAGTCTCATGCTATAATAGTGTGTTTCCCTTTTGTGGAATACCGCCACACTACATCTCTGCTTTCTCTGGTGTGGAATGGTATGACGCGACAGCAATACTGCTTCCACTGTAGTCGAATGTCCTGTCGCAGTAGTGCTTTCTGTGGTGGGGAATGCCAGGCTGTGGTCGTGGTATATTAGGTGTGGGATGCCTTACTCAAAGGATTAACAGTGGATTTCTCGTTGGGGAATGCCAGGGTGCAACTCCACTTTCCCCGGTGGGAAATGGCATGTTGCATCAGCGGGAGTTCTCCATGTTCTTATAGGAGGTTATAGGAGGTCACCTTTTAGGCATTTGGACGGGCTGGTCGTCTAATGGCTTCCCCAAAACTGCAACTATAACAAAACACAAACATTCCACAGAAACAAAATAGGCAAGTGCGCTGGCATCTGATTTGGAATATATTTTTATTGCTCACAGTTCAGGCCAAGCATTATTCAAGTAACAAAGGAGTGTTTTAGTAGGGGTTAGTGGTGCCCCGTCTAGAAACATTCAAGTTCCAGTTTAAGCAACATTTCTTCACAACAGAGAAGCAAGTTCTCACACAACCAAGCATCCAAATGGAGGTTTCCCTCCCTGACTAACATACACGGATTGTACACATAAACAGGCTTTATGTGTATATGTGGACATTCATAGGTGTCCGGTCAAAGGTTATACTGCAAAGGAAGAAATGAGCTTTTGATAGAAAACAAAAGATCCGAGAAAAAGGATCGCCATTTTTTAATATTTATTTATTTTTAAAATATTTATTTATTGATATATTTTTTTAGTTTAGCATGTATAAAAAACTTTTTTATAAAGAGAAAACAGGGGCTGGGGGAGAACTCCCCCATAAAAAATGTAAAAAAAAAGTCGATCCTTTTTTTCTGTCCTTTTACTGTCGAAAAAAAGGCATCTGTGCCTTTTGTTTTCGAAACTTTGACCTATAACCGACATCCATACACACATGCTGCATAGGAATATACATGTACACAGGATATATATTCAAATACGATTGCACATATCAGCCAAAATACGAGCTAGGCAGTAAAATCAGTGATAGTAAGAAGGAATGGCTGCTTCCATGTCTTGTAATTCGATGGAGCGGTAAAAGTGGTACTAATTCCATTACCACCAGTAGCACCCAACACGCGATAGGGCCCAATTGAGACATCATGCCCCACCGAAAATATCTATCGACTTCTATAGGACCATCTGGAGCTGAAGTACCAACACAGTCGGCAACAGAAATGCTTTTTGAGCATGAACACATATATGCACATGCACAGTTAGTTGCATAGGTGCTAGTGCAGAATATGCAACTGAATGATTGCCAATGCAGATAGACTTTGTACAAGAGGTAACACAATTGTACCTGCGCAAACACTGTTTGCATATGTGCAAGTACCATTTGAGCACCGCAATTGTTGGTAATCGGCCCACTGCTGGACTCCACTGAATGTATAATTAAGGAGCAGCTTTTACTTTGTAATAAAAAAATATATTTGTGTTTCAATGGTTAGCGCTTTAAACTCTTTTTTTTATGTATTTGTTTGTGCTGAAGACAAATGTTGAATAAAGCGTAATGAAATGAAATTTAAAAAAATATAATTTTCTTGGAAAAAGCACACTAAAAATATATTTTTTGCAAACAAATAGCAGGTTTTTAATGTTAGTCAAGTGGAGATTGTTTTCCCAATGATTCTGAAATGTGCTTTTTCTCCCATGCTATTCAACTCACTCTACACAGGTGCTTTGTAGTCGATTTGAACCCCTGAGTTAAGGAAGAACCCTATTTGCAAAAACAATAATTTATGAAAAGAGCGCTGAGGAGAGGAAAGACATCCTGATCGACAGTGGGATGGCAATGGTAGAGGTAATCTAAGTGGCCTCAGGTTCCTCGGTGATGAGGCCACTACATGAAACTACTGCTTGGTTTCTGTGGACGTCAGCATGGGCATAGCATACAAAGCGGGACAAGGTAGCAGATCTGGAGACGCAAGCAGATGGTGTAAGAGTCCTCTACATGTGTAAGAGGATGTCGCCTTTCCCTCTAAAATGACTAGACCAAATATGTGTGAGAGTACTGCCAAGACTCTGACAGTGCTCATCATGGTGCCGGGAATTCGGTTCTAACACTATTTCAGTAGAACCTTTCAGAGAGGGCTCTCTACGGTGTCCCTTCGGGTTCCTGGTTAGAAAGACTCCATGATGCACCTGAGTTGCCTATGACCAGCATGTTTGTGAGAAGGGATCATCACTGCCTTGGACTGTTCTTTGTGGCGACCTACTTCTGCTTGCATTCATTGACAGACTTCCTGGTTCCTTGGGCCCTGGCCATCTCCTTGATATCTTAGCTCTACACCCATTGTCTTGCCTCCCTTTGACAAATCTGAAGCCAGCTCTGAATTCTGAATGTTGGTCCTCCACTCATCTTTCTGCAAAGTCTAATTTGTACCAATTCCCTCAGAGAGACTTCCATGTCACAACTTTCCGAATGCTGAGGGTGTCATGCTCACTGGGGAAGTGAGAGCCGGAAAACATTATGACCCCAAAAAAAAGGATTTTTTTAACGAGTTTACCTAATTAAAAGGTAGACATCACAGTTTCATTTGTCAGTAGCGCAACACATTTACAAATAATTGTTTAAACAAAGTGTGTCACAGAAAACAACAAAATAAAGCAACAATATAATGTGGGTATAGAAAAATGTAACGTAATACAACTGCAAACATAAGTTTAACAAAAGCAGGAGGGTCCCTTTACATTTGTGGGGAACATCAAATCATTCTATCTGCTGAAAAAATCAGCTTAATTGACAGTATGAACAATCAATACTGTATAAGAATGTCGACAGGAGTCTGCTTCGGCTACTCTTTTGTTTGCCTAACCAACGGCAGTGACACAGACACCCAGGTTTTTACTGACGCACAATTTGATATATTTATATATATCCACAGATCCCCGACATACAAGGACTAGCGGACCTCTGACAGTCATGCAAAGACACATGTGCATGCTAAGCCCTTGCAGGGTTTTGTTTTGTTCTTAATTAGAAATATCAAAAAGCAGTAGTAGTTTTACAGATATCATGTTGCATAAAACACCCGAATACAGACTCCCCTCTTGCACTTACAAAACAATTCTTTATTGTTTGCAGATACACACAGGAATTCTCATTAACTGAACACCTATCAATTTTACCCATTCTGATGAAGACTGCCCTACCAACCGCACTTTCCTACTGCTTTTTGTGGCCGAAACACGGTTGTGTCAACATCCTTATACAGTGTTGATTGTTCATACTGTCCATTAAGCTTATTTTTTCAGCAGATAGAATATGTGGTTCCCAACAAATGTAATGGGACCCTGCTGCATTTGTTAAAACATATGTTTGCAATTTGTTTACATGTTTAATTTTTCTATACTCACATTTTTTGTTGCTTTATTTTGTGTTTTCCAGTGACACACTTTGTTTAAACAAGTATTTATATATGTCTTGCACTACTTTTACGAATTAAACTGTGATTTCTACCTTTTAATAAGGTAAACTCATTCAAAATCCTTTTTTGGATCATAATGTATTCGGGCTCGCCCTGATCATTTGCTTTTTTGTATTTATCATCCCACCTGGACAGATCTGGGAATTGCCAAGAGCCCTTTAATGTATGCCACTGGGGATGTGCTCATAGAAATATATAAAGCCTCTAGACTCCCATGGAATACCAATTGCCTAAATTCACCCCAACAACATAGCATCATTCCACTAATTCAAAATCAGTAGCATGGCTCCAGTGTTGTTGTTATTGTCAGCTGATCTTGCGCTAAGCCTCTTGTTCAACATATCCCATCATTCCCCCTGGCTGACCTTGACTTCTCTATAGCCATAGGGTGCCTCCCGATCTCCCCTACTCTTCAAACTCTACCTGAGTCCCCTCCCTGCTCTTTTCCGCTCACATGACCTAACCTGCTACAACAATGCAAACGACACCCAGATCATCTTCACGATCACTAAGACCTCTTCCATCCCTCACCCTGACTGCACCTCATGCCTCACAGAAATCGACCACTGGCTCACGGCTAACCACCTCTTCCTCAAATACAGAAAAACCTAAATCATGATCTACAGGAAGATGGCACTCTTCCCCAAACACACCCCTTGGCTGACCTCCCTAGTCCCTCCACATCCAATGCAGCAACGCACCTGGGATACCCCATGGACACTGATCTAACACTTTCACACCACATCAACTCTCTGTCTAAATCTTGCTATCTACACCTCTGCATTCTGAGACGCACTTTCCCTTACCTCTCCTACGCTCACAGAGTCACCACAATCACAGCTATCTTCCTCTCCCACCTGGACTACGCCAATTCCCTTTACCTGGGCACCCTCACATATTAACTCGGAAAGCTCCAACAGGTCCAAAACGTGACAGCAAGACTTTTTCTGCCTCTTGGCCACAGAGAGCACATCACACCCACAATCTGTGCCCTCCACTCCTGCCCTGTCTAGCGACTGGCCATTTTCAAAGCCATGTGCATCACACAGAGTGCCCTCCACAAGACAGGCCCAGAATACCTTCAAGAGAAACGCAACCGTTACCAACCCAATAAAAGCCTGCGATCAGACACGGCACTCCTCCTGGTGATCTCTCACTTCAAATTGACAAGAATAGGGACATTGTCCTTCTCTGTCCAAGCTCCCACAATCTAGAACACAATTCCCGTTAGAATCCGCTGCATGGAGGATCACCTTGCCTTCCAGAGCTCCCTCAAGACCTGGCTTTTCTCCCCGACATCCCGATGAACCCACGCCACGCCTCAGGTTATTTAAACACCTCTCTGGTTAGCCTGGGCAGCAAAGAATCCGTCATCAAATGTACTGAGTGATTTAGAGAATAATCCCCAGCAGACCACAGGTTATAATGCACACTGCAGCTACAAAACCAAGAAACCAGCCAGGACACACAGGTACGTTTCACACTCCATGCTTATTGAAGATAGCCAAAGGCACGGCCACCCACCCCCACTCATCTGCTATCATATACTACTTTAAGAAACATCGCACAACACCTCTGCCAAAAGAATGCAGCTTTCCCCCACAACAACAATTAGGTCTATCTGGACACAGAAAGAGTCTCCTGCACTCGTATACTCTTCAGACTATCTCACAGCACCATCCACATTCCAACTCGACATGGGTAGCTAACATGGACTTGGCCACCCCTACCTACCTTTGTAGCACACATTCTAAACTCCTCTGACGAATTTCCCATACCTTGGACTTTGTTTCCCCAAGGGCATTCTCCTACAGTTTTTGAGGCCATACCAATGGGTAAAGGTGCGATAAAAATGACAAATAACAGTACATTGCACAGTTGGGGACACACTAGCTTTTGCACCTTGCTCTTTCGCCACAAATCCTAGCTTCTATTTGTTAAAAAAACATTGGCATCAAAATATATTGAAACAATGTAACGTGAGAAAAAGCACCCTATTGTAGATGTTGGAGACAAGCAAGATGGTCTCCTGACCTACCTAACACAACCTGAACATTCCATCAGCATTGCAGGGCTTTAGAAAGACCTCAACAGCAAAGTGCGTAGTACACTAGGGATCGTAACACAGTTCGGCACCATACGAAAAGCTTCATTGTGGACTATAAATATATACATGTTTCCATTCACTTATATAAAAGTAGCTGCCTTTTCAATGTTCTGCATGCTCAGCTGGTTCATGCACTGACTGCCACAAGAGCGTCTGAACTGCCATCTTTGGTCCCACACTCGGAGCTATTCAGGTTTGGGGTGATTTTGTGAGTGGGAGGAGAGTCACACACATGCATTGCATGTGGAGGGAGACCTGCCGGCCGATTCCAGGGTGCTGCTGTGTGTGAATAGATCGCAATTGGATTAGTCTTTGATGGGTCACATACAAAAGGTGTGAAAGGGTGGTCATTATGGACCACCTGGGAGTGACTGTGCCTTGGGCAAGTGCTGCAATTGAGGACCTTCTTGCTGGTGGTTTATGGTAAAGCGACTTAGGTTGTGAACCCGCTCAGATCCTTGTAGGAATAAAAGGGATTCTTGGATTCCCAGGTGGTACGGGGTTCAAAGTCTTTAACCATGGACACTGTTGCTAGGCAGTGCTAACAGAGATACTGGAATTGTGGACACCTGTGAGAGGCAAACATGCCTCGTAGTTAAACGTCTAGACACATGTGAGTCTCCAGACACGTAGAACGGCCCTGGTCATGGATATTGTAGGAAGGTCGCTTGCGGAGGGGCTGAGATTGTGGACTCACATGAGGGAGACAGGGCAGTGTTTAAAGATCGTGATTGAAGGAAACTCTGGGTGGTGCATTTTTCTCTGTGAATGGAGTTGTGGAGAGCCTGCATGGGCTGGGATCTGTTTTGTACAATGATTTGTAGTGATCTAGAACATAGCAGAGGTTTCTGATGATTCCATGACTGACACGCTATGCCATGCGATGTTCAGCCAGCGGCCTATGAAAGGAAACCCACAATCTCTAGCATTCTTCCTGATAAAGATGCTAACAGCCATCCTGCTGCTGAAAGCCATGACGCCCCGGCCAGCAGTTACCAAATCGATCCACAGAGCCGGCCGACTTCTGCTAGAAAGAAAGGCTCTCCACCAATGGCCTGCAAACCTGCCAAAATGTACTGGTTCTTGCAGGAAGGCGACTTTTGTGAGTAACACTCGAGTCTTAAGTGAGCCCAATCATCACAGCTTAGTGTCATCTTCTGAGTCTTCGGTGTCTTCTGCCTTTTCAGGGAAGGCTTTTTGTATCCTGAGGGTGTTATATTTGGGTGGCGGTGTCCGAGGAATTTGGCAATGAGATGGTAGCGGCAGACTAAGGGCAGTGTTGAAGGTGGGTGGGTCCTCATCCCTGAGACAGACTGGATTGTCATGACCACTGTCGGCAGCAACCGGGGCTTGAGAGGCAGAAGCTTGATGTTCCAGCCTCTCCTCCTTCTTCTGCTGCCAGCGCTTGCGCAGCTTCTGCCAGCGGAGTCGTGCGAAGACCCAGAATGAATCGACAAAGAAGATCTCCACAATTTCAATAACGCACACCACGGAGCAACTCATCCACAACCCCAGCTGGCCTCCAAAGTTAGAAAGCAGCGTTGCAATCTGGAACAAAAAAAGACACAAGGTCAGCGCACGCTTCACTCAGGTTCTTCTTTTGATCCCCGCCCGTTCGCATGCAACAACAGGAGTCCAGCCAGAGAATTGGACTCAATCCCGCCATTTCACAATTGTACTAGCAACAGCGTTCCAGATTTCTATTGATGCCAGGACTACAGAGTTATTCGTTTAAACACTTGAGTCCACATTTAGGTAAGTAGTTCTGGCACCTTAAATGTTACTCTCTACTGCTGCTTCAACACACACTTACGGCATTGCCCTACAAAGTTAAATGTTTTACTATAAAATCCCTGTTTGTTATGGAACGAACAACCGTTATGTTGGAAGCGTTGATGTTAAAGTTGTGTTGGGCATAATCTCTGTAGTAGAGCTGTGTTCGGAAATCTCTGGGGTTAAATTGTGTTTGGAGATCTCGTTGGCAAATCTGGATTTATGAAACTCGTGATAAAAGCTTTGTTTGGGGAACTGGGGTTAATGGGCCTCACTAAAAGTCTGGCGGTAACCCTGCCGGTGCTGCCGGCGGGTTGCCGCCAGACTTGCAATATTTACTGCCACATGACTTGCCGGAATCACCGGGGGATTACGACCCCAGCGTTCCGGGAAGTCAGGCGCCAGTAAATGTTAATCCCCATTTCCATTTGAGTCCCAATGGGAATGGGGCTCACGAAAGTAGCGGCAACGTTAATAACGGTGCCGGTGCTTCCGTGAAAGTCTGTGGGCAGTTGCCGCTCCGCCCACCAGGTCTGACCCTGGCAGGTGGGACGGCACCCGGCCGCAGACTCGGAGTTCGCCGGTCCGGTAACAATGGTGCCGGTAGGCTTACCGGCACTGTTGTTAACGGACCGGCACACTTGTAATGAGGCGCAATATGTTGGAATTTGGGAGTTAAAAAACCTTTTGTAGGAATCTGTGTGTAATGTTTTGCTCTGGAGTTCAGCTATCACTGGAGTAAAGCTATGTTTACGAACCTCAGAGGCAAAACTGGGTTTCTGTCGCTTGGTGGTTAGGTCATATTTCAGAATCTCTAAGGCTAACACATGTTCAGAACCCCCGGTGTACTGCTGTATTTGGAAAGTTCTGAGGTAAACTGAGTATGGGGCACATGTGTCTCTGGGAAACTGGGGCCAAGCTGTGTTTTGGAACCTATGAGATACGACCATGTGTAGCAAATGTTCTGATACAGCTTGGTGGCTCACTGGGAGAATGTTCTAGGTGCAGGAACCCATGGGATGGGTAGTGCAGGTTACTCTGGGGTTCCTCTGTGTTTTAGGAGACATGACTTGCTGTAACTCGATATCAGGAAGTCTACTGTGTGCCATCGAAGGTGAGCAAGACCCTAGAGAACAAAATCATCCATGTAGTAGATTGCAAATTCCTTACGCTGTTTGCAGGGCTCTCGGAAATCGACCGCAGGTTCAGATCTTTGTAAAATATCCCCAGGTTTGCCAAATCATTCCTAGAAAGTTAAAAGGAAGATAGAAGAGGCATTGAGTAAAAGGGTCTGCATGGAAGATGATGGACATCAACTAATTTATAAGAAAATGCTTTGCCTCACAAAAGAGACAGACTCTCGCAAAGTGAGGGCGAGAACGAAAAAGAGAATTGAGAAAGAAAGAAAACGTGAAGACAAATGACAGACCTACAAATATATGAGGCACATTGAGAGCAACCAAAAAGTAATGCGAGAGAATGCAAGGACTCTAATATGCCTATCGTAAAATGGAGAAGTCTTCAAGACTGTTCCCAAGTCTTCATTTTTCAGCCCTGGAGTTAGTGGTTGGTGTGTTTAGAAAAATGTTTAGATCATTTTAAGTGAGTTTCTGTTTGCTTACTCTATCTTGTTCGAAACAGTTATCATTTACTGTTGCTGTTCTCTTCACCGCTCTAGAGAGGATCAGTTAAACCCGCTGCCATCACACAACATTCCTCTCTTTTCTGCTTTTTCTTTCACTGTGAGGCACATTATCAGAACCAGGGACTTGTTCCCTCCACAGATGGAACCAGAGAGTGAGAGAGAGAGGGGGGGCAGAGAGCAGGGGAGTTACATGAAGAGAGGAAGAATAAAGACAACAAAGTAAGAAAAGAGAAAAGAAGCTGGAGCAATATAAGCATAGGAAGACGCGTACAGATAGAGCCAGAGGGAACATGTGATAAATGGAATTAAACTAGGAGGGCAGGAACTAGAAAGACAGAGACACTGGCAAAGAGTTAGGGATTGAGATCGAGAGTCAACTTGGAAAGATGGAAGAGGGGAAGGAAATAGAAAAAGAGTAAGTATGAGAGAAACGTAGGGCTGAGAGGAAAGGTTTGAGGACAGAAGGGATCTTGAAGAGGCATGAGGAAAGGTGAGCTTGTCGGAACGGTGAGGAGGAATGAAGGAACAGGGGAGATAGGAGGAGCAGTGAGGGAGAATAAGGCAAAAGGAGAGGTGAGGGTGGAATGATGAGTAGATATGAGGGAAAATGAGAGCTGGGGAGGAATGCCGAGTAGGCATGAGGGAACACAATAGCTGGGAGGAATGGTGAGGCGGTATGAGTGAAAAAGAGCCCCAGAGAGGACAGGTGAGGGGGTATGAGTAAAGTAGAGCTGGGAAGAATGTTGAGGAGGTCTGAAAGAAATCAGATCTGTGAGGAACGCTGAGGATTTATGAGGGAATAGGAGAGCTGAGAGGGATAGTGAGGGGGTATGAGGGAAAAGGAGAGCTGGAAGGAATGGTGAGGAGATATGAGGGAAAAGGAGAGATGGGAAGAAAGGACACAGAGGTTTAAGGGAACAGGGTAGCTGGGAGGAATGGTGAGGCGGTATGAGAGAAAAAAGCCCTGGAGAGGACATGTTAGGGGGTATGAGTAAAGGAGAGCTAGGAAAAATGGTGAGGAGGTCTGAAAGAAATCAGATCTGGGAGGAATGGTGAGGAGGTATGAGGGAGAGAAGATCTGGGGGAATGGTGGGGAGGCATGAGGGAGAGAAGAGCTGGGGAGGAATGGTGGGGTGGCATGAGGGGACAGGAGTGCGGGGAGGAATGGTTAGAAGGAATGAGAGAAAAGGAGGACTGAGAGGAATGGTGAGGAGGTATGAGGGTACTGAAGAGCTGAGAATGAACAGTGAGAAGATATGAGGGAACAGAAGAGCAGGAAGGAATGGTAAGAAAGCAAGCAGGAAAGGTAGATGTGGACTGGAATGGTGAGTAGGTATGAGAGAAAAGGAGAGCCGGGGAAGAATGGAGAAAAGGTGTCAAACAGGTTCATGTCTGCAGCGTCCCACACAGAGATATTGAAACTAAATACCCACACGGGGCCCATATCAGATAGCCACCCAGAGACCAAAGAACAACTGGGTGGATGAAACATGGCTTCAGTCTTTCTCAACCTGGTAATGGGATCTAATGTGCTTTCCTGAAATCCCAGTGCAAATAGTGTATACAATGTTTGTGCAACACTTCAATGTGTTCATTCACGCCAGCAACTCAACATTAAATAGAATTGTGCCCGCGAACAATGTGATCACAAATGCTCTAATGTAAATTGATTGTAATCCAGGGCTCACGTTTCCAAACTGTTGGCAAAGTCCTGAGACATTGAGGCGCAGAGCCATGGGGAGCTAGGGATTACACACTGCAAACAAACACAGCCATGTCTGGAAAGGTAACTGTTCTGGATTAACATGTCAAGAAGCCAGACGTGTCAGATTAACACTGCAGTGATGAGCGCCAGGGTGTTGCTAAAACCTCTCCAAGCCTTAGCGATATCATCTACCAGAAGAGAAAATCAGAGCAATGTGCCCGTGGCAGCGTTTTCTGAGGGTGGCAGGTGATGTTACCCGCCCCAGATAACCCAGTGAAGGAGTTTAAATTGAGTTGACGTTAAATCCAAACAGGGAAAGAAAGAGGATATATCAAGCATGGGGCTTCTTGGATGACAGTGGAGGGATGATTCATCCTAAAATGGCCACGGGCAGAAGATGTAACATATTCCATGCAAGACCAGAGTCTTTCTGTTATACATTAACTCTTGCCATACGTCTGCAAAGATCATGTACATTACACTTTTGTAAAGAACATTTAACAAGTGTTTAGTATATAAAATGAAATATATAGCTGCTCTATGAGCCTCGGTCATGATCCCTGACCAACCAATCATTATCTCCCATAAGAGAGAGGTAGCCTGCGCCTTAGTCCATCATCTTCTTGTTTGCTGGGTCTCACAGCAAATAGGAACTTCACGTCAAATGCATTACTTATGCGTGAGCAATGTCATAAGGTTGTAATATACATTTAAAGTAAGCTTTCATTGGCAAAGTTATGGTTGCAAATGTGCCTGATGGCCCTTGTTCTTATTCTCTCCTGAGGGAGTGCTTACGTAACCAGAGTCATGTTGCTTCATGCAAGAACACCGGTTCGGCCAGGTTGTGTCAGTAAGAACTAAAATGTCCATGTCTAGTAAAGAGTAGCGACAACCTGCTCGCCAGGGACCGGGAGACGCAACATCAACGCAGTTCCTGTTGTCTCGAGCGGAGCTGGTTGAT
Organism: Ambystoma mexicanum; assembly: GCF_040938575.1. NCBI lineage: Eukaryota > Metazoa > Chordata > Amphibia > Caudata > Ambystomatidae > Ambystoma > Ambystoma mexicanum. The sequence continues at coordinate 364,010,342 of NC_090924.1, read as the reverse complement.
CACACTTTGTACTCGACTGGAGCCTGATAGCTCGAACCGGGGAGTTCAGGCGTAAGGGCAGCTCCCTACAGCACAAGCATAGGGCTCGGCTACATTGGGAACTCGGGGCAGGCCCCTCGTTTGGCACAGAGCTCAGTCAGCAGAAGCCAAGCGAGGAGGATGCTCTAAAGCTGGACCCCTCAGCTCACGCTCAGACCTGCTGGGGGCGATAGTACGTGGGTAGTGGGACACTTATCAATAGGGAAACCCCATACATGGAGAAATCCTGTCTAGAGAAACACCTGAGGCACCAGGTGTACTGTGTTTTTCTGTGTATTTCCAGGATTTCTCTCATGAAGTGCAGGCAAGGTCTGAAAACAAGAGGTATCTTCCTACGGGGCCTGCCCACTTCGGATTTAGGAATAAAAGAGTAGGTATCAGTCTGTACATCTCTAACAAAGAAAGCGACAGCCTTTCCCGTTTACTTGCTGCTGGAAGGTTGAGTTGTGTGTTAGACGTATGGTGGCTTCTAAGAGATAAGAAGGGGCATCATGGTCCACAGACCTTCCATGACCCTCCCTCTGCGCACGTGCTCGAGGATTCTAGTATGTATGCGATGAGTGAAAGTGGTGCATTGATGTAATCCCAAAGATAAACAAGGCAATATTCAGAACCTGCACCTTCGGCTCAGCCGCCAACAATCTGGGTGCACGGGTGGGAAATGATGGGAAGAAGAAAGGCTTCTAGTCATCAATTATTTGGGACTCCTAGTAGCATCATTTGCTGCAAGGAGGTTTGTAAAGGATCACGTCAAGTGTGAGTGCATTCCAAATGTACAATGTTTCTGTGATAAGATGCATTATTTAGGAGGATCAGAACTAAAGAGTCTAAGGAAACAGGTGGGGTGGTTGCCAGGTCTTGCAAATGGAGAAGTGGATTATAATTCTTTACGTCCTCTAGACAGGGACATCTTCATGCTGGGTGGGATTCAGCTTCATTCCATTCTGAAAACTTGCTGTTGTCTCTATGAAGATATTTGTGCATCTCTTTAATATTGTCAAGTTCCTTGGTTTGGCAGTCAGTGTCCAGCCCCTGAAACCCTGGGCCCAGGTGCTTTTCTGCAGGACTGGTCTAACCTCTCTGGCTACTCCCTCTCCTTATCTCCTTGTTACCTTTCTCCTTCAAGTTCACAGCTATTACAACTTACAGTAATTCTCCTTTATCTCTCAAAAGATGTTGTTTCCAACCCTATTTGATCGATCAATAGACGGGCTTCTCCCGATTTCCCCTCAATTCTGAATGGTGACATGAGGCAATTTCCACAGCCTGGTTCTTCAAGGATAACCAGCGTTGATGACATGGAAGATTTCAACCCAGCCTAACCCTTCCCAGACCTTTTAGTCAAAGGCTCCTCGGTGGGTAATTGAAGATTTCAGTGAAAGGTCCACCCAATCTAATTATGGATGAGCATGTACATGCTGTGTTGGCTTATACATTAATGGACAAATAGAGCCCCTTTCGGCATGTGCAGTAGAGGTGGTAAAACATCCTAGTTTCCTTATTTACATATGGGGAAGCAGAGGTGTTGTTAGGGGGTGGCTGAAGGGGCTATAGCCCCAGGTCTTTTGGTTGAACTTGTAGCCCCTGGATAGAAGCTCAGGGTTAACAAACAAAAGGATAGCTAGCCTCGAGTCCCGACAATCCCGACAATAGTGTAGCCCTGGATCTTTTCTAGACCTAGCAACACACTGAAGCTTGTAGGACAATGAGCAGCTTTGCATCTGCTGTCCCAGCAGGTGATCAGGTGATACTATAATAAAGGGCAAAGAGTTTGGTAAACATTTTTGCTAAAGAAGGCTACATGCTGCACTGAATTACAGGTCCCTCTCAGATCCACATATTCTAAATAATGGGATGGTAAAATGTTTTTTGCCTGATTAGGTCTTCAGCTTCTGTTAGGTCGAATTCCATTTTGGGGGTTCAATGGGACCCAAGACTTTTTTGCTTTTTTCCTGTTGTTTTTTGGGGGATTTTTGACTCTATTGTTCTAACCTGGATTGCTGGTGGTTTGCAACGAAGATGGGCTGCTGATATTTAAGGCCAGGTTTGGCAACATTTACTGCACCTTGGTTTCTTTGTCTTTGACCCACTTTTTTCGTAAGGCTGCTGGAAAAGCTCTCTGGGTCGTTCCCCTTCCTCATGGTCCTCCCTGCCGGCTGGACTTGCTGTCCCATGCTGGAACCATTTCTTGGTCACTGCGGTACTTCCTCCCCTCAAAATCCTCTTTGACCAAGAGCCTTGAGGTGAGAGTCACCCTGAGCTTAAAGATCGGTGAGTCATCGCCACTCTTCTTCAGCTATATTCTGGTTCCAAATGGGTCTCCTCCATGCATTGCTCCAACAATGGGACTGTTCTTCGCTGGCTAGCTGCCCCATCTTGCCCCTCAAGCTGTTTGGATCCACTTGGTAAGGTTCCTACATCCTCTTTGTGCCTTCTCCATGACTGCTTCTGTTTCTGGTTGGTTGATTGTCATGCAGGGTACACCTATTGTGCTTCATTTTATCTATCTGAGGCATCAGCAATCCAGGGTTCAAAGCCTGGACTAAGAATCCCTTCTACAGCACTGCGAAATAGGCCCTGTACTCACTGACTCTTTGTAACCAAATTCTAAGCTACTGGTACCATGAGTTCTTGTCCTTAGATCCAGATATATTCTTCCAAATGCTCTTCAGGCATCCCCTGGGTCATGGATTCATAAGAAAAAGCAGCTCCCTACTCTTCCACGGTTAATCTTTGACTTATATTAGGCCAAATCCTGCTCTGCTTCCATCCTTCTCTGGTTGTCTGAGCATTGAACCTGGAAATGCAGCTCTTCAAGGGGGGCACCAATGGTGGCGTATGAGGTTGGTCTCTTCCATAGCTGCACCTATGGTTTAACGCGTAATGGCAGATTAACCCTTCACCAGCGTGGTCTAGCAAGATCCCCCTAACAATTTCTAATGATTTTCTCCCCTTAGATCAATTGTTTGCAAAGTTGGCTTTGTCTCTTTATTTAACATTCGGTTTTGACATTCGGGGGTTTTCCATTCAAGGAGATACATTTTTCATTACAAGAGGAAGCAAATGCATTTCTTTTTCTAATTCTTATCTCTCCATCCTGGAAGAATGAAGGTCATGCTTTGCAGACCTTAAATAGTGCTCCGCAGCAAAGCAGTGTGCATGTCGCACTATTGAAAACTCCAAATAGAGCCTGACATGAATGAAGGTTATGGACCATTTGGACTGTATTCAACATCTCAGATTGCCGGTATGGGTGCTTGGCACAGACGGAATGCGGTAGGCAAAGGCCCGGCCTTAGGGGGGGCGAGCCGGGTGACCGCCCGGTGCACCACGGCCCCCAGGGCGCCATTAGCCCCCACCACGGCAGCTCGGGGGAGTCTTTCAAGGGCTCCCCCGAGCTAGCATAGTGGCAGAAGGAGTGGCAGGTGCCTCATTGTTATTAAATGCGCCCCGCTGCAGCGGGGCGCATTTACTAACAATAGGGTGCTGATGCACCCTACTCATATCATTACCTCCTCGCCGGAGCGAGGAGGTTTAAAAAAAAGAAAAAGAGAAAGTGCCAATTCCTGGTCCTGCCCCCTGGACAGGGGCGCGCGGGGGCATGGGGTGCGCCAAATCACCCAGGGCGCTGATGCCACTAAGGCAGGCCCTGGGTAGGCAAAACACAGTTCAGGGAGTATATAATATGTGGACCAACTCAACCCCATTGTTATCATATGTTACGACTGTCCTCCGCTGCGTTTTCACACATGTATTCCTTCCCATTTCCTGCAAGGTCCACAAGTTCCAACATCATGCAATTTCTATGCTCTAACACAATAAGAGGTTTTTCAAATAATTCCCTTTAGGGAACACTCTGTCACACTAACTACATCCACGTGTCGGTGGGGAAGAGACAAGCTTTGTCCCATTTAAGCCTCTGTCCCCACAGTTGGTTGCAGATCAGCTGCAACTGAATAAGGAGGGTGCTTGTGTATGTATGAAAGGCAAATAAGAGTGGTTTAACTTCCGTAAACTAACCACTTCCTGGTAGTGAATATGGTAGGTTTGAAATGCCCCGATATCCTGTCCAGCCATCATGTGCAGACAGAAATCATGGCTGTACTCGGAGGTGACAGGGGCACAGGGTGAGCCATGAGCATGATTTAGTTATTTGCTCCCCCTTTGTTAGCGCTGAAATTAGGGAAGTGGTCTGATCTTTTGATGTTTTGGACTACAACTCCAATGATTCCTCACCCTAGACTATTCTAGCTTTGGCTGTTGGGAGTTGTGGTCCAAAACAAACGAGTCAAATGTTGTAGAACCATGAATTAGGGACACTTTGTCAGCACTCATTAGACAGTCTGCAACCATTGGTGTCTTCAGATGTGTTGCACTACAATTCCCATCAGCCCTGGGAATCACAGTGAATGGCGTGGGATCATGAGAGAAGGTTGCAGTCCATGATATCAGTAGAGACTCCAGGATCTCTGCAGCCATGAAGAGTTTGACCCAGTGCAGTGCTGCAAATAGGTGACACAGTGAAAGAATCTAAGCAACACTTGATGATCTGAAAACATATCACTTACTTTGTTAGATTTTTTTTTATTTTGTCCCCCATCTCCCTGGTTAAAACGCGCAGCATCCAGTCCTGTGAAAAAGCAAAACAAATAATGAGACCATAACCAGGCTCTAAAAAGAAGAGGACAGAAGGCAGCAGAGAGCATTAATGAGGGTGTTCTGAAAACTCCCACTGGCAGCAGAAGAAGTGGGAAAAGAAGATTCTCTAGTTACTGGGAGGAAACGATGGCGGTGTAGGGGATGTGGATGGGCGTTAGAGTGGAATGATGTGGCGCTGATGTTGCCCAGCTATGACTGGTCTGTTTTAGAGAAAAACAGTCTTGAAGGTTCAGTTTAAGCCTCTCTGCGCTTGCCGCCCCTTTCCCAAAAGACTGGTCATCTCCCTTTCACCGTTAATATTCCCAAACAGCCCTGCATTCTGCAGATGTAGCAGAAACTCAAGCAATCTGGCAATATGTGGAGTGATCGAACACCATCTTGCGTCTTGCGTAATGAAACAGCATCTAGACTGATCTAGTAGGAGTGAAATAACAGCACCAGTGGTGTACTGACAGCTCCAGGAGTTGAATAATAGTATCAGGGGTGGACTAACACCAGCAGGAGTGCACTAACAGCGTCAGAAGTGGACTAGCAGCATTAGGGGTGTACTAACAGCACCAGGAGTTGAATAATACCATCAGGGGTGGACTAACACAAGCAGGAGTAGACTAACAGCATCAGAAGTGTACTAACAGCACCAGGAGTTGAATAATAAGATCAGGGTGGACTACTACCAGCAGGAGTGAACTAACATCGTCAGAAGTGGACTAGCAGCATTAGGGGTGTACTAACAGCACCAGGAGTTGAATAATACCATCAGGGGTGGACTAACACAAGCAGGAGTAGACTAACAGCATCAGAAGTGTACTAACAGCACCAGGAGTTGAATAATAAGATCAGGGTGGACTACTACCAGCAGGAGTGAACTAACAGCGTCAGAAGTGGGCTAGCAGCATCATGGGTGTACTAACAGCACCAGGAGTTGAATAATAAGATCAGGGTGGACTACTACCAGCAGGAGTGAACTAACAGCGTCAGAAGTGGACTAGCAGCATCATGGGTGTACTAACAGCACCAGGAGTTGAATAATAACATCAGGGATGGACTAACACAAGCAGGAGTAGACTAACAGCATCAGGAGTGGACTAACAGCATCCGGGGTGAACTAACAGCATCAGGAGTGGACTAACAGCATCAGGAGTGGACTAACGGTATCAGGGCTGGACTAACAGCATCAGGAGTGGACTAACAGCATCCTGAGTGAACTAACAGCATCCAGAGTGGACTAACAGCATCCTGAGTGAACTAACAGGGCTAACAGCATCAGGAGTGGACTGACAGCATCCAGAGTGAACTAACAGCATCCTGAGTGAACTAACAGGGCTAACAGCATCAGGAGTGGACTAACAGCATCCAGAGTGAACTAACAGCATCCTGAGTGAACTAACAGGGCTAACAGCATCAGGAGTGGACTAACAGCATCAGGAGTGGATTCGTAGCATTGCGAGTAAACTAAGCCAGGTGTCAGGAGATGAGGCCAATGACTGACCTAAATACTTGATTGAAGAATTCTATCATAATAATTAATTAGGGTGGTTATTTCAATCATTGTCATTTGTGTCTTGTGTGTTATTTTTCTCTCCTTTTTAATGAGGTTGATATGTAAAATCGTTGTCATTTGTTGTAATTCCAGTCAGAATTGGATCTCTGCGAATACTGCGAAAAATAATTTCGAATCCCAAAATACCAATTTTCTTTTACCCCTTTTCACCGAATATATATGCAAGCAGAGACGCCCGCAGCTCCCATAATACCCCTCAATCTTTTTTATTTACTTAACCCACACCCCCCATCCCACCCCCACATATATGTGGCATAAACGGGGTCTCAAATTTCGGGATTTTGGGATTCGAAATTGTGGGCATTCTCTATTTTGTTATGATCCCCCAGAATTCAATATAACATATTTAACACAAGAAATGTACACATTTTTTTAAATGTGTGTTGCAACTTTTTGTGCACCATGAGCCACCTTGCTCGATGATTGGAGGGGGGTGTTCAAGTGGACTTGGGATGTTCATCCAGGGTGTTGGTGCAAAACTTGAGGCCATTATAGAAGGTTGGGGCGGGGGAATATGGTGAACACATAAAAGCCCCTTCAATTTTACAACTTTCTCAGTACGGGCACGTTCATCAAGGTTGTGTCAAAGTGGACACTGAATGAGGCCACTTTTGGACATGTGGAGGAGATCGCGCCAGGTAGAGGGGCTTGTCGAGATGACGAAGGGGTCACATTTTCATGTCAAACTAAAAAGGAAGGAAAGGATGTAGTCAGAGGTGTAGAGGAGTGTGGAATCAGGAAGGGAACAAATAGGAGATGTTTTTATTTTGGGTCAAGAAGGTGAAGGAAAACAGATGATCGCAGCCTTGGCAGTTTGATTGTGTGCCCATCCGGTCCCAGAGTTCCATGCAATTGGGAAGTCTTCGCCTCGGTGGCATGAGGAGCGCCAGGGGACTGATGTGCGGCTGATCCTCTGCTCAGCCATGATTGCCAAGAGCATGTTGGGGTGGTGAACTGCATGGAAACATCAAAAGGCATGGGTCTCTGTAGTTTTAAGGTCAGAGATGTGTGAGAGAACTCTGTGATGCACTAAACGTTCTAGAAGAGAAAGGCCAGAATAAATATGTGCAACTAAAATGTAGTGGCCTGCTGCAGTGATATAAAAGCAGTGTGCTGCCTGAGTGATATAAAAGCAGTGTGCTGCCTGAGTGATATAAAAGCAGTGTGCTGCCAGAGTGGTCTAAACGAGGTGGACTGCCTGAGTGATCTAAAAGTCGCGTCCTGATACAGTGATCAAAACTCAGAGGAGTGCTAGAGTGATCTAACATCGACGTCCGTGATAGCCTCTGATTTTGCCAAATTTTTTAATCACATGAACTTAAAATGATGCAGAACAGTTGGGGTGCACTAAGACCATTTAAGAAGTGATCTCACGAGTGGGTAGTCCATGGTCTGAGATGCAACAGCCAGGGTGATGAAGAGAGTCCAGATGAATGTGTGAGCAGCAAGACTTAGTCCCTGAGGTAAATGTCAACACAACTATGAACCACTTTACTGCTGCATAGATCCCGTCTGCAGTTCCGCAACAGCAATTCTAACAGGGTTGGCAGGGACATGGACTTCCACATCCTGGCCAATCAATGGGGCTAGTACAAGGCATGGGCAGGCAAGCCCCTGGCAGCAGAGTGTTATGTTAAGATTTCCCATCCAGAGTACTATAGGTGCATCAGTGGTGATGAGGAGTCCAGCATCCAGACTGATATAAGGGCAGCCTGTGTTCAGGGCTCGAGCACTCCGAGTGATATAGGTGCATCAGTGGTGATCGGGATCGAGCCGCTAGACTGGTATAAGGGCGGGCAGGGTGTTCAGAGATCGAGCAGTCAGTGTGAAATAGGCGCATCTGGGGTAATCGGGGTCGAGTAGCTAGACTGATGTAAGGGCAGCCAGTGTTCAGATATCAATCACACAGTGATATCAGTGCATCAGTAGTGATCAGGGATAAGCAGATAGATTGATATGGGAGCAGCCAGAGTGTTCCGAGTGCGAGCCTCCACAGCGGTGTAAAAGCACACGCCTTACCTCTGAGGTCACTGATGGCCATTGGGCTGTGCTTCTCGTGAGTGTCCACTCCTTGTTACTGCAGGGAACAGGAGGAAGTGATTGCATGGTTAGAAGAACTTAAATGAGTCATCTGGCATATCCTAAGAGGGATTACCATTTGGTGGCACTCACCTGCATCTCTCTCTGCACTTTTCATGACAGCCCAGGTCCTCTTGCACAAAGTCAGCATGCAGTTTTAAGTAACAGTACACTGCAGGAGGGAGAGGTGACATGCATTAGGGGGTGCACGCGGCACTCAGCTCCATACCTACCATTCATTACAAACACACAGTATGTGCACAATATGTGAAAATGCGGCATGGCACGGGTGAATAGAGCATCCCAGGAGCTAAGTGTTACAGCTCACATCACACAACGAGAACAAGAGGTTGTATACTAATTGACTTTTTCACAATTAACCTCGGGAGAATTGACCTTCTGGAGAAATGACCTAATTTAGGTCAATTTGGGCATATATGTGGGGGAAACCCCCCGCAACCCTCCACCCAATCCAAAAGCGCCCGGCAGCCCCCTGCCCAATCCCCGTATATCATTTATAATCCAAAACCAACCAAATACATATATAAAATAACTAAAATAATATAATGGTCAATTGTGCAGAAGGTCCATTAGGACCACTATAATTAGGTCAATTAGGACAAAAGGTAAACTTTAAAAGGTCAATTTGGGTAATACCGAACGAGAAGGCCAGAGAACGCCCAGCACCCAGGATTTACTCACTCCAGTTGGGATAGATGTTGTAGTTGCAGAACTGTGCCCCCAGGGGCAGTGGTTGATTGTAGTGCGCGCATCCGCACACATCCACCATGGCTTGCTGGAAGCAGGAATGAATACAAGTCTGCAAGGGGAGGAAAAAGAGGCCTGATCACCGCAGGAAAAAACAGATGCGCCACAGACTACACGCCTGTGGCTCGCAGTGGGGAACCACTGGCCTTAGAATATACCTGTGGCAATGGATGGGAGCTGCAAGAGCAAAGGCTCACGGGAGGTAACCATGTATGTAGCAACACGATGGGGGACACTCTGGGCCTCGCATGAGAGGTCAGTTCCAACAGGGTTTTGTGAGGATTTGGTATTTGGCTCTCAATGTGAAAAGGGTTGTGATGTCCTCCAGTCCCTGTCCTTGGTTTATACTCCAGTACTGACCCCTTCACCGCCCAGTATACGTCATGCAATCCTGCAATGCTTTCATGGAAAGGGGCTTTACCCTAGGACTGGCGCTGCTCTCTGGTTTGGCTTACTTTAAGGCATGTCTGTTTGAAATGACGCCCTGCACTTAGATAAGATACATGGGCTTTGCCTGACCTCATATGTGGACTTCCCATGTTCAGGGCAACTAGAAAGACATGCTCTACGAGATTCAGTGACACCTTCAGCTGGCCAGCTTTAAAGGGGTTCCAGAAGAAAATATGCACGAAGACCGTGTGTGTGGGCTGATGTTAAGAGACCTGTCGCACAGGTGAAATTTGGAGGTTCCTGTCAGGATGCTCACATGATGGCTACAGTGTGACATGGATGTGTCTCCCGGGGGTGGCAATACCACCGATGGGACACGACTTGCTATCTATTTTCTCCTTAAGATTGCCATGTGCACACTGCTAAATCCTGGAAGTGATAGGACTTGAAAGTTTCTCTTCGAGATAACTAGTTTTGGGACCTTAGCTTGGCAAGGATCCGCTTTTGGTATGTCGAGCATGCAGGGATGCTGAGACCATGGGTTCTTTGTGGACTGGAAATGTTTCCTTAAAAAGATGTAATTGCCTAGAGCGAGAGCTGGGCCTTCGTAATCCTTTGTGAGATTGTCACATCTAAGAATGGAGAATCCATGGGCCAATCAGGTGGGGAGGTTATGCAGCCTAAGATTTGCAACACTAAATATGTCTAGCTTTCCCTCATGCTACTTAATAGAAACGATACAGGGGCACAAACAACCCATGCTTAATTTAAATCTCCCATGTCAACTCCCTAGCCATTTGACTCAGATCAACCATGAGCCTGGCTGCCAGAACCCAATCGCAAGGACATTGAAGGTGAACATGTCTCACAGCCCGCAAAATGTGCATGAGAAGAGGATGGAGCAACATATATGTCCTGTGGCTGACCGTGAGATGTGTCTCCATGTATGCGTGCACCAAGCGGCTGCGTGTACCTGGTAAGAATAGCTCTTGTTGTAGATGTTGGTCACTGGGATGTCGGACCCGTCAATAGTGCAGTCGCTGTAGGGGCTGCTCAGCTTGGAGGATTCTGTCTAAAAGCAAAGAAAATCAAATGGTTACTCTCAAAATGTCTTCTGAAGCACACGGAAGGCCAAAAATCCACATTTGCAAGATTTGTTGGTACTTCTCCAGTACTTTTGAAGAGCATCGACGCTGCACGTATCACGTTTTTGTTTTGTTTTAAATGTGTCTGTCTTTCTTAAACAGCATTTTACAAAGGCTGCACTTTGTAGCAGTGCAAAGCATGGCCACCTGAAGCCCAGGTAGCCCAACGTTTGGGAACTACATTTCAAGGAAATGACGGGAAAGGACAAACGTTGCCTAGGTTACACAAGCATTTCAGGGCAGACACTCCTCCTGCGGCCTAGTGCCGTGACGTGTTGGCTCATTTATTTCCGTCCACGCGAAGATTTAGGGCTCTTTCAACAATTTCAGAGGGACAAGGCGTCAATGCACACATCAGCGACTGTTCTAACCAGCACGAATGCCATCACCCAACTCATACAGCAAGGTAGGTGTGGAGAAAACATTACTTAGAATTGTGTCTTTTTTATTTCCACTGATGACAGAATAGAATGCATCTATCCTACACTTGAGGTAGGCTTTTGCCAAAATAGACCACGTTGACAGCGCTGGCTGGTCAATCAGGGAAACCACCAGGAGCTGCCTGCAAACTGAGCTGCCTGCACACACCAGTTGTTGGGAAAGGTCCTTCAGAGGGGCCATCCCATAATCCATGTGTGCATGTGTCACCCATGAAGAAAATGATGTTGTCAGCATCAGTATGCATTCAAGGGACAACCATTCCAACATACTTTTACGTTGGTGAGGAGGGCATCAGGGCACTACCAGTATTCTCAGTCTGTTTCAGGGAGATGAGGCCTTGTATCTAGACAAGGCGTTTTACTGCAAAGGTAACTTACCAGCTGGAGCCCAATAGAGGTCTCCAAGGACGTTTCAATGTCCGTACCAACATCTTCCATGAAGGGATATTCGTCTTGGCCGTGCACAAGGATTTTGGCACCAGAGGCAATTGAGAGGAACGGGTTGTACTCTTCCTCATCTGTGTAGATGACAACCTGCAAACCTGAGGAAGAGCAAGGGTGCACATAACATTGTTAAAATCTCTCTGGACATGTACCACCACTCTACCCCAACTCTGAGCCGGCACTCAATATCAGACAATGCACCAAGATTTGAATAATTCCCAACTCTCTGTTGAGAAGGCAAAAGTGACTACCCTCCCTTTCTGCCCTGCCACATTTGGGCCTCAATCCAGAGGATAACAACCGAAAAACAAGAAACAAAGACCAGCAGTGGAGTGTGTGGTAAGAACTCTACGAGAGATTGGAAGAGTTTCCAAGATATCTTTTAGAGAACTCTGGAATCCTACATATTTTTCACAAAGTCATATACCTCCTCAAATTAATCATGCACTCATTTTTTGTTATATTGCAGTAATCCTGCGTATATCCCAATGGTTACAGACTATCAGGCTAACCAGGTGCATTTAAATGGCATGGTCTTTGACTCTTCACCATACATGTTCAACTATCACAAGCCAGACTGAGTAGAGAGAAAGGGTGGTCGTACTCTGCGATAAGGTGTCAGATGTGGATATGGATGAGATGATACCTGCATTGGACTGGAATATACCCCTGTTCGGGGAACATGTAATAGAATTGAAATGACCCGTAGAGAGTGGCAAGGGAACAACGTAGCGGTAAAGACAGTGGTTGCAATGGCTACTCTTAGACCTGATCTTTGCAGTTAGTTGACTGTGCATCACAGTGAAAAGGGACATGTATATTTGTGTAGACTCTGTATAGTGGAGTGGTTTTAAGGGATGATGATCATCATTATAGGAAGACGGCAGGGAGAGGATGTGTGTGGTGCAGAATGGTTGCATGGACCAATAAGTGCATGTAGTTGTGGGAAGGAACCCCTTATGGAAGTGAAGTTTCCTCTTTATGGACTCATGGTCTGATAGTTCTTAAACAAGGGATGCGCATGAAATGAGCAAGGAGAGTGCTGCTACAAGTATTAGCAGTAGGAGGAAGCCTCTTTGGCTAGAAAAGCTTCTAACAGGATGGATGGAGCATTTATTTTTCCGGCTGAGGTTTTGAGTTGGGTGGAGGACTACTGCAAGGGAAGGAGACCACAAGGTGTGGAAAGAATCATCCAATTGGAAGGTATCATGTAAGAAGATGAAGGATGGTCATCAGCTTGGTTCACACCATGTCTTTATTCTGAAAACAGACAGAAAACTCATCCACTCAGTGAAAGCTATAAAATAATGACTGACTATTCTAAAACATCAGAGTCCTATTCTAGGCCACCAGCAAAATACATCAACGAACCCAGTGAATCTCAAATTCAAAACACAAATACAACTCGATAGCTCAGGGGCAACGTGTTTGCCTTGGAAGCAAGACGACACGGAGCAACACGGGTTCAATCCCCGGGTCGGCGCTTAGAAACCTCTGGGTATTAAGCACGTTATAAATAACCAATCATATCATATCATCAACTAATTCTTCATATCGAAAACTGAGAAAATAGGAGAGCACCTCAACGGCACAGGACACACCTATTTCACCCCCATCCCGACCCAGGCACCACATTTAAATGTACCACCTTCAAGAACATTTCAGAAGTAGCTCTAACCAAGATCCTCAAAGTCCTCAAATGTTCCATATAAAAATACAAGATACTCCCTTTCACCATCAAAGGTCCTCTCCGGAAATACCCTGAGGCTCTAGCTCTATCAGAGTCAATCACAAGGCATTTAAAACAGGACATTTCCAGCCCTTCTTTAAAGGACCATGCCTGGCCCTTGGCAACCTGGCTATCTAGTTAATTACTGATCCATCTCCCATTCCTGGGGAATATTAGACGAAAAGAGTCTCTTTCTAACTGCAAGAACAAACCACTATATGTTGCATGATTCTGAATTCAGCGTCAGACCCTGCCATAGCACTGAAGTGTGAGGAACAAGGTAAGGGACAATGCACTTCACATTACAAAGAACAGTGATTCCCCCTTCTGGTCCTACACGACCTCTGGACACAACTGACTTCAACAGCACTCCCTACCATCTACTAATTACCTTGCATTCAACAAACCATCCAACTTTGCCTGACTCCTGACTTCCCCATTAGCAGCAATTCAATCAGCGGGTCCACTCCATATCTCAGCAACTAACAGTCACATGCAGAGTCCCACAAGGCTCCAACCTCACCCTGGCAATCACCAACTAGTAGGTAGAAACTCTTTGAAGATTTCTCACCACTCATTGTGGGCAAAATACATCAATACATGAACAACACACTGTATCAGAAAGTCGCATGTGGCGGTAGCATACACCCACTAAAAGAACGTCTTGCCCTCCTCCAAGCATGAATGCCATGTACGTGCCGGAAGCTCCACTGTACCCAAACGGAAGGCTTAAAACTGGCCCACAGACATGAAGCCTGATTGCTTAACTACCCAGCTTTCACACAACCCCCATTGACTTGGATAGTATATCAGCAGTGATCTCTCATTATTGACAGATTTTCCAAACAAATCCCAGACCGCCCGGTACCAGCTCCCCCTGCAATAAAAGGTGAAACCATATGACCAGGTCCTAGTCCTCTCCCACCTAGACCACAAAAAGTCATTTTCATTGGAATCCCCATTTCTACACTAAAACCGCCGAAGAGTAAATTAGACAACTGGCATGACTCATCAATGGGCCGACATTGTACAAAAAGATCACAACAACCCTAATACACCTACAGTGGATATTTCCTCAGACACGAATCCCCCTTGAAGCCTGCAACATCATCTACAAGTAGCAACATCCTAGATCCCATTATATCAGCCACAGAAGCTCGTCATCTCAGGATACCAAGGCAACGCCAGATGCCCCAACATACTCAGGCTGCAAACTAAGAAAAGACTAGAAGACACATATGACCGTAATAGGCTTCTGGAATCTGGAAAAACACACCTTCATACAACAGACTTGCTCGGTTAGTCCAATAAAAGGTATCAACACTTTTATTTTTCCATCAATCAAGATGTATGGAAAACATCTAAAGAAGCAGAACCACAGAAACATGCCATCCACCACCATTAATCACCACAGCAGCATATCACCCAATACTTGTACCCTCCCACTGACACCACCACAAGTGTCCCATCCAATGAACGTGATCACAGGTCACTTAATACACATCCGTCTTATTGGTCTCCCCAATGCTTCACAGCGCTCGGTTGCTTCCAAGTTAGGTTGAACCAAAAATACAAATACAATACAAATACAAAGAACCAAGTAATGGGCGGGGGCCTGCAAGAAGACAAGAGGAGGATGTAATAGCTAGGGTCTGTCACCAAAGTTATGGACCTATTAGGGAAATGGCTGCCTATAATGGAGGAGACTGTTCCGACAGGGAAGAACCCCAAAGAATGTACTTACGTTCCCTGTGTTACACAAACCTATTTATCCATCAACAACTGGTAAATAATTCGCAAATGTCTGTACAATTAGCAGACATTTTCTCTTGCGGTAGAAAGTGACGGGACGGTTCGCAAGTAATCACAGGACAGTAGGACTCTTGTTGTATGAATGTTGTCCTAGGTTTAAATTTAGCCTGAGAAAAGAAGAGGCTAGGCAGGGGACTACTGCAGATTTAGGGAAGCGGGGTGGCGTATAACAGTGCAAGGGCATTGAGTGCTGAAGCCAAGAAAAAGGGTAAGATGATAGAGGGTATTCAGACATTTGACACCAAATAATACACCCAAACATGCTGGTAATAAACACTGTGCAAAGCTCCCCGAGAGCGTTGTGCTCTTTGGATCCATGGATACTGAGGGTGTCCGTCCACTGGGCCATCATGCACCACTGCGTACGTATATGTGGCGTATCATGAATTCATTCAGTAATTCCGAGAAGGGCAGTTGTGATAAGTGTTCCTCACCGTAAGAGCTGCCACCGGTGGATGCGCTCAGTGGGGTCCCGTCTTCCCCGCTGTTAAAGGTATAGCAGTTTCCGTACAGCGGGTGATGGAAGAGCTTGAATGTCCTGAAAAAGTAAGAGACAGCCCCATGAATTCCCAACTCTTGGATTTAAGGTGGGGATATAACTCAGCTTATTACCAAACAACTTAGCCCTTCCCCTCCCCACAATGTGTCTCTTTTCTAGAAGACTGTCATGTTTTTTGGGTCACCCATAAAGACCTTCTTGTTCTAGGTGTTGGGGGTTTGTCACTGCTGATCAGCTGTGGAAGGCAAAAAACACACATTTGGGGGATACCAAAGGCCTTTTTGTAGGGGGGTGATCTTTGCTTGGATTCTCATCTGCATAGGTTGTGAAAGCTGCTTGCTTATGTGTTTACAGCCCCCTGGAGCTGTGCCCATTGAGAATTGTACAGTTCCACCATGTTCTGTTATCATTCGCTCCCACCTAGCCACATTAAGAGAACCATTAGATCCAAGTAGTGCAGTAAGGCCTGACCAAACCAAATCCGGAGTTTGCTGACCACATAATCTGGAGAGATCGGTCCTGTCTATGGTGGGTAAAGGATAAAATAGTAGGAAGCTCCACAGAACTGTGGCAGAAAACAGAGCTTCTGTCAAATGCCTCTGAGCCCGTATTTTCAGAAGTGGGAGCTTCGATTGAGGATTTGACTCCCCGTCTCATGGGAGCTTTAGAGTCCTCCTCTCATGCAAGGTATTTATTTATTTAGTTTATTTATATAGCGCAAAAGACGAGAGCCCGTGGGCATGGGGTCGCTAAAACAAAAACATACGTACATAGAACAGAGAAGAGAGAAACAGGGGAAGAAATTTTTAGATCACTAGTTCTAGAGTTTTAGCAGATCTAAACCAGTCTCATGTGCTGTACATATGAGGTGCCTCACAGGGCACCCGTGCAGTGCCATGAGCCCGGCCTCTTGGCCATCAGCAGTGAAAGTTGCATTCTGTGCCATGCCACACATCAATCCTCCAGAAGACAGAGAGGATGTAACTTGGGTCATCTACATATCATTGCATAGGGCGAAGAACACCAGTGTCTGCCTTCTGGAATACTTCCATTAAGACCCACACCTGTAACATATCATCACGACTTGAGGGTCTGAACTGCACAACAGAAAACACCACAGTCCTTGCAGTGTGTAGCTCTGAGGGCTGTGAGAATGCAAGATGGCTGGTCTCCTTTCTTTGTCTGGTGCTTAAAGTGCCATCTCCATTCCCCGTGCTGTGGGGGCTTCTGCCCTCAATCACATGAGACGGAGGGCACATTCTCGCCATAGAGGTGGGAAGAGTGGTTCTACAGCACCCTCTGCCACGCCCAGGGCTACAAATGTGTCATGTTTACATTTCCTTGGGGCTGTGAGGGTTGTTTTCTTCTATTCAGCGTTGCTGTGAGTGATCCCTCAGGCATTGCTATGGGTGCGGGGGGCTGAGGGGACTTTAGCCGCCCGAGTCTTTTGGCTGTAGCCCCGAAAAGAAGCTCCATGGCTACAAGCAAAGGTCTTGCTAGCCCCGAGTCCCGACAGCCGCTGCATTAGAGTAACCGCAGATCTTTTCCAGACCTAGCAACACCCCTGGCAGCCTTCTTGACCTGAGGTGAAAGCCAGTTTGTGACCTCGGTGACTGAGCTTCCTTTTATTTGTGGGTGCAGTCTACGTTCTCCATCCTTCAAACACGTAAATCCAGCCTTCCCCCATCGCCCGCTCGCCCCTGTTTAGACTAAAGAATCCATTTGTCCAACCTCCCATGCCTCCGTCCCCCCTCAACCCCTCTCTCCTTTGTGAAGATAGTAAATGCACCCCCCACCGCCTTTTTTCTACTCTGGGGTGTAGGTGTGTGAGTATAGCGTCCACCCTCCTCGCCCACCCGCTCCGTCCGCAGCGTTCTCACCCTGCATCACCAATCTCCAAACCCTCGTGCATGCACAAGAGGGAGGCGCGAGCTTGCAGGCAAGCAGCAGCGGGACTGCAAGCGCACAGTGGGTGCAGGATGTAGCAAGCCACTGTGTACCAACACTACTAAAGGTGTGCTCATGAAGCTCACTCGCTCAAGACTCTATCTTGCTTCCACACAGTACCCTCCCTCGATGGGCACCCCTCTTTTCTGCACTGGACTTTCAGTGAACCCTTCCTCCCTCCTCTGGGCTCTGAGTGCAGCCTACATCCATCTTGTACGTGGTGAGTACATGATCCATTCTACCTCCGCTGTATCCTCAGCCTTCATTGCAATTCCAGAGCTGCCAATGGTGCAGCCTTCCCCAGATCCCTTCTGGCTATGAGCACAGCCTGCCTCCTAATATGAACAGTGAATGCAGCAATCAGCTGCCCTTCCTGCCATGTGGCAGAGAATTCCATCTCTGATCACTGCTCTCGAGCTGGAAGCACAGTCTTAATTCCCTGGATCTGGGAGGGCGCCTGAATCACCCATTTAAACTAACTGTGAAACGTCCTTGCCTCGTTTGGGCTGTGAGTGGTGATTCTCTCCTTCTGGGGCTGTGAGTGCAGACCCTCGCCCTCCTCATGGCTCAGAGGGTTGTTTCTGCACCCTCCTGCAGGGCCAGGCATGAAGCATCGTTCAACTGTATCTGTGAGTGCAACCCTTATACCTTGTCTGATATTCCGTCTCCCGTGCCGGGCGTGAGTTCCCCAGCGCTTTTTTCCTAAGGTTATGAGTGCAGCCTCAATGTCTCCTCCGATCTATGAGTGCATCCACACTCCCACCTAAGGGCTGTGAGCCCAACATCTGCCCATTATGTGTACTGGGAAAGCAGCCTGCACCCTCCCCCCAGGTCGTGAGTGCAGCGCTCCTTCCTACTATGAGAAGGAAGGCTGGGAGGATAGCTCAGGGGCAACGTGTTTGGCTTGGAAGCAAGACAACGCATAGCAACACAAGTTTGAATCCTGGTCTCGCGCTTAGAAACCAGTTTCCGGTAAAAAGAACAATTATAACTATGTCCTTCCTCACCCCTATTGGGCGATGCCTCTGGAGCTCTGAGTGCATCCTTCTTCTCTCTTCTGAACCTGTATATTGCCTTTCTTGTGCTGTGAGTGCGTCCTACCCCTCTCTGGATGTATCCTATGGCCCCTAAGTACAGTCTTTCTCCCGCATGTAGGCTTAGAGTGCATTCTGTGTTGCCTGATTCTGTGGTTGCCCACTTCAACCCTTCCTCCTCTAAACAATGCAGTCAGCCTTCCTCTTTGCCTGTGAGCATGGCCTTCCTCCCCTAGATAGGTTAAGCCTGAAGAAGGCCAGGTCAAAGAGAGGCAATATGAATGCGTAGCCGAAACCAGTCGGAACAAGAGAAGACCAAGATATACCAGAAATAAAATATGAAATTAGCCCATTTGACTAATATGCTGAAATAAATATTGGATTAGTAATATATCTAACACAGAGGGTTTGACATCAGAATAATCTGCAATATATTTTGAAGTCAGACAAATATTCTAAAATATTGTCTGGTATTTTATAATACAAAATATATTGCAGATTATATGCATGTATGTTTAAAGGTCACACTAAAGCACTTCGATGGCACACATCCTTTGTTTGTGGTGTTACTATCATAAAATTGAAGAGATGCTGTGAATGGAAATTCTGGGTTTGCCACATCTGTATGTATAAGAGATCAATCATTTGGTTGTGTGTATGTTTGATGCATCCAATAAGAATACTACTAAGACCTTTCGCTTTGTCTCTGCTCCCCACGCCCGCTACCTCGGTGGACTGCGGGAAGAGGTCATGTCCATGGGGAGCATTGACCAGCAGTCCTAGCCCAATGTTACCAGTGAGTAGCTGTCAAAAGGCTAGAGGGGCGGCTCTGCCAAATGCCTGACCTTGTGTTGCATGACGTTCCGTCGAAGAAGCAGGTGACGAGCAGCTCGTTCACCGCGTAGCCACTCGCAATCTTCTTATCCATGGGGACTTGTGCCATCATGTTCATGTAGTGCAGCAGGTACCAGGCCTGGATGGCGTTCACCCCCGAGCTGAAGGTGTAGGTGGTACAGTCTGAGGCGTTGAACTGATCACACTGAGATGGAGAACAAATAAGCAATGTTACACTACATATACTGCTGTGCAGTGAACATCTTTGTTTTAGGGCCAAACCTCTAACATTAGAGAACAGATGATGGGTATGGTACCCCTGACTGCCGCCAATCTCCGGAGTCTCCAAGTTCCAGAGGTGAAAGGTTGAACCACCTTGTGCCAAACCCCAGAACCAACCATCTCAGGAGGATAGCTCAGGGGCAACGTGCTCACCTTGGAAGCAAGACTACGCCGAGCAACACAGGTTAGATCCCCGGGTCCGTGCTTAGAAACCTCTGGGTAATAAGCACGCTATAAATAACCCATTACATTACATCCCTCTGCATCCAAGTGCCACCCAGTCCCAGAGATTATAAGCTCCAGGCCTTGTGCAGGTCCTAAACTCCGTGCAGTGCTAGAGGCGAATGCTTCTTCGTTACTCTGCCAGTCACCTGGGCCAGCCAGGCCTGGGTATGGAAGTCCCAGCATCCCCTTGTTAAAGTGTCAGCAGCTGGTTGGTGGAAGGTGCTTGAAGTGAGTTTTTGTAATTGATAGAGAGCAAGTGAGTGAAGATGGGATGGGAGGTGATGAATTTCATACCATTGGAAGTGTGGGAGGTGGTAGTTGTGTTGGATGGGATCCCATGCAGATAGTGGCTGTAGGGGGTGTGCCGGGAGGTGGACATTTTAGTAGTTTGATTGGGGAAGCCTTCTTGAGTGAGCATATTTGTTGGAGCTATGTAGGGTGTTTCGTGTTTTTAGATTTGTGTGGGGAACGGTGGGAGGTAGAAGTTGTGATGGAGGGTGTGAAGTGGTCCTGTTTGTTCCATTGGGCTGTTGTAGTTCTGTTGGGACTTTTGTGTTATAGTAGTCTTACTCTACGTGGGACTTGTGCGTTTTATTGGTTGAGCTATGGGGTTGGCTTGTAGTAGTTCTGAAGGGAGAGGACGCAGGTAAGTGGTTGGGTTCGGAGTGGTAGGTTATGTGTTTTGGGATTTGTGATGGAGATGCTGACAGTCCATCTTGTCTGTGTTTGCCTTTACGGCCCTCCACGTTCACTATCTCTTGCTCTCTTGACTTTCCCATACTGTATGTTCTCTGCCTCTACCCGCTTTGGCAGTGGCAAGTCCAATCAAGGTGCGACTGCGGATGCCTGCCTGAGTTATCTGTTGGTCAGCCCCCGTGCTGTGCTGTGAACTGCACCACTCTAAAGGCAGCGCTGCAAGAGCAAATGTGTGCTCCAGGCAACATCCTTTACCTGGGAGTTGTGACATCAGGGGTACAGGTCCAAGCTCCTGCCTGGCGATGCACGGGGATAGTCTGTCACTGTGTCTAATGCAGTAGCTCTGTACAGAGTGTTGGGTTCAAGTAGTTCTGCTTGGCTGCAGATGTTTTCCTGAATGCACGGGAGTTGTGCCAGTTTTGGGCGGTAGTGTCGGTCAACAGAATTGCAGTGCATGTGTTTGATGAAGTGCTGAAGGTGTTGCATCGAAAGGTTTTAGTGGTTGTGTTTCAATGAGTACCCTGCACTATTTGTGGTGAGTGTGCTAAATTGCATGAAAACAGTGGGGTTTGAAGAAGTGGGAGGTGTAGGGGTATTGGTTTGCAAGGCTGAATGAGTTGTGTGGTCAGGGTTGAGCTGCCTGGTTGTGTTGTGCTGGGTGTTGTGCATCTGAAGCGCTGAGCTACAGGCATGCACTTGTGGATTTATCGGATTTATCTATTTATTTTCATTTATAAAGCGTGCAACTGCCCTAGGGCATTGTGGCGCTGTTACAGCATATTCACTTAGGTGCAGGCAAAATCAAGGGTACAGCTCTTAGGTACACGTTCCTTACAGCTTAGACAATATTCATGTTCCTTGGTTACAGTGGAACTGGAGAGTGGTATTTATTTATTTATTTCCATTGGATGGGCCCCAGCAGTTGAGTCGTTCGTGTTAATGTTGAGTTTAGGAAGTAATGTGGTTATGTTTGAAGGGGCATGCGCTAGTAACTGTTAAAAACACTGAGAGATTAAAAAGGTGGCTAGATTCGTAGAGCTAAGAGTGTTTGTTTTCAGGTTTCCAACAGTTGTGCTGCTACGAGCCGGTTGCACCAGTTGTGGTCACAGCATTGTTCTGGGGTATAGATGAGGGTATGTCACTCATTAGCACCTGAATAAGAGAGGTCAGCTGAACAGGTGGCCAGGAACACAAGCTGGATCTGGAAATGAAAGCCTGTGCTCACTCCCGGCCATCAGAGTCTCTCCAGTGGGCTGCCATCCTTTTTTTTAGTTTGGCTATTAGGTAAATTCTTACATTAGAGTACAGATAGGGAGAAATGATATATAAGGAGGGGCACACAACTTGTAGGTGTTGTTTGGTTATTTGCCCAACTGTTGACTACTCATGGCCATGCTAACGCCTGTGGCCATTCCCACCCAGATCATGCCTCTCCCCATCCAAAACACCTCCTCATGGGAAATCAAACTTTGCACTCAAAGTGCCTGCCAGTGTTTAATCAAAGCAGTCTGGAGAGGAGCAGCTGGATGCCTCTGCAGGAATCGCTGCCCCCCTACCTTCCATATGTTGGAGATCTGAGATCGTGCCGTGTTTGACACCAGCAGTTGTGCCAATACAGCAGTGTGTGTTCTAGAGAAGATATCCATTGAGACAACCCTAATGAATGTATCCCGGAAGGGATGACAGTTTGAGGGAGGAACCTGTTGAAGGAGTATGAGAAGGAGCAGAGAAAAGAAGCCAGTGACATCACAAAAGAGCATGTATAATGTCCCAAGATACTGGCTGAAGAAGATGTATATAGATCCTGAAGAGGTTCATGAAAAGTAAAGAATCAGGTGAACTTTTAAATGCAAAAAAAAGATTACACATACACAAAGTGCTGCAACCATTCAATAATTGTACAGATGCTGAAACGCAAGTAGTCTAAGTCATCATAGAAGCTGGTTATACATAGGGAATAGAATGCAGGCGAAGCGGCCATTGTATAGAAGCGGGACATCGGTACCGTGAATTTAGTAAGCCAGGACCCATGAAAGGTGTCTGGCTTCGAGTCAAGATTGAAGCAGCTATGGTCAGCTATCTATTCTGGAAAGGGGCGAACGTGCAAAGAATGAATTATCCCTTATTAAGGTGCAAAGAAAGAACACCAAGAGTACCATGATGAATTCATTTAAAGCATTTAAAACCTGTAAACTGGACCAATCGTGGTCGCCTGTCACGTAAGATAGGGATGAAAATAGAGTTCAGACTTGGAGTTCCAGAACACAATAGTGAGAGCTCTCACTCCCATGTATTCTAAAGACAAGGATACTTTTGCAAAGCCAAGTTCAAAGACAATCTTCATGGCAGAAGGCATGGGTGATGAGAGATGCTGGGCAAATCTCCTTGCACCTGGGTCTGGGCTTACGTGCTGGTAAGTGAACCGAATGTTCCAGACCTGGCACAAGCATGCCAACCAATTGTAGTGGTCCATATAACGAAGGATCTCATAGTTTTAAAACCAATGAGAAACCATGTATCTAATGTTTCTGAAGATGACATGCTATAGAGGTAGGCTATGTTGTCCACCTAACGATGGGCAGCCAATCACAATGCTAGTCCCGATAGAAAATATATTTAGATGTTTCCTTTAAGCCAATCCTGACCCTTGGTAGATTTTTCATTATGGCCACGTAGTATGATGTCACCTCTGATGTATTTTTGATATATAAACTAGGTTTTGTGTGAAGATCGCTGAGAGAACCTGAGCGTATGTCTGTTGATGTTCATTGTGAACTCCCTGTTTAAGATAATTGTTAATAAAACAGTACTTTGCCATCTTCTTGAGTTGGTTCGGTTATTTGGATTTGGAGTTAGTCTGTGTGATCCCATTCATTACATATGCATGTTCCTAAAGGGCCCTGAGCTCAAGTCTTCTCAGAGTTAATGACTTAATTGGATGCAAAAACCACTTCTGGTGTAATACAAATATCTTAGCCAGGTCTGCCTTCAGCCACTCTATGCATTTCCTTCAATGAAGTCCTGTTAAAAACAGGTATAGGCATAGCCAACCGTTTTGGCTTGTGCATATGTATTAAGCATTTGCCAGGCACTATTATTACATTCCCAAGCATTTGCACCCTTTTCTCACCTGCTACTATCAATGGCCAGTTAATACCACAACGGCTCTGCCTGGCAAGTGTCGTTCCCATGCCTACGCAAAATGCTTGTTTTTATCATGCGCTCTGTCCCCACGAATCCCCAATGCATCCCAACCTCCAGAATCCCTTATTCCGCAATACACACAAAGCTGATTTCCCTTTATAAAACGGCCACCAGCACTGCACATTTTGCCTGGGTTGCTCAGAGCATTAATGGACTGGGGGGACAGGACAGACTTACCTGGATAATAGGATGGTAATGCTTCTAAGTGAAGACCCTCACTTTGCTCGGATCAATCTTACCATGTTAGTTTGTAAGCGCACCCCCCAGCTGTTAACGATATAATGCCACACTTGCTTGAGCAAGTCAATGTCTCAATATTTCTCAGGTACTCACCAGCTGAAACCCCACGGTTGGTTTGCCTTCGTTCACTTGCCCATTTGCACGGTCCCGGTGAACCATGCGGGACTTCATTCTGCGGATCTTTCCACTTGGAATGTCTGACAGAACAACATATTCCCCCTGTATTTCTTTAATCCTCACTAATTTAATTTTCTCCAATTGTCTATCAGCTTCAGAATAACTCCTCTCCACTGCAGCATCCGTGTCGCGCCGCTGGCGGATGACCACATCTGCATAACCGTACAAGTTCTTCAAATTTTCTATGGTTTTCTCTTCAAGATTGGCTAAGTATGGTTTTATTTGACTGTACCTGGGGAAAAAGGTCCATTACAAATTACTTAAAATACTGGAGGACAGAGTTTAGAAACACTAACAGAAATCTGGAGGCCTGCAATAAATATATATATAAAGACATGCAATCAATCTTGCACTCAGCATAGATGTTCAACAACGATCGTACACAGAATACATTCGCATGCAAAAACGGCATCATTCAGCATAGAGAGGGCAATAACTATAGCACACAGAAGGCAGAGGCATGCATTAACTACATAACTTTGAACGTAGAGGTGAAATAACTCGATTGCTTAAAACAGAGTGGAGTTCAATAGCCATATCTCTTCAACTGTAAAGGCATGCAATAATTACAGTCCTTTCTATAGTAACTGCTATGGTAACTATATCCCTCAGAATGCAGAGATAAGTAACTTAGGCATGCAATAAATGTGTCACTAAAAACGTAGAAGCATGCATGCAATAACTAGATGGCTGAAGAACATCAGCATTCAATAACTACAGATTTTGGAGTCCGGCGATTTGCAAAGATATCACACTCAAGCGATGGAGGCGTGCAAGAACTCAAGCACAATCAATACAAGGCTATTAATTTGCCAACACCATTAATAATTCAGAGATATAAAATAAAGGTTTTACTCCAGTAATGGAAGCATGCAATACCTACAGAACAGCGCGTTGAAGGGGCCTCGCTGGCTTAGTGCTTTACAAGTACCCAAGACAATACAATATACACATCTTGGAATACAGAGTCAGCTAATACTACTAGAACTCCAAATATGGGCACATGCAATAACCAGAGGCATATCATAGCTAGAGCTCTCACAGTCCAGAAGCATGCAATGGCACTGGCACGCATAATTTGGAGGCATGCACATAATCAATCAGTATTACAGAGTACAGAATCATGCACTAAATAAAATACTAGAATACACAGGTGTGCAATCATTATAGCACTCCAAGAATGGGATCTTGCATTTTCAACAGCCTCCAGCACCCACTGCATGCAGTGACTCTAGCCCTGAGAGTGCAGCAGCATCACATAACTAGGGTAGGGTCTGCAACCTTTGCCTCTCTGCTGCACACAAATAGCCCTGTGTACCCCAAAGCCATATGCAACAACTGGCCCTCCAAGAAACCATTTTGACTGTCGAACTGGAATTGCCGACTGGTCTATGTGTATAAACAGAGGCCACCTGCCTTCCTCCCTCCGTCTGGGGCATAGCGAAGACTGCGTGTCCTATGGATATTAATATTACTTTATAATAATATTGCCCTCACATGGCTCCCAGCAAGGGTGCACTGAGATTAGACTCAGGATGAATGCCTTTGGGACATTGGCCATCAATTATGGAGATTGCGCTACCAATCCAGCTCGCATCACCCTGTTTCACCTTTTTTCGCCCTTCAATTTAAGGATACGAAGAACAAACAAGCAATAATAATTGTCTTGGCCAGTCCACGTTTCACACTGGTCGTTTGCTTGCTCAAGACACCATAACTTGTGGAAAGCATGGGAAAACGTAGTGCCGCAGAATTCTGTTTCCAGTAGTTTGGGGTTTTGAGAACCTTGAGAACACATGAAGGCCTCCCACATGGGGGGCGGATGCTACACTATGATGTTGACCTCAAAGACTTGGCATGATTGTAGAGTGCCGGGGAAGCCTTAAAGCAAACACTTTGGACCTGATTCACAGAAGCATTTGATAATGGTGCAATCCCATAGGAAAACGATCTGCGAATCAGGAGCTTTGTGTATAAACAGCTTTGGGAGTGGCGCGAGACCTTGACTTTTACTGGATGATGCTGCGCATGGGGAGAGCGGGCGCGCTCTCTGTCTTGTGGTTGCAGATGCAGCTCTTGGGGGAGAACAACATTGATAAACAGCAGTAGCATTGCCCTCGAAGAGCCCACATAATGATGGGGCTGAAGGGGAAGCCTAAAAGCAGACACTTCACTCATGGCGCTTTGCAAAGCAGCACCTGACACCCTCTTACTTGTAAGGGTTGAGGCTGCAGATGGTCACTGCGGGGAAGACCAGCTTCTGGAAGGTGACAGTGATGGACACAGAGACGCTGTAGAAGGACATGATGAGCAGTGCGCACTGCCAGAAGATCAGGCCCACCGCCACTAGGGTCAGCAAAATCCAGATGAGGCGCCGCAGGCGGCCCTTGGAAACCACAATGCGGCGGCACCCATGGGTGTTGGTGGTCAAGCAGTACCACTGCATCAACTCGTAGAGCGTGGGAGCCTGCGGACCCGTCACTGGCAGGTTCTTCTTCAGCTTCTCCTTCAGCTTCTTCTTCGTGTGCTCTGGCATGGTGAGGGTGGCTGCAGAGAAGAGGGACACGTTACAAACTGTGAGCTCATGGTCTGGGTGCAAAGAGTAGGCCCCTAATTCTTATCTGGCAGAAAAATAAGCTGCCATGAGAGACCCATCGCGAGGGTTATTGCCAATGCAGTGCGTGTAAAAAAGAAATAGAAAAGGGACAAGTGGCTCCGCACCAGACACGAAAGAAGCAAAGCAAATACCACTATGACATACATTTGCATGCTCTTCCATATTAGTAGAGTACACTCATAAAAATACTAGCCAAATTAGTAATTTAATAGAGTAGGTCAACTGAAGCCTTTTCCACTTTTTTCTTTTTTTGTTTTTTTTTCACAAAGATCAAATGTGATTTAAGGGACAGATTTCGATCCTACTGATTCTTAAATAAAAGGTACTGCTCTTGCTTAGAATAGCAGGCTCTTCTGGGACGCAGGAAGATGGACTAAGCAAGGTTACGTGCAGCTCCTATCACCCTGCACAGATGGAGCACTGGAAATTGGAGGGGAAAAGAAAATGTTTTTTTTTTTTTTAAATGAGAGTCTCTGCTCTAACCCATTAGGTGTCTTTGGATGCAGACCACACCCCGGCATCTTGTTGTGGCCTCCACTTGATGCCATTTCCTTCTTGAAAAAATCCTATTCATCTGTCTCCCACCTAAGACCACCAAGTCACTGGGACACCACTTTCCCAGTCCTGCCACTTGCCTTTATAAATCAATGGTGTCCAGTCATTAGTACAATTTCTTCCATTGATGTTAACCAAGTCCACAGCTCCCACAATGCATGTGTTTGTTGAATCAAAGTAGGACACTGGAAAGGTGGCTTCCCGTGACATAAAGTCATCTGGTGAGACTTTCCTAGTTTGTTTTGCCCCGTACTGTCCAAAATCTGCAAAAGGGAAATTCCTAATATCATCACCCTTAAAACAGAAAACCTTTGAAGAAATGTGGCGCGTTTGGAGAGAATATCATAAGAGGTCCAACCCAGCCTCTCGTGAGAAAAAGGCCATAGATTGAAAGTGCAGATGTTGAGCGACAAGCCATTCTCACCCCTGAAAACATGCTCTCTGTGGAGACCAGTGACTTAATTGTCGTGAACACTGGAGGTGAGCACACTTTCCTCTGTCCATGGTAGCATGGCAGGGCCTAACCAGAGGCAGTACACGGCCTGCCCCTCGGGCATTACATGGGTATTTCCTACAGATTGTGGTGCTCAAATAAATATCTTGAGATGTAATAGGGTCTCTTTTTTTTACAAGCTTTATTTTGTTTTTCTTCTCAAGAGCACAGTTACAAGCATATCTGAGAAAACAAAGTATAGGAATTTAAACTATTTTCATACAGTCAGTTTTCATTTCGTTCTAGTGTTGACTCTTGAGTGTAACAGTCAAACAATCGGATAAAGATACTGTGTTTATGCAGGTGATGGCTTACGCCGAGTGGTCAGTGTGGCCCGGGGGGGGGGGGGATTTACGGCATAGTGAAAAGGCTTTTTGGGAAGTGAAGGATGAATTGAGTTTGGTCAATGGTGTTGTGTTTAGATGGGAGCGTGCTGTGGTCTCTGAGGGCTTCAGGAGTAGGGTGATTGATTTGGCCCGTAGTGGGCCCATTAGCATTGCTAAGATTAAAGGTGTATTGAGGAGTGATTACTGATGGCCAGGATTTGACAGGGACGTTGCAAGAAGGTTTATGGAATGTCAGTTTTGTGTCAGCTCAAGGAAGGGGCTGAAGCGAAGAAGCATCCCATTATAGGGTTTAATGACCCAGCAGGTTTGTGGAGTAAGTTGGCCATGGATATCATGGGTCCCGTTGATCTCAAACACGGAAGGGGAGGGTATATTTTGTTGCTGATGGATTTATTCTCACGGTGGTGTGAGTTTGGAATTGACAAAAGCCTAGGTTACGAGCGTGCTTAAGAAAAAGAATCCCAAGCATTCTTCTTATAGATCGTGTCCAATTCTTTCATGCATAGGTTCTTCAGTGGGACAATTAAACAGTTAATTCTCTCTCCCCTCTTTACTTTTCCCTTCTTCCTTTTCCTAATTGTGCTGACTCTCTCTCTCTCTTTCCCTGTTCTGGGTTGTTAGGTGTTCGACATATTTCTGAGGGTCCGTGGTTTATAGAAATGGGCTTCCCTGTCTCCAATAAAGTCTCTAAAAGGGGACCATATGGACAGGTATCTCTGGTATGTCTCTGTTCTTATGGCAGTTACCTTCTCCATTGCCATTACTCCCCATACTTTCACCCACCACCATGGTGTCGTCCGGCCCTCTAGCGTCTTCCGCCTTTGTGCCAATGTCATTCGTGCTGCTGATAGTAGGTGTGTTATTAGAGTGGACATACGTCCCGACGCCGCGTATATACCCTTTGCCTCCGCTCCCAACAGGATCGCCTTAGGTGAGAGCAGTAAGTCTCTGCCAGTAATGTCTTTGATGTGTCCCAGTATCTCTTTCCAATAGGAAATCACTTTGGGGCATGTCCACCACATGTGGAATAGGTCTCCTCTCCCTCCACATTGTCTCCAGCAGTCTGGGGGATACTCTGGGTTTATTTTGTGTAATCTATGGGTGGTCATGTACCATTTCTAGCATAATTTATATGCAGCTTCTTTAATTGCTGTACATTTGGAGGATCTATGGGCTCTTGTCCATATCTGGTCCCACTCTCCTTCCGTTATCGGCTCTCCTACGTCTTTTTCCCATTTCTCTTTATATCTTAGGTTGTACGTTGGTTGTGCTCCATCGAGCAGTCTGTAGATTTTAGATACCCCCCTCCTTGATTCCCCCTCTTGCATTGTTAGTTCCAAGCCTGTTAGGGGTCTTGTTCCCACCCTTTTAACTGACGGGTGGGAGATCCAGTGACGTACTTACGTGTATTTTTATTTATTTTACATTTATATGCGCTCACACAGCCCGCAGGCATCGAGGCGCTGTTACAGGAATTGTTTGTTTTTCTTAGTTGCGTAATTGTGTTTTTTTTTTTGCCTTAGTTACGTATTTATAATGCGCTTAAACACCCAGAGGTTTCTAAGCGCGGACCCGGGGATCGAACCTGTTGTTGCTTCATGTCGTCTTGCTTCCAAGACGCACACGCTGCCGCTGAGCTATCCTCCTGTATCTGAACCTTTCATTTTCCCCCAGATCGAATTTCTTTTTACATCCTAAAAAAGGGATTGGGTCACCGTTTTGGTACATGTCCTGCAATGTCAGAGTGTCTGCGCCTTTCCATCCCTCCCAGAAACTCTTCTTCAAGCCCGGAGTGAAGTCGATGTTATGTGCTATTGGAGATAATGGGCCCAACCCTCGTTTGATCTTTTTCATTTGCATGGCTCTGTCCCAGTTACTCAGGGCTGTTTTAGTAGCTCCTAGTAATTTTCCTTCTGCTTCGCGGGCCTTGGGGTTCAGTGCTAGGAGCGCTGTTATCGGGATCTGTGTGGGTGCTTGTTTTATGCCTCTCCATCCTTTGGTGTCGGCTGGGTTAGCCCACTGGAGTATGGGGGCCAAGTGCGCTGCCATGATGTATCTGCCCAGGTCTGGGACTCCCAGGCCTCCCAGGAGTGGGGTACGGGTCAGTATGCGTCTCAGTATTCTAGGTCTCTTTTTCGCCCATATGAAGCAAAATACTGCGTTTTGAAGTTTTCTGATTACCTGTAGCGGGATCTCAGCGGGTATTGAGCTAGTCACATATAGTAGGCGGGGGAGAAAGGTCATCTTTACCGCAGATATTCTGGCAAACCACGATAGTTCCTGGCTATCCCATCTCAGCAGGTCCGCTTTTAGTTGTTTCCAAAGAGGGGGGATGTTTGATCTGTATAAGCCATCGAATTTCTTTGCTAGGTGAACTCCCAAGTATTCTAGAGTGTTTTCCTCCCATCTCAGGGGGAATTTCTGCTTCATGCGGTTTATTGTGTTTGTGTCCTCCGTTATGTTTAGTGCCTTTGATTTATTGTAGTTGATTGTAAACCCGGATATGGTGGCAAATTCTTCCAGTGTCTCTACGGCTCTCTGTAGTGTATTCATAGTGTCTCCCATATAGGGCATCACATCATCAGCATATAATGCTATTTCCTGCGGGGTCTCCTTAATTTGCACTCCTTTTATATCAGGGTCTCCTCTGTACCGTGCTGCTAGCAGTTCCGTAGCCATTGCAAATATTAGCGGAGATAGGGGGCAGCCCTGGCGCGTACCCCTCCTTATCTTCACTTGTTTTGAGTCGCAGGCTTTTATCCGAAATGTTGTAGATGGGCGTTGAAAATTTGCCAGGATCATTCTGCTGAATTGTGCCCCGCATCCGAATTTCTCTAGGATCATCCGAAGGCTAGGGTCTCTTTAAAGGCACGGGAGGGGGCCTAGCTCCTGTGGCGGTGAGAGTGGTGAACGCTTTGGTTATCACTTGCTTGTCCCATGTATGTTATCCTATATAATGTTAAAGGTTCTTATACTGAGCACTGTTGCCAGCTGCGTGGTCTCTTAGCTCTCTGGTGGATCTGTAATGCAAGGAGGGTGGCTGTTTGTTTGTTTGTTTGTTTATTTATTTATATTGCGTGCCTAACCCAGAGGTATCTGGGTGCATTTACATGTTACATAAAGTCAGGAGCCTAAAATAGATACATAGGAATATATATACATTACATTGTTCTGATAAGCGATGGCACAGTCACTCAATATTTACAAGGAATACATTCAAAATATTTACAGGTATGGATTGTAAATGCAGATTAAACATCCTGAGAGCACAGCCATAGCACCAACCAAGCAACCTCTACTAAAGCTCATATACGGGGCAGAAAGAGTTGTACTACAAACACACCTGTCCCTCTCAAGTAAGGCTACACCAAGATGGGAGAAGATAAGACCGGAACCAATAGACTTCCCAACTGGCAATCTCTCAAATTCGGCATCATAACAACACTTAACCAGTCTGCCAATCTAAAGGAGTTCGGTCAATGGCTTGACTCTATTATAGAGGGAGAAAATGAGGTACCACAGAGAACAGATGAAAACCACTGTCAAACCACTCCAACAGTGGTCAGAAGTGGACAGAAGGTTGGTGGTGAAGTTGGAAAGAATCAGCAGGGAGAACATGCACTCCCAAACTAGTCGTCGGCGTCAACAGGGTCAATAGGTTTGGAACGACAGTCAATAGGTTCTGCACAGTTTTCCTAAGGTCCAGCTAATCATTTAAGTTTGAATCAAAGAATCCCCATGTGAAAGGATTTACGCCTATGGAAAAATCACATACCACCAATTGTGAGTAGCAGAAGGAGCGCACTGGTTGGGACACGAGGAATATCATCATTATTAATGTAGATAAACCATCAAAGAATGAGCCAAGCGAGGCCTTGAGAAATGAACTCCTAAACTGGTTACAGCAGAAAGTCAGCCACCGCTTTATAAGAACGAGCAACATGAAATTGCTTTGCAGGACACAGATTGGCAAATGGTGTGACTCTAGTAGCAGAGATTGCATTGCTGTGGGTTGCCGCTAAAACAATCTTCCTGTATTCCTGAGCATCTGTGACAGCCTGTCAAACTGGTCAGCTGATTCCAACCTGAAGATTGTGGTGGATTAATTCTCTAGTTGGCTAAACGTTGCTTGGGCCACGGTAATCCCACGTGTATCTGGTGATTCATAATTAATGTAAGGCAATCGTCACTTTTGATTCTGGCGTTCTAATCAACACAATTAACAGCTCTCTCTGGTCCATATTCAAGTGATTGTGCATTACAGGACTGCCATAGCTCTATTTTTAATGTTCTCTAGCCCACTAGAGCCTTAGCATTGGTACATAACACTGCTAGGCGTGATAGGAGTGATAGGAGTGCTATCAGTGCAAGTGTCCTCGTGATTGTCACATGTATAGGCATGCTGAATTGGTATATGTTTTTTATTTTCCTTTTGTTGTCTCTGTTTTATGATTTTATGCATTGTTGTTTGCAACGCTGATGCACCAAAGGCCAAAGGCCGAAGTGGGTTCAATAAAACTCTGAACTCCCTGAATATGGTACAAAGTAATCTCATGGAGTAATTAAGATTAAAATTAATCCAATTCAAATCTCGCAAGCTATGCAGTTGTCAGAAAAGATACATTTTAGGCAGAGAGCACATTTGAGATACGTTAGATCAGCTTATAAACAACAGCTCATTAGAAAAGAACAGTTTGGCCAATTTAATACCATGATGAGAAGAGTTTTAAGGGTCAAACGTGATCTCCCTTCAGCTTTGTGTTTGTGTGGTGAAGTGGAGAGTAGCTTTTTTTTTGCATACCCTGACAGCAATTGATAGTGGTCTTAACCATGCCGTGGGCCCTTTATAGGACATTTCGAAATGTAAGGAATAGCAAGAAAGTATTTATCATTCATTCATACATTGATGCAAGTCTTCTGGCAGCTGAAAGTTTCAGTTGTTCGACTTTTATATGTTATGGATATTATTGTACTGTTTCTGTACTCTTGTGGAAAATACATTCTGAAGTAAACTTATTCCTACTATTTCTTTCCCAACGTGGATTTTTGTGACATATCACCTGGCAGGGTGGATATTATCGGTATCTCATGAACGCTGATTGGCCGTCCCCCATGACGTGCGCTAATGTTAAATTGCCACTCTTTCTGCATCCTGCTTATAGACATAGTAGCACCCATCACCCAGAGGCGACTTTACCGATGCAACTAGAAAGGGCACACAGAAGAATGATGGTCAGTTGAATGATGGTCATAACGCATCTTATATGATGCTCTAACCCCGTTGATAACAGGTGTTACCACCCAATCCATGTCATGCATCTAGATGTGGGTGAGCGAAGCCCCGGCCCGGCCGACATAGGCTAAGTGGCTGGCTTGAACTCGACGCAGGCTTTGAACGAACCACTGCCCAGCAGAAACATGAGCCAAGCCCCACCACCTTGCATTACTGACTGCACAAGTTCAGAGAGGCACAGGAGGTTGCCAGGGTGGAGCAAACTGTGGGGGCCCGCTGGTCCCAGGACGCAACCGGTTGGGATCGGCGTGGTGCACCAGGACCAGGGTGGCAGACTTTTTGAGGGATACACCTGATCTGAGTGGCTTGTGCTCCTATTCCGGGGATGCTCCAAAATGGGGGCAGTGAAAAGAAGCTCCTGCCTCGTCTCCCTGTAGGTCTTCCATTCACAGGAGGTCGTTGACGAACCCGCAGGGCTCAGTAGTGTCGATAGTAAAAGAAAGAGTTTTGAAGGCAATGAAACCATGCACTGGACTACGAAAAAAGCATGGCCTGGATTTCGCAAAATATGGCCTGGGAACACAGAAAGCAAGACCTGAGTTATGCAATAACATACAACCCATAGCCACCGAAGCATTGTTGTCAGGGGTGGAGAGGCAGGATACTAGTTATGGGGTTTGTTTTAATGGGGGAGGGGAAGGAGCCAGGATGCCAGGTATAGGTTTTGCCCAAGCCATTTTCTGCTGGTCCGGTTCACGTCTTGCTCTTAGAGCCAAACCATACTGGTGGCTCAGGACTGGCTCAGCAGTACACATGCATTCTCTGGCTGTCCCACCTGTAATGGTATCCACCTTGCAAGGATGAAAGGCTGATTTGTTTGTTGTGTCTGGTCCTGCAGGATCTAGGTACTTGGTGCATTTAAACCGCAGCCCGGCAGCGTTGTGGTACCGCAGGCCTTCTTGTCATTGCGCGTGGCGGCTCACGCATGTTTCTTTGCTAGCAGGGTAGGGGAGGGGAACCAGGGAGTCGCTGTTGTTGTCTGCCTTTCTTTGAGTTCTTGCCTTCCTGACAGGCGGCTGGCTCTGCGGAAGGGAAGGCTGTACACGCGGAAGCAGGCACCAAGTGTGCAAGCGAAAGACAATCAATGTCAGCCTGCCGCTTGCTGTAAGTGCTGCCTATCCCCACCGCATTTTAACAGCTTAGCTGTAATGGCTTTAGGTAGTGACAGGCATTGAAATATAATAAGCACTTGACAGAAAGATGTGGGCGGGAGAGTCAAATTCATTAACTTGAGTCAGGTGACCGAGCGCCTCACAGGCGCACATTAGCTTTTCATTTCAGGCCTCATCAGTGCAGTCATCGCCTGAAGGGGGCGTGGCAAAGCTGGGGAGGGCCCAATGCATGTCACCCGGATTAAGAAACCTGAATTCCCTGAAAGTCTGGTGCGTCCGACATGTTTCTTCCTCTGTCAGCGATTGTGACATGTTTGGAGTGGTTGGGAATCCTGCAGGCCACTCCATGAGCACACAGGAGCCAAGCACTTCCGAACCGCATGCATCAACACAGAAGCAAAGTTATCTTGCATTTCCCCTCCCTCCCCTTAACGCAACCTGCTGCTCCCCAGGTGGGGCGGCTAGAGGCCCCCCAGATGGCAGAGGTGTGCACTGTAAGCCACAGTAACATAACATAGCGCGGGTTTAGCTCAGTCGGTTGCATGGTTGCATTTGCAGACATCTCAGTGCCACCTGCAGGCCTCAGGTCCGAATCATCAATGCGATAAGCATGTTAGATACCAGTAATGGTCATCCTGACATCTGATATGCATAGCTATGTGATCTCTCAACCCAACGCTGGCTGGTGCTCCCCTTCTCACACTCCCATCCCGCTTCCACCCAAGACCCCATGACCTATATTTAAAGTCCTCACCTAAGAGATGCCCTCGGGCTTTGCAGGCATGGTCTCAATTTCAGGAGGCCCCCTTGAGCACCCGGAGACCAGTCCTAGGCCTGTTTGCCAACACTCAAATGTAGAGATGGGATGATGTGCAGGTAGCAATCCTTAAATCACCCATCCATGATTTTTTAAACGCTCTCCCCCTATCTTTATACCCCAGCTTCATGCAGTACTACCGAGTGTCTGCCAGCTTCCGGACTCGAAAGAAGATGACCCTTCAGAAGTGTCCAAACTGAAACCCACAACCCGGGTGCAGGTTGCTTCTCACCGCCCCTTCTTTGCTCTTCCGCTTTGCCCAGAACTTGTGTAACCGATCTTCCACTTGACCACCCTTGTGTTATTTATCTCTGTGCTGTGCTCTTATGCTTTAAGCTGATCCTCCCAAAATCCCAAAATACTTATGTTTTATATTAAACACTGGTGCTGTCATCTCATGTGAAAGAGCATTACGCCCCCCACCGACCCCCGGACACCCACTGCCTCCCCCATAGGGAGGGCTGCCCCACGTTTTGAGTATCCCCCCCCCCAGGGGATAGCCCCACAGTTTTGAAGACCACTGGCACATATGTTCATTTCCCCACCCCCTAGAGCTCAATGTACAACACCCTGATGCCTCCGGAGACTAGGTGCATCCTTGAAAAATACCCACATTTCAAACAACAGCTGGCAAGAAACCTTCTGATCATCTCAAGAGTCCAAATGTCAGATCCTGAGCGAGAATGTTGTCTGTGCAAGCAGCCTCCCAGGTTCACCGCTACATGCAACATCTCATGACGTTCAGTACCTGCATCAGGCGAGGTTCTCCTCAAAGCATTCGTGGACCAAGAGCCATGTGCTTCAAAAGTCCTATGAAGGAACAAAGTATGTGGGCGGGTACATTTGGTTTCTAAAACTCTAATTGCTTATTGTCAACAAGTACATACCATAAATTAATACCTCAGAAGCGGCGCCAGGGACGCAGGCTTTACTATGTGGTAAAGCATGTGATCAATGGCGGCCTTTTCTTTGTCTGCCCCCACTCACCCACCTTGCAGCCATTTTTTTTAAAAACATTTTTTACGGAATTTATGGGAATTCCGCATGCAAACCGTGTGAAGCCAACATTACGCACTACTGCTTGCACGCCCATGGTGCTAATAGCCACATACACCGCTCAGAGGGGTCTTTATTGTCTCGTAATTGTAAAGGGCTCGTGTTAAGGCTCTCTCTACACTCTGGGCCTCATTACGACCCTGCCGGTCCGGAAAGAGCGGTGGCGGTAAAAACGCTGCTACCGTTCTTTCCGGACTGGCTGATTCAGAGTCCTGCAGGCGGGAGGTGTCACTCCTGCCAGGTCTGACCTGGCGGGAGTGAAGCCACCCGCCTGCAGGCACAAATTGAAACACCGGTTCCGTCATAGACGGAACCGGTGTTTCCATTGTCCCAATCCCCTTGGAGTCCTATGGGACTACATGGGAATGGGGAATTACAGAATTCCGCCTCTGGAATTCCTGGGTCACCAGGGTCGTAATGCCCCGGTGATTCCGGGAATCACAGAGGCGGAATGGTAATACGAGTCCGGCGGTAGCCTGCCAGTTTTTCCAGCACGGTTACCGCCCGACTCGTAATGAGGCCCTCTGACTTCTAATGTGGACCTTAGGGCCATTACCAGCTGGTAAAGACCTCCTCCATGGTGTATATTGCTTAATTAGCACATTGATCCAATGTGTGCCCTCCTCCCAGCTAATCAGAATGATTGAAATGCAGTCTGCAATCTCTGGTAAAGACCCAATTGCCAACATTTCGACTTGAACTGCAGGTTGAAATGATTCACTTTGCTTTTTAGTTGTACAGCGCCATGTGATAACAGACTTATATACCTGGGGAGGGGTCATAATTGTTTGTGATAAGGACCATTCCCTGACTTAACCATCTGCTCTGCCTCTGCAGTAACTTGTGATCGGGGCATTGTTCTACAATCATGACACCGCCCACTGTCTACAAGGCTAAATTGTAACTTGTAAGGGGCTACTCCCCACTCACATCAATACAAAGGCTGGTTATAGACCACATCATTTCTGCTGATTTGAAGAATACTTTTTTTTAAATAGCACATAAAGGCCCTTTGAGCAATCGAGCCATTTAATAAAGTGTGTTAATATTACCCAACACTTAATTATGCAATTTGTCAATCTGGTGGCATTCGAACATGATGGGCATTTATGCAGACACTGCACAGTGCATGCGCTCTTTGGGCAATCTTACCAGCTATGGGGGTAAGGTAACTAGCAATAACAATTCCTTCATACAGACTTCAGCGATTGATCGCCCCTTATTGGTCAAGAATTGCTTTATATCGAGTGACTACACCTCGCTAAATGAAGACTTGTCTCATCAGAAAATGCACACTCATGGTATATTCTGATACTCCCAAGATCATGAGATGAAGAAAGTCTTTCTAGTCCAAAACTGATTATTTAATTAGTTCTACCAGCAACTCTCCCCAATAATACTTGAATGGTGAGGACAAATGCAGCGCATCTGAGAATTCTGTCTACTTTCCAGCAAGAGGGCCTGGCTTAAGGTTGTGGGCATTATTCTGATATCTGTAGAAGAGACTCAGAAATCGGAGCCTTTTCTCTGGTCTAATGTTGCTGTGTCGTGATTCATATCTTGTGGTTTATCCCATGATCCCATTGAAGTTTCTTGCCCCGGCTCAGCATTCCAATCATCCTTAGGAAGCTGTCTCAAGATCTGCTGACAGCAAAGCCTTCTAATCCTGGGAGGTCACTTCCATAAACGTAATAATACCTTTGTGGACATAATGATTAAAAATACTGCCCTCCATGATAATTGTTTCCTATATGTCAACGCTTGCTGAATTGCAGGGCGTTAAGCATGCTTCTGCTTCTACCTACATGCTCATACATCTCAGAAAAGGTCCTAGCATTTTCAATAAAAAAAACAGTCTCCATAGGATAGCAAGACCATGCTTTGAAAAGTCTGATCATTGTATTCAAAGGCAATTTTATTTTCAGCGCGGGATGCCCAAAGATAATGTTAATGTTAATGTTAAAGGAGATTTGTACCGCGCACTATCACCACTGGAGTGGTCCCATGGCGCTCCAGCGGATCTGAAAAAAAAAGGAGGGTTGGGGGAGTTAGTGGGGATGAGCTGGAGAAGTGAAAGAGAGCAGTGATGTGCTGTTGTCGGCCTCAGCCCTGAATTCCATTGGCTGGGCTTAGGGTGTTATATTGTCGAAGACGTTGTGTGCTCTTGTGTGGGTCTATGTGTGCTTTGTTTTGTTGTTGCAGTGTAGTGAAGTTTGTGCGGATTGTTGTGTTGTAGGTTTGTGGTTGTGTCTGATTAGAATTTGAGAGGTGTATGGAGAGGGTGAAGTTGTTAGTGGGCTGGTTGATTGGCATTCCTGTCTTGAAGTGAGGCGCTACATTTCTGTAATTCTAATCGGGTGGGGTGTGTGGGCGTCTCCGTGTCTACGTCCAGCTCATGGGCTGTACGAGATTCACGGTCCCTTTCCTATATGGCATCCGTTCATATGCATAACCTTGCCCAAGTTGGGCAACCGGCTGCCTACGTGGCCCCTGTTTGTATGCGGGGCGGGCAGGCGTTTGTGCGTCCCTTCCATTCTAGCCCAGAACGCATTCCCAAAAGTCCTTAAAAGAATAAGGACATTTATCAAGCATGCCTAATGAGGAAAGATCATTTATCACTGGGGTGTCTCAAGAAATAGTCTATAAATCCCTGAGATATTTTTTAGAAGTACAATATCCACTGAAAGTAATTAGATCTACCACTCTGTCCCTGTGTCCCTTTTAAAATCGTGCTGCTGTTTAATGCTGCCAGTTCCCTAGAGTACCCTGCTGGCACTAGCTCTTGATCTATCAATGGTGCGAGGGCCCAAGACTGAAGCCCCAGTTTGTCTGCCATAGCCAAGGGTGCTTATATGCTAAGCCATAGCTAGGGATACATTTGGGTGAGTAAACACTCTCTCAGAAAATTCCTGGAGGGATGGTGGGGGAATGCAAACAGTAAAATCCCAAAATAACCCCTGTGTTTTTGGGAGATAAATCAACCTATGTCACATTTTCTGCATTGATGAATTGTTTGATGGAGCTGGATCATGGTTAAATTGCTCGCCTTGGGTGTGACCAAAGATCAGACCTCAAGGAATCCCGTTCATGTTGGTAGTTGAAACTTTCAAACACCCTGTTTATTTTCATATATAAGGCATACTATTCTGTAGGAAATCTTTTGTTTTGTATTGCTAACTAGATTGTACATCTGCTTATATTCTTTGTTTATTTCTATATATTCCTAATATTTTTCATAGATTGTTTTTTATCTTCTTTTTCTTCTTTTGTATTTTGCTTTGAATATATGTGAAAACTTGTTATAATTAAATACACAATAAAAAATAAATTAAAAAAGATGTAGTTATTTGCAATTCCTATTGATTTTGCTGTGTGTTTTTAATATTACAACCAGACATATTTGTAATATCCTTGGTTGAATCGAAATGCAGGGAACGTTTCCTCAGTATATGAAATGTCATCATCTTTAGGGACAATCTTTATGAGCCACTGTACTTCCCAAGTCCTCTGTAATTGGTCCACACGTGGAATGTACTAAATGAAGTAACAGTGTGATCGCCCTATTTTGTGCTCAGTTGCAGTCTAACTTTGCAAGCATGGTGTTTTCTGTAAAATGTGTCCAGTGGAATTGAGGGGTCAATGAAAGAATGCTTGTAGCATATCAAGATTTCCTCTGAACTACAGATGAGGATCATCCGCACAGTGGCCCCCAATCTACACAATCTAAAGCCACAAACCACAAATACAAACGATTCTGTTCTAAGTAAATCAAAAGACTGGCAAGTTAGGTGCTGGCTTCAGATATCTGTGTGCAACCGGCATTCAATAATTTCAATCCAGTGTTTGGGTGGTAATAGCACTGATTGTTACAGTGCTCGGAAGTGGGAGGAATGCAGCATAATGTGCTAATATATATATATATATATATTAGCACATTATGCATATATATATGAATGTGATCTTGTTTTATCTGGGTCACACTCTGTTGATTCTGGTGTGAGAAACACGACAGTCTGATCCCCCCAATAAATCATATTGGTCAGAATGGATATTTAAGAGAGAGCTGTGAAAAAAAGCCATTATTCGGAATGACACGTTTG
The DNA here is from genome assembly GCF_040938575.1 of Ambystoma mexicanum. Classification (NCBI taxonomy): domain Eukaryota; kingdom Metazoa; phylum Chordata; class Amphibia; order Caudata; family Ambystomatidae; genus Ambystoma; species Ambystoma mexicanum. Next base: position 363,969,748 of record NC_090924.1, on the reverse strand, counting down.
TAAAATGCATATTGAATGGTAATCAGTATGTCTGAAAAGAAATTGGGAAGTAAATTAGATGGGCTATATTCTGGGTACATTTGAAGTGCAGCTGATAAATGGGCACAGCTGTTCTGAGGTTGCTCGGTAGCAATGACTTCATTTTCCGTGATCTAAGAGCAGTTGGGGTAGCCTAACTGCCCTCAGGCTCTGCCAACCGATGACACCCCAATGCACTTGGAACACTGTTGCCACAAGACGTGTCCACTTACACAGAGGTCAAAGGGTGAAACGCTAGAAGGATGGCCTAGAAAATTGAGGGGGTTATTTTGCAGGAGCAAAAGCGAAACCTTTGCCTTTCATTCATCCCGTATTAATATCATCAATAATAAACTAAAACTATGGGCCGTTTGTAAGGCACACACTGTCGATTTAAGTACTTGCATAATAGGTGGCATTCCTACCCAACTCACTTTTATGCATTAAATCAATGTTAGAAGGATGAAAGAATGAACTATCCCTGCCGGGATTCCATAGTGTGACCTGCACGGAGTGCTGAAGTCTCTTGAAAGGGTGTTCCGCCTACTAAGCTTCATCTTCATATGATGAATTCCCAGAACCATGACCCTGTCTTTGAGAAATCGTTTAAGAAGAGAGAGAGCCAAATAATCCCTCCTCCCAACTTCTATTCCCAGTGTTGGTCCCTGTGAGCAGACATTTTGTGTTAATCTTTCTTTAGTCTCCCGCTTACCAAATCCATTCTGTTTAACATGTTTCAATGTGAGATTTTGGGTAGAGGAGCATTGTAATCTAACCCTCTTACTAACCCAAAGATGTTTTCCTCTGTGTTCCTATATTTGCCACAGAATATACATATCTAAACTGAATATACCCAAAATGTACATATTTGTCCACAATCGTATTGTCTCTAGTAGAAGTGATATGGTGATATGAAGTCAGTGTCAGGTTATAGGAGATCACTGCCAATCAGGGAGACTCCCTTAAATTCAAGAAGACTTAAGCTGGCCCACAAAGTCCAAGCTTGGACAAAATTATTCAAGGAGATTTTTAGATTTTGTTTTTTTAGATTTTGAGGTATTTCATACATGCACCAGATGGATTAAACTGTAGTCGGGCGGAGATGACAACTAAAAGGAAACTGAGCGTGAAAAGACAGAAATTTGACCATAATCAGATTTGGATTTATCTGAATAAGAAGGATTTCAACCTCTTTCAAAACATGTCCACGGTCTTACTTGTTCTAATCTCCAGTGGAAGTTGGTTCCAGATTGTAGGTCCAAACACTTCAAATCTTCTATCTCCTCTGGAGACACAGTTGGAGCGTGGGACACAGATTAAAAGTGTGTCTCCAGAAAAGAGCTTTCTGGTTGGGCAGTAATGCTTGATCTTATCTGCGAGATAGTCCGGGGGAAGCCCCTTATGGCACTTATAGACCAAGCAAGCTACCTTAAACTTGATTCTATCCTCCACCATAAGCCAGTGGAGGGATCTCCGCATTGTGGAGACAAGGTCCTATTTCGTAAGATTACCAACCACTCTAACTGCAGGATTCTGCGCCTTTTGCAGTCTAGCAATCTGTTTGGCTGGGATACCTGCAAGGAGGCTGTTGCAGTAGTCTAGGTGGGGGTTGGTCATTGCCCCCACCACCACTGCCTTATCCTCTATTGGAATAAAGAGAAGCACATTCCTTAGAAGATGTAGTGAATAGAAGACTGTCTTCACCTTCGCCCCAACCTGTGCTTCACTACCCAGGTACTCATGCCAAATATATCCTAGAGTCTGGATTTTTTGGAGTAATGAAGCTGTTCCCTTAAAATCGGGGTAGGGGGGGACTCTGTCTCTCAACCGAAATTTTATTCTTTGGGACGAATAATGCGATTTCTGTTTTAGTTGCATTCAGCTGCAGATGATTAAACGTCATCCACTCATCAATCTCCCCCATACACAGATTGATCTTTTCAAAAACATCAGCAATGTTCTGAATCCCAAAATAAATCTGAGTATCTTCTGCGTATGAGTGAAACTGCAGACCATACTTTTTGAATATATTGAATACTGGGAGAAAGTATAGAATGAAAATTAAGGGCGACAGGGATGAAACCTGTGGCACTCCACAGTCCAGCTCCACACTTTCTGAGGTAAAGCCTTCCAGTATAACCCTTTGAGTCCTGTCTTTTAAGAAGGATTGAAACCATTTTACTACCAATTCTGAGGCTCTCTCCACGAGGTCACGACAGAGGAGTACACCAAAAAACATGTGTCATTCTCAATATCGATTTCAAGGAAATTAGCATTCATCTTTGCTGGTATTGTCGCGGAAATGTAACATCATTTGATCAACTACTGGGAGACTCATACAAAGTCAGCATCAGAGCTCTGTTTTCTTATGCCTTCATTTGCACTTAGTCGGATTTGAGTATACTATATATTAACTGTTCTGTATTGTTCCATATGAAAGTTATCAGAAACTCCTCCATCCCTACTTCTTGAGGTTCTACAAAGCGACAGTGTTTGCATTTGGTGCCTTATAAATCACCTATAATTAGAAAAATTATATTTCAACACATCGGGGGAAATTAGGAACAGGGCAATTACCAAGATCCCTGCCCACCCCAAACTCGACACTCTGGAAATCCCTGCTCCTGCTCCTCTCCATGGAACCGTGCTTCATGACGTTCAGAAGAGCAGTGAAAACGTACTGCTCCGCATGGCCTGCAGTGTATCCCTACCGCTGCTGGACTTCATTCCTCCAGTATCGGTATCCCTCCGCCTCCTCAAGGCATTCTGTTCCTACCTTCTCACTGTGTGGGAGTCTAACAACCGTATCCATAAATAGATAAATATGTGGCCCCCGTTGGCCAGCTCCACCCTTAAACTCTTGGCAAAGCCCTAGCAAACGGGTGAAAGACATAAGGAAATTGGGAGCACATCCTGAAGGAGTGGTTGCAAGGCCAAAGATGAAGGATCGATGTTGGACAAAAGCGTGGTGCCGTGGGAGACAAAGACACATGTATGCCGAACAACCCTAGTAAGGTGTCACCTGTTAACACCACCTTCGTCACAAGGACAACCCTCTTATTTGTGAGAACGATTTGTAGTTCCAGGCCCAGTCTCTGGGTCTTTTGCACGCTGAGGGTGGCTCCTCTCTTCTCTCCGGGCTTCCTGCAACACCTCTTGCTCTGCGGGAAGCAGCTCTCTTCTCTGCTCTTCGTCTCATCAAAGGTGTAGCCAGATTTAACCTCATACCCACTACACCAGGGATCTGCAACCTTTGGCTCCGTAGATATTTTGTACTACATCTCCCACCAATCCTAACCAGCATAGTCAATAGTGAGGAATCATAGGAGTCGTTGTCCAAACTATCTGGACACTGCACCGACCCACTCTTTGCCCCTTAAGTAGCTTCTGACTGCTTTAGGTCTTAGCTGTTGTATTAGCTACAGAGACCTCCAATGACATCAGCGCTCTTACCTCAATGGGAAATGTTCAGTTTCTGGAGGCACTGGCAACAACTGCTGCACATCTCACTCCCAACCAGAACTTTCTAAACGAAGCAAGAACTGGCATAACCAATAGGTTTTGGTTTTTGGGTAGGCAAAATCAGGAATTCAGCATCTGTCAGTTATTGCCATCATATGCCCAGGAAGAGCCATCATCGGTTCAGGTACTTGAATCTTATAGACGGTATTGGGATCATACACCATCTAAGGCCAGGTACACATGCCAGTGTTAGACTTTGCCAACAAAGTATTAAGCACTCACTCCAATAGCAGGAACTGCTATCAAATGACCTGGGGCTCATATCAATGGCCAGGCATTGTGACTCTAGAGGTTGAACCGGCTGCCCCTGCCTCTGGGTGCAAACACCCCACAGCAGTGCTGTGTATATCCTTTAGCAATGGACTACTTTGCCTGCGGAGGGATACATGCAGTGTGATTGTATGGAAGGTTAGAGCTGGCTGAGCCTGATAGGGCTCGGGCTGGCCAGAGCCCCATCTATGGCTCTGGCCTGACCCCCCTCTTGGGCCAGTGCCTACCTAAAGCAGAGGCCGGCCACGAGCCCCACCGGATCCTCACCCACTCCTTCGATTTAAAAAAATTAAAACGCACTTGCGCCTGCCTGTATTCCAGCCGCCTAACTGCCACCATCATGAGGGTCTGATGAAGGCATGAGATAGAGCAGCGTCACAGCCCTGTCCCTGCACACCACATGCAAAGGTGCTCCTTTTATCAACCTCTGAGTGGTGAATGCTGATAGGAGGCGGGCCTACTGGGGTTCAAGCCTTTGCCTGCAGCGTGCACAGACATGTCAGAGCCCTTCTGGAAACACACAGAATCAAAGGAGATGCTGCATGTCCCCTACCCTTATTAAGGTGCAATGACATCATGGCAAAGTCTCAGTTTGTCTGGCAGTCTTCATTCGCTGGTGTCTTGCATACTTTTCTTGAGAGCCAAGTTGGATGCCTCCTCGCCCGGTGTAATCTCTGCTTCCTCAGATGATTTCTTTATCCTCTTCACTACTGCGAGGGGGCAAAATAGTTTTTGAGCAGTCCATTTCACCTTCTTTATTCTCATTCTCCCTCTCTCTCTTTCTCCTCCTGCTCTCCTTTTCTTGTGGTCTTCGGTTGTGTTTGTTACAGAGCCACGTTTTCCAGGTTCCGAAATCTGCCATCCATTGTATTTCAATATGTTTCCCTGGCGTCGTGAACCTGCATTGACGCGTTGGATTTTGTCTCTGTGAGTCTATGGCAACTTGTGCGTCGGCGGGTGGTGCGCCTGCTCCTGTGATCCGTGTGTGGTCTGCAGGTTGCGGGTTCTCATCCCGGCAAGACCAGCTCAGCCGTTCATCCTTCCGAGGTAGGCACATAGGAGTACCAGACTCAGTGGAGAGCTCTTGTAAAGCGGAGGTGTAAGGGGCTTGGAAGTCCTTCCAACTCCAACAACACGGGCAGGGTTTGGGAAGATTATAAGAAGGGGAATTAAAGAAAATGGGGAATGTAAAATAAGGGGTAAATGAAAACTATTGGGGAAGGGAGGAAAACAGGGGAATGAAAAGAATTGGGGAATTAAAGATTGGGGGTAGGAAAGAACTGGGGAATGAAGCTTGGGTGAAGAGAAATGAAAGAATTGGGAACAGAAAGAATTGGGGAATGGAAAGATTTGAGGAATGGAAAGAACTGGGAGATGGAAGAAATCGGGGGTGGAAAGAATTGGGGATGGAAAAGAATTGGAATGAAATGAGGTGGGTAATGGAAAGAATTGGGGGAATGAAAACAGTTGAAGGCTTGGGTATGGAGAGAAGTGGATAATTAAGGATCTTGTGAATGGGAAGGGTTGGTGATGGAAAGAGTTGGGGAAGTACAGTATTGGGCTACAAAGAAGAGTGACTTGTAAAGAATGAGGGAATGCAAGGAACTGGGGAAAGGAAAGAATTGGGTAAGGGACAGAATTGGGTAAGGAAAAGTATTGGGGGAATGAGAGGAGTTGGGGAAATGAAAGACTTTGGGTTTGGAAAGAATCGGTGAGTGAAAAGAATGGGGAAGGGTAAAGGAGTGGGGAAATGAAAAGAATGAGAGAAAATGAAACACAAAAGGGGAAAAGAAAGAAAGAATGTTTTTTTTTTAAAAAAATAGCCATGGGTAGTGATGGAAGGTCTAGGTAATGATGTAGTCCCCCGGACAGGGACCTCTTTGACCCTGACGCAGAGGGACAAAGGAAGGCACACCCAGCGCAGAACCCTGAGATGTAGTGACGAATCCCCTGTAAGAGAACTCCTGGCTCGATGTTCAATAAAGTTTGCTGCCGCAATTTTAACTTCCACCTTGACTAGTCCTGCCTCTTCATTCATGGGAACCGTAAGGGGGTCTTTAGGGAAGGGGTGGGATAAGGGGATTGTTGTTTGGGGTGACTGGCATGACTGGAGGGGCGACGGGTATGTGTATGATGGGGCGCAGGTGTGGGCTGTCAGTGCTATGCGGCCACCTCCCACCCGGCTGTCATGTTGACATTGTTGTTCCGGGTCAAGGGGAGGCGCGATGGCGGGAGTACAAGCAGTTGGTGCCTGACATTAAATAAAGAAGGATGCACGTTGAGAACGTCAATGTCTGTAGTTATTTAATGCGCAGCGAGATGCGTGCGCGAGAGGCATCTACTCAGACCACTGCACCGGCCCGGCGACAAGGCCTCAAACCATTCCTCTTGGAACTCCAGAGCAAGTTCAACCGGAACTCGCCTCAGAATACCCATTTCGCCATTGCGGCTGTTTGCACGTCTTAATTACAGTTTTGGCCTGCGTTCTGTGGCAAGCTGCTGTCTTGTGGTCTCCATGCGCCCTGCGGCTTGGCGCCCTCAGAGCCGCGTGTGCCTGTGGCTACATGTGAACTTTATAAATCCCCTTCGCGAATGGCTGTGCGGTGAACCTCTGCGCATGCGCAGGCGCATTGCATGCAGCCTGCCGGCGGCAGGCGAAGGGCCAGGCCTGCAACGCGAAACGATGCATCACTCTCCACGGCATGATCTGCAATAATACACCGCGGAATTAAAAGATTATTAACTAAATAAATCGGCGAATGGGAGCTCCGGCCTGCTGGCAGGCGGGCCTACGGTGGGGCTGTCAGGGCACTGGAGTAACACGCAGGCTTCTGTCCTGGAGGATGCAGAAAAGGACTAGAGAGAAACCCCTCCTGGCCCTGCGCCGACCCGCACGGGACCTTTATGTAATCCAAAAATAGAAGACGAAAAAATGTTAAAAAGGAGTATTCACGTGTTTACAGAATGCGGTTAGGTTTCCACTCACAGCGAAATCACCACAAAACTAGCCCTATTCAAAATGGGAATGAGAAAGCGCTCGGGGATTGGTGAAAAAATACATGAAAATGTCTCCCCTCGCAGATTACGTAACTATCAGGCTCCTGGTAGCGTTGCCACCTGCACCCTCCACGACCACATCTTTCGGCGCGTGGCCAGGGAGGAATGTGACCGCCACGTCCACTTAAACGCGGTCATTGGTGGCTGCTGCGTGGCATGCGACGCGGTGTGGCGTCGCTGTCAGTCTAGGGTTCGGCGGGGAGTGACAGGCGCGCCAATACGAATTCCTGTAATTTGGGCGCCAAGAGGCAATCGGGCGCGTGCTTGCGAGCTCTGTAAATAGCCAACCGGAAAATAATCCATCCAATGGCTCCACCGGGGCCACCGATCATGTGTGCATTCAGGTGATATGTTCAGTGCTGCAGAAGGGCATGTCAGGCAGGTAGGGCTATTTCAGGATAGGTCTTGTCTGGCTCCGCCACTTTAAATATAGAGCCAAAATGGTACCCATAGTTCACCTCTATTGGTGGCCGCTAAACAGCCCCTACATTTGTATTATCTCAGCGCCTAACCTTCAGACTGCGCTGCTCACATGGGTGCCTAACCTTCAGGCTTCACTTCTCCCATGGGGGGATGTAACCTTCAGACAGCGATGCTCCCATGGGTGCCTAACCTTCAGGCTGCAGAACCTTCAGACTGCGCTGCTCCCATGGGTGCCTAACCTTCAGGCTTCACTGCTCCCGTGGGGGGGACCTAACCTTCAGATTGCGCTGCTCCCATGGGTGCCTAACCTTCAGGTTGCGCTGCTCCCATGGGTGCCTAACCTTCAGGCTTCGCTGCTCCCAGGGATGCCTAACCTTCAGACTGTGCTGCTCCCATGGGATGCCTAACCTTCAGACTGTGCTGCTCCCATGGGTGCCTAACCTTCAGGCTGCGCTGCTCCCATGGGGGGATCTAACCTTCAGGCTGCGCTGCTCCCATAGTTGCCTAACCTTCAGACTGCGCTGCTCCCATGGGGGGAACCTAACTTTCAGGCTGCGCTGCTCCCATTGGTACCTAACCTTCAGACTGTGCTTCTCCCATGGGTGCCTAACCTTCAGGCTGCACTGCTCCCATGGGGGGCCTTACCTTCAGACTGCGCTGCTCCCATGGGTGCCTAATTTTCAGGCTGTGCTGCTCCCATGGGTTCCTAACCTTCAGACATAGCTGCTCCCAGGGTTGCATAACCTTCAGACGGCGCTGCTCCCATGGGTGCCTAACCTTCAGACTGCGCTGCTCCTATGGGTGCCTAACCTTCAGACTGCGCTGCTCCCATGGATGCCTAACCTTCAGGCTTCACTGCTCCCATGGGGGGACCTAACCTTCAGGCTGCACTGCTCCCATGGGTGCCTAATCTTCAGACTGTGCTGCTCCCGTGGGTGCCTAACCTTCAGGCTGCGATGCTCCCGTGGGTGCCTAACCTTCAGTGTGCGTTGCTCCTATGGGTGCCTAACCTTCAGTGTGCGTTGCTTCCATGGGTGCCTAACCTTCAGGCTGCGCTGCTCCCATGAGTGCCTAACCTTCAGGCTGTGCTGCTCCCGTGGGTGCCTAACCTTCAGTGTGCCTTCCAAGTGGGTGCTTGGTAGTGTAGGATCGGTGCAAGTCATTTCAGATAAGATTTCAGAAAGCAGAGCTGTTCCCGCCTCGAGCTTATGCGGAACTCAATTGCTCTATTCACAATATGAATCTCTTAATTGATATTAATAAAGTTGCCTCGATTTTCGTTGCGAAAACTCTGTCTTCAATATACGTCTATCCGGCTTGGGGGCTAGTACCGTCTTTACGTTCTCTTAGCTACAAAATAACCATGTGCCCAGAACCTTCCTTTCCTCCTATGGAGGGATGGGGCGTCATCCAAGTTGAACCACTGTCACTCGTTTACCTACGGGGAAAAAACAGACTCTAGGAATTTGCCGTTTTAGGGGGGACCAGCAAACGCGTCTTTATCAATCAGCTTGGGGACCGTAACTCGTTTAAGAGAATGGAACATTCGCCGGCGTTACTAGATAGCCACCGCCCCCCTTCCCCCTCCATTGATGCATTGCACTCGTTTACAGTGGTGGAAATGGAAAAAATGTGGTGGGGGAGGAGTTGGGTGTGGGGGGGCATACGGGGCGTGGTCTAGAGGGGGTGGGGTTGGTAGTGGCCATCCGATCAGACAAAAACTTTTAAAAAGAAAGAAAAAAAAGCGCCCACCACAGCAACATTGCCTTTTACCACCGACCAGGGCTTTAAGTGGGTCGGGGCCTGCCGAGGCTCAGCCCCGGCAGGCTCTCAAATTTCGTTTTGAGGCAGGGCCTACTAATCTCCCCTGCCAGCCCCGGCCACTACATGAAAAGATTTTTTTCTGAAGCCTGAAGCTCTCGCTCGTGTGCGAAAGCTTCAGGCTCCAGAAAAAAAATGCCTTTCAGCCATAATGGTGGCGCCGCACCTGCGAGGCATCCCTTTAAACAGGAGATACCCGTGGGCCGGCGCCACCATTATGGAGAAAACGTGAGACCGCTGGAAGCTGAGGCCGTTTTCCTGAAGACTGAAACTCGTGGGAGTTTCAGTCTTCAGGAAAACGGCCTCAGCTTCCAGAGGCCTCACCCTTTCAGCCTTAATGGTGACGCTGCCCCTACCCAGCTGGCAAGGGGCAGCGCCACCATTAAGGCTGAATAGGCGAAGCCCTGTCCCCTGCCAGGCAAGCCTATAGAAAATAAATGCAGAGATCAACACTCTATCCCATATGGGGAGAGGGTGTTGATCACCAGAAAAGGATGCCTGGCAGGGGTAGCAGTGGCCCATTGAGCCGGGGCTCCTCGGGGAAGCGTGGCCCAACGGGCCAGCAGGACCCCCGCAGTTAGGCCACGTCCCCTCGATGAGCCCCGGCTCATTTTGTAGTGCCAAAAAAAGAAAAAAACCGCCCGCGACTGCAGCATTGGCGTTTACCGCCGGCGTTGGTGTAATGCACAATGCTCGCTACATGTACAACTGATTCCTTTCAGTTGTACATGTAGCGAGCATTACACATCAGTGCCAAAGCAGGCGGTAAACGGCAATGTGGCGTCGCGGGCGGTTTTTTTTTCGTTTTTTTTTTTTACAGCGTGGTTCATGGGCTTGGGCGGCTGACTCTGGCCGGATCCCGAGATCTGGCTAAACATCTGGTGCCCGATCTCGGATCCGCCGAGAGCCGGCCCAATGACCAGCACTGCTCGGTTGTATGATCGGGTAAACTCCCCTCGGCTGTGCCCATCACCGCACTGCGGGCGCTGCACGGAAATGAAAAATGGCTGAAGGAGTTGAAGCGCATGCTGCTGGCATCTCTACCCGACTGCCCCCGTGCCCCACCGCCCATCGGAAAAATGGCTGAAGGAGTTGAAGCGCATGCTGCAGGCATCTCTACCCGACTGCCCCCGCCCCCCACCGCCCGTCAATGCCAGGCACAAGTGACAGGTTTGCATCTGATCAGCTGGACCGAGACACACATATACATATCAAAAGTACCAAAAATCAAGGCGTGGGAACCAAGTTTGTTTTGTGGTTGACAATGCTGCTGTTATAATTTAGGCAAGCGCCTAGAGAAGCTCCCTGATGTGCCTGGGTGCTACAGAAGTGTGCTATTACTATTTCAGCCAGTTCACACGTTTGCATACCCTTGTCACCTTTTAACGTGTCACTTTTTTTGTTCTGGGTCTGTTTGACAGAGGGCTTCTGCGGCGGGAAAGCACACAATAAATGGGTTACTTTGGAAATAGTTCTTTTTTTTAAAGTGTTTTAAAATGCAATATGTATATTTGTAAATGGGTTGTCTGTATTTTGCATAAGGTTGTGTACGAACAACCAATATCACAATAAAAAAAAATGTGCTGCACCCTTTATTCCAGAACTCTTGAACTTTTAGAACGAGTTTGACAAGATGGGAAGGCAGAACGAAAAGAGGGAGGAGGAGGCCCCGAGTGAGTGAAAGTGAACAGCACCACGACACTGTGCATGTGGAAAGTTCTAGGAAGGCGGCGAAACGCAGCGGCCGTCCGTGCAAAGAGAATCCCCCCCCCCACCTCTTTCGGAAGACGCCAGAATATGACTCTGCCTCAGTGCGAAGTTATAAGGCGTGTGAGGAGATAGCTCAGTGGCTTGAACTGCCGACATCGGCGCCTAACCTGCAGGCGGCCGGTTGAGCTCCGACTATAGCGCCGCGAGGGTTGCTGCATCTTGTGCCGAGTCGTAACCTGCAGTCCATATGTTACAAATAAAGTAACCTGGGCACCCCCGCCTTCTTTTAACTTTCAAAGGGGTGGCAGTTTTTTCGACGGCGTTTATATCGAAATTAATTCAAAGCGGCGTCGACTCCTTCTTGTTAGAATATCCTGGTGGATGCGCTGACGCTATAGTGACAGTCTCGAGTCGTTGTGTACATCACTTGCTGGTGACGCTATGTCAACTCCATAGACCTTAACTGACACCCAACAGGTGACTGAGTCAGCCCTTTTGGGAATTCGGGACCTGCCCCCTGCAGGTTACACGCACATCTCTGCAGAAGGTGTACTGCCCGACTGGGCTCTTTAAAGGAACAGAAGAAAACCTTGTCAGACGACTGCCTTTACACCCACCCGCTCCGGCTAATCTAACAAGGATTCGATGCTACATTAAAAGGTCCGTATGACTAACTCTTGACGAAGGAAGGACGAGACACTATTAATTAATTAAGGAATACAATGAAAGCACAGTTGAACACTTACCAGTCCTCCAAAAACCCAATATATAAGGGAATAGACGTAAGTTGAAAAAAACGAAAAAAAACGTTGTTGCTTTTAGCAGAATAATACACGTTTTCCCAGTGACGTAACGAATAGGTCGAAATAAAATTACACATCTGACCCAAATAAATACATACATGGACGTCCACGGGGATCAAATAGCGCCCAATGATGTTCCTTTGCAGGCAGGGGACATGAAACCCAACTTCTCCAAGTGACCAACTTGTGTGACCCTATGCGACCCACGTGGATCGTACGTTTCTGTTGAGAATTGGGTGCACTTAAATACATTTCAAACACACACACACCCGCTCCTTCACCCCGCTTTCCCATAAACAGGGCTATGCACACACAAATCCTGGCCTCGCATCTTTTGCTCTCACCTGTCGATATCCAAACAGGGATGAAAGATGCTTCCGAAGGTGACCGGAGCAGAGATGGCCCGGGTGGCTGCAGCGTGGCCGAGGGGCTGTGGCTATGGTCCGCCAAAGTTCACGACTGGTGCTGGGAGCCCGGAGTCAAGGCGCAGCGCCGCCGAGGGTGTGCTCTCCCGGAGAGGTCCTGGGCTGCTGCTGCTGCCGCGTCCCTTCTCAGAGATGTGCTGGCTGAGGCTGACACCGTTTCAGTGCCCAGGACTGCTCTCCTCCTTACATCACTCAGCCTCGGGCGAAATACTCAGCATTCCGCTCGCGCGGTCCTCCTAGTTCCCAAAGAATGCAGGGCAACTCAACAGCACCACCTACCGACTCCGCCCTTCCAATGGCACTGGGAACCAGCTTTAGATAGTCGCCTACTGACCCTAGCGCAACTCTCTAGCACCGCCCACTGGCCTAGCTCCGCCCCGGAAACGCCCAACTAACGTCACAGCACCTGCTACCGACCCAGCCCAGAACAGCGCCTCAACATGCTATACATTTGGCCAATAACAGCAGCTTGACGCTGGAACAATCAGCGACGAAGCGCTGTATCGGCATCTTCTATGATTGTTATTACCACGCACTGACTAGCCAGAGCCCCACTTACCACTTACAGAGCCCCTTCACAGTATCAACAAATGTTTCACCCTGAAGAGGGCAGTGGCTTTGGCTGGACACATCAACAATAAAACAAAGCAATTATAATCAGTCGGTCTAGCACCTTCCGCGGACCTAGCTCAGCAGCACACCACCGCCAGTGGGTGCAGCCCAGTAACACCAAGTGACCCACGTGCCCATCTGCCTACCGACCCTGCACATCCCCTCCTTCAGACCCAACAATGCACCACCGTACATCTGAAAAGCACCACATAGAAACCCAAACCCAGCACAGCAACTTCCACATACCCGATACTACATCACCTACAAACCCAGCATAGCCTATTGACCCAGCACAGCCCCTCCTGCAGACCCAACAATGCCCCACCGTACTCCTGAAAAGCACCACATAGAAAGCCAAACCCAGCACAACACCCTGAAAAGCACCACATAGAAAGCCAAACCCAGCACAGCACCTTCGACATACCCAATACTACATCACTTACAAACCCAGCACAGCCTTCTGACCCAGCACAGCCCCTCCTGCAGAGACAACAATGCACCACCGTACTCCTGAAAAGCATCACATAGAAACCCAAACCCAGCACAGAACCTTCCACATACCCAATACTACATCACCTACAAACCCAGCACAGCCTTCTGACCCAGCACAGCCCCTCCTGCAGAGACAACAATGCACCACCATACTCCCGAAAAGCACCACATAGAAACCCAAACCCAGCACAGCACCTTCCACATACCCAATACTACATAACCTACAAACCCATCACAGCCTACTGGCCCAGCACAGCCCCTCCTGCAGACCCAACAATGCACCACCGTACTTCTGAAAAGCACCACATAGAAACCCAAACTCAGCACAGCACCTTCCACATACCCAATACTACACCACCTACAAGCCCAGCACAGCCTACTGACCCAGCACAGCCGCTCCCACAGATCCAAAATTGCATCACATAGGAACTCCAGAGCACCACGACCGTACTCCTGAAAAGCACCGCCTAGAAACCCAAACCCAGCATAGCACCTGCTACATACCCAATAATACATCATCTACAATCCCAGCACAGCCTACTGACCCAGCACAGCCCCTCCCGCACACACAACAATGCACCGCCTATGAACTCTTGCGCACCACCACCTTCCTCCTGAAAAGCACTGCCTAAAAACCCAAACCCAGCACCTGCCACATACCCAATAATACACCACCTACAAGCACAGCACAGCCCAGCCCCTCCTGCAGACCCAACAATGCACCACCGTACTCCTGAAAAGCACCGCCTAGAAACCCAAACCCAGCACAGCACCTTCGACATACCCAATACTACATCACCTACAAACCCAGCACAGCCTTCTGACCCAGCACAGCCCCTCCTGCAGAGACAAAAATGCACCACCATACTCCTGAAAAGCACCACATAGAAACCCAAACCCAGCACAGCACCTTCCACATACCCAATACTACATCACCTACAAACCCAGCACAGCCTACTGACCCAGCACAGCCCCTCCCACAGATCCAACATTGCACCACATCGGAACTCCTGAGCACCACCACCGTACTCCTGAAAAGCACCACCTAGAAACCCAAACCTAGCACAGCACCTGCCACATACCCAATACTACATCACCTACAAACCCAGCACAGCCTACTGGCCCAGCACAGCCCCTCCTGCAGACCCAACAATGCACCGCCTACGAACTCTTGCGCAGCACCGCCTTCCTCCTGAAAAGCACTGCCTAAAAACCCAAACCCAGCATAGCACCTTCCACATACCCAATACCATAGCACCTGCAACCCCAGCGTAGCCTACTGGCTCAGCACAGCCCCTCCTGCAGACCCAACAATGCACCACATACGAACTCTTGAGCGCCACCACCTTTCTCATGGAAAGCACTGCCTAAAAACCCAAACCCAAACCCAGCACAGCAACTGCCACATCTACTACTGCATCACCCACAAACCCAGCACAGCCTACTGACCCAGCACAGCCCCTCCCGTAGACCCAACAATGCACCACTCACGAACTCTTGCGCAGCACCGCCGTACTCCTGCAAAGCACCACATACAAACCCAGGCCACACATCCATACCGCATCACCTACACATCAAGGACAGCTTACTGACCCAAAACAGTCATGTTTGCACACCTGCACGGCCCAGTCTACTTCATGCACAGCGCCAACTCTCCACCATATCACACCACCAATTGCCGACACCAACCCAGCACCCCTTGCGGTTCCCAGTACATGCCCCCGCCCTACTCCATTCCAGGAGTAGTTTAACGCAGCTAAGCGTAGCTACATGTACCGATTCATCACGCCACCTGTGGATTTGAGTAATTAAAGCCCTTTTACCCAATAATGTATGTAAAATATGACTAAAATCCTGTTTGCAGCGGTACAGCGCCGAAAGACAGCCGCACCAAGCATTATATGCAAAATAATCTTACGGCGTTCAAACATGGGCTTGTGCAGACCCAAAAACTGGGTTCTAGACAGTTTAGCAATCGGGCAAGCAAGGCGAAGCCCCATCGGATTCAAACTAGCTCCGCAGCGCCACCTGCAGGCCTCTTTAGGATCCCACATCTGTTGCTCACAGACCACGACTATATTTCAACAGCAACACCTGCTAAATGCGGATATAATATTCATGCGCATCACACACAGCGTGAGATAGGGGACCTCGCTGGTGAACTAACATCTGTTTACGTAAACCGTACTGCCCCGCCGCGTTTCCCCAGATGTTTTAGAACTAAGAACAATTACACTGGAATATGTATCAGTGCAATAGGCAGAAATGCATGTAAACTAGGGGATTAACACAGTGTATTCCTTTCTTTGGTGTTTTTTTTATTTTGAAAAAAAATGTATTTATTGTTCACATTTAGTCGACATTTCGACTTTTATTACACACTTTCAACTTTTACAAATTATAACACCACCACGTTTACTGTGACCTTACATTCGTTATCTTACTGTACAACACTAAAACATTTAAACTTGAATAATTAAAAATCCATTCACAATGTAACCATCGTCTTGCTTATCAGCATGCTGGACTGTCAATGGGCTCCTACATTTCAAACATTACTTGAGTCTCTTATTTCCATCTTGCTCAATTAGGTCCAAGTCTTTTAGGATTAGGTCCAACTCTTATAGGATTAGGTCCAACTCTTTTAGGATTTTGACTAGCTCAATCGTTAACGATGTCTCATGTCCAGCAATTAACCGTTCCCAAAATGATTCTGTGTCTAGCCAATCCATGTGTTGAACAAAGCTGCCCAGTCGAGGTGCTCTTAGTTCTCTTGTTCCAGTGCACAATGTCAAAATATGCTTCAGCGATTGCACTGTGGTGCTCCCGCAGAGATCACATTCTGGGGCCTTGGAGACTTGATCTCTGGCCGCCAGGACTTCCTCCGATTGGATTAAGTTTAGTCCAGCTTTGAGGAAGACCGTTCTTATAACAGGATCAGGGAACCATGTGAGATATTTAGGGAGGAAATATTTTGGTTTGTCAAGTTCTGACAAAGATTAAAACATTCTGTATGATCTCATCTTCACTATGGTCTTGATCCAATCTATATGTGCCAATCAGGGATGTCATTAAGGGGTCACCAGGGGTCGCAAGTGCGACCCCTGAGGTCTCCCTTGCTACCCCTGTGGCCTCCCTTGCCACCACTAAAAAACACAACGCTAGGTCCTGGGCTGTGGCCAGCGCCATGTGGCTCTTTGCTGCTGGAGTGGCTGGCTGTCCTGTTCAGGCCTCTTCAAAAAAAAAGAAAAGCAGAACAGGGGTTCCAAAAGTATAACACTTTGAGCAGTGACCCTAAATGAGAAAGAATGGGAATACCAGATAATTTGTCTTTCTAGAATTCTATTGGTAGACTCATTAAATGTTTATTTCAGGCACACTTCAGGGGGTGAGTCACTGATTTCGGCTGTTCTTAAACACCTCAACTCAGCCTTTCATCCTTCTGAGGTTGATAAATGAGTACCAACACAGATTGGGTATTATTGTATGTATATTTGGTGTATATAAAGCGCTTAAGCGTAAGTGCTATATAATAGCACATCATTATAATTTGGCCATGGACGTCTGCTTGCATTCACAGTAATTTGGTAATATGGGCCTATACACACTGATCTTAACGATACATATGGCGATCCATTCTTGTATGAAATGTATATCACATTATAGTAATATTGTAACCATATTTGTCGTAGTGTGCTTAGCAACAATGCTATGTGATGCCACTTCCTGTTTTGTCAAGGGGTGAAAGGTCGTGTTCCATCGTTTACCGTGATATCACTTCAGGATGGGGTCAAATGACATCACTTCCTGTGATGTCATCAGAGGTCAAGGGTCATGTGGTGTCACTTCCACATCCCCTAGCATTTTGGTGAAATTATGTCCCTGGTGTCAATGCTTGACAGAAAAAAAAAAATCTTGAAGGGGCCCCTGAGGGACCCGCGGATGTGGAACCAAGGCACAGTCACCACACACTAATAGATACGCCAGACACAAGGTTCTGTTCCCAAAATCTAGGGTTTATTGCAATATAAAGTAGTCCCAGTTGGCCAAGTGGTCCCACGCCCCACGACGTGTCTCTAACAGACCTCGGGGGACGCAAGAGAGCGTGAAACGTACATCAGTTACATTACATATATACAAACGGAGCATCCTACAATCAGTAATGACACATTTGATGCCGCCCCCAATTCATTTCCCTTTGAATTAGAGGCGATGATTGACCAGTGTGACAAATATGACACCTTAGACCACCATATTTAGTAACGGCTTGCAATCTTTAATTTTACAGACACCATTCTTTATTTGCGAGAACACAGCGTTTCTGTTTTTCATGGGCAAGCTGCACGTAGGAGACTGGCACATACCAGACCTCTCTATCTCTTAGTTTCGATTCTCACTCTAGAGGTCAGCTCGCTCTCCGGGGCCTCACTGGGCTGAGAAAGGGGGGCCGTAAAGAAGATCATAATTCAACTCTTTAAATGCTAGTTTCGTACATTGCTATTCTTTCAGGAGACTCGCTGGCTTGCGTGTACTGATTAAATGCCTTGCTCCCTGTCTTCAAGGATATGTGAGGGAGGGAATCGGGCATTTCTGTCTGGATTTCCAGTGTCTTGTTTCAACATGTTTCTTAGCCTTGGACCATTGAAGCGAAATAATATCTACAGCAAAGCAGTTTTACATGAGGCAAAGTGGCAACATAAGAGAGAGCAGAGAGAGAAAACAAAATGGCGATTCTGGTCATCTTAAAATGGCTTCACTCTAGTTGAACTAATAGTAATAACTAATGACTAATGAATATATATATTCTTACACTGTAAATGAGGCGGTTGGTCTTCGGCCAACCAATTATCATTCATTTCGGACCCTCAAGGGGTGTTTGGTTTTTCTGGACTGACAAACCCTCCTCTTGGCAGTAAACCAAACGTCTCATCCATACATTGTATCCTCCTCCAACCAAGTATTTGGATTAGATTCAGAATCTGATTCAAATTCGGACTCATGTACACTTGTTGTCTCCTCGTTATTATTATCAATATCAATTGCCATGAATTCTTTAATGGTTTCAGATTCGTTACTATGGCGAGTGCTTGGTTTAGTATTGTTTTTTCGTTTCATCATTTGTACGCACTCTTCGCTAATTTCAGTACATATTATGGGGAGACAATGTATGCAACAGCAACATGTCATGAATATTCCTAGGATTGCTACTAGGATTGCAAATAGTTTCCATCCCCAGGATCGCAACACTTCCCAGAACCAGGAGCTTATGATCAATTCCCAACCCCCTTCAGGGGAGTGAAGATCAGAACTTAACACATGCAATTTTCTTATCGCCTCAAAAATCGTGGGGGGGGGGTCACTTACAAATACGCAACACGCTGATCCCACGATTTTGCAAACACCGCCGCGATCAACTAAGATTATATCAAGGGCCATTCTATTTTGTAGTGACATTAATTTAATTCCTTTTTCTTCAAGAGTCATATTGTATAATATATCAGTGGTTCCATTTATTGTTTCTTCTAATATCCTAGACAGTCGTCTTCTGTTATAAGAGTTTATCGCCGGGCTCCAAAAAGGTATGAATGATTTTGCTATGTCCCCTACAATCAACCCATCTTCCATATTACGGCGAGGTCGTGACCTAGTCAATTTGGTTATGTCGGATGTTTTTAAAAGAAACACCCCAGGAAACAGAAATCCCAAATAACACGTACCTCCCCAGTTCCTAGGTAACAAAGCATATGTTTTTCTCCACATATGAAATACACAGGATCTCCCACATATATTGGTTCCACTTCTTTATCAAGGAATGCTATATTCCTGCATCTGGTAAATGTTCCTACCTGGAAAGAACCCTTTTTCTTTAGACAGAATGGGACAGAATGAGGGTTATAATTCACTGTATATGAAGGGGGTTCCGCATCCTTATTCCCCTGTGGGTTCATGTGGAACGTGATCACAGAAGTTTTATAAGGTACAGACAATCTATCCTGTGGCATTATTGCTGGTGTAATTAATCGTCTTTTGTGGAACATGGAGCAACCCACCGGTTTCATAATCACTTCTTCGAATTCATTCATATTTGTTTTATATAGTTGACCAGTTTCACTTTCGTTCCATTTCCCATAATATGGGGCACTCAGAGAAGCATAACATGCAGAAGTTAAGGGCAGGGGCTGTACATACCATCCTATTCCCTGACCACCATGCTGCGGCAGGTGGGCACAAACCCAACAATAATTTTTTCTTAGGCTTGAGTGTGTCGTATTCATTATTAACAGCAATGTGTTGTTCCCATATCCTTCCCTATGTTTCTCTTCCAATGGGGACAAGGTATAGGAAATCACATGGACTGGGCTTTCCGTTGTGGAAATGTTCATCATGGGCAAAAGTATTTCAAGAGGGTGCGTTTCTTCTAGGTACCATAATACTAATATGGTCAATGTTGGGGCTAATATACTCATTATGCACATTACTATGGTTAGACCCAGCATACAATTCTTTTTACCATGTCCTTTTTCCGCCTTTTTATATATACTATGTTTAATTCTCTATCAGCATTGGGGCAAGAGGGGGCATTTTCTGGTTCCGACATTTCTTCTCTTCCTTCTTCTTCTGCTGTGCTCGTCGTGAATATCTCTTGTTCATGTGCTTCTTAGGATGTTGAAAAAGTTCAATCAATGTCTACAATCTTTTTATGCCAGTTTTCTGTCTGCCTGGATTGCCTATTCATCTGGCAAGGCCTCTGTGCATTTTGCACATTGCTCTAGAATTTCAGAGCAGCTTCCTTTGTACCACGTGCGCCCCGCTTGTTCACTCGGGTTCCTGACACATGGATTTAGCACCGAGGAGTTGCGTTTCGTGAGCTGTCTAACTTGCACAACTCTTACACCACCCTCCTCTAGGCCTCCGGTTCCCACTTCATCCCAAAATAGGAAACAGAGGCAAGAAATTCACCAAGAGATAAAAAATGTGATCACTCCTTCTTTCTGCTCCGCAGGTTGTACCGATTTGCTCCTGGTACCGTGTGATCAACAAATAGTGCGGGTGCACTTCCGGTCTCGAGCTTGGAGTCAGCCTGGGGCACAATGGCAGATGATGATGGGTGCCCATGCGACAATGCAGGCTGTGGCGCAACAGAAGATGATGGGCCCCACAGAGGTATGCGCTTGATGTCGGCAAGCAGAGATGCAGAATCTGCTGGACAACGTTGAGGCACTCTTTGCTTTTCTGTTTTTATGGCAATCTCATCAGGCTTTGTTTCAGGATCAGGCAATTTCTGTGGCAAGGGACTGGCAATGGCATTTTTCGTTTCTGGAATCGCTGCTATCTCTTTCTGGTCTTTGTCTCGATCAGCTGACGTGTCGAATGGCGATAGGACTTTCTTGGCATGCGTGGCATGAATCCACACCTTGCGTCCATCCACGCGTAATGCTGTCTGCGTGGTTAAAAGTACCTGGTAGGGCCCACGCCACCTGGGTGCCAGCGATGTTTTCCGCTCATAGTTTCTGATGAGCACCCAGGTTCCGGGCTCTAATGCATGTCCTGGGCCAGTATACTGCACTGGTAATGCCTCCTGCACCTGCTGATGAATCAAACACAGTTTTTTTACTAACAGATTACAGTAAATGCTGAGTACAGGGTATTCTACCTCTCTCATTCTTTAAGGCTGAGGTGCGCACCACACATTCGCCGGTCTCCCCATTATAATTTCATAGGGGGAGAGCCCAGTTCTGGCCTGCACTGACGTTCGCATACACAGTAACGCTATTGGTAATGCATCTACCCAGCTTAATTTGCTACCTGCACAGATCTTACTGATTTTGGACTTCAAAATTCCGTTATGCCATTCAATAAGACCGGCCGAACTCGGATGTCTCGAACAACGGAATCTTTTATCGATCTGCAGTCCTGCACAAATCTGCATTATTACTGCACCTACAAAGTGCGGACCATTGTCCGACCACATGAAACGAGGCAGACCAAAGCGAGAGAAATACTCTTTTAGCATTACCTTTGCCGTGCTTATGGCTGTGCAATCTTTCAAGGGATATGCTTCTACCCATTTGCTGAATGCACATATGATCACCAGAACGTATTTCAGATTTTGGCATCCCTCCATCTCTATGAAGTCAAAGTGAATCACTTCAATTGGCATAGAGGGAGGTCCAAAACTTCCTGTTGGAGTCACTGTTCCTTTTCCTACATTGTGCTGTAGGCATATGATGCAGTTTTGCATCAGCCTCTCAGCATTTTTTTTTATGAGTGGATTTTCCCAGACCGTGGCTAAATGTTGGACTATTTTCTTCGCACAGATGTGTGTGGGACTGTGAGCCATTGTGACCATTGCGTTTACATAAGCGTTAGGCAACATCCAATTCCCATTTTTTTTGTCCACCCTGCAACCCTCCAAATCCAGTTCTGCATATCCCTTGGCCCATCCCTGTATTTCATCGGCGGTAGCTTCCGCCTGCATTTCTTTAACAGTCACAATTCCATTTTCTATCATGCAGGGCAATTCCTCCGATTGTACTGTCAACATTTTTGTACTCAAATCAGTGGCAGTCTGTTTCGCAATCTTGTCTGCAAATGCGTTTCCTTCTTCCACTTTACATGTTACTTTTTTATGCCTCGCATTTCACTATTGCCAGGTGTTTTGGACACCTAAGTGCAGACAGTAATCACACAATCAGAGGGCCATGTTGATTTCTAGCCCCATGGGATGTTAAGAAACCTCTCTCGGCCCATAATCGGCCAAAATTATGAACTACGCCAAAGGCGTACTGGCTATCAGTATAGTTATTTACGCTCAATTTCTCCGAAATTTCACAAGCTCTTGTTAAAGCCATTATCTCTGCTGCTTGGGCGGAGTTATAAGGAATTCTTTTACTCTCCACAACACTTTTTAATGCCGTAACAGCAGATGCGGCAGTTGATGTGCCGTCAGGTAGTTTAAAACAGGAGCCGTCACAAAACAGTTCCACATCTGGTTCTTTTAGTGGTGTGTCACTCAAATCAATTCTCCCTTTTGTTTCTTCCTCAGTAACCATTAGGCAATCATGGGGAGGCAATTCAGTCCCACCACTATTTTCCCCGGGCATTGGCATTAATTCTGCTGGATTCAAAGCGCTACACCTCATAATTTGGATGTTGGGCGCGAACAATACAATTTCATATCTAGTCAATCTAGCAGAGGTGAGGTGTTGTGTCTGTGTTCTATTGAGTAGAACATCTGTGGCATGTGGCACAATCAAAATTAAGGTGTGCCCCAAAACCATCCCTTCTGTTTGTTTCAATGACGCAGCAGCCGCTGCAACAGCTCGCAAACATCGTGGTAGTGCGCGCGCTACAGGGTCCAGCGCAGAAGAAAAATAGCCGCATGGCCTATTTCTTCCACCTTGTTCCTGTGTTAAGACAGACAACGCGCATCCTTCGTTCTCATGCACAAATACCCTAAAAACCTTTTCATAATTCGGTGTGCCCAAAACTGGAGCCGAACTCAAAATGGTTTTTAGCAAATCAAATGCCTTCTGACATTCTTCATTCCACTGCAAAGGCATCACAGCATCCTTTTTTGTTAATTCCACCATTGGTTTCACAATAAAAGCGAAGTTCATAACCCATTGACGGCAATAAGAAGCCATCCCTATTATCGCTCACACCTTTTTGTGTTGTTGGAATAGGCATACCAGAAATACTCTTTATTCTCTCTGGTGTTAATCTTCTCCCTTCCTTTGAGAGCAGGTAACCCAAATAAGCTACTTCTTTCTGACAGTACTGGAATTTCTTTAGGCTTGCTTTATGGCCATGCGTGGCTAGATGAGTCAATAATAGAACAGTACCTTTTTTACATATCTACTCCGTGTCAGCAGCGATTAGTAAATCGTCAATGTATTGTAACAATACACAGTCTGCTGGTAATTCTAACATGTCCAACTGCTCTT
This sequence comes from Ambystoma mexicanum, assembly GCF_040938575.1. Classification (NCBI taxonomy): domain Eukaryota; kingdom Metazoa; phylum Chordata; class Amphibia; order Caudata; family Ambystomatidae; genus Ambystoma; species Ambystoma mexicanum. Next base: position 363,946,648 of record NC_090924.1, on the reverse strand, counting down.
TCAACGCTCTACTGTATATGCTCGGACTTTCAATATAGCCTTGTGGAATGCGGGTGAATGTGAATGATCGTCCTCCTAAAGTGAAGGTAAATAAATACCTGCTTTCTTTGTGTACTGGAATGCTGAAAAAAGCATTTTTCAAATCAATAACACTAAAGTATTCTGCCGAAGCAGGGATCATTGTCAAAATCGTAGTGACATCTGGCACTAACAGGAATTGGGGATCTACTACTTTGTTCAGTGCACGGAGATCAATTATGAAACGGTACGGTACTTCATTACCCCCTTTCTTGTATACGGGAAGAATGGGGCTGTTACATACACTACCTGTAATCTCTTCAATCACTCCCAATTTCACCAAATCAGAAACAATACTTTTCAATCCTTTTTCTCCTCTGCTGAAATTTTATACTGCGGAATACATGGTAACATTATTCCTTCTCTTAATGTAATTTTTACTGGTTCTATTTTCAAACATCCCACATCATTATCATTCACGGCCCAAATGCAAGTTGGTACCTTACTCAATTCCCCTGTTAATGGTTCTGTCACAAATTCAGAAGTCGGCATAGTCTGGGGAGAAATAGTCAAAAATACCCCATCAGGTATACAATGAATAACTGCGCTTAGTTTTTTCAATAGATTCAATCCTAAAAGATTCTCCCCACAATGCTCTGTTAAAAGAAATGGACAATGTTCAGTAAAATGCCCTATTGTCACTGCCACTGATTTAGACTCAGGGTTTATTAATGGGGTACCTGCGAACCCTACTGAGATATTCTGTCGCCCTGACAGAGGTATGTTTGGAACCAAGTGATGATCTATCGAGCATCTTTGTGCCCCCGTATCTACGAGGAATCTATGCTCATCATTCCTGATTTTCATCTCTACGTAGGGTCCTTTCTGATTCACAGGAATTGACACTGGTTCCGACCCTTGTACTGGGCTGTCCTATTGGGGTAACAACACATCATCCGATGTGTAGTCTCCACTGTTATTGTAATATGCACCTGTCTGCTTATCAAAAATGATCCCCCCTCTACCTCTATTTCCCGTTTGTACAACCTGCTGATTTTGACTTTGCGTAATTTGATTCAAAGCCTGGCCTTGATTCTGTGCACCATTCCCATGATTATTTTGGTGCTGCTGCATATTATTTCTGTTGTGACCATTTGTTCCCATGTGCCCTCTGTGAGGCCTTCTCTGACTATATACGCCTCTATTTTGCAAATGCGGACATTGTGCCCGCCAGTGTCCTTCCTCTCTGCAGTATGCACATTGATTTAATCCCAAAGGCCCTCCATGCATATTCGAATTTCCCCTACTCTGTGCATTTCCCCTTCCCCTGTGGTGTCCTGCTATGTGCTGGAGTATCACCCCTACTATCGTCCGCAGAGCTTCTATTCTTATTTGCAAAGGATACTCATTACATATCTCATTCATCTCCCTTACCGAAGTCCTAGGGCTCGACATCCATCTCATCGTTTCCCGCACACACACCTGCAATCTTTGTCTATCACATATCTGTCTGGGTGGCGGCAAGGATTTCTGCATATACAGTCTTGACGCTCTCTTCCTGCCCCTCTCAATATTCCTTTGCCTATTCCCCGGTGTGGCGAGTACTTCAGAATACTCTTCATCCAATTAATTCTTCATTTCAAACAGTCGCTTCACATGCTCTTCTATTTCTTCATCTCTCCCCCTACAACGGGCTAATGCATTTAAATCCAACAATCGTTGCAGTGGTAACTTCCCAATTAACTTTTTCCATTGTCCTGACAAATATTCCCCCATGCATTTCAACAACACCTGTCTTTCGTTGTTTCTTCTGAAGTCATATAGGGACGCTAGCGTGGATGTCTCATCATTATCGTCTAAGTACATTTCCGCCTGTTCTTGCAGCTCACGCTTTCTCTCCTTACTGATCACGCTGCAAGTTACTCTCGTACATTTATTCTGCTCAATTCCACTCATGGGAGGGGCAGTCGGTACAGTGGCACCCTCTTGATCAGGTGGTGCAAAGGGGGCAATGAGAGTGGGATCCGTCTGCTGGGGCTGCGGTAATTGCGAAACACTCGGGGCTGGCTGGCTAGTGGGCAGTGCAGTGTCTGATGTAGCCTGTGGCTGTGCTGGTGTTGGGAGGGGCTGAGCAACGGGAGGGGGTTGAGCGTCAGCTACTGCCGTAGTTTTTTTAGTTACACTCCTCGGGCCCTGTTTTGTTTCAGTTAAGATTCTTTTTATTAATTTGTCCGATGAGTGTAGCTCTCTTTATTGATATATAGTTTTTCTATGTTTAATTCATTGCGCCGTCTTGTCTTTCTCAAGCTATTACTCCACTCCTCCTCCTCCTTCTCCTCAGCTTTCTCCGTCTTTGACTTATGCCTGCGCGCATGTTTCTCTCTACTTCTAAATCGGAGCATTGCTTCCCTCCTCCAGTCCCTAAGGATATCAAGTGCCCCAGGGCGTGCTCTCTTACTTATCAACACCTTTTCCAGGTTATCTATACGTTCCATCTCAAAACTCCCATCCCTCGGCCACTGAAGATTTTCCTGTTTTCTGGTTTGCTTATGCCAAGTTTCACAAAACATTATCGCTCCCATACCATACTTTATGTAAATAACATAAGACGGCGTTCCTCCCGGAGGTGCTCTCTGGCCAGTTTCCAAAGATTGTTCACCGCAGCGGAAAAATCCTGCTAAGGTGGACAGGCATGTTTTAACCTTCCCCTTGGCTAATCAAACTTACTCTGGGTGTTTGATTTTGCAAAATCAACTCTCAACCAATATCGGGATCGCTCACGAATCGGGGCATGACTCACCTGATTAGTCAATTTGTCTTTTCAAGACACAATTCATCCGTATACTGATGCAACCAATGACGTTGTGTCTGCGTATCTCGGCTCTGCCTCGTTTCGGGACCCTCGCCTCCTTGTTCACTGGCGAGGGGCGTCGATCAGGGATCAGCTGTGTGAAGTTCTGCAGCAAGGAATCTCATCACTTACGCAGGGCGCCCCGAACACCTCTTGATCCCGGCTCGATCGCTCCCGTCCTCGCCGTTCTTACCGCCTTCCTTATTTTGTGACGTACACGATGGAACAAGTGGGATAGGGTCCCTATTCTGGCGCCATCTTGAAGGGGCCCTGAGGGACCCTCGGATGTGGAAACAAGGCACAGTCACCACACACAAATAGATACGCCAGACACGCGGTTCTGTTCCCAAAATCTAGGGTTTATTGCAATATAAAGTAGTCCCAGTTGGCCAAGTGGTCCCACGCCCCGCGACGTGTGTCTAGCAGACCTCGGGGGAGGCAGGAGAGCGTGAAACGTACATCAGTTACATATGTACAAACAGAGCATCCTACAATCAGTAATGACAGATTTGATGCCGCCCCCAATTCATTTCCCTTTGAATTAGAGGCGATGATTGACCAGTGTGACAAATATGACACCTTAGACCACCATATTTAGTAACGGGTTGCAATCTTCAATTTTACAGACACCATTCTTTATTTGCGAGAACACAGCATTTCTGTTTTTCATGGGAAAGCTGCGCGTAGGAGACTGGCACATACCAGACCTCTCTATCTCTTAGTTTCGATTCTCACTCTAGAGGTCAGCCCGCTCTCCGGGGCCTCACTGGGCTGAGAAAGGGGGGCCGTAAAGAAGATCATAATTCAACTCTTTAAATGCTAGTTTCGTACATTGCTATTCTTTCAGGAGACTCGCTGGCATTCGTGTACTGATTAAATGCCTTGCTCCCTGTCTTCTGTCTTCAAGGATATGTGACGGAGGGAATCAGGCATTTCTGTCTGGCTCTCCAGTGTAATGTTTCAACATGTTTCTTAGCCTTGGACCATTGAAGCGAAATAATATTTTCAGAAAAGCAGTTTTACATGAGGCAAAGTGGCAACATTAGAGAGAGCAGAGAGAGAAAACAAAATGGCGATTCTGGTCATCTTAAAATGGCTTCACTCTAGTTGAACTAATAGCTACGTAATAACTAATGACTAATGAATATATATATTCTTACACTGTAAATGAGGCGGTTGGTCTTCGGCCAACCAATTATCATTCATTTCCGGACCCTCAAGGGGTGTTTGGTTTTTCTGGACTGTCATAATGCCAATTGGGCTGTCTTCTAAATCCACCAAGGTATGGTCACATGCCTCCAGTAAAGACATCACACACTTTTCCAGATTATTTAGGAAATAATTTCCTTTATTTTTTAGTTCTCTTTGTATGTCTGCATATAAGGAGTTTTCTGATGACATTATTATGTTTCTGTCAGACCAATGATATTCCAATCGAGTGCCATTTGCAAAGAGTGCAAGCCTAGTTCATATCTTAGGCTACTAATTGGAAAGCTTGTTGGAACATGGAGTACATGTTTCCATAACATTCCTCTGAGACAATCCCAATTGATTAGCTGCACTGCTCTATAGAAGGCAAGCAAGGGCATTATTGAAAATGTACGATATATTGCATAACATTGTTTAGTTTGGGCGCTAGTGAAATTATTTGTGTCTCTAGATCTTGTTCATGTACGGTTTTGATTGTCTGGCCTGTACTTTAATTCCCAGATAAATAAGTTCTTTCGTCGTCTCGATTGTTTGATTTTGTAAGAACCAGGTGTAGCTTGTTTTTTAAACACCTTTTGTTTTTAAAGGTTAGTATTTGTGACCTGTCTGGGTTTACTATTAGGTTATTTTCATGTGCATACCAGCATACCCCTCAAACGCACATCATAGCCGTTGTAGACCACGTGGAGTAAAATCTAATAGGAGCACATCCTCAGCGTTTTCTATCCAATGTATAGATTGATTTGCAATTTTTGGGGTTGCTAATGCATGGGGAGCTAGTGCTTTTGATAGATCCTCACGGTACAAGCATGCTGCGATGATACAGCCCTGCCGCACTGCGATCATTGTTGGGATCTTACAGTTAGGTCCCCTTCAGCATTCAGTCGCATTTGCATTGATGTTTCCTTATAAAGTGATCATATTATTGCTAGGAGAACTTTTTTGAATTCCCCATGCATCCATTTTTTCCCACAGGCAGTCTCTATTGATAGTATCAAAAGCATGAGAGTGGTCTAGCCATGCTCCATACAGTGGTTGCCCTTCCATTCTTTAGGATTGCTGTGAGATTACTGACAATATGAATCCATTTAGAGGCGCGGATAGCGCTTTTTGCGAAAACCTGTTTGGAATTTACTTAGAATATTGTTATGGCTAATCCATGTTTCGAGATTTCTCAGGACCACTGCAGCAAATATCTTCCCATCAATGTATAATAGTGTAATTGGCTGATAATTTGCAGGTGTTTCTTGGTCGCCCTTTTTTGTGTATAGGTATAACAATTGCGCTCTTGCAGGATGATGGGAGAGATCCTTTGCTTGTGGCCTCTGCAAATAGTTGGCTCAGTATTTTGCTCCAGAGATCTATGTCTGACGTTAGAGTTGCACTGGTCAGCCCATTGGAGCCTGCAGCTCTAGAGGATGATAATTTCCTATTCAGTTCCTTGATTAGGTCTTCATCAAAATTCAAGTGCCATGCTGCTGGAGCTTTGGTCTCTGGCAGTGAACTGGCCTCACCTTGGTAAATCTCCTTGAAATAGGCTGTCCGTATTGCTTCCAGGATCACATTGCTTCGTATTTCATATTGCTGTCTGTTCATGCCATTAATTATTTGCCAGAAGTTACCTGAGTTTTTTGAAAGGGGGATGTTCGACAATTATTTCGCCGCCTTTCTGTATTCTCAAATAATTGTGGGTTCTTGACCAATTCCTGTATGTGTTCGTAAGGGCTTTTCTGGCCTGTAGATGTTCTGCTGATGGTAACTTCAGAGATTTCACTGTGGAGATTGTGTTCCTTAGGGTTCTGTTTTTGTTCTGGGACTCTTCATCAAATTCATGTAGATTAATGTTTGCTTTGAGCGAATGGAGAGCTCTTGGATGTTCAATTTCCCATAGAACATTTGTAAACTCTCCAGGAGAGCACACTCTCTGTACTCTCGTCTGTTGCATTTGACATGATTGTGCGAAGTTTGTTGTTTAGGATTTTGCCACTTTGTTTGTATTTTATTATTCTGTTTTTAGTGGCATTCACCACCACGCTCTCTGTGTATTTATTAGTAAAGTATTGTTGATCATATTTTATCATGGTCGAGAGTTTCTTATGATCGCTCATGCCTTCATTAAGATGTTTAATGAGATACAATTATCATAAAGGTGTCTGGATGCAATGAGATAATCGATAAACTATGCACTGTTTTCTCTTTCCCAAATTGCTTGAGATGGAATGTCTCCTTTGATATTTCCATTCACAATTCTCAGCCCTGAATCCTTTATGAATTGTGTCCATATTTTTCCATTGCGAGTGATTTCTTTTAGTTTTATCCCTGTTGATTTATCTTGAAATGGTATGCATTGAGAATTCAAGTCTCCAAGTATCAGAATGTCGATCTTCTTATATTTCACATTGATCTCGGTCAATAGGTCAGAGAGTGCTTGTAGGAAATCTTTTAAGCTCATACTCCCAGTGTTCCAATGCACCTCGATAAGTTTCATCTGTCTTATGGTCGTGGTGTTTTTGAATGATATTTTAGCTGCAAGTAGTCCTGTACATTCAGTGTGAATCTGTTCTAACGACTCAACTTCAGGAATTTTGACAGCTATCTTTAGGCCGCCTGCTGGATGTCCTTTGGCTTTTGTCGTCGCTAGTGGTTCAATAGTTGTAAAACCATCCAGTTTTATTTTCCCAAGTAACCACTTTTCTTGAAAATAGATGATGTCATAGTTCGTAAAAATATCCTCTTTCATTGGATTTGCTCAGGAAGGATGTCGATCCTCTTGTACTCCACCCTAATATCAGTACCTGGGTGACTACTAGAGAGAATTCAAATTGTCCGGTATTTTTCGTGTACCAAACAGATTATTTCTGGTATCAGCGACCACATTGCAGATTTTGGGTTCAACAGGTTATCTTCCTTGAGTTGTTTGTTCTGTTTGTTTCCTCCTCCATGAGATTGTACTTCGCTTACTGTGGTACATTTGCTTGTCTCCAACTTGTTTTGTTTAGACCTTCCTACCCAACTATTGGGATCGGTGAAATTTCAATCCCCAACCTTTTCAAACTGGATTGCCTGTGCTAGTAAAGCTGCCGCTCCAATTTGTGATTTTAGGCCTACTTCCACTATTTGCAAGCAACCTTGCTCTGGTAATGAGACACATTGGGCCTCATTCCAAGGTTGGAGGTAGTCATGGTGCTATTAGCTCCATGACTACCTCCAATACCGGTACCGAGTCCACCCTCGTTCAATGGGGACTTACCGGTCTATTCTGACCTTTGCGGGACCGATAAATCCCCATTGAAAAAGCCATTCGCCATTCCCATTTCAGCCACCATAGGGCTCAATGGGAAAGCGCTAATAACGGTACCGCAAATTGCAGTACCCTTATTAGCTCTGAAGTGCCTTAACGGGCCCCTTCCATAATGCCTGGTAAAACCAGGCGTTAAGGAAGAGACCCGCTAAGGGACCTCGGAATAGGGCACAAAGGGATTACCGGCACCAATGTCCTTAACAGTGCCCGGTATCCCTTTGCGCCCACCTCGTAATGAGGCCCATTCTATGTCATTTGAGGAGAAAAAAATATATGTCCGGTATTTTCTTGGTAATGGCTAGTATCCCAGATCTGTTTAATACTCTGTGGTTTCCCCCGCTTTGTATTTGCTGTAGCCACACTCCTGGAATTGCAAACTGCGCAGCGGCTGCTGCAGCATTTTTCATCGACTTTTGATCTTGTGCACAGTACTCCAGACCACTGGTTAATTGTGTTGGCAATGTGACCTCCTGGCTTGCTTGTTCCTTCTTGCCTTGAGGAACGTTCGTTGCTTGCCCAGTTATGATTTGGCTCACATTTGTATGGTTAGGCTCACATTTGTATGATTAGGCTCACATTTGATTGATCATTCTGATTACTTAGTGATTCTTTAGCTGGTGTAGCGATGTTGTGTGCTTGTTGGTGTGCCATTCTATTGGCAGTCAAAGTGGTCATTGCGTCCGTGATAATTATAAAGCTTATATTTGTATCCGCATTTAGTTGTGCAACTGCCTTCTTTTTTCCGTGTATGTTAAAAATGGGGGCAATAATTGTATATTTTGCTGGTGGAAACATCTGAGATCCTATAAAGGTCTTTTTAGGTGTTATTTTCGGATTTTCCAGCTTAGGGCACACTCCTGCTACAGATGAGGATTGAAATATGTCTTCTGAGCATTTTCCTTTGCCTCTGCCATTGGCAGGGTTAAAGACCGAATTAACGATTACTTTGCAGAGCTTTTTGTCTTTCGTCCTTTTTTATATTTTATTTTGGTTCATTTTGTTGTGTTCGCGAGGTCTTTGCCTTTGTGCCTCCTTTCTGTCCATTTTTTTAAATGTCTCTTTTACTGTGAGTCCTTGAGTCTGGGGATACCAGACTCTCTTGCCTGAGATTTTGTTCCACTGAGATAATTTTATCTTCTTCCTTCTCAAGTGGAGTCTCGACAGTGTTGGTGAGTCTCATGAATTCCTCAAGTATAGAGTCTGATAGAGGTATGTAGTCCATTTCATCTTGTGCAGGTCAACTGATTGTATTTGTTCTTTCAATTATACTGATCGTTGTCCTGCTTCTTAGCTTGTCCCTGAATATTTTGTGCCCCTTCTGTTGTGTTGACGTTTATAGCAGACGCCATTGTTGACTCTTGTAGCTTGTCTATTTTCTGGTCATGGTGACAGCAAAAATGTTTATCACGCTTATTTCATTTGGCATAGAATTGTTAATTGCTGACTTCAGCCCTACTACTTCTGATTCACAATTGCTCATGCATTTAGTGAGCACAAGAAGTGTGCCTGAATGCGATTGTACTTCTGTTCTTAGAAGTTCAAAGACATTTAGAAGCGAGGTGAGCACAACATTTATAGAAACGAAGTGAGCACAAAGTTTAGGGCTGTCAGCGTGATGTCTGTATAGGCGTTTGTTTGAATCTCAGAGTCTTGCTTCTCTTGTGTGTGTTTATCTGAGTTTTTGTCTGACTTCTCCGGTAAAATTCCCAGAGTCTTACTTCTCAGTCATCACATCGATCTCTTCTTGGACTGTACAGGTGTCGGTTTACGCTTCCATTGGTAACTCAGTATCCACATCTTTCAATATATCTCTTGCAACCTGATCTGCAATTGTTTCGTGGGTAACCTGTAATTCTACGTAATCAGAGTCACCCAAACTTTTTTATTTGTGAAACAATTGTTAATTTTTCGCTTCATATTTTTTGCTGTGACTGTATAGTCAGGGCCTTTCACCAAGTGTGAACTCGGAAGATTAAACTGCGATCTCCACTCTGTGGGTGCATGCCGGTCCTGGGATATATTTTGATTTGTTTTGTTGGTTTCAAGGTTAAGGGTGAGTAAACATGCTGATATGCAATTACTTGGTTGAAATATTTCCAGGAATCGGGAATAGGATGGTAGTTCATACTATCCTAACAAAGGTAAGTGGCCCTTAGGAGACAATCGTGCGTAAAAGTCTATGGATGCACCAGGGGCCACTGGTAAGTGTTGCAAGTACTCACCAACCCTCTATGCAGTCCAGATCTGCTTCTGGGGAAGAGATCGGGCCAGTTCCACTGCTGGTCGATTTAGGGCACAGGAGTGAACAGCAGCAAGGCACCCGTAAAACTTGTCACCACAGCGGGGCGACATATGTGCGTCGTAGGCTGGGATTCAGGCGGACTCTCCTAATTCCAGACCTAGGAATGCTAGGTGTACGGTTCCCAAAGTCTCAAGTCAAAATTTGAGACAGTGACGATTCTAGAGCAAAGGTCCCGTACGAGCTTGTTTGCAGTTTAATCAGGGGGTGCCGAGAGTAGTTAGTCCCACTACTCCAAAGGGTCGAAGCACCCTTGTAGGCCTTCTGTGATCAATGAGAAAAAGGTGTTTTGACAGGACAACAGCGGGATCAGGGTGCCAAACCTTCCAGTGGGTCACCAGCAGTTCCATGGATTTGTTCCTTCGGTTCACGATACTTGGCTCCTTTACTAAGTTTGGTGTGAACTCAGAAGATCGACCTGGAATAGGTCCAGAGTGCCTTCTCTTATCCAAAGTCTCCTTCGTGACAAACCAAAGAGAAACCAATAGGAGATCTGCTGACATTCAACCATTCCAGACGTGGACCAATCATGGACCACGGTGGTCCAAGTCATCCCAGCACACCAGACATCCTGGCACCCAGGATGTGTATTGGAACTAGACAGCTCCAGCCCACATCCTGGGCGAACACACACAAGGCATACAGAATCCCGCTAAAGCTTCGGTATGGCGGGGGTCTGCATGACCAATTAAGGAATTTCCCGGGTCTGCTCGACCCGGGGAAGGCAAAGGGACAAAATGGCCAAAGGACAGAACAAAAGACCTTGTGGCATAGCCATTTTAGGCACTGGCCGCAGTCCTGGGCCAAACACAGTAAACACGGTTTTGACCATTGAAAATAATCAAAATGCTGTAAAAAGTTACTGCTGCCACCAGCTCTGTCCTGGGCACACTTGGACATTCACCAAAAATCCTTCGAGGGTGTTTAGGTCCTTAAAAATGAAAAAGAGACCCCAGCACACTGTACTGGAAGGTACATTTTGCACTGATAGAAAGTTACCAAGAAATGGTAACAAAAAGAAAGACTAAGGGAAACAAAGTCTCCCAGTACTGACAGTCTGAAGGGCATGTCAGTTTCCCCTGAACAAGATCAGCAAAAGCCCAGCGGAGTACAGCAGAAGGCTGGGCTCCACTGGTAAAAGTCAGGCTAGGATGGTCAGAAAAAAGCAACAAGTTGGAGGGTTCACAACTGGAGGTAAAATTACAAATGAATGGAAATCTTTCCTAACACTCGCCCCTCCCAGACCAAGGACAGTGGAAACTAATCCAACCCTGAATGAGCTTCTTATTCAGGCCGACTAAACATTTTGGACAACCCATCAACATTGCTATGTTGGGCACCTGGCCTATGCTCAATGGTGAAGTCAAAACCTTGCAGGCCTATGGACCATCTGAGCAACTTTGGATTCTCTCCCTTCATGTCCATGAGCCACCTTAAGGGCTCATGGTCAATTTGCACAGTGAAGTGGGTCCCATAGAGGTAGGGCTTCAGCTTCCTTAGGGCCCACACAACAGAGACACGTTATTTCTCTACTGTGGACCACCAGAGCTCTCTGTCCTTAAGCTGGCGACTGATGAATCCAATCAGGTGTTTCTTGCCTTTCTCATCTATCTGTGATAGTACAGCACCTAGTCCAGTGTCATAGGCATCTGTCTTCGCAATAAAAAGGTATTTTGTAGTCAGGGGCCCTGAGGACAGGGGCCTGACACAAGTAGTCTTTTAAGCCATTGAAGGCCTTCCCACAATCCTCAGACCAAGAGACCTTCTTGGGTTTCTTTGGAGTTGTGAATGCAGTCAGAGGGGCGGCTATGGTGCCATAGTCTGCCGTAACATTTCTGTAATACTCAGTGAGACATAAAAAGGCTCTCACCTGAGTTTGAGTAGTGGGGGTAGGCCAGTCTTGTACTGCTTGTACTTTACTGGGTGGAGACTGAATCCTCCCTCCACCCACTACATGCCTAAGGTAGACCACTGAACCCTGAGTAATCTGTCACTTGTTTGTTTGTTTGTTTGTTTTATTCACTTATAATAAGCACCAAACCCGAAGGTAGCCGGGCGCAGCAGTACAGAAAAATGCGAAGCTTAGGTTGCAGGGTGGGGTCATGGGATACATACACTGTATAAATACAAAATACAAATTATAGAATGCAAAATATCACAGGAAGGCAGCAGTTGCGGTTTACATGCCGAATGGATACAAAATATGATAAAATAATCTATGTACAAGAGAGTGGGACCATAAAGATCATGATGAAATGTATGTTCTAGGGTAGGGTGAAGGATAAGTGGGCGCCAATAGGCTATTCATTAGCAGTCCTTAGCAGATTGATGTAGTTAGTTCTGAATTTAGGGAAGGGCTGTGCCTCGCGTAGAGGATTAGGCAATGAATTCCATAATTGAGCTGCTTGCACCGGGAAGCCCCCGCCTTAGATAACCTGAATCTAGGAATGATGAGGCTGTTGGCATTTGCAGTTCTGGCAGGGCGCGAGTGATTTCTTTTTGTGAGTTTATTGCAGAGATAGCTTGGTGCTGCATTGTTCAAGGCTTTGTGAACCAGGGATGCTACTTTGAGGTGGATTTTGTTTTGGGAGGATAACCAGTTGTTTTGACGCCTGATGTTTGAAATATGTGATCTTTTGGGTACACCAAGGGCGGCTCGTAGGGCGTTGTTTTGAAGAATTTGAAGTCGGTGGGTGATGGATTTGTTTGCTCCGATGTAGAGGGCATTACAATAGTCGAGCCTCGAAAGGATTAATGCTCTCGCTAGGATAAGGCAGTTGTTATCGGAGAGAAAATGCTTGCCTGCTCTAATGAGCTTGCATGTGTAGGCGGTGGCAGATGCCAATGACTTCACCTGCTTATCAAAAGAGAGGGTGGCATCCAGATAGAAGCCAAGTGTCTTCACATCTTTGGAAACCTTGATAATGTTCCCGTCAATTTCAAATGAGGTATAATCCTGACTAAGTTTCTTCATGTTAGAATGTGTCCCTAGGATGAGCAACTCTGTTTTATCATCGTTCAGGCATAGACCGTGGGTTGCCATCCATGCCTGGACGATGATATACACCCTGTTCACCAAGGCCAAATCCTTGTTGTAGTCCCCGGAAAGTGGGAGGAGAATCTGGGTATCATCTGCATAGTTGGTGTAGGTGATACCAAGATGGTCCAGATCATCAAAAAGGGGCTTAGTGAATATGTTGTAGAGAGTCGGGGAGACGCATGAGCCCTGAGGGACTCCACATCGGATGGGGATTGGGTCCGCCGCTGCCGAAGGGGAGAACACCCTCATGGTCCTATCACTGAGGAAGGATTCAATCCAAGATATGGCCTCCTTGGAAAAATGTGCGGCAGAGTCTAAATGGCTGCAAAGTACTCCATGGTCTACAAGGTCGAATGCCGCCGAGAGGTCCAGCAACAAGAGGAGAGCCATTTTACCTTTATCTCTTATTTCATCTATTTGTGCCTTTAGGTCGATCAGGGCAGTCTCTGTACCATGTTGTGGACGGAATCCTGATTGGCGCTCTCCTAAGAGTTTATGTTGTTCCAGGAAACTTTGGATTTGATTGTAGGCAATCTTATCCAGGATTTTGAGCAGGAAGGGGACAGTTGTAATGGGGCGGTAGTTTGTGGGTATAAGAGGGTCTAGCGTTTGCTTTTTAAGCAATGGTAGTACCCAGGATTGTTTTAAATTGGTGGGTACCGTGCCGGACGTGAATGAAGAGTTGACAAGTTTGGCAATAAACGGGGAAAGATCTCTAGCTGCGTCTTTTATAAGCTGGGCAGGGCAAGAATCACCCTGGCAGTTAGACGGCTTAAGAGAGAGGATGACTTTCTCCACCTCGAGAATCGATGTTTTGGAAAACATGAACCGTGTGACTGTGTCCTGGGTCTTTGGGGTAGGGTCTGTAGCGAGGATGTTAGGCTTGGAATAATGAGTAAGGGAGGCTTTCTTTTTGGTTATTTTCGATTGGAGTAGAGAGATTTTATTGGATAAGGCTAGCTGAATGTTGGAGCACCAAGTTTTGTCTTTGGTGCATGTATCCGGGATGGGGATGGGTGACTCTAGTTCTTTGAGGATGGTGAATAGTTCCCTCATGCTTGAATTGGCGTTGGAGATCTGCTTATTAAAGGAGTTCTGTTTGGCCAGATGGATTTCTTTTTTATATTGGGAGGAGATATCTGTTAGTTTCATTTTATGGTCTACTGAAGGGGTGAGCCTCCATGCTGTTTCGCAGCTCCTCTTAAGTAGTCGCAAATCCTTTAGTTTGGGGGTAAACCATTTATTTAGGTGAGATTTGGGTTTACTTTTTCTGAGTTTCAAGGGTGCGATGTTATCAAGGGTAGTTAGCATGATTTTGTTGTACACGTTGACTAGTGTTTCTGGGTCTAGATGATCTGCTAGTCCGTTAAGTGTAGGTAGAATGGCCGGGATCACTTTATCTCTGGTGATGCTCTTTTTGTTTCTTGTAGGGCAAGGCGGGGCCATGATGGAGGCTGGTGGAGGTGGTCTGGAGGTAGATAGTTCAAATGACAGGAAGAAATGGTCTGTCCAAGGTTGAGGGATAATAGCTTTGATATTGGCAGTGCAATTATAGTCTACTAGCCAATCAAGGATTCTTCCCTTATTATGTGTAGGTTCAAGAGTTTTTTGCGTCATGCCCAGATTAGAGAGGGCATTGGCAATGATGGAGGCATTTTTATCTGAAGGGTCATTGAAGCCCAGATTGAAGTCCCCTAGGACAAGTAGTTGTGAAGAGGTTTTGAGGTTGTTGGAGAGTGAATTATGGAGATCCTCCTCAAAGGTTCCTAAGGGACCAGGAGGTCTGTAGATGAGGTGGATCGTCAAAGTTTGGGAGCTAGCTAGTGGAAGTTTGATAGTAAGTGATTCACATGAGTCAGTTGCTATTGTAGGTGAGGTTCTCATATCTAAGCTAGTCTTTGCGATGATGGCAATGCCACCGCCGCGCGTATTGGTTCTATCTTGCCTGAATATCGTGAAGTCTTCTGGGATGGCTAAGGAGAGTAGGGGTCCTGCTGCGTTGTGCAGCCAGGATTCGGTGATGGCGATGAAGTCCAGATTGTCGAGCACTATCAGATCACAGATATCTGTGGCATGTGCTATCAGGGATCTTGCATTTATTAGTCCTCCTTTGAGTAGGTGGTTTGACGGATGAGGTGGTACAGTTTTGGTCTGGGTAGTGGGAGGAAGTCTCCTGTTTTTTCGGGGGACGTTGGTGTTGGGCTTCTGGGTATTGGATCTTTTGTTGTTGGGAGGTAGGGTTCTAGTCAGAGGCTCATAAAGTTTCGAGAGTCTAGCTCTGAGCCTAGAGTTTCGACAGAGTAGACTACATGGGTTGCTGGGAAACTCGGATAGGGGATTCAGATCCGGGTGTTCCATACTGGTGTCAGTAGAGAGGGTGGTCATGGTGGAATTTAGAGGTCTTGTGAGCATAGTGGGGGGGCTACTGTCCTCTCTATGGTGGAAGATAATTGCAGATAGGTACAATAGCAGGCTGCAAAGTGTGATACTCATGATGTGGAACTGGATACACCGGGCACGGTGGGCATAGATCAGCATAGGCAATGACGAAATTGACTAAATTGCACAAGGCACAGTGGGCAAAGATTAGCATAGGCAATGGCTAAGTTGCACAAGGCACAGTGGGCATAGATTAGCATAGGCAATGACGAAATTGACTAAATTGCACAAGGCACAGGGGGCAAAGATTAGCATAGGCAATGACGAAATTGACTAAATTGCACAAGGCACAGTGGGCAAAGATTAGCATAGGCAATGGCTAAGTAGCAGAAGGCACAGTGGGCATAGATTAGCATAGGCAATGACGAAATTGACCAAATTGCACAAGGCACAGTGGGCAAAGATTAGCATAGGCAATGGCTAAGTTGCACATGGCACAGTAGGCAAAGATTAGCATAAGCTTGCAGGTGACCAAAGTCAAGATGTCAAAATAATGGTTCCCCTTTAAGAGATGTAGGGTAAGAAGCCCCTGGGCTTACCATGGTAGTATGGGTCCGTCAGGCAACGAGCAAAGGTCCTTGCAGCATTTCGAACAGGGCGCAAAACAGGGCCTTTGTATGGCCTTCGTGTGGGCCGGCGTATTCGCCTGCCGGCGGAAGCAGAGGGCTTAGTAATGCCCAGATCGAGGCTCAGCCTCGCTTTGAGGCCGCGTCGCTTGCTGGCCTTTATGGTCAAGTGGGCCTTCTGAAGAGCCTGCAACACAATTCTGAGGTGCTTCACATGGTCCTCCCAGGTGGCATTGAAAACTGCTATATCATCCAGATAAGCAAGGCACAATTCATCCAACCCATTAAGGACATGATTCACAAGTCTCATAAAAGTGGCAAGTGCATTCTTCAATCCAAATGGCATTACCCTGAACTGGTAAAGGCCTTCTGGAGTTGAGAATGTTGTCTTGCTGGCCTTTATGGTCAAGTGGGCCTTCTGAAGAGCCTGCAACACAATTCTGAGGTGCTTCACATGGTCCTCCCAGGTGGCATTGAAAACTGCTATATCATCCAGATAAGCAAGGCACAATTCATCCAACCCATTAAGGACATGATTCACAAGTCTCATAAAAGTGGCAAGTGCATTCTTCAATCCAAATGGCATTACCCTGAACTGGTAAAGGCCTTCTGGAGTGGAGAATGTTGTCTTCTCCTTGACATTTGTCAATACCCTGCAGTGAGGTCAAATGTGCTGAGGTACTTGAAAGCACCAAAGGTATCCACCAGCTCATCAGTTCTAGGCAAGGGGTGTGCATCTGTCTTGGTGACAGCATTCAGAGCCCTGTAGTCCACACAGCACCTCAGCTCAGAGTTACCTGCCTTTGGTACCAGAACCACAGGACTGGACCAAGGATGACTGGAGGGCTCAATCACCCAACGATCCAACATCTTGTTCACCTCTGTCTTGATGTAGGATCTCACCTTATCTGACATTCTGTACCCCCTATGTTTGGTAGGTACACTATCTCCTGTGTCAATGTCATGTTTGCACCAAGATGTCAAACCGGGAGCTAGGGAAAACAAGGGGGAGAATTGCCTCAGCAAAGTTCTCACCTCATTTTGTTGAACAGAAGTCAGATGAGGGGCCACTTTGACACCCTCAATGGAGCTGTCTGAAGGACTGCCTTGGAACAGGTCAGGAAGAGGTTCTGATTCCTCCTCTTTTATAGCTGATGCCAAGAGCAGTGCAGCAAGTTCAACCCTACGGATGAAAGCCTTCAGCCTATTTACATGGAACACTTTTGGAGCCTGTCCAGCCCTTCCAGGGTCCACTAAATAGTTCACCTCACCCAGTGGCTCCACTATTGAGTAAGGGCCTGACCATTTATCCTGTAAAGCAGCTCTAGGCCTTATAAGGTTCATGATGAGGACTTGTTGTGACATTGACAAGGGAAGCATTCTGGTCGGACCAATGTTTCACCAGAGTTTGCCCACCCTTCAACTTATCACTGGAATGAGACATCAGGAGGACCATTCCCTTCCTTTGTCCTAGCACATAGTGCACTACATTGGTAGTGGTAGGTGGAGTGGGCAGCTCCCACCCCTCCTTGACTATAGCCAAGGGTGCCCTAACAGGGTGACCAAAAAGAAGCTCAAAGGGGCTGAAGCCAACCCCCTCTTGAGGTACCTCTCTGTAGGCAAAAAGTAAGCATGGTAGAAGGAGATCCCATTTTCTCCTCTGGGGCTCTTCCAGAGCCCCAATCATGCTTTTGGGGGTTCTATTGAACCACTCAACTAAGCCATTGGTTTGTGGAAAACCTATAAGTGACCCGACACTCCTTCCACGTGGCTTGCATGTACTTGGAAATAAAGTTGCTGCCCCTATCAGGCACAACTTCTTTAGGGAAGCCAACCCTAGTGAATATGCCAAGCAAAGCTTTAGCAACTAACTTGACAGTTACTGGGCCTCATTAAACGGAAGGCGGTAAGGGTTAACGGTCACCGGTAATGGTACCGGTGACCGTTAACCCTTGCCGCCTTACTACGAGGTCCCTTTGCGGGTTGGTACTTTAACGCCTGCTTTTTAGCAGGCGTTAAAAACCAACCCGCAAAGGGACCAGGCTGCTAATTACGGTACCGCAATTTGCGGTACCGTAATTAGCACCTTCCCCATTCCCATTATGCCCTATGGGGCAAAAATGGGAATGGGGAAGGGCAATGGGGGAAGGGGGAATTACCTCCCGCCAACCTTGGAATAGGGCGGTAATTCCCCTTTCCTCCAAGGCGGTGCCGGTATTTTACCGGCATGGACCAAGGTGCTATTAGCTATTAGTGGTCCACCGCCTACCGTGTAATGAAGCCCACTGTCTTTAATGGGATGGCCTCATGATACCTGGTGGCATGGTCGACCGGCACCAAGATAAACCTATTGCCTGAGGTTGTCTGAGGGTCAAGGGGACCAACAATGTCAAACCGTACCCTCTCAAATGGTACTCCCAAAACTGCGAGTGGTACAAATGGAGCCTGGATTGTTGTGGCACTTTTTCCAGAAAACTGGCAGGTGGCACAACTCCTTCAGTGGCTTTCTACCTGGACCCCCATCTTGGGCCAGTAGAAGTGCATGGATAATCTTTGCTTGGTTCTCTTGATGCCAAGGTGACCAGTAAGGGGGACTTCATGCACCAACTGCAAGAGGAATGGTCTTATTTGAAAGGTAACCACCAACCTCCCATGGTCTCCCTCTGTAGACTCTGAGGGCTCACGGTAAAGAGGCCCACCTTCCCAATAAATCCTGTGCTTCCCAGGAGGTTCAGCGTCAAGCTGGGAACAGGCCTGTCTCCTTAGGCCTTCCAAAGATGGGTACTCACGTTCGCCCTTACTAAACTCAACTCTATCAGGACCACCTTCAACCAGCAAACTTTGGAGTTCATGATGGTCATGTGGTTTGAGAATTTCAGGCAATACCTCTTCCTCGTCAGGTGCAGGTGTTCGGCCAACTACCTCCTTCTCAGTGGTAGGTGAGCTAGAGGGAATGTTTTCTTTCCATCTCTTGTCTTTTCTGACTCATTTAACCTTAGGTTTCCCCTTTGGCTTGAGCTTTGCCTTTGTCTTGGCTAAGGCAGCCCTTGTTTGTGACCTTGTGCATGGTCTCTCTGCTGTGTCACCCACAAACCTAAGTCTCTGAGATCATTCCCCAACAGGACCTCACCTGGGATTTGCCTCTGTATACTCCCAGGAATCCTGACCATTGTAGAGTTGATAGTTAGATTTACAGGCATTACTGGGAACTTGAGAGAGTGACCATCAGCTAACTAGGTGGGCATCAGGAGAGCTCTGGCAAGCTCCTCTGAGTTTACCAACGTGGAATCCACCACAGTTCTGCTGGCCCCACTAGCCCTAAGGGCAGGAGTATCTACTCAATTGATTAGCACACTGTCTTTAAAGTAGTGCTTGGTGTTATCTGGAATGCTAGCATAAGCCTCTGAGACTTTAGGCTCCCAGGAACACAACTAAGACTACCTCAGATTCTATCCCATTATAGGTGGTGACCTTATAGCCTTCAAAACAGTCAGTCAAGTTATTCAAGGAATCAGTAATAAAGGACACCCAAGTGTTACTTTCTTTTTTTGTAATCTCTAAATCTCTTTATGTGTTGAGCAGGAGTCTTCCCAAACTCTAAAATGAGAGTTTGCTTTAATCTCACAAAGTCTTTTCTGTCAGCCTTTGGTATTTCCATAATGGCACTGTGGCCTGAATGGGGTAGTCGACTCAGCAACCATGCAATCTTGTCAGCATGCACAACCTCTTATACTTCGATGCATACTCAAATGCAGTTAACCCGTCCATGATGTCATTATTTTAATCATACATACTGAGCAGATCTTTAGGAAACCGTGGAAGAGAGAAGGACCCAGACCCATTTCTAGATCCCTTAGAGGGGCCAGTTGTAGCCTGAACCCTGTCCTTTTGTTTTTCTGCCTGCTCAACTCTTAGCTTTACCATGTTGAACTCAAGCTCTTTCTGGCTAAACAGCAGCTTTTGTTTCTTGAATTGAAGCATGGCTTCAGCATCAGAGCTAACAGACAAAACTTGGGACTCTTCATCATCCCTTTCTTCATGGGCTCCATGAATGATGGTAGTGAAGGCTCTGCTAGAGCTGTCAGTGAGAGCAGCCCCATCACATTCTGCGCTATCATCTGAAGTAATGGCATTGAGCTGATCCTCCTGCCAATCCATGGTCCTTTGGATCATTTCAACCTTGGTACCTTTAGTGGACAGGCCTCTATTGTACACACCATTCTCAGTGTCTCTGATTGAAAGCATTCAACGTTATGTTAGTTATAGCTTCCATGTTCTAAGATAGGTCGTTAGCTTTACAGTTAAGTTACTACTAAGGTCACTATGTGTCCTGGGTAAGTGTAATCTGGGTACGCTTACCAGTGCACAACACTGGGAGCTTTCGATCCTATCCCACCGCTGTATACCAATTTGTTAAAATGGATTTCTGAACTCTGACCTGATGGGCAGAGGTTCAGAAAGCCAGCCTAGTTTCTGGGAACAGGGTATCCGTCTGGACAAGCCAGACCAATCAAGATAGCATTGGCGACAGTCAAGACTAGGTCTCAGGATGGGTGAGGGTGATCGAAAGTCCAGAATGAGCACATACAGTAACCACACCACAAATTACTCTCAGTCAGGTGTATATATCAAAAACACATCTACATTTATTAAAGGCCTTGTAAGTCAAACACAAGATGAAACCACATCTGTTGTGTTAGTATTATGAATACTAACACAACCTTATACTAGGGAACATATATACCTTAACTATTGGCCTAAACCAATATTAAACAAGTATGGATATGCAGCCTGTAACAAAGAAGAGGGTCAGACAGTGCAAATATACTTTAGGCAATTCTTCAGCAACCCAAACCCTAACTAATAAGCAGTCCAATCCTTATGAAGTGTGGAGCCTTGTGCTCAAAGGTACGTTTAGCAAGGCAGTGCTCGATCGTGCATTAAAGTACAAAAAGGGTCTCTTCGAGGGGGTGTAGTGGCTCAGGAAGGGGGGTAAGGCAATGAAGAATAGAGTTCCACTTTTTGAGGAGTGTCTCCACAAGGGCGCAGAGCTATTTCCAGGAATCACGAATAGGATGGTAGTTCAGACCATCCTAACAAATGTGAGTGGCCCTTGGGGGACAATTGTGCTTAAAAGTCTAGGGATGTGCCATGGGCAACCGGTAAGTGTTGCAAGTTCTCAGCAACCATTGAAGCAGTCTGAACAAAACGTTGCCAGTCTAGTCCAGTTCACTCCCAGGTTCGAGTCCAGCGTTGTGCGTCCCTCCGGCTTTCAGGGGCTGCGTTCCAGGACCTCAATCCGTGGTAGGACAGTGGCCTTTTCTCTGCTTCTGGGGAAGGGATCGGGCCTGTTGCATTACAGGTCATCTAAGGGAACAGGAGGGCACAGCAGCAAAACACCCATAAAGTTTGTCACCACAGCGGGGCGACACGGGTACCACGTTGGCTCGGGTTCAGGCGGACTCTCCTAATTCCAGACCTAGGAATGGTAGGTGTACAAAACCTGGTGGGACAGTGTGTTCTACCAAGAGCTTACAGTTCCCAAAGTATCAAGTCAAAACTCGAGACGGTGGAGATTCCAGAGCAAAGGTCCCGTACAAGCTGGTCAGTTCACTGGGCGGTCCAGGGACCCTTCTGAAGGGTCTCGTTTGCAGGTTAAGCAGGAGGTGCTGAAAGTAAGTAGTCTCACTACTCCAACGGGTTGAAGCGCCCTTGCAGGCCTTCGGTGGTCGATGAGAAACAGGGGCTCAGACAGGTCAACAGCGGGGTCAGGGTGGCAAACCTTCCAGCAGGTCACCAGCGGTTCCACTGATCTGTGTCTTCTGTTCAGGATACTTGGCTCCTTTACTAAGTTTGGTGTGAACTCAGAAGAGTGCCTTTCCTTATCCAAAGTCTCCTCCACGCCAAAAGGAAGAGAAACCAATAGGTGATCTGCTCACATTCAACCATTCCAGACGTGGAACAATCACAGACCACAGTGCTCCCAGTAATCCCAGCACACGAGACAGCCGGGCATCCAGGATGTGCATTAGAATTAGAAAGCTCCAGCCCACATCCTTGGCACACAAGGCATGCAAAAGCCAGCGAAAGCTTCGGTGTGCGTGGGGGTTTGCATGACCAAATAAAGGAATTTCCCGGGTCTGCTCGAACTGGGGAAGCCAAAGGGAAAGGGGCAAAAGGGCCAAAGGACAGGACAAAGGCCTGGATTAGAGACGAAAGAGAGAAACCTGCACGTTTCAAATTCAATTGCAGTTGCCTTTTGGAATGCCAAAGACACAGCAATCTCGAGACTCGAGAAACCAACAGGGCGTGAGCACAAGTCGAAGCAGAGATGGTGGCGACACCGCAGGCAAAAGTCTGTGGTGGACTGTGGATGAGCAACAATCCAGAAGAACTGGGTGTGCTTGATTACAATCAAGCACGACGAAACTGGGAGAAAGAAAGTGAAAGCAAAGATGTGAATGCTGGAGAAGACACAGTGTCTGCGACACCCAGAAGATAGGAGAGGCCCTGGGACCGAAACCCTCTGACAGCATACCTCTCAACAAAAGAAGGTAATCCGAGTAACAGGAAGTGTGGGGAGACTCCACCTTATCAATATGTTGTACAGCCAACACAGAAGGCATGAAATAGAGTTGGCTTTGGAACTAAATGGATACAATGATTGCACAGCAAGAGAAAATCATTATGTAACCCAGCTAACTCGTCACAGCAGAAGATATGAAACAGAGCTTGTTTCGAAAAGGAATAGATACAAATATTGCGAACAAGGAGAGAGCATTGATGAGAAACATTATTTTCTTCCTTTCCCATGGTATTTTGTCCCAGCGGCGGTTCTCTCGATTATAATTAAGAACTATCCTGCATAAGAAATAAAGGTGAGAGAAAGACAGAGCTCTGAATCTACAGACCTACACCAGCTCCAAACCAGAGTGATCCAGGAAAACTATATTCCCTCAGAGGGGCACAAGCAGGTTTATAACCACAAGTATAAAACAAGTAAGAGAGAGACACAATGGAGTCAAGGTGAAGAAGGAAAGTGCAATATCCCACTCAGGTAATTAAAGAGACTAACACAAGAAGTTATATTAAAGACTGGTACTGACAGCTGTCTTGTTTCTTTGGACATTCACGACTGGCAAACGAGCACCTTAGTTATTAAAATAGGCAGTGACCACCCATAGACATAGGGAAAGTTAGGCTTTTTACTTTTACTTTAAGAAACAAGAGTATATCATGTGCTCTAATAGTCTGTGTCCTTATTCTGACTCACCACAGTGCCCAGAATCATTTACAACAGATGCAGAGATGGGAACCATCATATGGTTGGACTGGAATCATTGACACCAGGTGCAGAAATGAAAGCCATAATTTGGGTTGCCCAGAATCATTGACACCAGATGGAGAGATGGGAGCCATCATCTGGCTGACTTAGAATTTCTGTCACCAGATGTTGAGATCAGAACCATCCTCTGGCAGGCCTGGAATCATTAACATTAGATGCTGAGATGGAAGCCATCATGTAGCTGGCCATAATCATTGACACCAGATGTAGAGATGAGAGCCAACATCTGTGTTGCCTGGAATGATTAATACCAGATGTCAAGATGAGAGCCATCATCTGTGTTCGCCCACTCACTAAGCACATTTGCTGAGATGAGAACCATCATCTGGGTTGCTCAGAGTCATTGGTGCTAGATGTGGAGATGAGAGCCATCATATGGTTGACATAGAATCATTGACATCAGATGTTGAGATAGAAGCCTTCGTCCCACTGGCCTGCAATCACTGGCACCAGATGCAAAGATGAGAGCCATCATCTTGGTTGGCTGGAATCATTGACAGCAGGTGGTGCCAAAAGAGCCCTCATCTGAGTATCTTGGAACCAGAAACAACAGATGTCAAGATCGGGGATATCATCTGGTTGACCTAGAATTATTGACAGCCTCTGCAGAGATGCGAGCCATCATCTGGTTGGCCTACAATCATTGACGTCAGATGTTGAGATAGGAGCCTTCATCCTACTGGCCTGCAATCAATGACTCACGTTGTGCTAGCTACTAGAAAAATCTAACACCTATTACTGATATAACACACTTATAAGGATCCTTAACAATAAGGTCCTTATTTACATATAAACTTCATAAAACAGACCTAATACGCAACTCAGGTATCATTAAATTATTTTGGACTATGTCAGATTGCTTTATTACATAGGTCATAAAAAAGCATGAGACCAGCTCATACTATAACGGGGTCGACCGGTTTCATAACCACACTTGTTTAGGTCATCTTCTTCAGGACGTTAATTTCAAGAGGGGGTTGACTCCCTTACGGAAAAAACCTTTCTCCCAGTGGTGTGTGTTCTTACTCCGCCATATTCAGGCTTATGGCGCTGACTTTTGGTGCCAGTCCTAGTGCGCAATGCGCAATTTCCCTTTCTCCCGGCTCTTTACTGTGCTTCTAACGCACGTAGCTCATTGTGCGAGAAAAGGAGGAGAGGGCTGGAGGTGCCGTGGAATCGGCTGGGTAAGCGGCTGTATTGCTGCTTTCCCTGAGTCCTGACGTGTGAAAAACACTGTCGGGTCTGCTGCTCTGGTCACTCTACAGCTACTGTTCAGTACTGCAGTTCAGTAGCTGCAGAGTGACCAGAGCAGCAGCCCCGACAGTGTTTTTCACACGACCGGTTTCAGTGGTGTGTGGAATTACCAATTCCTTCAGGGCCACAGCACTGTATTTAGTGCTGCCAATCAAGACAAAAAAGAGAGAGAGTATTTTTTCTTTATGTCTAGCTCACCACATCTGTGGGCGAGAAAAACGGGAAAGGGGGAGACAGGGTAAGAGAAAAACGATTATTCAATGACTTGTGTTCTCTGTGTCATTTTAACATCTCTCAGCCGAGGTTCATGGAAGTATCCTTACCCCAATTGCGTTTTGTAGCGGAATCATGTAAAAACTCACTTAGGAGTCAGGTGGCTGTTTTCCTTCTTTTTGGGCATGATTTTTTATGACGTCCCTGTTCACCCTAGGGTAACACAGAATAATAAACTCTTTAAGGTCAAGTGAATGTTGGCAAGGCTACAGACAAACAATTATTTCTCCCATGAATAGTATCAATGCTCCCGAGTGTTGACTACTATGTCACGCCACCCGTGTGCCACGTTTAGACTCTACAGACCCTTTTGTGCGGTGCTCTAGAATACCGATGCTTATTCTAAGCGACTGCATAATTTACCTCGTTTCATTCAAGGCTGGAGTCAATCCATGCTCCAGTCAATCGGCGGATGATGCCGTCTTCTCTGTAAAAGCAACCTGTTTTCAATCGATTATTGAAAACATTTCCGCTGTCATCAAAGGGTGGCAGTCCACATGTGTGGCTCACGGAAACGAACTAGGGTTTTGAAGGGGACAGACGTCCACCATCTTAGAGTATTGACATGTGTGCATAATAGTACCTGGGGCAACAAATGCCTCATGATGTTCCTATGCTTTTTCATCGTACAAAACACATAGTCAACCATCTAAGTCGTGTTATTTCATCTGGGGTCACTGTATCTTCATTTACTGTCACTCCCTCAGTCAGGTATCAGTTCATGGGCAATTGGCTCATATCTATTCCCTGTATTAATCCTGTGTGTGACAGTTGTGTTGGTTATTATTAGTTTCACGAGAGCCAATTTAGCTTCCCTCAATTATCCTCACTGTGTGATACATTACCGTTACCGTGCCCAAAGACCTCTGGGTAAGCGAGTCCCGGTGGGTTGATGGTTTTATTTTGGACACTTATTCACATCACCAAACTACTGAATATCTATTTCTAGTTACCCCACTCTTGTACTGGGCACCTGGGTAAGGGGAGGGGATGTTGGTGCCTTGGGTCAAACGGGGGTCTGAAGCTCTTACTGGAAGACCCTTCTAAATTTGTAGGGCATGCTCTTGAGTAGCAACATTATGTCTTCTCATAATAGGTGGTTACAGCAGATTTTCTATTGTGATGGTGTAATGGAATTAGTGCCATAAAAATGGTGTTAGGCGGCTGCTAGTTGTGTGCTGTGTTACACCTATTCGAACGCCACACGCTATATATGCTTGTGCGTGAATTTCTCGTCATGTACTGCTACGACACTCATTTGAGCCCACACATGCTATATCTATTTATGGGTGGACATCTCATCCTATGCTACTGCAATTGCACATTGATGCTAGTTGTTACTAAATGGCGGTCATAGAGGCTAAGTGGTCACACAAATCTCAGTCGACTTGCTATGTAACCTTTATGTGTTTCGTATAGCATCTAAGATACTTTTATCTCATCATCCTAGATCTAGTGCAGAATGTGGATAATATTAGGGTGTGGAGTCAGAATGGTTGTCAGATAATCGCTAGAGCTTGCCAGCTTGTCTGTCTGCAGACTGAAAATCCACAGTTGTTCTCTTTTGAACAGTAAATTATGTATGTTACCACCCCTTCTTGGTATGACAATCTTTTCCAAAATTGTCCACGTAAAGTCGGTTGGCCCATAGTTTTTCTGGATAAAATGCTCGACCATTAGGGCCGACTCTTTTTTGGTCCTAATGCAGGACAAATGTTCACCCAGTCTCATTTTTATGGGGCGTGATGTAATTCCTACATATCAAAGTGTACAGGGACACGTGATTAAATATATTACATTACTGCTGTTTGTCTTTTGGTTCCACGGGTATCCCCACCCAATGTCAATAGAGGTCGATCTACGTGTGTTGTGGCATACACTACATTGGCCACAAGGGGCATGGCCCACAGGTGCTGTCTGTGTCCATAGTGTGTTCTGTTCCTGTTCTTTTGGTTCTTTGTATGTGTGTATAAGGGAATCCCGCTTTTTGTGTCTTCTTTTCATTGCAAATCTCGGCTTTTCCATCTGGGATTGCCCTACATTCAATAATGACCAGATACCCCCACCCTTTTGTCCCTAGTGGTCAATTAGTCATTGAATAATCGTTGTGTTTTCTCTTACCCTGTCTCCCCCTTTCCTGTTTCTCTCGCCCACAGGTGCGGTGAGCTAGCCATAAAGAAAAAATACTCTCTCTTGTTTGTCTTGACTGGCAGCACTAAAAACAGTGCTATGGACCTGAAGAAAGTGGTAACTCCACACACCACTGAAACTGGTAGCCCGAAACAAACCTCAACACAGGACCACTGGGATGATCCCAAGGTCTATGCAAGGAAATAAATTAAACGCATGCAAAGAGCAATATGACATTTCTTAGACAGGAACATATATGATGTCATATTGGGAAAGTGACACAAATATAGGCTCTCTAACTAATGAGAGTTTTTCCACCTAGAACGTTTTTTATTTAATTGCTCCTCTTTTTTAAATTGCTCAGCAAGGAAACAGAATAAAGCAATTAGATGTCACCTGCTAAGTATTCGTCACACTATTTAGGTTTATAAATGTAAAGTTGTGTTTTTTATAAAAACAGCAGTGACTCTGATATATTAGTTGTAGGGCAAGTCTCTGATCTATCCCCTCAACCTAGATAAGCGGTCAACCAGCGCTGTCTAGGATCAGCCACTTCATGAGGGAACAGAAAGAATTGTTGGAGGGCAAGTTATGCTATACCTCCACAGAAGGTAACTTTAAAGGGGTAAATAATATGGAATCATTTGCCTGATGATCTATTGTGTGCTAAAGTATGGCAGTGTATTGTCAGGTACGATACGTTTGTAGTCCCCTTAGCGTTTTCTGTTCATTCTAGCTAGACCATGGTTCTTTCCTATTAGAGCATGTCTCTTTCTAGTCAGACCATGCTCCTTTATAGTTAGACCATACGTGTTTCTAGTTAGATCACACTTTGTTCTAGTTAGACCATACTTCTTTCTAGCCAGACCCTACCTCTTTCTTCTTAGACCATGCTTCTTTCTAGTCAGCTCATATTTCTTTTAATTAGACCATACTTATTTCTATTCAGACTATACTTCTTTCTAGTTAGAGCATTCTTAATTATTGTAAGACATGTAAATTATTCATCAGACCATGCTTCTTTCTAGTTAGACCATACTTCTACTAACCATAGTTCTTTCTTGTTAGACCATGCTTCTTTCTAGTTAGACCATACTTCTACTAACCATAGTTCTTTCTTGTTAGACCATGCTTCTTTCTAGTCAGACCATTCTTGTATCTATTTATACCACACTTCGTTTTAGTCGGAAAATACATGCTTTTAATCAGACCATTCTTCTTTCTAGTTAGGCCAGGAGTGTTTCTAGTCAGACATTGCTTTTTCTGAGTTGCACCATGCTTTCGTCTAATTAGAGCAGGCTTCTTCATTCTAGTCAGACCATTCTTCTTTTAATTAGACCAGGCTTCTTTTTAGTTGGACCATGATTCTTTCATGTTAGACCATGCTTCTTTACCATCAGGCCATGCGTCTTTCAAGTCATACCATGCGCCTTTATAGTTAGACCATAATTGTTTCTAGTTAGACCATACTTCTTTCTAATGAGACCATACTTCTTTCTTCTTGGACCATGTTTATTTTTAATCAGACAACACTTCTTTCTAGTGAGATCATGCTTTTTTTCTAGCCAAACAATACTTCTTCCTTCTTAGACCATGCTTCTTTCTAATCAACCCATACTTCTTTTAATTAGACCATGTTTTTTCTAGTAAGACCATGCTTCCATGTGTCTTCTAGTCAGACCATGCTCCCTTCTAGTTAGACCATACTAGACCACACTTCATTATAGTTAGACCATTCGTTGTTCTAATCATACTAAACTCTGTTCTTGTTAAAAAATGCTTCTTTCGAGTTAGATAATACTTATTTCTAGTTGGACCATACTTCTGTCTTGTCAGGCCATACTTAATTCTAGTAAGACCTTACTTCTTTCTAGTTATACCATTCTTCATTATAGTAAGACCATGTATCTTTCTAGTCAGACCATGCTTCTTTCTAGTTAGGCAATACTTTTTCTAGTCAGACCATACTTCTTCGAGCCAGACCATACATCTTTCTTGTAAGACCATGTGTCTTTCTAGTTACACCATATTTGTTTCTAGTTCGACCACACATGTTTTTAGTTATACCATTGGTCTTTCTAGTCAGACCATGCTTCTTACCAATCAGACAACACTTCATTCTAGTCAGATCATGTTTTATTTCTAGCCAGACAATACTTCTTTCTTCTTAGACCACTCGTCTTTCTAGTCAGACATACTTCTTTTAATTAGACCATGCTTCTTTCCAGTCAAACCATGCTTCCATGTGTCTTTCTAGCCAGACCATGCTCCTTTCTAGTTAGACAATACTTGTTTCTAGTTAGCCCAAACTTCATCCTAGTTAGACCATACTTCTTTCTTATCAGACTACACTCCTTTCTTGTAAGACCATAATTCTTTCTAGTTAGATAATACTTATTTCTAGTTAGACGATACTTCTTTCTAGTCAGACCATACTTATTTATATTCAGACTGTACTTCTTTGTAGTTAGACCATAGTTCTTCTAACCAGACCATAGTTCTTTCTTAATAGACCATGGATCTTTCTTGTCAGACCATGCTTTTTTCTTTTAAGAGCATGCGTCTTTATTGTTAGACCACACTTGATTCTAGTTAGACCACACTTGGTTTTATTCAGACCATACCTCCTTCTAATAAGACCATGCTTCTTTCGAGTTTGACCAAGAGTCATTCTAGTCAGACCATGCTTCTTTCAAGTTAGACCTTGCTTCTTTCTAGCTAGACCATGCTTCTTTCTTTTTGTCCCGGCTGGTAAAAACACAAGATGGTTGCTTTGTCATCTCTTTGTTGTCATCACATGGGAAGGCTCTGGAAACGCAGAACTATACAGATAGGTCCCAGGTGCTGCTGATATACCTCTCTGCTCACTTCAATGAACCCTTGCAGCCATTTACTCAATAGGTTGGCGCCATCACTCACTGGGCATGCCTCTCTGTACAATGAGCCCTTGCAGCCAATCACTCAATAGGCTGGCACCATCACTCACTTGGTATCCCTCTCTAAACAAAAAGCTGACTTCCCTCTTTTTAGCCAGTTGTATGTCACGTTTCATACGAAATGGTGAACCTATTGGAATCCATTTGCAAACAGACCACAGAGAAAACTTCCTCAGAAAGGGTATTCACCTGAACCGCCTCTGCATTCAATTCCGGGCACGAGTAGATTCTCCTTTTAGATTTGGCTGATGGTTGGCTGAGCCACCAATGTGCTGACTGTGACATGTAGAGGGCTGAGGCAATCAAATGGACCATGTACGTCTTAGCAAACATTAGATACTGTGCATGCCCTTCTGCATGCAATGTCAACTAGGGAGTGTATCTCTGTTTAGTTCTCCAAGAACAGAAAGGTGAAGTTCGCACAATAGACCACTCTTTGGGCTATTGATGAGTCATGTTGTCTAGTCTCTATAATTAAAGATATTCGAGTGGGGTCTATGGGTACCCACCACTTAGCACAATTTATAAGTAGGTGAAAGAATAAGATGAACTAAGGGAAGAGCGACATTAATCAATGTTTGTGTATTGTTTCACAAACAGTAATTTAAATACAAGAAAACATGAAAGTATAAATCACAGTTGCGTGGTAGTTGTAACACTGACACAAAAACAACAATCCTAAATAACGAACTGTCAGTTGTGGCACTTTGTGCAAGTAAATCAATAATGATATATGTAATACCTAATATTAGCTCCAGTAGCCTTAATGAATACAATGTTTTAGCAGTGAAAGAACAGTTTAAAGATTGGTAAGTAAAGACGAAAAACATTTTTTAGGGTGAATGATTGAGTGATACGATGTATCATTTCATCATAATTTTAAACCATAAAGTATCGAACAGTTAAAGAAAGGATTTGAAGAGTAATTGATAAAATTTAGATATAACGGACAGAATTATTGTTGTATCCTGTGCCTATTGTTGACACTGGAAAGGTCCGGGTCTAACTAGTACCCATTAGAAATTGAGTGTTGTGTCAGGGTCTCATTTTTGACGAATATTATCACAGTCAATATTCTGATACCCAACCTGGAAGGATCTAGTTAGACTAGATCTCAAATTCGGGAATTAATTAAGTTTTAGTGGTTCCCTTAGGACTTCACGTTTCGGCGGTCTCAGGTTGCTCAATTGCCACCTTACAGTGCAATACAAGAGAGTTGAAGCAACATGCAGTTTGGGCAAGCATGGATGCCATGCAGAGCCAGGGCATGGATACTGTGCCCATCACCGACTGCAAGCAGCAGGAGAGGAGAATCAAGCCCCTGCTCTCCACCAGTGCCAGTATGAGGCCAGTTTATAAAAGAGTCAAAACTATTTGGGAAAGCACTACCCCAGCATACAGTAGGTGGCGCCTGAGAAATAGAAATGGAAATTCCTGACAATGTCTACACAAAAGCCATATCTACGGACTATGTCAATGTTATGTTATGTCATGTTATGTTATGTTATCAGGATTTATAGAGTGCACTATCACCCAGAGGTATCATGGCTCTAGGATAGAACTTAGGTAAGGCAGACGAGAAAGGTTCAGAAAAGAAGAGCTTTCAGGAAACGCCTAAACTCAAGATGATTAGATATTTTCCTTAGTGAGGATGGCAAGGTGTTCCAAAGTTTGGCTGCCGCCACATAAAAAGCACAGTCGCCAACCCTGGCTAACTGAGAGAAAGGGACAGACACCAAACGGGCAGAAAGGGACAGAAGAGAGCAACTAGGCAGATAGTGCACTAAGGTGTCCTGTATATAACTTGCTCCAAGGCCATAAAAGTCCTGATGCACCAGACAAAGATGTCAATTCTATTTGCTTTGCCACTGGAAGCCAGTGGTGTTTACCAAGTACAGGTGTGATATGATTTCCATAAGAGACATTCATAGCCACCCGAGCGGTGAGGTTCTGCAGCAGTTGTAGTAGATGGATCAGACCTTTGGGCTGTGCAAGATATAAGGCATTGAAATAATCAATACGGTCAGCACGAGAGCAGCAACAACCGGAGGATGGACGTGGAGAGGAAGCAGAGAAAGGACTTTCCTAAGGATTTTAAGATGGAAATGTCTGTCTGCAGACGGCAGCCACCTAGGCATCCATGAAAAGTGTTGATGAAAAATAACACCAAGAATTCTGACCACGGTGACCGGTGGGGGGAAAACATGCAGTGACAGAAGCCAGAAGGAAGGGGTCCAGAGTGAAGGAGGGGATAGGGGATGGCCAACCACCAGGACTTCCGTCTCCTCGCCATTAAGCTTCAGCCAGCTGTGATTCATCCAACTTCCCACGGCCGCCAAGCATTGGCTAAGACGTTATGACACCTCAGCCTGGTCAAAATTTAAACGGATCAGGATCTGTGTGTT
The DNA here is from genome assembly GCF_040938575.1 of Ambystoma mexicanum. Lineage (NCBI taxonomy): Eukaryota > Metazoa > Chordata > Amphibia > Caudata > Ambystomatidae > Ambystoma > Ambystoma mexicanum. The sequence continues at coordinate 363,914,582 of NC_090924.1, read as the reverse complement.
GGCGGCGTAAGCGTAGCAACGGAGGCCGAGGGAGTGGATGAGTCTGCATATAGATAAACAACATTGGCAACAAGGCAGAGCTTTAGGGGACACACCAAGAGATAGAGCAGAGTGCTGAAGAAAAGGAATGAGGTGAACCGGCAAGAACTGGCCCCGCCAGGCCAATCGTGGCCATATGGGAGATTAGAGTGTTCGACAGTATCGAATGCTGCGGAAAGATCTAATAAAATCAGAGCACCCACCCCACCTGTGTCTACCAGCATAGCCATATCATCCTGAACCGACACAAGGACTCCATCAGTGCCCATCCCGGGCGGATGCAAGACTGGAAGGGATCAAGGGCATCAGAGGCCTCCAGAAAAGAGCAAAGAAGGGGAGAGATCAGAGCCTCCAACAATTTCAGAAAAAAGGGAAGAAGAGAGATGGGACGAAAGCTGGTGGGAAGTGAGGGGTCCAAGGAGGGTTTTTTCAGCAAGGGGAGAACATTGGCATATTCCAATTTTGCCGGTATATGGCTGGACTGGGAAGACAAATAAATGACTTGGGTGATCCAAGAGATAAGACTCAGAGAAACATATTTAATGATAGACAGGAATGGGGTCAGAGGGAGCCACAGATTTCAGACATGCAATGGCTTTACTAACAACATCTGTAGTGAAAACAGGAAAAGATGACCACACCATTGGTAGGGGTGTGGTGCTGGGCATGAAGCTAATATTGGAGCCGATGGTCTCAATCTTGGTGAGAAAGTGTAGTGAGATAGAGTCACACAATTCTTGTGTAGGTATAACCGACGCTGTGCGCTCAGAGGTGGATGACAGTGATCTAATAACAGAAAAAAGCTCCTTTGATTGAATAAGGGCCAGATTAATTTTGTGGGTAATAAACCGCTGCTTGGTTTAGTTAATTAAGGTGTGTTAGTGACTAGCACAGTGTTTATAGGCTAGTCTCTCAACGGGCCATTGGTGCAGCGCCACCCGCGTTCAGCCTGACGAAGCTGAAGGCGGGCGACTCTAAGTTCAGGACGAGAACCAAGATTCTGATGGCTGATTGCATTGAGTAGTCAGCTTGGCAGGGGCTACAAAGTTAGATGCTGTCTTGAAAGATTTAGTTAGGAACTCCAGATCAACCTTAGGAGCATGAGCACAATTATGACTGGCTTTGACCGTCAGTAAGTCAAGGTCAGCCTGGCGCCAGTTCCAGCGCACAATTTGAGGGAGGCAAGGCCTGGGACATGGACATGGAAGACTGAGTGTAAAGGACACTAAGAAATGATGGGACCAAAGAACAGGCTCGACTAAGAGATCAAGAGGCAAGGGATCTTTCACAAGCACAAGGTCAAGCGTGTTACCTATAACATGCGTGGGTTTAGTCACACGTTGCCGAATGCCTAAATGCTACAAGGAGAGTGTGCTTCTTACCAGTGGTCGAAGTGAGCGGGAGCGGCTGGGAGTGGTGCTCCTCTACTTTTTTAAATTACGTTTTACAGCTCCTATACTTTTATTTTAAAAAGAAACCGTTCCGGAATGGTTTCGTTTTAAAATAACAGTGACGAAGAACTTGAGACTTGCTCTTTCAGTGAACTACACTGAACGTTCCCTTAAACAACAGGTGCATGTGTTTGGGGGTTTGTATTGTGTGTGGGAGGTGGTGTGATGATGGGTTTTGTGGGGAGTGGGTGCTGGCTGACAGGGAACATAGCTCCACTACTTCTTTTCGTGCACTTCGACCACTGCTTCTTACCAAGTACTTCGGGAATCCATGTGGCACAGGCAAGAACTCCATCCATTCTCGTCGCTGTAAACACAAACAATTCACCTACCACTCCCAACACCTGGGATGCGAGAAGGTCCAAACAACTGAGTCTTGGGATGTGTACAGGCATGCAGTTTCTTCTCCCAGCCCTAGCCATGAAGAGGAATATGCCGCACACTCAGCTCTGGGGTCTAGCAGTCAGCACCCATACATGACTTCTTCTTGTTTTTCACATCCTAAATGGGTGCTTTGTTTTAGTATGCAGCAGAAAATAAAGACTTTCCCTTAGGCACTGTCTTCATGATTTCGATCATTATCATTATTTAATATGATCATTTCCATCCGGAGTGATATTACACTGGACCGCCAGTCCTCACTGGGGGATTTCTGTTGCTCTCTTGCACTCCGAGTCTGGACAGCGGGCTCATCTTGTGACGTCATCATTCCTCATCATCTGGCAAAGCATAGGGCTGGGTCTCTAGTTTTCTGTGCATTATTTCAGTGTCTTTCCTTACAGGTGCAAAGCATTACTCGGCCCAAATGCACTTTACATGGAACGTATGTGCACCACCAGCTGGCCCTGTGTGGGAGGATTGCTGCATGCATGCCTGGAACCAGAAATCCCTCTCTTTTGGTCTAGTGATTCCAACAAACCTTAATGGTCTAAAAGGAGGGACCTTAAACGAATTCCAAAAAGGGTGACCAGGAAGGGGTCTTTGGAGCGGGCCAGGTCGTGTGGCAGAAGGCACAAAGAGGTGCTGGCAAATGGGGTTTCCCAATCGATGTGTACAAGGATGGAGGGGACGCCTGGAGGTGGCAGGGATACCATTCTTTCAGGGATGAGCTGCTGACGAGAAGGGTCCACTGCTTCCCAGGTGATGCGTCACATGGGGGGGGCCGGGGACAGTAGGCAAGGGGCCCATAGTACTTTCTGTGTGTGTCAGAAGGAAGAGAGATGGGTGTGTGGTGAGATGGCACAACACAAAGTGTGCGGCCTGTTTGGTGGTGACCAGCTGTAATTTCGATTGTGGCACATGGAATACTGAGTCCATGGCACTTCTGCATGTTACGCGTGAGTGGTCAGTGTGGTGGGCCGGCACAAAGATGTGCCAGTAGTGCTGGGGGGAGAAAGAGAGACTACCTAACCTCACCCCCTCCCCTAATGTGGCGCATGGAAGAACGGGGGAGGGGTGAGCATGGAGATGAGGTATTTGTGAGTGCAATCAGATCTCTTAAGCAGCACAGTGCAGGTGTATGGACCTTAATGGTTACACATGTGAGCTCTAGTTGTGGCCCTGGATCACCTCTGGACCTGGACTGGGTGGGTGCTGCACTTTCCGGGCCTTAGCTCTGGAGTTACACCGAGAACACCAAATGCACTCACCATTACACAGACATTAGCTATGACTCATTGGTTGCCATCCCCCTCTCACACTTGGGAGCACATGTCAAGTGACATTATCAACAGATGCCAGGTCCCTGAGAACACGTGGCAAGTCACATTATCAACAGATGCTAGGCCCCTGGGGCCCCTGAGAGCAAATGGCAAGTGGCATTAGCAACAGATGCTAGGACCATGGGGCCCCTGAGAGCAAATGGCAAGTGGCATTAGCAACAGAGGCCAGGTCCATGAGTGCTCAGGACAAGTGACATTATCAACAGATGCCAGGTCCCTGAGAACACGTGACAGGTGACATTATCAACAGATGCCAGGTCCCTGAGAACACGTGACAAGTGACATTATCAACAGGTGCTAGGCCCCTGAGAGCAAATGACAAGTGACATTATCAACAGATGCCAGGCCCCTGGGAGCACATGTCAAGTGACATTATCAACAGCTGTCAGGCATGCTGCAGTTCTTGGCCCATACAAGTAGATTGGAATTGATAACTAAGCCAGGGTGCTATTGTGGTAGGACACGCCGTGGAAACTCAAATATGGGACTCAGTATAAATGTTCTGCATTAAAAAAACAGAGATGTTAAAAATAATTTCACCAGCTGTGAACTGTTCCCGCCCAGACCAGGGCACTATCAGTTGTGTTTCCTCCTTACTAAGCATCTGGGTACGTTTCGCGGCTTGAAGATGAATCTCATTGATGTCTGTTGGGGATTTTTTGGAGCGTGGCCTGAACTTTGCAGTCAACCGTCTGGCTTAAAGGTTAGTCGGAGACACATAAGGAAGCCATCTTTCCAGTTCGGACCACAACAGGCCCTGCAATTACAGTACAAATGAGGGGCCACGTTGGAGACCTCAGAGCTCCCATAAGTCCTGCGAGCACTGTTCCATCCGCTCGACGTGGAACAGGATCAGCGTTCCCAGGAAGCACGCCACCACCATGATGAGCAACTGCCATGGGAGGAGCAGAGAGCCGCTGTACACGAAAGCCGTCGCCGCCGAGAGAGACTGAAAGAGATATGGAACCGGTCAGATATCAAGGAAGGCCCTCTGCCACAACCTGCCTGTCGGAAGATGCGGAAGAACTGGCCTGACACCCCTGGAGATAGAGCACGCCTCACTCCTCCAATGACCTTCCATAAACTCATGTCATATCACCTAGCAGTTTAGTTCCTATTCTGTCCAGATTGCAAAACCTAAACAATGAAACTGGCCAAGATTTTAAGTTCCAACCCCCAGTTTATACACATCCCTTCACTGGTGCTTGAGGAAAAGACTTAGTGGTCACCTGAGCCTACCCGCTGGACATCTGAGGCATCATGTAATCATAGGGAAATAGCAACCAATGTAACACACATGTCATTTCCATGTGATTTCTTCTTTCAGAATTCCCTTGTTTGGTGAATTTGCCTTCTCAATTTGGTCGGCTCTTGGGCTTTTTTTGGTGAGCAAAAGTCAAATGGCAAATGTACCAAAGGTAGAATTCAGAAAGTGAATTTTACCAACTCGCTACATGAAAGGATTTGATGTTCCCTTTGGCTGTACATGTTTAAGGTGTGAATTAAAAAGTACATTTAACAAAGAATAATGATTAAAAACGTTTGCAAACCCAAAATATTTCCATTTGGCCTTGGATCATCGAGCTGCAGTCAGCGATACCACAAAACCTCCAGGAGCTCATGTTCAATGGGTGCGTTACGTTAATGGAGAGCATTGTGTAAATATTTTACGCCTTCCATTAACGTTACCCTCCCATTTTCATTTATTTGTATGGCGGAGAGCAGGAGTGGAATGCACCTTTAATTTCCGCCACCTCCTAGGTCCCTATGGGGTCTGCCAGATTTACGCACCAGCATAAAGCAGGCAGACCCCTCAGGGATCTATTGTAATTGCTATTATACAATTGTGAGCGCTGCTTGATGCAAATCAGGCATGGTCCCAACCCAAAAAGTGGCAGTCCAGCCGGAAAGGGCTTTTCAGGCTGAAGAACTATGGCTTGGAAGGACGCCCAGAACAATTACCAGAGCTGCAGATTAATTCTAAACTTTCCAGCCATTGCCTCTTTTGTTTTGCTGAATGTTCAATTTCTTTGGACTATCATGGTCAGATTGGAGACAAGTATTGCTTCTGTTCTATTAAGCTACAACGCGACTATACTTGTCTGTTTCCCATAACAATTTATTGGATTGAATAGGGGACAACTTTTTTACCTCGCAGGAGATACTGAATGTTCAGTCTTGCCTGGATGAGTGCCCTTGTTTTTCTGTTTTTTCTTTTTCTTTTTGGTTTTTTCTTTTTGAATATTTTTTCCTTTTTGTTTTTTCTAGTTAATTCAAACTACCATTATAATTTTTCCAGTGTATTTATTCCAATAGGTTAGGAATATTATCAAGCTAATATGCACTTTAATAGGAAATGTGGAGTATTGATGGTATGTTTTTATGCTGCTTTTATTGTAATTTCAGCACTATGTATGATATAATTGAATATGTGTCTATTAAAGATTGATGAAATTCTACTTTCCTTGACCTGATCTATCCCCCGACTTGACTCCTGTGCTTGTTGCAGTTTATCCCGGCGATTTGTTCTCCGGTTGCATACATGTGAACCCCTCTTCCCTCTTGGTACATATTAGAATGTTCAATTTCTGACACGAACTCTAGCGTATAAGAGCATTTTTATTTGCTCCTATAATGTAACCATATGTTTTAAAGCATTTGATGTCGTGGTGTTTGGAGAGTTTGAGCAGGCAACATTCTATTTCCTGAATTCGGTTAACAGTACTTTTTTAGATGACCGCATCCTGCTCTCGACCACAGACGACTTGCTAATTGTGTGGCTGAATTTTAAATTAAATTATTCACTGTTAACTATTGACAGCTAGAGTCTGCCAATACTTTTTTCACCTCTGTCCCATGTTATCAGGAAGCCGTTCATATACTACAGTGTTGGAATCTGAATGCAGTGCATTTAATTATTTGAATTTGTGTCTAGCGCTGGCACTACCCAGAGGGTTTCGGAGCACCTTACATGGTTCAAGTATTAAAAAGGTGGGAGATAAAAAAGAAGTTGAAAAATGTTTTCAGGAATGGACAGGGAGATTAGGATAGACAAGTGATAGCAGTGGAGGAGAGCAGGGTGATGTGTGGGGAAACAGGTCTGTTTTGAGGCTATTGCACCCCTCAGATCTAAGTGTAAAGGGGTGGCCTTTCCTTGAAGCCACTCTGTCTGCCCTCCTCGGCACATAGCAGCCACTGGAGAAAGTCCCCAATGATGTGGGAGGCGGCGAGGCTTCCAGCATTACACACATTTTGGGAAGATCTGGAGAAAGTAGAGGTGCCTAACGAGCAGTAAAGAAATTGTCCAATAGAAATGCAGCATCACAAAGAATTCTCACATTTGTGACACATCTCTATCCCACCAGTGACTGCTCACTATTACGTGGCAATCAATAAGAGAGTGTGCAGCATGCAATTACAGTCATACTGGAAAGGAAACATCAGTAACCTCCCACAGCACATTTTAAATTGAATTTGGGGTTAGTAAGGCAGTGTGTATTTGAAAATCTCAGAATTTTATTGGGGACATCTGAATTGCATTTTAAGATATTTTAGTGTTTTTTGAGTGTTTTTTGGAAAAGGCATTTATGAGTTAGCATAGCCTCCATTGTCATACCGTCTTCAAGAAGGATTCCCTGGCGGCTGTGGAGCCGATGGCAGCTTCGCCACCATTAGAATGTTCCACTTTTGTTTGTTACTTCCTGTTGTTTTGCTCTAGTCTTTCTGTCCTCCGGTTTCTTGCTTCTGTATTTAACCACGCCCCTTTGTCTTGGCCGGCACATTGCAACTCTTTTACATTATGCTCCGGTACCTGCTCTGTGCTTTCCACTGGCTTTGCCAAGTATCGTTGTTTACCAGTCCCAGCCCGGTGCCTTTTTCTTCCCTGTTAAATTTAGTTAATAGTATTGTTCCATTCTAGCCCTCTGGTTCGACCTCCTCCATTCTAGCCTTTCTTTGCCTTCTCACTTTCTTTCTCCGTTTACCTACGCTCCCAGCTGAGTCTATCCTCTTCCTTACGGCTCCTCTGCCCCTCTTTTTCTCTCTGATACTCACTTTCGGCCGTTTCTCGGCTTTCCGTCTCTTACCTGTTCTTCTTTCTTCCTTTTGAGTCCGCTACCTCTGGCTGCCTTCATTTGCCCCGTAGCGATACTGGTTTCCTTGTCCACGGGATTCCAGCCTTGCCAGGATTCTACATAGTCCGCTTTTGACTCCTCGCATCACGTGACCAGGAGTCCTATTACCAGTTCCATCAATCTACCTGGAGTTAAACTTACCTGGAGTTTCTGCACATCTACTCTGCAATCAAGACCCAACATCCTTGAGAGGTTTTTTTAAGTTTCCGCTTTTTTCCTCTCTGCTCGGTCTCTTCGGGAAGGGGCCCTTTGCTTTCCTATTCTATCAGGGGGACAGGGTGGCTTCTAACTGCGGAAGACCATACCTCTTCACAAAAAAAAGACTACAAGGAGAAAGGGGCGAAGACGCAAGTCCTCGTCAGAAGAGTCAGGTGAGGAGGAATGGGTTCAGGAACAAAGCAGTTCTGATTCTGAGAAGTCTTGTGTTAAGTTTGACAGTTTGCAACGCCCAAGTAAAACTACAATGGCTACGACTGAACAGGTCCAGGAACTGCTCACTGCTGTTAATAAGCTCACTCAGGAACTCCAGACCGCTAAAGCTGAGAATGTTGTTCTGAAACAACGGGTGGACAGTCAAGAAAGAGCACGCACTGAACTTCGCCCTATGTCTTTAGCCTCTGGTAAATACGATGGCTCCCCTCACAAGTTCAAGGAATTTATGGAGACATGTATCATACACTTCACATTCCGACCCCAAACGTGTGCCTCAGATAACACCAGCATAGGGTTCCTGATCTCTAATCTCACTGGGAACGCCTTAGCTTGGGCCACACCACTAGTTACTAGTGCCAGTCCGCTGCTACAGGACTACAGTGGATTTACCGCCCAGTTCAAAGAAACTTTTGAGAGACAAGAAATTGCCTTGGTTGCCAGCGAACAGTTGCTTGATATTATCCGTCAGGGTAACACCGACCTACTATCCTACATATCTCTTTTCAAATAAGTCGCTGCAGAGACCGGATGGCAAGAGACAGCCCAATATACCATATTCCGGCAGGGTCTCAGGGAAGAGTTAAAGGACGAATTGGCACAGGTACCCAGACCTACAACCTTGTCAGAACTATGGTCAACATTTCTTCATTTGGATTTCCGCCTTTCTGAGAGATGTTCTGAACGACAAAAAGGCTGAGTCCTTTCGACATCCTCAGAACCCTGCTTACCCACTTCCTCCTCATTTCATCAAACCAAAGAAGAACCCATGCAGATTGGAAACACTCCACTCGGGGGCCCCTTACTCCCGATGAACGAAAGAGAAGGAAAGACAATAATCTATGTTTATATTGTGGTTCGGATCAACACCTCCTGAGAGACTGTTCTCAAGTTCCACCACGGCGGTCGGGAAACGCACTCCTCGGAACTAGTAGGGACAAGTTACCGAGGGGTATTTCCTGGTCCCTAGGTTTCGATGTCAATGACTTCCGTCACATCCACTGAAGATAATCGCCTTATGGTTTTGGCCATTCAACTAAGCCTTTGCCGAGAAACCTACGACGTCTTGGCACTATTGGATTGTGGAGCGGAAGGGTCCTTTATGGACATCATGTGGGCTAATAAGACCGGTATCGAACGTCTAGAGAAGGATGAAGACCAAAAGGTGGAAGAGGTAGACGGTAAGCCCTTAAACTCCGGTCTTATCACCCACACCACACCTCCAATGACTATGAAGTTGTTACAACATACTGAAACAATCCAATTCATCTTATTAGAGCTGCCCACTTTCCAGTGATTTTAGGTGTTTCCTCGTTACGCAAACACAACCCTTCAATAAACTGGAAGAATAATCAAATGTCCTTCTCTTCCGACTATTGCCTCAAGACATGCCAACCTGAGACCAACTACACCACCATCCAAGCTGTTTCTGATTCCACTGCAGCTTCCAATACATTGGGAATACATATCATTCCTATTGACCTTGACCAGTACAGTGATGTCTTCCAGGACAAAGAACCACAATAGTTACCTCCACACAGACCCGAAGACTGCGCCATTGACCTGGTTCCAGAAGCCATGGTGCCTTTTGGGTGCATGTTCTCACTCTCTCTAAAGGAAAAGGACGTGCTCAGGAAATACTTAGACTCCAACTTGCAAAACGGCCTTATCCAACCATCATGTTCCCCAGCTGGGGCATCTTTGTTCTTCGTTCCAAAGAAGGACACTAGCGAGCTAAAACCTTGCATCGATTTCCGGGGTTTGAATAGAGTTACCATCAGAGACTGGTGTCCAAAGCATTGATCAAGATGTACTAGAAGCAGTTCAGGGGGCCAGGATATTCTCCAAAATCGATCTACGAAGAGCATACCATCTTCTACGCATTCGGTCTGGGGACGAGTGGAAGACCGCATTCAGGACCCCATTTGGACACTTTGAGTACCGAGTGATGCCCTTCGGACTGGTTAACGCCCCGTCCGTGTTTCAACGGTTTATGGACCATATCTTCTCTGATCTGTTGTTTCAATGTGCCATCATCTACCTGGATGATATCATGGTGTTCTCTAAATCCCCAGAACTACATTCACAACACCTACATCAAGTCATACAAAGACTGAAAGTTAATCACTTGAAAGCTAACCCAGACAAATGTGTATTCCAAGTCTCCACGGTTCCATACCTTGGGTTTATTTTGTCAGCTGAAGGTATCCAAATGGACCATCGCAAGATAGAAGCCATCTTACATTGGCCAAGCCCTGATTCAGTAAAAGTAGTCCAGAGATTCTTGGGACTGGCCAATTTCTACCGCAAGTTCATTTCAGATTTCTCTTACAAGGTTCTGCCCATCACCAGCTTGTTAAAAAATCTGCTTCTCCTTTTGTATGGTCTGACAAAGCTGACACAGCGTTTCAACATCTTAAAGAAGCTTTTTTTTTCAGCCCTGGTGTTATATCAACCGGATCAAGGTCGACCATTTATTGTAGAGGCTGACGCCTCGGCTGCAGCTTTGGGAGCTGCACTATTACAAGAACATGAAGGTATTGAATACCCGGTGGCATACGTTTCCAAGACTTTGACCCTCGGTCAAACTCACTACTCAGTGATCGAAAAGGAGCTTCTGGCTATGAAAGTAGCATGCGAAGAATGGTAACATCTCCTGCAAGGGGCTGTACACTCTTTTGAGTTAAGAACAGACCACAAGAACCTCAAAGTGGTACAAAACATGGAGTGTATCAATTTGCGTCAGGCCCGATGTGCCCATTTTTTCTCCCAGTACAATTTCGTCTTGACATACTTACCCGGTACAAAAAACCTGCTTGCAGACACTCTTTCCAGAAGACCCTCTCTGAGTTATCACCCAGAGCATCAACCGAGTCTCATGTTACCCCAAAAGAAGGTGATATGTACCGTGAACTCTTTTCTGGAAGGGGTACGCAGAGCCACTAGTAACCTAACAATACCTCCTTCAGCTAAACCATCAGAGGACCTCATTTTGCGAGAAGGGTTGTATTTCTTCAAACAACGTTTGTATCTACCAGACCCCAACTCCAGACGAAGTGTCTTAAAATGGTGTCATGATGATCCGGTGGCAGGACATAGGGGAGTTAAAAACACTTTCAAACTACTCAGACGTCAGTTTTGGTGGCCTGGGATGGAGAAAGAAGTCAATAACTATGTTTTGTCCTGCCCGATCTACTGTAGGTCGAAATACAGCACTCCGAAACCTGTAGGGTATCCTCAATGAGAAAACCCACCAAGAAGACCCTGGAGTGTAATTTAGACCGATTTTATTGTTGATCTACCTCCTTCGGAGGGTTGTTCATGTATAATGGTAACAGTGGATAGTTTTACCAAAATGGCACATTTCACTCCATTGGCTGCACTGCCTACCGCCGTCGAAATGGCTTCCGTCTTCGCCAAGGATATGTTCCGGTTACATGGTATACCGGACAAGATCATTTCGGACAGAGGAACTCAGTACACCTCACGTTTCTGGAAGGAACTCTGTGAAAGATTGGGCATCGAAAGAGCTATGTCTTCAGGATTCCATCCACAGACTAATGGCCAAACGGAACAGATCAACGCCTCGTTGGAGCAATATCTTCGTTGTTTTGTCAACTACCAACAAGACAACTGGGTGGCATTATTGTCTACTGCAGCATTTGCCTATAATAACTCTACTCGTAGTGCCACCAAGCTTAGCCCTTTTTTTTGTTCTTATGGCTTTCATCCTAGTTTCATATCAACAATTCCTTTTCCTCCTGCTGATACTCCTTCCGTCGATGCCATGCTTACCAAGATCTCTGAGGCTCATAAGATCGCCTATGAAAGTCTGCAAGCCAGCAAACTTCGTTACAGCTCGCATAGTAACCTACAGCGCCTTCCTTCTCCCCTATGGCAGAAAGGTACCAAAGTCTGGTTATCCACTAAATATCTTCCCCGATGGTTGCATCCCTCCAAACTTACCCCACTTTATCTGGGTCCGTTTACCATCCTCGACAGGATTAATCCAGTGGCCTATCGGCTCCAGTTACCAAAATATATGAAACGTATTCATCCAGTGTTTCATACATCCCTGTTAAAAGAATACCGGGAAGACCTGTACCACCGCAACATACCGCGAAGACCTGCACCCGATGACTTAACTCCTGAGGAGTATGAGGTTGCTGCCATCTGGGATTCCCGGTATAAAAGAGGTAGACTGGAGTATCTGGTTCATTGGAAGGGGTATTCCCAGTCAGATTATTAATGGGAACCAGTTTTGCACATTCATGCACCCAGCCTTGTACAAACGTTTCATCGGCTTCACCCTGGTAAGCCAGGTGGTGTGTCCCTCTGGAGGGGGCATACTGTCATAACGTCTTCAAGAAGGATTCCCTGGCAGTTGTGGAGCTGATGGCAGCTTCGCCACCATTAGAATGTTCCACTTTGTTACTTCCTGTTGTTTCGCTCTAGTCTTTCTGTCCTCCGGTTTCTTGCTTCTGTATTTAACCACGCCCCTTTGTCTTGGAAGGCGCGTTGCAACTCTTTTGCATTACGCTCCAGTACCTGCTCTGTGCTTTCCACTGGCTTTGCCAAGTATCGTTGTTTACCGGTCCCAGCCGGTGCCTTTTTCTTCCCTGTTATATTTAGTTAATAGTATTGTTCCATTCTAGCCCTCTGGTTCATCCTCCTCCATTCTAGCCTTTCTTTTCCTTCTCGCTTTCTTTCTCCATTTACCTATGCTCCCAGCCGAGTCTATCCTCTTCCTTACAGCTCCTCTGCCCCTCCCACTTTTCCTCTCTGTCACTCGCTTTCGGCCGTTTCTCGGCTTTCCGTCTCTTACCTGTTCTTCTTTCTTCCTTTTTTGTCCGCTACCTCTGGCTGCCTTCATTCGCCCCGTAGCGATACTGGTTTCCTTGTCCATGGGATTCCAGCCTTGCCGGAATTCTACACAGTCCACTTTCGACACCTCGCATCACGTGACCAGGAGTCCTATTACCAGTTCCATTAACCTACCTGGAGTTAAACTTACCGGGAGTTTCTGCACATCTACTCTGCAATCAAGACCCAACATCCTTGAGAGGTTTTTTTAAGCTTCCGCTTTTTTCCTCTCTGCTCGGTCTCTTCGGGAAGGAGCCCTTTGCTTTCCTGTTCTATCAGGGGGGCAGGGTGGCTTCTAACCGCGAAAGGCCATACCTCTTCACAAAAAAGAAGGCTACAAGGAGAAAGGGGCGAAGACGCAAGTCCTCATCAGAAGATTCAGGTGAGGAGGAATGGGTTCAGGAACAAAGCAGTTCTGATTCTGAGAAGTCTTGTGTTAAGTTTGACATTGTTATAGACTTGATGGTCGTGCAGAGTAAGGATACCTCCGTCCCCAAGTAACGCACAGGCAACACCAGTAATACTGCCTGTGCGGTCCTTGAGGCCACAGGTGAAGTAGTTCGTAGACCTGGATTCAGGAACCGCCGGAAATGGACCCCCCGATCGCTGCAAGGCAATGGGTTAAAGGTAAGCAAGGCAATGGGTTACAGGTAAGCACAGACAACCTGACAGGAATATAACAGCAGGGTATGATCCTACTTGGCTTACCTATGTGTCAAAGGTGTAACAACAGCGGGCGTTGGGGACCCCAAAAGGCGGAGGGTAGATGGCATGTAAGCAGGCAAACAACCGCCCAGCGTGAGGTCAGAGGCCAGGAGTCCAGGAGCAAAGACGAAATCCGTAAGACAAAACCAGGGACAGTCCAAAGGTCAGACAGCAGTTTCAACAGTTCCAAGGCGTGGTATCAAGAGGCAGAGGACACGGGGAAATCCAAAAGTAGAAGGGTGGTCCGGCAACTGGTAATCCAAAGATAAACACAAGGGCAAGGCAGAGGCAGTCCGTGGTACAAAAACGTGGTCGAGTGTATCCGTAGAGTAAGGCAAAAAATGAGCGTCGCAGAATCCCGTTGGAAAACAGCTGTGAAGCGACGCTCATTGATTTCAGGACGCTTTTATCCAGCAGGACGTATCACGTGATGCGGAAGCAGTGGAGAGTCACGTGACACGTGACGGGCGGATCTTCCTAAGTCCATTCAGGGCACCTCGGTAACCTGGGAGCCTCCAACGCAACTGCCAGGAGCGGGAAGGAAGGTAAGTGCCAGGTGTATGAGAAAACCCCTGGGACTGATGCCCGAATGGGCGCCTGATCGTGCGTGCACTTGTGTATATGGGTGAGCGAGTGGGATGGCAGGAGGACGAGGGTGGGGGCGTGGCCAACTCGGAAGTGCTGGTAGGTGCAGGAGTCGTAACAGAGTCCCCCCTCAAAGGCCCACGACCCCGTGGGCAAGCAGGGCAGTCCCTATGAAACTGGGCAACCAGGAGAGGGGCATGGACGTCAGAGGAGGGAACCCAGGAGCGATCTTCAGGGCCATAACCCACCCAGTCAACGAGGTACTGAAGGCGACCCCTGTGAAAACGAGAACCCAAAATGGCACTGACCTCGAACTCATCAGGGGCGGACAGTGACACGGGAGCAGGAGGCGCAGCGATACGAGTAGGGGCAAGATAAGGCTTGAGAAGGGAAGTGTGAAAAACAGGGTGGAGACGCCAGGCAGAAGGGACCCCAAGACGAAAAGCAACAGGGTTCAGGACGTGAGTGACCCTATAGGGACCAACAAAGCGTGGTAACAGCTTGCGACAACCAGGGATGCGTAGATGTCGGGTCGATAGCCATACCCGATCACCCACATGATATACAGGGGCCGCAGCCCGCTTCCTGTCAGCCTTCGATTTCATGACCACTTGCGCCTCATGAAGATGGACCAGGGTCTGGGCATGGACATCGGTCAGATCGCGGACACAGGCATTAGCCGCAGGAGTGGCAGAAGTGAGGTCAGGTAACGGGAGAGTGCGGGGATGCTGGCCGTACATAGAATAAAAGGGAGAAAAACCTGTGGCAGAATGTCTGGCATTATTGTATGCGAACTCAGCGAGATGAAGTAAGTTAACCCAGGAATCTTGATACTGGAGGGTCAAACAACGCAGGTATTGTTCCAGTGCTTGGTTTACTCTCTCCGTCTGCCCGTCGCTTTCTGGGTGATAGGCAGAAGAAAAGTGAGCAGCAATACCTAAGAGCCTGGTAAGGGCCCGCCAGAAGCAGGAAGTGAACTGTGACCCACGGTCTGATACCATAACCTGCGGAAGACCGAAAAGACAGAAAACGGTCTTAAAGAACAGGCGGGCAAGGGTCGGGGCTGAGGGAATGCCTGTACAGGGGATGAAGCGGGCCATTTTTGTGTAGGAATCGACTATGACCCATATTGTATCATAGCCCTGCCTGCGTGGTAAGTCAGTGATCAGATCCATGGAGATGGTATGCCAAGGCCTGGGTGGAACAGGTAGTGGTTGGAGTAACCCCAAAGGACGCCCTCTACGAGCCTTACATTGAGCACATACTGAGCAGGTGTTAACATAGTTAATCACGTCTCGTCTCATGGATGGCCACCAACACCAACGGTGCAGTAACTCAAGAGTGCGTTGCTGCCCGGGATGGCCATTGATAGCTGCGTCGTGGGACCAAGCAAGCGCCTGATTACGGGCGTCGATCGTGGGAAGGTACAATCTACCCTGAACAAATGGTAGCCCCTCTTGAATAATGATATCCCATTCATTAAGTGCGTGCGGATGTTGGGAAACCCATTGCCTGATGGTCGTAAGCATGGATGGGGATGGCGTGCATAGACATATGACATGGCCCTTTCCTAAAATCGTCTCTGAGAACAGAGGCAATGTTTCCCCACCAGGGGAACGAGAGAGGGCGTCAGCTTTGCCATGGATCGAACCTGGCCTGTACTTAACCACAAAGTCAAATGCAGCAAAGAACAGGTGCCAGCGCACCTGTCGGCTATTAGCACACTTGAGCGAGGCCAGGTCCTGGAGGTTCTTATGGTCTGTGTACACGATCGTCTGGTGCCTGGCTCCCATGAGGTGGTGCCGCCATGCCTGAAGGGCATCTTTTATGGCCAGGAGTTCCTTCTCAGTCACCGTGTAGTGGGATTCGGCTGTGGTGAATTTCCGCGAATGAAAGGCAACCGGATGTAAACAGCCCGTGGCAGGGCATGGTTGGGACAGCACGGCGCCTAGGGCAAACGACGAGGCATCTGCTTCTAGTATATACGGTAATTCTGGGTCGGGATGCTGTAATACGGGAGCTGATATAAATCTAGATTTGAGCGCGTCAAACGCCTCCTGGTGTATGGAGGTCCAGATGAAAGGGACAAGGGGGCTCGTCAATGCAGTCAAGGGAGATACAATGGAGGAAAAGCCTACTATGAACCGCCTATAGAAATTAGCAAAGCCGATAAATGACTGCAACTGTTTGGTGTTGCCGGGGATCGGCCATTCCATGACAGCGCGGACCTTGGATTGGTTCATCGATAGCCCCCCAGGAGAAATATGAAAACCCAGGAAGTCCACCTCTCTGACATGGAACGAGCACTTTTCGGGTTTAGCAAACAATGCGTTCTTCTTCAGTCGTGATAGGACTTCCCTGACATGAGTAACGTGGTCCTTCGACGAGGAAGAGAAAATCAGGATGTCGTCTAAGTAAGCCACCACATACGTGTCCAAGACATCGGAAAAAATATCATCGATGAAACGTTGGAACGTAGCAGGTGCATTACAAAGCCCAAAGGGCATAACAGTGTATTCGAACAACCCTTGTCGGGAACAAAACGCGGTTTTCCATTCGTCACCGCGCCGTATTCGGATTAGGTTATAAGCCCCTCTTAGGTCTAGTTTGGTATAGATTGTTGCCCTAGTCAGTCTATCCAGGAGCGTGGAGATAAGAGGGATGGGATATCGGTTCTTTATTGTGATGGAATTCAAGCGCCTGTAATCCACGCAAGGGCGCAAATCACCCTCCTTCTTTGGTACAAAGAATATCGGACTGGCAGCCGGAGAGCAGGAAGGCCGGATATGACCCAAACGCAAGGCCTGTTGTATATAGTCTTTTAGGGTTTGTTCCTCGGATGGTGATAACGAGTAAACCCTTCCCTTGGGTATAGGGGCTTCTGGGAGTAAATCGATAGGGCAATCATAGGGCCTATGCGGAGGCAGGCCTTCCGCTATGACTTTATCAAAAACCATGTGGTAATCTTGGTATTCCCTAGGAATGCCTGCCATAACGGCTCCCACGGTGTGTGCTGACATATCGTCGGGTGCCGTATTGCTGATATGAGAAGAAGCCATGGCGCCGAGAATGGAAGCAGGAGATAAGTGTGACTCCGGTTCCAATAGACAGAAATGTTGGCATTCCTCTGACTCAAACTGCACTTGCCCCGTACCCCAGTTGATTAACGGGTTATGGTGCTTTAACCAGGGTATACCTAGTATGACCCCGAACTGGGGCGTGGAAATGAGGTCAAACGACAAGTTTTCCTTGTGTACACCATGAATGACCACTTCCAAGGGCGCGGTTTGGTGTTTAATCGGGCCGGATGCTAGGGATGTGCCGTCAACAGCCTGTACCTGTTCGGGACGTGTCTTTTGGATCAGGGGTAGATTCAGTCGATGTGCTAGTGCAATGTCCATAAAACAACCCGTGGCTCCGGAGTCTATTACTATTTGAACAGCGTGTATGATGTCTCTGGTGGGCTTCAATAGCGCTTGCACTGTAACGGGTCTGATAGGACCAAACGTAGGGCCCGCGGGGGTCGTGAATGGGCTCGCCGGTGCCCCCGACATCATGGGCGAGCCTTCTGAAAACCCGGCGCCTTGTTTCTCGGTCGACGGGGGCATTCATTCACATAGTGTCCGTTTAGACCACAATAGAAACAAGCGTTGTTGGCTCTTCGACGTTCACGTTCTGACTGTGTTATAGGACTGCGGATCCCGCCTATTTGCATGGGCTCAGAACCAACGGAAGAGGGAGCTGGATGGGGCTGCCCAAACGAGGATTCTACCCTTCGTTCGGATTTGCGGGCGTCCACTTGTAGAGCAAGGTCTACAAGATCTGTGAAAACAGAAGGAAGGGCAGGAACCACTGAAAGGGCGTCCTTCATAGCACTACTGAGTCCTCGGTAAAACACGATCGCCTTCTTTTCCTCAGGCCAAGAGGTTTCAGCGGCAAGTTGGTTATACCGGGTGATATACTCGATCAATGAGTGTTTGCCCTGCGTAAGGTCCAGTAGTTCCAGGTCTCTTGCCTGGGCCTTGTAGCGGGTATCGAATACTTTAGCCATCTCCGTGATCAGAAGCTCGAAATCGTATAATAGGGGATGGTTGCCCTCTAAGAATGGATTAGCCCAAGTGGCCGCTATGCCTGATAAGTGTGATAAGAGAAAGGCGGCTTTCGTAACTGAATCGGGGAAGGCTTGGGGTCTACATAGGAAGTGGAGCCTGCATTGGTTTATAAAGGTGCGGTAGGACCGTGGGTCTCCCTGGAAACGTTCTGGGGCAGCAAGAGGAGAGGTGGTTGGGATTAGAACAGGGGCAGGAGCGGGAACAGGTGCGGCCTGGACTGGAGGGGTGGGATCCCTAAACTCGATGTCTGCAGGCAGGGGCTGTTGTGCGTTCTGTAGGAGGTCTAAACGGTGGTGTATGGCGGCTGTGGCTGTGGCCATGTCAGTCCTGAGGGCCGCTACGGCCTGCATTAAAGCGATCACGGGGTCCCCGGCGGAGGGATCCATACTCCGACGGCCAGAGGCTTCACAGTCTGTTATAGACTTGATGGTCGTGCAGAGTAAGGATACCTCCGTCCCCAAGTAACGCACAGGCAACACCAGTAATACTGCCTGTGCGGTCCTTGAGGCCACAGGTGAAGTAGTTCGTAGACCTGGATTCAGGAACCGCCGGAAATGGACCCCCCGATCGCTGCAAGGCAATGGGTTAAAGGTAAGCAAGGCAATGGGTTACAGGTAAGCACAGACAACCTGACAGGAATATAACAGCAGGGTATGATCCTACTTGGCTTACCTATGTGTCAAAGGTGTAACAACAGCGGGCGTTGGGGACCCCAAAAGGCGGAGGGTAGATGGCATGTAAGCAGGCAAACAACCGCCCAGCGTGAGGTCAGAGGCCAGGAGTCCAGGAGCAAAGACGAAATCCGTAAGACAAAACCAGGGACAGTCCAAAGGTCAGACAGCAGTTTCAACAGTTCCAAGGCGTGGTATCAAGAGGCAGAGGACACGGGGAAATCCAAAAGTAGAAGGGTGGTCCGGCAACTGGTAATCCAAAGATAAACACAAGGGCAAGGCAGAGGCAGTCCGTGGTACAAAAACGTGGTCGAGTGTATCCGTAGAGTAAGGCAAAAAATGAGCGTCGCAGAATCCCGTTGGAAAACAGCTGTGAAGCGACGCTCATTGATTTCAGGACGCTTTTATCCAGCAGGACGTTTCACGTGATGCGGAAGCAGTGGAGAGTCACGTGACACGTGACGGGCGGATCTTCCTAAGTCCATTCAGGGCACCTCGGTAACCTGGGAGCCTCCAACGCAACTGCCAGGAGCGGGAAGGAAGGTAAGTGCCAGGTGTATGAGAAAACCCCTGGGACTGATGCCCGAATGGGCGCCTGATCGTGCGTGCACTTGTGTATATGGGTGAGCGAGTGGGATGGCAGGAGGACGAGGGTGGGGGCGTGGCCAACTCGGAAGTGCTGGTAGGTGCAGGAGTCGTAACAGACATCCATGAAGAGATTTGGAGCCTTTATTGGTAGCCAATTTTCCAAGATATGCCAAAAATGGGGGCATTTACCACTGTTCTGGCTATTTTATTTTTCACTTGGAGTCGAGAAATTACTTTTTGTGTGCAGCATATTAAAGTGACATTGTGGTAATAGATGTTGAAGCTTATGATAGCTCTAGGTATAGGGCCCGGGAAAATCAGGTGTCTGCAGCCTTTGGCTTTCCAAATGTTTTGTACTACAACTCCCATCGCCCTAGCCAGCTTAGTCAATGGTGAGGACTCATGCAAGTTGTAGTTCAAAACATCTGGACAGCTATGGGTTGCAGACCCCTGGGTGGTTTTAAGCAATATATGGGCTAATTTTCTTAAACAAATACAGAAAGTTGCCGAACTAGTGATATAGTTCAGATGTGAAGACATTATACATTGTGGAAGAATGAAGACGCCAAGTGTTTCTTTCTATCTTAGTAAATATTGGCAAAGGTGTACAATCACTAGAGAAAAGTGAATGGAGACTGCTTTGCTTGTTAGCAATGGCTCAGGTAAAAACAACAGAAAGCTCTGTTTTCATACTATTTACACTCAAGCTGGTTGGGTTTATCCAGGTTTCTGATAGTAGTTAAGACTGATTATTTATTTTATTTATTTATTTGCATTTTTAAAGCGCTCACACAGCTAGTGGGCATCGAGGCACTGTTACAGGAATATGTCTCTTAGTTGCGAATTTATAACGCACTCAATAATCAGAGGTTTTTAAGCACAGACCCGGGGATCGAACATGAGTTGCTTCGTGTAGTCTTGTTTCGAAGGGAATCATGTTGCCGCTGAAATGGGGGCTTAGCATTGTTCACAGAGTTATTAAGGGTCTGTTTGAAATAGAGTTGGGTGTTATATGGATAGCAGTGAAACCCAAGATGAAGTATGAGGAGTACGTAGTGAAGTAATTTAAGATGAATTTATAAAAGCAAAAGAACGAGCAGACCCCTGTGGTACTCCACAGGACATTTGTCGCTTACTCGTGACACAGTCACAGACAGAAATGCAGCTGCTTAGATTCGATTGGCAAGATACTGTTCTAAGACTTTGCAGAGTAATCTAGTGCTCCCAAATGTGGAAAGATGCTGGCAAACCGAGTCTCACCAACCAAGTAGCCTGCCCAGAAGCCACAAAAGATTGTCCCTGTCTTCAATCTTTGCCAGTTGCATTCCAAATTGTGGCGGGTGTCTGAGTGTCAGTCAAAATGCTGTAGGTGAATTTTAACCAACTCGTGTAGTATTTTAGCGGAGAATGGAATATTGACCATTGGCCTGTAATTCATAAGATCAGGACCCAGAGTCTCATGCAGGCGATTTTTACAGGATCAAGGATGATGCCCTGAGAGAGGAGGTTATTGACGAATTGCGTGAGGAATGTTAAGGGGCCATGAAGACTTTCCTTCATTATATAAGTGGTGTAGAGGTATTGATGTCAGGAGGTGATGTTCATGTTCTCTGTAATCAGTCCCTGTAATGAAAAATGGTATTAAGGGAACTTCCTGAATAGGGAGGAGCACACAAGGAGGCTGGGGTATTATTGTGCATTAGGGGTTCTTTTTGAATATTAATACTTTCAACTCTGATTGTAGAGATTTTTTAATGGAATGTGTTGTGAACTGAATAGAGCCTGTCTGTCTCGGGAGGATAGTTCAGAAGCAACGTACTCGCATTGGAAGCAAGACGACACTGAGCAACACAGGTTCGATCCCCGGGTCTGCGCTTAGAAACCGCTGGGTATTAAGCGCGTTATAAATATCATATCATCATATCTGACGTAACAGGTTTTGAAGGAAGGGTCTATGTCTGACTTTGTTTAGGTGAATTAGTTGCTTGCTCTACTGGTAGTGCAAATAATGCCTCTATTCGATAATCATGACTTCTTTCTGTTGTTTTCTAATATACATCAAACACTTTTGTTATCAGTTGTGTTGGCTTCATGCCGAGGTTTTTGGACTTTCTTTAGTGTTATCAGCATAAGTCTCAGATCAAGTGTGTACCAGTGTTGTCTGGAAGATCAGAAGGACACGGACGCTGTAAAGACATTTTTACCATATAGTTTATTTTAAGTAAAATAAGGGTTCCCTTTCCCATGTCTATGGGGTGCTCCCTACCTATTTTACTAAGCAAGGTGCTCCATCTACTGTCCAAATCTAACCTTTTTGACCCACCACTTGTATAAGTAACTAAGGCTAGGAGAATGACCCCCTTCTCTTGGGTGCTTTGTTTATTCACACGGATTTTCTTTGATTATATTGTTCTACTCAATAGACCATATGTCAATAGTCTCTGCTTATCCTTTGGACTAAGTTCTGCAGTTCTTTTAGGGGACTGGTAGCTTCCTTGTCCTCTTACTTAGAGATGTGCTTTATTCAGCTCAAGCTCCTCCTCTCTCTCTCCTGTAGGAATCCAGACCCGGTGTATATGGTTCTCCTCTCAGGAACTTTGGTTACTCAACTCCCAATTATAGTTCACCTCTTCCTGGGGTGCTTTTTTATGTATAATATTTATCTTCTTGACCTCACAGGTCTTGATTACCCAAGTTTTTATCTTTGGTTTTTGACCTTTCTCTTTTCCCAAGGCAATAAGATTCCAACTCTATTTCTCTTGCACTCTGTTGTTTGTGTGTTTCTCTGTATATTATTAATATCGTTCGAATTCATCAGCTTATTTCCAATTCTTTTCCCACTAGTAATGGGATGAGTTTTGTTTAACTTATACTAAGTCCCTTTTAACTTTCCGATATTCCCATTCCCTGTGTTACCTTCTGTGTTCAGGGGCAACTTTGCTGGTGCTGTAAGACTGTGGACTCTCTCTCTGCTTCTTGGTAGATCAGCAGTTCCCTTTCTGCAATATCTTCTTCATATGCGACCCGCTCTCATCTTGTGGATAGAACTGTTGCCGGGACTTGCTTCGGGAGTTACTCCCTCCAGCTGTTGCTGTCAGCGTCATTGTGTGGCCCGGCTGCCGACCACGACTGCTGCGTGGTCACGCAACCACCAAACTCTCGGTCCCAACTTGTTTTGATTTCCTCTGTTCTTGCACACCAGTCTCCCAGTGTGTCTTTTTCTGTACTGGCGTTGTTCTGGCTTACTGCAACACCTCCACCTCCTTCCGTTCTGTTACGTAAAGGGGGCCTCGCCTGGTATACTTGGCTTTCTGCCCTCTCTCTGCTGTCTGCCTCCTCTCGCTGGTTCTTTGGTTTGGCATCCTCGGCACAGTCCATTGGAGACTCTGATTTAAAGGGATATCCTCAATTTCTTGTTGTTGATGAGATATAGGTCCACTTTATCTTCAGGAAAGTGACAATGTTGGTATCAGGTAATATTGTCCCCATATATATGGTTGCCATACATAATGTCACCGGGAAAAGGTCATGGCGACATTATATATGGTGAACAGCGGTGATAAGGCGGTGGCTACTGCTCCCTTTGAAAAAAATGGTTTTGGAGGTTGCGGGGGTGTACCGCGCATGTTCCATGCAATAATGTCCCTGCAAAAAACAGCAATTTTTCAGCAACTTTTGTGCCAGGTGACATTTTTGGGGGACATTATCACATGGAACCATAATGTTCTGGTGTATTTGGTAACTCCATATAAGTCATCACATGGAGGGCATCAGGGAGTTCCTGACTGGAACAGGAGTCCTTGTCCCCAAAGGGGGTGTCTCTCCCGGTGAGATCCGACTTGCCTTGACCCCTAGGCTTTGATCCCTAGGGATGGTGTTGTGGAGTGGGCTCACCTTCCTAGCCTCACAGATGGAGGCTCCCCCCTGGGCAGAAGGGACAAATTCCCTCAATTCGCCACAGTTGATGTGATATTTTCTGTGGTTTTTGGAACTTTTTAAACAGGAAACTGCATTCATAATCGCGCTAAGGACGTTTTTTTAGTACTCTACTTCTATCCATATCTGGATTTTGGAAGCATGCTCAAAGTATAAAATAGGGTTCAGTCTTTAAACCTTTGGCATGATAAGCACCAAAATTCATCGGGGGGAGGGGGTATATGGTAACCATTATGGGTAACACTCAGTTAGTACATATGGAAGAGCTATATGTAAAACATGGGGTCTGCCTATGTTTATATCTGCAGTTTCGCTCCTGAAGAAGGGGAAGACATCCCTGAAACACATTGAGCATCTTTGGTTGACATCTGAACTTTATGGGAAAAAAAATATTGGAAGAGAGAAAAAGGAATTACTAGGAGCGTTTCTGTTTTAAATGTTTTATATTCTGTTGATTCATTTAAATATTCTACTGGTTTAGCAGTTAAACGGTGTGCAGTGGATGGGCGCGTCTGTAGATTGCACACCATTGCACATAGTTAGTAACTGCTTCGTGTCAGTGCTGAAACTCCTCCACTGCACTCATACATGAATGTATGACTTTTTGATGTGAAAACATATATGTTTCTTGGTCTGCACTGTTGTATGTCAGTTTGATTTATGCCTCTTTTTCTTACCAGAAAGTGAAAACTGTTTTCCTAAATTCAAGATTTGATCGGTGTTTTTCAAGGCCTTCATCTGAGAGTTCTTTCTGCTCTAGCGCCCCTTTTTCTTCTTTTAATTCAATCACGTGTTGTTTTTACGTTTCAAGACCTTTCTTCCCATAGATGCTTAGAATTCGTAACGCCCTTCTGGAGCTGAGCATACAGTTTTCTTCCCAATGTACTCAATAGTTGTTCTCTAAACGTTTTATGTGAGGGAAATGTTAACATATGCACTTCTTAGCTTTCATCACACCTGAAAATAGGAGGGAAAATTCACAAAATTGCAACCGTTTTATGCCCACTGGCTTCTCTAATGCTTCAAAGTATTATTTTTGCAAAATGTTGGAACCTAAGATTGGTCTTGCTATCCACGTTCCATCTTCATTAGTCGCTTATTTGTCTCTTGAATTGAGACTCAGTCAGCGAGACACCGTGGAAGCTCCTCGAGCAGCTGCATACATCCTCCAGCCTCACAGAGCTCCACACTGAGCCTGGAGGGTCACTTACATGCAAACCAGTGTCCTGATCGCCCTGGGCAGAACTGCACTGCACTCCGTGTCTTTGAAATGGCTGTCCTCAAAACCTGCTGAGGACTGCTAACCTGTAACAGCCTCACCTGAACGCTTACAGAAGGTTTAGATTAAAAGGTTAATAGATTTTAAATACAGGCACGAGTAATGTTCCTGATACAATCTTTCTCAAACCGGTTTTCCTAGGTTAGCTTGTGTGTGCTAGTTTACGAAAAGCATTCTGTGTAATTTTCTTCCCGGCTGTGTGCCTTGCTTGACTGAGACACTTTTAATTAGTGTCCCCCACCCCCATTGCCCCTTAACATTTTATTATTATTATTATAATTAAGGTATTTATTGAGCACGGACCCAGCTTCAGGAGGCAATCAAGCACTTTACAAGTCATAGGGGGAAGAGTACACAGTGAGGAAATCATAGATTCAAGATAGCAGGGCGCCAACAACGGGGGGATGGAGGTGGGCAGAGGAGAGTGACAGGCAGTTCGGCATTAAGGGATCTACAAGCAATCTGGAGAGGAAACAGGGGAAGAGCCGATCGCCCCAGTCTCAGGTTAGGTGAGGAGTGGGGGGGTGTGGATTTAGGTGTTAGGGAGGAGCCATTGCTTGAAGAGGAGGTCCTTGAGCTCCTTCCTGAAATGTAGAAGCAAAGGCGCAAGTCTCGTGTTGAGTGGGAGGAGATTCCAGAGTCTGGGGGAGTAGACAGAGTAGGCCTTCTGGTTCTTTCCTTCTTGCACCTGCATAGTTGAAGTCTTACCTTACCATAAGGCTTTCTAAGAATGTTACCACTAAGAATCCATATACCCCTTCCTTCTCGCCCTATCTCCAACTTCAACGGAACTGCTGTGCTACCTTAAAGGTGTGCTTCACTGAGGAGCAGGTATGCTATTGAGAAGAGACACAAAGGGGGCTTTGGGCTCTTCCCTGCCTGCTCATGAAAACTGTATTGGTACCTAGCAATATAATTCCAAGCCTGATAGGCGCCACTTCTGAGCACGTTGGCATTACACAAGCCCTGCCATGGAAGGTGCCTCAAACGACGCAATGACACATCTGAACCATCGGCATGGAGCTGCACGAGACTTTCTACACCAGCACCTAATGGCAGCACAGTCCATTCGCAGAAGGTTTCTCAGCAAGTTGTAAGTTCCGTCATTTGACAAGGCTTGAATACTTACCTGCACAAACCTAAAGAGGAGGAAGATGGATGTTGTGTGTTCTGTGTAGAGCGAGCTCAGGAGACTGTAGAGCTGGGTGTTGAAACAGCCGTCTCCAAATCCCAGTAGCAGACTGCAGGCCATGGCGAGCCCAACACTGTAGAAAGAAAACAAGAAGGTGGCTGCAGTGCAGAATGGCACGGTCTGTTCTCTGTATAATGCCCTTTTAAGGTTTGGTCAACCAGAGGTTCCTAGAAGGAGGTGCTGATTTTAAAGACAGTAGGACACACTGGCTATAATGTGGAGAGCCAAGACCAGGAGATGACTATTCTATAGGATAGTGTTTCAAAAGCAAGTCTCATTAGTCACAAATTAGGCATGCATGACCTCTTGGCACTAGACACTAGATCTGTAGTCTTCCAAAATACCTGCATACAGGTCTCGGGAGGATGCTCACCTTTGCCATGGAGCCAACCTGCTTCTTGCAAGTTCAAATCCCGACAAAGCAGACTCAATCCTTTATCCTTTAAAGTCATTAAATTTACCACCATTAAGTTGGGTAGCAATATCAGGTATCACTTTCAAGAGGGAGGGATCCGCATGAAAAACGTAACACAACCTGGATTATTAGTATACGTACAAACCGAGGCGATTTCTTTCGCTGGATAGCGAGCAACTTTGCCATGGGACAGTTCTTTCCATTAACTGGTGTTTTGCTGTCGGAGGTTGAACCCTACAAAGTGGTTATGTATCCAGCCTGGTTAAATTGTATAAGTCAATACCCGGGATTATTGGTGGACGTTTTTAATGGAGTGGAGGCCTGTGCAGATACAGAGAAGACAAGGCTAAGATGGTAGCATTTGTTGTGTTGAAGCTTGGCGTCTGCACGGCTCGACGGCATCTGGGATTAGGAAAGCGTTCTCCACTTATGATCTGATTCTGTACAAGTGTGCAATACCAACAGTACCTAGTATCCAATGGGCAGTATCTAGTATTTAATGGGGAGTACAAAGTATTAAAAGGACAGCACCAGCTGTACCTGGGATTGAAGGCCGGCATGCTCCCGGTTCCGCTGCTGTCCGCTATCGGAGAATCGGCGGGTAGGTTGAGAAAGATCAGGTAGAAAGCCACCAGGTGCGCCAGGAGTCCCAGCAGCAGGCCAGAGGTGCGGCGAAAGCGGCTATTTTTACAAAGGAAGCCAAAGATTCCACCCCCTGTAGTGAGCGAGGGAAAAACAGAAGAGCAAAAAGAGGGTGAATCTGTTATTATTTTTCAAATAGAGAAATGGCGACACCAGAGCAGAGACAATGCTGTCCTAGGGTACAAGTAAAATTAATAAAAATGCAGTAGTTATCAGACTTAACCGTAAATATCCAATTGGAGGCCAAGGTGTGTTGACTTAATCCAATCAGTACTGGGACAGCTCGTATGATTGACACTTGTGTTGTGGTGTAGTCCACATGCAGCTGTCAGAGGGACACCCGACTGCAGTAAATGTTTAGGACTAAATCCTGATTCAGATCCTACATGACGAAGATGACTGAGTCTGTCTGCCCCCATGTTGACTCTGCACGTGAAGTGTCACTGGAAACACATTGTTTGCATTTGCCCAATGCCAGGTGCAGCTGTTGAATTTTTAAATTGGAGGGACCTAAGTAATTCCTGCAAATATACGGAAGCGACTGATCATAGTGAGGGAACTCAAACCAGTCAAGAAGGAGTTTGGGGGGGTACTCCCCCAAACCTTTTTTAGAATAATGGGTTAACGTTGTACACTTTGCAGCACACTTTCTGTCAAAACTGGATAAAAAGTCAACAGTTTGTGATCAGTTTGTTGGGCAACATGAAAAATCCAAGAGATGTCAAATTACCAACAGTGCATATGAACATTTTCCAACACATTTTCATGATGCCTCTGCCCACAATATATGCCAGTATAGAAAGAATGTTCATGCTGGCTGTGCACATATATGTCTATGCTAGCTGCAACATTATATGCCAGTGTGCCCATATAACAACATACTCATGCTTCCTCTGCCCATAATACCAGTGATGATACTATAAGAAAACATACTCCTGTTGGCTTTTCCTGTAAAAAATGCCATGCCACAGTAAGAAAATATGTCCAGACCAGCTGCACCAATGTAGGCCAGCATGGCCATGTAAGGACACTCATGTTGGCATTATTCACGATGCCAGTTAAAAAAAACATGCCACAGTAAGAAAACATGGCTGGACAAGCTGCCCCAATGTAGGCCAGAATGGCCACATAAGAACAAACATCATGTTTGCTTTACCATTGCCACAGGTACCAAAATCCCATGCCACAGTAAGAACATATGTCCAGAGTGAATGCTGCTGCACCAATGTAGACCTGCCAGTCCCCACCTCCTAATCAGAGGCCCACTTCGCAGCCCGGCACACATGCAAGCACATTCATTCATACTGCAAACACTCTCTTATTTATTTTTATTTACATAGACATTCAGCCAACAAAGGGTTTGCATAGTTACACATAAAAACTAAAAACGATCCAAGTTAAAAACAACTCACTTTTTAAAACTTCATAGCTAAAAAGACCTACTTGAAAATATGCCATCAGACAATTGACTAAGAATGTTCAAACATAAATCATAAAACTTCATCATATGATAAATTAAATTAACCTCATCTCCTTTTAAAAGTTTTTCCCATATTTCATAGACATGTTCAAGGTTGCAAGCGTTGTCATAGGCCGTGAGGTATTTCAATCTTAACTGATCTAAACTCTCACAATACCATGGAATGTGTTCCGCAGTCTCGAATTTTAAAATTCCACATAGATGAGACCATACGTTGGGCCTCATTATACCACATTTAGTACCAACTATTTCCAGTGTCCCAGACATGTTAAATTTAAACAGTAAATATGGCCTGGTCAATCTGCTGTCAGGGAAAGCTGACAGGTATTTAGGAATATCAGATAGTCCCAGTCAGTATTGTATAAATGTACCAGTGTTGCTCTTTGTGGCCAGGTATACCATGTCTCTTTCTTTACCCGCATCAGATATTACATGTTTCAATTGGCGTTTAATTCTAGCGTGTGCTTGGTATATCCAATCGTCTGCATTCTCTTTGGCCCAATGCGTATATGTGGTTCTAAGATATCCCAACACACAGAGTTTATCGCAATTCTCAATACTTCTAAATCCTCTCATTAATTCAACAATGGTGGTGTCGTTATCTAAAGTAAACAGTTTAGCACACAGCACTGTAACCTTGCATTCCAACATATCCCCTACAGGCATCATATTGCATACTAGCAATATAAATTCACACCAAAGTGCTTTAGGCATTCTGAACAATATTTTTAAGAATTTCCCTTCAAATCTGTTCAATTTGTGTTTACATTTTTCTCCCCATATTTCGGCACCATATAGGAGACAGGGAACAACTTTGGCAGAATATAGCAATAAAATGGTACTTAGAGAGCACCCACCTTGTGTGCAAATAAAGGGATTTAGTGCCATAGTGATGTACATGCACTTAGTTTTAGTCTCCGACCATTGTTGCTTCCAGGTCAACGTATAATCAACTACAATGCCCAAATATCTGTAATATTCCACCCTTTCAATAGTCTGTCCAGCGATGGTCCATTTCAGATTAGTACTACTTTGGGTCATTGTTATTCCTATAAAGGCAATTATTTTTGGCTTTCCGAGGTTAATTTTAAGCCCATTTTCATCTGCAAACGTTTCTAGTGCCATCGGTTTCAGCTGTAGTCCTTTGGGGGTATAGTCTAGCAGTAAAAGGACATCGGCATAACCAAACCGCCCCATTTTTAACGATCCGATTTTTATGTCATTAGATAGCCAAGCCGCCCCATTTTTAACTATCCGATTTTTATGTCATTAGATAGGGGAGCATTTAGAATTACTGCCAAGTCTGCCAAATATAAGTTAAACAGGGTGGCAGCCAATATGCAGCCCTGTCTAACTCCTCTACAGGTGGAGATCAAATCAGTAACTTTGCCCTCTCCATCCAGCCTCACTCTAACAAAGGTATTGGTATATAACAACCTAATCATGTTGAGCACCCCAGATGGAATACCCCACTGAATGAGTTTATTCCACAGCTTATTTCTGATAATGTTGTCAAAAGCGCACTAAAATCTATGAATGCTCCGTATACTGGGAGATGACGCCTATTCCGCGCATATTCTACGGATAATACCAGGGTGGTGACATCATGACCGGTAGAAGACTTTTTTCGAAAGCCAGATTGGTTGGGTGGAAGAACATGGTTTTCAGCGATCCATTGATTTAATTCCTGTAATAAAACTTTAGCAAAAACTTAAGCCGGGATGTCTAACATGGCTAGCATGCGATAGTTGGTTGGCACCTCCCAGCTGCTTTTTTATGAATTGGCAGAATGGAGCTCCATCTCCAAGTTTTAGGGACCTGACCATGCTTACCTATCCATTGAAATAAGAGATGTAGTCTGTGGGCATGTTGTACTTGAGAGAGCCTAAGTAACGTATTACAGGTGCCATCTGGTCCTACTGCCCTAGAGGTGGGAAGGGCTTTAATCATTAGTGTAAGATCACCAACAGTATGTTGCCCAATCCATTGGGCCTCAGTATTAGCACATGTCTCATCTACTGCATCTTGTGCTCCCAGGGTCTTGTCCACATGGAGTAACCAATCGTATTTATTCAAACATGCACCGAAACAACATACGCTCTCTCATTCACATGCACCCCCAAGCAACATACACCCTCTCATTCACACACACACACTCAGGGACACAAAGCTTCACATGCACGCATACACACATGCATTCATGTTTTTCACCTGCAGCCCCCGTCCAGACTCCAGACACCACTCAGCCTCATGCTGCCTCAGGCTACCACAACGGCCAACCGGCTCCCACACAGTATGTAGCAAGCAAGCAATGGCCCATGCAAGGCTGGAGACAAAAACACACCCAGCTTTTCATGGCTCTTTGGGCAGAGTGCTGGAGTACTGAACTGTCAAAGGGAAGCCATGTTCCCTTGTACAGTTAAACCAACCCAGGAGCTCTTCCCCAGCTGCTTGCTTTAGTTGAAGGCGGGCTCCCTTTTTTCAGTGGGTTGACTTTGGCTCGTTTATAATGGGTGATGGCTTAGTGCCACATCACTCATTATAGATGAGCCACCATTGCCCTGTGCCAGCAATAAGGGGTCTCTTTAAAAAACATTTGCAGGACCCCTTTTGATTGCCAGTCCATCCCTGCTTCATACCAAAGGGAAGACATTTGTACAGAAAATGGCGACCTCACACTGTGAATCTAAGCCACTTCCAATGCGCGTCCTTGATGGAGGTGAGGAAATATGTGTCCTGGAGGTCGGGAAACTCCAAAATTCCCTTTAAAATTACACCTTTTCCAACCTTTAAAAATGCTGTGTTAAGACTAAATCCATCCATGTACTATGAAACTGCTGTGATTGAAAAGGCCCGTCCATGCCCAGGAGAAGTCATTGTGCATTAGCAAAACCATGTCCATGTCTAGTTCCTGAATGACAGGCCCAGTCATCTTAGCTTTCAATCCTATTTCGAGTGATCGGACTGGTTCCGCCAGGGCGGGTGCTGCGGAACTAGGGATGAACTCATGAATCAACCCTGGAGCTTACTGTGTCCCTCTTTGGTATTCTAGTCTGAAAGCTCTAGTATAGAGTAAATCTATTATTGTCCAAATTGAGTTTCTTTTCTGTTTTCACTCCCCGATTTTTTTAAAAAAAGCCTCTTATTCTACAGTCTTCATTTCACTTCCTGATTGTACCTAAAATCTATAGCTACACCCCATATAAAAAACTGCATGCCAAATTATGAATTTCATCTGTTTTTATCAAAAAACGTTTGGTTAATTTCAGGCGGTAATGAGCATTTTTGCAAAGTTTTACATGTGTTATTTGTACTATCAATTGTTTTAAACCTTCCATTCAATTTCGAATTTTATGCTTTTGCTCAACCTGTTCCTTATGATTGCTAGCATCTTTCCAATGTTGCTCCAGTGAGGATTTGCTTTAGGGATTTTTGCACACATTCATTGTTTTCTTCAGCCATTTCCGAGTGTCATTTTAACATTGTATGGCTTTCAGATCCGATTTCTTCTCTTGTTTGGGGAGGGAAGGTTGGATTTGAATGTGGTTTCTTATTCCTCATTCCTGATTACCTGCTGCT
Source organism: Ambystoma mexicanum (assembly GCF_040938575.1). Classification (NCBI taxonomy): domain Eukaryota; kingdom Metazoa; phylum Chordata; class Amphibia; order Caudata; family Ambystomatidae; genus Ambystoma; species Ambystoma mexicanum. Next base: position 363,882,762 of record NC_090924.1, on the reverse strand, counting down.
TCCTTGTATCTATTTAGAATTGCTTATTTGTGGGTTGAAGAATATTGCAGGGGGAAATCCTAACTTGAGTGCAATCTCGCCTAAAATTCAAAAGTGTCTCTATTCTTTGGTGTTTTCTGTATTGCTAAAGGGTTCATTTAAGTGCATTGCCTACATTCCTATTGTAATATCATCACATTGGTGATTGCTGCCCCATATTAAAAAGTGTAGGATTTCTTTGAATTTTAAATACAGAAATAAATCTTGCCTTTACCAACCAGCCTGGTTCCTGGTCCATCGTGACCCGGGGTATTTGAAAAAGGGCTGTGATATGAGTGGTGTATCTCTCAAATATTGAATCCATATATATAACAAAAAAAGCATTTCAGTTGTGCGCTGCATACTAGGCTGAGACCAGGGTGTATCGCCCGGTTGAAATACTCAACAGATTCCTTTCAAGAACAGCGAGTCCTGTGTTTTGCCGGAGGTGAGGCTCAGGACCTGATCCGACCTTTAAATGATATTTCCCCTCCTTAAGGGCAGAATTTAATTCTAGCCCAGACAGGGTTTGCAGTAGCATTTCTCCAGTAAGGTAGAGGGTATGTCTACAGCAGGCTGAAATGATCTGCACTGTATCTACCATTCACAGGGACCAGCCTCCAGTAAGGTAAGGTAACTCAGTATTTAAATATAAGTAAGCACCTTTTGCAGAAATCTGTTTTGACCTGGAAGCCGCAGGTTTCAATTCCAATAATATAGCTTGCCATGTTAACGCAACTGCTGTGGAACAGTTCGTGCAACCGGTGGGTGCAGCTGCATAAGAGACCCATAGAGAGAGATATGGAACGACATAGATTGTGGGAAAGATGGACTGAGAGAGGAAGAGAAAGGAAAAATAGAGGGAGGGAGGTAAGTTAAGACAAGGAGAGAAAGAGGACGGGAGAAGGCGAGAGATAGCACTGTGGAGGGTAGGGGATGGGGTCAGGGTCAGTGGGAGAAGATCAGAGTGCAGGTAAGTGGGTTTGGGAAGAGAGGTGAAGAAGGAAGAAAGACAGAAGAAAGGATGGAGGGATGATAAGAAGGGAGGGACCAAGGGACATTGAGGAGTGTGAGTGGAGAGATGGAATGAGGAAAGAGAAGAGGAACAAAACTACTGCCATAGCATAATAACTGTACACCACACCACAAACCCCTGAGCAAGCACCTGAGAGGTGAATCACATTTAATCATGTCCTAAGAATAAAATGTATGTACCTTTTACTCATCACATGTGAATTATTGAGCTATAAAAACAGTACAAACTCACAGCAAAAGAGAAGCAAGAACAATAGTGTGGTAACATCCGTCTACCAATCTTCCCTTCCCATCTCCTGTTGCTTTTCTAGTACATCGATTCCCCTTTCTCCTTCCCCCCACCCTCCCCACCGAGTCACCTTACATCCACTCTTTATTACCACCACTCAAATGCAATACACATACACACACACCCACCATGCTTTCTTGGCCTGGATGGGAGAATCACGGATAGTGCCTTTTCTCCTCTGTGGGGGCTGATCGATGTGGCCCCCAGCCCTTATTGCATCTGTGCTTCAGTGTGCTCCAGCAATGCCTCCCTGAACGCTGTGGCTAGTCCCAACAGGCCTCTGGGTAGAGGGATGGGGGCCTGGCACCCTGCTGTGAAAGACAGATCCCTCCTTCTGCCAGAGTACTGCAGCATGGAATGGGGCATTTTATGTGGCTTAAAGAATGTCCCTTTGAAGCACAGGAATTGTATTTGGGCTGTATTTTCACAGCACATTGTTTATTGATTTGAGTGTGAGGTAGTCCTATCGTGAAGGAGAGAGAGAGAGGGTGGAACAGCAATTGTAAATATAGGCATATCTATCCTTACGCGGTTGTGCGCATTTGCAAACAATATCTGCTGCTTTGTATGGTGAATAAGAAGGCTCACTAGTATTTTATATGGAGCAACACTAGTCTATGTGACCATGAGTGTGGCTTTTTTGGGAATAGTGTAAACTGCAAGCTGAATCACTTCTAGGAGGAAATAACATTGGCAGGCAAGGCACAGGGAGATTGAATGATTTGTCCAGTATGACACAATTTGGTTATGTGTTAAAGCTAGAATTTGAGACTAGTCAGAAATGTAGACACTTGACCATGTATATTTCCATCTCAAGTTGGTACACGTATGCGGTGTGAAAACGTAAAATAATGCTTAATTTTATAGAGATGACTTTAAAAAGGCACAAGTCACACATACACCAGCTTGACAATGTGTAATAAATCATTGTAGAAACATGTTGATTAAAAAGAGTATGGAGTAATTTGTTTTGAATCCTAAATTGCACAGAGGGCACCACTTCTGTTTGCACTTCTGGGCAAAAGGGCCCTTGGCTTTAGTATTGTTTCCACCACGTAGTGGAAAAGTAAATAGCAAAACACACACATTAGGGTTAATTATTCAGTATATGTAAAATAACAAAATGTCACCCCCGTACTGAAAGTCGGCACCCATAATTCCCACACATAAAAACCGATGGTGTGCAGGGGCAATAATCAGGCGTCATCTGTGATCACTGTCCCAGTGTATTGATCGAAAAGCGAGACGTTAGTACCCATTTCAGTGGCAAACGACAGGCATCGTAACTTAAGTTAATGCCCACGTGGGAGCCCAGACAAAGGAAGTGGATTCCGATATGTCCTCGGTTGACAACTGCCCCTCCCGCAATAAGGCATTGCTGCTGAAACGATGTTGCATAATGAAACCCTTGGCATAACATATAATTTTAACTACACGACGGAGGCAAACATTATCCAACACTGCCCTCCAGTGTTCACAGTGCAGATTTATAAAGAGACGTTTTACCATCAAAGCTTGGCAGTGAAAGCAAAATGCACTTATCTACAGTTTCAAATGCTACAAACGGTCTATATCGTGACATATGTATTTTGTAAATGAACGAGAACACACTTTTTGCACACCGGCGAGGTTGGAAAATGGGCCATGGAGCCTGTATCCATTTCTTGTGTCCTTGCCACTGACCCCTCAGGCTTTTTGAACAGGCCATTTAGAAGGTTTAGATCATTTTAATCACGTCCACTCTGCTCGCTGTAGCTACTGAGCACGTTCCCTTTGCACGAACCGGATGATCTACGGGAGTTGTCTAATTCTGGGTTTTGGGAGTCAATGATGTATAAAACAGAATACATAGATGTTTGAACATTTTCACATCCAAAAAATCTAAAGAAGTGGGGTTCAGTTATAACATGAACTGTGGATCAATGTTTTGCTCTATTCATTTGAGAATATCTGCACAAGAAATGGTGTTAGTAATTCGTTTGGAGCACTTGCCCCCCCTTAAGTTTAATGTTGCCTTTGTAAGTCACCTATTTTAATTTGTTTTGTTTTCTCTGGCATCTGTCCCACTTTGTTACACCCTTATAAGCTGGCTCACCGCCTGTTCGCATCTTTTTGCTGTTGTACAGGCACCCTTCGTGGGAATGCCTCCGCCATCTGTAAATGTGATGTTCTAAATCCTTTCTGTTCTTCAAATAAATACAAATACAAAAAAAGCTATGAATAGGTTACATGATATGATATTTTATTGTATTTTTTGTTTATTCCTTATTTATATTTGCATCATTTATTACATGTTGTGGTTGTGCAACATACCACGTAACACATAGCATGGTAATAGTGTGAAGGAGGTGTGCAGAGGATAAAGGCCACATCTATATTTTTAAAACATTGAAATGTAGAGCACGAGACCAAAACCTTTGGATCTCCAGCTCTCTGACACTGCAGCTGCCGCCAGCCCTACTCTGACTAGTTAATGGTCAGGGATCATGGGAGTTGTAGTTCAAAAGATCTGGCGAGCCAAACGTTACAGCACCCTGACTTAAAGAATAGCAACAGACTTTTACAAACATGTTCATTCACCCCTAAAAACGAGTCCACCAATTTACGGCTGACGAGAGACATTTTACTAGGAAGCTCTCCAACAGTGTTTGCTTGTCAGAGTCAGGTCGCGGTTCTGTTGGTACAACGTGTCAGGCTCGACAACAAGGAGCATATTCAGAGGTCAGAGTTGATGAATGGGTTCCTTTGTGGTGAAACATAATGTTCAAACATCAGTACTACACACCCAGTCTGAAAAGTAAACACAATTGGGGAGATTCATTGTAAAGTCTCACCCCACAGAAACAATTTGTTTTTAGGGTGAACTCTCTAAGGGTCTTTAAGGGTAAACTGGTGATCACTTCAGTGTTTACATACATGCATCTGAGGGCCCCTTTAAAAGATTCTGTATAGGGATGTAGTGCAGTCAAATGTGGTCCATGAGAATGGTCTGAGCGAGGCCTTCTCAGATGGAGGAAGCTGTTCTTAAAGGAAGGCTTAAAGAAGTTGAGGGAAGTAAGTGGCTAGCTCGGGGAGGGTTGAGGGGGGAGGGGGGTTCTCGGTGTAGGTGGTTTCCAGACACAGCGGCCTGAGCCTTGCTGTGGCATAAAGTTATGGGGATGAGGAAGGGAACGTTTGACTTGGTGAAGCAAGGCTAAGCAGGTCATTTAGTATTTTGTAATTGCTGGTTCATTGACAAAGATGATTAGGCCGGTTACATGTAATTTCAACTAATTCAATCCCCCCTCAAAACCCCTGTTTCCCTATGCTTTTACAACGCCTCAATACCCTCCCCACCCGTTTTAACCACATACCCCACCCCATATACATTTTAAACTAAAAAGAATCTATATTTTTCGTTATAACATTTTCATTATTACAGCATTCTCTGTAATTTAATTGATTAAAATCACTGCATACCGATTAGGCCATCCTGTCATCTCTAGGAGCAGTTGCCACTCCAGTGCTTGCCACACCAAACTATGGTTTATCATATTGCGAGCCACCTAAGAAATCAGCGATCCGATAGGCCCTCTTATGGCATGGCCGTTTCATCATTGGTACCTTGGGCACAGATCCCTTTCAAGTTAGCCCTGTTGGCCATGGCCAGCAGCACACAAGGGACCTATCCGGGCCAGACATATTTTTACCTGAAATATATTTTCACCCAAAGCACTAATAAATTCAGTTCTTCGCGTGACAGTTTATTTAAGGGAAACCCTTCACGCTCAGTACATGGAGTTGCCTGTAAGTGAACAATCCTGGTTCAAATGTGTTGCTTTGCGGACGCCACAACCCATTTCTACATGGAGCTTCAGGTGACAACATTTTTAAGGAAAAAATGTATCCAGCCGGGGATAGGTCCCTGCGGCCAACGGGGGGAACCTAAAAGGGGCCAAGTTGCTGCACCAAAATGGCCATAGCAGAATCTCCTGCTTCGCCACAGATCAGTCAATCAGGCCAGCACTGGCTGCATGGCTCCGCCCAGAGGAGAAATAACCCTGCTGCAGGAGTGAATGGCCCAAGAGCACAGCACGAGCCTACAGGATCTGATACAAACTTTCATCTCAGAACAGGTTATCATGCCTTGTTCTTTCTGGAGAGGCGCGCCTGCTACCTTTTTTTTAAGGATCTGAAACAACTAGAGTGGTTTGTTTAGCATGGTATAAAAACGTATTATCATAACGTAACATATGTGCAGAGTTTTATATTGCAGTGAGATTGCTGCACAACAGTGGTCGCAGTGGGCGGGAACGGTTGGGAGCGGTGCTCCTCTACTTTTAAAGAAAAAGTTTTACCGATGCTATACTTCGAAGAAGTTGAAACCTGCACTTCGGTGCAGTGCACTGGGCATTACCTTAAACAGCAGGTGTGTTTGGGGGTTTGGATTGGCCGCGGTAGGGGGTGTGGTGATCAGTTTTGTTGGTGAAGGCCATCAGGGAAAATAGTTCCACTACTTCTTTTCGTACACTTCGTCCACTGCTGGCACACCATGGGGTTGGCTTGCAGGTTCCTTGGAGGTAGCGTTCCCCATTTCTGCGCGTAGGAAGAAGAAACCTTTTTGGATCGGGTCCTTGATAAAGGACTCGGTGCTGTATGGCAGGAGGTTCTTTGTTCAGTGGTTTGATGGTGTCACACAGTGGGCTATGGGATGTGTAGGAACCTGAAGGCAATTGAAACCAGAGAACTGTTGCGTAGGCTCGCTGAGCTATGGTCTTTCACGAAATAGTGGATGCCTGGATTTCTTGATGGTGGGAGCCAATTATGAGATTGGGAGGCTGAGAAGTCTGCCATGTGTAGCAACCAATGAGGTGACCTGAACACAGGGCAAATCTTGCATCATGGGCAGTGTCCACCCAGGTATTGCTCCAGATTTCCTCTACACACGCCGTACAGTCTGCAGGCTCACAGGCAAGCATCCCCATAAATGACTCCCTTCTTATCCCCTGATGGAAAGAGACCAGCTTCTCCGCACGGTTTAGCTGAGGGTGGTAGCTGAGGAGAGGAGCGAAGAATCCCTGATTTCCAAGATATTTAATCAATAGTTAAAGAAAATGATTTCTTTTGTAGCTGTCCTCATATGGAGGGATGTTGGCTAGGCTTTAAGTGGGCCAGGGCTAGGAAGGCCCAGGAAGGGTCAACATGAACCCCCAAGTGGGTGCTTTGCCTGGTTTCCGGAATAGGCTTCCACACATGCTAGTCAATGAAAAGATTATTGATAATACTGATATTCCCCAGTAGAGGCCGCCATCTGCTACAGGCATTTGGAGTTAATAGCATTTATTTTGTAATACCCTCAAGGGAATCTATAATAATAACACTTTGAGTTTTGCAACATATATGGAAGTCTTGTCATAGGAATAATTGAGTAAAACAAATACATAGGAATGATGGATTTCCTTCAAAAGAACAGAGGAATTGGAAACGTCATTGGCCTATTTTAATTTGAGTTATTTTAATTTGATTTCTATTTTATACTTAAATATGTTTATTGGTGTTGTTTTTGTGACTCTGCATTAGTCATATTATACTTAAAACATATTTCAAAATAGATGTCACCCCCTTTCATGCCAGGTATGAAAACGTGGCCACGTCTGTTAGACCACTCCTATCGCTACTTGCAATTCTGAGACCACACTAGACACTTCTCAAGCCCCACCACAAAATATTGTTTTATGACCCGTTAGGAACCCCTGACCTCATTCGATTTCTGGTCCGACTTAAAGCACTGGATTGAACAGGTCCTCGGCGGAGAGGATGGGAGGGAAGAGAAGCCTGTAACCGGCCCTGTTGTGGTAACTGGCCCTTCTACAAGCCTTCTAAACGGGGCGAGGGGGTGTTTAAGATAACTTCCTGCTCAGATGGAGTGACGACAGGTAATTAAACCATGTGATGTGAACCTATTGTCATCTGCACAACTATAAATGCACTGCACTTATGTAAAAATAATGGTATAGCTATGTACACATGGCAAGTTAAAGTAAGTGGTCTTATGTAGCACCCTTCCGCTAATTCTGTTGCCCTACGCATGGTTCTGTAAGAAAGGTGGGTGGGGGTGTTAGGAAGGTTACCAGACGCATGGGCATAATTATAGGGGGGACAGGGGGTTTTGTCCCCCCAACTTCTGTGGCATGCCTTTTTGTCCCCCCATCTTTTGGAGGGAGGGCAGGGGGGCCGCAATCATCAATTATGTAATTGGACAGTGCAAGTCTGGTTGGGGTGCTCAGCAAGGCTTGCACTGTCTCACAGAGATGCCTGGCAGCCGCGCTGCAACTCATTCAGGGCTGGGATGCCCTGCATGGGTCAGTCCCTCACCCTGTCTGACCAGACTCATCAGCAGTCGGGGTGCTGAACTGAGTACTGTAGGGCCTGGCGCCTGTGCTGTCACGCTAGGAGCAGCACTTTGGGGGCCAGTGGCACAGATCATCGCTTTCTGGCTTCGTGTTCGTGCAACACACAGACAGGAACTAGTAAGCTCATTCAGCTTCCGGGTTTCTGTCTGGCGCGTGAGTGCGAAGAGGTTAGGTCGGTGTGACATGAGACCTGGCCCGGGTGGCATTTGAAAGCAGAGCAGAGGTACTTAAAAAAAAATGATTTATTTTGTTTTTGCATGTTTGTCGGGGAGCTCTGTCCAAGCCCTATGAGGCAAAATACATTCAAACTTCCTAATCAGCATATGGATTGCACCAACAGAAGTGACTTCACAGAAAAGGACATGGCAAGGAGTATCATCAGTCTTTGATACTTGGAAGCACCATGGTAGTGACTTTAGAATAAGATGCCATCAATAAGCCAAGTGACAAATAACTTTTTGGTGCAAAATACCTAAATAGCACTATTGTTATATGTGAAGCAACTCTATAGTCATTAGGCTTTTCCATTTTAATAGCTCAATACATTAACATAAACTTTGAAGTGAATCAGAATCACTTTACAGAGCTGCAGTTAAGGCACAATGCACCTCATTACGAGTATGGAGTTAGCCTTGCTGCTTTTAGCGGCATGGCTCCCCCATACCGGGTACCGGGTCCGGGTTCCTGGAATGGGGAATTACTGGCCATTCTGACCTTGCAGGGCCCAGTAATTTCCTTTCCCGGGACCCGGACCCGGTACATCCCCATTCCCATTTGAGCCCCACAGGGCTCAATGGGAATGGGGAGGATGCTAACAACGGGCCTGTTAATGACGAGCCCGTTGTTAGCATCCTGGTCTGCTAGCGGGTCCCTCTAAGGACGCCTGGTTTTACCCGCAAGCAGACCTCGTAATGAGGCAGTAGAGGGTTTACGGCGCCGGAAGCCTTACCAGCGCCGTTAACCCTTTACAGCCTGGGTCGTAATGAGGCCCAATGTGATTAAATAATTTGCTCAGGATCACACACTTGGTTAAATGGTGAAACTGGGATGTGGACAATTTAAGCGACCCTGCGCATCTTTCCAGGCTTAGTTGATATAGATATTTATTAAGGTTTTGCTTTACATTTCATGTGCTTATTAATTATACAATACATATAACATCATTATTCATAGCAATGCATTGGAATCAAACCACATTATATAAAAACTAGCCTTTCATAGTAAACTAACCATACACTATATACATTGTCATAGAAATATGTTGAGAAATGGGAGTATGGCTTTAGTTTCATTCTCCCCATTCTGCATGCAAAGTCACAATAGCATCATGCATATTAATGGGAGCCTAACAAATCCTCGTTGGGTTTTAAAGCCGCAGTCATTATTTCATAAAGCATGCACCATTATGCACCCTTCTCACTTCTGATCGCTCCCTCCCATTCACATTTCTAAACGGACAAAAGTCCCTGCTAATAGTACCCCGCTCCCTCCTGTCAGTGCCTAATGGCTCACATTGTAATACTCCTTGGGACATTGTCCTGGCAGCAAGACACCTCTACCATTCGGAACGGGTAAGGTATCCTGTTGCCAGGACAATGAGTGTGCTGAGCAGGAATTGCTCAGCACACATTGTCCTGCCAGCGGGCCATTTCTGCTGTTGGACGCCCTCTTTGAGGTGCCGAATGGGAGAGGTGTCCCATGACAAATGTCCCGGTCTGGCTCTTAAAAGAGCTACGGGGCGGCACTGGCGTAACAGGGGCCGCCGCAGCCCCCGCGGGGTGGGGGGCCCTGCTAGCCGATGTCCTGGGAGGGGGCCCCACTTGCAAAAAAAAAAATATATATATATATATATATATATTCCATTTTTTTTTTTTTTTTTTTTAAATCGGCCTCATTACGAGTTTGGAGGTAGCCATGCCGTCATTACCGGCATGGCTGCCTCCAAACTCGTGTCTGGGTCCCGAAAAAAGGGAATTACTGGCAATTACTTTTGCGGGCCCGGTAATTCCCATTTTCAGGACCCGGTACGTCCCAATTCCCATTTGAGCCCCCATAGTGCACAATGGGAATGGGGAGGATGCTGACAACAGACCCATTAGTGACGGGTCCGTTGTTAACATCCTGGTCTGCTCGCGGGTGCCGGTATGCACGTCTGGCCAGACCAGACGTGCATACTGCCACCCACGAGCAAACTTGTAATGTGGCGGCTTGGTATAAACGGTGCCGGTACCTTACTCATACTGCGGTCGCCAGGGTCATAATGAGGCCCATTATTTCTGTAGGTGAAAAAGGAAAAAGAATTTACTGAGGCTCAGACGTCCTGCAACCACTTAGCACCTATTGTTGTGTTACGCCAATGCATTACGGACATTGGGGGTCATTACAACCCAGGCGCTAATTGCGCCAACTTTACCACCATGGTGTAAACTACGTTTACACCATGGTGGATGGCGGATTTACCGCCCCATTCCAAGGTGAGTGGGGCGGTAAATCCCCATTTCCCATTTTCCCTTCCCCATTCCCATTTTTGCCCCATAGGGCATAATGGGAGTGGGGAAGGCGCTAATTACGCCACCGTAAATTACGGTGGCGTAATTAGCATCATGGCAGGTTAGCGCCATGGATTTTAACGGCTGCTAAGAGCAGCCGTTAAAATCAGAATAGACGTTAAGGGTTAACGACGGCGTTAACCCTTAACGCCTGGGTCGTAATGAGGCCCATTGTCCGCCATCAGGGCTCTAGGTGCTCTTGCCATCTCTTTACATTATTATGCATGAACAATCAAATATTCAAATAAATAAACACAAATTTGTCATGTATATAAGTTATTCAAGTCCAAAAATCATTACGAGTTGCAGTCATACACAGGTAGTTTGTCACAGAATATTCACATCATACCATAGTGAATTGTAACCACATATGCACCCAGGTTACCCATTATCCGTGAAGTGTGAGAGAATTCAAATGTAAACACATAACATTTATGCAGATTTCAATTCCCAGAATGTTTGTCACCACAGATTGGCATAACACAACAATAGGTGCTAAGTGGTTGCAAGACGTCTGAGCCTCAGTAGTAAAAGAAGAAGATATAAATCTTCATGATTTTACTAATGAGTGATGATTTTGGAACTAACGTAATTACATTACAACAGAATTTGACAACTCCGTGTTGGAGAGCAGGGAGAGCACACCTGGGACCAGATTAAATTCTGTTTCCTTTTTCGCCTATGTTCCTTTTCACCCTGTGCCAGGGTTTTAAGGTGTGCCCCAAATACCAAATACAAAACAATTTAATTCAAGAAGGAATATCTAAACATATAGCAGTGCCCACCCTCTCCAATCCAATTTATGCCCATTATTTCTGTAACATAATGTCTTTATGAAGGCAGAGTGACTACAAAAAGAAACTTTCTTTTTGAAGTCTGAGGGCTCCCCCTATCCCATCACATAGAAGACCCCAGGCTGCAGGCCTCCATGTCATGGGGTGGGGGAGCCACGTGACTTAAAAACGAAATAGTTTATTTTTGAAGTTACTCTGGCTTCATAAAGAAATGATTTACGTTATGGTTTGGTCCTTAAGGGAAATAATTTCTTTAGGAAGTTGGAGTGATAGGGCTCCCCTAACCCCATGACATGTGCGTGTGTGAGTGTATTGTGAAAGGGTGTACACTTAAATGTGTAGGTGGCTGCCTGTGTGAGTGTATGGTGAACGGGTGCACACACATGTATGGGTGACTGTGTGTGTGTGTGTGTGTGTGTGTGTGTGTGTGCATATATGTGTGGTGAAAGGGTGCACACTTAAATGAATGGGTGGCTGCCTGGGTGTGCCTGCATGATGAAAGGGTGCACACTTAAATGTATAGGTGGTTGCCTGCATGAGTGTATGGTGGAAGGGTGCACACTTAAATGTGTGGGTGGGAGCCTGGGTGTGTGTGCCTGTATGGTGAAAGGGTGCACACTTAAATGTATGGCTATGATTTGGCATTTATAACGTGCCTTTACACAAGTGTTTCAAGGCGCGACTGGGTGTGCCTGTATGGTGAAAGAGTGCACACTTAAATGTATGGATAGCTGGGTGTGCGTGCGTGTATATGGTGAATGGTGTGTGTGCTTGTGTTCAGGGGCACAACAAAACCTACATTTCGGGGGGCTGACCCTTCAAATGTTGGGAGAGGCGCTAACTTCACAGGTTGTGGGGGAGGGGCACAATTATTTGTGGAGGGGCATCTAACTTCTTTACGTATTTTAATAAGACTATTCTAGTCCAGCTTCAATGTTACAAGCAGTTAACTCTCTCCTTTAAGTGTGAAAGCTCCCACTTATGAACTGCTGAGAGAATGAATGGTCTCCTGTTCCCCTTCGACCCTTCCAGTCACTTCCCTGGCATGAAAGTACTAAACCCACATCACAATTTAAATTGGTATTTGAATGCAGGTACTAACAGTGAAATGCTTTATGTTAGTAATTGCTGGGCCCTTGTTAACAGCGAAACCCAGGTGCCCTGCTCTGAAGGTCAGCCAGGTTGAGTCAACATAGCCCAACATTTCTGGGGTGAGTGCTGAAGCCCAGTCAACTCAATATTGTTAAGCCCCTTCTTGTGTTTAATGCCTTAATTACTTATTGGTAATCATAATTACTCCTAGCCCTGTTCTTCCTCGTCCCTGTACTTGAGTATGAGGCAGTACTTGTGTATAAGGCAGTATGCCTCATACACAAGTACTGGGATGAGGTAGAGGTACATGGAGGTAATACCTGACTTAGCTACCTGTATCTGCATTACTCCTAATCCCACTCTTCCTTATCCCAGCACTTACCTATGAGGCAAGGAGCCTCATATGTAAGCTCTGGGACAAGGAAGAAGGACGCAAAGGTAATTCTGGGCCAAGGAGCTGATTTTGGAGGTTGGAGTAGGGCATGGGAGGGAGAGGGGATGAGTGGGGGGAGGGAATGCACGATAAATCATAATGGTTGTCCATGTCCAGGCTAAGCAGGCATGATATGTGGTATTAGTGGCTAGAGAGGCATTTTGGTGCAGCCAGTCTAGTTATTCCCCAGTTTGGTATGACTTTTTTTAACTGTGCATTTCTGATAAAGCAGTCCTGCTAAGTGTAATTACCTGGCTAGACTGGCATTTGTGTGCTGTCAGTCTAGCCGTTTCTTACTGCAGCATTGTATATTTCTTGGGCATCTGTGATCAAATATGATATAAGTCTATTATAACATGCCTGTACACATGTGTTTCTAGGCGTGACAAGCAAGGGAGGGAAGATAGAGGGAGGACAAGACCAATGATCTTACCAGGCTTTGTGTTATTCAGATCATGCAAGTGCGAGAACAAGAAATGCAAGAGGAAAGGGAGGGGGGAAGTGCAAGGAAGAAGAGAGGGGAAAATAGGGCAGTAATGCTCTGAGCAAGTGCAGCCAGGCAGTGCAGCTCTGGGTAGTGCAAGGAGAACAAGGGACTGTAGGGTTACAGTTACAGCCGCTAAGTGCATAGTAGGCCGGAGGCAGTGCAAGGCGGAATGATCAGGAAAGAGCCCGGACTCAGTGAGACTCTGAGGGTAGCCAAGCAACCAGTCGGTACAGTAGACAGGTAGGTCAGCAGGGAAGGGAGAGAGCGAACGCAGAGGAGAAGAGGAAAGTTTTGAGCTGCTTCCGGAACATCAGGTGGTCCGCTAAAGTTTAAGAAGGACAGGGAGGCCCTTCCAGAGGGAGGCATCTGCAGAGAAGTGAGATCTACTCCCCACTCTCTAGCCCTTAGAGAGTTGGAGATAACGGGGGGAACAGCTTGAGAAAGAAGGTATTTTGGAAGAAAGCGTTGGATGCAGTGTGGGCCCGACCCCAGAAAGCCTTGTGGGCAAGGCAAAGGGTCTTGAACTTGATTCTTGCAACCACCGGGAGCCAGTGGAGAGTTGCAGTAGTCCAGCCTAGAGAGAAACAGGACTCTGGAGACAGTGAGCTTCTGGAGGAAAGTGAGAAAGGGAAGAGTCCCTTTGAGGAGGAGCAACTGGTAGGTAGTGGGACTTCTTGGCGATGTCTGAGATGCGAGGAGAGAAAGAGAGAGTGGAGCCGAAAGATGACACAAAAGGTTTTTTGTCTCGCAGGAAGGCGAAGGAAGAGGGCCCAAGGTGGGCGGCCAGGGTGAGAGAGGGAAATCAGGGGCAAGGGTCCCAATGAGAAGGATCTCCATCTTAATGGCATTAGGCAGAAATTGTTGGAGGCGCTCCAATCCTGAATCACGGATAGTCAGGAATGAGCGAGATATGAGAGGAGCTTGAAGGAAAGCTGAGTGCCATCCGCATGACACTGAAAGTTAGAGGAGAAGGTAGAGATCAGGTGGGCCAAAGGGGCCAAGTAGAGGTTGAAAAACTAGGGTGAGAGGATAGAGCCATGGGGAATGCCACAGGTAGAGAGAGAGGTGGCGGAGAGAAAGGGACCAAGTTGGAACTGGGAGGGGCAGTCCAAGAGGAAGGAGGTCAGCCACTGCAGGACCTGATCCATGATGCCCAGTTTCTCACGTAGTTGATTGAACAGGAGGGTGTGGTTGACCGTGTCAAAGGTAGAGGAAAGATCAAGGAGGATTAGGATGAAGGAATGCTGGAATCAAGGTTAGAGAGCAGATCTTCACAGGTTTTCAGGAGAGCAGTTTCCGTGCCTCTGACAGCTCTGAAGCCAGACTGATGGTCATGGAGACAACCAACAGATTAAATGTGGAGATTAAGCTGGGAGATGGTCAGCTTTTTTCAAAATAAATTCCCAGGAAAGGGGTGATGGAGATTGGGCGATAGTTTGCCGGACAGGTGGGCTCGGCAGATGGCTTCTTGAGGAGTAGGTGCACAAGGGAGCGCTTAAGGGGAGAGAGGAATGTTCCAATGGTGAAAGTGATTACAGAAATCGGCCAAGGCTGCAGCAAGGGTGTCAATATGGTCCTTGATGGTTCTAGAGGAGCAGGGGAGAACCTGTTTGGATGACACTTTCATGGATTGGACTTGTCTAGAAACCTTGTCAGGTATTGTCAGAGAGAAAGAGCAGAAAGGAAGAGGGGAGGTAGAGATGGCCAAAGGGGGGCAGAGAGAGGAAGAGGCAGAGGAATAGGAGATAGTGGACAGGATGTCCCTTGTTTTAGTGGAGAAGTGAGAGGTCAGAGCCATACAGAGAGCCTGGGAGGGAACATGAGAGGTGGAGACCGCAACAGGATTGATCAGTTCCGTGCAGATTTTAAAGAGTTTGGCTGTGTTGTTAGAGGCTGCAGAGACCCAGACTTCATCTTTATGAGTGTTATTGCTCCGACTGGCATTTTTGTGAAACCAGTCCAGGTATGTCTAAATGTGGCCTGGCATGCTTTACTGTAATGTTATTCCGTGTCTACACTGGTCTACATTGTGCAGTCAGTGGGACATGTTTTCAATGTGGCATGGGATTTTTAATAGCAAAGCATTAATGTTCCTGTGCACTGTTGGTGACTTGGATTGGTGTTACCATAAAAAACAACTGCAAACACTCTGTCTTTTTAGCCAATTTTTGCAGAAAAGCATGCTGTAAATTGCATTAAAACACATATTTATATCTTTCTCCTAGTACAGTGTGCGGCATACCCCTTCAGCAGCATGTTCATGCGTATTGTGCAGGCGTGATAATCTGGAATGGTCCAGAGTGTAGCACGAACCGTGATTTGTTGCCGAGTTGGGGGGCCCCCTCAGCATGGCTCACAGGGGGCCCCCACATTTTGTGTTATGCCACTGCTGGGTGGGGGGAAGCTTGACCACCCCCTTGCGACTCTGCCGCTCTGTACTCCACTGCTTGGAGCCATTTGTACACAGGAAAACATACCTTAATTTTAATCAGTCAGAATCTTGTAGAAAAAATCTATCAGCACGTAGACATATAAGGTGCTGTGCAGAACCCAAGTTCGAAGATATATGGCATTCAAAAATCTATACCAATTATACTTGGTCACCCACTGCACTGAATTAACCAATGGTTTCTGCCTTTGAATGAAAGGAAAAATCAGGCAAATTGCTGCCATTCCAGTGAATCTGGTCCTTTCGGCCATGGCGTTATAGTTCAGGTGGGTCAAGTCAACATAGCCCAAAATGTCAGGTATCAGGGGGTGATAAAGTCGGGTCTGCTCAATGGACGTTGCACCACTGTTTCCATGTGTTATTGTAAATGTACATCTAAATGTTGTGTGCAGACAGTGTATGTCAGTGGAGGTGCTGGGTGCATTTGTGTGTGAGTGAGAGTGTGAGCAAGCAAATGTGTGTTGACTTTTGTGCCTGAATGAATGATAAATAATGCATTGTTTGTATGTTCTAGGGAAATTAAGTTTGTGAATGTTATGTTGTGCCACTGGGTGCATGGCAGGCCGGCTGAAGATGTGTAAGGGCCCAATTGAATTTTAAAGATACGCCACCAGTCTTATGAAAGTTATAACAGAGAGTCAGCAATGGACTCTTGTGGTGAGGTAGATTAGGGTTATACCTCAGGGATTTAGGTTGTTTGACCTACGTACAAAATCACGGCAGGATTAACTGCAGTCATTTTCGCTGCAAATACATTTTTACCTCTGTACAAAAAACCAAACCAATGTCCCCTCGAACCACCAATACACCCTTAAACCCCCCTCACTTACATTTTCTCCATCCGCTGCCTCTCCTGTAACTTGCAGCATCAGATCCATCCCTTTAATGCGGGTGGGATCTGACGCTGAAGCGTCCCTCATCTTCTTTTTTTTGTTGGGTCCGCTGCCACAAATGCTAAGGACGCTTCCTTGCGGGGTACACGCCCGCAACCGCCAAAGCCAAAAATACAGAATGTGAGCTGAGTGGACCAACCCTGCAACCACTGCTCTTCGTGTTCGGTATCTTCACCTTCAAACTAATGGTGGTGACGGAATTCGGTCAAACCTACCATTCAACCACACTTTCTTAAACAATTTGGCCGAAACGATCCCTCAGAGCCACCATCTGCCCTCCCTTCACCCCACCCCTTTCCTTCAGTTGTCATGTTCCCCCCAACATTTTCAGCAAAGTTACTCCACTGACCAGACATCGCGGTTCTGCTAGGACTGTCCCAGTATTTGGTGGTCTGGCCCCCTTTCTCAAGATTATGTTCCCATCGGAAACTACAGTGGTCCCGGTTTTCTGTACTAGGTCTTCATAGCTGCCAGGCAGGAATGCACAATCTCGCACAAAAGAAATGCTGCATTTTACAACTTAAGATAGTGTTAGTTTGTGATGAATTCATTATAATATGTGTTTCTTTGAACCGGAAGACTTAAACCCTCTTCTCCTCCAAACGATACTGAAGTGTAGTAGTGCCTTGACATATACTTTCAAGTGGTAGTCCATCTTTTATGTTATTTGCCCTGTCCCGTTTTTTTTCCTTTTTAAATCGAGTCGCCCTAGGTGTTAGTCTAATAGCAGGAAATGCAGACTCGGATCTGAGGAATAATTTAGCATCAGTGATTACCGCTGGAATCACGTGATAATATGCACAGCTGCAAGAATATGCCTCTTAGGCGGAGCCCCTTGCCCGATTCACTTTAGCACAGATGATGTGCAATGAACTTTTCTGGAGCGCCCTCAGGTTTGGAGGGTGGTGTAACCGACCAAGCATGAGAAATGAGAATGGCGCCCATACATTCTTGGGGAGGGCCTGGCTGGTTGAAGACCTCTTCACTATGCTGTGCTGATGAATCCTGGACTTGTCCAGTAAAGGCATATTCAGATGGTCACGTGGTGTTAAATACGGCTGTGTCTCAGTATTTGCTCACAAAAGCGTGCCCAACATGTTTTCTTTATATTTCAAAATAATTCAATCTACTCCTATTGCAGTTAATTCCAATACATTTCTCTGGACTTAACCACTTGCAACCATTTATTTGCTATATGTCTTCTTCAGGTTTTTTCCTGTTGTTTATGCATAATTATTTAGTGCGAACGTTGTATTGCTCAAAGCCCTTTAAAATACACACATTTCCATGTACATTATCTCCAAGGAATTTGGCAGTTTTCTTGTCATACCTCCATGTTCAATCACATTTTTTCAAACATCCTGCCTTGTAAAAATGGTCCATGAAATAAAGATGAAAAAGAACATTCTCAAAACACCTTGTGCAGCAATACCAACTAAACACTCGTTAACATGTGTTTCCAGGGTGTGTCTCTGTATTTGCGTCATGTATAATTTTGGAATCGCAAAAGGGGCCTGCGTGCCCCATCTGTGATACCAAATGGGGGAAAGTGTACTTGTGCACAGAGTAGTTCCCATCTGCCTAGGGCAGGCCCTGACATTAGGTGCCCTCCCAGCCCCGGCAGCGGCCGGATAGCTCAATGGTTAGACCACCTTTTGGTGGGTAAAATCAATGGCATTTCCCCTGAGAGCCTTTGGTCGGTCACCATGAACCAAATTGTCTCAGACTAAAAGGCTTCTGCCTGCCTCACCCCACCCAAAAGCCGGGGCAGCCTCTGGGCAGCGGCATCATACGTGACCATGAGGTAGTGTGCCTGAACCCTATAAGGCCAGTGGACACACATGGGGAATGTGTGTCAACTTGATAGTGAGTGGATAGAAGCTTTTGTAATACTGTGGCAAGCACACTTTTCTATCCGCGCAAATTCATTTTTATACGTGGTGCAAAAGTAGCCAGAAACGCATGGGCGTAATTTTAGTGGGGACAGGGGTGTTTGTTCCCCCCCAACTTTCATGATACACCATTTTGTCCCCATTCATTTGGCTGGGGCACCTTTTCTTCAGATGTGACGTCCCCCCCCAACATTTTCAGTAAAGTTACTCCACTGCAGATACGCGATGTACAGCGAGTTCCTTAAGCGGCAGCCTTATCTTTGTGGCGTAACTGTTGCGGGTCATCACGGAAGAAACAACGTATTAATGAACTATAAAAAGATGGATCGTTACCGGCTATTTCTCCGAAGCTGATGAGCATCCCGGACAGGCCGATAAGTGCTTGGGCTGAGCTGCCAAATGCTTGGGTGGCGCCAATACTGGTCCCGTACACGCCGCTGTAGAACGCCAGCTCCAGGCCTGGGGGCAAGCGAATTAGGAAGAAACATCACAACCTGCACCCACAACATGTAAGACACACCTCAAGGGGGACATGACCTCGAATGAAATGATGATTGCAATCCTCACGATACACTGCCACTATGGACACAGTCAGGCCCAAGGGTGGGCTGGGAACCAAAATAGGCTCTGGAAATAATGTTAAAAGTGGGCCCATATTACACACTTTCAGCAAGCCAACCCTTTTCCTATGAGAACATTTGAAAATAATATAGGTTACCACACAAACCAGGCTGAGGGTGCAGAGGCCTACCGGGAAACTTTCAGCGTTCCCTATAGGACAGTCCAGCCCAGGTCAGGCCTTCCAGCCTGGGTACTGCTCACTGGGAGCTGGCCCCCAAGTGCCCTTATTCCACTGGCCCCACTACACTCCCCATTTTTCCGATGTCCAGGGCTTATCATGTGTGTACACTCAACAAATCTGATCAAAAATACTGAAAACATGTCTGTTGTGTGTATTGCGTGTTTACTCACTTCCATTAAAGCCTGGTGTAATTCTTGCAATCTCGCCGGTCTGGGAAGCCAGTTAGATTGGCAGTAAGTAACAGATACAGATGTATCGTGATACTGAATATAGTATATACCTCCATGCATTATTTCCAACAACACTTTAAATCCATTTCTAAAGTAATTCTGAGGGTGAAAAGTATTAGGCAAATGAGCAGATTATACCGGTACTATCCAAGTATTGTATGCACTAAGGGGTAAGTTCTGGGGCCGCTTCTGTAGAGGGTGTAAATATCCAGTAGAAATCTGACATTCTCCACACCATATGTTTTTACATACATTCTACCATTACGGTAAGAATGGCAGAGAGGAGTCGTGGCAGCCAGGCTCGGACTGGCCTATGGGGCAACAGGCCAATGCCCAAACCAAATAGCTAGTGTGGGCCCGTTTTTTAGGTCAAAGTGTGCCTCTTTTTGGCCAATATGGGCCAATTTGATGAGTTACATCACTATGCGGCTAGTAGTTTTGACCATTGTTGCTGAATAAATATTCTTTAAATTGCACAATAAGTATTAGATGTTATCAAAAAAACTCACCCTTGGATACCATTCAAACAGTCTGTCACAAAAGGATTGAATTGCCATTTGCAACTGTGGGCAACTTTTTCATTGGTGTCCGAGACAATTATATGCCCCAGCCCGACCCTGGTGGCAGCTGCTTAGGAAATTAATGTAATGTGGGTGCTGGTGGGGCAGAAGAAGCGCTGCAGGCTTTCATGTGCCAGAGACCTCCTCCGGTGCCAAACTGAAACTTCAAAGACACATTTCCACAGTAGCGAAAAGTGTCCTCGGCAACAGTCTCTGCTAAACGTAGACGTGGTCCAGGAAAATTGAAACGAAGGCATGATTTCTGCATTCGTATCATTTAGACCGTCTGCTTCACTGCGGGATCACAGTGCCATTTTTTGGTCTACTGTAATACCTTTTTAAGGAATTTTAACACAAATTTCGTTTTTTAAATGTTTATGTTAAAGGACATTTCTACCACGCACTATCACACCCGCAGTGGTCCCCTGGCCCTCTGACGGATCTAAAAGGTTAGAGGGTAGGGAGGGTTAGTAGGGTGTAGCGGGATAAAGGTAGAGTGAGATTTAGGATGTCCTGTTGGCAGCTTCAGTTCGGTTAACACTGTTCGCTGTGCACCAACACCTAACACTCTGGAATGAACGTTGTCACTCTTTTCTACACTAACAACACATTAGATGTACATTTAGAATTGTGTGAGCAGGCCGAGCTTACACGGGTGGGTGAGCGATTACAGCGCTGACTAGTATTGCTTCCAAGCCATGAAGTGAGGACCTGGACCGGTGAATAAAAGGGGCAGATTGTCCAACCATCACTTTTGGATTCCAAGAGAATCTGGCACAATGTAAACAGTGTTGTTGGAACGTTAAGGAACACCACTTTTCTATGACCCATCTGTACGATAAATTGAAAATGGCATGAGAACATGACTATCGGAGATGCTCGGGTTTGGTTTTCTCTATGCAGAACATTATTTTCTGTTTTGGTGCCACCAAATTTCACCAAAACGTTGGTACTGTAAAAGAGAAAGGAGAGTTCAGGAGCAGGGTATTGCGTTGGCATGGCAACTTGGCGATGAAATGGCCGAAGCTCCAGCTGAGCCTTAATTCTTTCCATTTGGCCTTGTTTTTTATCCATGTGCTTCCGCCATTCGACCTTTAATGAGTTCCTCAAGAAGGGAGAGCACATGCTCATCCAGGCAGACACGGCAAGGCATTCTTCACTTCTGACAAGCGTTTTTATTATTCAGCCACTCGTGCAGATTTTGTCCCATTGTGACATTTGCTTATTTCTCTTTATTTTTTGGCTGCTGTCTCTTTAAGCCCTGTCACCCGAATGGAGCCGTGAGTGAATGGTAGAGTCCGGCGGCGGGGGCTACAGCTTGAAGCAGCAGAGCACTTACGAGCTGCCCAAAGGGAAGCTCCATGATTAAGGAACAGTATCTCATGCGAGGGGCAGCCAGGGAGGCATCACGGGTTCCTGAGATCTAGATCCCCCAATCCTGTGCCTGCTCTTCATAGGATAAACACAGTACTAAAACACACATTATCCATTCTGGCAGGGTGGAGTCTAGTGTGGGCTGCTAACTGGGAAACAACCGAGGCTTTGAGGGTAGAGCAGACCACCGACGCAAAGCAATCCAAATTCTTAGTGGCAGAGCAAGCCGCTGCATGACCTCCTCTCCAGGGACTCATAGAGGAGCAGCTGTATACTTCTGCAGAAGACTCAGCCCCTACCTCCCTGAAACTGAAGACATGAGAACCGTGCCTTGCCTGACACCAGCTATCGTATCAATACTGCAGCGAGTCTTTGGAAGGATATACCCATTGAGACAACCCTATCGAATGTACCCCCGAAGTGATGGCAACCTACAGGAGGAACTCCCTGAAGGAACATGAGAAAGAGCTAAGTATATGACTAATGACATCATAAGAAAGTGTGCATGACGTCCCGAGAGACTGAATAAAGACAATGCTTGGATCCTAAAGGACGAATGACGAAGTAAAGAATCAAGTAAACTAATTAATGTGGAAAAGAAGAAGATTACATGTTAACAAAGTGCTTCAGAAAACAGAAGTTCAATAAATGTACAGACGCTGTAACTCAAGCTAGATCACGTCATCGTATAGGCTAGCTATGAGTAGTGAATAGAATGCAGGGAAAGCCGGCATTGTATAGATACTGGAAATCGGTATCATGAATTAAATAAGCCAGAAACGATGAAGGGAGAATGGGAAAGCTGTGTCTCAGCAGAATAGCAGGCTCAGGAGCTGCGTGGCAAGGCTGTCTGGCCTGAAGTCAAGGCCGTACAAATCGAGGTCAGCTATCTACTCTGAAGAAGAACGAGTGTGCGGATGATGAATCTTCTCACGTTAAGGTGCAAGAAAGAACACAAAGGATGCCAAGTTTTAATACATTTAGAGCATTTAAAAGCTGCAAAATGGACCAAATTGTGGTCTCCTGTCCATTGAGTCAAGGATGGAAATAGAGCTTGAACTTGGAGCTCCGGAAACGATAGCGAGTGCCCTCACTCCATGCATTCCCGAAGACGAGAATCCTCTACAAGGCCAAGTACAAAGAGAATTTCATGACAGAAGGCATGGGTGATGAGAGATGCTGGGCTAATTGGGTGGTGAGGTAGCTTCAAGTCTGATCTCCCTGCACCTGGGTCTGGGCTTACGTGCTACTAAATGAACCGAATGTTCCAGACTTGGCACAAGCGTGCCAACCAATTGTATTAGTCCATATAACAAAGGACCTTATAGCTTGTAAGACCAATGAGAAACTGTGTTTCTAGAGTTTCTGAAATGACATGTTTTAAGAGGTAGGCATAAAATGTCCACCTGATGAAGGACAGCCAATAACAAACTTAGCTCCTACACAATTGTATATCTAGATGTTTCCCTTAACCAGTCCCGACCATCAATAGGTTTTTCACTATTGCCATGTAGTATGCCGTCACTCTGATGCATAATTGAGTATATGAAGTGTATTTTTTGTGGAGATCAGCGTACTTCCGTTGATGTTCGTTGTAACTTCCCTGTTTTAGATATTTATTAATAAAACAGTAACTTGCCATATTCTTGAGTTTGTTCGGTTATTTGGACTCAGAATTATGCTGGCGTAATCCCATCCATTACATATGCATGTTCCAAAGGGCCATAAACTCAGACTCTTGTCCCAACAACTCACACCTTTAAATCCGTTACTCTCTACATTAATATGTGTCCACTTTTTATGCCAGGCATTATCTCAATCTTAAGAAAAAGGTTTGTCCAGTCATTAATTCTAGCGCTCCAAAAATGTAAATGATTTTGTCCCTGATTCACTTCTGACTATGAAAGAAAAGTTTTCATGATTCCAATTTCATGAGAAAAAAAACATTTAATTATGGCAGTTGGTTTGCTGATTAATGTTTATGTCACATTCCGGACAATTCCCCCCAACACGTGTTTCCCCATAGTACATGTGGTTCTTCAGGAGGGTTTGTACAATTTAATTTTGATTCTCAAAGTGATTTCTTTATGATTATGAGTGACTCGATTCCTTTACTTTCATGTACGTGCTGATATACTTTCTCCTATACTTTTCAAAATCG
The DNA here is from genome assembly GCF_040938575.1 of Ambystoma mexicanum. Lineage (NCBI taxonomy): Eukaryota > Metazoa > Chordata > Amphibia > Caudata > Ambystomatidae > Ambystoma > Ambystoma mexicanum. The sequence goes on along the minus strand of NC_090924.1, from coordinate 363,859,312 downwards.
CGAATTCCAAATATATCTTATTTAACAAATTAAAGGTGTCTGATAATAGTTCCTTTCGGTGCCGTCTGTTTTTGTCAATCTGAGAACTATCTCAATTTTAAGTGGTTACTGTCATGATGCCTACCCCCGGGGACCGAGACCAAGTCCAGCAACCCCCGGAAGCAGGCATCAAGTTATTCCAAGCAAGCCCAACAACCCATGCTAGGGGCCATTTGGGGTCAGTCCTGGCGTCTATGGCACCAGGCTCATAGATTAAAACTTACCTGATGCAGACCATGCTGCAAGAGCTCCAAGCCAAAAGAGGCTTGGAAGGGACTACTTTACTTAGGGACTATTTTATTACTCGGGTGGGGCTGGGAAGATACTTACCTGGGACTACTTTGGAGGCTATTTAAACCACGCCCGAAGAGCAGCACACGCTTCGCATTATTCTGCATCCAGCAGCATAACGCTCACCGTGCCTGCAAGTCTGCATCCAGTCTTCTGCCACGCCCGCCTCGAGTCTGGAGCTCCTAGAAAAAGGGAGAAAGAAGGAGAAATGGTTAGAACAAGAGCAATACCTTTGATCCTTACCTGAATTCCCGATCCATCGCGCCTTCGAGCTGGAAGAAAGAAGTTATTTTATGCACGTCGCCTCGCCTGCTGCAGCGCCGCGCTGAACTCACCGTCCTTCGCAGCATCTTCACATTCCACCGCATCCTTCTGCATGTTCCCGCCGCACTCTGGCACCTAAGGGGAAGACAAGAACAGCAAGGTGAGCCAAGGGAATACACAGAGGCAATATTAGTTACCCCCCATAGACTTACCTGATTTTACCACCGGGGATACTATTCCTCTTCACGGGTCAGCGCAGATTCCACTGCATCCTCGCCGGACCCCGGCCACTAAGGGGAAACAAAAGGACAGCAGGGTGAAACAAAGGGACAAACAAGGGGAAACCTCCTCACCACAATAGACTTACCTGATTTTACTGCCGGAGGCATTATTCCCCGAGACTTTATACTTTCCCTCAGCGCCTGAATAAAGGAGAAAGCAACAGGTTAGATATTGACATTATTTTATCGAACTGCGTTGGATAATACAAATCCTTACCTGAATATTACCGGTTGCCACGAGGAACTCTTCGCTAGGGTCAAGCTGCAACCTGCAAGGAATCGGACAGAGTGAAAGTCAGACATCTTAACTCTTACGAACTACATACTTACAGCGTGTTGCCGGGAATCTCAGAGTCAATATTGTTCTGGAACTCACCAATTCCTTCGAACCAGTGAACTGGTTATCTACGCGCCCCTGTGCTCAATGCAGGATGGAGAGCTCATCTTTCCAAACCATTAGGTGAGACTATAAGAGGGGACATCAAAGGTGATCAGTGGGGAGAACAGTGGGAGTGGGGGGGTTAACGCTCAACTCCATGGGTGGTTAATTCCCTTTCTCCATTTGCAGAAGAATATTCCTACGGGCCAAGCAAACAAAGCTAGGTGGGCCAGTCCAGTCCGTCATCTTGGCACTACACGTCACATTGGTGGAGACCGCAGCTGTCCAGTTCAGATCGACGCCCCTGTCGGAGCCAGGTGAGCGTAACAGTTACTTACGGTTACGCTTTACGAATACGTCAGAAAAAGGCAATTAAATGGACAAGTACCAGTAAAAGTATAAAGTGTGCATTACATTCTTACTGGGCCTTAAATTCCGCTTCCAGCCCATCTTCCAGCTTGGAAGCAAACGAAAACGCACTGCAGCAGGAAATAGAGGTGCAAAAGCATTATGCCTCCATTTTGCACACCACAGGTGAGAGCATGACGCTGGTAGAGTTTTACCATTTGAAATGGCTGTTATTCACCACCGGTGGTACTGGCATTAGCATCCTTTCCGAGTGTTGTCCTGTAAACAGTGTGGATATAGACCCTACATCCAACACTTCACTCTTTTTGTGGACAATTTTGGGACATTGTGAAGCAGAACTCATTTTGTAACATTAAGATGTTTACTATTTTCCTTGTAAATTGAAATGGACTGCAAAGAACGCAGCTGTAATACGGCTAGGGAAAATCAACCGAATGGCAAATAAGCATTCACAGTTTACAGGTTTATTGTTACTGCCCCCCTCGTTTCTCCGAGGAATGCAGTATGGTTTAAATTAATTGGAAATCGAAAGGCTAAAGGTTTATTTTTTTGGTGGAGTGGATTTTGTTGTAGTTTGTGGATGTTCTTTTTGGAACAGAAATGTTAAAGGTTTATTTTAAGTTAATTATTGTTTTATACACATTCGACTTTTAACCAATAAAACATATAGAAACAAAAAAGTTGAAATTAATATGCAATGAAATTGTATAGCACTGAGCGCCCACTGGTTGCACCCTAACCTATCTGGAACGCACAGACGCACACACACAAGAAGCAGCGTATTCAGCTTGGAATTAGCTCGTTCATTTGGTGCTCTGTACTTAAAGGAAGAAAACCAGTAAGTGAAACATCTGAGTAATCTCCTTTTTGCATTTCAGCCTCTCCATCGCTCAATATGTGGTTAGTAAGTGTTGCAATCAGGGCTAAGGCCTGCTGTCATCCGCCCTTAATGTATAAAGTGTGCATTACAGTCTTACTGTACCTTAGGGTTACACGCCACAAAACATGCCTTTTGTCCGAGGGGAACAGGGGTTGGGGGGTAACTGGCGGCGTGCAATTTCTGGATGGGGCTCTAAATTGTTGAAATGTGCTACTATGAAGTTTCAGGTGTGGCTATTTACAGGCCGATTCATGGAATAATTAGCGCGGCGCAAGTGGGCAAAAACGTGCGAATCGCAGTGGAATAGCGAAAATCGCAGTGCAATTGCGAAAATCGCACGAAAAGCAGCGCACATCGATTCATGGAAGTCCGTGCACGAGAAAACCAGCGGATGTGCGATAAAAAAGTGCGCGGCGCACGTTGGCGCACAGGCCATCTAACAGCGTGCGCCAGGTCACAGCGAAAATCGCACAGGCCACAGCGAAATTCGCACATAGCGCGGCGCACGCAACAAAAGTAAGCGGAACACGGGCGTAACACTCGGAATGGGGAACAACTTTCCAAAACGTGGGCGTCACGGGGGAAGTACAGGGCACAAGTGCGCGGAACGCCCACACGCTCGCCTAAAACACGTATTCATGGAATAGAATAGGGCAAAAAAGCGCACGCTCAAACCAGCGCACAGGCACAAACACGACCGCCACAAGAAAGCAGGCGGTAGCGTCTCTGCGGCTGTAAGAAATGTGCGCCAAAAGGTGCGCCAACAAATAGCACCTATATACTGCCATGATGAATGTCCCATACTGTGGCCCTCCAGGAAAAATGACGTGCAAAGGGGTACCCACAAACACGGACACCCGCTGACAAAAAATACGTGTGCGTGTATACCGGGGTGCGCGGGAAGTCTAACACGCGATTTCAGCAGGGTACGTGCATCACAGGGGTTCGCGTGAAGTTCCTCACGCGATCGGGCCTGGGGGAGCGTGCTATGTGTATTTCAGGGGTTCGCGTGAAGTTTCAGACGCGATCGGGCCTGGGGGAGCGGGCTACGTGTATTACAGGGGTTCGCGTGAAGTTCCTCACGCGATCGGGCCTGGGGTAGCGGGCTACGTGTATTACAGGGGTTTGCGTGAAGTTCCTCACGCGATCGGGCCTGGGGGAGCGGGCTACGTGTATTTCAGGGGTTCGCTTGAAGTTTCACACGCGATCGGGCCTGGGGGAGCGGGCTACGTGTATTACAGGGGTTCGCGTGAAGTTCCTCACGCGATCGGGCCTGGGGGAGCGGGCTACGTGTATTCCAGGGGTGCGCGTGAAGTTCCACACGCGAATAGCCTGGGCGCGTGTATTTCAGGGGTGCGCGGGAAGTTCCACACGGGAATAGCCTGGGCGCGTGTATTTCAGGGGTGCGCGGGAAGTTCCACACGCGAATAGCCTGGGCGCGTGTATTTCAGGGGTGCGCGGGAAGTTCCACACGCGTATAGCCGGGGCGCGTGTATTTCAGGGGTGCGTGGGAAGTTCCACACGCGAATAGCCTGGGCGCGTGTATTTCAGGGGTGCACGGGAAGTTCCACACGCGAATAGCCTGGGCGCGTGTTTTTCAGGGGTGCGCGGTAAGTTCCACACGCGAATAGCCTGGGCGCGTGTATTTCAGGGGTGCGCGGGAAGTTCCACACGCGAATAGCCTGGGCGCGTGTATTTCAGGGGTGCGCGGGAAGTTCCACATGTGATTTGACAGTGTGGGTCCTCCCAGGTGTACCCTGTACACCCTCCACGGCCCCTGCAGGCAGCCCACACCACAGGGGACTACCCTGCATCCCTGGTCATGTCCCGCAGGCAGCCCACCCACCATGGGCATGCCCCCCAGCAAAGGCACATGTCTCCTTGAACTAATGAACACCAACTCATGTCCCCTTGCACCCCCACCCCCCAGCAGTGCAGGGGCACCCTCCACCAGGCCCCCACTCATGTCACCCACCACCCCCACACCCCAGCAGTGCAGGGGCAGCCTCCACCAGGCCCCCACTCATGTCACCCACCACCCCCACACCCCAGCAGTGCAGGGGCACCCTCCACCAGGCCCCCACTCATGTCTCCCACCCCCCAGCCACCAGGGGCACCCTCCACCAGGCCCCCACTCATGTCTCCCACCACCCCCACATCCCAGCCACCAGGGTCACCCTCCACCAGGCCCCCACTCATGTCTCCCACCACCCCCACCCCCCAGCCACCAGGGGCACCATCCACCAGGCCCCCACTCATGTCTCCCACCACCCCCACACCCCAGCCACCAGGGGCACCCTCCACCAGGCCCCCACTCATGTCTCCCACCACCCCCACACCCCAGCCACCAGGGTCACCCTCCACCAGGCCCCCACTCATGTCTCCCACCACCCCCACACCCCAGCCACCAGGGTCACCCTCCACCAGGCCCCCACTCATGTCTCCCACCACCCCCAAACCCCAGCAGTGCAGGGTCACCCTCCACCAGGCCCCCACTCATGTCACCCACCACCCCCACACCCCAGCAGTGCAGGGGCAGCCTCCACCAGGCCCCCACTCATGTCACCCACCACCCCCACACCCCAGCAGTGCAGGGGCACCCTCCACCAGGCCCCCACTCATGTCTCCCACCACCCCCACCCCCCAGCCACCAGGGGCACCCTCCACCAGGCCCCCACTCATGTCTCCCACCACCCCCACCCCCCAGCCACCAGGGTCATCCTCCACCAGGCCCCCACTCATGTCTCCCACCACCCCCAAACACCAGCAGTGCAGGGTCACCCTCCACCAGGCCCCCACTCATGTCTCCCACCACCCCCAAACCCCAGCAGTGCAGGGTCACCCTCCACCAGGCCCCCACTCATGTCACCCACCACCCCCACACCCCAGCAGTGCAGGGGCAGCCTCCACCAGGCCCCCACTCATGTCACCCACCACCCCCACACCCCAGCAGTGCAGGGGCAGCCTCCACCAGGCCCCCACTCATGTCACCCACCACCCCCACACCCCAGCAGTGCAGGGGCAGCCTCCACCAGGCCCCCACTCATGTCACCCACCACCCCCACACCCCAGCCACCAGGGGCACCCTCCACCAGGCCCCCACTCATGTCTCCCACCACCCCCACCCCCCAGCCACCAGGGTCACCCTCCACCAGGCCCCCACTCATGTCTCCCACCACCCCCACCCCCCAGCCACCAGGGGCACCCTCCACCAGGCCCCCACTCATGTCTCCCACCACCCCCACCCCCCAGCCACCAGGGTCACCCTCCACCAGGCCCCCACTCATGTCTCCCACCACCCCCAAACCCCAGCAGTGCAGGGTCACCCTCCACCAGGCCCCCACTCATGTCTCCCACCACCCCCACCCCCCAGCCACCAGGGGCACCCTCCACCAGGCCCCCACTCATGTCTCCCACCACCCCCACCCCCCAGCCACCAGGGGCACCCTCCACCAGGCCCCCACTCATGTCTCCCACCACCCCCACACCCCAGCCACCAGGGTCACCCTCCACCAGGCCCCCACTCATGTCTCCCACCACCCCCAAACCCCAGCAGTGCAGGGTCACCCTCCACCAGGCCCCCACTCATGTCTCCCACCACCCCCACCCCCCAGCCACCAGGGGCACCCTCCACCAGGCCCCCACTCATGTCTCCCACCACCCCCACCCCCCAGCCACCAGGGGCACCCTCCACCAGGCCCCCACTCATGTCTCCCACCACCCCCACCCCCCAGCCACCAGGGTCACCCTCCACCAGGCCCCCACTCATGTCTCCCACCACCCCCAAACCCCAGCAGTGCAGGGTCACCCTCCACCAGGCCCCCACTCATGTCTCCCACCACCCCCAAACCCCAGCAGTGCAGGGTCACCCTCCACCAGGCCCCCACTCATGTCACCCACCACCCCCACACCCCAGCAGTGCAGGGGCAGCCTCCACCAGGCCCCCACTCATGTCTCCCACCACCCCCAAACCCCAGCAGTGCAGGGTCACCCTCCACGAGGCCCCCACTCATGTCTCCCACCACCCCCACACCCCAGCCACCAGGGTCACCCTCCACCAGGCCCCCACTCATGTCTCCCACCACCCCCAAACCCCAGCAGTGCAGGGTCACCCTCCACCAGGCCCCCACTCATGTCTCCCACCACCCCCACCCCCCAGCCACCAGGGGCACCCTCCACCAGGCCCCCACTCATGTCTCCCACCACCCCCACCCCCCTGCACTGTGGGGCACCTGCCAGCAGGCCCCCACCCATGTCCAATCCATGCCCCCCTGCACCTGGGTCCCAACATTCCCCAATCATGTCCGTAATGCCCATCCTCCCCTGCCAAAAGGCCCAACCAACTATCACACCCACCCACATATCAAAGGCAATTACATGTTACACCCCCAATTTAAATAATGCAATTGAACACATGTCTGTCACACACAATGGCTGCAAGTGAATGACAAAACACCCAACATGACATGCCTGAAAGCAATGAGATGATACGACACATTGAAGAATAAAAAAAATAATGTATTGAACAGCAAGTAGAATGGAAATGAAATAAGAAAAAACACAAAGCAAATCAAACAAAACAAGATGAATGTCCAAGAAAATAATCAGAAAAATAAAAATAAGCCAACGAAGAACCATGAAGAAGATCATCCTGGGTCCATGAGCCCAACCAAATTAAACCTAACTATGACTACTAACTAAAAACTGAACTATATACAAAAAAGTGGTGCATTGTCCAATCGCTACCAAAAAAAATCAAAAAAACAAAGGAAACCTAACCCTAACTATACAACTATATACAAAGGCAGCGGGCTATTCGGACGGCTCACTGGTTGTTGTCATGGGCCAGGGCATCATCGAACTCCTGGTCAATGGCTTGGAGGCGGGCATGTTCCCTGGCCCCGAGGTCCCGCAGGGTTAACGCAGTGTCAAGCTCAAACTCCCTGCGAAGACCCTCGAGGCACTCAGCCCGCCTCGGCGCCCTCCGCATGGAGTCCTCCACCCTGACCATCGTGAGCCGTTCCTCCTCTGCCCGCTGCCGCTCCGCACCTATCCGCTGGCACAACCGCTCCCACACGGAAGGCACTCCCATTCCAGGGTTCTCCTGCCCTCCGGCCGATGCCTGCACCCCTGATGTTGATGGCCCCGAGCCATGATGCCTCCCACGTTGAGCCTGCTGCTGCCTCCGACGCAACTGCCTGTGCCAGCACGACGGCATCCATGCTGATGGAAACCACCGACGCCGTCGTGCACGTGCCCTGCCCGATGATGCCGTCACATCCTCCATCTGCTGGGGTCCAGTTGCTCTGGTGTCCACCCCTGCTGGATCACTGACTCCCGACTGTGGCAGGGATGGGATCCCCACCGAGCTGGCTGCATTGGTCGGGGCAGGTCCACAGGGGGCCCTGGTGGCATCTGGGCTGGAAGACGGCAAGGAGAACGACTGGTGGATAGCCTGCACAGAGGAGGAGAGGGCCGCCACATTGGCCAACACATGCAGGAAACCCCCGAACATGGCCGATCCCAATTGGGCCACGTCGGCACGGTGCACTTCGTGATGCCGTGCGTGCTCCTCCCGGGAAGCACGCACGGCATCACGAATCGCAGCCGTGCGCATTGCGACCCCAATCAGGACCTTCTCCGCACGGCCAGGGGTTCCCACGTCCGCAGGTGGAGAGGAGTCAGGTGACATGGACATCCCCTCTACCTGCGGACAGGCCTGGGACGGGGCATCCCTGCTGGTGCATGGTGGTGCACTCACAGGGTCAGGGACAGCGACATGCACAGGCCCCTCCACGGTGACCTGTGCTGCCTCCTGCCCCTGGCCCTGGACTGCACCACTTGCACCAGCAGGGATGCCCCCACCAGGCCCCATGTGTGCCCCAGTGGCGGCCTCCTCCTCCTCTGTGCAAACCACCAACCTGGATGGCTCCTCACCGTCTCCCACCGTAGCAGGCCCCTGTGGGGGCTCACCCACCCCTTCCGCTGCAGCCGTGGGGGCATCCCCGCCGCCTTGCTCCACAGCGCCGTCTCCGCCCTCCTCTTCACTAGCCGCTGCGTAGAGGGAGACAAAGAACACAAGCATCAGGGCACTGTACAATGGTCCCCTAGACAGGAAGCAATAGCAGATGAGCACCACTGTCAAAGTACACTTCCATCATGTCCCTCCACAACACATGGGTCGGTCCAGGCAAAACACACACAGTAACAGGCATGGTGCATGCCATGGACATTTCCATGCATGTCCAATGGACTCTTGGAACATTCAATGATATGTAACTCACATGCATCATGGCTCATGCCTATCACATGCACACACTTCACCTCAGTCACATCCATCTGGCCCCAAACACACCAAACACAGCGGATACAAGGGTAATTTGGCTGCTTTACTGAATCTGTGCATTGTCACACACATGTGTCATGCATCCATGGCATGCACAAGTCACAGACACGCAGGTCAGGCACACAGACATGGCTACCATATATGTACCTGGCATCAGCACCCATCCCTCACCCCCACCTATGTCCAGGTACAGAGACTGGCATGCTCTCATGTTCAAAATCTGCATAGGGCTCCCCATGCGGCATTTGAACACATGCAACAACCATGTGGGTCACACATCACTGGTCGCACATGCATTACCATGATGTCCCTGCACACATACATGCATACATGGCCTATGGCACACATACAGGCAAGTATCATAGAACCAGCACACCGCAACATGCCCTGTCTCACACAGTAATGCATGGACACTTACCGCTCAACTCCAGACGGGCCTCCCTCTCAAGGATCTGGGCGTGGAGCGCTGGGCGTACGCGTTCCAGGACCCTCATCTGGATGGAACTCATGCGGCCCCGGCCCCCCTCCACGAGGCGCCGGGCCTTCACAAGGGTCCTGGACCTCAAGTCCTCCCAGCGCTTCTTGATCTTCAGGACGTCGCGGGTTGCCACCCCCTCCGCGTTGATGGCAACCACACAGTCGGCCCAGATCCTCTGTCGTCCTTCCTTGCTGGCGCGGGACGATCCAAAGAGGGCATCATACTGCCCCAGGACATGCTCCACCAGGACACCAACTTCGGTGACAGTGAAGCTGGTGCCCCTCTGCCCCTCTGGCCTGGGGTTGCCACTGGTGCCAGATGTGGAAGTGCCCGACATGGCAACCCCAGAGGCAGGTGTGGGTGGGCAACTGGGTCCTGGGGCTGGGCTGTGGAGCGATGTAATCCCAGTCGGGAGTCTTCAGTTCCAGCAGGGGTGGACACAGCAACTGGACCCCTGCAGATGGCTGATGTGCAGGCACCAAATGGCAGGGCACGGTGGCAGCAGGTAAGCAGGCAGGCAGGCAGCAGCAGATGGCACGTGGGAGGCTGCTCGGGGCACGGGGGGCAGTAACTCGGCCTTCTGGGCAGGAGCGTGGTCTTTCCGTGTGTTTTCGCGTGGCCAGCTTGATACGGAGTGATTTGGCACGTGAAAATCCTGCACGTCAGCGTGAAATCCGAGGAAAGGCCCTTAGCGCGTAAGCGCGTCAGCACGCATACGCGATTCTATTGGACCAGAGTCCCTCAGCGCGTAAGCGCGTCTGTGACGTGACCCGCACGGGTGTTCCCCACTCAGCACGTGATGACGGGGCACACGTGGAGATACTGCACGTCAGAGTGTCATCGCGTGTAATTGGACAAAAGTGCGCGTACACGCGATTGGCCTATGTACGTGTATTTAATGGGTGCGCGGGCACTTACACACGCAAGTACGTCAGCGAACCTGTATCCCGTGGTGCGTGTGAATTTCCACACGCTATTGGACTGGGAACTGGATTCCAGGGGTGCGCGGGTCACACGCTGTATCCCGTGGTGCGTGTGAATTTCCACACGCTATTGGACTGGGAACTGGATTCCAGGGGTGCGCGGGTCACACGCTGTATCCCGTGGTGCGTGTGAATTTCCACACGCTATTGGACTGGGAACTGGATTCCAGGGGTGCGCGAGTCACACGCTGTATCCCGTGGTGCGTGTGAATTTCCACACGCTATTGGACTGGGAACTGGATTCCAGGGGTGCGCGGGTCACACGCTGTATCCCGTGGTGCGTGTGAATTTCCACACGCTATTGGACTGGGAACTGGATTCCAGGGGTGCGCGGGTCACACGCTGTATCCCGTGGTGCGTGTGAATTTCCACACGCTATTGGACTGGGAACTGGATTCCAGGGGTGCGCGGGTCACACGCTGTATCCCGTGGTGCGTGTGAATTTCCACACGCTATTGGACTGGGAACTGGATTCCAGGGGTGCGCGGGTCACACGCTGTATCCCGTGGTGCGTGTGAATTTCCACACGCTATTGGACTGGGAACTGGATTCCAGTGGTGCGCGGGTCACACGCTGTATCCCGTGGTGCGTGTGAATTTCCACACGCTATTGGACTGGGAACTGGATTCCAGGGGTGCGCGGGTCACACGCTGTATCCCGTGGTGCGTGTGAATTTCCACACGCTATTGGACTGGGAACTGGATTCCAGGGGTGCGCGGGTCACACGCTCGCCTAGAACACGCGCAAAGCATAAATTTGCGCACTTTAACAATAACAAGCTCAGACGCCAGGATGAACATACCGTTCCTAGCAGCAGTGGCAGTGGGCTACCAAAGGAGGAGGAGGAGGATAGTCAGGGCCAGAATATTCACACCCAGAACCAGCCTTTTCGGGATGCCTGATGACCAGGTGTATGGGAGGTACAGGTTTCCACCACACATTATACTGGACCTGGTGAGTGAGTGGGAGGATGACCTCACATCACCCACCCTGTGCTCCCAAGCACTCAGCCCCCTGGAGAAGGTCCTCAATGTACTGCACTTCTTAGCCACTGGATCATTTCAGCGGACAAGTGCCATAGTGGGTGGGGTGTCACAGGCCACCCAGTCACGCTGCCTACACCAGGTCTTGAACATCATCACTGCACGGCCATCAGTCCGCAGGCACATATACCTGCCCAGAACACCTGCAGAAAGGCATGCTGCCGCCCTGGATTTTTACGCTGTGGCACGATTCCCCAAAGTGCTAGGTGCCATCGACTGCACCCATGTGGCTCTACGTCCCCCCAGGGCATCTGAGCACATCTATAGGAACCGCAAGCACTGGCATTCCATCAACGTGCAGGTAGCATGTAATGCCAAGGGAATCATCACCTCAGTATATGCCAACTATCCCGGCTCTACCCACGACAGCTTCATTTACCGAATGTCCACCCTAAGCCGGGACCTAGAAGCTGGGTGGCATGGCGATACATGGCTGCTTGGTGAGTATGTATGCCACTGCACATGCATGCATGTTGGATACTGAGCAAGGTCACAACCCCACCAATGATACCAATCACCACCTCCACAGGGGACAGTGCCTACCCTCTCAGCCCCCACATGATGACGCCAATTCGGAACCCCACCACGCCACCCCAGGTAAGATATAACACAGCCCACATTACAACCAGGGGCATAGTGGAGCGCACATTCGGAGTGCTAAAGTCACGCTTTCGCTCCCTTGACCGTTCTGGCGGGCAGCTGTTATACGCTCCCCCAGTAGTGTGCAGGATCATAGTGGCAGCATGTGTCCTGCACAACGTTGCAACACGCCGGGGCCTGGCCGTGGACATGGTGGTGGCCCCACATCCCCAACCACATGCACAGCCGCTGCGCATGGGAGGGGAAAGGGCACGGGGGGAGGCAGCCCGTACACAGCTAGTGGCTAATTACTTCACATAGAAATCACACCCCTGTGGAGTGCACACTGCCCTGGCACATTCCATCTGACAATCAATGATGACTCAACCTGACACTGATCCTGAATGTCTGGAGAATGAACCGTCAAAACCATATCAGCCTGAGATTGTTCACCTGGAAGTGTCACAATGTGTGCATCCCTACCCACACAGACACCACCAATGCAGTTTTGTGAAGTTACACATTGAAGCAGCTAAAATGAATACCCACTTGCAAAATGCAACAAGAGGACAGTGCCATGTCAGCCAACCCAACCCCAGCACCGCCACACGACACACCGTGCCATGTCATGCTAATTGCAGGTAAACAAAGTAATCCCCACAACATGACATCAGTCTCACTATGTACAGTGGCACTATTAGAAACCTGCAACACCTGAAATGCTCACAGCAATGCCGGACCAACAACATACTTGAGCACGTAGTACCATTAACATGACATCACAAATGTTACATATTAGTAGTCTCACCACCTGGAAATGCCTGCACTCCCACCACTACCAACTGTACAGTGTTGTCGCCATGTAGAGTTGTAGGTGCACTGCTGCCAACATGGACCCCATCTCCAGACTAGAGGTCCTTGTGTGGACATGAGGAAGGGACCTGCAAATTGGGAGGTAGACACAGAAGAAGAGTTACACATCAATGCAACATGCAGTGTACAACACAACAGCAATATGCACTAGGAATGTATACACAGTATTGACTACAGACTGCCCACACAGCTCATGGGAGTCCAACGTCACTGTGTAATTCACTGTCACTTGGGCACACCCTTTACAAGCCCATGGAAACGGGAAGCAGGAGGGGTGTGTGTGACTCAAACCCAAGCATCTGAACCAAATACATTACAAGCCTGCATGTGCCCAGCCACAATGCAGCGTATGCCCACAGGAACCACGGAAGCCAACAGATCGTCCCAAAAAAATAGGGAATAATAGAAATCAAAATAAAAATAAAAATAAGAAACAATCAAAAATGGCCATTGATGGGCCCGGGGGGGTTGGGGAGGCCACCCAGGAGGTCCGAGGACAGGATGCACACCAGAACCCACCTGCGTGGATCCTGGGAAGATAAAACACCTCCATGGGCTCATGGCCCACACGGCTACCCTATTGTGGGAGTATCACTGCTGTCGCTATTATCACCCTGTGCAGCTGCATCCGGAGGTGGTTGCACTATGGGAGGCAGCCCACGCAAGGCCCTAGTCTGCTCCTCCATGGCTGCAAGCATGCGGGTGTGGTAGGTCTGGTTCTGGAGGATGAGTGTGCGGAGGTCCCCTCGTTGCCTGCATCTCAGCTGTGAGCGTACGGGTGAGACGCTCCAGCTGCTGTTCTGTCCTTTGGTGTGTTGAAGCCTCAAGCTCAACAAGAGTCGTCCTGAGGTGAAGGAGCTCCTGCCTCAGGGCTTCCCTGTGGCCCTGGGACTCAATGGAGATGGCCTCCTGCAGAGTCGCCAGTGCCGCCCGCCTGTCCCTGTTGGACCCCAACATGTCCTCCCTGTGTGACTGGCAGATGGAGTCGGTTGCCTGCTCTAGTCGCTCCATCAGCCTTTCTGGGGGGACAATGGAAGTGGCCAACCTATCCATGGCCTGAGCCATCATCTCGGATGATGCAGCCTGTTGGGTTGCCATACCGTAAATGGATTGCTCCCATGCGGTATTGCCGGGTGGCGTACGGCCACCACGTCGGCGGGCACCACACCTGTCTGGGGCAAGGCGAACTGCGCCTTGCTGTGCCGGCACTGCCTGAGGCTGCAGGACTGCATTCCCCCTCTGATCTGCTGGCCCAGGAACAGGATCAGATGTCGCGGAGTGTGACCCTGCATCCGTAACCACCGAAGGCGTAGCTGCCAACACTGACATCCCCATGGAGGGTTCTGACCCTGGTGCAGGTGGGTGAGACAGAACAGAATCCCTCCCTGGAACACTCACCTGCGACGGCACGTAGGTCTCATCCGAATCAACACCTGAGTACAGCTCGGGGGAGGTGCAGCCAGAGACACCCCTTGAGAGCACGACCTGCAGCACTTGTGGGTTCTCCCCCACCACCACACCACGTCCCTCACTGGTGGTTGGTCGGCCCTCGGACCCCTCCTGGGTCTGCACCATCTCCACAACCCCAGCAGTATCAGGTGCGTCTTCCCCTGCAAAGACATGAAAACAAAGAAATGGAAACAGGCATTAGCACCATGGCACACATTGAGGGCTGAGAAGCAAGAGAACCAGTACTTGATTGACACATGTCCCACATGACTAAAACCCTCCCATGCATGCACCCTCACTGCGTATGAAGTCCAGGCAAATGGCACACACTGATGACACCAAGATGGAAGATGAACACATTTTCTGCATGCTGCCTGGCAGTGGCATCACACATTGGCCTGTGATTGGCAGGTGAAACACACATGCCATCACACAGATGGCATGTACCATTGCTATTGAGTGAAGATGGAGAGGAGGGCAGCACCTATTCATTCAGTCCAGTTCCCGCATGTAATAGCTTTTCTAATTCTAACAGGTCAGATTTTTCACCTGGAGCTGCCAGTCTGAAATGGTCCAATTGCACAGGGACATGTGTGTACAAATGATATCCAGGTAACAAAGTCACTCCACTTTACCATACCCATGTCAGACATGTGACTAGTGGACAGCGACATGCCTAGTGAAAGTGGTGGAATGCAAACAAACTGACTGAATGAACAGTGAAAAAGAAGCAAATATGTTGTGGCAAGGTGACACTTCAAGGGCAAGTGGCGCGCAGTTGGGCTAGATGTCTACTGTTGGCAGAAGGGATACTGCTATGGCCAAATGCAGCTCCGCAGGAAGGATTGCAGCTGCGCAGGAAGGATTGCATGAAGCACATGGCTGACCCATACGACTCAGGCGCACACACTCTCACCTGGCACCCGAACAGAAGCCCTCACACACACACCATGCACAAGGATGACACACACATGCATGTGCACTCACCGGACAATGCCTCGTAATCAGCCAGATCTCCCACGCCTTGGATCTGTTCCTCCGTGACGTAGGTCCCAGCGACTGACTCATGTGGAGTGAGTTCCATGTCTACTACTGGAGACCCACCTCCAGTCACTAGAGTTGCGGCATGACTTGAGGCCAGCTTACTCTTTGCCCTGCGCTTTAGGTCATTCCAGCGCTTATAGCAATCATTGGCTGTGCGCCTCACAATTCCAAGGGCACTTACGATGTCCGCAACGGTCTGCCAGTGTGCCTGGCGTTGTGCAGGTGTGGTCTTGGATCCTGCAACAATGACCATCTCGTTGTCATGTCCGGACACATACTCGACAAGTGCATTCAGTTCGTCATCCGTGAAGCTGGGCTTCCTGGAAGGGCCGGACTGTGTAGCCGTGTCTGGGGCATCAGCCTGTGCCGGACGAGCACTCTTCCTCTTCCGCTTGGAAGGTGGTGGTGATCCTGAGTGTCCTGCGCCGCTCTGGACACTAGGGGCAGGAGCCCTGGTGGACTCTGTATCAGGAGTGTGGGATTGCACACTCAGCATGGGAGTTGGTGCAGGCATTAGCTCTAGTGTGATGGTGTCAGGGGGAATGTCAGCAGCATGGACTAGGACCGACACTGTCCTGGATGGGTGTGTGGGGGCTGGGGTGGATGGAGCCGCAGCTGCCCCTGCAGCCTCTCCGCCCTGCCTACTTGGTGCAGCAGATGACCTTGCTGCCCCAGATCCACGTGGCATGATGGCATCAACGTGCACCAGCGCACGTGTCGTAGCCCTGCTGACCTGGAAGTCAGCCATGGAGTCAGCCAGGTCTGGTGCCACAATGGGCTGGTCCAACAAGGGCTGAGCATGGATGGTGTCAGCCACATCAGCCTCAATGGGAGGGGGGGGGGGATTATGGGTGCCCGTGACTGGTCCTCCACACATGGGGGGACAGGCTCACCCTGCAAGTTACGACCACGTCCCCTACCGGATCCACCACGGCCACCACTTGTGGCTCTTCCACCTTTGCCACCCTTACGGAATCCTCGCCTCCCAGCCATGGCACTGATGTTAATGTGCGTATGGGAGTGGATGTAGACTATTGTCCTGGGCAATTGGGGGTCAAAGGGGTTGGGTACCAGATGGTAATTGTACCCTAGTGCTCTAGCAAGGCTGAATGTAACCCCTGGGGAAAGATGACGGGTCACGCAACGCACAGGAGGCCCAAAAAAGGGAGATGACGTGCACGCAACCCCTCCTAGACCACGTGTGCAGAAAGAAAAACCTGCACTACGCTGTGGCACCCAGAAACACAAGAATGAACGTATGCGTGTCACACGCAGCCTAGAATGACCTCTGAAGGGGTAGGCTACACACGGGGCTAGCACAGATGTTAGATACGTGCGTGACTCACCGTCTGCCAGGTAAACGAGCGTGTAAAAGGAGCACGTTTGGTTGGCAACACCCCCGCCAAAAGAAGATTTGTCCGCTGTCTGAGGAGACAGGACAACAGTAGAAGGGAACACTGTTTGAGGGAACAGGCCCAGGTAAACCAGTAAAGGAGAAAAAAGAGAAAAAGCTGTCAGAGGTAACAGGGAATACGAACTAGAAACGCCGTGAAGTAAATCGCGTGTGAAACGACAAGAAGTACAGAATTCACCCACTCGCTCTCCACGAAAAGCACGTACAAGGAAAACGTGTTCTACACGTACCTTTTATACAGGCCCACACGTCCAGCGTCACTTACGCGGCGTGTACGCGCTAGGGCCATTTCCACCTATTACATGCTTTGTCACTTCTGCGTGTAGGGCCATTTCCACCAATTACACGCTTTGTCACTTCTGCGTTTAGGGCCATTTCCACCAATCACACGCTTTGTCACTTCTGCGTGTAGGGCCATTTCCACCAATCACACGCGATTACACTCTGACGTGCAGTCTTTCCACGTGTGCTCTGTCATCACGTGCTGTGTGGGAAACACCTGTGCGGGTCACGTCACAGACGCGCTTACGCGCTGAGGGCCTTTCCTCAGTTTTCACGCTGACGTGCAGGATTTTCACGTGCAAAATCACTCCGTACCAAGCTGGCCACGCGTACGCACACGGAATACCACGCTCCTGCCCGGAAGGCCGAACTACTGCCCCCCAGAGCCCGAGCACGCTCCCACCTGCTGCTGCCCGACTGCCTGCTGCCCCTGCACTGCTGGGGGGTGGGGGTGGTGGGAGACATGAGTGGGGGCCTGGTGGAGGGTGCCCCTGGTGGCTGGGGTGTGGGGGTGGTGGGAGACATGAGTGGGGGCCTGGTGGAGGCTGCCCCTGGTGGCTGGGGTATGGGGGTGCAGGGAGACATGAGTGGCGGCCTGGTGGAGGCTGCCCCTGGTGGCTGGGGGGTGGGGGTGATAGGGGACATGAGTGGGGGCCTGGTGGAGGCTGCCCCTGGTGGCTGGGGGGCGGGGGTGGTGGTAGACATGGGTGGGGGCCTGGTGGAGGCTGCCCCTGGTGGCTGGGGGGTGGGGGTGCAGGGGGACATCAGCAGGTGTGCAGGGTAGTCCCCTGTTTTGTGGGCTGCCTGCAGGGGCCGTGGAGGGTGTACAGGGAACACCTGTGAGGACCCACCCAGCCTAATCGCGTGTGTAACTTCCCACGCACCCCTGTAATACACGTACCAAGCCAAATCGCGTGTGAGAATTCCCGCGCATACCTGAAATACACGTACCCTGCTGAAGTCGCGTGTAAAACTTCCCGCGCACCCCTGAAATGCATGCGACCAGGCTATTCGCGTGTGGAACTTCCCGCGCACCCCTGAAATACACGCGCCCAGGCTATTCGCGAGTGGGACTTCCCGCGCACCCCTGAAATACACGTAGCACGCTGGGAGACATGAGTGGGGGCCTGGTGTAGGGTGCCCCTGCACTGCTGGGGGGTGGGGGTGCTGGGAGACATGGGTGGGGGCCTGGTGGAGGGTGCCCCTGGTGGCAGGGGGGTGGGGGTGATAGGGGACATGAGTGGGGGCCTGGTGGAGGGTGCCCCTGGTGGCAGGGGGGTGGGGGTGATAGGGGACATGGGTGGGGGCCTGGTGGAGGGTGCCCCTGGATGCTGGGGTGTGGGGGTGGTGGGAGACATGAGTGGGGGCCTGGTGGAGGGTGCCCCTGGTGGCTGGGGGTTGGGGGTGGTGGGAGACATGGGTGGGGCCCTGGTGGGGGGTGCCCCTGGATGCTGGGGGGTGGGGGTGGTGGGAGACATGGGTGGCGGCCTGGTGGAGGGTGCCCCTGGATGCTGGGCTGTGGGGGTGGTGGGAGACATGAGTGGGGGCCTGGTGGAGGGTGCCCCTGGTGGCTGGGGGTTGGGGGTGGTGGGAGACATGGGTGGGGGCCTGGTGGAGGGTGCCCCTGGATGCTGGGGGGTGGGGGTGGTTGGAGACATGAGTGGGGGCCTGGTGGAGGCTGCCCCTGCACTGCTGGGGGGTGGGGGTGTTGGGAGACATGGGTGGGGGCCTGGTGGAGGCTGCCCCTGCACTGCTGGGGGGTGGGGGTGCAGGGGGACATGAGCAGGTGTGCAGGGTAGTCCCCTGTTTTGTGGGCTGCCTGCAGGGGCCGTGGAGGGTGTACAGGGAACACCTGTGAGGACCCACCCAGCCTAATCGCGTGTGATAATTCCCGCACACCCCTGTAATACACGTACCTGGCCAAATCGCATGTGAGAATTCCCGTGCACCCCTGTAATACACGTACCCAGCCGAATCGCGTGTAGAACTTCCCGTGTACCCCTGTAATACACGTACCCAGCCAAATCGCATGTGATAATTCCCACGTACCCCTGTAATACACGTACCCTGGCCAATCGCGTGTAGAACTTCCCACGCACCCCTGTAATACACGTACCAAGCCAAATCGCGTGTGATAATTCCCGCGCACCCCTGTAATACACGTACCTGGCCAAATCGCATGTGAGAATTCCCGCGCACCCCTGTAATACACGTACCCAGCCGAATCGCGTGTAGAACTTCCCGTGTACCCCTGTAATACACGTACCCAGCCAAATCGCGTGTGATAATTCCTGCGTACCCCTGTGATACACGTGCCCTGGCTAATCGCGTGTAAAACTTCACGCGTACCCCTGTAATACACGTACCCTGGCCAATCGCGTGTAGAACTTCCCGTACCCCTGTAATACACGTACCCTGGCTAATCGCGTGTATAACTTCACGCGTACCCCTGATATGCACGTTACCCGCTTTGCGTTCCTTGTTTGGCAGCCCTGTAGACTGGTCCAGGGTTAGCGCAGCCCTTTGCGATGATTTAGCGATTTTGATGGCTTTTCCTTGCGCGAGGGCGTTCTTGGGGGCGTTACTGGCGCTGCTGCAGGGTCGCTGCGATACTCTGCGCCACGGCTGGTTTGGGAGCCTGAAATCCATGAATACGCTGTGCGCGGAAATCGGTTTTAGCGCACGTGCCTGGCGCAGACAATCGCACGCGGACACTCTGCGCCAGCCGCTTGCGACACTTTTCTGCGAAATTCTATGAATTACCCTCTTAGTGTTTTGAACGTGACAAGGCAGATCATTCACGGAGTACGTTCAGTTGTTAAATGAATGGCGAAGACTGCAGAAGTAATGTGCCGGTGCCATTTAGTATGGCAACAATGTGTGCACTCAGTTACGTTTATGCCCTGCTCACAGGTAACCACGGCAGCCTATCGCACCCTGTGCCTGTCTCTGCGTCCGGGCAGCAGCCTTCTTCCTTGTAACCTAAGACACTTTCTTGCAACAGCGCCTCAATGCCCTTGGGCTGTTAGTGCGCTTTACAAAACTAAAAAATAAAATACATTTAAAAAACCTGCTCACCCAAGGAGGCCTGGTCTCCTTCCCACTGCTGCTTATAGCTGAGCTTGGATACCTCCGGGTCTGGGTGCTACCAACAAATACAATAAATAAATTAAATAAATAAATAGGATCCTAGCACAGCCTTTGGAAAGTCTAGCCGCCACCGACAAGCCCTTGTCTTTAAAATTATTTCGAATTGTTTTGTCAGCAGCATTGTTTAGTTTAGTTTAGTTTGTTTATTTGTAAAGCGCTGCCGAACCCTCAGGTAACTGGGTGCTAATTCTTTAAGTACAGCAGTAGTTACAGATTGTTGCACAAACAAGCATGTGAGTATGATACATTACAGTATGGTTCGAGGGACCTGGTTACAGAATGGTCCAGGGACAAGCATAATAGATTATGGCAGGCCAGTTACAATTTGGTTCTCCGCAAGCATAACATACATTTGATTGAGGAGGCAGATAATCAATTAGGTTGCAAAAGCATAAGTAAGGTAATGGACCCGTTGGGTATAGCTATAAGCCTTGGTCTGATTACATATTTTGGGCTCCTAAGCAGATCCTTGACTTTGGCTCTAAATGACCAGAATGAGGTGTCTGCTCTTATAGCCGTAGGAAGTGCATTCCACTGTTGGCTGCCTGTACAGGGAAACTAACTTCCCTAGCTGTTTTCAGGTTAAACTTTGGTTTGATCTCTTTGGTCTAGTGGAGTTCTGTCTCGTAAATTTGGCTGAGAGGTATTACTATTTATTATTTTATTTATTTATTAGCACTTTTAAAGCGCTCACACAGCCTGAGGGCATCGAATGTGAATGTGTTGTTGTTGTCTTAGTTGGATATTTATAATGCGTTTAAATACCCTGAGGTTTCTAAGCACGGACCCGGGGATCGAACCTGTGTTGCTTCATGTCGTCTTGCTTCCAAGGCAAGCACGTTACCACTGAGCTGTCCTCCTGGGACAATTGTTGTGCATTCTCTGACACCTGGCAGCTCCTTCGCCAGCCTTCCCGGCCTCTTAGGAGTCCCATACTTTCTTAAAATATGTCTTTTCATGCACAACAGCTGAATCTGGGCCTTATCAGTTTTACGTTGGCGTGACCAAATGATTCCGTTTGCTAGGCCCACCAGGTGCGTTCTATGAGTGGACTCTCATTTACCAAGCTAATGCATTTTGGAAGTTGAAGTCTTGGTGGACTTTTGTGGGACTTACGCACCTGAAACCAATGATTTGTACAAGGGAAGACGGGTGTCGCTGTGACCTAGGGACATCTGGCCACAATACTCTGACGTCTCGGTGCAAAAGAACGGTGTTAAATTTAGGATGTAATACATAGGACCACCAGGTGGTGCTCACTTTCATAAGCCACATGTGATAGTAGTGTGCCATAGAGAACACAACGTGGCACAAATGGGCATAGCATGCATAGTACGGGCAGAGCATAATAATACAATGTAACACATCATAACAAATAAACATTGCATAAGAGAGGATGGCATTACATAAATAAGAATAGCAAAATATATCATACCATAGCTGAGACAGCATACCATAGCACAGCATATTGTAACATAGCAAAACACAGCATGACGGCACAACACAAAGCATATCAAGGTATAGCAGCACAGCACATAATTTATAATCGTATAATATAAATTCACAGAAATAGCATAGCGCAATTGCATGACCTTGCATAGTCTAGAAGAATATAGCATGACACGGGACAACCCGCCATGATGCTCCTTCTGTTTTTATCGACAGAGTCACTGAAAGGTTATCAGTGCAAAAGCCAGTCAGATTTCTCAGAATATTACTCACAAATGCTGGCATTGGACTGTGTGGCATCTCTTCCCGCATAGGCCAAGCACTGGCAGAGGAGAAGCGGCTACAGGGAGGAGATGTAGATTGGCAAAGGACAGCATTGGCCCATCCATGTACCAAAAGCATTAATGATCTTGGACGCAGTCGATAACGCTAGTTTATGTCCCTCATTTTACAAAACATATAAACAAATGGATGCAGAATAATATTTTGGTGGATCTACCGCACCTCTTTGCTGTGGGTCTTCCCCAGTGTTAGAAGTATACCAAAAAAGTAGTGGAACTGGGAACCCAGCAGGGGACATAGTAGGCAGAAAGGGAGCACCGTGGACAAGATTTTTCAAGGGTTGCAGCCATGCCGATTGACAGCCAATTGAGGTGAAACAGATTTCAGTTTAGCTGTAACTTCCCTTGCGTAGTAAAGTGCAGAAGTGTGCTTTAACTTCACAAAGAACAGTTCCGGACTGGTGAAAAGGGTTGTAAAAAGTAGTGAAACTGTTAACAGTAAAAAATAAAAGTAGTGGGACACCGCTCCCGACCGTTCCAGCTCACTTCGACCATTGGTCTTCCCACGTGCACACACACATTATCGGAAATTTTAAGACATTAGTTTCCTGAGCTCATATTAAAGGCACCTTGCTTACAGCACCAAAGCTCAATTTTAACCAACATTTGCACCAAGGCTAATATTTCTCCAGTGCAATGGATTCCCCTTCTCATTCTATTGCACACCTCCACCCCTTATCACATCCTCCTTTCAAACTATGCACCCTACTCTTTGCACCTAGGTGCCTATGAATACAAAATGCAGCGAACATCAGTACACGCCAAAACTATTGGCATTGTCAATGCTTGTTTCCCTTGCTTCAAGGAACCTTTTACATATTTTACCTCCAGCTTTTGTGTGGATGTAAAAAATTGACTAAAATGTATGAGTTATTTCACCACATATTCATACATTATTTACTGCATCCAGTAAATACCCCATAGGCCATAATATGGCAGGAGGTAAAAACAGGTGGTATTTGCAAAAACTCCCTCGTTTTAACGTAACCAACAGAATTATAATGTCGTCCTCAGACTGGCTGTCGCAAACAAGGCATACCCCTTTCTCTGAAGTAATTTCTGCGGCAAGACGCTGCCCCTGGTTTGCCCACTTCATGACCAAAAACATCCCTCCCAAAACATGCTCTCTTACCTGTGTAGACCATGGAGATGCTCAAGAGAGCCAGGGGCTTAGTGCAGAGCAGCCTCCGAAACAGACCTGAAATGGAGACCGAGGAAGCCTGTGAGATTGGTATGCCTTCAATGAAATGTTGGTACACAGTATATTAGTGAGCAGGAGACCACCAGAAGATTCAGGTCTTGGCCTAGGGCAAAACTTGGGAATGCATGACCTAAAGCAGGGCAGTTTCTAGACAATATTGCACCTAGGGCGAAACACCAGAATGCACTCCCCCTGCGCCCCACGTTGCTCCTCTACTGCTATCCTGCACTGCACTCCATCTCCAAAATAGTTTAATCATTGCAATTTAAATGCAGTTTTATTGACTTGTACTTAAAATTAATAAGTAGACAACAATATTTTGAATAGGAAATAATTTTCTATCATGTTTTTGTTTGTTGTCTAAATGATGGACACTCTCCTAGATGATCCTACCGCAAAAGCGTCCATTGCTACTGATGGAATCTATTTTCCAACTATTTTGCTCTCAATTCAAAGTGTGGTAATGGCTTCAGTTGGTGAGCACAGCGCTTACAAGCTGTTCCAAATGCTCCAGAAGAAAGGAAGATCGGTGTGAAATAAAAGGAAAGAGTTTGGAGGTGGTAAAACGAAAAAGGTCGTTCCCAGCTATATTAAGCAAGGTTAGGCCATAAAGAATGCCTTGAAACTACTTCAAAGCATTTTAGGGGAAGACCAGAGAAGTAGGTAGGCTATGAGGTGAAGCACTCATGTTGCCATATGATCTGCCTACCTAGACAAAGTAACCAAACACTGTGAGTGCATGCGCATTTGGCAAAACCTGGAAACCGTGAGAGTAACTGAGTATAGAAGGGCACTATCTAGAAAATGGCATTAGTGCATAGGCGTGTGATAGCAACAGCTACCTAACGCAGTGAGTTCCTGGGCATATAATGTTAACTTCTGGCAAATAGTTGCATGCCGGATAGATCACTCATGTGCAACGTGCTGGTTTTGGGTCTGGGACAATACTATACAACAAGTTTCAAACCCTACTGTTACTAACCAGGCCCGTCTTCATGATAAATCGAGTATCATCAGCGGTAAATAATAAAGCACATTCCAACAGACCTTAGAAGTCGTCCACCTACATGAAGCTCTATAAAAATCTTCAACGGCAAAGGTTGGCCATCTGTCTAAATACCTGTCAACAATGCGAGTTCCTTACTCGATGGGGACAATACATGTAATAGGTCTTTTATTAACATACCCTGTCAAAGCCTATGAATTGTTGATAACTTGGACATGCAATTGTAACGCTAGGCAAATCATGAATGTACTTGGACATGGGATCCCAATACCTACAGTAGCAAGGACGAAACCCTGTTCACTTGGCTATTGACTTTGTCATTAATTGTAGCTACAGTAATTGTTTTCTCCTCTGCACATACATTAATTCACAGTCAATACCCCCTCGACCACCTCACCAGCACCCCCCACTCCTCATCACCCCAACAACTCTTGGCCCCTTTGCATAAACAGTAAAGGACAGCAACACACATAATGAGTACAAATATTTGTTTTTCCATACGTACTCAAACTGTCTTTGCCCCAGTAAAGAACATAGTTTGGCAAGGAGATTCCATGTGACCTGAACACTTTTTACCAGCCCTGGGCTTTCGTGCAACATAGCAATCGATTCTGGGAGTTGTCGTTTTAGTTCAACTGGTTTAGCATACCAGCCAATAATTCTATGCAACTGGTTTAACATACCAACAAATAATGCTATACAAGAGAAACTTCTTCAGATGACCGGGAGTCACTCATTTCAAAGCCATAAAACTTCCCACAAACAAGAAAATGAGCCAAGTCACCTGTTAAAAATACCATGAACAAATGCCAATTCCTCCCCATCTCATATGCGCCAGAATCCTCACGACTTTTGTTCATAATCTGCCATAATCTGCCCCATTTTGCTTAATAGCACTCTGCCACCTGCCCCAAGCTCCGTTACCCTGCACTGGTGTGCACCTATAGTGTATGGGCATAGGAATCCATTGACCAACACGAGGCAGGAAGCACCTCAAAGATAGCCGCCCGCCGTGCTGTATTGCCATTCTGCACCTAACCTAGTCCCAGGCTTCCCTACACTGCACCAATTGGCTCCCAGGCCTTTTTCAGGAGCCTATCCCGTGAGCCGGCAGGCGGAAGCCGGCCCACGTCAGCAAGGCCCGGGGTGACAAGGCCAGCACCTGTCCTCAGCCTGTCACCAGCCGTCATGCCGTCTGCCAGAACCCCTGCTTGAGCTGGATCAACCCACGCTGCCTAATACTAAGGTAACTCTCCTCAGACCAGTGCTCAGCCGCTGACTTTGCCTTTACTGGATCCCAAACTTGACTATCCTGATTGTGCGCTCGCTACATAGCGTATGCTATTGTGAGTCTACCACTATGCCTTGCGTTCGTTCACATATTGAACGCTGCATATTGATCAGTGTTACAGTGAACCTGTTTGATAAACTGTTCAGCATGTGTAGCCCTGTGTTGCCTACACCTAGCCACTGTGTTGCCTATACTTAACATGTGTAGCCCTGTGTTGCCTATACTTAGCCAGTGTGTTGCCTGCACCTAGCCATTGTGTTGCATACACCTAGCCACTGTGTTGCCTATACTTAACATGTGTAGCCCTGTGTTGCCGATATTTAGCCATTGTGTTGCCTACACCTAGCCATTGTGTTGCATACACCTAGCCACTGTGTTGCCTATACTTAACATGTGTAGCCCTGGGCTGCCGATGCTTAGCCATTGTGTTGTCTACACCTAGCCATTGTGTTGCCTACACCTAGCCACTGTGTTGCCTATTGTTAGCATTTGCAGCCATTGTGCCCTACTCAAACCTAGCAACTACTATCCACGTGCACCCTGCAACTACATAGGAATACAGCCAAAACCCAGCCTGCCTTTCATTATGTGCTTGTTCCTCCTACCATATAACACCACCTGGCTTCTTCCTCTACTCACCACCATAGCCATCACCAGCGCATGCAGCCCCCCCACCCAACACATGCCTGGCATGACACCCATGCTCTTCATGGCACACCCTGCCAACACGCCGACTCATCCCCCTCCGCCACATAATCCCTACTTGAACTCACCTGCGCTGTGGCTGGAACATTTCGCCACTCGGCCAACACCCAACCAACCTTGCTCAGTGACCCTCAGGATTGCTAGACTGGTGTCAAGATTACCACGCCACAACCGTGCTCCCCAGAGGCCCTCTCACCCACCTCTGAGCCCTCCATCTACACAATCTCCCCGCAGCAGCATCACCTCACATTCACCAACACCGAACAACCCACCCAAAGCACCTCTAACAAAGGTGCCCTGATTAACGCCATGTCACTCCCTGCGCACGCCCTTGACATTGCAGATCTCATTACAACACATGACCTTGATTTCGTGGCCATTACCGAGACCTGGCTACACAGCGTCTCAGGACCTTTACTCGTGCTCGCCATTCCCGCCGGTTACACTATTATCAGATGCGACCGCAATACCAACCAAACTAAAGGCGGTGGTGTCGCATTCATCCATAAAATCTCCATCGGCATCAGAAGCATTAACAGCCAACAAATCCCTTCCACAGAATTCCTCACGGAATCACCCATCACCCACCCACTCCAAAGGGCGAACCCTCGACTGGCTAGCTGAATCCAACTGCTGCATCAACCTCAAGGACAACACTCCTTGCGCTTGGTCAGACCATCACACAATCCTCTTCGAAATCAAAACCACTAACCTCTGCCCCAAACAAGAACCTGCCCCCGCCACCGAGAGCAGAAACAAAAGAGACATAACCAAGTCTAAGCTACTCCCCCTCATCCTCCCGCTCTTAAACAGAATTGCCCTCACATGCACGGATTCCACAGTACTAGTTGACACATACAACCAGTCCATGCTTAAAGCCCTGAACACTATTGCCCCATCAAACTGAGGAGACCAAAACCCCGAGCCCACCTTAACACGTGGTTCACTTCTCACCTAAGAGAAAACCGCAAAGCCAAACGCTCTGCTGAATCTCGCTAGAAAAGTCACCCCTCCGACACAAAGACCACCTAACCATGGCCTCACTTAACTACAAAGAAGCCATTTCCCAGGCAAAGAAAGACACATACAACGGCCGCATCATGGAAGCCAAATCCAACACTAAAGAGCTTTTCAAGATCCTCAAGGAACTTGAATCTCCTGCAACCCCCCCAGACACATGTATCAAAAACAGTTTGTGGTGTACAAATATTCAAGATGCCCTACTGGGTAAAATCACCACGCTGCAAGCCAAAATTAACACCAGACAATCATGCCTCCAAACCGACATCCTAACCCATCCCACTTGCATCACCTCCCCCGGCTCTACTCACAAGCCTTTCAGCTTCACAGCTCTCAGCACTTCGGAAGTTGAAAACATCATCAACAATCTTAAACCAACCAACTGCCAAGGTGACCTATGTCCCGCCTCAACCATCATGGATGCGGCTCACGAACTAGCCCCCTTCATCACCACCTTCATCAACACATCCTTTAAAACAGGCATTGTCCCTAAAAATCTAAAAGATGTATGGGTCATGCCCCTACTTAAAAAACCCACTCTCGACCCGAGCACACCCACCAATTGCAGGCCCATTACCACGGTCCCCTTCTTGCTTAGAATCCTTGATCGGGCCGCTTACCTGCAGATCCAGGAATACCTCGAATCCAATAAACTCCTCGGCCGCAGGCAATCAGGTTTCAGACCCAGGCACGGACGGAAACGGTCCTTATTGATCTGAAAACACAAATTGAGGACCTCAAAGACAAAGGCAAACTCGCACTGCTGCTACTATTAGACCTATCCTCAGCCTTCGACCTTGTTAACCACTGCATCCTTTGTCAGCACCTCTCATCAACCGCCAACTTCTCAGATGCCGCCACCTCTTGGATCAGATCATTCCTTCACAATAGATCCATGCGAGTCTTCTCCCCATCAGCGGCCGTTGAACCCTCACCTGTCCCCTGCGGCATGCCTCAGGGCTCATGCGTATCCCCTACACCATACAATGTGTTCACCAAACCTCTCTTTGATATTCTTGACTATCTGGGCGTCACCTACACAAATTATGCCGATGACACCCAGATACTCATCCCTCTCACTGGAGACTACTTGGCTGACACCAAATCACTGAATGACATCTACCTGGTCATACAAGCCTGGATGGCTCAACATGAGCTATGTCTTAACGACAATAAGACTGAGCTCCTCATCCTCAGCTCACACTACCACCTCAGTAAACTGGATCCTGCTTTCAAGTCTTTTACCATTGATGGCAACATCATCAAGGTTTTTAAAGACACCCCTGGGATCTACCTTGACTCCACCCTGTCCCTCTCCAGACAAACCAATTCAGTCACATCTGCCTCTGCCTACACGTGCAAACTGATCACTGTGTGTCGCCCCTTTCTCTCCACGGCTAATTGCATCATCTTAGCCAGAACCCTTGTCATGTCCAAGATCGACTACTGCAACGCGCTCTACCTGGGTACCAGCCAAAGGAACCTAAATAAGCTACAGGTCACCCAGAACCACGCCATCAGAGCAGCTCTCAACATTCCTAGAAACAACCACATCTCAGCCACCAGACGCAACATGGGTTGGCTCTCAGTAACCCAAAGAATCTCCCTCAAAACCCTGACACTCACCCACAAGTGTCTCTCCAACCAGGCCCCAACATATCTCTCCAATCGATTTGCACCTCACACCTCCATTCGACTGCCGAGATCTGCACAAGCCAATTGTCTGTCCCTCCCCAAATTCAAGCGACAGAAAGCGGGCGGCTGCAGCTTCCCTGTTCTAGCAACCAAACTTTGGAACACACTGCCTCCCACACTCAAGTCCGAACCCTCCCTGTATGCTTTCAAATGCAATACTAAATTGTGGCTCCAGAACAGCGACATCTAGCACAGTTTCCTGTTCCATCTCTGCACTACTAACTTAGCCACCCTGCATATGACGTGTATATACTTACCTCTGTAAATACTGTAAATTTTGTAAATAGAGACTATACTTTCCTTTATACGATGTACTCAATGCTGCCATTTATATGCTTGCTGTAACCATAAAATATGCGCCCAGATGCCCAAGACAAGGCGTGCTTTACAAATAAAAAAATTGAAATTGAAATATATTCGCTTCCTTTTTCCGGTTACTTTAGTCCCCCACTCTTGCAGGCTATTTTTAATTAAGCCAGCAAAAAAAGTAACCCTTTCATTCCATCAATAACGCCCATACCAATATTCTTAGAAGCTAGTGCTTTAAAGAAATGATCAAATTGTTTAAACCTGATAAGTATCGCAAAGAGATGCTAATTCGGGGCACTGGGGGGCATTCTAAAAAAACATATCAGCAGAGTTTTTACCCATTGCGGAATCATAGGAGGTAGATGAATAAGGGCAGGGCAATTTTTTGTCCCAGTGTCTGTCCGTGTTGTTCCGAACAATGATTTGATGGCTCCCACCTCTACCAGGAGTAAGATTAATGGGCTGCCTGCTGCGCCCAGGGCCGTCGCCTGGTTTGCCCGCCCCAAGAAACGGGGCTGACCCCAATCGTATGTAGCGTTGTAGGGAACACAGCCTTTTGGGATTGAGTGCAGTACCCATGTGGGCCACAGGGTGGCTGAGATTGGCACGAGTAGCTCTGGGACCCATGAGGCTGTAGTACTGAGAATGGCCCAGCATGGTAAGAGTGTGGACACCTCCAAAGACAGCCCCGGGAGAGTTAACATTGGTACAGGACCCAAGGCATTAGTACTAAGGGGGAGTCAGCTTCTTACCAGTACATGTGGGTAGTGCAAAGCTTTGAAACCCAAGAAAGCGCAGTTGGATTCCAATCCATTTGAGACATATGTGTGTGTGTTGCTGGGGAGAGCGCAGTACGGTACCTGTGAATGTGGGACCCTCAAGACCAAACTACAGGGGAAAGCTTACATTAGTGCCAAAAGCACCTGACCCTGGTACTGTGAAGAGTGGAGCATAGTGCCCTAGTGCCACGCAGCACGCCTCCTGGTGTTATTGTGAATATCCCAACTTGCCCTCAGTGTTTTCGGAGCCACCCTTTTGTATTCCATGGAAAAGCAGCTCAGCTTGAGGCCAGTGGGAATAGGAGCAATGAGGTGGTGTTACGGGGAATAGCGCAGCTTGGTGTATGTGGCGGCACTGCTGAGGAGGTTTCAGATTGGTTATTATTATTGATTGTGGAAATTTTGAAACTGTAGTACTGACACGCGCTCTGTTTCATATTAGTAAGAAACCTGTAATGCTGTAGCACAGAGGAAACCTAAACTTTACTCCAATAAATGTTGGACACAGTGTGCTGATATGATATGATATTTTATTTATATGGCGCCCATACACAAGTGTTTCAAGGCGCGACGCGGTAAGGGAGGGGTACAAGGGAGGACAAAACAACGACCTTACTAGGCGTGACATTGAGAACATGCAAGTGCAAGGGAAAGGGAAGGGGGAAAGTGCAAGGGGCAGGGGAGGAATGGGAAGCACTAAACACCTGATAAAAAACAACAGGTAGTGCGGCCAGCAGGAGACAAGTGCAAGAATTGAGCGCAGACAACAGGTGTCTAATAAGTTCGGGTAAGGGGACTGTAGGGTTGCAGATACAGACCCAAGTGCAAAGGGTTGCCAGGAGGCAGTGCGGGTATGCAGCTGGGTGGGCAGGGATCTGGGCCTGAGTTCAGAGGGTAGCCAGGTGCCCAAGCCAGGTGTTCTGAGCTCAGCTTTGGGACAACAGACCAGTAGAGTGCTGGGTCTTCAGTGTCTGACAGTTGAAGTAGAAGCGGACTTCAGGAGTTGCTTGTTCATCTAAAAATGACTGGGCCTCATACTTGCCCATCCTGCTAAGCCCATGTGGCCTCAATCTCCTCTGTCTCCTTAACCCCTGCACTGAGGAATCTACGAGGCTGCAATGGCACATGCTGACTGTTTGAAATGCTGGTGTGAGCAAGATAGTCAACAGTGATCCAGAGCTTCAGAGTTCTTCAACATGTAACACAAGAGCAAGCTTTGGATACGAGGTATTTTGTCCATGCAGCAATTTAGCTCTGCTTTTGCATATATATTTGAAACGTGCGTGAACTACTCACATATGATTTTGTGGTATGTCAGTGGAGCTCACAGATTTTGTATTGGAGATCATACTATGGAGAACAGCACACATGCATTTGTAATCCACAGAATACCTTTGAGTGGTTTTGCAGAAATGCATTGGGCCTGAGTACAAGTCCGGCGGGGCGGGGAAAAAGTGGTGGTCATTCCGTTACCGCCACATTTTTGGCAGTAACACAATTACTACTGTTTTTCCTGCACCGCCAAATTATACATTTGGAGATAAATCTATCGCTGGATAATCTGCCAACATCCCCATGGAGTCGAATGGACTGCAAAAATGGGGAATTACTAGTACTTCAAATCCTGTGGTAAACCTGCGGGACCAAGAGGCGGTAATGGTAAACTTTTAATGAGGCCCATTGTCTAATACGTTCATGAGCCCTTTGAGACTGATTCATATTTATTTTGTCTACCATGTTCCTATAAAAATGTCACATAGAATGTCATGTTGATTTATTGTGTGATTTGGTGTTTTCGTGTCAGCCTTATTGTGCTTGTTTAGCTCTGAACGACAAACTATGCAAACAGCATGATACGTTGGTTCTCAAACCAAACATAGGAAGGACTATGATACTGACTACTGCCAAAAAACTGCAGGCGGCGGAGCAAGGAGAGCGCATACCTCAAATCCCGGCTTCCCTACTTGGCCACATTATGCGATTCTAAGCAAATCGCTTTACTTGACTTGCCAGAACTGCAATCATCTAGCAAGGATTCAGTTCCGGGTGAGCCAGAGAAAATATCTAAGTCGCGCAATACACTATATTGCTGCTCATTGTATAGTGCCAAGATGCTACCTTTGGAATGCATTGCAATTAATAAAGGAGTTATACCAACCATAATAATACTGACAATTTATAGAGTTCACATGTCAAGGAGAATTGTCTTTTAGCTCAGCTGTGCCAATGTCACCCGTGAGCCATGGTTCTCCCTCACAGAAATGTAAGATGCATGAAATGGTCAATGGCCCATGTATTTTAATGTTGTGTATTCTTACATATAAAACTACTCTTTTTCAATTATGCCTCTAGTATTGCTTCTGCTCCCTCTAACAAGGTTTCCAGAGGCACTGCTGATTGTAGGCTATACCAGAATTTCTATCCCTTTCCATGCTTTTGTCAGCAATTTACCTTCCAGCTGCTTACATGTGTATGCTATCCTTTTTGTTTGTGAAATGTATATCCCCGTTTTGAAGATGCTTTTGGCAAAAGTCATGTGGGAAACTTCTATTGATGACAGCTGTAGGCTTATGGAGTCTCCCACAAGAATTTTAGTTCCGGATTCTTCCATTCACGAGACTAATCTACCAGTCATAGGAAATATTCTAGTAGAACCAGGGGTAAACAGCTCAAGATTGAGTGTATCGCCTGTATTATTCCATACACAAGATGATGTGGGAGATCATGTGATGCTGGGCTCTCCTGTTGATAATGGCATCAACAATACGAGTTATGATATTACCAATGGATAAAGGGAGATCACAGCAGGAGGGCCTAGCAAAAGAAAAATAACTTCAGCACAGCAACAACAAAAAAAGAAGTCCAAACATCTTCTGAATATTAAAGGGAAAAACAGAAGTCCTCAAGAAAATGTATGCATTCCCTATCGGCAATTCACAAATGGTTGATCTTAACACTCAGAGAAATCATTGCCCAATGTAGGAAGATGTTTAATCACCTGACAAAGCCTTGGTAGAGGTACCAACAGGCAAAAGGAAGAATAAGAAGTCCGAGCAATCGAGGCAGGAGAAAATTACAAATGTTTTTATTCCAAATGATGAAATCGAGCAGTTGCCTAGCACCAACTGCATGAACGATCCTGCAAAGAATGCTTTTATCCATACCTTATTGCAAAGCACCTAACTATTATACAGTCCTTTTATAGGGAAGTACAAATTGAAGGATGCTCTATTAACAAATGGCAAAAATAATGCAACAGATTGGACCTGGTTTTAGAGAAAATCTGTAGGAATTACTGGTACCAATCAGAGGGAGCTTCAGTGGATCTTTGAGAATGATATCTTGGAATAGCCCTGGCTTCCATAGCATCACAAAGCTGGAGAATAGCCATTAAAACATTTGGGCATATGATATTTACGGCATTCAGGAAACTATGCTTATGTCCCCTTTAGAGTTAAATGGGTATCAGGTAATTCTGCAAGAAGCAACTAAGGGAAAGCTTGGGCGCCCTTCAGGAGGGCTGCGTATTGCCATTGACCTAGTACTGACTGCTCCCGTCCATTTAGTAGATGTGACTTTTACTGGTATGTTGGCTGTTGGTATTAAATGCAGGAACTCTCATCTGGAATTCCTTTTGATTAATTTCTATTGGAATCCAGATAAAAGCCAGCTATGTCATGTGCAGTTAGCCATGGGAAAGGTGATTGAGACGTGGTTGTGGGATGGTCACCCCAACAATATATTGATTTGTGGTGATTTCAACTCATGTTGTCCGATGGGCATACCAAGTGCTAGTAAGCAATTGTTACAGGTGAGCAACGTATTGTCGAGTGGTGGGATGAGGGAGAAGGCATGGAGAGATTTTTGGGAGATTCAGAATATCTCTCTACTCCTTCCCAGTCACAGAGAGGAAATTTCAACAGTTTACACATGGCAGAGATGCTTGCACCACTCTTGGATCGATCATGCTTTTCTTTCACCTTTATTGGCTTCATATGGCTGTGAGCTGACTAGACTTGATAAACAAATGAGTGACAATTTACCGCTTTCCATTGTGTTACCTATACGTGTTCTAAATTGTTCCTCCAGTTCTTGGTTAGCCTTCTTGGAAGTGCAAAATGGAATCAAAGTTTGATAACAAAATGTACACAGAATATCAACAGGCTATATGATAATTTGGGGGCTGATATGTTCACAGTGGATATGATAAATTAAACTTTCATATATGAATTCAAAAGTTGATTGGTAAGGTTTCCAGTTTAATTTTCGAAGAAACCTAATCATTGTTATGATGCCAGGGTTGCAAATGTGAAGAATTAGAAAAAAAATCACATATTCGCATTTTGCGTGCCCATTCTTTGGCTTTGGATGATTATGTAAGCTTAAAACAAAGAGTGTTTCAAACTTATAGGAATTGTATTAATAGTGTTAAACATCGACTTATCTTACCTGTGACTGCAGACGTCTTCAAAGTCACCCCTTTCTTACATGTGATCGATCAAATTGACTGAATGAATGGTGCAGTGGCACTAGTCAGGTGTCTTGCCAGCAGTTTTATACTAATTGACCTTTTCACAATTGACCTCAGGAGAATTGACCTAATTTAGAAGGTCAATTAGGACATATATGCGGGGGGAAACCCCCCGCAACCTCCTACCCAATCCAAAACCCCCTGCAACCCTCCACCCAATCCCCTTATATTATTTATAATCCAAAACCAACCGAATACATATATAAAATAATTACATTAATATAAAGGTCAATTGTGCAGAAGGTCAATTTGGACCACTATAATTAGGTCAATTGTGCAAAAGGTCAATTGTAAAAGGTCAATTTGGGTAATACCCTTGCCAGCATCTTTTGTCCTGTCTTGGGGTCATGTTTCTTGCCTTACATCAACACTCCTAAGGTTGAGCCATCCGGCTCAGTATGTTCAGACTCAGTGAGGTTCAAGCTCTAGCCTCTGGTGATGGCAGTCAGCTGACCATTCTGCCTCAAATTCTCTAATGGGTAGTATTTGAAATGTGCTTTGCCATAGAAGCCTTTCCTGTGTCTCACCAATGGTCCCTCGTCCCTTCCCCTTTCTATGGGATGCAGGCTCGGTCTGGCCTATAGGGCAATAGAACCAAAAACCCAAAATGCTGGTGTGGGCCAGTTTTCATGGTCAGAGTGGTCCACATTGTTGGCCAATGTGGGCCAGTTTGATGAGTTACTTCAATATTTGGGTAGTAGTTTTCACCAGTGTTGCTGAATACATATATTTAAAATGCACAATTTTCATCACATTTGAAAAACTCCTCTTAGGTACTATTCAAACAGTCTGCCAGAAAGGAATGAATTGCCATTTGTAACTGTGGGCCACTTTTTACTTGGTGCACGAGATAATTTTATGCCCCAGTTGGACCCTGATGATGGGATGAAATACAAAGCTGAACTTACCAAGCTCCGTGGCTGTTTCTCTGACAGATGAAACCATGGTTTCTTTCGATCTAGAAAGCAGACAAACAATTAGGTTGTACAGCAGGATTTCAAGATGGACGCCATTTCTGCCATCTCCCCTGTGACAGCACGATGGGTCATTAGGGATTGGGCTCAGGTCCACTCCTACACATTTGCATTTTAATTCTGCTTTTCTATGGACGTGGCACTGGGTCCACACATTGAAATCATAGAGCAGGGGGGAACAGTCACAGAGGCATGGAACGAGTGAACCAGCCCTTTCCAAAGGTACGACGTTCATTCATCAACAGTTTTTTTTTAAAATGGGTTTTTTGCCTAAATATTTTTCATGAAAAATATAGGGGTTGTGGGTAAGAGTATATATAAGGGGTTGTCTGGTGGGAATAGTGTAAAATTGATAGGGGGAAGAGGAGGTCGGGGGAAGAACCCCCCAAAAATAAAAAATAAAAATTGTCAATGCGTTTTTTTCCAGAAAACACTGTCGATGAATGAACATAGATCCTTTCCAAAGGGCATCAGCGAGCCTTCACCACAGAGGTGTAGCCAAGATTGTCTGGCAAATGGGGCCTGAAGCTAATGTAGTTGGGCCCACTGCACTGACAAAAATGTCTGTAAATGCCAACACAGCGCTGCTGAGTGGGAATTTACAGATTTTGGGTGGGCCTTGCCCCTCAGGCCCTACCCTGTTTACGCCTCTGCTTCGCCAATCAAAGTCAATGTTTTTTTTTTAACATGTGATCCATGAGCCAGGGGGCTAGAGCTCCCGATTATGCTAAGGTGCCGTCCCTCACATTAGGGTACATGGCGATCGCAGTTTCAACTACTCAAAACCTCTCAATTATACCTCTGGCCATTGACTAAAGTGTAAAAAAGGTAACCACACTTCTTGGATGCCTATAAAGAGGTGTGGTAGTCGCAAGAGGTGGTACATTGTACGGTAGGACCTGAGCTCCGAGAACGGGGCAGACATGGCCTCTTCAATGACCATTGCAATGGGGAAGGAGTACACGGGCATCTGAACAAGCATCTTCACACAACCTCCATTTGCCCTCGTCTGGATTATTTATCCGCATGTTTGTGCAAGCAGCAGTGCAGCAGGTAGCTGGGAATGTGAGCAGGCTCTGTTGGAAATCCCACATGGGCTTTGACAAACGTTTCTACTGGATCCATTTGCTGGCATGCATGGACCTCCCTTCAGACACCTCCTCTTGTCTCTCCACCTCAGTGTTGAGGCATGAAGTGATACCTATGCGAGGGAGCCTCTACAGCTGCTGTCCATATGCATTCTGTAATCAAGAGGTATTGCAATAAAATGGTGGCCTAGAGGCCACAAGGGAAAGGTGCAATTCGTAAAAGAGTCATGTGCATAGATCGATTCAGAATAGTGCATTTTGCTTCTTTGGAAAAGCCTTCAGAGTGCAGCTGGAAGGCCAGGTAAATGCCGGAAGGTGCTGAGTGGGAACGGGAGATGGTCGTGGCAGGGCACCTGCAGTGGAAAATGGTGCCCCTGGCGGTGGGAGGGAAGAGTGATGGAGGAGGGGCAAGAGGCAGAGAGCCACTTTGCAGGGGGCGGCCTTTGGTGGAAGGCCTTCTGCAACATGGGTCTTTGCTGAGCAGCATTTAAGCATAGGTCCAAAGTAAGATCGCAGGAGAAAAATATCAGAAGATCAAGTTCACCCAAGGGCGTGATCGCTGAGTGGGCGAGTGCGTGGCATGACGTTACTTACATTACTTCAGCTGGAGGAAGAGGGTCTTCCCCTTCGTTGAGGAGTTCTTGGCTTTGGGGCTTCTGGAGAAATGCAAAGAGTGCTGTCCCCACCAGAGAAATAATGGACAGGGCTCCAAAGAGGGATCTTCTGTCCTTATCTGGAACCAATAAGAAACACCAGCTTAGCAGCCACTTAAAGTCAATACTGGGTCAAAAAAGGTGAGTACACTACTGAATGAAGCAGATGAGACAAGGGGATAATCAGAATGGGGAAGACAGAGAAGAGGAAATGGATAAAATAGGAATGATGAGGAAAACATAGCGTATCCTATCAAAATAGGAAGAAAGCGGGGAAAAACAAAGGATGAGATAGAAGAAAGTCATAGGAGATATAGGAAGAAGGGGAAACTAGGAGTGTAGGTGAGCCAAAGAAAAGAGCAAGTAGCAATGCATGTCGATATGTTATGTTATGTTATGCTAAACCATTTATATGGCGCCAAAGCCCGAGGGCGTCTGATAAGCATTCGTGAAAAGAGATACTGCAAAAGCGAGAAAAGACACTATAACACACCAAGGGGAAAAGAGCAAGGCAGCAGTTGGACAAAAGTAAAGACCTGCTTGAGAGTCCCACCTGCCTCCTTCCTTCCCCAAGACTCTACAACTCAAAAGAAGACAGACTAATTCGTACAGTTTGCCAAATCAGCAAATAGTGCCTGTTGCCACGAGACTCTCTGGTAGGGATGGGGGAACCTTAAAGTGCTAAACTCGAATGCTGGTTCAAACCTTCAAAGAAAAGATTTGAATTGGCTCGGGCAATCTGAGCCTCCATCGAGGAGGCTCGTGACTCGACACCGAGAAAGAGTCAGCAAAGGATCGGTTTGCCTCGAATTGGCTCGGGCCAAATTGCCCCATGTGTCACTAAGGCTCAAATTAGGTTAAAACATGTTTACAATCCATGTGGAGTTTAAGAAAGTGCGGGACAGATTCTCAAAACCCTTTTGGCATAAGTGATGGGATGCACATTCACTAAAAGAAACATGTGTTCTAATCTCAAAGGGTGTCAGAGGTGTGCATCGTAGATGCAAAAATGTAGATACCCTTTTCAAACCCTCTCTGAACTTCAAAACACATTCCAAATCCACAAACAGCATGTTCTTTCAGATGTGCAGATGTGCAGAAAAAAGTCCCATTCATGTGCACATTACAGACGCATTCAGATGTCTTTTTCAATTTTTAAACATAACAATGACTCTACAGCTTCCTGCTCTTCCCCCATTTTCCTGCAGGACAAGGCACTCAGGATAAGATGTCAGAAGGTAAAGGGAACCTGGTACAACTGCCTGGATTGGCCCCTTGGAGCAGGCTTGCTTTGGATAAATATCCTGTGACATTTTGCCTTTATAAAAAGGAGCACATCTCCTTGTCTTTGATTCATCTATGGACCTTGAAGACAAGAAGAAGGATTCACTGGACCTCTGTTGCAGCCTATCCTGAAGTCCTCGGCCAGAGAGGTGATGACAGAAGGCATCTAAGGAAGAAGCTAGATCTGCTCGCTAACCATCCCCAGGGAAAAATGGGGCTGAACTGCTGTGGAACAAGGCCTCTATGTTGGCCGTTGCACTGAAATCAGGATCCTGATAAATATAGGGCAAGAAAAAGCACAAACTTAGTAGGTCAATATTGGAACAAAAAAGGTGTAGATGCCAGCCATCTTCCTGGAGTGGAAGCACAGAACTGAAGGATTTACCCTGCCATGGAGACCCTGTATTGGATCTCCCGCCAAACCAGATGTGTAGAAGTAGCTTGTGCCTTGTTTTATAGCCTTGAGATGCCTTCAAGCTGGCTTGACTGCCCTCACGATCTACAAGCTGCCGCAGGACCCATGGTGCTTCTTTTGGCACTCTCTGAACCCTTGAACGGCTTGTAGCACTTCAAGAGTTGGCTGGCTCGTCCCACTGCTTCAGATTACATTGAACAACCCGATCCATGGAGGCAACAGATTTGCATGCTGACTCCACTTGCTGGAACCCATCGACTCGCCCATCTTGTATGCTTACTAGAGCCAGTAGAAGCATCGTCTTGCTGCAAACTCAAACCGTTGGAAGCCATTGACTCAATCGTCGCAAATGCTGATGACACAGTGTGAGCCCATGCATCAAACTCACTCAACACCAACTTGCTAGTCTCGGCACCAGCTCGACTGCAGTGAAAACATCTAGAAGCCCAGCTCGACGATGTCGAGCAAGCAATGACAAAGCAAGACCTACAGTATTTTGAAGAGACCGTGCCCCATTTTAACGGACCATAGTGACTTTAACGCCCCCCTTATCTATCTTCCAAAGAAGCATCTTTGAACAGTTGAAATTGCTGCAAAGTCTCTTGCCCGAACACCCCTGTGTATCAACCCAGAGTGGCCTTCCACACAAGGTTCTACATTTTCTGTGTTTTTTGTGTGGAAGCCTGTGTTTTTAGTTAGTTAGCATTGATTGTTTTATTAAAATTCCTATTTTTCTAGAGGTTTAATTGAACAGTCTTTTAATTTGGATCCATTGTACTGAAGTTGTATCGGTTTCTACGGTAATCAGCTCACGCCTCTCCTGAAGATATAACCTTCCCTCGGCTTGCCCCACCAAAAGAGGTGAAGGATGTGTACCTGTCGGGCTGAGACTGTTTCACCTTTTTAACTGGGATCACTGCTGGTTTAATAGAAGGGGTGGGGGCCGAGTTAGTCCCTACTCGTCCCTGTACTGTCCCGGATCATTAGTGATTTCATCACAGTGATCTGTGCATTTCTAAACGGAACGCAAATGAAAAAAGCGCAAGCGCTGTGCTTTTTTAAAATTGTTTCTTTTTATGTTCCTATTGTATTATTTCGTTAGTCATCAGTATTACTCAAATATAGGATACAAGTATAGTATCGTAGAATTGATT
The DNA here is from genome assembly GCF_040938575.1 of Ambystoma mexicanum. NCBI lineage: Eukaryota > Metazoa > Chordata > Amphibia > Caudata > Ambystomatidae > Ambystoma > Ambystoma mexicanum. Next base: position 363,819,273 of record NC_090924.1, on the reverse strand, counting down.
ATTACTAAACAACTGTATTCAAGCTTCTTCGAAACATCAAATACTCTTATCTAAACGAGCAGCTCAAATTCCAATTGGAAAGTTTCGAACCATTTTGTGCCTCAGCTCCAAATGGTAGGAGTCTTTCAAGTCGAGTCGAAACTCCATGGTTTTAGGAGGCGCGATTGTTTTTCAAGATGGTTCACCCATTCCTATTCCCTTGTCCTTAACTATTTGATAGCAGTTTTCAGCGGGGCGTGAACATTGCGACTAGGTATCAGATGAAGCATTCCTTGTGGAGTGCCTTGGCCCACTCTCAGCAATTCTCCCAGAAAACGGCGTTGCTGCGTCTCCTGGGCCGTTCCATTCGTGTAGCTCCAAACGTTCACTGCATAGAGCAAGTCCTCCGTCTGATCGCTCTTGCTGACTGCCTGTAGAACGGCAGGTCAACGCATTTTTAAAAATGTTCTTTAAAGTTCTGTATTACACTTAAAAAAGTCTGCGTAACCAGTATTTTACTGCAGATTTCAGCTCGGATAATTATTCCCCCACGGACCCATCACTAGCCTTCCATTCATATTACTACAGACTCTTCTGGGGATGAGCGCCAGGTTCAACTTTCGTTTTCTTTGGTACTTTAGTTGGCTTTCCTTTGTTTCCCTACCGTTTTTGGGGTTTTTCTTTTCTTTTTCTTATATCTTTTTAGGAAATCTTTCGTGCTTTACTCATGAGGTGTATTTTGTTGTTGGAATGTTATACACGTTTCTCCCCTCTACTGTCTGGATCACTGGTTTCCCATGTAAATTCCACCGGCTGTCTTAGCCTGCCTCTGATTGGTCCAGCTTCACCGTCTAGGTCAGAGAAAGCAAAGAAATTGATGAATCACCCAATCCGTCAAGCAAGGCTTGACTGACTGGTAGACCTCAGGTGTTTGGATCTAGATATTCTCTGGTGGAACCTCCTTTCATTATGCACAAAAAAGAGAAGGGTTCCCCTGGTTCTTAACGATATTAGCAGCCATAATAATTTCATGTCCCTCAGTGAAAGCACATATTTGCATTGCCTCCGAGGGCTGCATCTCTGCACAGGATCTGGCTGTCTTGAAGACTTTCAGATAATAAAGACACTGAGCTGGTCCTTACTGAAAGAACTCCAGTGCATATTCCCAGAACATTGACCTCCAGCAGTCGCTATTTCCAGATGCCTTGGGTAGAGCAAGCATGAATCTTAATAATTCTGGGAGATTTTTACATTTCCTTTCTTGAGGCTCCGAGTCCAGGCAGAAATCTCCATTTCATTTCCCATCCCAGAAATCATGCGGCTCCGTCAACATCCCTGCATCTTCATCAAAGTCTTGCAAGACACTGATCACAATGGGCCCTGTTTCTACGGTACAACGTCCATTCATCTCAGTTACATTTTTCGGGCATTTTTTGCTGTGGATTTTTTACAGCAAACACCCATCGAAAAATATGGGGGGGTAGAGGGATATAAGGTGTAGTGGGGGTGATGGGGTGCACATTTTCCTACCACTAATTCATTCATGGCAGTATGCACCCGACCCCAAAGAAAGACCATGCAGGGGGAGCATCGCTCAGGGGCAACGTGCTTCCTTGGAAGCAAGACGACACAGAGCAACACAGGTTCGATCCCCGGGTCCGTGCTTAGAAACCACTGTGTAGTAAGCGCATTATAAATAACCTATCATACCATAACATATCAGAAGTAATGTTACACATATAGTGACCCTTTAACAGCCTTAATATCCAGTCTATTTTTCATGATCTAGAGCCCCTGAAATTTGCCCCAGAAGGCGGCTTCAGCTCCTATGAATTGAGAGTGTGTGTAATACCATCAATTTACAGCTGTCAACCCCCAGGCGGTATTATGCAAGCCTTGTCTTGACGACCCATCTTGAATACAGACATGATTATGCATACGTTTGGGAGTGCTATGTGAGTCCGGTTCCAGACCTGCCATCGCAGACAAGCCGGTAAAATAGCTTGGTGGGTTCAGAACGTGCTACTGTGATCTGTGTGTGATTTGCAGGACACAGGCTCGAATCACGGCACCTCAGCCTTTCATCCTTCCAAGGACTTAACATCTTGACACGCTGTCAGGGACCTCCACTACGCTGGGCCCAACTTCTGTTTGGTGATAATTGTATGTAAATGTGTTCTATGTTCTATGTTCTATATGCAGCAGTTGGGCGACATAGCGAATCATTATCACACCTTGCTGGTTAAAGATTGGTTTCTTTACCTGACAAAGGGTCCACGTTCTTAGAATCAAAAGCTAGGCTGAGGGATGACCCATGCACCTGTTTTCTTGTTTTGGCCACATTATGACGAATTAAGGAATGACTTGTCTTTAGCTATTTCAAGTTCGCATACCGCGACTCCTTTGCTTTTAGAAAATGTGCTACTCGTGATTACCTAATAATGTGCAGCCTGACCTGATTACACACTTGATGTGAATTCAGTCTCACTGTGATCTCAATGTCCTGGAGGGCTGCCTCTGTTCGCCGCGCAATCACAGATTCAAAGATTCTACACCAGGCGGTGATGAAAAGGCCTCCCCTGCTTTTCCCTTACCTGAAAGGTTGTCTTTTCCATCCAGTGACAGATACACGTACAAGTTCCCAAACACAGAACTGGAAGAAAAAATGCAAACAGTCATTACCTGAAATAGAGTGACGCTGTAAATGCATCCAAAGGTTCTACCTCCCTTCTGCAAACAGCAGCGAAGCGGTCATGATACGCCAACAGCAGTTACCCTGCAAAAATGCAATGATCCAGGCATACATTTTCTTCAGTCGATTACTCCAATGTATGCTTCCATACACTCTCTACAATTTAAGACTGATCAATCTTGGACTGAGTTTCACCCACTTTTCAGTGGAATCCTGAAAACGATTACGAAATCTGTGGTGCCAACGTCATGTGCAGCTGATGCTATGACTAATTGTTCTCTACGGCAGCCATCTTGCCCCACCCTGATTAGTGTGTCCTTATCTTAGGGACTAATTCTGTATGACAGCGAAGAGCAGAAAACTAACCATGGCCTCTCATGGCCGCAAAGCTATCAACCTATCACATCCTTACCTAGTTTAGGCAAGATCACGCAACGGACAACTAAGCATGCTTTTTTAGGATTTAATCTCTTGACCTCCTACCAGTTTGGATTTTGGCCCTGCTGGTGCTGTATAAGGGTCCCCACATGCAGGACTCAGTGTTACTGGTTTCATTGTCCTCCGGGGCAGCCTTTGACATGATTGACCGAGTAATGCTGGACATATGCAGAACCATATTGAAATTGGGGGCTCTATACTGGTCTGACACTCTTTTCTGGATGAGCGTTCTTAGTTTTTTAGGGCGTAGGTATTGAGTTTATATGATTCCCCACACCCTTCAGTGTGTCCCGGGCATCCCATCTGTCTTCATTGTTATATAACATCCATATGGTCCTGTTGGGACATTTAATCGGAAACCTGACCATTCCCGCTCAACAGCACATCTAGAGTAACCAGTTGCAGCAGCAGGTCCCCTTTGGGTGATCTCGGGATGCAGAAGTACTGACTCCAGCTACTTGAAGTCTGGGTGGGGAGAATGTACATTAAACGAACCATCCCCAAGACAGAGTTCCCCTTTTCCCAGCAATCCCCATTTTTTTCCTATTGATGCATGGATCTTGGAGATAGTCAGTGATGGTATAAAACAACCTGTCAAAAAAGCAATACAAGCAATAAAAGAACTGCAAATCAATGCAAATGGAATATATGATTTAACTATATGGATTACAGAACTGACAAGATTGTAATTTGTATATGAACTTTGATTCAACCTGTGATCACGGGATAAATGAGAGCGCTTGGTTGGTCCAAGGGCAACCTTGAACCTTAGGTGTACATAAGACCACCTGCTGCCACTTGTGAAATATTTAGGCTTCTAGCTGGACTCCCACTTGTCTATGCTTGTTTATGGTCAGAAATTGGTTACGTCTACAAACTTTAATGTTCATTTCATTCACTATATCATAAAATGAGTATGATAATTCATGAAGGAGGGATAATGGTCATTGCTTCCAAATAGTCATTATGTTTAATTGATATCATTTAGCATGCACAAAATAATATAACAGAATAACACCTCCCAAGAAGCATTGTACTAAGCAGCTGGAACCTATGGACTCATAGTTAACACTTCTGAAGATTGCTAATGCTGTGATGCTGGAACCCGGGAGTGGGATATTACAATGGGAAATCTTCTGAGTTTCGGGCTAAATCAACATCTGACCAGAGGATGGCTTCCCTCTATCCACTCTCAACTGGCCCATAACGGATGTGTCTGCCAGAGTCCCTATTAATATGTAGGGTGCAAGTTCTAAAAGGAATATGACTTTGCCATGAAGGAAGATCCGATCAGAACTGATTTCTCCTGCAGAAGTTTAATGGTCGACTTCAAGTTGACAGGTGGTTCTCGGTCTTATACGTGTGCTTCATTTCTAAATGGTGAAAGTGTGCTTTGCTTTGGTTTGTTGCGAAACTGTATACTGTCACAGATGGCACAGAAAACACTTTCAGGTGGAAGAACATTGCAAGGGTTTTCATTTGTAGCTTTGTGGGCCCTAGGACCATCCATTTCTCCATCATCTCCATTGGGATCCCTCCATAACCCAGGTGTCCAGAACCGCAAGTTAATGGTACTGGCCTGTAGCCCCTGCTGTCTCATAGCTTGCTGGAGCTTCTGATGGTCACCTAAGGGCAGGCTATCTAAACTCCCCCAGGGACTTTCTTTCCTTTCCTACTACTACCAAAGGTTAGTATCCTAAGAAAGGGGGAGTGCCATGCAGATACTCAGTAGATTTCGAGCGGGGTCACTCTTGCTCATGTTCACCTTTCCCTCTCTCACTCTTCCTGTTACTCCACCCACCAATCCCCTGTCCATCCGATGGTTCACTCCACCTAGCCCTCGCCTTCACCCTTTGGTGTTAATTCCCCTTCCACTTCACCTTCCTACTCCACACCTCTGCTTCTCCCCTGATTCACCTACTGCCACTACCTCTCTCCTCCTACCAATACTACTCTCCTCCTACCACTACCACTCTCCTCCCACTACCACTCTCCTCTTGACACTACCACTCTCCTCCTGCCGCTACCACTCTCCTCCTGCCACTACCACTCGCATCCTACCATACCACTCTCCTCCTGCCACTACCACTCTCCTCCTGCCAATACCACTCTCCTCCTACCATACCACTCTCCTCCTACCAATACCACTCTCCTCCTGCCACTACTACTCTCCTCCTTCCACTATCACTCTCCTCCTACCACTTCTCTCCCTCCAACAACTGCCCCCTCCACCTCCAACTACTACACTCCTCCTCTTACTACTACTCTTACTAATCCTAACACTCCACCAACCCTTGACAACACACCCCTCTTTCACTCACATAGCACTTCACAAACACTCCTTACACTAAATAACTTAACTTCACTTGCTTCACAGTTATGATCTTTCCCACCACAGTTCCCTTGCTCTCCCAAAACCCATACCTTACCTTCTCCACACAGCGCTTCCAGAATCCACCACTCCTTCCTTCCTCCTGCTGGTCTCTTAGTCCTTCACTTCAAACTCCAATGACCCCAATCCAATAAACCACACTTTCTGCTTTCTGTTTCCTGTTAACATTCCCTACCACCCTAATGATTGGGAAGCTTTCTCTGGTAAATCTGGCCCCACCTTTTCCAGACAGGATGTGTATGTGTAACCAGAAGTTATGAAAAAGGGACTAAGCCACACCCAATTTCTTTGTGCATCGCGGTTGTCTGGAAAAGCTGGCCATAACGATGCCGGCGTTCCAAACCGGAGGCCAGATCCCCTCACGTGAAGGGAAACAGAAAAGGAGTGTTTTTTCCATGGGTCCTCTGATCATGTGGGTCCCTAGTGGGCCAGTGGTTCAGGCTTGATGTCTGCGACCCATCTGGCACCCAGCGTCAGCCTCGTTAGGCGCAGCTCAGTGCCAGAGTTACAAGCCGCTGCCGCAGCTTTTGATTAGGTGTGGCATCAGTCCTCTCTGCGGCACCCACACTTTCCTCACTGGCTGGGCTCGCAGCGCCTAGTTTCTGCACAGGCCCCACGAGTGAGTTCTGTGGCTCCCACTAACCCAAGATACGGCGGTGGCTATGCTCCTCCGGTCTCCTTTGCCACTGCCACCCACACTGAGCTAGGTTTGGGCGCAAGGGTCTGTGCACACGCACACTGGCACCATGGATGCAAGCTGCCCTTGGGGCTCTCACTACTAGGGTAAAACTGGTTCTGGACCGCCAGCTGGCCTTGGGTGCTTGCCTTGTCACAATACCAATGCATTCACTTTAAGCTTTAAGCCTGTGTTGGCAGACTGCTGCCTTCCAGTGGCGTCGTGAAGGCAGGTCTGTTCCCCTTGATTTTTTGATGGTTAAGGCTTTGTGCGGCTCCGTGACTACAGCCTACGTTTTAGACAGCAGCAGGGCTCAATACAGACCCAGAATCCTGAAGTTCAGGTACGCCTTCAGAACCTCAAAGCCTGCACCCTTGATTCTGTTGAACACTGCCGTTAAGCTGCATGTGAAGAAGGAGGCCAATAGTCCCCTTCATGAGGTTTGCAAGAAAGTTCACAACTCCTTCCAGTCCTTGATGGCTGACATTCGTTTTCTGGCAGAATTCCCTTGGGTTTACTTTAGTCGCTCATCAGCCACCTTATTTTCTTCTTTTTGTTCATCAAATGTCTTAGAGGGCCTAAAATCCCTGCGGTGGTCGGTTAGGAATTTCCTGCCCCTTTAGGATTCTTGCCTGGTCAATGGTGAGGTGCCATCATGTATTCCTGTGCTATGCACTTTCATCTGTAAGAGTTGTTTTGACCAGTGACAACCACGTTTAATTCTAGCTAATTTCGGTGTGTCCAGCGAAGGGGGGTCTGGACGTCACAGTCTTGAGTTCTGCTTGGATTTTAGTGTGCCCACCCAGGGACATCATTTGTGGGTCGCAAGGGGTCGCAGCTGTGACCCCTGGGGACTCCCTTGCTACCCCTGTGGTCTCCCTTGCTACCACTAAAAGAAGGAAAATCTAAATATATATTTGTTTTAAACGAAAGCTCCTGGACTGTGACCAGCACCATGTGAATCTTTGTTTCTGGAGTGCCTGGCTTACTTGTTCAGGCCTCTTAAAAAACAGGGGCTTTCACAAGTGCAACACTTTGAGCAGTGACCCTAGATAAGAATTAATAGGAATAACAAATAATTTGTCTTTCTGGAATTCTATACAATAATTGCTATACTCATTAAAGGTTTATTTCAGGCCCACTTCAAGGGGTGAGTCACAGGTTTAGCCAGTTCTTAAACACCTCAATTCACAATGCAGACAAAAACTTCCAAAAAGCATTTAGAGTACAATAAGCATCAATTTCGGACTATGTATTTTGCTTTTCGCAAGTTGCAGTATTAGCATTTTTGTTCTGCTTTATCTCTGTTACGATCATCACAAGACATTAAGGGGCTGATTCATGGAATTATTTGCTCTGAAAAATGGGGATTTGTGCGCCATTCTGCCAGCAAATCCCTGTTTAACAAATGGGTATTTGAGGGCAGAATGGCGCACAAATCCCCGTTTTTCGGCGCAAATAATTCCATGAATCAGCCCCTCAATGTCTGTGTCCTCGGTCACTTGACAAAATCTGTGTGCCTAAAAGCTTGTGTACAGTGTAGAAATGTTTGACCATAGAACATAAAGTGGCCCTTGATTTCATTGTGCACCCAATTAATGCTTTTTTGTAATGTGTCTATCTTTCCCATCTCCATGGCATGCTGTTCAGGATGTTTTCTTGCATGTATGAGGTAACGAGTACCCAGAGTATGGGATGCTGTGTGAGGGCACAGCTTTCCCTGTGCTACTCTAAATTCTTTAATACAACATTATGAACCCTCTCAATGGTATGTATTTTGCCAACCTCTGAAGCCAGAAAAGTAGATCCACACAGGCTTGACAAGTGGCCAACTTTGCACCGGGCCTGCAAAGGAAATGGCCTGCTGTTGAATCGCAATTACCAGTTTAATGGTATCCACTATAGAGTGTAATTTGCTTTCTGACTTGAGAACATTCAGACATATAATTGTTAATTTTTCTAAAGCCGGTAAAACAGCTTAGTGAGCTGAGCGCTCGCTGCTGCAGTGTGTGTGTGATCTGCAGTTTGCAAGTTCGAATCCCGGCAAGGCCAACTCAGCATTTCCTCCTTCTTAGGTTGATAAATGAGTACCAACACAGGTTGGGTGATATTTTGTCTATATTTCTTCTATTTAAAGTGTTTAAGCGTAAGTGCTATTTAGTAACACATCATTATCATTTGGCCTTAGACGCCTGCTTGCATTCACAGTGATTTGGTAATATGTGCCTACACACAATGATATTAATGATACATATGGTGATCCATTCTTGTATGTTTGTATATCACATTACAGTGATATTGTAACCATATTTTTCAGTGTACTTAGGAACAATGCTATGTGATGTCACTTCCTGTTTTGTCAAGGGGTGAACGGTCGTGTTCCACCGCTTCCCGTGTTGTCACTTTGTTGGTGGGGTCAAATGACATTACTTTTTGTGATGTCATCAGAGGTCAGGAGGCATCTGCTGTCACTTCCGCTACCCCTGGCATTTTGGTGAAATGACATCCCTGTGCCCACCCAGAGAATTGAGAGTTCAGAGTCTTGGAGTTGCTTGGATTTCAGTGTGTCCAGCCAGGGGGGTTGCACGTTAAAGTCTTGGGGTTGCGTGGATTTCAGTGTGCCCACCCAGGGGGGGGGGGGGTTGGACGCCACAGTCTTGGGGTTGCTTGGATTTCAGTGTGCCCACCCAGGGGGGGGGGGTTGGACGTCACAGTCTTGGGGTTGCTTGGATTTCAGTCGTCCAGCCAGGGGGGTGGGGGGTTTGCACGTCACGGTCTTGGGGTTTGCGTGGATTTCAGTGTGCCCACCCTGGGAATTTTGTACTTCACAATCTTGCTTTTTTATATCTAAAAATGCTGTAGTCTTTTTCCAGCGTCTGGTGGTGGTTGGGATTCTCTGGAGTGCACAGGGCTTGGGACATTCTTACATGATTAAGGAGAGGTTGGTGGAAGGGGAGGTATTTGAAGTGTGGTGGAAGCAGAGGGGTGCAGCAGCGATGCGTCACATGGACAGGAAGAGTGAGGCAATGCTCACTTGGCCCGTGGGAGGGCAGTAGAAGGGGAGGTGCTTGAGGTGGTAGAAATGGACGGTTGCACGTGAGTTGTCAAATGAATGTCGAGCAAGTGTTGGGCAGGGAGGGGTACGCCTGAGTTGTTAGTAAGGGAAGGAAGGGGAAACACCTAGGGAATATTCTGCACTGGGTAAGGAACATCCGTGACTGCATCTCTTGCCTGGATACCAGCGTACATTACCTGCATTGCAGCAGAGCCCAGAAGATTCCCGTGTTTCTATGAACGTTGCTGGAGCTGGAGTTTGCAGTGAGGAAAAGTGATTGAGCTGTCCAAAGAACTGCGGGATAGAAAGAAAGAACGTCAGTGAAGACGAGAGTGCCTGCTGAGCCAAACTCCCTCACACAGCCTACTGCTATTCCGTACTCACATTGTCAAATGTGGCATATGCTTGCTACTGCTGCGCCCTCACATCGCGGCTGTTCCACATTCAAACTACATGCTGTTGAACCACAAAAACAGCTGCTGTGCTTCTCTGCCTTGTTACAGCTCCACACACACACCGTCTGTTGTACCATCTTCACACCGTTAGTTAGTGCGAGCCTTCACATTCACGGCTTACTGGCACACCCACACTGCCCCCTGGCGTGCGGTACACCCTCACAGTGTTTGTTGTTGTTCTCTTACTGTGACCCTGTATCACAGTCATACTGCATGCTGCTGGGCAAATGCACACGGTCTGCGGTGTTGCACATTTACACTGAATGTGGCCATGCCATGGTCACACGTCCCTCTGCGGCTGTATAACACAGGTCTGAGTTACCCTAAGTGGGGCAGTTTTGCCATGAAATGGGTCCCTAGAGACCCGCGCTACTCCTCACTGACGACACCTAATGAGACTGAAACATGCACAGCGAGGTCGCATGCAGAAGGGATGGGGGTCCAGCAGTAAGTAGTCCAGTGAGTCGGTGCAACCAAGCCTGATTTGCGTATTGTGGTTAACCTTTTGCAATGACACAGCTGAACACTGTGGTATGGAAGGTTGCCCAGAGCAATGCACGTGGCTATGATTTATTGAAAATTATCCATATTTTTCTTATCACCCTCACCAGTGCCTGCTGCCTTCCTACACTCAGACTGCTTAACCTGTTTCCCCACTCATACTGCATGCTGATGCTGTAGGTAGGGCACTCGTCCTGGCTACGCCTGTGCCACACTATCAGGGTCAGACTGGGCCATCAAATTGTCTCATCAACTAAAAAAAAGTGTCCCACAGTTGCAAATGGCTATTCATCCCTTTTGTGACACTGTTGGAATAGTAACTAACGGGGAGTTTTTTGAGAAAGTGTGATGCAAATTGTGCATTTTAAAGAATATTTGTTCAGCAACACTGGTCAAACTACTAGCCGCAAAGTGTATTAACTCATCAAACTGGCCGAAATTGGCCAAAAAAGTGGGCCACTAAGGAACAAAAAAAACTGCCCCCACCGTCATTTTGTGTTTTTGATTCGGCCACGGGCGTAATGCCCATTAGGCCAGTCTGAGCCTGCACACTATCTCTGTCCTCTGTTGCCATATTGTGCGTTTGCTCTCTGTCCCTCGCAGCCTGTGTCTCAGCTGCTGTCTTACTATGGCTCTGCTCTTGCTCTCTCTCTCTTTCTTTCTCTCTCTCTCTCTCTCTCTCTCTCTTTGTCTCTGACACCTTTTGTATCATTCTCCTTCTCCTGCTCTTGACCCAGCATTCCCTCTGACGTGGCCATAAGTGTGCTCCTCCACAGCCACCATATGCCGTGCAAGCTTTTACCTAGGAAGCCCTTTTCCGTTGGTGAGAATTGCGCATGCGCAGGTAAAGAGGAAGTGCCCCGCAGTAAGCAAGACCGGCACTGGTGTCTCCTGCAGCTGCTGGCGAGAGGAGGCATCCATTAAAAAGAATGAAGATTTGAACTTTCTATGGCCTCCAGCGTTCTCCTTTCAACACGGAGGTCAAGGCGAACAAAGCTCAGTGAAGTTCCATGCTGCATGCACCACCATCCTAGACACCACAGTGGCAATGAGGTGCATGGGCTTCTGCAGTGTACACAGTTCTGCACACATGTGGATCCCTCAGTGACTGGCACTGCGTTGCTCGCCAGCAGCACGTAACATCCCGGAGTACCCACTGAGTACTGTACTGGCAACCATAGAAATGCTCCTCCCACAATGTTCCAATAAGGCAGACACTGAGCACCCTGGCTCATGTCCGGCCCACGTGCCACGCTCCTCGCACAGTCAGTCATCCAATCAACTTGCGAGGAGTAACATTACGACCATTCTTCCTTCAGTCCCTTAGGGTACAACCGATATGATGGCCACCATGAGAAAATAATTTTCCAGGATTACAGGCTGGGCATGGAGGGTTCCGCATTTACCTCAATACACAAAGAGGCCTTGTTCATAGTAAATTGGGAGCACGGGCCTTGAACTGGTCATGCAAGAAACTGGATAGCACTGCCCGTGACATCATCTTGGAGGAAGCCTAGCTCAGAGTGGAACACATACTTGATACAAAGCTACTGGAGTGCTACATTTTCCACACTGAATCCCATGGGGAGACAACAAGACAGTGCTGAGGACCGAGCAACACACAGAAAGGACTCCAGTCCATGCGGCGCATGATACGATCTGCATTCACTCACCGCAACTATACATCTGCCATTACTCCCGGGTACGTATCACACTCCATCTCATTGGACGATTGCTGTGTCCCTCCCGAGGCACAGCCACCCACTCGCATGCATCTGCAATAATCCACTACTCGAACTCACATCGCACATCACCTCTGCCACTGGAATGCAGCCGAGTCCCACAAATGAATTCGGTCCAGCTGGGCACATATCCAGTCTCCTTGACTTGCATACTCTCCAGATCACAGCACCCATCCACTAACCAGATCTCCAGGGGTCGCTAGCAGAGGCGTTGCTAGGAGGGGTTTACAGGGTTATATACCCGGGTCTTTTGGTTGTAGCCCCGGATAGAAGATCAGGGGTCTACAACCAAAAGGCTATAGCTAGCCCTGAATCCCACCAGTCCCGACATTAGCTTAGCCCCTGATCTTTTCCAGACCTAGCAACACCCCTGGTCACTAGCAGGGACTTAGCCGCCCCTACCTACCTTCGTATGCCTAAAATGCATACACGCATTCTAACAAATCCTCTTATCAATTTCCATACCTCAGTACTCCAAGGGCGTTCACCCAAAGCGCTTTGAAGCCATACCAATGGCACTAGGCGGTATACAAATGCCATATAACATAACATACTCGCCAAGTATGAGTGCCTTAGGTGATTTCAGCAACCACCCAATCATGAACCCGGAAATTATTCACTGAGGAGACATCAAATTACAAGAGGTACAAAAAGTGTTAACATTTAATTTAAGTATATTTTATTTATAAAGTGCATTCACCAAAGCACCGGGCAAAGGAGTAAGCAATAACTAGGGACAATCAAATGATGCGCAATGCCCAGTAATGTGCCAAAATATGTTTAGGACCGAAAAGCAGAAGATAGTAGAACATATGTAAGGAGTGAGCAGAATACAGGGAGGCAACGTGCTGCACGGAAGGAGAGGGCAAGGGAGCTCCATCACTTAATTACCAAGAGAGAAAAGGAGCGGAAACGGGACCGCGCACCTGGAGGAAGAGAGAGAAGAAATTGCACACATATCTTCGACTCGAACTTTCTACCTCTATGATCACGCAACTTGCTTTACATCGCTGCTGGTTTCCTCCCTGGCTCTGGGATATCAGCTATTACTGTCACGCCCAGCCCGCTGCCATTTCACAGATAAAGCTGTAGAAAGGCCAAGGCGTGGTATATTATTATGCAGCGTTTAACGTGCTCGGGACAAGCTCAATCTTTTCTAGGCACTGGTTTCTGTGCTGTCATGCAGTACTGCTCTTGTTCACTCTCCACTGAGTACCCCATTTTATAACGCGCTTAACACCAAAAAGGTTTCTAAGTACGCACTGGTTGACATGCTTCCAAGACGAGCACGTTGCCCCTGAGCTATACTACCATGCCAACTCCTTAATTAACTCCTATGGAACAAGAGGCTGGGATATTAGAACAGACGGAGGGGGTGGGGGGTCCAATTTAACCAATCACACTTCAAATGTTATGCTGCGTATGGAAAGTAGTTGGTAAAGTGAAGGGGGCCCCCCAGGAGTGATTTTCGGCACTGCATAGGCCAGCGAGCAGGTCTGCGCATAGAGCGCCTCTGGGGCATTAAAAGGGGCAGGCAAGGTTCAGGAGCAAGCGACAGTTGGGACGAGTGTTTGTCCTGGGTCGCTGCTCCCGGACATTCCCTGCCTTTGGGCCTGGCCGTTAGGGAGTGAGCTAGTGTTACATACTGGGTGAGTTTAGTGGGCGGGTAGTATAGAGTTTCTATAATTTAAATGTTATACAGACATATCCGGGGGTGCTGTAAATAAAGTACCCCCCTTACCTTGTCGGGAGCCGCATCGGGCCCAGCATACTCTGCGCACTCGTTAGGAGGGTGTGTTCATCCGGGTTGGTTGTGGGTATTTCGGCGGCGGTGGGTTCAGTTAGCATTCTTGCCAACCCTACCGATTTAGACGGTAGGATACCGCTTTTTAAGCAGTCCTACCACCTACCCATTTAGTGGCAACAAATACCGATTTTTTAAAAACTTTTTTTTTTTGGCCTGGCTGCCTGAGGCCCGGCACAGCATGATAAGCATCCTCTGGTGCAGAGCCGGCCTTAGGGGAGGGCGACCTAGGTGACCGCCTGGGGTGCCATGCCCCCCAGGGTGCCATTAGCCACCACCACGCCAGCCCGGGGGAGTTTTTCAAGGGCTCCCCCGAGCTGGCATAGCGGGAGAAGGCGTGGCATGCAGGCGTTTGATGTAAAAGGCGCCCACAGCGGTGGGCTAAATGCGCCCCTCCGCCGCGGGTGCCTTTGACAAAAGGCGCCATTAGCCCCCGACCACGCCAGCTTGGGGGAGTCTTTCAAGGGCTCCGCCAAGCTGGCGTGGTGGCAGAAGGCGTGGCAGGCGCCTCATTGTCATTGAATGCACCCGCGGCGGCGGGCTCATTCAATGACAATGGGCTGCTGATGCACCCTATTCCTATCATTAGCTCCTCGCTGGACTATTTTTGAAACTTTAAGATTCCTACAGATTTTTGGTCACAGAATGTTGGCATGTATGAGTTAGTCCGTCAGGTTGTGGAGAGGGAGTGAGGTGTTTCCCGCATTTCTTTCCCGCGGGGCAGGAGAGTTAGTAAGGGCAGTGGGGAGCTGCATTGCAGGCCTCTCCTCTTTGTTTTTCCGGACGGGTGCACCGCAATGCAGTTCCGTCCTTTCGCCACCAGGGGGCAGGCAGAGCCCTTACAGTGCTAAGCACGTTTTTCCTTTGTTTTTCCTCTAGGTACCATATAAGGATTTTAACCAGCAGGAAATAATTAGTGGGGGTTGCGGCCTCTAAAGCTTTTTTTTTTTTAAAGAAAAAAGTAATATCTTTAATTTTAGGGACATTAGTGGGGGTAGTTTTACAGACAGTTAAGTAGCCTGTAAATATACAGAAAATATATTAGGTCAGGCCGCGCAGGGGGAATAAATAATATTTTAGGGCTCGAGCGGCCAGCTTAGTTTGGGAGGACAGCAAGGGGATGCGGCAGTTAACTGAATTAGTTCAGGTGCAACATGATGGCAGAACAAGGATCTGCAAAGAAGGGCGTGGTGGATGCCCTGGCATTGAGAGAGACTTTGAACATTATTAATCTTTCTGCATCGAGATAACGTGTATAAAATGTATATCTTTCTGTGATGTGCTGACAAATAGTGACCATTATAGTGCACCATAATTGTTTCTGTTAGGCCATTGTTAACACATTCCTTCATGAAGGGAACGTCACTTAAAATCTTCTCACTCCCACATAAGGTCCGCCTCGTTTGTGGTGCCTGACTTAACTGCGGAAGGAAAGTGAGGCTATGTCCTGCCGCCACTACATCGTAGGCCCTGGGTAGCACTTGCTCCGGTGTGCCCTGTGCCGCTGCCTGCAGCCCTCTGATGGCAGCCTTGCAGAACTAAGTGCTCATGGAATGGATGCCAGCCCACTGGTAGTGCGCTTTGGCACAAGTGCTAATAGTAGGATCTGATATCCCCTCAATATCTGTAAACCACGATAGTCTTTCTTCTAAATCACTTTATCCGGAAGTCAAAGCAGCATCGACTTTCATACAGACATTTACTGACTCTGAACATTATTTCGTTAGCTTCATTTGTATTAAAGTGCAAACAATCAACTTAATAAAGTACTTACCTTGCAGATAGAATTTTCATTAAAAGCAGCGGGAAAGTTTGCCTCAGTCGAATTAAATGGCATATTTAGCTTCAATGATTCCTCGTTCACACAAACAACCCAAGGAATATGCTCGACTCGATCGTCCTGCCTAATATCTTTTAAAATGTGTTGGGTTGATCCAGCTTCTTCCATCGAGATTAAGCTTGAAACAGTTTCCCAGGAGCAATTGCTAAGGAGCCCTCAATAACTTCGAGGCCCAGTTCCCTAAGACTGGACCGGTTTGGGGCTGTGGCTGAGAGGACCGGGGGTCTCTGGCAAAACCTATTCTTAAGAAAAAGAGGATAAGAAGGGCACTACATGTTGTAGTTCACAGTTTGTCCTTTAGAAATCATAGATATGATAATTAGTAGTTTGTATGGTTTATTTTCGCCTGGAGCTGCCAATCTCAAAAGAGGTCCTGTAGCACTAGGACCAAAATGATCAAAAAAACTTCCAAGAAACAAAGTGTATCCACTAAGTTAAGAAAGGCGCATCTCAGTTTGCCCCAATTTGGTTGCTAATATTCAGTCACTGATTTATGATATGGAAGTAATAGAGTTCCAATAAATTCTTCGTACCATCTCCATGGTGACCTTTAAAACGAAAGGTAAACTTACACGAGCGCGTTCCAAGCGGCTCAGTCTGCAGCTACACGTTGTGCACGGCAGGAGCTGAGTAAGTACAGCAGTACCGATTAGGATTAACATACCCACGAAAGAGATTGAGGATGACTCAAAATTGTTGTTTAATTTGCTTATAGATCTGATTGTGTATACGTACAACGACTCGAGTTCAGAGATCGGCTTGACCGAGGTATGACAAATATATAGAGCTAAAAGAAAATGATAGAATGTCTTCTACTTTAGTCAACTAATTGACATACCGTTTTGTTTTATTTTTGCTTATTTCCTCTCCAAACGAACATGACTCGTGGATGGGTATGTGATTTTCGAAATAACTCTCTACAAATGTCTGCAATAATTGTTATATTTGTTATAATTACTATATTTGCATATACATATACTGTTACTAGTTAAACTAATTTTTATGCTTTTTGTTATAATACCGCCCTGAAGAAGGATTGTATCCGAAATGCATTGGCACCAAAGTATTATGGGCAATTTGAGATGAGAACTCATTGTGTGATGTATAAAAATTAAACTTCCATTGGCGGCAAACGATATAGGAATGTGAATTAAACAATTCCTGCCAAAAGAATTTATTGGAACTCTATTACTTCCATATCATAAATCAGTGACTGAATATTAGCAACCAAATTGGGGCAAACTGAGATGCGCCTTTCTTAACTTAGTGGATACACTTTGTTTCTTGGAAGTTTTTTTAAAACCTATTCTTAATACATTGCAAAATAGACCCATTCCTGGTGGCCTAAACATTCACCCCATGAACATCCATTTCTTCTGTCTTTACATCATATACTTTTCTCATTTGACCTGTTTGGAAAATGTGAGTAAATGTGATGGATTTCCATCTGCTGGGCCGAATCGCCCCCAGATTTGTTGACATTTTAGGAGCATCTAGTATATGGATTCTACAGAGTTGCACAATAAGAAGATGTCTCCACGATGCGGCTCGGCGTTGACCTACGCGGTCTCAATCAAGAAATACAGAAATCTCCAGCATCTAGGAGCTAGTTCTGGTGCCCAACAAAGCAGCCGTGCTCACTAAGCCAGACATCAAGGGCGCTGACCATCAGCGGTGACTACAGATGAAAGTACCTCACAGCATCCATCACCACTTTTGCAGTCCTCAGAGGCACATTAAGGTCGTTCAGACTTTCACAGGCAAAATATGTTTCATGGGGTTGAATAAATATGATGCCAGGTTCATAGAGAACCTTTCTACCAAAATTGAACCACTGAGGAAGATACTCACAACAGGAGCATTAGCCCTGGTGTAGAAACAGCGTTTGCTAGAATCAAAGAAGACACAGTACACATCCATTGACTTCGTCCATTTGTTCCCAAGTGTCCCATCTTTATCTCGATGCAGAAGCTCAAAGATGAAGAACGGAGGTAGCGTGTGCATCTGAAATGCTGACTACAGCACAATCACATTATTCCACACAAGAGAAATAAATGCTGGCCTGCATATGGGCCCCCACTTACTTCAGTACATACATCTAGAGCAGAAAGTTTAGCCATTTTACCAAACCCAAAACACTAGTGCAAGGCCAGCAGGCACCCCATCAACTAGCATGCTTTACCGTGAAGCTTCAAGAACTCTCATTTGGGGCTGAAAGTGTAACTGCCTTACCAATCTCAAACCACTAATACAAACCCAGAGGCATGAGGGCACCCCATCAACTAGCATGCCTAGCCATGACGCCACAAGAACTCTCACTTGGGGCTGAACGTTTAACCGTTTTACCAATCACAAACCACTAATGCAAATCCTGAGGCCAGGAAGCACCCCATCAACTAGCATGCCTAGCCATGACGCTACAAGAACTCTCACTTGGGGCTGAACGTTTAACCGTCTTACCAATCACAAACCACTAATACAAATCCTGAGGCCAAGAGGCACCCCATCGACTAGCCTGCTTAACCATGAAGCTACAAGAATTCTCCCCAGAGGCTGGAAGCTTGGCCGTCTTACCAATTACAAACTGCTAGTACACGTCCTTAGCCACCTCCTGAGCCTGCATCCTGTCAACTATCATGCATAGCCATGAAGCTACACGTATTCTCATCTGGGGAAGAAAGTTTAGCAGCTGCCTTGCCAATCACAAGCCATTAGTACAAACTGTGAGCACAGGAGGCACCCCATCCACTAGCACGCTTCGCCATCAAGCTACACGAATTCTCGTTCTCAGCAGAACAAAAACCGGTGTGCAAAAACCAGCCAGACTGATGATCTAACAAGACGACCATTTAAACAAAAGGCAGCCACTTTCCTGAAGGACGAATCCTGTGTATTCTCAGTAGAGGGCATCATCAAGGACGCCTGAAATACTACAAATGGAAATGGTCGAAAGTCAATCACAGAACGTAACATACCCATGAAAGTAAGAATACACACCACTAACCTTATATAGCCACAAAAGAAAGTCGCTTCAGAATTCATGATCTGATATTGAGAAATGATAAGATAATTGGCCCAGGCAAAACAAGGACCACAATCATAGAGCTAGCCCATAAACGACACTGGTGCACCATGTTGACCCCAGCTCTGAGCAGGGAAAAGAAGAGAATATACAGAGCTGTGAAGCAGGCATTCAAAGTGACAAGGGTCTCAGTAGCGAAGAAGCTTTGATTGTTCTGATGGAACATGGGAAAATGCAAGATTAGATGTTATCAACTGATGAACAGATGTGGCCGGAAAGCTGTCTCTGAGTAGTGCTCCTTGACTAGTTTTCAAAGAGACTGAGTTCGATTTTGTGTCTGAAATAATTGCTAGAAAAATAACAATTACAAGAACTACTATTATAGGCTCAAAGAAAAGATAAACACGCATAAAAGATCTTGTAATGGGCAAGGGGATATCACTAAGTTGGGAAAGCATCTGACACAACAAGGTGGTCCTATATCACCTCTAGGTAAGTGATCAATTAAAAAGGGACATCCTTTTTCTTTCGTTTGCAGCCCTGTCCCTGCTTTCCCCCCATGTTTCCGCACCCTCACATTTCAATTAATCTCCCCCAAACCCTGCCACGCTGTCACCCATCTCCTACCCCCTTCCCTTTCTACCCCACTGGATGCTGCTCCGGTACCTCACCTCCCGCTCTACCTCCCATGATTGCTGTCATCAACATAGAAAAGGAATGTATGCATCTGAGTGGTGGCCATTTTGAAATTGCATGGGGGCCATCTTGAATTTTGATTTGTTTTTTTATAAAAAATCAGACTAGCGCTGTTGGCGCGGTCCGGATTTCCTTTAAAGAAAAACAAATACTAGCACCCTAGAAGTAGTCCCGGGTTTCTAATAGGCTAGGCTTGAGTGGTAATAGCCGACTAGCCCGAGCCATGGCAGTTCAGAACGAAACAGGACCTAAGAACATACATAATATATTAATATAGAGAAGCAGCACTCTTTGTAAAAAAAAATAATTAAAAAAAAGATTAAATGCAATTCATAACCAGTGAATCATTAGGAAATTAACAAACCTATCTGGTCAGCTGTGACTGTCGTTTTCCCCATTAAAAACACACAAAGACAGATTCCTTGCTCGGGATGCTCAAGAAAACTACAACCATTGAGTAATAGTGGCTAGATAGGTGCCTGAAAGGTAGTTTCAGGTATGTAAGCTAGAAAGAACAACACTATTGCTATAAGGCTGGAGACTTCCTTACTCCCACCATACACTCTAGTGGCAGTTACACCCTGTTCATTTGTATGTCCTGTGTGAACATAAAGGATACAAAGGTCCTCTCCAACCAAACCACTACATCTGATGCCCACGTGGAGGTGGGCTGGTTGTTTACATACTCAAAAATAACCAGCAGTAAAGATTAAGCTCCCTTAGTTGTAGCTTGTCTCTCTTAAAAAAGTAAGAGTGGACAGGACAGGGACCCTAGACCACACCACAGAATAAACTTGATTAGGAAATGAAATTGCGGGCATGACATACATTTGGTAACCTTGCGTTTCTTTCTAATAAAGTCTAGTTTACCCGAGCACACTGTCACAACGCCCTTACCTCCAGCTGACACTCCCAGAAGCACTGATGCAGGGTAATACGACCAGGTCTTGGGAGTAACGAGAACAGCTGCATACAAACTGAAACATCAGAGAGACACATTTAGAAACAGCCCCCACTCTGAGTAGTGTGTCAACTATTATCAGAAACATAGAGAAATAATCAGGAAATAAACTGTTCTTTATTCAGAAGGATTACACCCACTGCCAAGAGATGCTCAGAGAGACTACTAGGGACCAAAGCCGCAAAGAAACCACAGAAGAAAACAATAGGAATCATCGCCTGCCCCATTTCCCCATTTCCCACTAGGAAATAATGAGAAACAGTACTTGTGCTTGGTCCCAAAACACCATCCCCATTACCAACAGAGAAACATTATTATTTCTATTTTATACCAAGGAATGATCGTGAAGCACTATTAGGGATTAAAATAGCACGGCTTATTTGGTGGGTTCTGGGGTCATTTGCTAGTAGAAAGACCAGTTGAATCTGGATTGCGGCCTAGTCCAAGATGACGGGCCCCATGGTGCCACTTGCTGGTCCGGAGTGACCTGCAAACGGCGGCTGACAGCGAATATATTAGGCCCTGTTTTGGAACGGTAGGAAGAGTCATGAGGTGCCTGAAATGTAAGTGTGTTCTATCTTGCAGTAAATTGGTTGGACTGTCTGTCTATGGAGAGCGGGGAGAGTTTGATTGAAAAGACTGTGCAAGACCTATTTAAGGAGTCAGTCACAAGAGCGTTTTGAAGATTCTGTGGAAGTAGAACCCCAAAAGAGAAAACATCAATATATGGGTCACTGGAGCAGTGGTGGCTTGTAAGTGGAACACTAAGCCTCGGGCAAAGGAGATGCTGTTAGACGGCCAATGCCTGGTACTTTGAAAACATCCAGCTACCACTCAGGGTTTGTGGTGAGAGCTAGCTCCTAGCCTCTGTTTGGCTGCTTTGGAGACTGTCAGACAGGGGCGGATTGGAAAGGGGGGCATAGGAGCAATTGCCCCCAAGCTGGCTGGGCTGTTGCCCCATGGGCCAGAGCTCCAACATGTAAAAAAAAAAATAATTGAAAAAGATGAAATCCCTCAGAATCTAGCCTGTCACAAAGGAACCGAGTGCTGCAAAGCCTGATCAGATTTAGTGTAAATGGGGCAGGGGATTTGTGATGAATTCAGCAAAGTTGTAGATGTGCCTACATGGTCCCCACACATGGGCCTTTAAAGTAACTGAGAGGGAGAGGCGTCAGGGCTGCAGGTGCATGTTAATACCGCCCAGTGGCAATGTGTGCCCTTAAAGAACAGATTCTGTGACCCTGGATGTTAATGTTGGCACCACTCATCCCCATACACCATTGGTCTGTTACAATCCACAGCAGCCAATCACTACTCCTTCTTCCCAAGGAGGAAAGGGTCCATGTCTTATTAGAGTTTGCCCTTTGTTTCATTCTGTACAAATGCTTCCCTTATGGTCTGCTGAATTTCTTGATCACCAGTGTGTTCAAACAAAAATAGTTTAATAACAACCTTATTAGCACCCATGGATGCTATTTATATGGTGTTTATAGAAATGGATGTTGAACTGTTTGTGGTGCTTAATTTTGGACACAGTTGAAAATCACAGAGAGATGTAATACTCCGGTATTAATTATTAGAAGACTACAAACTAAGGGGGTCATTGAGAGTTGGACGGATTTTTTAGCACAGCTGAAGCAACTTACCAGCTTTGCCCGTGGTATTTCTGGAAATCCATTCTACTCAAAGTTTACCACAGCAGAGGTGGTATTTCAGAAATTCCACCTGTCATACGTTATGGATTGTGTGTGTTCTGTTATGAGATGGGGAACATGCGTTTGATGTCTGCATGAATTCTGATGGAAAACTCTGATGGAGTTTGTTAGAGTTGTGGGAGTGGTTGTGTATATCACTAGGTTATCTGGATGGTAGCGCCTCCAGTATTAGCATCGAGTATGCTAGGGTTGTGAGTGTGGTTTTTAAAACATTTCTTTCATCCTTTTTTTCTATGCACAAAAGTGTACATTCTGGCCCTTTTATACATTATATGGGTAGGTAGGTGAGAGGAGGCTCACTTTTTTACCCACTCAGCGTGGCCCTTTTTTTTTTCAATTTACATTTTTATTGTTTTTCAAAGGGATAAAACAATCTTAAACAAAGATAAGAAATATCATAACATGTAACGGAGGTGTGAGACAATATGTATAATACCTTTTGTTTTCAAACAAAAACGAGACATGTTATGGTGCTGCTAAATTTCCCTAGATCCCCAAGTTCCCACCCCCCTCCCGCTCCCTTATCTCAGCAGGTTCAATCGTAGTGTCACCTTAAAGGTCAGTATTTTTTCTTGAGTCTCAACATTACGGTATCGCTACAAAATATCTCCACCAAAAATATCGCCATACATATAGCCGTTTGTCTCGCCATATGGCGATATTTTTGGAGGGATATTTTGTGGAAGCGGGGGTTGCGGGGATGTCCCCCGCACATTTTAAAATAATGCAGGGGTGTCTCCCAGCAGAGTCCATGGGTCAATATCGCTGCAAAAATATGGCGATATTTTTGTATTGCGATATTTTTGCGGGGTTATTAACACATGGAACCAACATTACATTGTGCATGTGCATATCAAAATACGTTGTATTACGATACAGGCATCATTGACAGATCACTGAAATATATGGTTATACAGTACTGGACTAATACACGTCGCTTCATGTGATGTATTTGGAGCGGAATTCGGACCATTTGCCATCAATGGAAGTACGGTCTCCATGTATGGCTGCAGTAAGTTTCTCCATTCGGTATATGTTTCGGGAAACATTAATCCATTCAGCCTTAGTTGAGAGGCTGGTCCTTTTCCAGACGGTCATGAGACAGGCCCTCATGGCCAAAAGTAGGCCATGTATCATCTTTGATAGTTTGGAAATATTGCCTTGTACCTCTACCAGACCAAACAAAATCATCAGTGGCTGTTTCTCTCTTTCTTCCCCGTCCAGCACTTTAATCCAGCTAAGCACCTCATCCCATTATCTCTGTACTGCCGTGCAACCCCACCACATGTGCCAATAGTCAGCTTTATTACCACACCCTCGCCAGCAGTATGGGCTAATATCTTGGTACATCTTGGCAAGTTTGGCCAGATCATATTGCCATCTATATAATAATTTTATACCATGCAATTTGTATTGGCAGGATATCGAGGTTTTTTCGCTGTTCTCCTACATATGTGGAGCCACATCCGCAGGGGGATTTCCATCCCCAAATCCTTTTCCCATTTGCTTTTCAATTTAGAGGATGGGGCAGTATTGACTTCTACTAGGGCTGTGTACATCACACTTATAAGACCCCTTGATCCCGTGCAAGTGTCTACGATTTTTTAAAACGTAGTGAGTTCCCTCTGTAACTCGTCTTTCCAAATCTCTCTGGTCATGACACCTTTTAATTTCAAATATTGGAATACTGAGTGTGCCTATACCTAGAGCTTCTTCGAGCTCCTGTATGGTGATAAACTTATTGTTTCTCCATAGCTGTCCTGCCCGCTCCAGCCCACCCTGATACCAGGTTTGGAACCCCTCCTGGTTTGCAATGGCATCACGGATCCCCGGCACCCATAGGTATCCTAAGGGAGACGGCCACGTTGTGATCTCTTTCATTCCTTTGCCCGGTTTCCGCACCGCCCATAGGGTTCCCAGGATGGGGTGATTTTTAATTCTGTTCAATAATTTTGATCTGGGGACCCAGAGCCAATCGCTGACATTGGAGGGAAGGAGATGTTGATTGTCTAAGCCCGCCCACTGAAGATCTACTTTTTGTCTGAGGTGTGGTATTAATATTCGCAGTTGAGCAGCCCTGTAATACAACTCAAAGTCTGGAAGGCCCACACCACCATTGTCTTTGCGGAGATGGAGTAGTGCTCTACGGACTCTGGGCTTCTTATTCTGCCATAGAAAGTTGAAGAGGGTCTTTCTGGTGGCTGTGAAATATTCACTGGGCAATTGGATGGGGAGCATCTGGAACAAATAGAGTATCTTAGGTAAGATCACCATTTTGAGGGTGTTCAAGTGACCCATCCACGAAATGGTCAGTCTGGACCATCTCTCAATATCCTTCCTCATGGCCAACGTTATTGGAGGGAAGTTAGCTTCTTATAGATCTCTCAGCTCTTGTGTGACATTAATACCAAGGTAAGTAAGAAGGACCCCAAGTAAGAAGAACCCAACCCAAAGACAGTCCCAGCGCTGCAAGCAAGAATAGCCCAGCGCAGCATCAAAGGGGGGCTGAGTAATAGTGTCTGCCCAAGTGCGGGTTCTAGGGGACAAGTGCAGATGACACGCCTCAGCGCAGAGTATAATGAAGAAGGGGAGGAGGAGTCCAGCATAAGCCCCATTGAAGTCCTGTGGGAATAGAAACGATGGCCCAGTGGTGTCAGTGAAGTTCAGTGGCCTTTCTGCTGGGTGACGGTTGGGAGCACGAGATGTGCATGCTCCGAGGTGGTCTGAGGACTGATGACGTCACACTAGGAGCAACAGGTGTTGGCGAGTGTTGGAACGCCTGTGTAAACCTGTCGAACCCTGATGAAGCAGACTAAGCCGTGATGTTGCATGTAATGACGCTTAACGCAGTGTTTGAGGAAAGCACCCTCATCTGCGTAATGTGCCTACCGTCAGAACAGGAAGGAAATAGGAATCGGACTTGTGGAGCCGAGCAGAGCAAAATGGGAAATGTTCCGCGGAAGCACTGTGGAGCGTAAAGGAAAACATTGTTCCTAGAAAAGTGTTGCAGGATCATGGGCGGTCAGTTCTCAGCAAGTGTATCGATTTAAAGTATGTGAATCCGAAATCCTGTTAGCAAGCATATTTAATACTACAAATATTTAGGAACTTGGAAGCGTGTGAAGTGGAGCGGCAGCAAGCAAGTGAAGATGGCACTCTTCACATAACTGTTATGGCGGTAAAGAAGGAACTTAGACACAGTGGATGTCGCAGAGGGATGTTTAAGGTTTTTTGATCTGTGATGAACGGGAGGAAGATTCTGTTCCTGACAGTGATGTGTGGACAGCAGACCAGCATTGTTTAAACCTAATGAGATGGAACTGAGTCTTTAATGACATAGTAAATTGAACGGAAGCGAGGAAAGAGGATTCTGTTAGTGTTGGGGATTTGCAAGAGCGAGAGGCGTATCCTTTAAGTTGTTGAATTAGTAAATATATGTATGGAATTACAAATGTATGGAAATCCACTGCACTGGCACCATGTGTCATTCATGCAAGGTATATGAGCTAGAGTGGCAGGTTGGAGAAAAAGTAGAATTGATGTTTAATGGATGCTGCAATATAGAATATAACATTTTGAAGATTTCAGGCATCTATGGACATTTGGTGAAATTGTCATAGAGTTATGTTAAATGTTAAAGGTATTTGTACTGTGCAACGTCACCAACGGAGTTGGTCCCCAGGCGCTCTGGCGGATCTGCAAACAAGAAGGTGGGATGGGTTAGTAGGTGAAGCGGGAGTAGGATAGTGAGAGGAGTGGTGTTCTGTTGGCGGCTACAACTCGGTATACACCGGGTGCTGAGTTTTGGTGCGAGTATGGAATCGATGTCAGCCCTCGTGTGCTGTTGGTGCGGCTTATGAGTTGTTGTGGTGTTGTGAAGTGCGTGCGGGTTGTTGTGCGAGAGATGGTTGTGTGAGATTTTTGAGTGAGGGAAGTCTGCAAAAATGCTGAGTTTTTTTGTTAGTGGGTTGTATGAAGTTTAACATGCTAACATTCAGAACTCTGTCTGCGTGTATCGCTCGCCAATCCTCCCAATCTCATCAGGATGGGTGAGGGAGTTACACCTGGGAGGGTTAAGTTTTTTGTGTGAGGAGTTCCCTGGGCTATTCTAACGCGATCTGTAATTGTGTCTGCTGGGGGTTTGGATATGGTACGGCCAGGAGGCAGTGGATGAGTCATTTAGGGCTTGCGTCTTGGTCGGAGCATGTGATCAGTCTATGGTGACCTCCTTTTGTGGATATTTCCCATAATATCTTATGGTCTGTCGTGGGGTCGGTTCTTTGGGTTCTGTGTATGTCCATTTTGGGAGTGACCGAGGTTGGTGTTATTTTCATCGTTGTTTAACGGGGTGGGCATTCTAGTGCATCGCTGTTGTAGTTACGCTGTGAAGAGCCATGATTTGAGGAGTTTCCTGAATGATAGGTGGTTTGTTGTGTTTCGTATATTCTTAGGTAGGTCATACCAGTTTTTCGGTGCATGGTGAGAGAAAGAGGATCCTCCAAGTTTTCTTCTGTTATAGGGTTTTGGTTCCAGGCGGATGTCGGCGCTTGATCTCAGTGTTCTTGTCGTTTGATGTAGGCGTAGTTTATCGCTTAGGAATTCTGCGCCTTGTTTGTGTATTGCTGTGTGCGTGATGCACATGGACTTGAACTTTATATGCTGTTTTAATGGTAGCCAGTGTAGTATTTATAGCGCGGGTGTGATGTGTTCTCTTCTGAGTAGCTTGAGGAGGAGTCTGACTGCTGCATTATGTATTCATTGTAGTTTTTTAGAAGTCGTTCGGGCATGCTCAGGTAAAGGCTATTGGCCTAATCTACTCTGGACATGATCAGAGCGATAATAGTAAGTGTTTTGTTGGCAAACGACAGGAACGGTAGGCTCCTTTTTGCTGCTCGCGGGAGGAAGAAATAATGTTAATAATGACAAAGGAAGTTCTTTAGGTGCACCTAGTATGGCAGAAAGCAAGAGCGTGTGTGAATGGGCTAGAGGTAACACATTGAGGATTTTTAGGTTTAAGTTGCATGAAGCATCATGGACTCTGTTATATTATGAGATGTGGAACATGCTTTTGATGTCTGCATGAATTCTGATGGAAAACTCTGATGGAGTTTGTTAGAGTTGTGGGAGTGGTTGTGTATTTCACTAGGTTATTTGGATGGTAGCGCCTCCAGTATTAGCATTGAGTATGCTAGGGTTGTGAGTGTGGTTGAGTGTACCACAAGGTTTCTGGGTGGTAGCGCCCCAGTGTTAGCATGGAGTATGCTAGAGTTGTTAGTGTGGTTGAGTGTGCCACAAGGTTTCTCGGTGGTATCGCCTCTAGCGTTAGTGATGAGTGCTAGGGTTGAGTGTGGGTAAGTGTACCACAAGGTTTTCTGGATGGTAGCGCCTCCAGTATTAGCATTGAGTATGCTAGGGTTGTGAGTGTGGTTGAGTTTACCACAAGGTTATCTGGGTGGTACCGCTCCCAGTGTTTGCAGTGCGTGTGCTAGAGTTGTTAGTGTGGTTGTATGTACCACAATGTTTTCTGGGTGGTAGCACCTCCAGTGTTAGCATTTAGTATGCTATAGTTTGCCTGTGGGGTTGACCCTGTCTTCAGAGAAAGGTAATAGTGAGCTCATCCCTCCAATCATTTTTAAAAGAGGGGAATTGTGTGTTCCCACATGATTTACAGAGTGGCACACTCTCTACAAAGGTGCACTGTTGTTGTGATGTGTGTTGTGTATGTATATAAAAGGGAGGTGTGTTGTAATGTGCAGTTGTATGTGTGTGTTGTAACATGCAGTTGCATGTGCGTGTGGTTGTGTAAGGGAAGGAGATGTGTTGTATAGTGCTTGTCATTGAATGCATGAGATGAGAGAATGCTGGAGTGCTGATGTGGAATGTTGCCCTGTGAATACATGTCAAGGTTCTGTAGAGTGTCAGTTGATGTTAAGCTTGCATGGGTGATGGGACCCAGTGGTGTCCTTATGGTGTCTTTATTGTGTCCAGTGGGTGTTCTATTGTAACAGCTTGATGTAACTTAGAATAAAGCTTAAGTGTGGAACCTACCTTGAGTACAGAAGTTACCTTTCCACAGTTCTTGCCAGATCAATGGCCTGTTATAATGTTGTGTCCTTGGCCTGCCACAATCTCTGCTGGGATTCTGCAGTGTGAAGTACAAGCCGATCCCTTAGATATTCATCCAGGACACCTTTGAACTTGCAGGACGCAATGAGGCCTCACAGTGCCGCTGTATAGCTGTCTAAGGATTCCTTTGTTGTGTTTTCTTGAAAAAAGTAAAACCATTCTAGCACACATTGTTTTATTTCCAAAGTGCTTCTCAGGTTTTGCTAGTTCTGCTCCATATTTCCTGACAGTTCCTGAAGAGCCAAAATCTCATGCACCTTCTGGGCTGGCAACTATACAGTTCAGAAGGGATGTTTCCTTTAAATCATCACTGAACTTGCCTCTCCCCATGGCACACAGATATACTTGAAATAAATCTACCCATTTCTACCATGGTATAGGATGTTCTCCGTCCAAGGCAAGAAATGCACAGGGAGCAGGTGTGTTTTGCATGGTTGCCCGGTTGAGAATTTTAGGGAAATTAATAAAACAGTGGGTCCCTTAAATGTTCTTCACTGGCTTGATTTGCATTAATTTACAACAATTAACAGTTCCATAAAGGAGGGACAGGATTAACAGTAGTCTGTTTGAAGGTTGCCCTTCCCGAAGCATGGTTGCCTAGGAGATGCAAGCAAACAAGATGGCTCCACGTACCGGCACATTCAGCGATCCTTTCCTCTAAAGTCAGGCAAACAGTGGTCTCTCGGCACCGGTGCGCATTCTCCGGTGATAGGTTGTGCACTCCCACAAACTCAGCCATGAGGATGCCGGTCTCCTTTTTCTTCACCGGACTCATCTTAGACGTGCATGCCCGCTCACAGCAGCCACGGGTTGCAGCTAGTGCTCAGGCCGCCGCTGGTTGCGGCAGCCTCGCAGTGGAGGTCTCCTCCTCCATCACAACAATGATAATGGGAAGGTATTTCTCATCGCCAATTTGTTGTGAGTCAGCGTACACATAAGGCCGAAAAAGGATGCAGGTAACAGGGAGGTTTATTGGGAGAAAGGAGACCCCCGGAGCACCGGGAAAACGTTAAACACAAACACTGTCATTCTCCACCAACGGCTCTCCCATGTCGTTCTCAAACTGAGGGTGGCTCCCGAATGGCACGGGATAGCCAGCAAGAACATATCAAAACAATGGGTTCCCCAAATTGGCCCAAGAGAGTACAGCGAGAAAGGCTAGGGTGTGGAGTTTTCTCCATTAATTTAAAAAAAGAGTTAAGTAAAAAGTCATAGAATTTACACTCTGTTCTTTCTGTTATGTTATACCAATGGAATTTATACCACACTCTGCTGCAATTTTATTTGTCTCCTGGAATGCTGTTGGTTGAGTGGATTAAGTGAGTGGGGAGAGGAGGGAAATACAAGTAATTTTCTGATGATTGTTATGTACAAACCAGAAGTACCATGATGTTTATGTGCAGATCTGTTTCTAGATGTTCTGTGTCAAGCGGAAAAGCATTTTTGCCCAGTGGGGGTCCTTGTGTGCCCATGGTGCTTGGAGGCTTGGGCTGGCACTGTGGTATGTAAGTTCCTTGTAGAGATGTAGAGTTCTGTTATTTGATGTCTGTTGGGAGAGATGTTAACTTTCTGTTAGTGAGTGGATTCGTTGGTCTGCGTACAGTGTGCTTGAGAATAGACGTTGAGAATGTTGGTGCAGAGAAGTTCGTCAAGGGCTACGTGGGAAACTAAGAATGTCCATTTGATGTGTCAGGGAGCAAATCACAATAGGGCACAAAATACAGTGGGACACTAGGGAACAAACATATATATTGGTAAACCAAGAAACAAAATAACTGTACGGTAAATTACAGAGGGACCCCAGGGAGCAGAACCATACCAGAGCACAAATTACGGTTGACACCAGGGACCATAATTATAGTGGGACAGCAGGGAGCAAAAATTACATTAGGGCACAAATTAGGGTGGGACTCTAGGGAGTAAAATGTAGTGGGATGCAAAGTCATAGTAGGGGATACTTTCTGATGGCACACCAGGGAGCAACACACATTGAGGCACATATTATGCTGGGACACCAAGAAGCAGAATTTGCTAAAGATATCTTGTTTATCTCTCTACCAATGAGTTCTGTCCTTAGAGCAAGGCTGGATTGGGAGTTGCAGGAGGGCTGTGTATGACAAGCTGGTGGGAGAGATGTAGAGTTTGGAGAGTGTTATTGTACGCAAGGCAGGGGGCTTCTAATAGGTGTTTACCTGCTGTATTTGAGAAGCTGTTCGATGTGTGTAGTGTAAGGGTGGCACTAGAATGGTGAGAAGATAATTGAAGTGTGCAAACCATCAAGAAGTCACATACAGAAAGAAATAACCTGGCATGGTAAGGCTTTACAATGCATGACAATGCATGACAAGGCATATAAGGAATAGCAAAGTATTAATAGGCATAGTAATTCATTTAAAGTTGTAAGAAGGCACACTATGCCCCCCACACTCCTATCATTGGTCTATGCAGAGAACTCTTATATTTACGTTCCTACTTACCATTGTCAAACCCCTCCCTTCTCTCTCTCCAATAGATATGTTCTCACTGTGTACAAAAAAGCATCAGAGAATGGGAACCTTGGGTAGAGGCTGACTGGGAACTACACTGATTACCTTAAGTGAAGTGTTAGGGGTTTTGGGAGGACTGACCCTTTTGGTTCAGTAAAGAGCTGACTGGCTAAAAAATATATGTCTGGGATGAGGTATCCCCTCAACACATCTTATACTGCCTCTCCAAATCCCCAGCCCCACTCCGGGTCCTTCCTCTCCCCTCTCGCCCCCCGCCTTCCCACCTCGATAGGGGTGCAGGCCCAGCCAGACTAGTGCAAAGGGAGAGAGTCCGGTAGGGTATCTCCAGTCTACTCCCTTTCATATACTCAAAGAATCCTACCTCTACTTAACATGTCCCCCTAAATACCTTCCCCACACCACAATACACATACATAACATTCCCATTCTATATATTTGAAACACTATATATACATTTACATAAATGCAAACAATAACAAACACCATATGAAACATTTACAGCATTATGGGCCTCATCATGAGTTGGGCGGTATCCCGGCAGTAATACCGCTGGGATATCGCCCAATGCTAGTAGCGCTACCGCAACTCAGTCCTGCACATATTTGCACCAGATCACAAGTTGCGGGGGGCGGTAAATCCCCATTCTCCATTGGGGCCATAGGACTCAATGGGGTTAGAGAGCGCTATTACCGCCAGCTGTAATTGTGCAGGTGGTAATAGCACCAAAACTGGCCAGAAAATTGTAATGTTTACCTCCAGGTAAAAGCTGGAGGTAAAAATGCCATTTTCCACCCAATTCGTGATTTGGCCAGCCCTTAATTGCGGCAGTAATACTGTTACCGAGATCATATGTCACAATGGGGTGACTGCTGCAGTACCGTTCAGTACCTTATAGGGCTGTTTCTGGTGTAGCTGGAACTGTATGAAGATAGGGCCCGCCCCCAGTTCTTTCTTCTGGGTGGCCTAATCCACCACATGGGCCTCCCATCTCATCGCACGTGGCCTGTGCCTTTTTATGTCCTTTGCTGGACCCTGCCTGAGTGCGGGCTCAACCTCATCACCACTGCAACCTGTGGCCTTCTTTCCCTCTTCGGGGTGGCCCCCACAGGCTGGGGGGCCACCTGCACTCAACACTGAGCCTCTCGCCCACTTTACATACTTCTGGGCTGTCGGGTTCCAACGGCAGCTCACAGGTGACCATCTTGTCTGAGCTGCTCTACAGAAAATACCTGGCAGAAATCCCACTTGATCCCTTTGCTGGAATGAACCTTCTTGCAGTGGGAGACAGCCCTTGCAAATATCTTGGGTAGATCCGGGTCAGACTGCAGTTTCCACGCGATGTAGTGAAGATGTCATGATGGGAACCAATGTTTCGATTTCTTCGACGCACTGCCAGCAATATTTCGGGAGTTGGCTGCACCATGTGATCAGATTGGGATGCCTCTAGCAGATTGTGAGAAGACATCATTCATGTGTTGGCTTGGATTATACGAATTCGTCAGAATGCTATAGTCGATTTCCGGTACACAGGTGACTTTCCATCATTCCATATAGAAGACCGTCAAGGACATCAACCTCCTGAATGTACTGGTGTACCTGGATGACATCATTATGTTGAGGAGGGCCCTGTAGGAACACAACAGGAGGCTTATGAAGGTGCTGGATCACCTGCGGAGCAAGGGCTAAAGCCCAGTGTGGAAAAGTGCCCGTTTTGCCAGACTAGCGTCAAGTATATTCGACACATCGTCTCCGCAGACAGCATTGTCATGGATCCAGCAAATATGGATGCCCTGCTTACCAGGCCAAGACCTCAGACACTGAAGGAGTTGGTATCCGTAGAACATTTCGAATGAGAAAATACAGTGGGAGAAAATGCCAAATTTGTTTTTTTACAATTATTTGACTTTTTTGTACAAAAATAGATGGGGAGTGGGGTAAGGGGATAGAATAGGATAGGGGGAATGTTGGTGGGTTGTGGGCGGGGGGGCTCCCCCAGCTTTTCAAGTCAAAAGATTTGAATAAAATAAATTCGACATTCTCTGCCTCTGTATTTTTTATTAGATCCTTTCTCGCACATCCAAGGAGTTACATAGTTTCCTGGGATTCTGTAACTACTACTGGCAGTTCGTGGCAGGATATCCCAACATCGCCAGATCACTTGTGGATCTCACCAAAGGATACCGACCTACCCAGACAGACCGCACGACTACCGTCAACTATATGGACCATTTATATCATTGATGGGAGACCTTTGGTGAGCAGTGGACTGACCGATGCCAATTCGAGGTGCTCAAGCAGACTCTCACCACAGCACCAGGCCTGTCCTACACAGGTCCTCAGTTGCCTTACATTTTGTACATCGAAGCAAGTCTGAAAGGAATTACCTCTACAGAGCCAATTTTTATTGAGGACAGAAAATAACCTGCCTAACATATGTGTTGAAGTCAGAGATGCTGGATGCTACCAGACATCGATGGCTTGCTGCATTGACCACCTACAATTTCAATTTACAATACAGACCTGAACGCACTTACATTGATGCTGATACCCTGTCTCAGAGGCTTCATGCTCAGCTGAATGTTACAGCTGGATCCACCTCGGAGAAGGAATTGTCTTCAGCAGGTGTCATAGCTATCTGCCAGGCTTCAAGTTAGCAGGAGCCAAACAGAGCCAGGGGCACAGATTGCTTGGGATCCTCAGATGAGGTGTACCCACCGTCTACTGCAACATCACCAGTCTGGAGGTATCTGAGCTACCGCGTCTGATCCAAGATTAAATCCACATGTCACAGCTAGTGGATCCTGGCATAGCTCTGTTCATGAAAGCCGAGAACACAGGAGCAGATATGTCCAGGAATGGCTACCATCATCCTGAGGAAGCTTCCATGCTGAAGGAGTGGACGGCGCTCGTGCAGAAGGGTGGCATCCTGTACAAGGAATGCAAAGTTGGAAACTGGCTACTTCATCACCTGGTGTTACCACAGAGATTCCGCTGAGCTGTGTTGTATGCACTCCATGTCCAGCAAGGGCATCTTGGCAGTGACAGAACCTTTGCAGTGGTCGGCTCAAACTTTTTCTGGCCAAGATTAGCAGCAGATGTCAGTATTATAGCCAACACTGTGCCAGATGTGTCACCAGGAAGTCTGTGACTCGTCCTGCAGCCTATCTTCATCAACTTCATAGTTCTGGCACCATGCATTGACTTTTTCAAGTTGGAGATGCACATGCAAGGTGTGCAGAAAATCCTTGTGGTGACAGACCAGTTTAATCGGTATGTGCAGGAATTTTATATTAAAGATCATCGTGCCACCCCGTTGCCCACTTGTTGTGGAAGAAATACTTTGTGTACTACAGTTGACCGGCCAGGATTCATTCCAACCTGGGACCGGATTTTGAATCGACATTCATCAAGCAGATGATGGAGCTGGTTGGCATCGAGAAGACATGTACAATGCCATACCACCCTCAGAGGTATGTCCAAGTGGACAGACTCATTCACACTCTCTTGATGATGCTGGGCACCCTGAGGCCGGAGGGGAGAAGCAGGTTGAGTCAGCATGTGGCCACCCTGACCCATGCTTACAACTGTACAAAGAACGCCGGTTTTATACCGTACTTCTTGATGTTCGGGGGGGGGGGATGCCCAGCTCCCTGTAGACCTGTTTTTGGAATGTCTGCAGATGTGAGAATTATACCAGCTATGTGATGCAGCCCAAGCGTCAACTAGAGAAAGCACATCAGCTCACTCAGGCTGCTGAGGACAAGACAGCACAAGGGTACAAATGCTGCTAAGACACCAAGGTCAGGTTTCACTCACTTCAAACTCACGATTGTATGTTGATCTGCAGCCTGGGAAAGGGAGGACGTAACAAGCTAAGGAACAAATGAGAGTCTTAACCTTTCATCATTGAACTTCATCTAGGAGAGCTCCCTGTTTACCAACTGCTAGAGGAGTGATGGCCAAGGAACATCAAGATCTTGCACCGAAACCACCTGTTCCCAATCGGGGATGAGGTCAAGCAGACAGTGGCAGAAGATGAATTGCCCAAAAGGACCAATAATGCGAAAGCAGCAGCTTAGTGTGGGAAGCCCGGAAGAAGACCCTTCGAAGGCACAATCCACAGAAGCTTCTCAAGCTGCTGATAGCGTGAGACCAGCACAAGGCCAACCGGAAGCCAGTGATGACGCTGAGGGTGATCAGTTTGGCGTCTACCTAGACCATTGGTTAGATCAGACCCTAGTTTGGGTCCCTACACCCACAGATCCTGATCCCAATCCTAGAGAAGCTGAACCCCAACCTGAGAATGTTCCTTCAGAATCCAGTCCTGATCCTGCTTCAATTGCCCCTACTACGGGGGTGTGGTAGAGGAACCGTTACCCATTCCTCCCCTAGACGAAAGCGTACCCAACTTGGTGCAGAGTGCTCCGCTGAGGCCCTGGATCCTCTCTGTCGTAACACCAGGGTATGTTTATATTGTAAATAGAGTCTAGTGATTCCCCCGTTTTATACATAAATTATAAAAACCCTGCTGGTGTACCAGAAGAAGACATAAGTAATCAGAATAACAACTAAATAGACTGTACAGCAGCAATGTGTGGTCCGCCTTTCCTTTTGAGTGCCAATTTATTATACTTGGTGTTTTCTTCCGTCTGAGTTTTGGAAGAATCCATCCTGTTCTAACCTTTTCCTTTGTGTCCCTTATCAACAACAAATAGAGGCCCACCAAGGTGATCTAGAGCTCGGTTAAGCAGTGTTGGAGACAAGTAAGAGGCAGGTCAGGTGTAGAAATAAGTGATATAAAACTATATTTTTGTGCCCACCTGTACCTGTCTTCCAATATGCATGTGGTACAATCTCTCTACTACATTCAGACAGAGGACTAGGTGTACAGCCAATTTGTATGGGGTCCCTTCTCTCAGATAGCAAAGCGAACACCAGACTTCCTCACTGTCTCTGGGCACCAAAATCTATGCAAATTCTTCTCCTTGTGCTTTAGATTTCTTCATTCCTGCAAACAATTATCAGTTTGTAGGACTGGTTCTGCTGATCCTTGGTTGACAAGCGACCAACTCTTGCCAGCTCATTAACTTCTTCCATACCTGGTATAATAAGATCTCTTAGCCCTCTTAATTGCAGCTTCCGATTTCTGAAACCTCAAAATGTAGGACAAATATCCAGACCTCTGCTGTAACTCACAAAGGGCTTCCTCAGTAGAAGACCCTACAACTGGGTGATCAAATATACGTTAATATAACACCAAGAAGGCCAAATAGCGATACATCTGATGTACCTCTATCCCTGTTTCAGACTGATGAACTAGGTAGAGGTAACTGGATACTCTATGATGCTCTTGCAAACTCCAAGATTCTCCAGTCTTAGAATTGTCTGAACCACAAGGATGGAGGGAAAGGAAAATTGAATAAAGCATGTGTCCATGGACTAACCCTACTCTGTTACCCAGTTACCCAGAAACCTTGACAATAGAAACACTGCCCATAAGGTTAATCCATCATTACTCACTGTTCCTTAGCTAGAAAGACCTTTAAACTAGCATTGTTGCACTTTAGAATCTGACCCTACAGCAACAGGCAGCAGGCGAAACTGGTGAACACATCTGGATAGAAACTGCGGATTTTGCAAACATTCAAGAACTTGGTGTACTGATTTTCCTCTTTGCTGGAATTTGGTTGAGAGTGACAGCCTTTTCTAGAAGCCTCTCTGTTCTGGTTTGACGTAGAGACAGGGAGAGAGGAGAAACAGGAAACAGACTCTGTGGAGCAGGGTGCGGGGGCTCTCAGCATGCACCCATCCAAGAATGTCTTGAGTCAGATAGGAGTCAAAGGTGTAGTGTTTTGGAACCCTTTGGCAAAGAAACAACATCACACTGAATCACTGATAGTAAGCAAAAGCCAATGATGTCAGGTAGATAGTGCGCATTGTGCCGAGGCATATGAACAACTGCAATCCTGCACAGCCATCACCCTGGAAAAGGGCAAAGTGGCAACAACTTGCAAGATGTACAATCCTCTTTCTTTAACTTGTAGTTGCAAACTGGAATGGGGACACAGCTGTCAATCACAACAACACCTGAAGGATTTGGTGCTGCCTCTCGTTGCAACCAGACTGGATCCAACTCCACCAAACACCTAAAGAAACCTCTCAACCTAAGTGCCACACTAACACTGTTGTACACATCTAGAATTTAACCTAATGCCCTGAAGCCCAACTCTGACGTCAGACATCTAAATGGTCTCAATGCCAGTGCCATGACGTGTATACAGCATAACAAATCTTTTTAATGATTAGCTTAGACATGTATCTCAAGCACAGTCATCAGAGATGAGAGGAACAGAGTTATGATTGACGCCCTGATATGCAAATCTAATGATGTCATAGTGGGAATGAAAATCTGGAGTCCCGG
Organism: Ambystoma mexicanum; assembly: GCF_040938575.1. NCBI lineage: Eukaryota > Metazoa > Chordata > Amphibia > Caudata > Ambystomatidae > Ambystoma > Ambystoma mexicanum. The sequence goes on along the minus strand of NC_090924.1, from coordinate 363,782,251 downwards.
TTGTTGTGAATGGAACAAACATACAGGGCCTGATCACGACTTGGGCGGTAAAGTAATTCCCCATTCCCCATTCAGCCCATTCGGGAATGCCCCATTCCCCATTGGGCTCAATGGGGAAAATTCGCGCTCTTACCGCCGGCGGTAATAGCGCAAATTTTCGGTGGATTTCCCCCCAGCTAAGAGCTGGGGCGAAATCCGCCGAAGTCCTGATTTGGCGGACCCTTAAATCCGGCCGTATTAGTGCTACCGCCGGATTTAAGGGTTGCCGCCAAAGTCGTGATCTTTTCGTTCTGCTACATCAAAGTTCTGCTGATGACAACTGTGGCAAAGTCACATATTGACACAACCAGTTGGGGAGATTCTGGGGGCCGGGGGAATCCACCTGCTATGTTAATCAAACTCTGTAGATGGTATCTGGGTATTGCCAGACTCCTCCCACACTCTCCCTGATCCAAACAGAGGGCAGACAATGTCATTTCTAACCGCTCCAAGGTACCATCAAAATCCACTCCATGGGTGAAGGACACCCCGGTAGGAGGTCAGGAAGCAGAATCTTCCTAAGAAAGACCTCAGCATCATCTATTTCCTAGTAAAAGAAAGAAAGAGGAATTGGGCTCTCCCTGATTTTTAGTTCTCGGGGTATCAATCTTTGAGCAGGGGAGAGAACATAGACAAAATGCAAACAGCAAAAATGATTACCCCTCTCTTTATCCCAAAACTGTCACACTGGGCAGTGAACGTTATCAACTTTATTTTTAATGTAGTAGGTTTTTGACCAAGGGCCTCATCACGAGTTGGGCGGTAACGCCGGCGCTATTACCGCCGGCGCTATTAGCCTTACCGCCAAACCCCCTGGCGCTATTAGCGCCGGATCACGGGTTTGGCGGAACGGTTAGTGCCCATTCCCCATTGGGCCCATTCGCGAATTCCTCATTCCCCATTGGGCCCAATGGGGAAAATTCGCGCTATTACCGCCAAGGCCCTGATCTGGCGGACCCTTAAATGCGGCGGCAATAGCGCGACCGCAGCATTTAAGGGTTACCGCCAGACTCGTGATGAGGCCCTTGTTTTATGTATGTTTTTATAGTGTGCAAACAACCACAAGACCGTTTGGGTGGTAAATGAATTCTTGAATAAAAGCAATTTTCCATCCTGAAGAAGGCCTCTAAAAACATCTAACCAACGGCACTAGGGATAGTGCAGTATGAACTTTGAAGGCCAAAACATATGTCGACTATTTATGAAGTGCTAAGATCATGCTTCGTGTATCCATGTCAGAAAACCCTACATAGGGTCTTCTTGAAAATAATGTGTGACTTATTCACATGTAAGATAGACAAATGATGCATCAGAAAAACTGAGAATAATACTTGTTTTCTTTCATGTTGCTTGAATTAATGTCCACTATGAATTTATTTGTGATTTCTTTGACATATACATTGGTCTATGATTCTAAGTCAATTACTAACCCTCCTTTGTTGCTCTACGGTCTCTTGTTTTATTAAATGCTTCTATGAATTGTTTTTAGATTTTTTCTATCTATAAATAAAATGATTGATTTTTTGGAATATTTAGCTTTTGTGGAGTTTTTGTCTTTCACTGGACGATAAAACAGTGGATAACGTTCACTGCTCAGTGTGACAATTTAGGGATAAAGAGAGGGGTAATCAATTTTGCTGTTCGCATTTTGTCTAGTACCATAAGAACACCTCATAACAAGGATGTTTGGGACTACGTCTCCCACAATATCTTGTTCCATCAGACAAGATTATTTTAATATTGAACAAGCAGAATCATCTGCATATTTTATTACACTAAAGAGGGAAAAATAAAAATAAGAGAATACCCCTCTTCCCCCAAGTGTTTGTTGCAATTTTTAGGTGTATTTGTTTTATAGGAAAGTAGTGAGTCAATTTAGGGCCAATCCTCTTTGCTATTCCCTATCCCAGATAGGCAGCACACCAGCACCAACTAGGAAGAGAATAAAATGAGGGATAGTTTATTGAATCTAAGCAGCGATTGGTGAAGTGGTTCTCACACACTGAGTTCAGCAGATTGTAATTAGTGTCTGCCTCAGTGCACAGCAACACAGACTGAGTTGATACTAAGATCAGCCACTATTTTAAATGTAATGTTCAAAATTATGTTGCTGAAAATCCTGCTCTTGCGCACCTCTTCGTGAACTGGTAGCGTCCTCGATTGCTTTGCATCAGATGCTACTGGCAGGCTGCCACTTTGCTCTTTAGATATCGGATTATCCCATGAACCAGCAAGATCACAGCAAACAGGGAAATTTGTATACTTTGGCAATAATCCTGTGTTCTCTGGGCTACACTGGCCGGTAACAGCCCGGGCCCCAAGTTACAGGCCCGAGCGAAGCAAGGGCTGTAACTTCGGCCCTGGTGCCCTTACCGGGCCAGTGTAGCCAGCAGAACGTGGAATAATTGTTGCTGTTAGCACCCCGGGGCAAACCCTTAAGGTGCTAATAGCAATACAAAAATTCAAAACATCCACGCTGCTTAGTTTGCAACAGCGGCCAAGGAGAGTCAGGCAGGGTTGCCATGGAAATGTAAGGTGGGGCTCTGCTCAGAGCCCCTCTTCCATTTCTATGGTTTTATCAGGAAGCCGTGCACCCCAGGTGGGCAAGCCCTGAAGCGGAAGGTAATGAGATTTTGGGGTGAGCTGCGGAAGTAAGATGAGTGGAGGGGCTCGATTAGGATCCGGGAGGCAGGGGAGGAGAGATCACAGTAGCAATGCGTGTGGCACCCACTCATGTGACTCTGAGCGCGGGCTTGCATCAGTAGATTCAGGCCAGGTTTTGAGTAACATGATTGGTTTCTGCACCCCTCGAGAGTGCTAATGACTAATACTATGCCCCTGATGTTCTCTGAAATGGTAAGCAGAAGTGAAATTCTAACACCAGTCACAATCCTCCACCTTAGTCCAGAAGGCAAGTTATTGTGGTCTGAGGATCCCCTCCGTACCTCCTCCGAACCCAGCAACATCCCATCCCAAACCCCCAGGCACAGGGATGGGACTTTGTCACAGCACCCGAACATGTACATTGCTCCATATCACCATCTACAATAACTGCATGCTCTCCAACAACGATGCTAGTGCAGTCCTTCCACAGACATCAAAACTTGTAACCCGCAATCACGTGGAAAACCTGGGGACAGATGTTACCTTGTGTACAACAAATCAACACTAGTACATAATAATCTACATCAGGGCAGATGAAGGATGAAGCATGAACTGTTTATTCTTTATAAAATTCAATAGTGCAGAGCATGCACCATCCTTATTTTCTCCCCACAATGTGGAAATGTTCAGGTGCATTTTATTTTTCCTTTATCAGTAGCTTTCAACACATGTACAAGACCAACCTCAGAACACTAAGGAGCGGAATCCCCTGGAATGACCCTGTAAGCGGTAACCCCAAATCCAAACATCCATCGGGGAGGCTTCATACACGTGTGAGTTGTGAGCTAATAGGTGGCGGCAAGACTGGATTCCCCAGAGATTCCACAGACAGAGGGAGAAGGCTGTTGGCTAGTGGGAAATCTAGAGCCTAGGAAATTAGGGGGTCCTTACAGCCACACTTCCTTATTCAGTTCATGCAGCCGATGAAACAGCACTGTGTAGCGCGCCAAGATGTTGGATCAGCCTAAATGCAATCCGGCAAGTGGAAAGGTAGTCACTTCACCGCCTAGAGAGGAGCGATCAGGAGGAAAGTAACACTCTGGTACAAGTATCTCACTTGTGTCCCATGTGATGCAGTTAAGCCAATTAGAGCCCAAATTACACCTCAAAGGGAATATATGGAGGAGAGGCAAACCAGACTGGGTGGAACAGAAGAAGAGGATTGGGGAGACGAGAAAGAGATGAGCCAAGGAGGCAGAAAGGAGGACACGAAGAGCAGATAGGGTGGTGTGATGGAGATTTATAGAGGAAGGGTTGGAGGGGAAAGGAGGCAGGGCAATAGGAGTGGGGAAAGAATAACTAGTCATTACGGTGTGAAAAGCAGGAGGGGAGGCACCAAGAGGAAGGAAATTGGACAGGAAGAGAAGAAGTCTGGAAACCATATAAAGAGACGGCCAGAGAGAAAGGAGGTTGTCAAATCAAGAAGCAACAAAAAAAAGTGACAAGAGAGTTCAGAACTAAAAAGAGTGAAAAAAAGACCTTTGGGAGACATATGTCTGTAGAATGAAGACGGGAAAAGAAACACCCAGGGCGAAGGGAGGGCACAACAACACCCAGAGTAGGAGGAGACCAATCCTGCAGAACAGGGAAGCGAATCAGAATAGGAGAAAGGAAAAGGTACAACCAAAGAGTGATCTAAAGGGCCAAGTAGGAGGAGAAGAGTAAAGATCCCCTAGCCAAAAACAGTTTGTGGGAACAGTATCTTAAAGAGACATATAGGTGGCTACCAAGATGGAAAGCAGTGTGGGAGAAGCCAGGACAATGCCCTCAAACCATGTCCAACCATCTTGGCATTGGTGTCCAGACTAACTTTGTGGCAAACAAGTTGGTTCACCCCATGAAAGTAAGCATGTTTGGGGCACAGTGGCAGTCAAGAAGCAAAGCAGTAGCTGGGCACAGTGAGCCAATCCTTTGGTATACCCAAGATGATAAGCCCATGCGGGCCCAAGAAGTTCCCTTCCTGGCACATCCAGGAGTTTCCAACCAGCAACCTTGCAACACTGTGGCAATTATCAAGAAAGAGCCAAATGGAGCACATCCTGCAAATGCAAGTCAATGCTGATCACCACCATCTAACTCTGGTGTCACCACTGATGTTAAAACCACAACCAACCAAACCATCACCCTCACACCATTTATCACAAAGTCTGTTGTCATTAAAATGAACTAAAGGCACAAGTCACTGGGCCTCATTACGAGGACGGCAGTAACCCACTGGTGCTACTGGCAGGTTGCCGCCAACACCGAAACTGCCACATGACTTCCCGGTGCCACTGGGGCATTACAAGTCCGGGCGGAGCGGGAAGTCAGGCGGCAGATTTGGTAAGTCCCCATTCCCGTGGACTCCACGGGAATGGGATCACGGAAGCACTGGCACCGTTGTTAAGACCTGTTGGGCGTAACGGCCCCCACCCGCAGAGTCAGAGTGTGGTGATCCGGAAAGGGTGCAGGTACATTGCCAGTAACATTGCTATCGGCAACCTTATTTCTGGACCACCACACTCATAATGAGGCAAAGACTGTGTCAAACATTTTATGCTATACATGCCAGTGTTAGGACTGAGAGTCTCTCTCATATAGGTGTGAGAAGATTAAGGAGTAACCCAGAGCCAGCTGTAAGTTTGAGGTCAGGATCAGTCGAAAGGACCCCATATCCAGACCCCCCCCTTTTTGGGAGTATGTGTGCAGACAAATAGAAACCTATGCCATACTTCTACGAGAGTTTCAACAGTCTTTTGTTCATTGCAGGGAACCCAGGCCTGCGCCAAGAGAAATGAGGACCGGACAGCGAGAGTAGAGCAGGACAAGAAGGTAAGCTGGGCCATGCGATGACTCCAGCACTGCCTGCCATGAGAAGCCCTGTTGAAGAGAGAGAGAGCAATAAAACAAAGTCACAGCAGTATGCAGAGGAGCCCCAAGACGCCACCAGGGAACACCAGAGCATATTCACAACACCTTGTAGACCCCATGACCACCAGGGACCTAATAGAGAGCTATCCCCACCCTCCCTAGATTCACTAACTTTTTGACGCCGTGGATATGGGTCCGGAAACATGAACATTGGCCCTCTCAGACCGGCATCTACAATATGCGATGAGCCCGCACAGAGAACGTGGACGGGGCTAAGCCCCTGTTTAATGGCTCCACCTTGCAGATGCACGCCACGGGAGGGGAAGACACAGAGAGAATTGATAGGGAACTGTCCCCATTTCTGGCAGGGCACAGGAAACAGGAAGTGTGCGTTTTTCGGGTGAGGTCAGAGGTGGAGGTGGGAGACAACCAAGAGACCAGCAGAGGGTCAGAAACGTAGCTTTGTCATCAGCCTGCTCCACAACGGAGAGGAAGAATTATTTTTTGAAGCCATTTTTCCCTCTTTGGTCAGGATTGCCTTACCCTGATTGGGTCTAGATGATGCTTGCTAATTCTAGGCCCATGGGTGCACTGAGAACAAAACATAGTCACAGAAATATTTTTCAAAGTGGCCCAATATTATACTGTACTAGCGAATGAAGCATGCAAACCCATCTCCTCTCTACGTAGGAGTTGGGGTTCGCTCCACAAGAACGTTGGGGGAAATAATTTAAGGAAAATGTGAAACTTTATAGTGAATTAAAACTAATTAAATAAAACAAAACACGGACATATACCATTTACATGTTAAGAGTGAGGAATCATATACTGGAAGCTTTTAACAGATTCTTAAATTCAAAGGGCTGTGGGTGATGGGAGGGCCCGAGGGGAGACTGAGAGAGAAGATAAGTGGTGGAAAAAAGCAGGAAGCATCCATCTTAGTTTGCTGATGTAGCACTTACATTAAGACTGTCCAAAGGCTACTTCAAAGAGTTAAAGTGGAATAGAGAGCAGAGAGGAGTTGGAGTGGGCACCTTGGTGCATGTATGGCCCCACATCGGGTCTTGGTAGCTTCGGGATTAATATCACAAAAGTGTGCACTGGTAAATTGCTGCATTTTACATGTTGGCCGTTTTTGGTAACCACAAAGCATCAAAGCATCTCATTGTATTTTCAGGGCAGCCCACTATGAATTTGTATATGTGCCAATAGCTGTTTGCCTGTTTAGGCTAAGCTTGGTTTTTACCAGGTCACGTTCCGATCAAGAACCCAACTGCCCATTGCTCCCTTGCATAGAAATATCGCATCCCACACCAGAGAAGTCCACAGCACAGTGCAGTAGGACACAGTACTCATTTCTGCAAATCTGCGCTCATGGCTGTTGTACTTGTTCTCTCAGCAACAAAGGGAATGGCCTAGTGATATCTCATTGGTCTGGAGTGTATCGGTGTATTTTTATTAGGTTTGCTTTGCCTGCACTACTTCTGCAAACAATCCCTCTAGAAAAGGAACTCATTACTGTCGGCAGCTACCTGACAGTCTCCCAATATAGGGGTTCATCAGTGCCACACTAACCAGCTTTATCCACAGGAGCACAGATCAAGATAATACTACACTGCACCGTGCCGCACTGCAGTGCTCCAGCACGCATGAACTGACAGTCTCCCCCAACCAAGACATCAACGTTGTCTGCATCTTACACATTTGTTTGCAATGTACTTACAAAGTCAAATTGGGTGGGGTATGATATGTTCATATATGTTTGGCTTAAAAAAACAAGCTCGTTTTGTGTATCCTTTCTGGTAGCCAGATCTTATTGTCTCTAGAGTCTCCATTACTCTTGCGCTAAATAACATTAGTTAGCTGAGTCTTAGATGTGAACTTACACAAAAACAAGCAGAAAACAAATAAACCATCAAATGCTAATAACTGCATTGAGCTATACGTTTGTGTTCCATGCTAATATCGCAATCCATATTCCCACTGAAAGCTTGAGAATATACAAATCATGAAATCCGCCTTTCCCGCTTCACAAGAGCCTCCATTCAGGCTAGATGCCTAGTAAAAAATGCAATGCCACGGTAAGAAAAGGCTAGACAGTTTGCAGCAAAATGCCAGTCTGGCCACTTGATAACACTTATCAAGCTTTCTTCATCATAGATACCCAGTAAAAAATGATATGCCACACTAAGACATGGCTATACTGGCTGCACGAAAATGACAGTCTAGCCACCTAATAACACTTGTCATTCATGTTAAGTGTTATTACGTGGCTCCACTGGAATGGCATTGCTGCAGCTAGCCTGGTTACATTTTCTGACTCTGGCACTACATGTTTTACTGGGCATGATGGTTAAAGCAAACACAATACCATGTTCGTTTTAACTTTGATGCCCAGGGAGCCTCTGATTTGGGGTTGCAGTGAAAGGCACTCTGCTGGTGAGCAAGCCTCAGCTCTGATTCATCCCCAAACCAAAGACCCGGGGAGAGGGTGTGCCTTTTTCACAATTTTCATACATATTCTGCATACACATTCACTAATTCCCCACATGTGCACCAACACAACATGCACTCATTAATTCATGTGCGCGTCCAAACATACACTCGTTCATCACACACAGCCATGCACACAGTCACAGTCACATGTTTTCTTCTTACCTGCAGCCCCAGTCCAGAATATGCTCTGCCAGATCTGGGTCCCGCGCAACATGAACAGGAAGCAGGGAGCACTTCCTGCTTGCTGCATATCCGTGCCGGAAAAAGGGTGCCCCTAAAGTACGCCCTAGAAGCTGTGAATGTGAGGAGAGGCACAGGAGCACCCCCTTGCACATTCAGGGCTGCAGTAACCTAGTCTGCATCCCCAACGGGCCATGCAAGGCTGGGGAAGCAAAACGCACTTGGCCTTGAATGGCCCATTGGACATGTGTGCTGGGGTACAAACTGTTAAAAGGAAACCACATTTCCCTTTGACAGCTCAAGCCAGCCCAGGATCACTCCCTCAGTTGATTGTTGCAGCTGAGAGAGCACTTGTTTCTTTAATGGGCTGGCTTGATAGCTTGTCCAAAATCAGTGGGTCGATGCACCGTTGCCCCTTAAGGACAAGCATGCCCTGCTCGTGGCAGTGGCAGGTTGTGTTGACCCAGTTATGCTAGGCCCTGCTTCCACTTCATGAGTAGCGTGTGAACCTGTATGGGGATGAATGACATGCAGTCAGTTATCATAGTGACTGGTATGTTGCTGTGCATGACTCTCATGCATTCTGGAGGAATTGTCAAGCGGTATTTTGACATGCAGGGGGAACACTGCTCAAACATTAATACGTGTGCCCTCTGACGTTCACACGCCTTGGTAGGTGTCACAAGGAATTTGGTATCTCATCTCCCACCACTTCTATGCCGACGACACTCAACTCTTCCTCTCTTTCTCCCCCTTCTCATCTGACCTCCACCAAAAACTCTACTCCTACCTTACTGCCATTAAGAACTGGATGCCTTCCCGATTTCTCTCTCTCAACACTGACAAAACCGAAGTTATATTCTTTCCCACTAACTCTATTCCCCTTCCCTCTCCTCCCCCATTCATTCACTTTCCTCCCTCCAATCTTCCTATCTCTCCTCAGGCTCGTAACTTAGGGGTTCTCTTTGACTCCTCTCTCTCCTTCTCCCAACATATTTCCCTCACTTCCCGCACCTGTCGCTACCACCTCTTCAATATTCGCAAAATCCGCCCTTCTCTCACTTTCCATGCTACTAAACTCCTAATCTCCTCCCTCATATTCTCCCGCCTCTTCTACTGCTCCTCCCTACTCTTTGGACTTCCTACGTCTCATCTTGCCCCTCTTAAATCTATCTACCACTCTGCTATCCGTACCCTCTGTCTACTTACCACCCGCGACTCCATCTCTGCCTCTCTCTCTTCCCTTGGCTGGGTTCCTTTTCACTCCCAGCTTAAATTTCAATTTCTCTGCCTTGTCTTCAAATCTCTCCATGGCCTCGCTCCCCCTTATCTCTCCTCCCTTCTCTCCTTCTACTCTCCCTCCCGTCCCCTTCGGTCTGCTGACCATTTCCTTCTCACTGTACCTCCCTCCCCTTGTGCCTCCTCCCGTTTCCGCTCCTTACAACTCCTAGCACCTCTACACTGGAACTCCCTCCCTCTTGCTATCCACTCTACCCCCACGCTCACCTCATTCCGCACTTCCCTTAAATCTCTCTTCCTCCATTCCCCTCCCTGAAGCTCCTCCCCCCTCCTGATTCCCCCCTCCTTATTCTTTCCCCTAACTACTTCCCCCCTCTCCTACCTGCCCCCCTCCCACTCTCCCCCTTCCCTCCTCCTACCATTCATCACCACTCCCCTCCCATCCTCTCCCTCTCCCCTTCCCTACCTATCCCCCTCAGTTAATTGCTCTTTTCACTGTTTTTGTTGAATGATTCACTATGTATTTGCTTCAGCTGTTCTTGTTTGTTTATGTATTGTGTTGTTCAATTGTACAGCGCTTTGGCGTAAGGCGCTTAATAAATGAATAAATACAAATACAAATACAAATTTAGCTGTGGGGAGTCAGCATGCTTCTTTACCTCCCTGGACAGGGTATGTTTTCATTGGTCACGTAAAGCAGTGGCATGTTTGGAGTAAGGAATTGAGACATGATTACTTGACCTGCCATTTCTGCTGTAACTCAATGGCAGATGCATGGCTCATCTTTTCACTTACATGGATCTTGTTAAAAATTGGCTAGGGTGCTTCAACATGGGTTTCACTGTGTCATTTGCTACAAGCCATGCCATTTGTCCATGTGGCCATGGGCTGTCCTGACAAATGCATCGCCAGATCACATGGTACATTTCTATCATCAGAGGCATTTTGACATGCTGTTCCTCCCTGGGTATTACATGGATTCTTTCCACCCCTGCCCCCCTGGATTGCTACCATGGCCGTTTGGCCGTATGCTCGGCTTGGGCATTGCAGCCATGTGACCCCACAGCCGGGCACATGCCTTTGTATATGGAGGCAGGTTATGCATTCACATCGCAGGGATGGCATTTCTCCTGTGCTGTACTCCCCAAGCTGACTACCTGCTCGGAACAGCTGCTTCTCTGATACCCTCCAGGCTAGCCATATGGAGCATACTGCTCACCGTCTCCTCCCAAGGTTCAATTGTGCCACTTCCTCTGGCAGCTGTCTCCCACCTTTGAGTGGCTTTTTAACTCCACACCCTGGGCTTCAGATCTTTCCACCTCTTGCTGCAGTCTTTATTGTCCTGAGGTACAGTGCCCACAGATACCACCTTGTCTCTAGTTTCTGTCCAGATGTTTTTCTTGATCTGAACAGTTTTAATCATGTGCTGTGCTCCCAACAGCTCTTCTGAATGGCGGACCACTGCATCATAAAGAATCTGGAGCTCTGCCTCACTGAATTCTGAGTTCCACAGCCTCTTTCAGGTACTACCTTTTTCCACTAGCATGTTTGACACAACTTGTGGGATTGGATGGCAATAGGAAATGAAGGATTTTGAAAGGAGTATGTTTTCAAACATAGCCGTTGATGACCTTCTCTTTGCAGAATGACACTGTTTCTGCTCAGCTCTAATTCCTCTGGCAGAATTAGTGATCAGTGATTCCTCCACTTTTCCGGTGGCAGCACTATTTCCTCAGAAATGTGGGGGGAAATAGCAATCGATACTGGTTTATGGTGCTATTTCCGAGGGACAGAAAACCATTTCGCTGAAGGTTGCGACACACACACATGACCACGTAATTTGGTGCTAATTCCGCCAGACGCAAGGACTGTAACAGTAATTCTGCCCACTGGAGGTAGTGCCATGTTTACCGGTGCACTCCTAACGAGGTCCATCATTAAATGTATCTTTTCCCTTTTTTTAAAATGATAATGTGATCAAACCTCTGATTTAAAATAAATATTTGGAACCTGTATTATTGTCAATAAACCGAAATAAACTTGCTTGTTTATAACAGTAGTGCTCTTTTGTTTACAAGCAAAGATTTATAACTCGGTTAGAAAATTTACTATATTTCACAAAAATCAAATAATATGAGTGTATATGTTCATTGTAATATCGTAAGGCAACAAGATTGTCCACTCATGTCGAAGGGCCAGGTGCGACCCAAACAGTGTATAGATATTAAGGACAATAGAAGAAGATTGTATTTGTTAAACATTTAGTTATTCAAAATATCATTTAATTGTTATATACTTAACATATTTCAAATAAAATATGATTGATTTGCGTTATAAGGAGTCAATGTAGTTATTTTGTCAAACATAAAAATTGCTTGTTATGACCTCAATATATCTAGAAAATTAGGTATGTTTACTCTTAAGGACGTGCCAGACAATTTGTGATTTTACTCAATTTTCTAGGTTTATTTTATGTTATTAGCCCTTCTTGGTTGACACGTGTCTCGGCTTATGCGTATTTTCAGAACCGGGTTTATGCATTCATATCAATTATATACAAATGGAAATGTTTGCACAAACCAACATTAGTAAGGAATGCAGAGTTCGTAGTTGATGTAAGAGAGACAATAAGGCTTGGTAGTGGGGAGGATATGTTAGGATGGAGAGAGAGGGAAAAGCATTTGTCTTAGTAGTTGCATTATGTTCTTCTTACTTTGCATATTCCAATTTCCCAGGTGTCCCCCTTTTACATACATGTTAATTTACCCATTACTTCTGCTGATAATATCTGTAATTTCACCTTTAACCTCCCAATATCTGCCGGGTTCCCTCAGTGACCCCCATCTCGCAAAACGAGCTGTTTCCCTTTATGTATTCGGATACAATTTATACTATGCTCACCTTCCATCCGTTTTAGAATTGGTTTCCCCTCTTTTTTGGTTCAGTAACACCTGATGGTCCTGGGATAATCCCTTCATGCAATAATACATTCATGCTTTCAGTGTTGATGTCACTTGATTCAAACCTACTCTTGTAAGAATCTAATCTAGCGGCACACCGTTTTATCATGCATAGAATATAAGCGTCTGCCTCGCTTCCCTATGCCAGAATCCAAAGTATTTACAATTGTGCTTTCTCTAAGATACGTATTTGTTTCAGATGCCATCTAGCCCCAGAGCGGGTCGAGATCTAGTGCTGTTAACCATACCTACTGTCATCTCAGTGTTCGTTCCTATCTGTCCTTGTGCTTCAGCACCGTAATAGCAATTTGAGCAGCCAGCACCATCTTCTATTGCTGACGAGCATGTCTATGGTAAGACAACTATGTTTATCACGTCGTGAAAGAGCAATTGGCGGCCATGCTTTGGGAAAGAACGTTAGTAAGTGTATCAAACACGTTCGGTATACCCAACTGCCTTCTCCTATTTCATTTTTCGCATTACATTTACCAACCCGATATCCACTTTGGTTATTTATTGTTGTTTTTTTTGGATTATTTATTGTTCAGTGTACTAAAGTTTCTGACTCTTGTGTTCATGCCCTAATTAAGTTACAAATCCTCAATTGAGATTGCATTTTTATTTCAATATGCATGTACAAAACCCGTCAATACAACTATTTGAATAGACCATACCTCATCAATTGCTGTGACATTTATATTAGTATAACAGGCATATAAACTACCCAGTTCTGCCAAATTATTGATTAAAAATCAATTAGTCAATACACTTGTCTAAATTAAATGTATCCTCGTGCTATATTCATATTTTAAACGCATCATGTTACTTTGATTAAGCTCCCTGTAGAGAGCTGTTTCAAGTGCCAGAGACAACTCCCCTTATTTTGCTCCTTTAGGATTCTATGTCAGATAGTGGTTGCAACAGTATCTTATCACAAAGGTAGTCCTATAGCTATTTTCCTTAGTATCATTCTCTCTCTGCTTTAACATTTCACTTCTTGGCACATCCCGTGCCCTTTCCTGCGTTTTCTCGATAAGTCTCTTTTGAGTACCCTCTTTGTCGAATTCTCTCTGTTAGTAAATTACATTCTTTGTTGAAGGGCTAATAACATAAAGTAAACCTAAAAACAGAGTAAAATCACAACTTTTGTGGCGCGTCCTTAAGAGTAAACATACCAAATTTTCTAGCAACGGAGCAGGTTTAACCATATTACTCAGGGAGGGCGACTAACAGGACTGAAAAAATTAAGATTAAGTCACACAGGCCTAATCTGACAAAAAAACACATTATTGTTACTACTCAATATATCTAGGACTGTATGTTCTTGATTTTGAGATATGAATAATTTTCAACAATAAAATATGTAATTGCATTTCAGTTATTAATATAGAACTTGTGAAATTGAATTGAACTGTTAACGAAATCAAAATGTGAATGTTTGATTTAATATTCAAAAATGTCACAGTAGGTAATCCTATAGGCCTACGTGTGTGTGTGTGTGTGTGTGTGTGTGTGTGCACACGCACGTGTTTGTGTGTGTGTTTATGAGATTGCTCCCACAGAGGTTGTGTGATACTATTATGTTTACATTCTAAGGCTATTTGCTTCCTCTCACTGCTTCTGGACAGCACAGACCTAGTACCCCAGCTAATGGCATTTGTGGTTCCCTTCCTCTAATGATGAACATCACAGATTTGCAATCTGTGCATCAACATTCTGTGATTTCCTTTTATTGATGATGAACATCACTCACCTGTAGAAAACTCCACTTAGGATGAGGGAGATCCGGGGTCCAAGCAGAGCCACCCAAGGGGGAGCTATAAGTTGAGAGATGGAGAACACTCCGTAGATCATTGCAAGACTAGGAAAGACAGAAAGGCAAAAGTGAAATCAGCTGCAAGAAAGAAGTAGAAATTCCCTATTGGCCTATAGTAATGTAAATTAGGCAGTCTGGATTTCGACACTGTAGTCGAGCATTACAGGGTGGGAATCTTAGCTTTACACTAACTTAAGGGGGATCTGGGATAACCAGCATGTGGATCCATCAGCCTTTCTGATTCTACTGAACGTAGACATAGGGATCTTAGGTCACACAAGTTTTGGCACAGTTGGAATATTCTGCAAACATTCTGCAGTATGAAGAAGTACAACATTTTAACAGGAATAATTCTTTTTTAAATTTTCATTTTGGCCTAAAACATAGTCTTGGATATTTGTCTTTAACATTATTCTTGTTCACTCATGTGTCTGCAAATTCTATTTGAAATTGTTACTTTTCATTCACAGTTTTTCCATCTATAATAATAAAGACATTTAATGTGGATTATTTGACAGCTACCCCATATTACAAAAACTAAATATTATTTATCATCTGGATGGATTACAAGAAATATTACACTCATTTTGATCTTATCATTTTCATTTCACACTATGTGGCAACTTGAAGCAGGTCATAGATCAGAGTTTCACAGTACTGGGTGCATGCACAGACCGGCAGGCCCACTCTGCTGCCCCAGCACCCAGTTGCTTACATCAGAAATACCATAATTATGCTTTTGACAAAACAATTCCTCAATTAGATTATCAATTTCCTTTCAAATAAAACCACACAATCCCAGTATTTAAAAAGAATGAACATCCATGCCCATTTTTGGAGGAACTTATCAAGGGGCGTACGCAATTACCTGTAATAACCACTTCCAGAAAAGGTTGAATTTGTCAAGCTCTTGGTAACAGTTTGCTGTGAAGAAAAATTATAAAGTTAGACTAGAAATGCCTACTAAATTAAAGAAGCACATGTTATATGATATGTTAAGTTGTGAAAAGATTGTTTCATAAAGGAACAGAGAGTTCAGAGCCAGTGATGACATCCGCTCTATGTGTAACTTGTGCATTCAGGGATGTCGTTCCATCCAATTGATGGAGCCTGCAGTCAGAAATGTCATTACTCCTTATGGGTGTAGCCCTCAGTCAGTGATGTCATATTTATTACTGGTGGAGCCTGGAGGTCATGATGTTATCATCTTGGGGTGGAGTCGCACTAAGGGGTAAATCTGCAGTCAGTGATGCTATCCCTGCCTCGGCCCCTGGTAGGTGGAAACTACAGTCCGATATGTCAATTTTCCTTTTTAATCAGAACAGTTTTATTAGTATTTTCTTTTCCCATAAAAGTACAAGAACAACACAATCATAGACAATCCCACAAACCAAGTCTGAACTCTCACACCATTCCATAACCTGTATCAATAGCTCTCAGGTCTCACTCTTTGTTGAATTACAAGGTTCAGTAACAGTTTTAGCTCAACAGATAACCTTATTCAAACCAAACAATGTCTCAAAAGCATAACAAGGATTATCGACAGTATAAAAGTCCTAATGTCCTCAGCTTCATTGTGCACGTAAAGTCCTTGTTAGAATGTTTAACACATTACAAAAAAGCTCCCTCTATTTCAAATATATATCAACCTTGTCTGCAAAATATATGTATATGTTTCCATCATTGAGAGGCTCCATAACTCACTCAGTAAATCATCTATTGTAGGAACATGCTGGGACCTCCGATTTTCTGTAATATTCAGTCTCACTACTACTAGTTTTTTGGAATCCATTTCGCCATCCCAACGATCTCTCACCCGAGATGTTTCTTCACTACTTCCCAAGATGCACACTATTGGAGAGCATTATATTTGGGACCCTGTTATGCCTCTAACCAACAAAATCACTTCCACACAGTATAGCTTCAGCTTAGTACAGTAACAATAGACATGTAAATATGTGCCTGCACTTCTTTATCCTCTCCAGTACAGGCCGAAATGATCTTCCTGAAAATATTTGGTGTGATCTGTTGTGAGATAACAACATGATATGACTTTAAACATTTTTAGACACATTCTGTACTTATAGAAAACCTCTTAGCTCTCCTCCATATCCGGTCTCAAGCCCCTGCTCCCAAATATTTATGGAGCTCATTTAACATCTTACAGAATAGGCACCTTTTCAAAATAAGAGATTAGACATTCATAAATGATTGAAATAAAACTCCCTGTAGATGATGAGGTAAGGTATTCCTATGTTGTATTACCCAATGTCTTATTGACAGTATCAAGGTTATCTTCCGCGCCCAACCAAAATATTGGTTTGCACAATTCAAATGATCTAAAATTTCCTGCCAGGAATAGATGATAAAGGTCCCTGCAGCCTCCCCATAGCATCCTCCAATAGTTTCTCCCTTCATAGGCTGGAGTGCATTCGGTGTTACAATTGATTGGTTTAGCAGGTCATGGAAAGGACGCAAGCTCTCTCCTTACACCAATTCCACTCCATGTTCACCTAACTGTTCAGATGCAAGTGATTTTTTGTTTGTTTTATTATTTATATTGCGCACCAGACCCAAAGGTATTAGGGCGCGAAGGCATAAAGAGGGTTGTTAAGCTTATGTTACATAGATGACATGAATAGTAAGTACAGCTCTGGTTACAATGCTGTATACATGAACAAATGGCAGGTGGATAGGTATTATACAATAAATAAAAGGAATACAAAGAATAAGTGTGATACAAAGAATAAGTGTGAGACACATGTATATAACAAAAGCAGTGAGGTCACATATATACAATAAAAGCTAGGAAATTTTCTGTGAGGTAAGGTCAAACGTCCTGTTCCTTTAGCCAGTAAATGAGACTAGATCTGAATTGTGGGTAGGGTAAATCTTCCCTTAAGGCAGGGGGCAGGGAGTTCCAATATTGTGCTGCTTTAACGGGGAAGCTGCTCCCGGATTGAGTGCGCTTAAATCTGGGTTCTAATAGAAGGTTAGAGTTGACTTTTCTTAGGGGGCGAGAGGCTGTTTGTCTAGTAAATCTAGCTGGGAGGTATTGTGGGGCTGATTGGTTGAGGCATTTATGTGTCAAAGATGCAGTTTTAAGGAGGATCTTGTCTTTCGTAGAGAGCCAATTGACGGATCACCTGAGGTCAGAAATATGAGCATTTTTAGGGAAGCTTAGGGCAGCTCTAAAGGCATTGTTCTGAAGGGTCTGAATTTTGGACGTAATGTATTTGTTGCTGCCTATATATAGGGCATTGCAATAGTCCAATTTGGATAAGATAAGGGCTCTCGCTGAGGTGATGCAATTGTTAGGTGAGAGAAAGGGCTTAGCTGCTCTGATTAGCTTGCAAGTCTAGGATGTAGCTGAACCCATAGCATTTACTTGTTTGCCGAAGGTGAGCGTGGAGTCTATGTGGATGCCGAGGGTTTTGACTACCTTAGCCACAGTGATGTTGCTGTTGTCAATTATGAATGATGAGTAGTTTGGACCTAGTTTTTGGATGTTGGATGGGGTACTTAGGATGAGGAGTTCTGTTCTGTCATCATTCAGGCATAGACGTGAGAAGCCATCCATGCCTAGATGATGAGGTATACTCTGTTCACAAAGGCCAAATCCTTGTAATAATCTCCCATCAGCGGGATGAGGATCTGTGTATCATCGGCGTAATTCGTGTAGGTGATATCTAGACTGTCTAGATCATCGTAAAGGGGCTTTGTGAAGATGTTGTACAGAGAAGAAGATACGCAGGAGCCCTGGGGTACACCGCACAATATGGTACGGAGTCCGCAGCTGCCAGAGGAGAGAAGACTCACATTGTCCTGTTATCAAGGAAGGACTGGATCCAGGCGACTGCCTCCTGAGAGAAACAGGCAGCGGAATACAAGTGATTGCAGAGTATCGAGTGGTCTACCAAGTCAAACGCGGCTGAGAGATTGAGGAGTAGCAAGAGTGCCGTCTTGCCTTTGTCTCTTAGTGCGTCTATTTGTGCCTTGAGGTCTATGAGGGCAGTCTCAGTACCGTGTTGAGGTCTGATGCCAGACTGTCGAACTCCTAGTAGGTGGTTTTGTTCCAGATGATGCTGGATTTGTAGATATGCTATTTTATCCAAGATTTTTAGAAGGAATGGCACTGTAGTCATGGGGCGGTAATTAGTGGGGATAGATGGGTCAAGGGTTTGTTTCTTAAGGAGGGGGAGGACCCAGGAATGTTTCAGGTTGCTAGGTATAGTGCCTGATGTGAATGAGGCGTTTATAAGTTTAGTGATGAAGGGGGAAAGCTTGCGGGCAGCATCTTTTATGATTTGAGCTGGACATGGGTCACCATGACAATTAGACAGTTTGAGGGTAAGAATAACTTTTTTGACTTCTTTGATGGATACTTTGTGAAAGTGGAAGCAGGGGGTCAGTGGTGTGGATGGAGTCGGGGTGGTCTGAAGTAGTGGAGTGGTATTCGTACCAATCTTGGAGATAGTGGCATCAGTGCCGGTTCTAGAGGCAGTGAGGGTGTCTTTTTTATTGTTAATCTTCACCTGGAGAGTTGTTATCTTGTTGGCCAAATCATTTTGTATACTTGTACACCAATTTTTGTCCTTAAGACAGGATTCAGGAGCTTGAATTGGTGATTCTACCTCTTTGTTTAGCTAGGATAATTTCATTTTTGTAGAGGGCAGCTAGTTTATTCAAGCTGTTCTTGTTGAGGTCTGAGGGGTCTGATCTCCAGATTTTTTCGCATAGCCATTTCTCTTGTCTAATTGCTTTCAGATGTGGCGAGAACCAAGGTAAGTGTTGGCGGGGTTTACTCTTTCTGATCAACAAAGGTGCAATGACGTCAAGAGATGCGAGCATCACTTTATTGTACATTTCTACCATGATGAATGGGTCAATCTGGTCTGAGATAGAGTTCAGTGTAGGAAGGATTAGGGGGATAAAATTTTCGGGCGTAATATTTCTTTTGTTTCTAGTGGGAACGGTGGGTGCTATACTGCTAGTAATTGTGGGAGGTCTAACCTCGAGTGTAAAGGATATCAGGTGGTGGTCAGACCAAGGCTGGGGCTGAATAGAACAATTATGTTCAGCAATCCAATCAGGGGTCCTACCTTTAAGGTGGGTGGGTTCTGTGACTTTTTGGGTGAATCCTAGTTCCTCCAGAGAGTTAATAATCTGAGCAGCTTTGGGATCTAATGAGTCATTGAATCCGAGGTTAAAGTCTCCTAGGATAAGGCATTGTGATGAGAGGTTATCGGATAATATATTTACAAGGTCTTCCTCAAAGGAGCCCAGAGGACCTGGTGGTCGGTATATCATGTGAATGGTAATAGTTTGAGTATTTGAAACGGTAAGTTTGGCAGTGAGGGATTCACAGGAGTTTGTGTTATGGGGTGTGGAAAGTCTTAGCGTTAGGTTATTCTTGACAATTATAGCAAGACCTCCGCCTCTGCCTCGGCCTCTGGAGGAGGTGCGATCCAGTCTTATAAGGGTATAGTTGTCCGGAATGGCTAGCATAATTGCGGGACCTGCCGCAGAGTGAAGCCAGGATTCTGTGATGGCCAGGAGGTCAATGTTTTCGTTGTGGATTAAGTCTGTGGCGTGGGCCACCATAGAGCGGGCATTTATTAATGCACCTTTTATACCGATTTGGGTGGGATAGATAGTGGCTGAGCTGTGTGTTGGCTGTTCGAATGGGAGGTAGGATCTCTGAAGAGTCGGCAGTTGAGCTGGAGTGGGTGGTGGCCGTTGGTATCTTTGTAAGGTGCTGTTACGCTCACCTGGTTCCCACGGGGGCGTCAACCGGAACTGGGCCGCTGTTGTTTCCACCAGCGTGACGTGTAGCGCCGAGATGACTGACTGGACTGGCCCGCTCAGCCTAGTTTGTCTGGCTCGCAGGAATATTCTTCTGCAAAGGAGAAGAGGAATTAACCACCCGTGGAATTGAGTGTCAACCCACCTTCCCCACTCCCGTTGTCTTCCCACAGATCACTCTTGATGTCCCCTCCTTAGTCTCACCTGATGGTTTGGAAGGATGAGCTCTCCATCCTGCGTCGACCGCAGGGGCGCGTTGATGACCAGTTACTTCACTGGCGTAGAGGAATTGGTGAGTTCCAGTATTGACTCTAAAGTCCAATTGTTCATAAGAGTTCAAATGTCTGATCTTCACTCTGTCCGATTCCTTGCAGGTTGCCGATTAATCCACTCGAAGATTTCCAAATGGCAATTGGTAAGATTCAGGTAAGTCTATTGGGGTTTCCCCTTAGGGGCCGGGGTACGGCGATGAAGCAGAGTTGACTGCGCCGACCCGAGATGAGGTGAGTACCCCCCGTGGTAAATCAGGTAAGTACTTGGGGGTAGCTTGTATAGCCTTAGAGAGTCCCCTTGCTCACCTTACTGTCTTTGTCTCCTTAGGTGTCGGAGGGCGGCCGCGAGATGGAGAGAGCGTGATGGAATGCTGAAGTACCGCCAAGCAGGTGAGTTCAGCGCGGCGCCGTAGGAATGCGAAGCGATGATTCAAAGACTTCTGTCTTTCAGCTCCGTGGCGAAATGGATCAGGATTCAGGTAAGGATTAAAGTTAAAACTCCTGTTCTAACCTTTATCCTTCTTTTCTTCTTGTTTCAGGAGTCCCAGGACTGAAGCGGGCGTGGCTGAAGACTGGAGCTGCTGAAAACACAGTGAGCGTTACGCTGCAGCAAGCAGAATAACGCGAAGCATGTGTGGCTGTCCGGGCGTGGTTTAAATAGCCTTGGAAGAAGATCCAGGTAAGTATTCTTCCACAGCCCCACCCAAGTAACAAAATAGTCCCTTCAGTAAAATAGTCCCTCCTAAGCCTCATTTGGCTTGAGTCTTCATGCAGTATGGTCTGCCTCAGGTGAGTATGCAGCATGGTCTGCTTCAGGTAAGTTATCAATAATGAGCCTGGCGCCCATGGCGCCAGGACTGACTTTATCTTTATGAGCCTGGCGCCATAGGCGCCAGGACTGCACCCAAACAGCCCCTAACTGGGGCTTTTGGGCATGCTCCAAGTGGCATGATGCCTGCTTCCGGGGCTGCTGGGCCTGGTCTGGTCTTCCGGGGGCAGGCATCATGACAGCACTCCCCCTCAAGGCCCCTCCTAAAGTCGCTCTCCCCCTTGGCCGTGGTTTGTCTGGAAATTCCCGATGGAACCTCTTCACTAAACGAGGTGCATGCACGTGGTCACTAGGTTCCCAAGACCTTTCTTGCGGACCATAACCTTTCCAGTCAATTAGGTAAAAGAGTTTTGATCTCACTCTTTTTGAGTCCAAAATATTCTTGACTTCGAACTCGGGCTCCCCGTCTATGAGGATAGGTTCAGGTGGAGTGGTTAGCCTAGTTCTCCAGCATGGGGTCTGGCATGGATTCACATGCTCATGAATATTCCCCGTCGTCAGGCTGGGAATCCTCGGTAAAGAAAAAACCAGTATCAGTTTCGTTTCTGATCTGTCTTTCGTAGTAATAACCAATCACTGGTCTCTGCGTCATACTGACCACAGCCAATGACTGCCCTCTACCTAAGCACCGCCTCTGGCAGCCATCTTCAGATTTTTACCGCACGTTCATGTGTTGGGATCCTCGTGCTATTGCTCTCGAGCGTTAGTGCTTTTTTCACGCTTTTTTCACAAAAAAACTTCGATTCTTTCGGTCAAAGAGCCTCAAGCTCCACCGATCCTACATCCGATCAACGGGGACCCGTGTCGGATTCATCTGTGCCCCTCAAGGGTGAAGATTTCGTCGAGCTACACTTCGGAGGAATCTAGAAGCTTCTCAGGCCCGGTCTCGGAGATGGCCCAGGAGAAGGGAAGCTCGACGCCCGGAAAGCTGTTCAGGGTCTGCCCTGGATGCCAGCTGCAGAACGTCTTCAAGGAGGACGAACACTCTTTCTGCCTTTACTGCCTTCATGAGGACAAGACGCACGTGGAGAAGGACTGTGCGTTTTGCGGCAACATGTCGGAACGGACCATGAAGGACCGCCATCAACGTCTCGCCAACTGGCTGGAGGGTAAGAGCCCGTCTGGCGAGAAGAAGAAGAAATCCGAGCGGTCTTCTAAGACCTTTGAGGGCGCCCCGGCGACGGGGGCCCAACATAAGGCCAAGCACCGCGAGTCCGCTGGCACCGGGAGCGCCGAAC
This sequence comes from Ambystoma mexicanum, assembly GCF_040938575.1. Lineage (NCBI taxonomy): Eukaryota > Metazoa > Chordata > Amphibia > Caudata > Ambystomatidae > Ambystoma > Ambystoma mexicanum. The sequence goes on along the minus strand of NC_090924.1, from coordinate 363,759,863 downwards.
GGTCGGGCTCTACGGGCGCCAGGCAGGGCGCACCCTCCCCGGCACCATCAACCGCGAGCCAACGCTCTGGGTCGGGTAAGAGGAAGGCCGAGCACCCGGCGAAGCTCCTGGAGAGGCCCCGGTCGAGCTCTAAGGCAGAGGAGGAGCGTGGCAGTGCCCCCTCCCTCAAGGATAAGGCGGTGAGCGCACCTAAGGTGGTGAAGGCCTTGATCCATCCGACCAAGCCCTCTATCGAAACGGTCGCGGCGGCCCTGGCTCAGCCTGTGGTGGCTGCACCAGTGGTGGCGACCTCAGGGCCCAGAATCTCCCTGCCTCCTCGGAGGGAGTCTTCCTTTGTGCCCATCGATAGGACCCCCGTGAAACCCTCCGTGGGGAAGAAGAAGGGGGGGCAGGGCGTCGTCGGAGATTCGGCCTCAACCTCAGAAGAGGAGCTGATCGAGGTCTTAAGCCACGGCCTAGGCGTGGAAGAAGGCCAGCCTGTCGGAATGGACCCCGACGCAGGTGACGACGACGACATCGTCGAGGATACCGACGGGGCCCCTGCTCGCCCGTCGGATTCCCCTCTGCCAGCGCCGCAAGACAACTCGGCGGCCATTTTGTTGGCCATACAGTCCTTATGCTCCGAGATAAGGACGAGGCTACCGTTACCGACGGAGGAACCTCTCCCGTCGGGGGATCCAGAACCGGGACCTTCTGGTGTTCCTCCTACCAAGAAAAGAAGGATCCATCCACCACCTCCTTTTCAACCGTCGCGCCCCTTCCAGCCCTCCTCCCCGTCCACCCGAGGGGATGATACGGGGACTGACACGGCAGCGACGGGTACGGACGACGAGGCATACGACGAGGATTTTCCGTCGTCGCCTCCCACCAGGGCTTCTCCGCCCGACGAGATCGGATCTTTCCACTCCATGATCTCCAGGGCTTCCGAGCTTTTCCAACTCTGCCCTGAGGAGAAGAAAAAGGAAGGCTTCCTTTATCAGCGGCGCGAGGCCAAGAGGAAGACGGTCCTCTCAGTGCCTCTGTTGGACGACATTTGGGATGAGGGCCTTTCCCTCCTCAAGAACCCTTCCACGACGCCAGCTAGAAGAGACCGGTACGAGAAAAAGTACCGGGTCCCGGACACGGCCCCCCTGTGCCTCCGGGCGCAGCCTACCCCGGACTCCGTCGTCTCCGCGGCAGCCAGGAAGAAAGCGGGGGGGGTGCGGCCTCCACATCGACTTCCCCGCCGGACGGCGAGGGAAAGAAATTGGATGCTATGGGACGTAGAGTCATCTCGTCGGCAGTGACGACGATTAAAGCGGCCAACGCCTTGGCTATCGTGGCCCGCTATGACGGGGAGCTCTGGTACAAGATAGCTCCCCTGCTGGATTTTCTGCCGGACGACAAGAGGGCGGAGACCCTTGAGATCCTGCAGGAAGGTGAGGTGGCCTCGGACCACGCCATCACCGTGGCGACGGACATCGCCGACACCGGGTTCCGCCAGCTGGGCAACGGCGTTTGCCTTCGACGTCGTGGATGGCTCAAAGCTACGGATTTCCGGCAGGACGTACAGACCAGAGTCCTGGACATGCCCTTCGACGGGAACAACCTGTTTGGGAAGACAGTGGACGATTCCCTTCAGGCCATCAAGGCGGATACTGAGACGGCCCGGGCCCTTGGAGTCCTGCAACGACGGACGCCCTTTCGGAGCGGCGGAGGCAAGGGCGCCTCCAAAGGTTCCGGCGGCGGTTTCGCTTCCTACCGTCAAGCGGCCCGCTCGTCGTCGCAAGAGGCCTACAGAGGACGAGGCAAGTCTAGCGGACCCCGCCGTCGTCGCCAAGGAGGTCAAGGCGGCAAGGCCGCGCCCAAGCAGGATTGAACCGGCCGTGGGGTCGGGCCCCCACCGAAGCACCCCGGTGGGAGGCCGGCTGGCGGGCTTCGTCAGCGTGTGGGAGTCCATCTCCACCGACCGTTGGGTGCTGGACGCCCTGGCCCGGGGCCACGCGCTCGAGTTTCAAAGAAGGTGCCCGCGCGTCCCCCCCGTGGCCAGGAAAGAACTTCACGTCCCTCAACTTCTCCTGGAGGTAAAGGCGATGCTCAGAAAGGGCGCCATCGAACTCGTCCCAAAGAGGCTTCGGGGCTCCGGAGTCTACTCGAGATACTTCCTCGTGAAGAAGAAGACGGGAGGATGGCGCCCCATCCTGGACCTGCGACGTCTGAACAAGTTCATCAAGGCGCAGAAGTTCCGGATGGTCACCCTCCAGCACGTCCTGGGTCAGCTGGAGGAAGGAGACTTCCTATCGTCGTTGGATTTGGAGGATGCCTACTTCCACATTCCCATCCTAAAGGGGCACCGCAAATTCCTCAGATTCGTGGTCCAAGGGCGTCATTACCAGTTCAAAGCCCTTCCCTTCGGACTACGGTCGGCACCCAGGGTATTCACCAAGTGCCTCGCACCGGTGGCGGCACAGCTGCGCCGCGAGGGGATTCACGTCTACCCCTACCTGGACGACTGGCTCATCCGCGCCAAGATGAGGGAGCTCGCCGTGGTCCACACGGCAAGGACCGTCCAACTCCTCACGGACCTGGGATTCTCCGTGAACTACGCCAAATCCCACCTGGTGCCCGCGCAAGTCGCACTGTTTCTGGGAGCCAGGCTCGACACAGTGTCCCTTCTGGCCTCCCCGTCGGAGGAGAGGACCAGGACCATCTTGGGCAAGGTGCAACGGATGTTGGTGGCCGACGCGGCCAAAGTGAGGTCCATCAAGTCCCTCCTCGGGATGATGTCTTCCTGCATCTACCTCATTCCCATGTGCAGGCTCCGGATGCGCCCGTTGCAAGAATTCCTGGATGCGCGCTGGATCCAGACGACGGGCAGCTTCGAGGAAAGGATCAAGCTCGACGAGAGTTTCCGACGAGCGATACGGTGGTGGGGCACCCGCGCGCATTTGACGGCGGGCATGGACTTCCAGACCCCAGCCCACCAGGAGACCGTGACCACGGATGCCTCCCTGGAAGGGTGGGGAGCGCACACCGAAAATCTGCACGCAAGGGGACTCTGGCTCCCGACGGAGAAGTCCCTGCATATCAACGTCCTGGAGCTCCGTGCAGTGTTTTGGGCCCTCAGGTCCTTCCTTCCGTCCCTCAAGGGCAAGGTGGTGAGGATCTTCACCGACAACACCACCACCATGTTTTACATCAGGAAACAGGGCGGAACCAGGTCCCCAGCGCTGTCCAAGGAGGCGCAGGACCTGTGGCATTGGGCCGTTGCCCAAGGGATTTTTCTGGTGCCGTTTCATCTGGCAGGGATAAAAAACACCATCGCCGACTCACTCAGCAGGGAGCTGCGCTCGTGCCACGAGTGGGAACTACGGCAGGATCTGGTGGATCGCCTCTTCCGACGGTGGGGCACACCCCAGATCGACCTGTTCGCGACGGCGACGAACACCAAGTGCCGGAGGTTCGCCAGCAGGTTTCCCCAGACGAGGAGCATGGGCGATGCTTTCTCGTTCCCCTGGGAGGGCCTGTTCCTCTACGCGTTCCCTCCCTTGCCTCTGCTAATCCGGCTCGTCAACCAGCTCAAGAGGTCACGGTGCAGGATGATCCTCGTCGCACCTGCGTGGCCGAGGCAGATATGGTTCCCGGACCTTCTGGACTTGTCAGCGTCCCCGCCGATCAAGCTGCCGGCGGACGCGGCTCTACTCTCCAGGGAAGGAGGCGCCATCCTCCACCACGACCCGAAGTCGCTGAACTTGCAGGCCTGGCTCCTGCAGCGCTAGAGTTTGGAGGATACGACATACCGGCCGATTGCAGAGAGGTTCTTGCAAAGGCCAGGGCGTCCTCGACTCTTAAATGCTACGGACACAAATGGAAGAGGTTCTCTGTCTGGTGCCACGCACAGAAGATTAACCCTCTACGGATTACGGCCCCCCAAGTACTGCCGTACCTGCTGACGCTGGCCAAAGCTGGTCTGGCACACGCGTCCATCAAGATTCATCTTGCTGCGATCTCCCGATACACCAGAACCACGGGGCGGACGTCCTTGTGGTCTCATCGTCTGGTGAAAGAGTTCATGAAGGGACTGTTCAGATCGTTCCCGCCGGTGAAGGCTCCGGCCCCGGCGTGGGAGCTCAACGTGGTGCTGACCAAGCTCATGGGACCTCCGTTCGAGCCTCTGCACTCGGCCCCGTTGAAGTTTCTATCGTGGAAAACAGCTTTTCTTGTGGCCATCACCTCCGCACGACGAGTGGGAGAGATCCAGGCCCTTTCCTGCAAGGCCCCGTACTTGACTTTCCACGACACGAGGGTAGTGCTCAGGACGCACCCCTCCTTCATGCCCAAGGTACCGTCGGACTTCCATCTCAACGAACCCTTGGTGTTACCTGTGTTCTTCCCGTCGCCTTCGTCGCCGGCTGAGAGGACTTTGCACTCGCTGGATGTGGCTAGAGCGCTGAAGTTCTACGTGGACCGCACAAAGTGTTTTCGGAAGACGTCACAACTCTTTGTGAACTTTGGACCTGTCAATCAGGGGAAGGCTCTCTCGAAGGCTTCCATTTCCAGATGGCTCTCCGGCTGTATCATGTACTGTCACCGGTTGGCAAACCGACCGCTGCCTGGCCGTCCGAGAGCCCATTCCACCAGAGCGATCGCAGCTACCACGGCGTTCCTATCTGGTGTGCCCCTGCTGGACATATGCAGGGCTGCTACGTGGAGGTCGACGCACACCTTCACGAAATTCTACTGCGTCGACCGGGATTCCAGGGAGGAGTCCAGGGTCGGCCAAGCAGTGCTGCGCAACCTGTTCGCCTGAGGTGAGCCTGGTGAGGAGGTAAGATGCTTAATGTTGAGTTTGATGTGATGCTTAATGTTGAGCCTTTGCCACCTCCCGTGGTTGTGCATGTGTGTACTGCTATGTATTCTTTATTCATGAGCATGTGAATCCATGCCAGACCCCATGCTGGAGAAGGAACAAGTTAATTACCTGTAACTGTTGTTCTCCAGCATGGGTCTGGCATGGATTCACATGCGAACCCTCCCGCCTACCCCTCTGCGGCTCTTCACTTGGTCATACTGCCACTTCACGTGCTTCCAAATCTGAAGATGGCTGCCAGAGGCGGTGCTTAGGTAGAGGGCAGTCATTGGCTGTGGTCAGTATGACGCAGAGACCAGTGATTGGTTATTACTACGAAAGACAGATCAGAAACGAAACTGATACTGGTTTTTTCTTTACCGAGGATTCCCAGCCTGACGACGGGGAATATTCATGAGCATGTGAATCCATGCCAGACCCATGCTGGAGAACAACAGTTACAGGTAAGTAACTTGTTCCTTCCTGGTTGCACTGGCTTCAAAAGAGACAAGTGGAAGGCGGGATGGATTCGCATATGAGCAGGTAGGTCCAACTTGACGGCCACTGGGTTAATAATTGCCTTGACAGAAAAAGGTCCCAAATGCCTGGGGTTAAAGGTCCGAGTCCCCTTGAGTGGTAAGTGCTTAGTGGCTAACCATACTTGGTCCCCTATTTGGTATTGAGGAGCTTCACTTCTGTGATGATCCGCATCCTTTTTGAATTTTTCCTTAGCCTTTTGCAAATGGATGGTTGCTTCTTTAAAGGCTTGTGTAATAACAGCGTGGAGATGGTCCACTGCGGGCATCTCTAAATGCTGGGGTGAGTCCAAATCCGAGGTTCGAGGATGGTGCCCATAAATGGTAAAAAAAGGACTTTGTCCAGTTCCTGATTGTACGGAATTATTGTACGCATACTCTGCGATCCACAGAATGTCTTTCCAATTCCCCTCAGACTGATGTAGCATACAACGGAGGTACTGTTCAAGCGTCTGGTTGGTCCTCTCCGTTTGACCGTCGGTCTGAGGGTGGTGACTGGTCGAAAGCCTAACATCAATTTGTGCCAGTTGGCAGCATTTCCTCCAAAAATGTGAAATGAATTGACTGCCCCGATCTGAAATTAACACTGAAGGAAAGCCATGCAGGCGGACAACATTTTCAAGGGATTCCTTGGCCAGGATTGAAGCTGAAGGTATCCCTTTTAAAGGAATGAAGTGGGCCATTTTAGAAAAAAGATCTACAATAACTAGAATGGTATTGTAACCTTGGTACGGGGGTAAATCTGTGATAAAGTCTAATAACAAGGTATGCCAAGGGGTATGTGGTATGTCTAATGGTTGCAATAATCCAGCAGGTTTTTTCTTTTCCCCTTTATTTTGTGCGCAAATGCCACAAGACATGACAAATGATTTGACATCCTTTCGCCAGGTGAGCCACCAAAATTGCTTCCTAATTTTAGCTTGGGTTTTTGCAATACCCGGATGCCCTTCTATTAAGGTGTCATGGTAATGGGAAATGACAAGTTCCTGTAGTTCTTTTTGCGGTAAAAATAGCCGGCCTTGGTAATAAGGTAAATCATCGATGACAGAGTACTCTGGACCTTTCTTTGCCCAGTCCTGTAGGGCAACGGAATCAAAGAGTTGGTGGATCTTGTTTTGAATGTCCTCCAGTGTCTGTATGGATGTCAGGCCAAGGATTCTCTGTTCCGGAATTATGGGTACGGGTTCTAAAGTTATTTCTGCTTCTCCCATTCCAATCCGGGACAAGGCGTCTGCTTTACCATTCTTACAACCTGGTCGATAGGTTATTACAAAATCAAACTCGGCGAAGAACAATGCCCAACGGAGTTGGCGCGAAGATTGGGCTTTGGCTGTCTTTAGGTATTGTAAGTTGCGGTGATCGGTGATGACCGTGATGGCATGTCTGGCACCCAGTAGATAGTGCCGCCAAGCCTTGAAGGCGGACCTGATGGCCAGCAGCTCCTTGTCGGTTATGGCATAGTTTAATTCGGGGGCTGAACATTTTCTTGACCAAAACGCCACTGGGTGAAGCTGGTTAGTTTCGGGATCCTTTTGGGAAAGGACTGCTCCCATGGCTGAACTGGATGCATCTGTTTCCACTATGTAGGGAAGCTTGGTGCGCGGGTGTCTTAATATGGGAGCAGATGTGAATTTAGCTTTTAACTCTTGGAAGGCGTTCTCGGCTTCCTCTGTCCACACAAAGCGTTTGTTTTTTCGCAATAGCGTCGTAATGGGATGTACAATGTGCGAGAAGTCTGGGATAAACCTGCGGTAGAAATTGGCAAAGCCAAGCATGCTTTGAACTCCTTTGATTGAACTTGGCGAAGGCCAATTAAGAATGGCATCCACTTTTCGTGTATCCATCCGGATTCCTCTCGGGGTCAGAATAAATCCAAGGAATTCCACTTCCGCAGTGTGGAAGATGCACTTTTCCAGTTTAGCATATCATTTATGCTGGCATAACTTCTCTAGGACTGCTCGGACGTGTTTTACATGCTCAGATTCTGATAAAGAGTATACTAAGATGTCGTTGATGTAAACGACCACACAAACGTCGATAAGCTCTCGGAGGACATCGTTCATGAAGAACTGGAAGGCTGCTGGTTCATTGCATAGTCCGAAGGGCATCACCTGGTACTCAAATAGTCTGTACTTGGTGCGAAAAGCAGTCTTCCATTCGTCACCCTCTTTGACACGTACCAGATGATATGCCCCCCGAAGGTCTAGTTTCGTATATATACAAGCGTCCTTCACCTGGTCTAGTAGTTCTGGGATCAAAGGCAGTGGGTATCGATTCTTGATGGTTATCTGATTCAGTGCGCGGTAGTCTATACATGTTCTAAGGTCGCCTTCCTTTTTCGGTACGAAGAACAAAGCTGAAGATGCAGGGGACTTGGACGGGCGAATGAAGCCATTAGCAAGGTACTGGTCTAGGTACTGGCGCAAATGGAGATTTTCGGGTTCCGTAAGGGCATAGATTCTGCTGCAAGTTGGTTGTGCTCCAGGTACAAGATCTATTTGACAATCACACGATCTGTGAGGTGGTAAGGTGTTTGCCTGTTTCTTTTGGAAGACATCCTGAAAGTCTTGGTATTCAACAGGTAATTGTATGGCTACTGGAATTACTGGGGCCAGGACTGAGTTTTGAGTTTTCCTTGGGTAGCAGGTGTGAGCACATTCTGGGAAAGTTAGTCTCTTCTCTCGCCAATCAATACAGGGATTATGTTTTTCCAACCAAGGTATCCCTAGTATCAGCTGAAACTGTGGGGCCTTGATTAGGGCAAACGCCATAGCCTCTCGATGCCCATCTTTACTCAGCAATGTCATCTCTGCAGTGGAATGAGTTACGGGTCCAGAGGCAATTTCCGTTCCATCTACAGTGGTGACAACATCGGCCGCGGTCTTGCGGGTGAGAGATAGATTCATCCTGGTAGCCAATTCCCAGTCCAAGTAATTTCCTATGGCTCCACTGTCTACGTACGCCTTTACCGCATGCATGCGTGATGGCTGCTCTGGATCTACAAGGACCATGGGTATGGTGAAATGCGAGGTCAGAGTGTCCTTCTTTAAGCTTGGCAAGCGGACCTCTACGCTTGCCGGGCGTGGTCGTTTCCCGAGTCAGATTTCACATGGTTTTCGTCTGCTGCTCCTATAACTTTCTTGGGTGGTTTTACAGGGCAGTTCCGAAGAAAATGACCAGTAGTTCCGCAATATAAACATAATTGCAGTTGCCATCTTCTATCTCTTTCCTTCTATGTTAAGGGTCCTTTAACCCCCCCCCGATTTGCATAGGTTCTGAGACATTTACTCCCTTGGAGCTTACGTGGGTTTTAACCAACACCCTGTTCTCAAACTTGGTTCAGTCAGCCTTCCTGGTTTGAAGTCTGTGATCGAGTTGGACCACTAGATCTATATATTCAGCATAGTCTTGAGGCGGGTTCACGATTTGGGCCAAAACATCTTTGAGTTCTCCCCGAAGTCCTCGATGGAATAATGTGATTCGCTTGGCTTCAGGCCATTCGGTTTCCACGATTAATCTATTGAAAGTTGCAATGTAAGATAAAAGATCCTGGTTACCTTGACGTAGGGATAAAAGTTCGTTGTCCAAAGCCTGTCCTCGGGAGTGTCGGGCGAATAGTCTTTCCATGCTTGTTCGAAAACCCTGGAAATCTCGAAGAATCGGGTCATCCTGGTTAACTAGTGGAATGGACCAATCCGCCGCACTGCCACTGAGATATGACAGTACAAAGGCTACCTTGGCCTGATCGTTTGGGAAAGCTCCAGGTCTACATAAAAAGTTCAAGCGGCATTGATTCATGAATGTTGCAAACCCTTTTGGGTCTCCGGCAAAGCGTTCAGGCGGAGCCAAAGGAACGGCTCCAGGTAAATTTATCTGCACCGGGTTACTCGATGGTACAGGAGCGGACTTGCCCCAAGTCCTGGTAGAGGTGTTTGTCCAGCCTGGCTCTGTAATAGTTGTCTGGCCAACTCATCAGTTCGTTCTTTTGACACTATCAGTTCCCTCCTGAGGGCATTGGTTTCTTGGCAGGCGTAATGCACTTCGGCCCTTAATTGCCCTAATAATTGGGCCAACTGATCAGTTTCCGAGGTCTCCATGACGCCCAGGTGGGTATTTGTGGGTTGGCTTTGCGTTCTGTTACACTCACCTGGTTCCCACGGGGGCGTCGACCGGAACTGGGCCGCTGTTGTTTCCACCAGCGTGACGTGTAGCGCCGAGATGACTAACTGGACTGGCCCGCTCAGCCTAGTTTGTCTGGCTCGCAGGAATATTCTTCTGCAAAGGAGAAGAGGAATTAACCACCTGTGGAATTGAGTGTCAACCCACCTTCCCCACTCCCGTTGTCTTCCCACAGATCACTCTTGATGTCCCCTCCTTAGTCTCACCTGATGGTTTGGAAGGGTGAGCTCTCCATCCTGCGTCGACCGCAGGGGCGCGTTGATGACCAGTTACTTCACTGGCGTAGAGGAATTGGTGAGTTCCAGTATTGACTCTAAAGTCCAATTGTTCATAAGAGTTCAAATGTCTGATCTTCACTCTGTCCGATTCCTTGCAGGTTGCCGATTAATCCACTCGAAGATTTCCAAATGGCAATTGGTAAGATTCAGGTAAGTCTATTGGGGTTTCCCCTTAGGGGCCGGGGTACGGCGATGAAGCAGAGTTGACTGCGCCGACCCGAGATGAGGTGAGTACCCCCGTGGTAAATCAGGTAAGTACTTGGGGGTAGCTTGTATAGCCTTAGAGAGTCCCCTTGCTCACCTTACTGTCTTTGTCTCCTTAGGTGTCGGAGGGCGGCCGCGAGATGGTGAGAGCGTGATGCAATGCTGAAGTACCGCCAAGCCGGTGAGTTCAGCGCGGCGCCGTAGGAATGCGAAGCGATGATTCAAAGACTTCTGTCTTTCAGCTCCGTTCGAAATGGATCAGGATTCAGGTAAGGATTAAAGTTAAAACTCCTGTTCTAACCTTTATCCTTCTTTTCTTCTTGTTTCAGGAGTCCCAGGACTGAAGCGGGCGTGGCTGAAGACTGGAGCTGCTGAAAACACGGTGAGCGTTACGCTGCAGCAAGCAGAATAACGCGAAGCACGTGTGGCTGTCCGGGCGTGGTTTAAATAGCCTTGGAAGAAGATCCAAGTAAGTATTCTTCCACAGCCCCACCCAAGTAACAAAATAGTCCCTTTAGTAAAATAGTCCCTCCTAAGCCTCATTTGGCTCGAGTCTTCATGCAGCATGGTCTGCCTCAGGTGAGTATGCAGCATGGTCTGCATCAGGTAAGTTATCAATAATGAGCCTGGCGCCCATGGCGCCAGGACTGACTTTATCTTTATGAGCCTGGCGCCATAGGCGCCAGGACTGCACCCAAACAGCCCCTAACTGGGGCTTTTGGGCATGCTCCAAGTGGCATGATGCCTGCTTCCAGGGCTGCTGGGCCTGGTCTGGTCTTCCAGGGGCAGGCATCATGACAGGTGCGATGTTGGAAGTAGGTTGAGAGTACCTTGGGCGAATGGTGGTAGGGTGGGCATTGGTTAGGGGGTCATAGATTCTTGGCAGTCTAGCACGGAGTTTGAGGTTTCTCTGTTGGAGGCTGCAGGGTTTGGTAGCCTGCTTAGGGGGTACGCGTGCATGCATTAATTGGAACATAGACTGGGACATGTTGAAATCTTGAAGTAGAGGACAGTTCTAAGTAGAACAGTGTAGAGTGATGGCAAATGCATTGTATGTTTGTGAGGGCATGTGTGTATACGTGACTTGAAAGAATGAAGGGTGTCTGACTAAGGTGGTTATAGGTGCACGTGGATAGGCGATATAAGTAGCTTACTGAGAGGGTTGGATGCAGTCACCATACGGTAGGTGGGTCCTGCAGTATGACACCAGTACACATTACGTGCGCATAGTTAGACTATGATAGGAAAGTGAGGTGCATATGCTAATGCCTACCCGGACAAGTCAGCAAGCACGTTCAGGCTAATCAATGCTAAGTAGGCTAGACAGGGCTGTTCGGGTATGTCTAATCGTGTCTAAACATGCTAGACATGCTAAACATGACAACATGGCAGTTAGAGCAAGCTATAAAAGAGCGGATACCGGATACTAAAGGTATAGGCTGGCATAAGTGTTGACAGTTTGCACACAATCTAAACGCGGCTTTGCTACTGTAGGCTAGAATAGCTTGGCAGTGGCAGGTTGCTAAACAATTTTCAAACAGTCTAAAAGTGACTTTGCAGCTGTAGGCTGGAATAGGTTGACAGTGGCATGTTACTAAACATTTGCGGCTGTAGGCTGGAATAGGTTGGCAGTGGTAGGTTATTTAGAACAGTTTTTCAAGCGAACTAAAAGCGATTTGCTGCTGGGGGCTGGAGTGGGTTTCCAGAGCAATATCACTAAGACGAGTTTTTGCACACTGAGGGCATCTTTACTGTTATGGGATAACTTGGGATTGCAATGGCAGAGGTAGTAGCAGCAGTGCACACGGGAGAAGAATTACTTTGTGGTTTATCGCTTAAAGCAGTTTTGTATAAATTAGTCTGGTATGCACTGCGCAGGAAGAGGATTAAAGTTTCTTTCTAGGCGAAGGCAATTTGTATCAGTGGGACGTGTAACAGTGCAGGCGGATGGCAGGGAGGCGCTTAAGTGTCCTGCGACCATTCGAAGAGATTTGAATGGGAGCAGTACATGCGCGTATACTAGTAAGTAGGGTAGAGTTGTGTGATCGTAGAGGGGGAGGTGGAGCGCATAGCTAGTGACTAGGTAGGAACAATCCTACAACAGAAATGCAAATGCTGATGATAAGCATGCACCAGTGCGTAAACAGTAAAACAGATTGAACAACTATGGGACAGATATTAACACATGAGAGGCATAGATGCTTGGGGACATAGGGCAATAGTGGTGGTCACCCAGAGTAGTGCGGCGACTAAATGGAATCACAATGTTACCTTTGAGGGAGCCAGGGTGCATGGACCAGAGGTACTGGCAGACGGCAGATACGGCTAGAAAAGGCTCAAAACAGGCAATGGCCTTGTTTCCCTTGGGCTTTGGAGGGAGTGGGCCGGCTTCGCCTGCCGGCGTCCAATGGGGGTGATAATAGTCCAGGTAGCCAATCGGCAGGTAGCAGAGGCTACTGGGGGCCTGGTTAGGCAAAAGAGGCTGCAGGCAGGAATCGGTCGGCCATCTTGGAAGGTGTTAGGTACCTCGTGTACCTTGATGGTGGTAAGGGCACACTTATTGCACTATCAGGCAATATTGTGCACGTTTAGGTTTTTTATTTGGAAGGCTTCAGCCATCTCGTGTGTGCAGAAAAGCAGGTGTTTAAAAGGCAATTTTCAGAAAAATATTGCTAAGGTAGCAGCACTTACCAAAATTCGTAGGCTGCTTGGGGAGACCTCCCTCTGTAGGCCCGCTGCTCCTGCAGGAATGGGTCCTACTTGGTGGAGCTCCTGCTCCTCGGATGGGTTGTGGGGAATGCACTACCAACAGGAAATCCCTTTTCGGTAGTTACAACAAAGAACTAAGCTGTAGTCCACCACCTCATCTTTAAGCAAACCTTTTTATTTTAATGAAATGTCTTATGTTGAAAATATTTCAACGTTGTGGCCGTCTCTCATTTCTGACCCCTCACAATAGTTTTGTATAGAACTGTCTGAATTCCAATGCTCTATCTGTCTCTCTATAGGTAAGAGTGCCATCAGAGCATTTCATTGCCGTGATGCGGTTTGGATTCAATCTTGTCTTAAACTTACCAGCCAAAAGCTTTCCCACTTTATTGCCATATGCACACAAAATGATGAAACCTATGCAGTTAACACACAGATATACCCCAAGATATCTTCCATTGAAGACATGCACAGTCTCAAGTCCTGCCTCACATTGATCCAGCCCTGGATGTCCAGGGCTTACCTGAAGCTCAACCCCTACAAGAATTAATTCCTACTGCTGACCAACAACACTTAACACCCTGACATCCAGACTTGACTCTCTGTTATGATTCTCGAGGACTTCACAACCCAGCTAGCCACCTGCACCAAGTCCCTTGCGTTCGACATTGACACAGACACCTCACCTTAAAAAAACACATAGCAAGGAAGACACAAACAGCTTGGTACCAACTCTCTCTCATGCGAAATAATCAAGCCCTTCATCCCACAAAATAACTTCAGATTCTCTTCCAAGCATTGGTCCTGTCCCACCTGGATGGTGGCAATACCCTTTTGAAAGGCCTTCCTGCAACTACCCAGGCTACCCCGAGCTGAAGTCTGCAAGCTGCAGAATGATTAATTAAAACAAAATGCAAATTCAACCACATCACTCTGACCCTCATCAAACTGCACTGACTCCCGCCGCAAGCACCTATCATTTTACAATCCTGTTTCATCTTCTATAAGGCTGTCCCTCTGAAGACCCTATGTTACCTCAATGAGAAACTCAGCATCTTCAGAGGCCTGTGATCCACCAGAAGGACATGTGCAGACTTGAACTCTGCTGGTGCAGGAAGGCAAGAAACAGAAGACAGACATTCTCTGTCTATGCCCCAAGACTCTGGAACCTCTTCCCCATCAACATCAGACTTGCCCCATCGCTTCTACAGTTCAGGCAGGAGTTTAAGACTTTCCTCTTCAAGGAATGACTCCTCCTTAGCACTTATGTCCACACACCCTCCACTGCCCACCCGACCTGAGAATCGGTGATCTGCTCCCTACTGTTTCCTCCATTGGTTGCTTGTAGATACCTTGCTGCCATTGCCCGCTCTCCTTTGTTAGCTCCCCAGTGCCTGTTTCTCTGCTTCCTTCACTCTGTTCTTCCCCCTATGATTCTGAGGTGCTCTGTTGCCTCCTGAAGCTAGGTCTGTGCACAATACATAACCTAATAATAATAATTGAAACCTTAACTGCTCCTATCATGATACATCGAGGGGTGAAACAGGGATGCAGACTCACCCCCTTGCTTTTCAATCTGTATGTGGCAGGCTTATCATTGGCTATGAATCGGGTTGGTAACTCCCCTCCCAAGATATCTGGTCAGGGCTGTGTGTGTCATTGGCCTAGGCGGAGGACTTAGCCACCCTGCATCATACGTTCATTGGCCTGAAAAGGATGCCACTACAGCTATGGGGTTATTCCGATCAGAACAATCTGGTCATTAATAGAGAGAAGAGACAGTTAATGTTCTTTGGAAAGAAAGGAATCAGGAGAGTTGCTCTAGAAATCGAGGGCCATACAGTTGGATACACAGACCAATACAAAAAGCTGGGAATAGTGGTAGAGCCTCTGAGAGGCTATCATGAGTGTATTTTAGATCGGACCAGAAGGGCTAATCAGCTAACGACACTGATCAACCAATATGTGGGGCACACTGGGAGCTTTACGGTTATAGGTGCCAGGATGTTATGCCAGCAATGCTTTATCCCTTCAGTCCTCTATGGGTTAAAGACATTGACAATGCCAGACCTAAGGTGGCTCCAGGTGATTGAAAGTACTTATTGGCACAGAATCTTAGGGCTTCTGCAGTATGTTCCAATTGAAATAATTCGACTAGAGCTGGGGTTAATCTCCCTGACAAATTTATTAAAACAGAAAAGATTGATGCTGTACATTAAATCTAGGAAAGCAGGGTCAGACCTGCTGCTACACTTGCTTGGCAGAGAAATGGAGACTAAGAGGGCGAAGAGCTATGTAGTCCAAATTATGAACCAATTGAAGGAGTTGAACTGGTTCCCAGATTTTGAGGAAAACGTTCAGGTCATACAAAATTAGGTGGTAAAGAGAATGGAGAGTGAAAATTGGTTGGAGAATTTTGAGCACCTGACAAAGTTGAAGCAATTAAAATGTGTTTCCTGTATGCCCTATGAATTTAAGAAGCCTCCACCTTATCTTACTCTCCGCCCTGACAAGGCAAGGAACTGCAGCGCTTTAGACTATTGTTGCGGCTTAATCGGTTGCCGGTATTGGCCAACACAGGACCCATTCTGAAACTCCCAGCTGAGGAAAGGTATTGCAGAATGTGCAAGAACAAAGAATGTCTGGAGACTGGGAAGCATGTTTTGGCGGCTTGCTCCAAGATGGGCCCTATTTATGTACAAAATGGAGGTGCCCTTGTACACGAGTTGGACACCGTTAAGGAAAGTGAATTCTGGTTGCAGTGTCTAAACACAAACTCAAAGTCCACCCGTATCACCCTCTCCAGAGTATGGATGGTAGTAAAAGTAAACTTACAGGTTGAATAAGTAGAAAGGAAAATCACTACTTGATATAGTTTTAATACGTTTTATTTATGTAGTGAATGAAAATGATCAGTATTTGTATTTGTATTTACCAATTTCCTTGATTTGCTATGGATTGTATGTTGTGTTTCTCGTAAGTATGTTATGAATTCTAAATGAATCTATTTATATGTGTACAGTTTTAATTAACTTTAACATTAAAATAAAATTAAAATAATAAAAATTGAAAAATATATACATTATTTTTTTATTTATTATTTTTTACATTTGTTACACGGCCAGACCCTTGGTATCACGGTGTGGTTACAGACAGCTTAGTAATTAGTCTTACATTGTACATGGAACAGCAAAATACATAGGTTATTTACAAGCAGAGATAATACATATAATTGTGTGCAAATATTTACAGGTTCAGTTGATAAGCATGTTGCTAATATTATTTATTTATTTTTTTTTTTATTTATTTTTACATTTATAAAGCACTCACACAGCCCGCAGGCATCGAGGCGCTGTTACAGGAATTGTTAGTTTTTCTTAGTTGTGTAATTGTGTTTTTTCTTTGTCACGTATTTATAACGCGCTTAAACACTCAGAGGTTTCTAAGCGCGGACCCGAGGATCGAACCTGTTGTTGCTTTGTGTCGTCTTGCTTCCAAGACGCGCACTCTGCCGCTGTGCTATCCTCCCAGGACAAAAATATTGGTTAAATAACCAGGTTTTTAGTCGTTTTTTAAATCCTGAGAAAGACGTCTCTTTTTGATGCTGATGGGAAGGGAGTTCCAGTGTCTAGGGGCAAGGACATGGAAACTCCCGCCCCCTGCTCTGGTGTTTTTGTAGCGAGGGATAAATAAGGATTGATTGTCGTTGGATCTAAGTGATCTGGTGTCTTCTTCTTTTTATACTGCGTTATTGAGATAGATTGGGGCTTTTTTGGTGAGGCATTTATGCGTAATACAAAGTGTTTTAAAGATGATTCTGGCTTTGATAGGTAGCCAGTGAGCATCCTTCCTTATCTGGGAGATGTGTTCCTATTTTTTATACCTAGAGCTGCTCGTAAGAATTTATTTTGCATAAATTGTAATTTACTGAGGTTGGCATTGAAGGTGCCTACTAGAAGTACATTACAGTAATCCAACTTAGAAGTACATTATTGTAATCCAATTTAGATAGCACCAAGGCTAGGGCGGACAATGTCAGATATTGTCTGCTTCGTGAGATTAGTTTGGCGGTATACGCAGTGGATGATGAGAGGGTGTTAATGTGTTTGGTCATACTGAGGTTGGCGTCTATGTATACGGCGAGGGCTTTGGCTTGCTTGACTACTGGGATCGGAGTGCCGTAAATATTGATAGAGAGGTAATCGGCATGGAGGGCGGCTATTTTTGATTATTTTTGATACATTCATTATGTTACATATATAAAACAGTTCAAATATGTACTTAAGCACAGAACACAAAGTATACTAATAAACATTACATTATCAAAACAGTAAATGTGTTTGAGGAATCTCCCCACCCCTGTACTTACATGTGGGTGCTCTATCTACCAATAGGTATGCAATATAAAGTTTCGGCAGAAGGAGACCAGATATTCCTGTTCCTGCACAACACATAGCACATTGTCCAACTAGACACAACCCACTCTTATTTTAGATTGTAGGTTCACTACCTGGAAGGGACGTCTTTATGTGAGGGCAAAAGGGGCATGTGCCCTGATCCCCCACCTTGAGGGGGAGACCGCAACTAATTGCCTAATTTAAAGAAGGCTGTGCAGTTATTTTGTCAAAATATGAAAGACCCAGGTCTTGATATTCCATACCGTGCTGCTGAGGCTATGTGCCTGGTGACTGGCTGTTCCTAACAACTGAGGCTTGATTTTCCCAATTAATATTTGTGAAAGACAAGGCCTTTAAGAGATAGCGGAAGTCCCTCTCTCCTGAGGATAAAGAATATTACACCTTGGCCGTCAAGACCCATAAACAGGCAATTTATGATGCCAAGAAATTGTTCTATGAGACAAGAATCCTGAATCTAGCAGAGGTAGAGCAGTGGTCCAAATTCCACCCGACTCCAAGAATCAGCCTCCTTCTCTCCAGAAGCGGCCAGCTGGGTTGTTTCTTTTCGGACAGAGTGAACAGCAAAGGTACATTGTGACAATGCCATTCCAGAGCGATTTGTACTACCCTGTGGGGTTCCCCAGGGTTCATACTTATCCCCACGCTATTTAATATCTTCATCCTGCCCCTCTTTGATTTGCTGGAGTCCAAGCATGTAATGTACGCAAACTATGCGAATGACACTCAGTGTATTATCCCCCTTACAGGTAATCATGTGGCAGACACCCTCACAATAAACACCAACTATAATCTCATACATAGTTGGATGTTGCTAAATGGCTTGGCACTCAACAACGCAAATATTGAATTCATGATTGTTGGCAGAGCACACAAGCTTTGTAACTTGGATCCTGCATTTCAATCTAATAAAGTGGCTGAATGTTCTCTTAAAACTCTCCTGAAGGTTAAGACCCTGGGAGTTATATTGGATCAAGAACTGAGCATGAAAGCTCATGTTAGCCATCTTCACTTCTGTTTGTCCTACTATATCAAGCTTCTAGCGCAGATTTGCCCCTTCCTAGTCTCAAGTTCTTGTGCCACCCTGGCTCGAGCCATTATTGGTCCCAATTAGATTCTTGCTCAAGCCGACTACAAGGTATAGGTCAGGGGAGATTTAATTGCCTCCAGGTGGTCCAGAACAATGCTGTCAGAGTGTCTTGTGGCCTGCACAAATCTGACCACGTATCGGTGGCAAGAACATCCTTGCACTGGCTCCATATTAGAAAGTGCTTTGTTTTTCGCACTCTGTACATAGCTCATTCTTGTCTGTTCGGAAAAAGCCCAACTTACCTGTCTTCTTTACTGGACTGGCTTCCAGCTAGACATACCCTGAGATCCAACAATTCGGGCCTCCTGCTGATCCCGAAATCTAAATTGCCCATGGTCCTGGATGGCTGCTTCCCTATGGCCTCCTCGACTCTGGAACACACTATCCCCAGATCTAAGGTCCTGCTCCTCCTTGGCATCCTTCAAGCGGTCACTGAAGACCTTCTTGTTTGAATGATAGCCTTTTCGGGTACTCTCCTTTCTGACATTGGAATTTCTGTCTTTTTGTATCTTCGTCCAGTCCTGCGCTTCCATGCTTGAAGACTTTGTTCCAGCATATTAGAAATAAAATAAATACATACATAAATAAATGCTAACACGTGGCCCAAATATGAAAAACAAGCCCTATTCATTATATGCCAAACATAGATAGAACACATGCAAAACTCCCTCAATATGCACACAGACACCAATTGGAAATATGGCAGACGATAGAAGTCTCTTCCCCCACTTGTGTTTCGCTCATATCTTGACGTCTTGTCAATATGTACAAGGTGGGTAAGTTAGATACCAACCAATAACAGGTCCCCTTAACACAACGCCCACGATGGATATCGCCAATCAATCAATAAGCCCTATAGTGTTGTAGTGGAAATAGTATCTGTAGGTAGGATGGGCTAACATTCTATATGTAGTTCAACCTACTAACCAATCCCGATTCCCCGTAGGTTTTGTAAATTGATAATGTAAAGTGGCATCATTCTTTATGCAATTGTGTAACAAAACCAGATTGTAATCATCTGGAATATGAGAGCCACAAGGGGAGATGCTTGTACGTTGTCCCGGCTTAGATTTGCTGTCTGAATAAAGCTGGGTTTTGATGTGCACCTGAGTCCTCCATCATTGAGTATTTTTTGACTAATTGTTTGATCCTCGGCATCTCCTCAACACTTAACTGTTAATTCAGACTTTTCCCTGATGAAGGACCACCTGGTCCGAGACAAATTGGCCTTTGACATCTGCCACTACGAATTAATTATTAAACTGGTCATCTCTTTTTGACTGATATGAAATTGTGTAATGCAGTTTTGTTATATGCAGTTATGACCATGTTATACATGTTCTGTAACGTTGTCTAATTAGCTAGCCTTGGTCCTTTCTGCAGTTAGTTACTGAGTGTCTTGTGCCGAGGCACTAGTGGAGGGTTTGCACCCCACTAAGAGTGTTGAATTTTGATTTGAGAGATTAACATATTTATTTTCATACATAAGCGGTGCCCATTCATGTGTCTTTTGTAGCAATTAAGTTTTTGACATTAGGCCACTATTTTTTCCCGTAGCTCTGAACTCATACGCCCCTATGTGTTAGTTGAGTGAGGTGACTAGGAAGCACAGATCAAGACAGAATTTTCCACTGGACAGTAATGTGATCTTGGATAGAACATCTTATAGTACTGTATAGTACCATGTTGACTTCGGTGAAAAGGTTTGCCTTCTCACATTACATTTTTATATTACATTACATTATAATCCCATTGCTTGTTTGTTTGTTTCATTGTGTGTAAGGTAACCCCCAGGCAGGTGAAAGCTAACTAAATGTCACAGGCCTTTGTCTCCCTGGCCTGTATCCTCTGCCTGTAGCCATTATATCACTTCTCTTAATTTCCTCCCAAGTTTTCCTAATCTGCCATCTTACTACCAAGATATCGGCCGGCGGATCAGGAGGCCCAGTGAGAGGGGATGTGCTGCGGCGCCAACCTAGCAGACGGCTGTGGTGTTTGAATCCCAGGCAGCCACACAGAATGCACGACTGTTTTCTCCACGTGCCCCCGGGGATACATTTGCAGCAAGGGGTGCGCCCGATGCCTTTGCAAAAGTGACATCAGGAAGGAATGAGTGACAACAGAAGCACCATGCCGCAGTGGCAGGTGAAACAGCAACACCAGGTGAGGTGCGGGGATTGCGGCCTCGCTGCAGTGGGTGAGGTGCCCACAAAGGTTGTGACGATCGGTTCGCACATGGAGCGTGCACCGTAGTGATTGCTTGACGACCCTGCCTGGGACTTTGTACCCATATGGTGGAATGACTTGGGCGGCTAAGCCTGTGTGCCGGCATTGAGGGTGCTGCAAGTGGTTTTTACAGCTCATTGAAGCCATCATATACTGAGGGAACCGGATGCTGCTTACTAGGTAAATTGGGAGAATCAAGGAGAACTATAGTGAAGCCGGATTGGATCCATACAACGTGAGCTTTGGACTGCGACATTATAGACATGCCAGACTCAAAGAAAGATTTGTCACACTGTACATAACTGTATATTATAACACTATGACTATGTTTTTGACCCTGACCTTACCGTGTACATACCTGCCTATTGTAACATTGTTGATGTCTGTATTTTTCCTACTTACCATGTTCCTGTAACTAAGTTGAGCATATCCTTGTCTGTTTGCGCCCTGATGCCCCAGGGTATGGCGCGCTATATAAATAATAAACTAAACTAAACTAAACTAAAGAAACAGTCCATCATGGACTTTTTTGCGACCAACGGGTCACAAAGAGAGCCTTCCCATCTCAGGAAGTGGCATAGAAGGCAGATACAAATGCTAAGACGTCAAACCAAGAAGATAAGGGCCTTGCGGAGATAGCTGCATTGCACACCTCTGTTGAATATAAGATTGACAAGATTAAAATTGATGTTAACCTCTTGCAATAAGATGTACGTAAGCTGTCAGATAGAGTGACTAGCACTGAAGAAAGTCTCTTGGAAAATGGGGCTGCAACAGAGTCTCTAACCGCTGTGGTGGAGGACTCGAAGGCCAGAAATAAGGAGTAGGAATCGCAGGCTGAGGACAGCGAGGGGAAGTCCAGGCATAACAACGTTTGCCTGATGGGACTTTCGGAGGGCAAGGGGCGGCACACAACAATATACATTGAAAATATGCTCCTTCAAGAAATGGGCCCAGGCAAGCTCTCACAGGGTTTCACGATTTAGAGAGCAGATTGCTCCCTGATGCGATGACCAGCGCCTGGTGCACTCCTCGACCCATCATAGCATGTGTGTTACATTTCAGAGATAAAGAGCTAATCTTTACATGCTCATGGGATGGTGGTGTCATATGCCATGGATCCTCGAGGCTGGGAATATACCCTGACTATACACCATTGATACAGTGAAAGAGAATTTTTTTTATATCAACCAAGGAGAGACTCAAGTATATGCTAGTGTATCCTGCAAAGCTAAAGGTGCTTTATAAAGGGAAGGCGATCGTTTTTGAAGAGCCAGAGGGAGAAAACAAATGGATGGAATGGCTCAGAGTCCCCTAGATGACAAGGAGAAGCAGACAGACTGAGCTGGGCTCCCTAATATGGCTATAATATGTTGGGTGCCGCCAAACTGGTGTACTGCATAAATGGGATACTGCACTTGTGGTGCACATTGACTGACTTGATGCCTTTTCTCTGGTGTGTCGTGCAGACCCTCATGCCTGAGAATGTATTTGTTATATTTCACGTGATAACTAGCAACCCTGTGGTTTGGTAATATGGGTTGGATACCTATAGTTTTGGTACCCCACTGCCTGCTAGACTTTCGAAGTGCTACGTCTCCAGGAATGCAGGTTTGCTTGAATAGCGACGAGCTGTTGAGCAGTTTAGTTATGCTTAATGTTTTAAATGTTTTTATTTTGTTTGGTTCTCTGATGCAGGTTGGCTGGAATGATGAGGAGCTGTTGAGCCGATTTGTCGATGTTAATGTTTATGCTGTTGCTTGGTTCACTTCAGTTTCTACAGGGCAATAACAAGATGGGACCATAGATGGGGGGTGGGGGGTTCCTGGTGGGGTTAATGAGGAGGGGATGATAGCCATGGCACTTGACATGCATTCTAACTCAGATGATGTTGTTCTTAAAATTGGCAAAGCCGAATGCTTGAAGCTGGGGAGCAATGCATTACTAGGGGAATGGAAACTCTATGAATGACATGGCGACATTCAGGTATTGATGTGGAATCTCAGGGGACTGAACACAAACCTGCAAAGGAATAGAATTGGTTCCTATTTACATAGGAAGAAAATATCAATTGCACTCTTGCAGGAAACCCACCTTCTGCCAGAAGAACAGTGTAAGGTTGTGGCTAGATGGGGGGTGGGGGGAGTCAGGTATGGCTCCAACTATTCGAAATATGCAAGAGAGGTCCTGGTGTGGATCGCTGGATCAGTCCCCTTCCAATTGATTAAAGCTGATTCGGATGATGAGGGTAGACTGGTAGTTGTTCATGGCTATGCCAAGCATAGCGACACATATATATATATATATATATATATATATATATATATATATATATATATATATATATATATATATATATATATATATATATATATATATATATATATATATATATATATATATATATATATATATATATATATATGGGATACATTACTCACCGTAACCGTAATCATATTTCTGATGCTTGTATCTGCTTGGATACACATGTTTTGCATAGGCTGACATCTAGTGGAAGCTGCAGAGTATTACAGTTTGTTTTTCGAAACCCGAAAATAGCCGTCGACAAAGGGCGTGCCAGTAATACTATCCCTAGTGTGACGTCCCCTGTACCCATGATCCCTCACGCGTGTAGGACCCTCAGATTGTATTTTTTCTGACATGAGGTAGCATGAGGAGTAGCGTGAGTACAGATAATCCTAGCAGATAGATAGATAGATAAGACTACAAGCATCCATGCGCCTTCTCTCAGAGGGGAGCAAGGGCGGGCCCATGTGAAACTAAGCAGATACAAGCATCAGAAATACGATTATGGTGAGTAATGTATCCCTTCTGAGGCTTGTGGAATCTGCTTAGATCACATGCTGCACATAGATTAGCGAGCAGTGTTAGAAGAAGGAGGTGGGATGTGAGGCGGGTCATGATCAAACAGGTGTCTTAGAACCGTTTGTCCCACTTAAGTATCTGTCTTGGAATGAGTGTCAATGCAGTAGTGCTGAGTAAAAGTGTGAATAGAGCTCCATGTAGCTGCTTTGCAAATGGTGTCAAGGGGTACATTTGCAATGAAAGCCAGAGTGGCCCCAGTGCCTCTAGTAGAGTGGGCTCTCGGCGTAAAGGGCAGAGTTTTTTCAGAAAGGGAGTAACATAGCTGGATACAATTGACTATCCACTTTGAGATGGTGCCTTTAGAGACGCGATCTCCCTCTCTGCCTGTAGCTACGGAGACAAACAGTTGGTCTGTTTTTCTAAGCGTTCTGGTCTTGTCTACATAGTAGAGGACCACTCTTTGCACATCTAGAGTCTGTAGTTTCACCTCAGCAGAGCTTTTGGGTTCTTGGAAGAAAGCCGGAAGCTTAATGGACTGGTTAACGTGGAATTTGAAATGAATTTAGGTGAGAACCTAGGGTGTGTTCGTAGAACCAGTTTATCTTTATGAATGGTAAAGAAAGGAAATTGCACTGACGGGGCCTGAATTTCACTGACCCTTCTTATGGATGTAATGGCTTCTAAGAAGCCAGTTTTATAGGTCAGGTGCTTGAGACTGGCTTAATGCATGGGTTCAAATGGTGGGCCCATGAGTTTAGCAAGCACCACATTAAGGTCTCATCCTGGTGGTGGGTTTGAAATTGGAGGGTGGAGTCCCTTTACCCCTTCCATGAAGGCTTTAACCAATGGTACTTTTCACCACAAAACCTTGTTGTGGGAGGTGGTGTAGGCTGACAGCGCCGCCAGGTGTACCTTGAGTGAATTAAATACCAACCCTGCATCCAGCAGGTGGAGCATGTAAGTGACAATATTGGAAGGAGTGCAATCAATCCGGTTGATTTGTTTATTCTGGAACCAAATAACGAATCTCTTCCATTTATCAAAATAACAGTGTCTTGTGTTTGGTTTCCTAGATTCTTTTAGGATGTCCATGCACCTCTGTGGTAAGTTGAGATGTCCAAACTCTATGACTTCAGGAGCCATACTGCCAAGTTCATTGAGCCGGGTTGAGAATGCACTGTTTGACCTTGGTGCTGGGATAGAAGGTTGTGCCAGCACGGGAGTCTGATGGGTTTGCACGCTGCTAGTCTGCGCAGGTGTGGGAACCACGGTTGTCTCGCCCACATGGGAGCAACTAGGATGAGCCTCATCGATTCCCTGTGCATCTTGTTGACCACCTTCTCCATGAGAGGGGTTGGTGGAAAAGCGTACGCAAACATCCCTGACCAGTTCATCCACAGGGCGTTCCCCTTGGAGTCTGGTTGGGGGAACCTGGATGCGAATCCTGGGCATTGTCTGTTTTCGCTTGTGGCGAATAGGTCTATAGTGGGGAAACCCCACTGTGAGAAGAGATCTTCTATGATTTCTCTGTGAAGACACCATTCGTGTTCTTCCGGGAGGGGATCTCTGCTCAAAGCATCTGCTAGTGAATTGAGATCCCCTGGAACATGTTGAGATGACAGGTAAATGTTCCGTCTGAGTGCCCATGTCCAAATTTTTTCTGGGCAAGCTTGGACAGATTTGGCGAACGAGTCCCTCCCTGTTTGTTTATGTAAAACATTGCTGTTGTACTGTCTGTTAATATCTGTACTGACAGGTTTAACAGGTGGGGTTTGAACGCTCGAAGCGCTCTGAAGACTGCCAGAAGCTCTAGCAGGTTGATATGATTCTTGGCCACTGTGTGAGACCAGAGACCCTGAGCTGTGTGGTGAAGGAGGTGTGCTCCCCACCCTGACAGGGACGCGCCTGTAGCGACTACAGCTTGTATCTCTGGGTTGTAAAAGGGTTTTCCCTTTGACAGGTTCTCTCTTGTCCATCAGTGAAGACATTGTATCAGTGTTGGCGAAACGACCACTAGATCGTCCCACTGACCTCTTGCCTGAGACCACTGTTTCACCAACCATTCTTGCATGGGTCACATGCGCAGGCGAGCGTGGGGGACCAGGTAAATACATGACGCCATCATGCCTAGCAAACGCATCGCTTTGCGCACCCTTATCTGGCGACCTGACTGGTATTGAGGAATTTGCAGTAGTATATTCCGAATTCTTTCCTCTGATGGAAAGGCTAACCCCTCTTGAGTGTTTAGGACAGCTCCGAGGAGCTGTTTCGAGAAACCCAATTCGAAGAGGAGGTCAATCGTTCTTTGGATGTTGGATCTGCAAATTACTGGGGTCTCCCCCGTGATGAGCCAGTCATCCAGGTAAGGGTACACTGGGATTGTCTCCCTGCGTAGTTGTGCCGCCGCCACCGCCAGTACCTTGGTGAAC
Source organism: Ambystoma mexicanum (assembly GCF_040938575.1). NCBI lineage: Eukaryota > Metazoa > Chordata > Amphibia > Caudata > Ambystomatidae > Ambystoma > Ambystoma mexicanum. Next base: position 363,734,143 of record NC_090924.1, on the reverse strand, counting down.
ACCCTTGGAGCCGAGGCTATACCGAAGGGCAGCACCTTGAACTGGTAGTGCTGACTGTCCATCTTGAAGCGCAAGAATCTTCTTTGTGCTGGGAACATGGAAATATAAAAATAGGCATCTTTCATGTCCAATGTTGCCAAGTAATCCCCTCTATTTAGGAGTGGGATTACTTCTTGTAGAGTAGTCATGCAAAATTTCTGGGGCTTGACATACTTGTTTGCAGGGCGTAAGTCTAATACTGGGCCCATTGTCAAATCTTTTTTTGGCACAAGGAAGTAAGTTGAATAAATACCCTTGTTTACCTGGTTGCCGGGACGAGTTCTATCGTGTCCTTTGCGAGAAGATTGACGATTTCCTCGAGGAGGATCTTCTGGTGGTCCAGGGAATGTATTTTCTGTCATGGAGGGTGGTTGCGGGGGCGCTCTAGCAGTTTGATGCAGTATCCTGCGGACACTGTGGACAGCACCCATCTGTCCGATGTGATCCCTTCCCATGCTGGGTGAAGCTGGAAATGCGCCCCCCAACTGGGGATGCATGGGAAGGGACCCTGAGCGGAACGTCACTGCTTTGTGGGAGGCGTACTGCCACCTCTGCCGGGGCTGCCTCTACCCTTACCGTGGCCCCTCTTGTTACCTCTGCCGTAACTTCGGGTAGACTGTTGGTTTCCACCCCATGATGTACCCTGTCCCTGTGTATAATTGGAGCCCCGTTGAGAATTTTGGCCGCGTGAGCGACAAAAATTACCATTCCCTCTTTGATTAGTGGGCTTGTTCGTCAATTGTCCTAGGGACTTCAAAGTATCATACTCGTCTTTGGCAGTTTTGAACACGTCCTCTACCGCTTTGCCGAACAGGACATTAGGTTGGACTGGCATATCAATAAGGGTCACCTGTGTCTCGGGTTTGAACCCTAACTGTCTTAGCCAGGCGTGCCTTTTAATGACAGTGCTCTCTGCTATGAGCCGGCCTGCATTATCTGCGGCGTCAAAGGTTGTCTTGAGGATGCAACCTGACACAGCTCTACCCTCCGACGTGATCTGGGCCAACTGACCCTTTAGTGGTTCTGGTGCGGAGTCAATGAGAGCAGCTACCTGCTGGCACTGGTGGCAGTTATAGCTTGCCAGCAGAGTGGTGGTGTTGGCGATTTTCACCCGGTAAGCAGAAGTGGAGGCTACTTTCCTTCCAAACCCATAAATCTGTTTGCTGTCCTTGTCTGGGGGAGCCTCGGATGAAGATAGCGGAGTTCCCGCTCTCTTTCTGGTGTTAGTAATAACTAAGGAGTCGGGCTTTAGTTGACCCTTTATGTAAAGAGGATCAGACTGGGCAGCCTTAAACATCTTCTGGATTCTGGGGTTCACAGCCCTGGTGAGATTAGGATTAAAGAGGGAAGGATCTATTCTCTGTTGGATAGATTTGAGAATAGGGATGGCTTGAGCAATGGGTTTCTTGTCTCCCACTAGCTCCTCTGCGAAGTCCCTTTCCTCTTGTGCCCCCTGAGTGTCGATGCAGAAGTGTTCTGCCGCTCTAGTTAAGACCTCATTTAGCAGGGGCTGGTTATCTACTGGAGAGTCGGTAACCTGAGGTTCTTTGTCAACGGGAGAGTCTATATTATAAACTTCTGCAACATCTTCCTCCTCCCCATCCTGGCCCTCATCATCTCCATAATAATCTACCCCTGTTTAGTCGTCCAACATTTGTACGTCTGGATCCTCAGTATATTGTTGTGGATCCTCACTATAATGTTGATAAGGCTGTATACAGTAAGGGTCTGAAACTCGGCCCTGAGTTGGAGACTGAAAGCGAGGTTTTTTACTAGGGGGATGAGGGTCCTTGGATCCTGAGGGAGTAGCGCCATCTGGAGTGTAAGAGAGGAAATGTTATGGGTTTTTGGAGTAGAAATCAGCCAGGGAAGACATTCTGCTCATTACCCTATCGATGTCTTCACTACTCCATTTTCTGGAGCTGGGGATGACCACTTCTTGAGAAGGTTCCTTTCCTACTCCCCTACCGTGAGGAGAGGAAGGAATAGGTTTAGTCTTAGGTGTAGAGACAGGCGTCTTGGAACTATCCCTATCTGAAGATCTACATGTGTCCTTATGTGTATGTGAAGCAGAAATAGAGTGTACTGACTTTTTCTACTGTTTCCCCCCTTCCCCTTGAGTAGAAGAGTGTTTTCCTGAAGTTTTCACACTTTCTAAGCTTTTCGACGACTGGCGTCGAGATTCGGAGGGGGTCTCTTTCTCTTTCGAGTGTGCACGTCGAGACTCGGAAATCAACGCTGAACAGGCTGCCGGAGCCGAATCTCGGTGTGCGGCCTGGGGGTGAAGGTCGGACTCGTCATCTGACAATCGTACCTCCGTGACTTGGGGAAGCGAGGCACCTTTGGAAACTGTGGACGGTTGCCTTGTGTCATGAGGCGATCTCGACCTGGAACGCCCAGAGGACACCCACTCCGTGGACCGCTCTCTTCGTGCCTCCTTTTTCTGAGAACTTGACATGCGTGTCGAGTCCCGGTGTTTGTGTGTTTAGGTGTAGTAGCGATGTCAGCGCTCGTGTCGCTGGGTGTGGTCCCCATAACTGCCCTGCCGGACAATCCTCCAGGGTCGGGGACTAGCGCTTCGGTGTCTTTCGATTCCCCTGTGCCCTAGCCGTCTGAAAAGGCGGCGTCGCTGCCGTCACTGAAGGCACCCACCGCTTCCATGGCCTCGAACTGCCTGGTGTGGTGGGCCCAACGCTTGGTGGAGCAGTCTGAGTGTTTTAGCCTTAAAAAGCTTACACGCTTTGCAGTTCACCTCGGGGTGGTCCCTCGGCAAGCAAAGATTGCAGGTGGCGTGTTTGTCAACCCAAGGGTACTTGCGGTTGCACTTGGGGCAAAATTTAAATGGAGTACTCTCCATATGCACCTCATGACAGCGGGCTTGCATCTGTAGGAAATAATAACAAGAGTGTTGAGAATGTTTCCACCCCCCACTGTCCCTACTTGTAGGGCCGAAGCCAGAGGCCTTCCGAGGCCCATACCGAGGCCAGAGGCCTTCCGAGGCCCAAAGTCCGTTGAGCAGCTCTCGACGGTTGTCTGTTCTTCGGACTGGCGTGGATCTTCGATGTCTTCGACGTGGGAGTGGAAGAACGGGGAAATAAATATCGATTTTTGTCAAAATGGCTGAAAGCCAGGGATCTCCGCGCAATGCTTCCGACAAGTATGGCAGAAAAAAGCAATCTGAGGGTCCTACACGTGTGAGGGATCATGGGTACAGGGGACGTCACACTAGGAATAGTATTACTGGCACGTCCTGTGTTGACGCCCATTTTTGAGTTTCAAAAAACAAACTGTAATACTCCACAGCTTCCACTAGATGTCGGCCTATGCACAGCATGTGATCTAAGCAGATTCCACAAGCCTCAGAAATATATATATATTGTTAATTCTTATTCTCCCAACAATGCAGTCTCTGAATTGTTTAGCTCATTATATGGCAGGTTAACACACTTCAGGGGTGCGCTTTGGGTTTGGGGTGGTGATTTTAATTGTACATTAGGCTCCACGAGAGATAAATCGGATTTGAAGTGTGAGGCCATCTGCAGTTTCGGTGACTCTTAATATTATTCTCATTGACTTAGCCCTGGTCGATATATGGAGAGCTATTAATGGATGCAGTAGATGTTACACCTACTACTCGGCTCCTCATCAAGTCTATACTCAAAATTACTATATGTTCTCTTGGTAGGAACACCTGGATGAGTTCACTGAAGCAGCATATGCAGATCGATCAATATCAGACCATTCACCGTTGCTTATACATTGGTCCTGGGCTGGAGTACCACTGTTAATTTCCTACAACGCAAGAATTGAGGAAGCATCCTCCAACTCAAAGGAATTATTTAAAATCTTGAGAGAGAAGACTAATTGGTGCACCTGAATTCAGGATGCTACGCTGCATAAAATTGAAAACATCAAGGGAGATATGGCTAATTTAGGCTCTCTGAGTGTTAGTGCCCCTGTGAACAACCACCGTAGGCGGGCGGCTTCTCTGCCTCAGTTTAAGTTCAGGGCTGTTGCGGAAATGGACATTCTAGAGATCTTAGAGAATTTAAAACCAACTAACTGCAAAGGGGATGTTTGCCCAGCCGCTATTGTTAAATCATTCTCCACGCTTCTAGCTCCTTTTATCACCAAATTTGTTAATGCATCCTTTCAGGAGAACTATGTGCCGCTAGAGATAACGCAGACCCAGATCTGTCCACTTCTATAAAAACCCTCATTGGATCCTAATCTAGCAGAAAATTATTGTCCAATTACTAATACACATTTTCTTCTGAAAATTCTGGACAAAACCGCCCATGGTCTAATTCAAGAATTCCAAGGCCTGCATAACATTCTAGGCCCAAACCAATCAGATTTCCGAAGATTTCGCAGTACTGAATTCACTTTGCTGGATTTGAAATCCATCATCTTTCATATCTGCGACAAAGGAAATACTGCACTACGGATGCTTTTGGATCTTAGTGCGTCTTTCGACCTGGTAGAGCATTCTATTCTGGTGGCTAGACTGCAAGACTACACATCATTTTCCTGTGAGGTCTCTTCCTGTGGTCAATCATTTTTGACTAACCGGACAGCTAGAGACTTCTATGAGGATGCCAAAGCAAAGGGCCATGTTCTACTGTGTGGGGTACCTCAGGGGCCATGTGCGTCCCCTACTCTTTTGAACATCTTCACCCTGCCTCTCTTCGAGCTGTTGGAATCAGAAGGCATAATATATGCCAACTATGTAGATGATACACAGTGCCTTCTTCCTCTCTTAGGCAATCATGCCGAAGATTCAGTGACCATTAATACCACCTATAATCACATACACACTTGGGTGGTATATAATGGATTGGCTCTTAATAATGGCAAAACTGAAATTAAGATTTATTTATTTATTTATTGTGCATTTCTTAGGCGTTGTACAACAAGTACATTGTGTTTCAAAGCGCCAACAGTGCAGCAGGGAGGGAACATGGGATTGAAAACAATATATACACTGGAGGAAAAAGACAAACCTATTAGGCCTTGTGAGCATTCAGAACGTGCAAGTGCATAGATAGAAGATGGGAAGAGGGAGTGGAGGGGAAGTGCTGGAGTGTCTGTCCTCGTGGGTGAGCAGCAGATCTAAGTGCCAAGTATAGAAAGTGCTGGTGAGCATTGAGCTGCAATAAGTGGGTAAGTGCAGGCCTACAGTGGCATAGGTCAGTGGGTGCCAGTAAGTGCTGTGTGTAGGTAGAAGCTGAGGCGATTGGGTGTGGGAGGCCAGGGCCCGAGGACACATAATGGCCCTGGTTACCAATCACAGCGACTGAGGTTAGCAGAGGAGGGAAGAAGGGAAGGAGGAAGTGAAAAGGAAAGTCTTGAGGAGCTGCCAGAATTTGAGGAGGTCCGGGCCAAGATGTAGAGGAAGGGGGAGGTTGTTCCACAAGACGGAGCCAGCTGAACCAAGAGCAAAACACTTCACACAGAGAGAGTTGGTACTGGAGGAACGTAGAGGTCAAGAGGGCGAATATTTAGTAATAGCAATTTGCAGATCACGTGATCCCCAGCCAGCCTTGTGGATGATGCAGAGGGATTTGAATTTAATATGGGCATCAACCGGCAGCCTGTGAAGAGTTTTTAGGACAGGAGAGATGCGTCCCTGGGCTTGAGGCCAAGGATAGGTCTCATTGCTCTATTTGGATTAGCTGAAGGGGTCGCAGTGAGGAGGAAGGTAGATTCAAGAGAAGGCTATTGCAGTAGTGAAGCCTAGAGAGAACCAGAGCTCTGATGACATTGAGCTTCAGAGGGAAAGTGATAAAACAGAGAATTTGTTTGAGAAGGAGTTGAAAGTTGGACTTCTTGGCAATGGCATCAAAGTGAGGGAGGAAGGAGAGAGAGAAGCCGAAGATGATGCCAAGGTTTCTGGCTTCGGATGAAGGAGAAGAGGGAGATCCCATAGAGGATGGCCAGTGTGAGGGGAAGAAAGAGGGAGCAGGGGTCCCAATGGGAAGGAACTCAGTCTTGCTGGCATTGAGGCAGAGATCATTGGAAATGCACCAGGACTGGATGGCAGATAGGCAGTCCGGCATGATGGAAGAAGCAAGAGAGAAGCAGGAAGTTTGAAGAAGAGTTGAGTGTCGTATGCGTACACACTTAAAGTTGAAGGAGGAGGAGGAGGAACAATTGATGCATGCCAGCGGAGCAAGGTGAGTGTTAAAGAGCCAGGTGGAGAGGTTGGAGCCCTGGGGGACACCACCAGTGGAGAATGAGGTAGGTGAGCAGAAGATGCCCAGAATAACCAGTTAGGAAAGAGGTCAGCCAGTCCAATGCCTGCTCCGAGATACCTAAGGTTTCATGGAGCCATTTTATGAGGATGAAGTGGTTGACTGTGTCAAATGCAAAGGAGAGCTTGAGTAGAATGTGGACAGCTGGGGAGTTAGAATCCAGAGATGAAAGAAGTTCTTTACGGGTTTTCAGAAGAGCAGTTTCCCTGCCTCTGGATGCTCGGAACCCAGATTGATGTTCGTGGAGACCACCAACAAGTTCAGTGTGTGAGATAAGTTGGGGGAAGGCCAACTTCACCAGGTGTTTCCCAAGGAAGGGGGTGATAGAAATAGAGCTCTAGTTAGCTGGACAAGTAGGGACTGCTGAACATTTTTTTCAGAAGGGGGCGCACAATGGAGTGCTTGAGGGAGGAGGGGAAGGATCCACTAGCAAAAGTATGGTTTTCAGAAAACAGCAAGAGCAGGGGCAAGAGAGCCAACGTTGTTCTTGATGGTTCTGGAAGAGCAAGGGGAAGCCTGTTTGGAGGAGACCTTCAAAGAGCAGACAACTCTGGTGACCTCATCAGGTGCGCCAGGGGAGGAGGTGAGAGAGGAAGAAGGAGGGTTGAAGGCCATAGGAGGCATAGGGATGGGGGAGAAGTTGGGATAAGAGGGTAGCAAGGATACTCAGAATGTTCAGAGTTTTAGGGGTGAAGTATGTGGCTGGTGCATTGCAGAGAGCCTGGGATGGAAGAGGGGAGGAGGAGCCTGCGGAAGGGTTGGCTAGTTCCCTACAGATTTTAAAGAGTTCAGCCATGTTGTAGGATGCGCCAGATAAACATGTCTGGATGTGGGCCCTTTTCCTGGCACGGATAGAAAGTCTGCATTGCCTTTGGAGCAGGTGGCAGGCCAATTTGTCAGAGGGTGAACTTGAGGTTTGCCACTTCCGTTCCACAGCTCTGCATTTGCATTTCAGGGCTGCACGTTCGGAGTCGTATCAGGTGTTACACTTAGAGGCAGATTTTAGGTGGATCCGATTGTCTGGGCAAGAATTTCCAGAGTGTTAGTAATGGCCAGGTGGAGGTTGGTGAGAGCAGAGTCAGAGCTAGAGTCAGGAGTGGGGGGACAGAGGGATGAGGAACAAGTTACTTACATGTAACTGTTGTTCTCCAGCATGGGTCTGGCATGGATTCCCATTCTCATGAATATTCCCCGTCGTCAGGCCGGGAATCCTCGGTAAAGAAAAAATCAGTATCAGTTTTGTTTCTGATCTGTCTTTCTCAGTAGTAACCAATCACTGGTCTCTGGGTCATACTGCCCCCAGCCAATGACTGCCCTCTCCCTAAGCCCCACCTCTGGCAGCCATCTTCAGATTTGGAAGCACGCAAAGTGGCAGTATGACCAAGTAAAGAGCCGCAGAGGGGTAGGAGGGAGGGTTCGCATGTGAATCCATGCCAGACCCATGCTGGAGAACCACAGTTACAGGTAAGTAACTTGTTCCTTCTCCAGCATGGGGTCTGGCATGGATTCACATGCTCATGAATATAAGAATACATAGCAGTACACACAGGCACAACCAACGGGAGGTGGCAATGGCTCAACATTAAGCATTACATCAAAAACTCAACATTAAGCAATTCTTACGTCCTCACCAGGCTCACCTTAGGCGAACAGGTTGCGCAGCACCGCTTGGCCGACCCTGGACTCCTCCCTGGAATCCCGGTCGACGCAGTAGAATCTCGTGAAGGTGTGCATCGACCTCCATGTTGCAGCCCTGCAGATGTCCAGCAGGGGCACACCAGACAAGAACGCAGTGGTAGCAGCGATAGCTCTGGTCGAATGGGCTCTCGGACAGCCAGGCAACGGTCGGTTTGCCGACCGAAGACAGTGCATGATGCAGCCGGAGAGACATCTGGAAATGGAAGCCTTCGAGAGAGCCTTCCCTTGGTTCACAGGTCCAAAGTTCACAAATAGCTGTGATGTCTTCCGAAAACTCTTTGTGCGGTCCACATAGAACTTCAGTGCTCTAGCCACATCCAGCGAGTGCAAAGTCCTCTCGGCCGGTGACGAAGGCGACGGGAAGAAAACAGGTAACACCAAGGGCTCGTTGAGGTGAAAGTCCAATGGCACCTTGGGCATAAAGGAGGGGTCCGTCCTCAGCACCACCCTTGTGTCGTGAAAAGTCAACTATGGAGGCTTGCCTGGATCCCTCCCACTCGTCGTGCGGAGGTGATGGCCACAAGAAACGGGGTCTTCCACGACAGGAACTTCAACGGTGCTGAATGCAGGGGCTCGAATGGCGCCCCGATGAGCCTGGACAGCACCACGTTGAGCTCCCACACCGGGGAAGGGGCCTTCACTGGCTGGAACGATCGGAACAGTCCCTTCATAAATTCCTTCACCAGGCGATGGGACCACAAGGACGCCCGTCCTGTACTTCTAGTGTATCGGGAGATCGCAGCCAGATGTATCTTGATGGAGGCGTGAGCCAGTCCAGCCTTGGCCAGCGACAGTAGGTACGGCAGCACTTGAGGGGCCGTAATCCGTAGAGGGTTAATCTTCTGTGCATGGCACCAGACAGAGAACCTCTTTCATTTATGTCTGTAGCACTTGAGAGTTGAGGACGCCCTGGCCTTTCCAAGGACCTCTCTGCAGTCAGCCGGGCTATCATACCCTCCAAACTCTAGTGCTGCAGGAGCCAGGCCTGCAAGTTCAGCGACTCCGGTTCGTGATGAAGTATGGCGCCTCCTTCTCTGGAGAGAAGATCCGCGTCCGTCAGCAGCTTGACTGGTGGGACGCTGACAAGTCCAGAAGGTCCGGGAACCAGATCTGCCTCAGCCACACCGGTGCGACGAGGATCATCCTGCACCGGGACCTCTTGAGCTGGTTGACGAGTCGGAACAGCAACGGAGGGAACGCATATAGGAACAGGCCGTCCCAGGGGAACGAGAAGGCATCGCCCATGTTCCTCGGCTGGGGGAACCTGCTGGCGAACCTCTGGCACTTGGAGTTCGTCACCGTCATGAACAGGTCGATCTGCGGTTTTCCCCATCATCGGAAGAGTCGATCCACTTGATCCTGACGTAGTTCCCACTCGTGGGCACGAGCGCAGCTCCCTGCTGAGTGAGTCGGTGATGGTGTTCTTTATCCCTGCCAGATGAAAGGGCACTAGAAACATCCCTTGGGTGACAGCCCAATGCCACAGATCCTGGGCTTCCTTGGAGAGGGCTGGGGATCTGGTTCCTCCCTGCTTCCGGATGTAGAACATCGTGGTGGTGTTGTCGGTGAAGATTCTCACCACCTTGCCCTTGAGGGACGGGAGAAAGGACCTGAGGGCCCAGAACACTGCACGGAGCTCCAGGATTTTGATGTGAAGCAGTTTCTCCTCCGGGAGCCAAAGGCCTCTCGCGTGAAGTTCTCCGGTGTGCGCTCCCCACCCTTCCAGGGAGGCATCTGTCGTCACCGTTATCTGGTGGGATGGGTTCTGAAAGTCTGTGCCCGCTGCCAGATGAACACGGGTGCCCCACCACCGGATCGCTCGTCGGAAGGTCTCGTTGAGCGGGATCCTGTCCTCGAAGCTGCCCGTCTCTTGGATCCAGCGGGGGTCGAGGAACTCTTGCAGAGGGCGCTCCGAAGCCTGCACAGGCGCACAAGATATATGCAGGAGGACATCATCCCGAGGAGGGACTTGATGGACCTCATCCTGGCCACGTCCGTGGCCAGCAGACGCTGCACCTCGCCCAGGATGGCCTTCGTCCTTTCCTCCGATGGTGAGGCCAGACGCGCCACTGTGTCGTGCTTGGCTCCCAGAAACAGTGTGACTTGCGACGGGACCAGGTGGGATTTGGGAAAGTTGATGGAGAATCCCAGGTCCGTGAGCAGCTGGACGGTCTTCGCTGTGTGATCTACGGCGAGCTCCCTTGTCCTTGCTCGGATGAGCCAGTCGTCTAGGTAGGGGTAGACGTGGATCCCCTGCAGGCACTTGGTGAATACCCTGGGTGCCGACTTCAATCCGAACGGGAGGGCCTTGAACTGGTAGTGCCGCCCTTGGACCACGAACCTGAGGAACTTTCAGTGTCCTTTTAGAATGGGGATGTGGAAGTACGCATCCTCCAAATCCAACGACGACAGGAAATCGCCCTCCTCCAGCTGTCCCAGCACATGCTGGAGGGTGACCATCCGGAACTTCTGTGCCTTGATGTACTTGTTCAGTCATCGCAGGTCCAGGATGGGGCGCCATCCTCCTGTCTTCTTTTTCACGAGGAAGTACCTTGAGTATACTCCGGAGCCCCGGAGCCTCTTCGGGACGAGCTCAATGGCACCTTTTTTGAGCATCGCCCTTAACTCCAAAAGCAGTTGAGGGACGTGATTTTCTTTCCTGGCCACAGGTGGAATGCGGGGGCACTTTTTTAGAAATTCGAGGGCGTGCCCCTGGGCCAGGGCATCCAGTACCCAGCGGTCGGTGGAGATGGACTCCCACACGCTGACGAACTTCGCCAGCCGGCCTCCCACCGGGGTGCTTCGGTGGGGGCCCGACACCGCTGTCGGTTCAATCGTGCTTGGAGGACACCTTGTCGCCTTGGCCTCCCTGGCGACGACGGTGGGTTCCACCCGATTTGCCTCGTCCTCTATAGGCTTCCTGAGACGAGGAGCGGGCCGTACGTAGAGGAGCCACCGCCGAATCCCTTGGAGGCACCCTGCTTGCCTCCGGTGCTCCGAAAGGACGGCCTTCGTTGCCGGAGAATGCCTAGGGCCTTAGCTGTATCTGTGTCCGCCTTGATGGCTTGGAGGGACTCATCCACTGTTTTCCCAAACAGATTGTTCCCGTCGAACGGCATGTCCAAAACCTTGGCTTGTACGTCCTGATGGAAATCCATCGCCTTGAGCCACCCTCGTCGTCTAAGGCAAACGCCGTTGCCTAGCTGGCAGAAACCTGTGTCGGCAATGTCCGTTGCCAACGTAATGGCGTGTTCCGACGCCACTTCACCTTCTTGCAAGATCTCCAGGGCCTCGGCCCTCTTGTCATCCGGTAGGAAGTCCAACAGGGGGGTGTTCTTGTACCATAACTCGTAGCGGGCCACGATCGCGAGGGTGTTGGCCGCCTTAATCGTTGTTGCCGCCGACGAGATAACTCGTCGTCCCATTGCGTCCAGCTTCTTTCCTTCGCCGTCCGGCGGGAAAGTTGACGTTGAGGCCGATGCCCCCCTGCTTTCTTCTTGGCCAACGCTGAGACGACCGAGTCAGGGGTCGGTTGTGCCCTAAGGCACAAAGGGGCCGCGTCGGGGACCCGGTACTTCTTCTCGTACCGAACCCTTTTGGCAGGTGTCATAGATGGGTTCTTGAGAAGGGTCAGACCTTCGTCCCAGATGTCATCCAGCAGAGGCACGGCGAGGACTGTCTTCCTCTTGGCCTCGCGCCGTTGGTAAAGGAAACCTTCCTTCTTCTTCTCTTCAGGGCAGAGCTGAAAAAGCTCGGATGCCCTGGCGATCATTGCATGGAAAGATCCGATCTCGTCGGGCGGGGAGGCCCGGGCTGGGGGCGATGGGAGCTCCGTCCCGTCATCACCACTGTCGTCGTCAGTACCCGTCGTGGCCGTGTCCGTGACCCGTGTCATCCCCAGGGATGGGGGACGTGGGTAAAGTCTGAGCAGGCCGCGAGGGCTGAAAAGACGGGGCTGGATGGATCCGTCTTCTCTTGTTCGGGGGGCTTCCCACCGGGTCTGGTTCTGGCTCTGGCTCTTCCGTCGAGCCTGGTTCCGGATCCTCCATCGATGGTAAGGGCAATCTCGTCCTTATCTCTGAACATAAGGATTGTATCACCCAAAAAATATCCGCCGAGTTATCCTGCGGCTCCGGAAGCGACGGGAGCGACGGGTGACTAGGACCCTCGCCGGTGCCGCCGTCACTCTCGTCGTCACCTTCATCGGGGTCCCTCCCGTGGGGACGGGCCTCTTCGACACCCTCGTCGAGGCCCTCTAAGACTTCTACCAGCTCCTCCTCGGATGCTATGTCCGTGTCCACAATGGCCACCGCCCCCCCTCTTTTTCCGCCAGGGTCTTCACGGGGGTCTTTTCAATGGGTCTGAAAGAGGCTTCCCTCCGTGGAGGCAGGGAGACTCTGGGCCCCGAGGTCACCTCCACTGGTGTAGCCTCCACAGGCTGTGGCAGGGCCGTCGCGACTTCCTCGATAGACGCCTTGGCCGGGTGAATCAAGGCCTTTACCACCTTGTGTGGGCCTGTGGCCTTCACCTTGGGGGGAGGGTCACCGCCTCGCTCCCCCTCGGCCGGATCCTTCGAGCTCGACTGGGGCCTCTCCAGAAGCTTTGCCGGGTTCTCGGCCTTCCTCTTCCCTGAGCCAGAGCGTCGGGCGTCAAGCTTCCTTTCTCCTGGGCCATGTTCGGGTAGGCCGCAGAAACTTCTGGAATCCTCCAAGAAGCGTAACTCGACGAAATCTTCACCCTTGAGGGGCGTAGAAAAATCCAACATGGATCCCCGTTAAGAGGATGTAGAGACGGTGGAGCTTGAGGCTCTATTTCACCGAAAAATGAGAAATTCTCTTTGAAAAAGCGTGAAAATGCAGCAAAAGCTCGAGAGCTAAACATGAGGACTCCCAACAATTGAGCGTGCGGTAAAAATCTGAAGATGGCTGCCAGAGGTGGGGCTTAGCGAGAGGGCAGTCATTGGCTGGGGGCAGTATGACCCAGAGACCAGTGATTGGTTACTACTGAGAAAGACAGATCAGAAACGAAACTGATACTGATTTTTTCTTTACCGATGATTCCCAGCCTGATGGCGGGGAATATTCATGAGCATGTGAATCCATGCCAGACCCCATGCTGGGGAATGGTGGATGCGAAGGCAGCAGCTGACACTCGTTTCATCGGATGGATGTTCATGAACGAGGTTGGCAGGGCTGGAGGAGGTGCAGTCAGAGGGCCGAGGCGACCCAGGTAAGAAGAGAGGAGAGAGTGGTCTGACCAGGAGAGAGGTGTGATCGGAGGGGGGAGAGTGAAAGATCAGAGTGGATGAAGGCATCAAGAGTGTGTCCTGCTGAGTGGGTTGGACCAGATGGGAGAATGGAGAGGCAGAGCGAGGTGCAGAGCTCATGGTAGAGGGTGAATGTTGTAATAGAGGAGTCCAAATGGATGTTGAAGTCGTCCAAGAGAAGGGGTTTAGAGGTAGTAATGAGGAGAGAGGAGCAGAAATCAGCCCATTCAGATAGGAACAAGGTGGTAGTGCCAGGGGGCCTGTAGATAGTGGCAATGGTCAGAGACGAGGAGGAGGGGAGGAAGAGATGACCAAATTGCAGACCAAGCTCTAATAGGAAGAGTAAGGCTGGGTGAGTATGAGGGAGGAAGGAACCCACTCAGGGAAGATGAAGGCAACCCCACCGCCAGCACGGTTAGGTCATAGCTTGGAAATTAACTTGTAGCCATCGGGGAGAAGGGAGTCAAAAGCAGTGACTGGGCTGGCTTTGAACCATGTCTCGGTAAGAGCGAGAATGTTGAGGTCAATGGGCCTCATTATAAGTTTGCCGGTCCGGTAGTAACGGCGCCGGTAAGCTACTGGCGTGTTACTACCGGACCGGCAAACTATAAGTTCTGCTCGCGGGTGCATGTACGCCCACCTGGTCTGACCTGGCGGGCGTACCGGCACCCGCGAGCAGAGCATGTCAGATGCACGGGCACCATTCACAAATGGTGCCCGTGCATCCAACCACCCCATTCCCATTGCGCCCTATCAGGCTCATATGAGAATAAGGAGTCATTATTATTTTTTTCTTTCCTTTTCTTTCCTTTATTTTTTTTCTTTCCTTTATTTGTTTTGGTTTATATAAACCTTTACAAAATCTTAAAAACACAATATCAAAAGTTCATTGTACACAAACATAGCAGAAGAACTGACCGGTTCAGATCATATTGAATGAGACATAACTTTTCACTAAATACACACCAGAAGGAAATGCATAAAAACACAAGCTAACCACAATAATACATAAAATCATGACGGAAGAAAAACACGTAACATATCACCCGAACCAAAGAAATTATTACCCTCACTTAAGATCACTATTAAACATGTTTTTTCAAATTGAATTCAGTTATAATAAGTTAATAAAGAGCACAAACGTTTCTCAAAAATGTTGCGATCCTGATGTTTAGGTTACCATTGCTATTATGTAGCATTTTCATCCAGATAAATTCCCTATCAACATCAGCCGTGTTTGATACATACTGACCAAAGTGCCGGACACACCAGCAGGATATGCTGTAAACTCTCAACCATCCCTTCTACACAACAGAACCTACACCATGTCCAAGTACCTAACATTGTTGATCTAATAGAGTTAATCTGGTTTGTAGCAATGACATTAAACCTGAAGCGCATAAAATCATTTTGAGTTCTTTTACTAGGATATTTAGATAAATAGGTTTCCATAGCCGGCAGCCATTTATTCAGTGCACACACTTGATGGTACAGTTTTGATTCCATAATTATATTTTTAGTGTGTAAACAATCAAAACGCATAACACTTTCTTTAACCCGTGAGGGTTTATTTATAAGTGAGGTTACCGACATAACTAGACATTTCAAGGTCTTTAATGACTCAGAATTTAATACTTAAATAAAAGGATTTTCAGTGTCCTGCCCAACGCAAAAATACAGTGATCTAACTTCGGTTGACTTACATTTTCTCTACAACATTAATCTTTTCCAAGTTGCCGAAGCCAAAACAGAGTTTAAACCAAGTTCATACTTAATTACTTCAAATGGAATGCATTTCGGTAAGAAGTACAGAACTGATTTACAAATATAACTCTCAATGGCAGACCAGTCCCCCTCACAAGTATTTGATTGTAATTGCGCCCCATAAATTAATCGGGGGAGGATTTTTTACATATAGAATTACCTCAAAGGGGTCATTGTAAATTTACCAAATTTAGATTCTATAGCACGCATTTGTTGGATAGCAATATCCGCTTTAAGTCTAAGTTGTGAAGGGTCTAGAATTTGTGCAAGATATGTCAAAGCCCAAGTATTTAAACACTGGCTGCGCTTTAAGACGGTTGTTACCACATGACCAGGTATACACATTTAACTTCTTATTTATTCTTTCCAAATGAACTATGCCTGTTTTTGTTGGATTGATCTTCAGTGATATGGTAGTGATAAATTCTTCAATAGCATTAAGCATTCTTTGGAGACCAACCTTAGTGTTGTCCATAAGGAGGAAATCGTATACATAAGCTAACCAAGCAAGACGGATGTTCCGTATTCTGGGGGCTACTAAACCTTTGTTTGACAGGGCAATATCAGCACCACTCACATAAAGATTAAATATCATGGGTGCCAACCTACAGCCTTGGCGAAGACCATTGTGAATAATAAGTTAATTGGAGAGAGTGCCCTCAGAGTCCACTCTAACCTTCAGTCCTGTATCTGAATAGATAGCCATTACTGTGTCCAAAAGGATGGGGGGCATATTCAGTACTCTCAATCTCTCCCACAGAATTGTTCTGTCGACAAGATCAAATGCTGAACTTAGATCCATGGATGCAACAAAGGTTGAACTAGCGCCCTTCTTCATAGCTTCAGCTCGCAGACAATTAAGTATCAACCCACCACAATCATTTCCCATATTTTTCCTGAAACCTGAAACCTATTTGTCTCATGTCTAGGATTTGTTTCTCTTGCATCCACTTCTCTATGTCTTTAAGAACCAATGAAGCTAACAGTTTTGATTCCGGATCTGCAATGGCAATTGGCCTATAACTCGAGGGACATTGTCGTGAACCCTTCTTAAAGATAGGGATAATAATTGAAACTCTCCAGGACAGAGGAATAACTTTAGTCAATAGAATGTTGTTAAACAGAATGGTGAGTATTTTTGCCCATATCACAGGTTCGCGCTTGAAGATTTTATTAGATAAGTTATTCGGCCCCAGTTTTTAGATTTATTAATTAAATCTTCAATGTCCCTCGTGTTGAAATTCAGATGCCATTGAGATTTACATTTCAAGGTTACCAGTGCCTCATCCTTTTTGGTGTGATACAAATTAGCAAAATGCCCCAACCAGGTAGATTCATTAATAGGATTAAGAAGTACCTCTTTCTGAGGTTTATCTAAGTCATTAATTAGGTGCCAAAAGTTGGCTGAGTTAGTTCCTCGTAAAGAGTTTAACATAACTTCCCCATCCCTCTGGCATCTAATAATTCGATGTTGAATAGACCAATTTTTATAGTTTTGATTTATTTTTTTAACATAGCCACTGTACCTATAGTCGAGAGCCCATCTTTCTTAATCTTTCAAATGTCTTTCCTCATCAACCGCTTACGGTCCCTCACTTCAAGATCAAAATTATGAAATTTATGGTTATTACGAATCATCGCGTGACTGAAAGACTCCTCTATATTTGTAAGGGAGCTACTTATATAATCTGTAAATTTGTGGGCCGAGTATGAGTCATCCCGCTGATAGTTGGAGAAACTCTCATGATCTTTAATCATAGTGGTGGTGAAACATATGTTTTTTTTTCTCAGTCCACTTGATTCTGTTGCCTGCACAGTTAATACCCAGGCCATAGCTCGTTTTTGGGATTTGTTGATCCGTAATGCCAATTTCGATGGAAAGAATACAGTGATCACTGAGATTAGTCTCAATGTTATCAAACTTTCCTGTACAATTAAACAGACCCACACAGCAAATAATATAATCAAATGTAGTTTTCAGGCCTCTAGCTTTCCAAGTAGGCAGGTGGTTAATAAGTATTTCCATCCCCCAAACCTTAATTAAATGAGACCAAATTCTCCCCCGACGCTTTGGGTTGTCCCCTAATAACGGTAGGGCCTCAAGGTTATGAATGTATAGGTCACCGATTAGAGGATCCTCACGAATATCAGCATTGAGATCCCCAACAATCACAATGTGCCCCCCTACATTTACAGCCAGCCAACTTTCTATTAGTGACCCCAAATTACATAGTTCCAACCACAATTGATGATATAAATGTTCGGCCGGATTCCAATATGTATTCACAAACAGAAACGCAGTATCAGAGGCATTAAATTTCAATATGTAGCCCACCACTAAAAAATGTTGAGAAAATACCCATTCACTGGAAATTCTAGGGTTAGTATCGTTATTCACGGCAGTAACGAGACCGCCTTTCGGTCGGCCACACTGCCCCCTTGTGCACATAGTGTAGAAACCGTGAAACCCTCCCAACATAGGTGAACCCTCGACCAAGTTTCTTGAATGCACACAAAGTCAAAATGGACAAGTTCACTCATGAGGATCGGATTAAACAACAAATTTGTCGATCCTCTCGAGTTCCAGCTCAGCAATTTCAAAGTTAGTTTTTGCGGTACTGGAGAGGCTTCCCCAGTTTTTTAAGGGTATCAATGGACTTGCTTGCGGTCAGAGCAAGCCATCTCCAATCCTGTTTTTCCAAGTTGTAAATGGCAGCCTCGGTTACCCTATCCACATTACTAGGAAAGACTTCCTTCACATATTTATTATTAGTCGGCAACAAATGTTTAACCTGAGTTTGGGTATACACAAATTCAAAGATATCATAGCCTCTACGTTGTAATTGCAGGTTTCTGACCAATGGCGATGGAATCACTAATCAGACATAATCTAGTTGTTGCCTGTGAATATAATCAACTAGGTCAATGTCTGCCGAAGTAATCAAACTTAGTTCTGGAATTTGACCCAATAAAGATAGTATAAATGGACTGTTTAGAGAGGTGTTAACAGGGTCATTAAATAAGGTAGTCAGAACAAACCCCGGTAACTCCGGTCGCACCAGATCTTTCAGGTCAAGCAGCCGGTGATCCTGGAGTTGTTCATCGACCTCCCTATAGCCACTCTATTAGTTCCATGCCTATCCCCACCCGAATCTGCACAATATTCCTCATATGTACCGACCGAATTCTTGACCATCGGTTGCCCAGCCAAAAATAGGGAAGCCTCTTGTGGGTGCTTCTCCTTAAGGACTCTTATAATGGATTGATATAGCGCATCATCATCCACATTGTGGTTAGTGTCCTGTTCTTTAATCATATTGATGGTGTCTCTATCCGGTTTATCTAAATTTAAGATATTTGCCCTTATGCTCGTATCAGAATAGTTGTCATTGGATACCATGCCAGGTGCGATTTTCCAATTGGTACTACCTAGGCCGTTATTGACCGTAATGCCTACGTGATTCCTCACTGGAACGACACCACAGCCCATTTCACCCACATTTCTGATCTAACTTTCTAACATAACAACCCCCTTTCTATTTGGGTGAGTATTGTTGTTGCCAACTGGAGGCTTAAGAGAGTCAACAGTGGTTCCCTGTGCCAGAATAGCATTAAAGATCTCATACACCTCATACCGGTGGTTCTTTTTTCCCATAATTTCACAAAGTGCGTGTTCTCCCTCCATATATGTGCTCTGTGTTGATTGATGTATGCCTCTATTAGAGTTCAAGGGGGGTCCTTACAAGTTACAGGAACTTTGCATTGTGGTTGTTTATTTACAGAACCTAACCTTTCATCTGCATCCTCTTCATAATTACAATCCCTCAGAAACTTTCTCGAAGACTTCGCCAAGCCTCCGTTTTTATTATTATAGTTTATTTTCCTCATTTTGGCTAGCTTTTTCCCCTGTCTTTTTGAAAGTTTGGATTCAATTGTACCAATTCCCTTCATAGTCGGGGATTCATTCTCCCCTTAAACAGATAGTTCTTTTTCAACCACATCATTGTTAAAACTGTCCAAGCCTGTCTCAGCTTCGGATTCCTGAGTAGCAGATATAACAATAATCTTGTCTGCTAACAAAGCCGAGAGAGACTTTATAGTCCCAGAACTAACATCTTCAAGTTTAGGGCTATCCCCCAACCTCTCCATCAGTATTTTACTCAATGACTCAGATAATTTAAGTGGTAATAGCAAGATTTCAGAGGCCAGATCCACAATGGATTCAGTTTGCTTCCGTAATTCTGTAAGTATTAGCCGATTAAAAAGGCTCATCATTACAGAAAATCCGAAGCAAGTGAATCAGGCTGGCTTGTTAATGGTTTCCTAATATGCGTACGAAATTTATTAGAAAGGTCCAACAAATTATCATAATTAAAGTCACTAAAAGTATGGTTATCATTTTCGAATTGTTGAGACTCAGAATCACTACTCAGACCAAAGACCTTCGTTTTAGTCGGCATGTATTAGGCAACTCATCTTCCCCAAACAATAGCTGTGAGGGGTTTATATTATCATCCCTCTGTTTGTCTAGCAATGAGCACTCTTGTGCACACTGCAGGAGTTCCACCTCCTCTTCATTTGCTTCAGGCAGCGGTAATGCAGCAGCTCGAGCAAGACTTGCTCGTCCAGTACTCACTGCTGTAAAGAAGTCTGCACCCGCTTCTTTGCGTATAAGCGTCAATTTGTGTTTCCTCATGTTTGGTCAGTAATCACAATTACAGAGCTTATATACTTAAGGTAAATATAGCACAAACACAATTCTGTGTCCACCACCCACCGCCAGCCGAACAGCCCAACAGCCCAACAGCTGCACTTCCGAATGCACTTTGGAATCGCGCGAGATGCGTGTGCACGGTGGCTGTGGCTGAGGGGTGGGCCAGGGGGCGGGCAAAGGGGCGGATCTGTAATAGAAGAAAAAAGAAGAACCTTAGCGCTACCTAAAAATTGTGCATTCACAATAACAGCAAGACCCGTGGGAAACCCGCGGTCTTGTTTGAGGCAGCACCAAAGTCCCAAGTGACATAAAAGTTCCAAATCCAAAGTTACTTTTGCTCAATGAAGCAAGGTCCTCCTCACGTTTCCGCGGCCTCAGTACTTCCTCTTGCAGACGGGACCGTCCAGAAACACTACAAAACACACAAGCAGACAGGAACACAGCAGAAGTCGCAGCCCGACAGCCGCACTTCCAAATGCACTAATATTATTACCGGCACCCGGCAATGGGGATGTACCGGGTCCACCGGGGATGGAATGTCCTGGTACATCCCCATTGCTGGGTGCCAGGAAAAAAATTACTCTGGCGGCAGCCGTGCCGGTAATTACTGGCACGGCTACCGCTGTAGTCGTAATGAGGCCCAATGTCTTGAACAAGGAGGCAGATGTCGGTGGAGTGTTTGTTGGCTGAACGGGTGTTGAGTGTGGCCAGGTGAAGGGGGTCTCAGCATTTGAAAGTTTTCCAAGGAGGAGTACAGGGCTGTGGTACACCAGTTGGAGGGGGAGGGACCGAGAGGGTGGCTGGCGGAGAGGTAGGTGAGGGAAGGAAGTTAATGAGGGATGGCAGATGCCGGTCAAAGAGAAGGAGGTTGGGTTGAGGACCCTGAACCAGGATAGTGCCAGTGTGGTAGACATTATTGATACAGCGTGATGATGAAAAGCCCGCCAAGAGGACTTCCCACTTGGTGCCACCATTAATGACAGAAGTTGTGAAAGGGGAGAGAGTAGAGATAAGAGGAGGAGTCCATAGATCTGGGGAGGGGACAGAGAAGAGGTTATCAGTGAAGACCTGTCTGCAAGTTGCACTGACATAGATGTCTGCGATGGGTAGGCCAGGGTTGGCACTCAGGATATCTTTTTTGTGCTTCTTTCTTCCAGACTTCGTGAGAGAAGGAGGGTAAGTGATAGTGTAGCAGCTAGAGAAAATAAGAGAGATGGTAAGTGCCATCAGAGTGGCAGAGGATAGTTGAAGGAAGGAGGTGTGGCTGCACTGCATAGTCCTAGCTCAAACTCACCAGGTGGCCTAGTAGTTACAGGGGGGACACAAATGCAATGCACAATGTGCAAGAAGTTACAAACACACAAAGCTGGGTTCAAAAATCAAACAGGCCTAAAAAATGCAATGCAAAACGTGGGATACAAGAAGTTACAAACGCATACACTTGGGTACGAAAATCAAACAGGGCACAAAAATGCAGTGGAGAAGAGGAAGATTAGGTCAGGCAGAAAGTCAGAGTGAGTAAGCCAGTTAAGGATCAGGTTTGTTCATGGAGGAGGCAGTAGAAAAGTTCAGCTATCACTCACTTGTCATTGGGGGGAGAGCGTGGAGGTGCAAGGGGCGCAAGTTTGTCTGGGCACCGGCTGCATTGGAAGGCTCTTCATGATTCTGGGTATAAAAAGGTGGTTTGGCTCTCCAGGCCCTCCTCAGCTCGGACAGGCCCAGACAGGAACCTTACAGAGGGGCCTTGGTGGGGAGGCGTGGCTTCTGCCTGTCGGTGCCCAGGATTGGTTATTGCTTGCTGGGCTGTCCAATCACAGAGGCAGCAAGCGGGGTGGGCTGGGCAGCAGTGAATGGTCTCCACTACACGTGGAGGATGCAGCCATTTTGGAGAAGGAAATTCGGAATTAGTTTTCAATAGGCAACTGGCCTCTGCAAAGGATGAACACCTTTGGCAGAGCCTGCCTGGCAATTTCACTGCAGCAGATGTTTAAATAAAAGCTCCTTTGGCAATGCAGCGCTTGTTAGGTGCTCATAGCATGATTTTCAAAAAAGTTTCATAAATGCCATGCTATAAGCCCACCAGGGCTTACCTTCAGTGTCGTGATGTCCGCGCTGCTCCTGTGGCGTGCAGAGGTGTTCGGGGATGTTTCAGGTCCTGTGGCTTCTATCCAACCTTGATGAGGTGAAGTGATGCAGACCCTGATAGGAGCCTTACAGAGGGGCCTTTGTGGAGTGGGCTGGCTTCTGCCTGCCAGTGCCCAAGAGTGGTTATTGTTTGCTGGGCTGCCCAATCACAGAGGAAACTGGCTGGGTGGGCTGGGCAGCAGTAAATGGACTCCAATACATGTGGAGGATGCAGCCATTTTGGAGAAGGAAAATCAGAATTGGTTTTCAATAGGCAACTCGCCTCTGCAAAGGATGAACACCTTTGGCAGAGCGTGCTTGGCTATTTCGCTGCAGCAGATGTTTAAATAAAAGCTCCTTTGGCAATGCGGCACTTGTTGGACACTCAAAGCACGATTTTCCAAAATGTTTCATAAATGGCATGCTTCAATCCCATCAGGGCTTACCTTCAGTGTTGTGATGTCCAAGCTGCTCCTGCAGGGTGCAGAGGTGTTCAGGGGATATTTCAGGCCCTGTGGCTTCTTTCCAGCCTTGATGAGGTGAAGTGATGC
Organism: Ambystoma mexicanum; assembly: GCF_040938575.1. Lineage (NCBI taxonomy): Eukaryota > Metazoa > Chordata > Amphibia > Caudata > Ambystomatidae > Ambystoma > Ambystoma mexicanum. Next base: position 363,711,733 of record NC_090924.1, on the reverse strand, counting down.
AGACCCAGACAGAAGCCTGGAGATTGTCGGCACTGCTCCTAAAATACGAAATCTGGACACTGCATACCGATCCTTTCAAATTACTGACTGTACACTGACAACCCTTTCCAAAGTTAAGACCCTGGGAGTAGTGCTCGCCAAAGAGCTTACTATGAAAGCTTACATTAGGAGCCTGGTCTCAAGCACTTCCAATTACATCAAATGCCTCGCCAATATGACTCCTCCAATTGTGCTATCCTGGCTCGTGCCATCATTGGCTCTCGTCTTGATTATTGGGCATAGGGAAAGGGGAACTTAATCGTGTTAAGGTGTTGCCAAACAAGGCTGTTTGAATGGTCAAGGGTTTGTGAAGGTCCGATCACATTTCAGCAGCTAGGCGATCCCTATATTGGTTTTCCATTGGTAAGCAGATTACTTTTAGGACTTTGTGTCTCACTCATTCCTGTTTGTACGGGAAAAGTCCTCTATACCTTTCCAACCAGCTGTCGTGGCTCCCGACTAGGCAGGCCCTGAGACCGAACAACTCATGTTTGCTGTACCCCCTTCGTCCCAAGGTTAAACTGTCATTGGTATCAGAAGGTTGTTTTTCTGTGGCGGTGCCACGTTTGTGGAATGCCCTACCTCTGGACCTTAGGGCCTGTTCCTCTATTGCTGTCTTCAAGTGTAGACTGAAGACTATTCTGTTTGAATAATTTAGCCTCCTCGCTGTTGATGACTGCTTGTCCACCCTTGCCTGATTTGCTCTTTCCCAGTGCCTCTATGCCTTTGGGCTTTGTCCTGGTGCGTCATAAATAAATTAAATAAATAAATAGACAGGGCACATGTCAGCTGACGCTCTGAACCACATGGAAGATACCATAATTGAATTCCTAGATAGGAATGTGGGTAGTATAGACAGGTGGAGAACTGTATGGGAAACTCTTGCAGTGGTTATACGGGGAGAGACGATTGCTAAAGCGCAAGGTATTAGAAAGTCTTTGATGGAGGAATTGGAGGTGCTGGAAAAGAACATGCAAATATTAGAAAGGAAGGGAAACCCTAGATGACTCTAGGGAATCAAAACTGTTGAGTCCTCGATTTCAGTGTACTGAGACTTGGGAGCAACTCAGAAAGTTCATCCCCAGTGTATTTGTAGTTAGAATGCACAGTGAGGGTGACAAGTCAGGAACAATGATGGCATGGCTCTGTAAAAATTAGCATCCAAGACATACGATCATGATGTTTAGAGATGAATTAGGGGCTAGCTGGCGATCACAAGCTACAGTGAATTATACTGTTAGTGAATATTACAAAGACTTGTATGGTAAGGGAGGGGCTGTGAACATGGACAAAGTTGGTGACGCACTCGCCCAGATAGTTCTACCGCAGATATCCACTGAAATGGCTATGGTCCTAGATGCGCCATTAACTGTACAGGAAATAAACAGGGTAATCTCATCTCTGAAGACTGGCAAAACCCTGGAGGGGGACGGCCTTCCATCGAATATTTTGTAAGGAATTTGGGGATACCCCTGGGACCCATTATGCTTAAGGTCTTTGAGGAGGCATATGAGACTGGCCGTTTATCAGCCAGTATGTGAGAATCAGTGATAGTCCCAGTGCTCAAGCCAGGGAAAGAAGAGACCCTATGTGAACCTTATAGACCACTGCCTATGTAAAACCAAGATATAAAGATCCTTACCCTCTATTAGCATAATGCCGTAAACGAGTTATAGGATCCCTGATACATAATGACCAGACTGGATTTGATCCTGGCAGGAGTACCTTCAGGTATCTGCACAGACTGCAGTGCATTATTGAAAGGATGCACTCACTAGACGCCCTATATGTGGTGGCCTCACTTGATGCAATAAAAGCTTTTGACTCAGTCTACTGGGAGTGGATGTATGCCACACTTTGTGGGGAGGTTTTCATCAGATGGGTACGATTGCAGAACTGGGGGGTAGAGTTCACCACTGTCGCCAATGCTATACATAATGGCACTGGAACCGCAGGCAGTATACCTATGAAACAAATGTAGTGCAGCTGGCATCTGGGTTGATGGGTCGCTACACTTGATCTCGCTCTATGCAGATGATGTCCTCCAATACTTGAGTGAACCTGAACATAACCTACCGCTGGTCCTTGAGGTGCTAGATAACTTTGCTGAGCTTTCGGGTATCTCCTTCAGCAGGTGACAAACCTGCCTATTCCCTTTGGCTAGGATGCAGAGCCATGGGCGTAGGCAGGGTAAGGTCTGAGTAGGCAGGGCCCACCCAAGATCTGTAAATACCCACATAGCAATACTATTTTATGTTATGTGTTATGTTATTGGGTATTTGTATAGCGCCTTTTACCATTGGTATGATTCCAAAGCGCTGTGGGATGAACACCCTCAGGGACCCTTGTCCAGGTCAGTGGAGAGAATAGAGTAGTAAAGTGCTTAGGTGTACTCAGTATGTGTGCAGCCAGGGCATATTAAGTGGTGTGTAGCTGCATTCTAGTGCTAGGCGTGGTGCATTGGTTGTGTGAGATCAGTAGAATGTGTGCAGCAAGGCCGGTTGGACTTGGGTAGCTGCATTCTGGCAGCAGCAGTTTGGGAATGGGATTATGTGTGCAGTTAGTCCGATGTTCATGGAGTATAGCTGCGTTCTAAAGACTGTTGAGGTGATCATGGAGATCATAAGTATGTGTGCAGCTAGGCCAAATTAATCGAGGTGTATAGCTGCATTCTATTGTTTGTTAGAGCAGAGGGAAGAGTTAGCATATTGTTTTGTTTGTGTGTCTGTGTGGATTCGAGCTGGACCCTGTTCCTGATGAGTTTCCAGTGCCTGTCGCGGGAATGGTATCACCATTTGGGTTCAAGCTGTTAAGCTAAGGTCCTCCCTGTGTCTTATCGTGTCAGCAATTTCTTATTGCCTTTATCTGTTGGATCATGACAGCCAGGTCTGGCCGAAATCATATTGTTTTTATATCGGTGTTACAGAATCCCTTGGTTGGTAGTTCTTCTAGATACATTCCCAGATAAATAGGATTAGCAAAGATATAAGTGCTAGTGGGCCTTCCGTATGTAGTTCTATTCCAAAGATTTTCAGATGAGTAAGATTAGCAAGGATGGGTATCTCCTGGACTGATAGTGTAGTGCATATCTGGAGGGATTAATGATCAGTCATGGCATTGGTGCATAAGTACTATTAGTACTTGGGTTACGTGTCTAGCACAGTCGGTCCAGATAATTGGAGATAAATATTTCTTGGCCTCAAAGCGTAGTGTATACTTGGTGGAGGAAGGAAATGATTGAACTCTGTCATGGCGAAGGTGCAGAAGTGCTGCTACGATTTCCAGGTGAATACGATTAGCATGGGTGGTCATCACTGATAGCATAGAGCATATCTGAAGGGGACAATGATCAAGCTCAGTCATGGGGTAGGTTTTTTATTGTTTTTTTCCCTTTCCTTCCTCCTCCCTCCTCCCTCTTCCCACCTCCCTCCTCCCTCCTCCCTGCCCTCCCCACCCCACTTACCTTCTTGCTCCTTCATCCCCGGTGGGGGACGATGGCAGCCTCCAGCCATGTGGAGACTCGGAGCAGGGCCATCCCCGCTCCGCGCCTCCACACAGCTGGAGGCTTCCATCGTCCCCCGCTGGGGACGCAGGTAAGTTTTTTTTGTTTACTTTTTTTCTTCCCCTCCCGCCCCCCCAACCCCACTTACCTTCTGCTCCTTTTTTTTCGGGAGTGGACACTTCTGTTCCCAGCACGTCTTCTCCCGATGGCCGTCATGGAAAGAGAAAACGGACTCCCCTTTCCCAACAGTTGTTTCTTTTTTTTTCTGTCCCGAAAACGCTGCAGCGTTTCGGGACAGAAGAAAATGCTTTTAGTGACCCGGTCATGCAGATATTGCGGGCCGGGGTACTAATAGCTATATGCCCCTCACGGCCGGGGCATTACCAACTCTGGTAATGCCCCGGGGCCTTCGTATAACTATGTCCCTTATGAGTTTGTAGGGGAAGAGACAGGTTTAGGGTGCCTTCCGGAAAGCCATGAAGTTTTGTCTGTGTCTAATGCCTGGTGGCAGTGAGTTCCACAAAGTTGGCACCAGGGTTAAGTAGGCGGACCCCCCGATCATGGCTGAATTGGAGGCAGGGACCACTAGGAGGAGGTCCGTGCTTGACCTTAGGGTGCGAGTTGGGTGGTAAGGCGTAATTAAAGGGTGAGAGGTATTTTGGTCCTGCTTTGTGCACCACTTGGTGAGTAATACACAGGATTTTGAAGGTGGCCCTACACCCAATTGGGAGCCAGTGTAGGGTGAGGAGAGCAGGTGAGATGTGGTCCCTTCATCCCAGTGGGAGAAACATTCTGGCAGCCGAGTTTTGGACTCTTTGTTTAGTTGGTAGGCCATGCACCCAGGTAGAGGGAGTTCACATAATCAAGTCTAAACATGACAATCAACTTAATTGTAGCCATTCTATTGTGGTAGGTGAGGTAAGGAAAGGTAAGCTTCAGAAGCCTTGGTTGGAAAGTACAGGATTTGGATGCATTGTTGATGTGGTGAGACAGAGTTAGGTCTGAGTCCATTGTGCAGCCGAGGGTTTTGACAGTGGTGATAGGGGGTGGGGGGCGAGTGAGGGTGGCAGGGAGTCGGTTCGGGGAATAGGGAATAGAGCAGTTTCCCTGCATATATGATCTCTGTTTTCACTGGGTTCAGAAGGAGATGGTTAGTCGTCATCCAGCGGTCAATGTCAGTGAGACATGCTGCTAGGTCAATGCGAGTGTCGGAGGCTGATTTAGGGATTCTCAAGATGATTTGTGAGTCATCCGCATAGTTCTAGCAGGTGAGGTTGTGTGAGCAGATGATCCTAGGCAGAGGGCTCACACAAGGTTGAAGAGAATGGGGGAGAGGCAGGTTCCTTGGGGCACTCTAGTGTTCACTGGGCGTGCGGTCGAGAGCAAAGGGGGGGAAGGGGGATTTGCTGTCTGTTAGTGAGGAATGAAGGGGATCCAGTTAAAATGTCGAAAACATTTTGTCGAATGCAATGTCGAAAAAAAATAATGCTGAAATTTTTTTTACGAATGTTTTTTTTAATTTGTATGTATTTTTTTGGTTTAGCTAGTAAAAAATAAATTGTAAATAAAAAAACAGGGGGTTTGGGGTGAACCCCCCCATAAAAAAAAAAATCTAAATCATTTTATTCGCCATTTTTTTTCCCGACATTATGGCATTTGAAAACATTTCATTCGACATATTCACTATAAACCGGAATGAGGTGATCCAGGAGAGTGCTGAATCTCGTATTCCTAGGGAGTGCAGTCTGTCAAGGAGGATCATGTGGTTAATGGTGTCAACCGCTGCCAAGAATTCAGGAAGAACAAGTGCTGTGAAACCTTCTGAGGCTGCTGTGACTTTGAGGTCATCCCAGACATAGATCAGTGTGCTTTCTGTTCTGTGTTGCACATGGAAACTTGATTGTGTGGGGTCTAGGAGATTGTTCAATTCCACAAAACCTTTCAGCTGTGACTATGCAGTGCGGTCGATGAGCTTTGGCAAGAATCGGTTGTAGGAAATGGGCCTATAGTTAATTGGTAGGAGAGGGTCAAAGGATCCTTTTTTGAGAATAGGTTTTACATGTGCGGTTTTGAAGGGTTCTAGAAAATTGGCAGAGGTGAGGGAGTCATTAAGAATGGACCTCGCCAGTTCTCCTGCACAAGTGGATGTGAAGATTTCTTTGGCGGGACAAGGGGGGAGACGGAGGGTCGGCTGTCGGATAGTAGTTTGACAAACTCCTCACTCGAGGCTGTAGAAAGAGCAGAACGAAGGGTTCGCAGTGCTGGGGGTGGGGGTGTTGATTATTGTAGAGCAGTGTTGGGCAGGCAGACATTTTGGAGGATTTGGTATTGAGGGTGGCCGTCCTGTCGAGGGCTGTTTTGTGGAAATGTTCAGAGGGGGAGTTGCAGAGCGTTTGTGAGGCAGTTGGGGCTGTGGTGCAGGAAGGGTTCAGGAATTCTGTGATGATCCTGTGGAGCTCTTTGCTGCCACTACATCAGTTCAGGATCCTTTTGTAATAATAGGCTTTTTGGCCTTTCGGATCTCTGATTTGTAATGTTGGTGGTAGTGGGGGAATACTGATTTGCTTTGCAGGATTCTGGAGGTTAACCATTTGCGCTCACGGGAGCGGTTATTGGTTTATAGAATCATCAGGAGGGGGGTGAACCATTTGGGGGTAGGTCCTTTATGGGAGGGATTTGGAAGGAGTTAGGGGAATGAGTGAGTCACTTAGCCAGGAGTTGAATAGCTCTATGGGTAAGGGTCTATCTGTGGTCGGGAATGATGGAAGGGTGCGTAGCATGCTTCAGCCAGGTTCGGTAGTACCTTGACATTGTTCCAGCACTTGAACTGAGAAGTAGGAGTAGTGGAGGACTTGGGGGGGTGGCGACAGTGTGCGGAGAGAGAAAGGTATGGCAGAGTGCTGTGTCCAGATGAGGGGTTTATGGGGGGACGTGGAGATGAGGTCAGAAGAGCTGAAAATGACATTGAGGGTGTGGACATTTACAGATTTGAAAGCCACTGTGGTGGGCCCAACTACATTAGCTTCAGGCCCCAGTTGTTAGACAAGCCTGGCTATGCCTCTGTGCACAGCTATAGCATAGAGGAATTACCGGAATTGGTTTAATGATGGGCTGTCCATACATTTCGATATGTGGGGATACATATATGGCACAAAGCAGAAAGTACACATGCTCAAAATAATACTAAGGCTGTAACAGGCATAGAGCAGTCTAGGAGTTTCTAGAACAAGCTCCCCTTCTCATTAATGGGACGTGTGGTGCTGGTTAAATTGATCATACTACCCTGCCTGTTGTACTACTTTGTAAACGTGCAGTCTTCTTTAAAATGCTGGGTTCGCAGAATAGGGGATTTCTTTGGGACAAAGGGAGACATAAAATAGCATTGACTATGCTATATATGAAGTATGAAGATGGAGGAGTCCAGCTCCCATGGTTTGAGTTATACTACTTGGCAGCCCAACTGCAGTATATAGTGGGATGGTTGGTGGATGACCTCACTCTAGATGCTGGGTTATTACTAGAGCCCATAAAACTGGCTATGAATAAAGAAGCCTTATGGATTACTGGGAAATGCCTGGTCAATACGCCACACATTCTGTTGCTGGGAAGACAGGTGTGGAACAGGACATTGAAACGTCTTAAATTGCACAACGCCTATTATCCACATAAACCTCTATCAGAGGATGTGTGTATTGATAGTAATGATCTTTGATCTTGCTGCCATATGACAATGGGAAGATGTGGGAATCTCCACCTGGGGGGATGTCTAAAAAGATGGTCTGTAGAGAGAATTTGCAGATATAATGGAAGACTATGGGTTGCATAAAGGGCAGTTCCTAAGAAACATGAGGGTCACCAAGACAGCAAAAAAGAAATTGCTAGAGAAAACATGACAAACATTTCATGCTTGGAGACCTGTGTAACAGCTTTATGGAGGTTTGCTGTCTGCTGTGAATACTAGAGTATCAAAGACCAAACTGGCTTGGGAAACTGACTTGGGCTGCATGTTGGAGGACAAACAGTGGGAGGAACAGTGGGAGGATGTGCTCAAATTTGTTAAAGGTGTTTCTGTAAATGCCAGATTCAGACTAGTACATTTCAATGTCCTTTACTGGATGTATATGACACACATCAGACTTACAAAATTTAATAAACAGGCATCACTCTGGTTTGGTAATAAACCAGCAGATATCATGCATATGTTTTGGAATTGCCTGAACATTCAAGACTTTTGGCAACAGATTAAGCAGATGTTTGAAAAAGATGGTATACATAGATATCATTGAAGCCCTAATGAGTGCTTGCTGGGTGTTTACTTCCATCCTGAGAAAGTGAAGCATGTGGTGAAACTGATTGACCTGGCATGTATCCTTACCAAAGAGGAGAATTGCTATGGCATGGAAACAAAGTTGGGTCCAAAATACTTGTTGTGGTGGAACACTATGAAACAATGGTGCACAGCAGAGACTGAACTTTGGTATAGAGCTATTTAGAAGGTACTTAAGGTACCCATTGATAACTTGGACGAATGGATGACACCAGTTCTTCGGATGATATGCCTCCCTGATTGCAAATGCTACTATTCCTAATTTTCTGAGAGATATGCAGATGTAGCACATCTGTGTTGCCACGAATACTGATTGTAACTCAAGAGTATGGGTTAAACACCCTTCCCCCATGATGTGTTCACCACTACTGACAACAGTAAGGGTGTGGAAGGAGAAAAATGACACACAGGTGGCATGATTGTTGCTAAAGACTTTTATTTATGAGAAAAATAAAGGAAAAACCCTACTTGGCCCTATTACTTAGAGGGGTTTTCCTGCCTCAACATAATATTAACGATATGTCTGAATGTCTGTAACCAAAAGACCACCGTCCTGTGTCAAAACCAATTTCCTTCCTTTACACTTCTACCTAAACTAAAAGGTTATTGAGTCGTCTTATTGTAGAAGTATGGCTCCCTTCTTCTGTAGAGTGGACCACCATGCAAGTAGTCTGGAGAGACTATTTCCTGAGGGAATACTTCCGTCCTCAGGACTTCCAAATTGAAAATGTCTCAGTTGTTATGTTACGTTATCTTATGTTGATTTGTACTGTGCACCGGTTCCACCCAGGGGTAGTGTCCAGGCACTTGCGTAACTCTGCAAGAGAGGGGTTGGGGGCTTAGTGGGGAAAAGGGTGAGAGGATAGATTCAGAACCAGGAGGAACTGGCGTCTCTGGGTGTTGTTTTGCATGTGCTAGTTTGTGTGAGGTCTCATTCATTGCATCTGTATGACTACGATTATGTGCCTCGGTTGTGTCAAAATGTTTTGTGTTAGTGTGTTGTGAAGTTATGATCGGTTGGTCATATGCACTGGTTAGATAGGGTCCACAAGGGATCCAGAGTGACAGGTAGTCGTAGCTGCAAGATAGTGCAGCATCTTGGTGCGTAGTTGCAATGTTGATGTTTTCTGGACTATATGGGTGGTTCACTCTAGGTGTGGACCTAGTAATGGTTTTCTGTTTGTTTATGTGGGGTGTGGCTAGTCCGGGATCTGGTGTATTGGTGTCAATTAAGCAGAAGGAGCAGAAAGGAAAAGGGTTAGTAAAGTTGGTCAGTTTGCTGGGGGCGTTGGTGCGGCCATTTGGATTGACGGTATCTAGACAGGTTCGTGTTTGTGGATCGTTTGGCTCATCTTGTCTCCTCTCTAGTTGTCTGTGGTGTTGCTGATCCCGGTGTCTGTTCTAGGTTGTCATTTTCTGTTGAATAGACAGGTTTTGAGCAGTTTCCTGAAGGTGATGTGGTCTTCTGTGTTTCTAATTACTTTGGGCATGTTGTTCCAGACGTTAGTACCTAGACGTAAGAACGCTGTTCTACCGAATTTGCTTTTTTCATAATGTTTTGCCTCTATTTGTAGTTCGTTGCTGGATCTTAGTTCCGTTCCTGGCTGATACTGGCTAATCTTGTCCTGGATGTCTGTGAGGCAGTTTTTGAGGCTGCTATTTTGTTCCTGTGTTCTGTTTGTTTTCACAGTCAGTTGTGTGTCGTATGCATAGTTGTAGGCGGTAAATCAGTGGGTTTGGATGATTTCCATCAGTGGGCACATGTAGATGTTGAAAAGTAGATTAGACACGCTTCACAAATAAAGCACAGTTCCAACTCAAAGCCTTGGTACCAAGAGATTGACTCCCTTCCCTTGGTCTTCCTCAGGCTTCTCACAATGTTCACAATATTCACAAATACCACGGGGAATGGTTCCCTTCCCTTTGCCTTTCTTAGGCTTCTCACAAATTAGAGAGTGATTTCCTTCCCTTGGCTTTTCGCACAATGTTGACAGACACCAGGGGGAATGGCTCACTTCCCCAGGACTCTCTTAGGCTCCTCACAATGTTCACAACTCCAGGGGGAATGTCTTCTTTCCCCAGGTCTTTCCCAGTTTTTGTTTCATAGCCCACCTGATTGCCTACTCTGCCAGGTACTGTGACTATGAAGATGACTTTGGAGGCATTTTGATTTTAGGTGTGAGTCTCAGACCCCTTCTTTGTGACTTTTCTGCCTTTTTGGGGTTCCCACCAACTGTCCCAGCTACCCGGACCTCTCCAGGCTTCTTACCGGTGGCCCCTGGTTGCCTGTGGGCTTCTCCTCCCCACTCAGGCTTCTCACAGTTTCTCAAGAGGATGTGACAGACTCACAGCGCTCCCCTGCTCTTGGGCTGAGGTTTTCCAGCTCTTCGTGCACACTGGCTCTCCGGCTGGATTTTATAACGTCCTCAGTCCATCTTCTATTTTGTATTGGCTTTGGCCAATAAGAATTCTTGAAACACTAGACTGCTCTATAGTGTTTTGAGGATCGCCCTTCATGCCTCAGCCCTTCCTCCTCATATCAGTACTTACCTGACTCTTCTTAGTCCCAGTACCTTTACCATAGAGCTCCCTTGGGTGAACTATATTCCTTCTCGTCCCAGAACTGTTGTTACTCTCTACATGACACATGCACATGGGATGGCAAGGTAACAAAGGGCTGGGTGATGGGGATTGAGGTGAAGTATACCACGTTCTCCCTGGACAGTCATCCCTAGTCCCATAGGGAGAATCCCTCCCTGTGAGATGCACCGCTGAGTACCACCCCCAGAGGGACTATCGGGTAGCGGCCTCACTTTTCTGGCCTCATGGGAAGGGACGCACCCTAGGGGAGAAGGGATGATATACAAAGATTCACCACACTACATATGAAGTGTTTATATTCATACATCTGACTGTAACCTGCCTGACACTTGATTATAATGCTAAAATGGTGTCGGATGTTCTGGAATTGGTGAGATGATATGTCCTTGATGCTTTGTAGTATGATAATACACAAATATCAATAAACAGATTAAAACATTATAATAATAATAATCTGCAAACATGTCTAAAGAAATAACTAAGCAGGTGAACATAGCAGAGTTTCTTTTTTAAAATATTTAAAATACAGCAGTAATACCCCAAACAAGATCTTTTTAGATTGTGTTAATAAGTATTTTGGTACTTTCAGACTTCCATTCAGGAGTGTGAAATCTATCTTCAATTACTCTTTTGCATAACATTACCCAATACAGATTTTTTTAAAAAATTTTTTGAATATTGCCACCTTGGCTAATCCTTTCATTTGTGTACTTTCCAAAACATGTCAACAAAACAGATTATTTATTTTAGTTTACAAAAGTAAAGTAAAAAAATCACAAATAATTGCACCTTGCTGCATGACAAGAACCAGGAAACAATGTTAGAAATTGAAGACTGGTCTCAAATCCCAGCTTCACCACTTAACCAAAGTGTTTTATCCTGGGCGACACATTTAATCTCATAATGCCTGTAAAAATGGCCAGTCCCTAAACCTTGTAAAATTGTCAGAACCTAAATTGGATTAAGTTCTCTGTTAAAAGAAATCCTTACTCCTGTTTTAACTTGCTGCAATGTTTCTATATATTTAATCATAGTGACCATTGATGTGTTGCAAATCGGAATGTCGGGTGTTTCTGGGCACACTCATGGTAAAACCAGTTGAAAACCATGGCCCTCTTCTAATATCAGTCTGTGTGCACATATGTGCACCCAATGGTACATTCTAATTTGTATCCTCTGTCTATGCTTCATCGTCTGTATTTCCTCATTTATTCAACTCTGTCCCCTGTGTCCATGCGTGAGCATTTGTACATTCTGTGAGGCTGCTAATCTGAGTTCTGTGTCTATTCTGGGGGTATGGATACCTTTCTGAAATGGCTACTGGACAGTGCCCGGCATGTATACTACAACCTGTATACATTATATCTGTCCAGTATTATTACAATGTGTTCTGTTGCTATGCTAGAACACAGGTAGCCATATCAGACTACGGTTGCCCTTGAAATGACACTTTTTTATTATTCTCAGTGGGACTACAAGGGAGTTTCCATGCTCGTTTTAGAAACTGCCAGCCAGGGCCACATACCAAGCTGAGTTGCAAACATGACAGAGAGGTGGGTGGAGGGGAGGGGGAGTCTGTGAACAGTGATTCTTGGATCCCTTAATTGTTTTTATTCAAAGGGCCCCTAGGTTGTCTGTGCCATAGGCCCCAAAATCCGTAAAAATAGACCTGCTACTTGGTGCTAGGTACACAACAGATAAAGACAAATGGTGGGAAGAAAAGGGAACCAGACATTTGAGCACACAGGAAAAATAGTCGTAAGAAACTCCAAGGCCAATACCAAGTATCTCTAGTAATTCTGACCGTCTAGGGCATAGTATTTGTAAAATACAAATGCGCATATGACATTCAAAGACAGTGCTTGGAAATCCATTACATAATGCAGCCAGATGCCACCAAAATATCCAGATACATTTTAGAAACAGCTGCCAGTGCAATGCATTCGAGGAAAAAATAATTACAGTGTTATTAAAAATAGAACCAGTGTATGTAAGTGTTCATATTTAAAGGAGTGGAGAGCAGGACTTTAAACATACATACAAAATCACAAGTGCTAAAAATCCTGTTCTTGGCCTCATATATAAGTGGTGTGACGAATCCAGGGAATACGTCCCTTATCCCCAAGGTGGAGCAACCCCCTTTGGGACTAGGGAGGTATGCCTGCCATTCAAGACCCTCCATAGGGGTCTGGACAAGCCGGGTCCCACTGGGGGTGCCCCCCCCTGTCAAGAGACAGATGAACACGTCATCTGTAACCTCAGCCCCTAGCCGCCTTCATATCGAAGCAACAACGGAAGAGCATCATTTATGGAGCCTTTCTCTTTCCGGCCACTGTATATTGGAAGTAAAAGGCGGTATTCGCTCAGTCAACTGTACCGGTCTTATCCTGAAGTAATCAACAAGAACTGAACCTGGTAAATCGGAGAGGAGGTGAACGTGCAGAATCAAGAAGAACTGAACCTGGTGTGACCAGGTGTGAATGCAAGGTACACCATTGTTGAAACTGACACACATAGACGCACTAGACACAAAGCAAATATACATTCATCATGAAGCTATGCAAACAATAGCTCAAACTGTACTTAGACATGAAGGACATACTTATGCCCAATAGGTTAAAAAACATATGCACGCTATACGCTGAAATGCAAGACACATGAGAAATACACATAGAAGCTTGCTTAAAATGCAGAAGGAGCAGCAAGAAAAAAGCAGCCATGGAAAAAAGATGGACGGTGAGTCTATAATTAAATTAATGAAGGCACTAGGGGAGACTCGGAGCCCACAAGTAAGATAGACCTGCAGAATTATCTAAAACTCTGGACCGAACAACACAGAAACCCGATGTTCTACCCCTGCCAGGGTTGCAGTGCAAAGGGGTGTTTGTAGGGCCAATATCAAAGAGAGCAGAAGATAATGCCCAAGGTGAAAACATTTCTCCTAGATTAAGTCCGGGAAAAACAACTCATCGAAGACAAGATGCTCAATAATTAGGAGACAATATTGACGAAAAGTAGCTCAACCAAGTCTTTAGAAGACAGGAAGGGTAAGGACACCCATAACAAAATGGACAGAAATCCAAGTAAAAGGAAAGCAGAATGATTTGAAATGTGGTCTCGCCCCACGTGACCGAGGAGGGAGGACAATGCCTAATGCAGGGACGCACCTGCCAGCGACTCCTTAAATGTTCTCGGAACCCCGGTACAGGACAAGGTTAAGGTCAAAGCTGGAAGCTCTGGCTCGTGGCCTAGAGAATCAGAGATTGTACATTTTAATTGGGAAAGTGGCCTCTCAGAGTCACTCCCCCCACCAGTACAGTTACTCATGTGTTGATGACCCGAAAAGTAATCAAGGCTGGTAAAGGTCCACACCAACCAATCCTTAGCCTCTATTCTTGATGTCTCAAGCTAAATGCACTGGCAAATCCAGAGGTAAAGAAAGGAAATGTATTCTCTATTATCAGTTTAAAGGTGGTCTCAGATGGACTATAACCAACAAAAGGACTAACCCCTATAGCTTCAATATGTATATGAGTCCCTTAACCAATCTCTGTATCTCGTAGGTTTGTGTAACCAAGATTGTGATTTGACATTAATGATGACGTATTTTCTGTTCTTAAACCATTGTCATGCTCGATGAGATTGAGAGCGCAGAGAATTGTTTACATAATGGATGAATAAAACAGGCCTTTGTCACTTACTTTGACTCTTCCGTTTATTGGGCCTGGGATTTCCCGCCGACCTGGTCTGCGTTAGGGCTTGGATTTCCCGCCCTGCCATTACATATGGTAGCAGCCGGATGGTTGGCCAGGGTGTCTAGAATTGTTGCATCTTCCAGTTGCAAGCCTGATCACCGTGGGGGTGCCCGCAGGGCAGATGGTGAGTGGCTGATTCGGGGAAGGATGATACTGAGGACCTCGGCCGGTCGACAGAATGTAAATATAGAGCATTGACCTGCAAAGGAAGGTTTGTTTTGCTGTTATATGTATGAGAAAAACTGAAGAAGTGGATAGCCTAGGACAAAGATTCTGGAAGATCTCGTAGTAAACCCCGGTACGAGGTATTGTGTATTGATTACTGGTTATCCTCTGGTAAGGACTAGGGAAAAATACTTGATAAACCCAGGCATTGGGGTGGGGAAAATACTATTTTGTGGATAGGTGGTTTATATTGCAGAGTGTGGAATTGTGGTTTGGACTCAAGGAGAGGAGTCCTGAGCAGGGGAGGAATTTGGAGGTTGCTCCTGTATTGGTTGTATTGAAACCGAAAGAAACATAGAAAGGTGCAGGAAGTGGTTGCAATTGAGGATAATAGTGATGGTAAACATAGGGGGGAGTTGTGAGAAGTTAAGAAGGGCTTTTTACTGTAAGTATCAGCAGTCATTATGAGAGGAGACACTCCTCTTGTACATTTGTGAAATTGCTGCCACGGTACAAAGACAAGATCCAAAATGACCATGCTCATTGGATCAGAGTGACAGTATTTAAGATGTTCCTGCCCTGGCCCCAAGAGGGCAGTCTTTCGAAAGCAGTGCTGCAACACATGACCACATACTTGCATGCTGCATTTAAAAGGAAATAATTGCAGAAGAGATTGGCCATTTTAGAGTTATGGAAATTGTTCGGGCACGAGGTGGAAGAGTCACCCCAAAAGGACTGGATGCTTAACCAACGTGAAGGAGAGGGCACGGTGTCCTTGGCTCCTCCTCCTCCTCCCCAGAGCATCGATCCGCTGAACGAAGGACAGGGATTCTACCCCCTCAAAGAGCTAAAAGCGGCAGTGGTGCACACTGACCCCACATATGCATCACCCGCTTATAGCATGAAAATGTCACTAATGGAGCTAAATTAAACACAGAAAGGAATTTGCCCATGTGCAATGAATACAGCGAGCACGGTGAGTTGCAGGCAAGGTTAACCAAGACAGAGCAGGTAACCCAGAGACAAAAAAGGCCAGCGAAAGGATAAAGGGGAAGCAGTGAGAACACCAAATGAGTGGGTGGGAGGACAAATACTACTTAAATTGGACGGTGGAAACGTGGATAGCCCGAAGGATGAAGATGGGAAAGCTAAAAGACGAAGGGAAAAAGAGGAGTCCGAAGAACAGGAAAGAAGGGAGTTGGAAGAAGAGGAGAGAGAATGGGACAGAATAATGGAGGAAGTGAAAGAAGGGGAAAGAGAGCGTTAGGCAAACCAAGAAAGAGAGAGGAAACAATGGGAAGGAATAGGAAGGGAAATAGAAGAAAAGATAATGGAGAGGGAGATAGAAGACAGAGAGAGAGCAAGAGATCAACGGAAAGTACAAGAAAAGAATGCAGAGGAGATCGAAGAAGAAAGACAAAGGCAGATAAAGCAAAGCAGAGAAAGACGGCAGAAAGAAGTGCAAAGGCTCGTCAAGGAGCGTGTACTTCAAGGGAATGTGAAAAGAGTGGGACAGGAACTGGCGGAAGAGAGAGGTTTAGTGGGATACATGTAGGAGATGGAGGACATAATGAGGAATCATACTCTTCCAGGCGAAGATGAGGGAGCAGCAATATGCAGGAAAGTTAGCAACTTATATAGGAGCAGAAGGCACAGTGGAGACACTCATAGGTTGAGAAGGAGTGTAGTAAGATCTCCACCAAGACAGCAGGGTTTACTGCAACATGCGCTCACAATTATGGGACAATATGTTCAGACGAAGAGAGGTATGGAAGCTATCACGAGGAAAAGGGAGGTAGTAGGGCAAAGGTAGTAGGGCAAGGCCCATCAGTGGGAGTGAATCCAGAAAGAGGAATAGAGTGGCTAGATTTAGAAGAACAGGAAGAAGGGATGGCCAAACCCCCGGCGCACCCCAAGCGACCGAAGGAACGATTACATAGTATAACACAAATAACAACTTATGCAAATAGATTAAGGAAGTTGACAAAGGAAAGTGAGCATGACAGGTGCATTTACCAAACCCAACAGTTTTACTGAACCTGGAGACAAAGCAGGAGTGACACATTTCCCATTATTAGAGAAGGGAGAAGGACAGCCGTAATACATACTGTGGGCACAAATGGACAAAGATAACTTAAGATGTAAATTACCGACATTGACATCGGGGCGAGAAGGTGGATTTACAAATTAGAAAGAATGACAGCAGGGATGACACTGGCAGTGGATGACATTAAAAGCCTCCTGGCAGACACCACTGCAGTGGGGGCTGACAATATTTGGAGATGAGCAGGGTACCCCGGAGTGACCACGCAAAACACAGCTCATGATGGGAATCTGTTTAACAACTGCAGGGCGGCTGTATGGAAAGCACTCAGAATCCAATACCTTGACACGTCATACATGAGCGCAATCATGACACACAAGATGCGTGATGACAAGGACTCTGACGGGTATATTCAAGAGATTCAAAAGCGTTGGTGTCTCAAACCTGAGAGCAGTGGGGCAAGACCATAGCTATTCTTTATCACATCCTATGTCAAGCACTACCCGAGCAAGTGAAGAGAAAAAAACTGGTTGGGGTGGAGGTAAAACCATGGCCAGAGATTCAGCTGACAATAGTTCACCATTGTCGATTATTACAGGAGAAGGCGAGAACGGAGCTTGAGTAAAGGAGAAAAGAAGAAGCAACGTTAGTTCAGTAAAAGCTATCAAAATTTTCCATAAAAGGCACATTATTGACAAATGGAGAGTGAGGGGTCACGCAAGACACACAGCAAGGACAGATAATGGTTGAAGGCAAATTTGCAAGAAGGAGAGAATACAATTATTGGCTGCGAGGCCGAGGGATTGAGCTGCAAGGAAGAGGGGTCAGGGTCCAAGCACCACAAGGAGGAGGATTCAATGGGGGAACCCCTAGATTTGGGGGAACACCCCAGCAGTGTTGGATGTGTGGAACAATTGGACACATTGCCCGAGTGTGTAGAAACAGAGGAAGAGGCCAACAGAATTGGCAGGACCGAACAGGGGGATATTATACCCGCCATCCTTCAGTGTAAGACCACCCGAGTACTATGCCCAATATCACACACAATATCAGACACACGCACAGCAAATGCAAAATATAGAACAGATGCCAATGCAAGAAAAAACACCCCTGGCACAGGCACAGCAAGTACCCCTACAGACACAGCAAGCTCAGATACAATGGCAGAGACCAGTGCAGTAGACTACTGCTATAACAAGCTGGAACGCCAGCACAGGAGTACAGACACCAACACCGAGAATAGGGAATGGGACTCTAGTGGGGGGGGATCCTTTCACAGGGATGGGGATGAGCCTGTACTCACAAAAGGACAGCCCACAGACTGACTTGATGTGTTCAATCATATCTGTTACGCCAGACCCACAAGAAGAACCACAAGTCGGGGTATCAATCAGTGACAAAACCTTTTCCTTTCTTGTAGATACAGGGGCGACCAAGTCCTGTGTTAGGGAGGTAAGATTCCCAATGTCAGGCAATGCCGTGAATGCACAAGGTTTTTCTGGGGCTACAAAATTGGTTCCCTTTGCTGATGACCTACATATCACCATCAGTGAACATGACCTGTCCATGCCACTGTTGTACTCCCGGCAGACACCCATTAACATTATGGGAAGGGATATGATGAGTAGGCTCAATATGACCATCTCCTTTGCAGACCAGGGAATAGTGTGTTCAACTCCAGGAATTAACTATGTAAATGCAAGAGAGTTTCTATTACCATTCTCAGGACAACAATTCTAACAAAGCGTCCCCATGGATCCCAAAGTGTTCTAATATGGGGTGAACCTTTTGGTAGCATGGCTTCTCGGGATAAGGAGCAAGGTGTTGTGCTTACCTTCATAATTCGTATACAGGCCAGAGGTCCCCATGGATATAGAGGTAGGATATGTGTTCCTCCAGCAATTAGAGACAGCAATAGTGAGAGATGAACGGATTACCCTCCACGGGATGGATGAGGAGGGGAAAGTAGGGTGAGCAGTGACTGCTTTGGACTAGCGACACGGGTTGACGGATTTGACCAACAAGGAGCTATTCAGAGATGAGGATTCAGACAACAAAGTGACATATGACATAACTCTCAAGTACTGGGTGAGAATAGGGAAGAGAAATGTCCCAGAAGATGGCATTGATAAAAAAGACGCCACCCTTTTTCCACAAAGATTTGGTACTAAGCATACCGTGGACCAATAGTCCTTAAGGCATTGGTGTGCTGAAATGAGTAGGGGCAGTTAAAATTAAACTGAAGCCAGGGGCGATCTTACCCAGAGTGAAACTGTAACCCATCTCGAAAGAAGCAGACGAGGGCATATATGAACTGTTTTCAGCACTTGTGAAACAGGGAACATTGGTACCATCTGAATCTCCATGTAACACAGAAGTGTATGTACTGTAAGGAACTCATGGTGGCAACAGTAAAAACAGACACAAGTGATCACAGTTTAAGGGTGTTTATTAAACTGAATATGCAGGTTTGAAAAACACCTGATCTAAACCTAAAGCTAAAATGGGAGCAAACTACTGACCATCAAATGAAAATTAAAGCAGTCCTAGTGGGGTCTTGTCAAATAAAAAGGGCCTGAACTAAAAAAAACTATTGCCAATCCTTACGACTAAATACCAAAAAGAGTGTAGGATAGGATTCACAAGAAAGAAAGAAGTGTTAATAAATGATAAGTCACGATGCAATAGTCAGGGTCCCCTTTCCCCATGTTTTGAGCATGGGACAAGGCAGGAATCCGGAGCACAGCACAAGCTTGAACTTTCCCAGCACGAGCTAACAGTTCCACTCTCAGGTATCAGGACATTCAGTGGTTAAGTATCTTTTCTACAAAAAGGCTTTTGCCTCTGAGGATCTGATGCATTCAAAAATAATAAAAAAGGTTCCTTTCTGCTTGCATGTTGGGTGATGCCTTGTCAACCCTGGATTTCTCTCTTCCGGGCTTAGATCCACAAACAATTCCTTTCTATATCAGGACCTTCGGTGGTTGACTTTCTTGCTTTTGAGGGCCTGATAGGTTCAACTATTACAAACAAAAAGTTCCTTTTGGATTTCACTTGAGGTGAGGATTCTTCAGCCCTGGGTCCCCCTCTTCCAGGCACAGACCCCTCTCGAATATCAGCCTCCCTCCCGTCGGGTTCACTCCGGCTTATATTCACAATGATTTTGTGACGTTTATTTCACCTTGGCACTCATGAATCTTAATGTCCTTTTACACAGTTCACCGTCGACATCCCTCTGCTGGGATCACTTTTGCCAACACACTGTTCGTTGGGACATTAGACTTCGCCCCTCTTTATTGGCATCCTCCCTCTGGTTCACTCTTGCCATTTCACAATTCCTTTTGCAATTCACAAAAACGTGGGATTCACTTCCCTTAACTTCATCTTCGCTTGCCGGTCAAAGACTTTTGACTTTACAGAGGATTTTGCTAGACACTTGTATGACCACTTCGACCCAAGTCTCTTGCGCCATTCCCAAGGCCTTCTGGTAACGATAGTTTCAACCATAGGGTATTCGGCCAGAGTTTCTCAAGCAAGCACCTGCGTGGTGCCTTACTCCCATGTAGCTGTCTTTCCCTTCTCATATCAAAATAACAGTTCTTTGTACTTTTCTTTAATTAGCTGGTTTTGCTACTTTTGTTCAAACACAATTCGGTTTCTTATCGGTTCTCCACTCGACTCACCGGCTCTGATGAAACGCTTGACTTTGCGTTTCTCTGGAGTCAAGGCCGGTACCACGATGTCAAGCATCTCCCTCGGCCTGGTTATCAGCAGAGTAGGGCCTCATGTACTGTTGACATCTGCTGCAACATATGCTGGCAATTGATTAAAGTTTTACGTTCCTACTGTGGAGGTTTAACGGGTCTGTCTTCCAAAGGGCAAGGTCGCCTCGCTCATTGTCACCCTCTCAGTTTGCGCCGTCTTCCTCATCCTCTTGAACTGCCTTGTTGAGTTAGCTCTCTCATCGTGTGGTCTGTGTTGATCATACTGTGCTCTCATGCTCCACGTGTTATCCCTGTAGGAAGGGAACGGGCCGTCAGGTGTGTGTGATTCTGGTCAATTGCCTGACTTTGCCTGACCCTGGAATTGGGACAGGTACATGGCTTTGGTGTTTGTCCGTCCTCTTTTGTGATGGGAGAAAGTGTTTGTGTTAGAAAAGGGTGGTAAGGAGGTTGAGTGTCCTATCTAGTAGGATAGGGAAGAGGGGATAAGAGAAGGGGAATACTGTGGCCCTCATTACGACCCTGGCGGTAAGTATGCAACATTACCGCCATGGCGTAATCATCGTTCACGCCATGGACCGATGGCGTAAAGAGCGCCATATTCCGACCCATCGCGCACGAGCATTACGCCATGGCGGTAATGTAAACTACGCTATGGCGTAAACAGCCCTTACCGGCATCGAACGCCGCGCAGGATGACCTACCGCCACCCATCATTGCGCCGACCGTAATCAGCGGGCCCCGTAATAGCGGGCCCCGTAATTAGCAGGCCCCGTAATTAGCGGGCACCGTAATTAGCGGGCACCGTAAATAAGCGGAACCGGAAGTAGCATCATCGCGGCGGAACGGGAAAGAGCACAGCGGCCATCTTTAAAAACACAATCCATTGCCATCCTACCCAACCACACTACATTCGACCCTGAAACCCTCTGAATCCCATTACCCACCCATTTCCTCACCTAACCATGCCAAAAGTTGTTAAAAAAGCCTGCGACAGGCAGCGGCAGGACCGCTTCAGTCGCGAAGAACTAACTATGCTGGCAGAAACGCTGCAGGAAAAGGCAGACATCGTCTTCTCATCAGAGATGACGAGACCAGCCATAGCCCGGAAAAAAGCAGTATGGGAACTCGTGGCACAACGCGTCAGTGCCGTAGGTACCACCCCACGCACTGCCAGACAGTGCCGCAAAAGGTGGGATGACCTCCGGCTCCGAGTAAGGGGCATACTGTCAGCAAACCGCAACCTGGGACTGGCAACTGGCGGTGGAGCAGACTCCCCACTGAAGATGCAGCCATGGGAGGAGACATGTGCCTCATTATGGAGAGAGGAGCCCCGACATCAGGAGACACAGGTAGGTGCCTCCAATTCAGCCTTGCAAAACACCCTGAATCACACTTACATGGGAATCACAATGTCGCCCCATATGGCAAACGCAACACATCAGCAGAAGACCCACACCCTGCACACATGCAGCATGTACACTCTACAGCAGGCACACACATTCCTGCATGCTCAACCCACCCAAAAGGGAGACAACCTGTATGTCACGGCCTACAAAGTCCACCATCTATCCATCTAAACCATGGCACTCATCACAATGCCTGCTCAATGTCCGCTGAACCATCAATAACACTTTCCCTCCTCTGCTCCACCACAGGCTCACACTCGGACACCGGCAGGGACGAGAGTGGCACCACCCCAGCCAAGAAGCCCAGGACAGAGAGAAGAGGCCACCAACCATCCACCTCTGCTGGACCCATGGCCAACCCACAGCAGGCCAAAATTCCTGTTGCCGAACAGCCCAGGGCAGCAATTCCCCCCGAGGAAAGGGACATGATAGCACCCACGGCAGACACACAACCACTGCTGCCCACTGAGGGGATTGTGTCTGCGGGGAGCAGTACAGTCGGGGAGACTGCAGCCATCGCAGCCTGTTCTGACAGCGATGTGGCGAATGTGGATGATGACATGGAAGGTCCCAACACCCAACTTACCTCCCCACACCTGTCCCCATGTAGCCTGCATGGACAGGACACACAGGGGCAATCCCCTGGAGATTCATGGCCAGCCACTCCAAGCCCAGTGGGAGTAGGGGAAGAGGGGAGTAGTCCTATTGGGCCTGCAATTGCAACCTCCATTGTGCCTGATTTCGGGCAGGTGCTGGACCAAATATCAGCGAGGCAAGAACAACTGGCGTCACTCCTAACGCAGCATGTTGCTGAGTGTGGAGGTGCCAGTTCAGGCATGGAGAGGTGTGCTGAGAGCATCAAGGCAGCCATCCAATCAGCAAGCACGAACATATGCACAGAACTAGCCGCAGTGCGGAATATGATTAGTGAACTGATACGGACAATCATGGACACACGGCGTACCGAGCAGGCCGGTACCTCCTCAGCTGCAAGTTTGGCCCCATCCAGCCCCGTCCGCAGGTCATCCAGGACCCGGAGGAGTACAGGCAGGGGGGCCCCAGGTTCCGGGACAGGGGGCTGGCAATAGTGCCCGCCCAGTGGACCACTGAAACATTACCCACTTCACCACGGGCACTGGCACTCCTTTGCAGGGATTTCTGGGGGGAGGGAGAGGGGGGATTGGGTGTGTTGGGGTGTTCAGGGGGAGGGGGAAGGGGGATTGGGTGTGTTGGGGTGTTCAGGAGGGAGGGGGAGGGGGGATTGGGTGTGTTGGGGTGTTCAGGGGGGAGGGGGAGAGGGGATTGGGTGTGTCATACCTTTTCAGAAGGACAAAACACTTTTTCGTTTATCACAAACCAAATGTGTATGTGTGCTTTATTGTTGTACAGTGTGCATATACCAGACACACACAGTGCCCCAAGTGCCGTCCACATGTTACACGCACACGCTGTGTGTGCTAGAAGTATTGGTCAATGAGATTCTGACGCATTTCACGCCCCTCCTGTGCATCGCTGCCTCCTTGAGGTGCTGCCCCATCCCCACCCTCATCATCCTCATCATCAGGTGGTTGCAGTTCTGCGTCAGGGGGCAGAGGCACGTTACGTCTGACGCACATATTGTGTAGCATGACACATGCCATGACGATCTTCGCAATCTTCTCATGGCGGTACAGGAGTGCCCCGCCAGACCTGCTGAGGCAGCGGAAACGTGCCTTCAGTAGGCCAAAGGCCTGCTCTATCACCACACGGGTACGTGCATGGGCACGGTTGAAGTCCTCCTCATGCTGGTTCTGTGGGTTCCGGACTGGTGTAAGGAGCCACCTCTTCAGGGGATAGCCTGCATCACCTGTAAATGGGCAACAATGTATGTGTCAGGAATGAGATTGCTTTCTGAACATGACGCGCCACCATGCCTTGCATTCAACTGTTACTTTGCACCAAATTTAGTTGTGCTAATGGATTCACACTATGCAACCGGTATATGTTCATGGCTCTCATGTACTGTTTTGCATGCCAAGACACAATGCAGGGGGGACAATTGCCTTGTGAGTGCCCATCCACTGTGTCCGTTCAGGCCGTTATTTTATGTGACCTCGCACGTGTCCTGTGAGGTCAAAGCTCACATGATTGCAACATTGCTGTCTGGCTCATTATGACCCCAGGGAACAATACTGGTGTCAATGGGGACAGTTTGTGGGTCTTGCTGTCTGTGTAGTGGTGCATTGATGTTCCTGTCCGACATGTGCCTCCTTTGTGCGCAGTTATGGGGGACAGGCCTTTCAGTAGATGGTGTTTGGTGACGTGCATGTAGGTGCGTTCCTTTGGAGTCAATGTGGTCACATTTTGTACAATGCACTTGCAGATGGTTGTGTCATGGCTGGGGCACACTTTCATTCACATGTTAGGGCTGATTAGATCAGGCATCATGTATACAGTTGTCAGATGACATGAGTGCTGCCTCAGGGTATGATCTGGCTACTGCTAGTCGCAGCCATGTGACGTATGCATCATTCCCCCCCCCTTTCTGCCAGGTGAAATATGCATTGGTACGTCGATCACCTACACACTTCGCATTTCCATGCTCATGACATTAGACTCACCGAGTAGGCAGGATCTTGGGCCTGCATGTCGCTCCATGTAGCGTGGTATTGTGGAGTTCCGAAGGACCATTGAATCATGGGTTGATCCGGGGAATCGGGCACAACAATGTGTGAAGATCCTGTTGGAGTCGCATACCATTTGCACGTTGATTGAGTGAAATAGTTTACGGTTGCGGTATGGTACCTACATGGCATATGGGACCACCAATTCAACATGGGTGCAGTCGATGGCACCAATGCAACCAGATATGCCAGCTAGTGCATGGAAACCCACTTTGGTGTTGGCAATCTCCTGGGCAGACCGTGGCAATGAGATGTGGTCGTCTGTGTGCTTGAGGAGGGCATCGAGCACTTGGATCAGTGTACGTGAGAATAATGGTTGGGATATGCCATGCAAGTGGCCCACTGTGTGCTGGTAGGTGCCTGTGGCCAGGAAGTGGAGCACGGACATTACCTTCAGTAAGGGCGGGATGGCGGTGGG
Organism: Ambystoma mexicanum; assembly: GCF_040938575.1. Lineage (NCBI taxonomy): Eukaryota > Metazoa > Chordata > Amphibia > Caudata > Ambystomatidae > Ambystoma > Ambystoma mexicanum. The sequence goes on along the minus strand of NC_090924.1, from coordinate 363,687,088 downwards.
TGTTTCTATCATGCTGACAATGTCGTTGTGTATCATGTGCACAATGTTGGTGATGGTGTCCCGGTCCAGTCGGTACAGGGTGTGGATCTGCTCTGCGGTGAGGTTGAATGGACTGGCTCTGATGCATGGGATTGGGGGATGCCTGCGTGGTGCCACTGGCTGTGCTGGTGGGGCTTGCTGGCCCTGCCTTGCCCTCCTTCTCCTCCTGCGTCTCCTCTGTGCAGCCTGTTGTTGTTGTTGTTGTTGCTGCAGTTGTAGCACTCGCATTGCTATCAGGTCCTCCAGCTCCAACATTGCTAGTCCTATTGGTATCTTTGTGGAGTGTGACTGGGGCTGGTAGGGGTGGGGTGTGCTCTTTCTGCACTGGGAGAGTCTGTATTGCCTCCACCTCTGCTGATTCTGTGCACCTGTGGCAGCTGGGAACACTGCACATGGCCATTTACGGTTGGTTCGCGATGGCAGAATTAGCGGCATGGCGGTAAGGTACTTAACGGCCTTGGCGATGGCGTTAGGGGCATGTCCGCTTGGTTTGTGATCTGCGTAGCTTTGCACCATGCCGGTATTTACGGCATGGAGGGTCGCGCGCGCGCGACCTTGGTGCTGTTAGCGGCACCGTAAACTATGATGTCGCTAATGGCACTTTCGCGGGTCATAATCGGACCTAGCGGAAAACGATGCCGGTATTCATTTACCGGCATCGTTTTCCGCTTACCGTCAGTGTTCCGGCTCCACTCCCTGAGGACCCCCCATCCAGGTGATCCTACCACACTGGTCCACCCCCAGGAACTGGATCCAATAGCAATGGCCGTGTCCTGGCCACCTGGAAGACAGAACCCCAGGGACTAGTTTGGGAGACACCTTAAGGTTTCTCACAGTTCCAAGTGATAGAATCGACAGGGGGTTCATAGAGATTTATCCAGGCTTTACGCCCTTTGAAGGCATCATGAAGCAAGACACAGACAACAGATTCAAAGTTCAAAATCAAATGGTTTATTAAATCAAATGTCAGGATGGTTGAAGGACTAACTTGCCCTATGCTAAAGTGGAATTTCCCTACTTGAACGAAACTAAGGAAGGTCTGAGTTAAAGAGTTCAACTTAAAAGCTGTCTGTGTCCAAAACCTATCCTTGCCCTCACAACTGAAGCTAAACAATGTGTAGGGCTGTAAATAATCAAAGAAATGGTGATCAAAACAAAGTTCTGGGCTTCTTCCAGCTCTTAACTTCCTTTTCAGCTCCTCTTCCCCAAGTTCAAGAAAATTCCACAAAAGTCTCGAGATGACCTTTTCCAACAGTTCCATAAATTCTTGAGGTTCCCTTCCCCAAGTTCAAGGCAATACAGTTCCACACAATCATCGGGGTTTCTTCCCCAAGTTCCAGGCAACACAGTTCAAAAGAAAAGGGTCTTGATGCTCTGCCCTCAAGACAACATTTGCAGTTCATGAAGTCTCACAGTTTCCTTCCCCAAGCATTGCCTTTTTAACAGGCAGGGGTGCGTACCAGCCCCTCCTGTTGGACGAGATGCTCAAAATAAACTGTTTCTTGAGAGTTCACAGTTCACAACACTTCTCTGCACTGTTAACTCCCAACAAGCAGGGGGTGCATCCCAGACCCTCTTGTTGGAGAAAATATTCACTAAACAAAGTTCCTTTATTACTGTTTTATTTCTGTTTCATTAAGGATGTCTCTTCGCTCTAGGCGCATTTGTCAGACCACACAGTCTATCCATCACAGGTCACGCAACCAAGCAGCACCTGTTTGGCGTCCTTTTCACCTACCTATTTTTACATGCTCAATGTTTGTTTCATAACGTTTTTTAACTTCAGTGGGCACTTGCCCACACTTTGTCCCAACAATTCCACTGGCTCTTGTTACCACTTTGGTTTTCTCAGTCTGTTTGTAATCACGCTTATATCAACCTCTTCAAAACTCTCTTGCTGTTGACAATGTAAGTTCAGACCACTTTCTCCTATAACTGACTGTTCATGTGTACAACACTTTGCATTATTATTTTTCTCCTCTTCACTTTGTTAATACAGATTTCTTTTCAATATTCTTTAAGTCTGAATATGAATAAACTTTGACAATGCCGGTTTAGCTTTTCAATCAACTTGCACTGTTTAATTAGGTTCCTTGATTCTTAGTTGTAATTAAACATGCCTTTCCATAAGAATATAAAGGTTCTATGAAGGGCTCAAGTCGAGGGTACACGTGGGTGGATGGAGTCCACCCACTTTTTTCAGAGGGTGTACTCAGTCCATACCAGCTAAAATGACAAACATTAAATGTCCTCTTTGAAATTATGAAATAAAGCCAACCTCAGGAATAGAACTACAGTCGTCAGGTTTGCAGGCTTGTCACTTTACTACTGCACTATATGACCTGAAGAAAAATCACAAACAACTAAAGGTGAAATGTTCCATTTCGGTACTGCAAGTGCCAGGGAAAACATTTGTATTTGTTTTTAGAGTTTAAAACATGCATACATTTTGACGGTTTCAAAAATACTGTTAGAAGAAAGAATCTTCTCTTGATTTTGTGTGTGTGTGGATTTTATGAAAGACAAATGCCATTCGTTCTGTGCAATTTGGGTGGTTATGCAAAGCCAATGTAATTAAATGTGCATAATTCACCTTGATATGCTAATTTCTGGCAACGTCACATACCATTGCGTTTGTTGATAAGTCCCCCCACTTTAATTTTTAGGACTTGACCCATGGTTCTATGTCTGTCTTTTCACTTGCCAAAAGCCTTGATTGGTTTAACAAAGAAATTATACCTTTTCTTTAGCACGCAATCACTTGCAATTCTTAAAGGTTCTCCTCAACAATAGAAAGATACTTTTAAATGTTCACGTTCACCCAGTTAATCTACAGATTGTATGTCTTTTCACTTGCCAAAAGCCTTGATTGGTTTAACAAAGAAAGTATACCTTTTCTTTAGCATGCGATCACTTCCAATTCTTAAACGTTCACCTCGACAATAGAAAGATATTTTTAAATGTTCACGTTCACCCAGTTCATCTGCAGATTATTTCAATAATGGAAGAAACTTAATTCGCGTGTATGTGGAAACAATCAAACAAATTGGGACAATCGCGTGCAGAACAGCCCCCGTTTTCTTTACTTCATGAAACTCACCGGCTCTTCTGTTCACCTCCTTTGTACGTGTTGTCCTTTCTGCTCACACGCCAAGCCCAGGCTCAGCCTCCTCCAGCACCAGTCGCTCCGGTCAGGGTTCTCTTAGCCCCTATGACCCTCCAGTGTTCCTTTAACACACAGAGACAACAAGCATTCCCTGAAGTCCTCAATAAAGTTAATACAGTCCTCCACTGCACTGCCTCCAACTGCACAACCTCTGCAGTTAAGAGCATAGTCTCTTAAACCAAACTCAATACACAAATACACTGGTACTGGGTCAATGTCTTGGCATCTCCTGCTTCTCTTAACGGTCAGCTGCAGTCTTCCCGCTTCCTGGTTTGCTGCTGCTTTCTCTCCCCCTCTTCCTTATACTTAGGATAATTTGTAAATTAACCCAGGTGTGGGTTGTTAACTTCAATTGCCTGATCTTGAACTCCTCCATTATGAGAACATGCCTCATTTTCCCAGTAGTAGGTATTCATAGCCCTCTTCCTCGTCCCAGTAACAAAGTGGTGTGTTGGCAGATTAACTGGTGTAATGTGGGTAACACTTCCTGTTGTTTCTTCCTCAACTCAGTACCTCAATACAGGTTATTCAAAATGAGATTTGCCCGATCATGGGGCTGAGAATGACAATAGCCCATAAAGGCTTGGGAAGGGGATATTTCAGAGTCACTAGAAAAAGGGGGATGACATGTCTCCTGTAAGGGCACCTTGCTCTCTTTCCCCAAAGCTCCCTCACCCAGGTGATTCAAAACCGATGGCCCTTCCCTGGCCACCTGAGCAGAAGGTCCCGGGGAAAAAGAAGTGAGTATGCTCTCAAGTTCCTCACAGCACCCTGAACAACATTGTTGAAGCCGAATTTCCATTGGTCCCGAACCCAGCCACGATACCGTGTAACATCTCGTCTAATATCTTTCACAGTAATAGACTTAAAATACCCATTCTTCTTGATGCCCCGCCATAAAAAGTGGAAACCACAATAATACAGTATGCAGATGACATTCTGGTGTGCTGTGAAACCGCAGAGCAGTGTAGAAATGACTCAGTACAGTTGATGACCGTCTTGGCAGACAAGAGGTACAAGGTAGACAAAGAAGAGTTACAATATTGTCAAGGGGAAGTCTTGTATATTGGACGGTTGATATCACAAGACAAGGGAAACTGCCCCCTGAAAGAGCAGAGGCAATTGTGAAAACGCCTCAGCCAAAGAAGATAAGGGAGATGCAGCAGTTTTTGATCCTATGCCACTATTGCAAGGCACGGGTCTTCGACTACAGCACACATGCTAGGACCATGTTGAGGGAGCTCAAGGAAGCCCAGAAAGACAATTGACACATAGTGTGGACAGAAGAGATGGCTGAAGCCTTTGATGAATTGAAGGAGGCAACATGCTCTGTGCCAGTTCTGGGGATCCCTCATTATAGTGCAGAACTTTCCTTCACTCAAATGGGGTGGTAATGACAGCCGTACTCACATAAAAGATCACCCTAGGACGCAAGCTTTTGGCCAATTACAGCGGACATTTGGACCCAGTAATGAGAGGCCATTAAACCTGTGAACAATCGCTGGCTGCTGCATCCTTCACAATTGAGAAATCAACAAGTATCACAATGGGTTGTGAAGTAATATTGCATATGGAACATGCCCTGTTCACATTCTTAAACAACAAAAAGGCACACTAACGACTCAAAGATCGTCTGGGTATGAAGTAATTTTATCGAACCCAGTGATCAATATTATCAGGTGTGGTGGTAAACCCAGCGCAGTTCGTAGCAGAGCCAGTGGAAGAAGGCCTGACCTCTGTGGAAGGTGATTGGCCGCATGGTGTTGATAGCATAATGCCCCATGCCGACTAGTGACGCCAGCCCCTTTTGAGGCCCTCACAAGATCGCCCTGTCGGGGCCTGGCCATAGTAGCCCCACTCTCTTGCTGCCACCAACTTCAGGCATCACCTTAGCTCTGTTTCAGCCTTGCATGTCCCAGCGACCGGCACTACATCCTTGTTGTACAGACTCACAGGTTTTCCCACCATTGGTAAGGCGCCAGCTATATACCTCTCTGACACTTGTTCTCGCATCCTCGTCCGAAGTGGCCCCCAACCCTGTGGCCCCAACAATGAGGATGAGGAAATAATAGTGTACACCGACTCTACCTATGTGATTTCAACAGTACACGCAGGTCTAACAGGGTGAAAGAGGCAGGGCTTCCTACAGGCAGATGGCTCACCAGTTCAGCATGCTCCGTTACTGGCCAGACTCATTGACACACTACAGCTACCATCGGCCATTACTGTGGTGAAGTGCGTGCCCCATGCAAAAGGAAGAGATGCAATTTTTTGCAACAACAAAGCTGTGGACACAAATGCGAAAAGCAGCATGTTTCCTTGAGATCTCTGAGTTCAACACACCACCTAACGAGTACACGAGAGTACGTAGCATGATGATAAAAGAAGGCTTTAATTCATTGCCTAAAGCATACATAGAAGAAATGCAGGGCTGTGCACCACAAGAGGAACAAGATTATAGAGATGGCGGGGTGCCCAGTATCCCCCACCAATGCACTGTGGTGACAAGACAACACCAGCAAGCCATTGATGCCTCCTATATTACTTAAAGTAGCGTTAGACAGCTCCCTTGCACACACAACACGAGAGTGTCTTGCAGTGCTAATTTCGGAGGACTGGTTTACACCCATTTTTACCGAGCATGTTTCTGTGTTTCTTATTAATTGCATGATATGTCAACAGTTCGCGGCGGGACACTCTCTGCGAGTAGTGAGAGCAACAATACCCCATGCTACTGGACCTTTTCACCCTACACATCGACTATGTGAACATGATGCAAACCTATAATGGCTATTGGTACCTACTGGTAGTTTTCTGCCCATTTTCCAGGTGGATTGAGGACGGTCCATGAACCCACTCTGACGACACGTGTGCTGCCAAACGTGTGCTGCCAAATGACTCCTATGTAAGGTCTTCCCCAGATCAGGGCGGGGGGTGTGAGGTCCTCTGGTCTGACAATGGACCAAATTTTGTAAATGAACTTTTCAAACACATTAGAGTTCTACTGGGTAATAAGCATAACTTCTAATCTGGTTATCACCCACAGGAAAATGGAATTTGCAAGAGGCTCAACGGTCTTCCAAAAGAAAGAATAGCAGAAATAAAATTGACCCTGAGAACAGGATGGCTCCATTGCCTACCATTGTCTTGTTTGTATTATGCAAGCAGCCCGGCTCTGACCATCACCTAACTCCTCATGAGCTGGTGACGCCACGTCTGCACACACCTCTTGTTCCTTCCACTAGAGTGCTATCGGATGCCCAAAGTACATCTACTGTTCTTGGATCAGAAAAGTATGAGTATTTGGCTGCTATGACGGCAAGTGTCTTGTTTATGTCTCAACATATAAAAGCCTGACAGGAAGGGTCAAACAAAAACGAGGAAGACGACCAACAGCATGACTCACAATGTATTCCCAAACCTCCCACATTATACTGAGGAGATCTGGTTCTTGTAAAGTGTTTATCTAGAACATGGAGTAAACCTAGGTTTGACAGCCCATTCCCATTGGAAATGCCCCCAAAGCCATCAAGATTCAAGGAAGGCGAGCCTGGCTACACCTTAGTGACATTAAAACCTACAAAGGTAAGGCCCCCGTGATGGCAACCCCTAAAGCGAAAGAGTAGGTGGAAGAGATAATAACAGAGATGAGGTCAGCTACAAGGAACCAACTGCAGCTCGCAGGAGAATGAACATATAAAAACTGCCTTTTTCTTACCAAAGGAACTATATCTGCACAAGCAACTGGCTTGCACGGACAGAGCGAACATCCAATGTTATCCATGTAAGCATTAGCCCAGGCAATCTTGCACACCAGCTCCATATGTCACGGAGTTCCCCCCTTCTCACCTGAGACCGATCCTTGCTGGACTCCGTGGGCGGTGTCTTCTTGCGGACAGACCTGGACTTGAAATAGGCTGAGTGAGTCTCTTCTGACTCCAGCGTGCGTTTAAGATTCCGGGATGCAACAATCCGGGGATCCGGGAAACGAAGAAGATGTGCTAATCGCGCACGAGTCCAGGAAGCAAGAGGAAAAGGGAAAGGGGCAATGAATGGAAGCAGAATAGCTAGGAACCAGGAAAGCAATACTGCGAACTACGGAGCAAACGTCTGATCGCTACTTGGCAATAGCATTGAGAGGCGCAGAGCCGCAGGGGTGCGGTCTATTAGTAGAATACGTTACGTCCAACGTATAGACCGCGGAAGGTGTGTCACGCTGGATGGCCATGTTGGGAGTGTCAGGGAATACAAGGCCTGTTGCGATAAGGACCAGGAAGACCAAAAGGGGCGCGTCCTGTAGGTCATGACAGCATGCCTCCTCTGAAAACTTGTTCCTCCAGGTTTTCCTGGGTGTATGAGGTGGTATCTTCTGAGCAGTCGAGGGGTATTCAGATTAGAAAGTGGTTCCCAAGTTCTTTCACTGGGGGGATATCCTTTCCATTCAACCAGATATTGAAGCTGACCCCGTTTATACCTGGAATCGCATATCTGGCACATTTAATATTCCAGTTGATTGTCCACTACCACAGGAGTGGGTCTGCAGGATTTCCGGGAGGATTGAATGTAAGGTTTTAATAAGGAGGTGTGAAAAACTGGGTGAATCTTTTTCCGGGATTTTGGTAACTTGAGCCGGTATGAGACTAGGTTTATAATTTCCTTGATGGAAAACGGCCCATAATACCGGGGGCCAATTTGTTTGGCCGTAGATGTCGGGGTAGTAATTTCAAGGACAACCAGACTTGATCTCCAACTGAATAAGTAGGCCCGGGTCTTCTTTTGGAATCCGCATATCTCTTGGTCTGTGTTCTAGCCTTCTCTAAGTGCTCTTTGGTCTCCTTATGTATGTTGATGAGTGTTTCAATCCAGGAGTCGACAGTAGGTACCGGTGTGGGTTGTGGAAGAACAGAGGGCAGAACTGATGGGTGGAATCCTTGGCTGCAATAAAAAGGACTGGTCTTAACTGCTGAATGATCGGAATTGTTATAGGCGAATTCAGCCACGGGTATCAGAAGCGACCAGTCATCCTGAACCTTAGTAGCAAAACATCGAAGATATTGTTCCAGAGTCTGATTAGCACATTCTGTGGCCCCGTTGGTTTGAGGGTGATAACCTGATGAAAGAGCGCGTTGGATTCCTAATATTTGACAGAGGTGTTTCCAGAATTGTGAGACGTATTGAGGTCCTCGATCGGAAATTATCTTGGAAGGAAGTCCATGAAGGCGGAATATGTGCTCCAGGAAGATTCCAGCCAGTTCAGATGAGGATGGTATTTATTGAGGGTTGTGAAATGAGCCATATAAGTGAACAAGTCAATGGTGACCATGATGGTGGTATACCCTCTGGAAGGCGGTAATTCCACAATGAAGTCTGTAGCGATAAATTCCCATGGCCTTGTTGGCAGTGCGGGTTGTAGCAGAAGACCCGCCGGCCTCTTGTTGTCATGTTTATTCTGACTACATATTGCACAGGCTCGGACGTATAGTTGTACGTCAGTCTTCATTTTAGGCCACCAAAATTGTCTTTGTATGAGGTGGAGGGTGTTGGTGATGCCACGATGTCCGGAGTGAAGGGTATCATGACAGATGTTTATTATTCTTTGTTGTAATTTTTGTGTAGGAATGAGCAGAGCGTTGTCCTTGAACAAATATCCTTCCTTGACTCTCAGGTTCCATTGATTCTTTCTTGAAATATTCTTCCAGAGTTCAGAGGATTGGGTTGTACTCGGATTACTTCCAGGAGGTTGACTGCTTGGGCTACAAAAATCGTGTGGGGAAACATCTTAGGATAGGCCTTATCTTCGGTAGTTTCGTAGTCAGGCCGTCGAGATAAGGTGTTAGCAATCAAGTTTTGTGATCCAGGAACATGAGTTATGTGCAACTGGTACTGGGCAAAGAAGAAGGCCCAACGAGCCTGACGACTGTTCCGACACTCTAATGACTGTAGAATTTGAAGATTTCGGTGGTCCGTGCGGACCTGGACTGGATATCTTGCTCCCAGGAGTAGATGTCGCCACTCAGTGAAGGCTTGGCGGATGGCTAAAAGTTCTTTTTCCAGGACCGAGTAGTGTGTCTCACTGGGAGTCAGGGTTTGTGAAAGGTAAGCAATGGGGTGTTCTAGTTTATCCTCAAATTCTTGCTTCAACACTGCTCCAATGGCGTAGTTAGAGGCATCCATTTCCACAAGGAATGGTCGATCAATGTCGGGTTGGGCCAGAATGGGTACCTTGAGTAAATCTTGTCTTCAAGAGTTGGAATACCTTATCTTGCGGAATAGACCAGACAAAGGGGGTGTCTTTTTTCAGGAGAGCAACAATCGGTTGAACAATCTCAGAGAAGGTGGGTATAAACTTCCGGTAGAAATTGGCAAGCCCCAGGAAGGATTGAACTTGTTTCACGGACGTGGGAGCAGGCCAGGATAAAATAGCCTTTACCTTTGAAGGGACCATGCCAATTCCCTGTGGAGTAAGGATAAATCCTAGGTAATGAACAGAAGCAACGTGAAACAGACATTTCTCGAGTTTGGCCAAGAGTTTATGTTCACAAAGTCGTTGTAGTACTGCCTTTACGTGCTCTTCATGCTTTAGAAGGTCCTTGGAGTAGATCAAAATGTCGTCCAGGTAGACGATGACGAAGAGGAATAGCATGTCTGAGAACACCCTGTCCATAAAACGTTGAAAGACTGCTGGGGCATTAGCTAGTCCAAAAGGCATGACCAGATATTCGAAGTGACCAAAGGGTGTTCTGAATGCTGTTTTCCATTTGTCGCCTTCCCGGATACGAATCAAATGATAGGCACCCCGGAGGTCCAGTTTCGTGAAAATCACAGCGCCTCTGAACGCTTTCAGGATATCCGAGATTAAGGGTAAAGGGTACCGGTTCTTGAGGGTGCATTGATTTAATCCACGATAATCGAGGCAGGGTCTGAGTTCCTTAGTGTCCTTCTTAGGAACAAAGAACAATGAAGCTCCTGCTGGAGATTTTGAAGTCTTATGGTGCCATTCTCAAGGTTGGTATCCAAGTATTCTCGGAGGGCCTTTTTCTCAGCTTCGGAATGGATGAACATCCTGCCAAAAGGAATCACTGCTGAGGGATCCGTGTCTATGGCGCAGTATTCAGGCCTATGAGGGGGTAAGGCCTGGACTATGGCAGTTGAGAACACATCAACAAATTCCTGATAGGCCTTAGGAGCCTGCACGATATTGGAAACCATGAGAGCTGCTTGAGGGTCGATTGGTGGTTCTTTGGAGGGGGTCAAGGAGGGATCCAGGATTAGACAGTGAGACATACAAAACTCTGAGCCGAGGAATAGTGATCCTGCTGTCCAATTGATATACGGATTGTGCTTCTGTAACCAGGGCATGCCCAATACCATGGGGTAATGAGCTGACTTAATAATGTCGAATAAAATCCGCTCTTGGTGGTGGTTAATTGAAAGATGGACCTCTTTGGTCTGCAGGCTTATGGGCCCCGAAGTGAAGGATCTTCCATTGATCGCTTCCACCGGCTGCATGATGCTTCGTGTTTCGTATGGGAAACCATGAATATTCCCATAGCCCCGCAGTCCACCAAGGCCAAAACAGGATAGGTCTTATTCCCGGAGGTTGATACGAAGGCCTGTAGTATCACTAGATTGTTTTGTCCAGGAGAGTTCAAGGATGGAATTGATGTGGAGCAAACATCTCTCTCCCGAAGCCCTGCTCCATCTAGGATCGAGAGTTGGCGTTTTCCGAATGCCGAGGAGGGGCCAGAGGGCATTCTCTAACCAAGTGTTTGTCTGAGGCACAATACATGCACAACCCCGTATTAATCCTTCTCATCCTTTCTTGCGGGGATATGGGTCCACGGAAGGCTCCTATCTGCATGGGTTCCGGTTCGGTGAATGATCCAGGGTTTGTGTCAGATTTGGAGGTACTCTCAAAGGACACCTTCGGGGGGTTTCCCCTAGATTTTTTCTTCTCTGCCTTCCTTTCCTGGATGCGAAAGTCTATTTGCATGGCAAGGTCCATAAGAGCCTGGAATGAGTTCGGTCAGGCCACTCTGGCTAACTCATCTTTAATCTCCTCATTTAGACCTCTCCTGAAAAGGGTAAAACTTGCCTCCGGAGACCAATCAGCTTCCTTGACCAATTGCTTGAAGCGGGTTACATACGTGAGCACATACTGGGATCCCTGCTGAAAGTCTAAGAGGCATTGCTGGGCACTAAAGACCTGCTCAGGGCAATCAAACATGGTCTTTAGGGCCCGTATGAAACCATCGTAGTCATCTAGGAGGGCGTTGCCGGAGTTAACTAGGGGTGTAGCCCAGGTTAAAGCATTTCCGGAAAGGTGAGAGATTATGAACCCCACCTTAGCCCTGGGAGTGGAAAAGTAATAGGGCTTAAATGTAAAGTGAACCAAACATGAGTCCAGGAATCCACGAAGGGTTTTTGCCGACCCATCGTATCTGTCAACAATGCCCCCCAGTAACACACTTTCTTTTGCGGCTGAATCACGGGATAGAACTAATTGCTTGAGAGCAGTGTTTTCCGCCTTTAAATTCTGCACCCCGGTGGTTAATTCTTGCATACCTCGCATCAGGTCCTGGACGGCCGCTTCCATGTCGACTTCGAGTGCGGTCGGTAGGCGTCTCAAACTGTCACAGAGTTCCCCCCTTCTCACCTGAGACCGATCCTTGCTGGACTCCGTGGGCGGTGTCTTCTTGCGGACAGACCTGGACTTGAAATAGGCTGAGTGAGTCTCTTCCGACTCCAGTGTGCGTTTAAGATTCCGGGATGCAACAATCCGGGGATCCGGGAAACGAAGAGGATGTGCTAATGGCGCGCGAGTCCAGGAAGCAAGAGGAAAAGGGAAAGGGGCAAGGAATGGAAGTAGAAAAGCTAGGAACCAGGAAAGCAATACTGCGAACTATGGAGCACACGTCTGATCGCTACTTGGCAATAGCATTGAGACGTGCGGAGCCGCGGGGGTGCGGTCTATTAGCAGAATACGTTACGTCTAACCTATAGACTCCGAAAGGTGTGTCACGCTGGACGCCATGTTGGGAGTGTCAGGCAATGCAAGGCCCATTGCGATAAGGACCAGGAAGACCAAAAGGGGCGCGTCCTGTGGGTCATGACACCATATTGCTATCATAATATTGCAGTTGGTCTAGCAGAGACTGACTTCAAACAAATCAGAACAGGGTTGTCTTGAGAAGACAAGCATGGTTAAAATACACAGATTTCACAACAGATGTACAATCAAAGGTAGTACACATGCCCTTTGAGGGAGACCAATGTTTTGTCACAAAATAGACCAGGCGTTAAAAGCAATTAAAATTGATACGGATAGAGCAAACTCATTAACTACTCTAACGGTGCAGCGAACTTTTTGTTCTTTCAGGGGAGTAGCAGGACGCTCGGTGACCACGAGCAGAGGTGGCAAGTCCTACCAACGTGGGTCATCCTACTTTCAGACCTACGATCAAGGATATAGAAAGTCCTATCCTTACAAACAAAAGGACTACAAAACAGATCCAAGGAGATGACAGACATCAACTACCTTAAGAGGTAGACAACAGAAACAAGCATGACTTCCATCGCTTCCGAGCCCCCACGTTCAAACATCCACAACAAGTGGAAGGCAATCTGCAGTACCATCTGCTGCAATGGAAACAAATCGCCACAAACAGGTGGGTCATAGAAATTATACAGGAAGGACATTTACTAGAGTTCCACGAAAGTCTACCTACGACTCCACCACGATTACAACATTAACCGCACTTACAAATCCTAAAAAGCAAGGTGAAAAAACTATTGATAAAGTACGCATTTGAGAAAGTCCCAAAACATCAAAGAAACAACGGTTCATATTCCAGGTTATTCATGGTCTGAAAGCCAGACAAATCCTACAGACTGATTCTAGACTTAAGAGGTCTAAACAAATATGTCAAAAAGCAAAAATTCAAAATGGTAACCTTAACCGACATGATAAAAGCGGTAAGAGAAGTTGACTTCCGGGCATTGTTGGACCTCAAGGATTCACATTTTCACATCCCAGTTCGGAAGGTGCACAGGGAGTTCCTAGGATTTGTCATAGGAACCAGCCATTATCATTTCAAGGTCCTACCGTTCCGATTGCGCTCAGTCCCCAGGGCATTTACCAAATGCCTAACCCTGTCTCTAGGAAAGGGATGGTACCACGTATAGCCCTACCTCGATGACTGGTTGATACGGGCACCTTCATCTGCAGAAACAAAGCACGCCATATAATCCGTATCGAGCACCCTCTTATGCCTTGGTTTTGCCATAAACTCAGATTTTAGTGTTTCTAGGGGCTTAATTCAACACCACCAAAGGGTGGGTTTGACCACCCCAAGAAAGGACACAAACAACACCCCGTCTCTTAACCAAATTCTACTCGGGCACGAAAGTATTGTTCTGGACATGCATGCAGCTACTCTGGATCATGTCCCCCTGTGTACCACTAATCCAACATTTCAGGTTACACATGAGGCCGCTGCAGGAATTTCTGGCGGACCAATGGTCTCAAACAACTGGATCCTGGAGCAACAAATTAACAGTAACGCCTCTACTGGCAGGAAAGTTGCAATGGTGGGCAAAACCTCTACACATCACAAGAGGGCTGTCACTCAGGGAACTCCCCTTCAAGAAACATTGGTCACAGATGGGTCACTTACAGGTGATTGGTGTACGTGCCCCATCCTGTCAGTGAAGGGGCGCTGGAGTGCCTAAGAGATAAAACTCCATATCAATGTCCTAGAACTAAACGAATTGTCATGAGCATGCCGCTCATTCCAACCAATACTCAAAAACAAGGTAGTCTCAGCGTTGACAGACAACATGAACACCATGTATTTATTATGTGCGAATGCAAGGAGGAACAAGGTCCAGAACACTGTCAATCGAAGCACAACAGTTATGACACTGGGCAATCAAAAACGGCATGCAACTCCAAGCATTTCATCTATGGCGGAAAGAGAACAAGACTGTAGACCAGCTCCACAGAACCAGCAATCAGTCACACGAGTGACGACATACGCCTTGAACCAAAACAGTACATAAAGGAAAAAAACTTGGTTGATCAGCATTCTCTTGCCTAGCGGCACAAGCTTGCAACTCTCTCCCAAGAGAAATTCGAAACATGAAGGACCATCTAAAATTCAGAAAACTCCTAAAAACCTGGATGTTCAAATCAGAACTGGACAAAAACAAATGAGCAACACCACCACCCCTCGGAATGAACACACACCTCACATGACCGAGGACTAAAGTATACCACGACAATTGCAGGGAGTTGGAGAGGCTGGAGGGCCTTAACAAAGTCTAAAGAGGGAGATGAGACCGTCCTAGTTTTTACCACAGACAGAAGGGATAAGAGTTGAAGGAGAAAGAGTGGCAACCGAACAGGAAACCACCGGGGCCAAGTAGATCAAGAGCAGAGGGAAAAGGTCCCACCGCTCCCCTGCACACCCATGTACCCCTGAAAGAGGCAGAGGAAAGAGGTGGCAGGTGCACACCTGTATAGGACAAAGGGCTAAACAGGTGCAGAAATAAATTATGCAGGATACTGGGTGGAGGGGATTGGGGGAGGAGCCACTGTCTTTAAATAGCTCTGCAGACCACCAACAACCCTACACAGAATTAAGGAGGGAGATCCTCTGTCCCCTTAGAGCACCACAATATGCGACACTAGCAGGGACGCATATCACAGCTGACCGTAGTGTAGGAGGTATGACTGAGTGCCACTACTAACCCAACCCACTAAAAATCTCACTCCTCTGCTCACACCTCTCAAATTCGAAACATAACACAACCATACATTTACTGCACAACAAACCGCACACACTTCACTACACCACAACAAAACAAACCAAACCACACACGACAGCACACAACAGCTACCAACTGAAAAAATCACACCCACGCTTAGTGAACAGTGTAAACCGAACTAAAGATGCCAATAGCAGATCACAGCCCTCTTCAGCCTTTTCCAGCTAAGTCTAACTAACCTACCTTCCAACCCATCTCTGTTGTCAATAGCCAGAGTAAAACACAAAAAAGGAATGCCGTGGAAGGTTTCCAACATGTAAGTGCTTATATGGCCGACTCCACGTGAGTAACTAATAATATGTGGTATCAGCACATGACTTGGGTGGGGAGGGAGACGTCTGATCAGAGCTGTTATGTGTGTTCTCTCTTTCCCTACCCCATGTGCGCTTCCAGGTCATTTGTGGCGACAGAAGTACCAGCACACGATGGCCACTGTTTAACCCGTTTAGCACCATGCACGACTAGAGGACAATTGGAAGGAAGATGGGCTACTCTATGATGGATGTCAAAAAGCCTGTTTCCTTATGGGGATAGTTACATAGAAACAAAGACAATGATAGATGACCCAAAAATGAAAAATAAAATGATGGGATATGTATTAGAAGCCCGTAACAAAGGAGACTCCACAATAGTAGATACAAAGTTGTTGCAGTGCCCTAATGTGCTAAGGAAGGAGACACCGGGAGTGCCAGGGTGCTGGAAGAAAGAGACCCCAACTACTAATATATGGACAGCTATACACCTCAGCGGGGTGGCTCAGGTGGATGATGGGCTGTAAAGCACAGGCACTCCTTACAGTACCGGTAGAAGTAGTACAGAAAGCAAACAATAAATATCTTAAGGAATAGACCAAATACTCCAAACTACTCACATGGGTAGAGGATGAAGCAGGCTCTGTATCCATATTACCGATGAAGAACACCACTCTATGTTTTGGGAATAATGGTCCCATGAAGGTAGGGGAGAACAAAGGGTGCAACACATTTTTGATGCGCCTGGCATGAAGATAGGTGCTGCAGTATTGTTGGACCACTATTGGGACTGTGGTTCCAAACAAGTAAGTCCCATCACCCAGGGCAAAGAGTAAAAAGGGTGCTGTACCCATTAGAAGACTCAGGGTATAGAGGTATTCCCCAAGGCAGAAGAAGCAAGGGGTGTTGTGCCTCCATTACACGAAAAGGCACTGCATCCTTCATAAAAGAGGCAAGGTGAAGAGGAAATGTGCGGCACCCAGTAAGAAGTAACAGGGCAACAGTAACATACAAAGAGGTCCAGAACAAGTATGAAGACCCAGGAGGTATAGCTGTCACTGCAGTGTTAAAACCAGGGTAAGAAGGAGTGTAGTGTCACCCACTAGGTACCAGGGCAAAGGAGGGAGTGGAGCCTTGTGACAGCGGCCAGTAACAAGAGAAAAGAAGGTTCAGGTGAGCACAGGAAACTAATTGTGCCTCTATGCCTAGCTAGAGCAAGTGAATGACATTGGGTCATTTTAACTGCCCACAAAGTACTTTTAAGGAGAGTGTATTGTGTATGAACAGTACTGACTGTGAAGTAATGAGTCCACCTATAAAGTTGTCCAAGAAATTAAAGAATTGCCACTTGTGTTAAATGTATTACCTCTCCTTGGCATCCGCTGGGCACATAGTGATGGGTGAGCAGCAGGAGCTCTGAAGCGCTTTGCTGCCGCCTTAGAACTGTTGACGTCACATTACATGCTGGGGGAGATAGTGAGAGATAGAACGCTCTCTCTCTCTCTCAGAGCTCTGAAGTAAGGAAGAATCTAGATGTTGCTGTGCAGCGTTTGAAGAAAGCACCTCCGAAAATGCAGAAGAGCTGTCGCAGTTGCAAGTCGCAGCACCGGTGTGAATGAGATGTCCCACAGCACAACTCATTTGTGCTATTTTGGAGTGTCAGCGTATTAAAAAACTAGTTGCCTGCAGCATTTCTAAATGGAAATGAAACCGGAAGGAGGAGCAGTATCGGCGTCTTGAATCTGCATGTCAAGTGTGAAGACTATCTAAGCAAGAAGGGCAACCAGGCGACCTGGGGTGATGTGGTCTTGTGGTGACATCAATGCAGGAAGAACGGAACTCCTCTGTGTTTATGAAAGTACTAAAGCTATTGCGCAGAGAGGAGGAAAGTTGTTTTAAAGGATACATGCGCGCTATGGAAACAGATAAAATTAAATCTGCCATGTCGAGATTAATTGAAGAATAATTTCAAAAGAGGTGCTTTTCAACATTTTGGCAATCAGTGCAAAAGTTTGTATGAGATGGAAGGGGAAGAAGTGATGTAATGTGCATGATACACTATGTATCTTATGGTGGTATGACATGTTAGTGTTGAATGGGGAAGTGTATGTGAAGCAAGTGAGTAATGATTGTCACTTCGAAGACAGCATGTGAAACAAGTGAGTAATGATTATTTCTACGAAGTCAAAGTGTGTGAAGCAAGTGAGTAATAATTATTACTATGAAGACAGTGTGTGTGAAGCAAGTGGGTAATAATTAATTATTACTATGATGTATGTTGTATTTCTTCTGCAGAGGTTCAGAGTAAATAGGGGTATTAGGAAATGTAGTATATGGTCTTAACATTGCTGGAGGGTCAATGTTGTCTGGTATTCTATGGTTGCAAGACATTGCAGGAGTTTCAATGTGCTGAGAGCAACTTTACGAGAAATTTCAGGTTAAAGCTGCAAGCCAGCTATGGTCTTTTAGGCCATGATAGTACGTCATCGCCCTAAAGGTAATAATGGATTCTGAAGCTAAAACATGCAGAGCTTTAAGTGTCATTGCGGAGAACCTGAGAATGTGGGTTAGAATTAATCTGTTGAGGATTTACAGGTTAAAGTTGCAAGTAGGCTATGGACTCTTAGCAAAATATGTTTAAACAAAGTGTTAATTGCCGTATCTGTTTAATGAGAATATTTAAAAAATGTTGAAGAATGTTGAATGTTGTAATCTGTGGACGAAGTGCACAGAAGTGGTCTAGTACTAGCATGTCTGGGAGAGGGTGTGTGGGCACTAAGCATCTGAGTGTTGTATGGTCAAATGACCCCACATTACTAGAAAGGGGATACGCCGTCTGCTATGTCTAGAGGTATGCCTCTCGTTAAAAAAGTGCTGTGTAAGAAGTTTAGTGTGTGTGTGTTGGTGTTTGGTACCACGTGATGTTCTCTAAGGAGGAGTGCTTGCTGGTGAAAGGTGCTTTCTTTCTCTTGCATAAGGGTAAGGACGTATGGCGCCATGTCTTTAGTGTTTGCACAGAGGGACTGTGCTGCCCAACTCTTTTCACGAGCCCTTTGTGTCATCAGCGTGTGGCTAGGACCTGTTTGCATGTGAGTGACTGATGTGTGGATACTCATTGTGTGACGGATGGTTTGGTCTATGAGAGGAAAGGAGATGTGTCGTGAAGTGCTTGGTTGAGATTTGGTGAGATTTGGAAGGAAGAAAGATGTGTTGTATAGGGCTTAGGATGAATTCATGAGGCTGGTGATGTAAGAGAATGTTGTCATATGAGTGGGATAATGTTCTGTGTAAAGGTTCCACAGTCAGGCAGTTAGAGAGAGCTTTCCTGGGTGATGGGTGCCAGTGGTTTTCCTATGTGTCATCGTATGTAACTTATTGTAACTGAATAAAGCAACTTACTGGCAACCTACCTGAAGTACCTGAGGATTATGCTTTAAATCAGTCCAGAGCATACATGAAGCTTCCCCAAACTGGGGAGGACTATATTCCATGGTACTGATAAGCATACCCACGTTGGTAGTGCCCCAGAGTGACTTACACATTACAGGTTTCCCAAAGATTGACACAGACGTATGGAGCAAAAGATCCCTGGAGCTCTACCAAGTTAAACGAGGGAGCAATTATATTTCCAAAAAACTGGAAAGTGCGCACTATGAAATACCATGGGAGCACAGGTTGTTCAGTTGAGCGGAAATGTTCTTTGCCTACCATGCCCCCAGGGTGCAGACACATACTAATGGTAAATGGTCGCAGATCATCAGATGGGAGCTGCTGCAAACAATTCCACAGTGAAGGGTTTCAATGCAATAAAAGAGGAGTGAAGCACCATAAGACTAATGACCCTCCAATATAGGCATGTCCTTGATCTAATAACAGCCATGGAGGGCGGGGTTTGTGCATAAATTGATGAATCTTGCTGTCCCTACATACCTTCTAAGAATGAGGAAAGCAGAACCCTCACAGAAGCCATAACACTGCTGACCGACCTACACACGAAAACGATTGAGGAGGTAAAAGAAATAGCGAATGATGATTGGTTCACATATCTGTTCTCCTGAATCTTGTACTGGCTGGCCAATGCATTCAAGGTACTAATAGCGATATTAGTGCTGATATTATTAGGATTTTGAACCCTGAGGATTATTATCAGCAAATGCAAGAATAAAGGTAAAAAGGCAGTAGTAATGAAGATTGTGATAAATATGGACACCAGAGTACATGTGTACACACAAACAACCAATGATCTACCTCACTTGGAGCTGAAGCAAAGTACTATTAGCCCTCCAGGGTCTAAATTATGTTATCCCTGAGACCCCTGTAATTATGTAGGGCGTTGGGTATTCTGTAAACTAGATGGGGAGTGCTGCTAAATAACCTGGAGTGTGGACAAACACATACATTATTCTGGTGACCTGAGGTGGGATGACATAGAAATGGACCCCCAATTGGGAGAGGGACCTCCGAGAGATGTGGCTGATATCTCGACCAGAGGGGGGAATTTTGAGAGACAGATGAATGCGTTATCTGTAGCGTCGGCCCCTTCACTGCCTCCATATCAAAGGAACGATGGAACAGCATAATTTATGGAGCTTTTCCTACCATCGTATCATGGAAGTAAAAGGTGGTATTCGCTCATCCAATCGTACTGTCCTTTCCCTGAAGTAGTCAGAGTGGAGGTGAACGTGCAGAAAAAAGGAAAACTGAACCTGGTGTGACCAGGTGTCTGTAACGCTCACCTGATTCCCGCAGAGGCGCCGGTCTTGACTGGGTGAATGCCGTATCTTCAAAGGTGATGTGTAACACACGGTTGGCTCTTTGGGCTGGACCTCTGTGCACTGTATGTCTGACTCGAAGAGTAAGATGTCTGCAGATAGAAAATATGGGATTAATGAACTGGGGTTATTGGGTGCCTCTCTCCTCTTCCCTTTCTCTTCTCCTGTAGAACCCTAAAGGTTAATGCCCTCACCTTAGGTAAGTGAACGCCGAGCTCTCCATCTGCCTCGGGGCAGGGTGCCGTAACCAGTTTCTTCACTGGATAAGGGTGCAGGCCTCTTGACCTCAGAGGACTGCTGTCCGTCGTTAACTGCACGAGCGGTAAGTTCTGGGCACTTCAAATGTCTTAAAAGTCTTTTGTAATGATATCTCTTGTTTTGCAGGGTTCCGGCGATGGCGGATGGCGGGCTGATGAGAGTTGAGGATCGAACCCGCGTGAGGAATAGAAGCGCCTGGAAGCACGTAAGTAAGCGCTTGTAGCCTGCTTCACGATGCGCACTAACTGTCCCTTTTATCTTGCAGGTACAAGTTCAGAGCTTTAGAGAAGCTGAAGGGTGCTGGAATACCCACTGGATTCGGCGTGGGAAGGAGTAATGGCACGTGAGTAATAAAGTTGCCCAATGTCTTTAAACGCACCTTCTTTTGTCTTTCAGATGCGGGATGCAGCGCCGAAGGCCTCCGGAGCGTGCGAAGAGCTGGTAAGCTTTTGTCTTTCAGATGCCGGAATGCAGTGCGAAGACCTCCGGAGCATGCGAAGAGTAGGTAAGCCTTTGTCTTTCAGATGCCGGAATGCAGCGCGAGGCGTTGGTGACAGCCGATGGACCAGGTAAGAGATGCGCTGCCACTGAAGACCGCAGTGCTAACCTGTTCTTTCTTTGTCTTTACAGGTGCTGCTGAAGACTGGATTCCAGGATGGTAAGCCTTTGTTCCCTTAGGCCCAGGATCAGAAGCAGAAGATACGATGAGCGTTCTGCTGCAGAGAATGCAGAATAACACAAAGCAAGATTCATCCATCGGGTGTGGTTTAAATAGCCTCCTGTAGTGCTTAGGTGTCTCCTTCCACAGCCACGCCTAGGTAAGAAAAGAGTTCCTGCTTTCCAGAAGAGTTCCAGTGTTCTGAACCTAGGGAGTGGCTCCTGCCCCACCCAACAGGAAAAGTAGTTCCAAACAGAAGAGGATCAGGGGTTCAACTGGCAGGTAAGTAAGCAGCATGGTCTGCTGCAGGTAAGTCCACCCAAGCATTATGAGCCCGGCGCTTCCAGCGCTGGGACTGGGCATCTTTATGAGCCTGGTGCCACTGGCGCCAGGACAGGGTCCAAAAGGTCCCAATTGGGACTGGCTGGCACTCGGAACCGGGGTTATGGGTCTGCTTCCAAGGGAGTCGGGCAAGTCCTGATCTTTTGGAGGCAGAGATCATGACAGCACCCCCCCTCTAGGCCCCTCCGGAACCGGGCTTCTCCGGGGGTTTGGGCTTGTTAGGAAATGTTCGATGAAATCTTTTGATTAGACGAGGCGCGTGGACATATTCTGCAGGTTCCCAGGATCTTTCTTGGGGACCGTAGCCTTTCCAGTCAATCAGGTAAAATAGTTTAGATTTGCACGGGTTTTAATAGAGAGACGTGGAAGACCGGATGTATCTTCATGTGAGGGGGCAAGTCCAACTTGACCGCTACTGGATTTACTATGGTAGTGATGGAATAGGGACCAAGGTATCTTGGGTTGAATGTGCGTGGTCCTTTTAGAGGTAGATATTTGGTGGATAACCAGACTTGATCTCCTACTTGATATTGGGGGGCTTCCTTCCGATGTTGGTCTGCTCCTTTCTTGTATTGTTCTTTAGCCCTTTGAAGGTGAGAAACGGCTTCCTTAAAGGCTTGGGTGATTGTAGAATGCAGGTGGTCTACTGCTGGTGTTCCAAGATCTTGGAGTGGATCCAACTCCGAGGTTCGAGGGTGACTACCGTATAAAAGAAAAAACGGGGTCTTCCCAGTTCCCGAGTGGACAGAGTTATTGTAGGCATATTCGGCTATCCAAAGGATATCTTTCCAAGTTTTTTCAGTTTGTTGTAGCATGCAGCGCAAATACTGTTCCAGAGTTTAATTGGTCCTCTCAGTTTGTCCGTCGGTTTGAGGGTGGTGGCTGGTCGAAAGTCTCACATCAATTTGAGCCGACCGACAGCAACTTCGCCAAAAATGAGAAATAAATTGACTACCTCAATCCGAAATTAGAACTGAAGGAAAACCGTGCAGTCGGACGATGTTTTCGAGAAATTCTCGGGCCAGAGTTGCTGCTGTTGGTAAGCCTTTGAGTGGAATGAAATGCGCCATCTTGGAGAATAGGTCCACGATTACTAGGATCGTATTGTATCCGGAGCATGGAGGTAGATCGGTGATGAAGTCCATAGAAAGCGTATGCCAAGGGCGAGGCGGGATGTCAATAGGGCGTAAGAGGCCGGCTGGTTTTTCCTTTTGACTCTTGTTTTGGGCGCATACTCCACAGGACATTATAAAGTCTCTGATATCTTTTTTCCAAGACGGCCACCAGAAGTAGCGCTTGATCTTTTCCGAGGTCTTGGTCATACCGGGATGTCCTTCCATTAAAGAATCGTGATAACAAGAGACTACCTTTTTCTGTAAATCTGTGCTGGGCAGGTATAACTGTTCTTGGAAATATAATAGGTTGTCCTTCACCGTAAAGTCCTTTCCCTGCAGATGCCAATTCTGTATGTCTGCTGGAGTTACCAGTAGCCTGGCTTTATCCTTAACTTCCTCTATGGATTGTGTGGCGATTACACCTAGAATTCTTTGTTCGGGAATGATAGGTACAGGTTTAGGATTGATCAAATGTTCTTCCACTCCCATCCGAGAAAGGGCATCAGCTTTACCGTTTTTTGTACCAGGTCGATAGGTAATTATGAAGTCAAACTCGGCAAAGAATAGTGCCCAATGTAGTTGCCTAGAGGATTGAGCTTTTGCGGTTTTCAAATATTGCAGGTTTCGGTGATCTGTAATCACAGTAACGGTGTGTCGGACCCCCAGAAGATAATGCCGCCAAGCCTTAAAGGCGGACTTGATAGCTAGAAGTTCCTTATCAGTAATAGTGTAATTGATTTCAGGAGGCGAGAATTTGCGGGACCAAAATGCCACGGGATGCAACTGATTGGTTACTGGGTCCTTTTGTGATAGAACTGCCCCCATGGCAAGGCTCGAAGCATCAGTTTCAACGATGTAGGGGAGTTCTGGGCGAGGATGTTTTAAGATCGGTGCAGAGATAAATCTAGTCTTCAAATTCTGGAAAGCTTGTTCCGCCTCGGTAGACCATTCAAAACGTTTGTTTTTCTTTAACAAGGCGGTGATGGGCTGGACTATTCGAGAGAATTCGGGGATAAACCTGCGGTAAAAGTTAGCGAAGCCTAACATGCTTTGAACACCTTTTACGGAGGATGGCGATGGCCATTTGAGAATTGCATCGACCTTCTTTGAATCCATACGCACTCCGCTAGGTGATAATATGAATCCCAAGAATTCAACTTCAGTCACGTTGAAAACACATTTTTCCAACTTAGCGAAAAGTTTGTGTTGACGCAATCTCTCGAGGACCATTTTCACGTGTTTCCGATGTTCAGTTTCCGATGAAGAATAAACGAGGATGTCGTCAATGTAAACAACAACACACACATCTATGAGCTCTCTGAGGACATCGTTCATAAAATATTGAAAGGCGGCCGGGGCATTGCAAAGTCCGAAGGGCATGACCTGATGTTCAAATAGCCCATACTTGGTGCGGAAGGCCGTCTTCCATTCATCGCCCTCTTTTACTCGTACCAAGTGGTAGGCTCCTCTAAGATCCAGCTTTGTATATATGCATGCTTTTCTGACTTGGTCCAGGAGTTCAGGGATCAAAGGTAATGGATATCTATTCTTAACGGTGATCTGGTTCAGGGCACGATAATCTATACAAGTTCTAAGGTCCCCTTCTTTTTTTGGAACGAAGAACAAAGCTGAGGAAGCAGGGGACTTGGAAGGACGAATAAACCCATTCGCTAGGTATTGATCCAGGTATTGTCGGAGGTGAAGATTCTCAGGCTCGGTGAGGGCATAAATTCTACTACAAGGAGGAGTAGATCCAGGTATCAGGTCTATCTGGCAGTCATAAGACCTATGAGGAGGTAGAGAGTTAGCCTGATCCTTCCGGAAAACATCTTGGAATTCTAGGTATTCAGGAGGTAACTGGGGAGCCTCCGAGGAAATTGCTGCCAGTGCAACACCAGGTCGAGGGTGACAAGTAGAGACACATTCTGGAAACTGAACCGTTCTTGCTCGCCAATCGATCTGAGGATTGTGCTTCTCTAACCAAGGAATTCCTAGAATAATCTGGAACTGAGGGGCCTTGATCACATCGAACACAATCTTCTCATGGTGTCCATCTTGACTTACTAGCGTCACTTCTTGGGTGGTATGCGTTACTGGTCCGGAGGCTATCTCCGTACCATCCACCGTAGTAATGACGTCCTTTACAGCCTTTGGACAAAGAGTCAGATTCATCCTCAAAACCATTTCATGATCCACATAATTGCCGATGGCACCGCTGTCGACGTAAGCTTCAATCGCATGTAATCGATCCGGATGTTCAGGGCTAATGAGGACCATAGGTATCACGAAATGCGAGGTCACTGAACTGGTTTTAACGCTCGGCAAGAGGACCTCTATTCTTGTCGGGCGAGGTCGTTTCCCATCTCAGAGTTTGTGACCCTGGTAACTGCAGCTCCTACTGCCTTCTTGGCTGGTTTCACCGGACAGTCTCGAAGAAAGTGCCCCGAGTTTCCGCAATAGAGGCATAATTGCAGCTGTTTTCTCCTTTCCCGCTCCTTTTGTGTTAGTGGTCCTTTCAGGCCCCCTATTTGCATGGGTTCCCCGGAGTCTACTCCTTTGGTAGGAGTTGGTGGTTTGGAAAATACTCGAGCATCAAACTTGGAACGATCGGCCTTCCTGTTCTGCAGTCTGTGGTCAATTTGAACGACTAAGTCAATATAGTCCGAGCAGTCTTGCGGGGGATTCACTACTTGGGCTAACACATCTTTGAGCTCTCCACGTAGACCTCTATAAAACAGCGTAATCCTTTTGTCCTCAGGCCATCGAGTTTCCACTATCAGTCTGTTGAAAGACGCAATATAAGCCAAAAGGTCTTGATTACCCTGTCGCAATGAAAGGAGCTCATTGTCCAAGGCCTGCCCCTGTGAATGTCTTGCAAACAGTTTTTCCATACTGAGCTGAAAAGCTTGAAAATCATGGAGAACCGGATCATCTTGATTAACTAGAGGGATCGACCAGTCTGCTGCATTGCCACTAAGGTACGAAAGCACGAAAGCTACCTTAGCTTGATCAGTTGGAAAGGCTGCTGGCCGGCATAAGAAGTGCAACCGGCACTGATTAATAAATACTGCAAACCTCTTTGGGTCACCAGAAAATTGTTCGGGCGGAGCCAGAGGTACATTCCCAGGTAGGTTGATCTGCACTGGGTTCGTAGAGGATGTTGAAGGAAGATTTGCCCCTGATGCGGGTAACAGAGTTTGTCCGGCTTGTGACTGTAGCAATTGTCTAGCGAGATCGTCTGTTCACTCCTTGGAAATAATCAGTTCCCTTCTTAGAGCATTCGTTTCCTGACGGGCTGCATGCACTTCTGCTCTTAGTTCCCCAAGTAACTGGACTAGCTGGTCGGTATCCGAGGTTTCCATAGCGCCTGGGTGGGAGTTTTGCGCTAGGCTTTGTGTTCTGTAACGCTCACCTGATTCCCGCAGAGGCGCCGGTCTTGACTGGGTGAATGCCGTATCTTCAAAGGTGATGTGTAACACACGGTTGGCTCTTTGGGCTGGACCTCTGTGCACTGTATGTCTGACTCGAAGAGTAAGATGTCTGCAGATAGAAAATATATGATTAATGAACTGGGGTTATTGGGTGCCTCTCTCCTCTTCCCTTTCTCTTCTCCTGTAGAACCCCAAAGGTTAACGCCCTCACCTTAGGTAAGTGAACGCCGAGCTCTCCATCTGCCTCGGGGCAGGGTGCCGTAACCAGTTTCTTCACTGGATAAGGGTGCAGGCCTCTTGACCTCAGAGGACTGCTGTCCGTCGTTAACTGCACGAGCGGTAAGTTCTGGGCACTTCAAATGTCTTAAAAGTCTTTTGTAATGATATCTCTTGTTTTGCAGGGTTCCGGCGATGGCGGATGGCGGGCTGATGAGAGTTGAGGATCGAACCCGCGTGAGGAATAGAAGCGCCTGGAAGCACGTAAGTAAGCGCTTGTAGCCTGCTTCACGATGCGCACTAACTGTCCCTTTTATCTTGCAGGTACAAGTTCGGAGCTTTAGAGAAGCTGAAGGGTGCTGGAATACCCACTGGATTCGGCGTGGGAAGGAGTAATGGCACGTGAGTAATAAAGTTGCCCAATGTCTTTAAACGCACCTTCTTTTGTCTTTCAGATGCGGGATGCAGCGCCGAAGGCCTCCGGAGCGTGCGAAGAGCTGGTAAGCTTTTGTCTTTCAGATGCCGGAATGCAGTGCGAAGACCTCCGGAGCATGCGAAGAGTAGGTAAGCCTTTGTCTTTCAGATGCCGGAATGCAGCGCGAGGCGTTGGTGACAGCCGATGGACCAGGTAAGAGATGCGCTGCCACTGAAGACCGTAGTGCTAACCTGTTCTTTCTTTGTCTTTACAGGTGCTGCTGAAGACTGGATTCCAGGATGGTAAGCCTTTGTTCCCTTAGGCCCAGGATCAGAAGCAGAAGACACGATGAGCGTTCTGCTGCAGAGAATGCAGAATAACACAAAGCAAGATTCATCCATCGGGTGTCGTTTAAATAGCCTCCTGTAGTGCTTAGGTGTCTCCTTCCACAGCCACGCCTAGGTAAGAAAAGAGTTCCTGCTTTCCAGAAGAGTTCCAGTGTTCTGAACCTAGGGAGTGGCTCCTGCCCCACCCAACAGGAAAAGTAGTTCCAAACAGAAGAGGATCAGGGGTTCAACTGGCAGGTAAGTAAGCAGCATGGTCTGCTGCAGGTAAGTCCACCCAAGCATTATGAGCCCGGCGCTTCCAGCGCTGGGACTGGGCATCTTTATGAGCCTGGTGCCACTGGCGCCAGGACAGGGTCCAAAAGGTCCCAATTGGGACTGGCTGGCACTCAGAACCGGGGTTATGGGTCTGCTTCCAAGGGAGTCGGGCAAGTCCTGATCTTTTGGAAGCAGAGATCATGACAGTGTCAAAGCAAGCGACATCATTTTTTAAACGGACACACGTAGAAACACTAGACACAAAGCAAATATACATTCATCATGAAACTATGCAAACAATAGGTCAAGCCACACTTAGACAAGGTTAGAAAACATATACACGCTATACAATGAAACGGAAGATGTAGGAGAAATACATGTCTCCACTCTACTCTACTTCCTCTTCTCACCTCTCTCTTCTCTGCTCTACTCTCCATCCTTTGCTCTCCTCTCCTCTCTCCTCTCCACTCTGCGCCCGCCTTCCATTCTACTCTCCTCTCTCCACAACTGATTTCCTCCCTCCGCTCTACTCTCTTCGCTCTACTTTCCTCCCTCCACTCTTCTCTTTCATACACTTCTCTCACTTCCTTGATCACTCTTCTTGCTCACATTCACTCATTCTACTACAGTGCCCTGTCACCTTTCACACATTCCCATAACCACACAATCGTTTACAGCCAGAACCACAGTCTTTCAATTAGGTACCACTCTCTCTCACAACCAGTCCTCACCTGAAACACACTCCACAACAATCTCTGAATTGCTCCGCCATCCTTCCTCTGCCTGATCTCTTGGCTCGTCTGCGCTCCACCTGACCTCACTCAAACTCCCTTCATCATGTTTGATTCTTGAGTGGTGTTCATACCCCGCCCTTCTCTAGTCTCCTTTGCCACTCCCTCCCCATTGGTTCCCCTGATCACATATTCCCTGCGAGCATTCTACCTCTCTAGTTTCCTGGGTTTGGGCTACAGCAGCAGGAAGGTTTAAAAACCCTTCATAGCCCTGTCCTCGTTTCATGCAAACGGGGCTGTTGGTTGTAAGCTGCAAATGCAGATGTACAGCGAGTCTGGTATTAATGTTAAAATGCTTCGCTGGACCGGCATAGAGGACCTTCTTTCTTCAGCACAGCCACTGCTTGTTTTCCTAGCATGCACAGCCTTTTGCGACAGGTAGTCTTGTAGACACACAAGCAGAACTCGGGCCAGCATAGGGTACACCCGCATCAGGTAACAGATAGTGGTACCTGGTGCATGGCCAATAACAGAAATGGGGGGGGGGCAGAGTCTGGGTCCCTCTACACTCACACACCCCACCTCTGGGACAGGACTGGCTCAAGTAAAGACCCCGGTAGGCTTCCTACCCCAGGCTTCATGTTCCTGCATAAGGTTCTCTGAAACAGATATGAGAAGTTTTGACATTCCTTAAAAGATCAGCAAAGATACATTTAGTACATGTGCATTGTTACACAGGACATATTTATCTTTGCTAACAGCTATACACTGACACAGCCGATATGTATGCAAACATTGAGAATGCTGCCTTGAGAAAGCTCTCAAGAGGCAGTGGTACTCTCGGATATTGGAATTGTACCTCATTCATTTCCTATGCTGGAGTAATATTCTTGAATGAAGAAGTCTGTTTCTTGCATAAAACAAGTGCAGAAGTTGATTTGTTGTCTGTGTTATATTTGTGCTA
Source organism: Ambystoma mexicanum (assembly GCF_040938575.1). Taxonomy (NCBI): domain Eukaryota; kingdom Metazoa; phylum Chordata; class Amphibia; order Caudata; family Ambystomatidae; genus Ambystoma; species Ambystoma mexicanum. Next base: position 363,658,299 of record NC_090924.1, on the reverse strand, counting down.
TAAAATCGGACAAAAGAGTCACTTTGAAACAACAGATGTTCTTAGACATGTCATTTCTTCACTTATTGAAGGTCATTTCTCGATGCATACTTTGTGTACCCCACAATGCAGATTTATCTGATAAATTAAAAACTGCACTAATCACATGACAGCCGTTGCAAAGGTTTCATATGTGCATTATCCCACAAATGAACATGTTTTCCCCAGATTATGCAATTTCCTATTGCGAGACACAGCAGATATTCTGAAAGTACCTTTCTCTCTCCTGCTGTCTCTATTTCCAGCATATCTTTTCCACGTCCACATGTTCTGGGATACCTCACGTTTGCCAGCCTACACTTTCACCGAATATATTTTTTTACCAATTTTCTTTTCACTTTGTTGTGCCAAAATGAACATGGTAAGTTATGGTAAGGTATACAAGGGGGTGGGCACTGGAGGTAGAAAAGAGGAATGTGTGGGGCACTCTTCCTGCATTTTGTGGTAAAAAAGAGGAAAAATCAGTTTAAAAGAATTCTGTGAAAATGTAGGTCAGCAAAGCAAGTCTGCAGTCGTTCATAGAACCCACATTCTCCCATTCCTGCAGGCCCTTCCATCTCCTGCAGATGCCTCACTTATGGCATGTTCTCTGCTCATTGCATCCTTCTGTGTCCTGCAAGTCCTCAACTTCCTGCTTGTATTTTCCTCCCCTGAAGGTTTTCCCTTCCCTGCAAACCCTTAAGTGTCCTATAGAGTCTCCAGTTCCTGAATGTTTTTCCCTGACATGCAGGTTCTCACATCCTAACATGTGCTTTTGTGACCTTCAGATACCCCACTTCTACCATGTTCTTTGCTTATCACATCCTTTTGTCTCCTGCATGTCCTTCGGGTTCTGCCTGCTGTCTTTCTCTCATCTGATCTTTCAGTCCTCCCAGCACATAATTCTGACTTGTGCAATACCTGCATGTCTCTCTCTCTCTCTCTCACCGCGAGGTTCTCTCATCTCTGAACATGTTGCTGTCTCCTGCAATTCATGCATGTCTTTCCCTCATGTGGAGGTTCTTGTCTCCCTAGGCATTCAACTGTTTCCTGCAGGTCTATCACTCCCTAAAAGCCCTATCTTAAACGTCCTCTCTACCCATCAGTTTCTGGGGATTTGTTTTAAATAAAAAAGTGTCTTGTCTTGTTTTTAGCAGAATGGGAGATTGACATAAAGACTAGAACTAAGTGATCTGAAGGGTTCCTCTGCTTCTCTCAAAGTATTTGAACCCCTAAATCCCTTCCCTCCGGCACACACCCTTGGTAACCCATAATCTTACCGCCAAGTTTGCACAGGTAGAAAATGCAGTGAAGATCAGTAGGAAGGACATGCCAAGGACAAAAACGTTCACAATCCCAGTTTCAGCCATAGCTGTACAGGTTTGAAACTCCAGAAACCTGCAACACAAAGAAGGAAAGAATTGCAGGCTTGTACCTTGAACACAACTCCAAGCACTAAACAGAAAAGTGCAATCCAGTAAAAATAGGATTTTTTTGTGACAGTCAACAGAGTATTTGAGAGGACAGAAATTTGCATCGAAAATCACAAAGCAATATACTGGGCCTCTTTACAAGTTTGGTGGTAATTTCAAAGGAATGACTGCCAAACTCATTTACTGCAGCAGAATGGCGTGAAAATCCAAACGTTTGGAGTCCATAGGACTACAGGTCAATTTTGGAGAAATTGCCATGTGTGTTAATAATGCTATGGTAATTCTTCCAGTTGTTGGTGCAAATGTAAAGGAATTTTTCAGCCAAGTGCTGGAGGGATTTCTTCAGCATTACCACCAAACTCGTAATATGGCAGTGCTGTAAAAGTGGAGATAATTCTGCCACTTATTTTAACCACGCTGCCATACTCGCAATCTGCCCCATTGATCTGAAAACCACCAACTTCTACTGTCAAGAGACTTAAACTTCAACCCACCAGCAGAGTCCTAAATTTCAGTGCAATCCCGGAGCCTGATAATCCAGTCAACAACCCCAGACTGTAACCTTAGCCCATTGCCATACACCAGAACTGTAATCCACTGATAGCCTGGCAAACTTTTATTCATTGCCAGAACCTGAATCACCAGATCACTCACTGAGTCTGGAAACCCTACCCAAACGGAAAGTTGGCAACAACAATCTACTGCAAGACTATGGAAAAAAGTAAATGCACCCCCACATTCCGTAAATCCAGACAATTTCCAGAATCCCAAAATGACACAGATCAGCAGAGCCTCAAAAAACTCTACTCCCCTCTCAGATTCGGAAACATCAGTTCATTCCCAGAGTCCCAGAATGCAGCCCGTTCACACAATTTGGGGAAAAAATCCATATTAAGATTCTGGAATTGCAACACCTGTCAAAAATCGGAAACTGCAGTTATTTCCCAGATCTGGACTTCCAGTCCAATGGCAGAGTCTGCATTCTGACTCATGATGCTAAATGAGGTTGGGCGGGAAGTGTTGAGGTTTGCTCATCCCTCCTCTTCCGTGTAAGGAGGAGGCACTGGGCGTAGGTGTTCTCCAAATACACCCCTTTCACTGGGTTTCTTCACTCAAAACATCATATTAATGAATTCATCTTTTATAATGCACATAATACTGGAGACTAGTCTCGAAGCATGGGTATGGGATTTGAACATGTGTTGCTCTGCTTTGTTTTGCTTCCAAGACAAACGCATTGCCCATGAGCTATCCTCCTGGCAGTAGATGTTCTTTTGTCCCAAATGACGGCTCTGTGTCTCCCCGCCCACAGAGCATGGCTCACAATCTAAACCTCCAAAAACATAAAAGACTGAAAGCAAAGACAAGTCCCCTGCTATCAAAGTGCCAGGTGATGTGTTTGTGGAGGAGATGTTGTGGATGGGTCAGAAAGAGAAGTAGGACTTGGTGGGTCATGTGACCCAGCCTTTACAGCAGCACTTCACAGACATTCATCAGCTCTTATGTGTGGCCACATGTGATGTATGAATGTGCGGCTGAACGGCTGTACAAAGTCTTGCCCATGAAAATGCAGCTGGATTTCACTGAGGAGTGGAGTAGAGGCTTCAGGAACTTGGATTGGGTGATGGCTGAGCAGCCTTCAATGCAATCAAAGATTTCAAGTAGTGTCCACCCTGCCTGACCATCTACAGCCTTGAGAAGCAACCTATTGAAGCCAAAGTAGTAGGGTTAATATTATATAGTGCTTAATGCCAAAGAGGTTTCTAAGCGCAGACCTGGGATTCAAACCTGTGTTGCTCTACATCGTCTTGTTTCCAAGACAAGTGGGTTGCCAATGAGCTATACTAGCCACAGTGATGGTGATACATTACCTACAGTGATCGGGAAGCCACTAGAAGGGGGTGCTCAAGGAAGCTCGTACATGACCTAAGGTATTTACTTGGCATAAAATTGGAGAGCTAATACATTCATAGAAAATGACTGAGCAAAAGAGCCACCGTGACATCCGGTCTGCTCATTACTATGCCTTTACAGTACTTGTCGCCAGTTCGCGCTCATAGGGGTTTATTGTATAATTTATTTATTTATTGATTTCATTTGTATCGCGCACATACAACCCAGAGGCATTGAAGTGCTGTTGCAGGAACATGACAACTGGACAGTAAATGATGTACAGTATAGTAGTTGATGTGCAGTACAGCAAGGCACGTATAGTTACATTTACAGAGGTAGATACTGTTTCATTGCTATAGTGTGAAGTCAAACAAGTTATTTATACAGTGTAGTCCAATAGTAGGGGAGTAAGTCTGAAGAGTAAGTGGGGTAGGCAGGAGTGTTGGACGGTAATGAGGGATTAAGAGAATAGCTGAGTTTTGAGCGCTTTGCGAAACACCAAGTAGGATTTCTCAGCTCCCAAGGTAGGCATGAGGTCATTCCAAAGTTTGGCAACAGTGTAGGGGAAGCTAGAACCTCCGGCTTTGGATTTTTTTTATTTTAGGCACCAGTAGACAATCTGTGTAGGGGGCCCTGGTGGGCCTGGAGGATTGAGCTTTGGTGATTCTCTGTGTGAGGAACTGTGTTTGAGAGGCACTTGTGGGCAATGGAGAGTGTTTTGAAAGTGATGCCCTCCTGAATGGGCAGCCAGTGTGCTTCTCTTCTGGCTTTGGAGATGAGTTCTCTTTTCAAGATATTGAGGGCTGCTCTGAGAGAGTTTCTTTGTATGACTTGCAGTTTGTGGATATTACCAGCGGAGGTGCCTGTGAATAAGACATTACAATAGTCCATTTATGATCCAATGATTGCCCGGGCAATGGTGAGGAAGTTGTTTTTGGAGAGGAAGGGTCTGACAGCATTGAGGCCCCTTGGTGGCCTAGGCTGCCGAGGAGACAATGGCTCTTACTTGTCTAGTCATAGTACGCAACGCATCCATGTAGACTCCTAAAGTCTTTACAGAAGTAGAGACAGGGATAGTGCAGTTGTCGGTCTGAAAGGATGTGTATTGATTATTAAGGGCATTGATGGCATTTGGGGTGCAGACAATCAGGATTTCTGTTTTGTCACTATTGAGACAAAGGTGATTTGCTGCCATCCAGGCCTGGACTGTAGCATAGGTCTTGTTGACGGTGTTGGAGTCATCTAAGTAGTTGCTGGAGAGATGGAGAGAGGGATCAGGATTTGACTATCCTTAGCATAGTTGGTGCAGGTTATGCCGATGGAATCTAGGATGTTAAAGAGAGGCCTGATATTGATATTGTAGAGGGTTGGGGCAATGCAGGAGCCTTGGGGTACTCCACAAGTGATGGGAGAGGGAGAAGCATTGGCAGTCTCTGAGAAGACCCTGATGATCCTTCCTTCCCGGAAGGAGGTAATCCAGGTGGTGGCTGGTGCGGAGAAGTTGCCATGGGTGGTGGTGAGGTGGTGGCAGAGGATTTTGTGGTTGGCCAAGTCAAAGTCAGTAAAGAGGTCCAAGAGGATTAGCAGGGCAGAGTTGCCCTCATCCCTGATCGTGTCAAGCTGCTTTTTTAGATCCAGAAGGGAAGATTCTGTTCAGTGTCCGGGGTAGAAGCCCAACTGTCGCATCTCTAGGAATTTGTTGTCTTCCAAGAATTGCTGAACTGCCACGTAGGCTGCACGGTCCAGGATTTTTAGTAGAAAGGGGACAGTGGTAATTAGTCTATAGCGAATGGCATGGTCTAGCGAGATTTCGTTCAGGAGAGGGAGGACCCAAGCTTCTTTGAGGCTAGCAGGGATGGTGCTTTTGGCAAAGGATGCATTTATGAAGGCTGTGATGAGGGGGGCTAACAGGTCAGCACAGTCTTTGATGAGCGATGCAGGGCATATATTGCCTTTGCATTTTGATGGTTTCAGGCTTTTCATCAGTTGTAAGGCTTCACTTTCCAAGATGTTTCTGAAGAAGAATTGAGTAGATGAGGGAAGGGGGGGACGCTGCTGGTGTTTATGGCTAGGGGGTGATTGGCAAATTGTGCCTGTTGGGAAAGGATTTTCAAGTTTAGGGTGTCGATTCCGCCTAGAAGTGCTGCTTGGATGTCAGAGCACCATGTTTTGTCTTTGGTGATGGTTGTACGGGTTGGGGCAGGAGATTCATGAACATTCCTTTAGCATCGTTGTTTGCATTGCTTATTCTAACATTGAATGAGTTACATTTAGCTTTGATCCTGGTGAATTTATAGAGTCTGGAAATATTATTAAAATCATTTTTCAAAGTGTCGGTGGGATCTTTCAGCCACGTTAACTGTGCTTGTCATGTCTAGTTGCACGGATGGAGGAGGTTAGGTGTGAACCAAGAGTTGAAGTGTCTAATTATTTTGGTTTTGTGAGGGATTAAGGGTGATATGGTGTTCACAGCATTAGTGATGATAGAGGTGTATGTATCTGCAAGCGAGAAGGGGTTGGAGTCGAAAGGGGGCTGGAGGGAAGGGGCATTGAGCAAAGGCAGCATGTTGACTCTCGTGAGCTTCTAGGAGCTACGAGTCATTGCTGGTGGTAATGGGTTAGGAGGAGTATTGGGTTTAGAAGGCTGAGGGATGGAGAAGCGGATGATGTGATGGTTTGACCAAGGACACGGTGTGATAGCACTGGTGGAGACCTCAAAATTGTGGTCTGCAATTCAGTCTAGGGTACGAACTTTTCGGTGGGTGGGGTGGGTAATGGGCTGACAGAAGCCAAGGGTGTCGAGGGCGTCATGAAGTGATGTTGCTAGAGGGTCGTTTGGATCATGAGGGTCTTGGTTGAGGTCTCCAAGCAGAATCATTTTGGAGGATGGTTTTATGTTGTCCTGGAGAATGTGAAGTATGTTGGACTCAAAGTTGAGAATGGGTTCTGGGGAGAGGTAGATGAGGTGTAGGGTGATGGTGCAAGTGGGTGAGGGAGAGAGTTTGAGTGATAGCAGGTCAGTGTTGCCCTCGATGGAGGTATTGCATCGTCGGAGGTGGAGGGAGTATTTTGCTATCAGTGCGACGCCACCTCCTCTCGATGAGAGTCTGTCATTCCTGAAGATGGTGTACCCTGTGGGCAGGGCTAGGGAGAGGGCTGGGCCGCAGGCCTCATGAAGCCAGGGCTCTGAGATGGGTAGTGTGTCAAGGTTATGTTTATTAATTAGGTTGAAGATGTCTAGTGCATGGGTAGGCAGAGAGCGAGCGTTGATGAGGGCGCAAGTCAAGAAAGGCAGAGTGGCAATAGTAGAGTCAAGAGGGCCAACTTGGAGGGGTTCTCTGTTTGGAATTGGAGTGGGCAGTGTCTGCAGGAGGTTGGTTTGTAGGTGAAGGTAGGTTTGTTAGGAATGCTAATGGGAGTTATGACTGTCTCCTTCTTTATGTGCGGTATAAAATTGTTCTGGATGCCATGGGTCGATGGTAGTATGGTGGTATTAACCTTTATGCTGGTGTTGTTAGATCGCTTGAGAGGGCAATCAGTTTGTTGGTCATTGATGGGCGGGCTGGTGCGCATCCTGAGTCTTGTGTCCCTGGCCTGCAGGGTTTGGAGGGTAGTGTGAGGTAGATTGCACCCCGTCCAGGAACTTAATCTTGCATTTCTGAATGCTAGTTTACAGCCAATGGGGGTAGATAGGCTGTGCAAGGCATGTGGGGGAGGTGCTCCTGAGGTTTGTGCAGGTAGAGATGTCAGTCAGCAGAGTAATAGGGCTGCATGAGTCTAGCTAGCGTATCCCTTAAAGAGTGCAGCCTGAGTGAGGATATGTTGGTGGGGAGCATGCAGTGGATAGAGGGGAGGGCTGCAATTGGCTCCGTTGTGGGCCGTCTAGGGGAGTACCTTGCTGTGTGGCTATCTGCTGCCGTAGTGGATACAGAACTGACAGCAATTGGAGGCCGTTTCTGCTTCTGCGCACGCGCAGAGGATATTGGGGGATGTAGTTTGTTGGCGTACACTTGAGCGTCATGGGGCTGTGTAGTAAGAGTCGTGGGCGCACGGTGTGCATGTCAGGGGGCTAAAGGTGCTGATGGTAAGTCAGTGCATGTGGAGCAGTTGCTGGCGGTGTGGCTAGCCTGGCTGATGTTACTTGTACTTTCATGGGGAATACGTTGACAAGGAAGAACCGCTTGACGTGTAAGCGGTCCAATTGATTGTTTAGAGGCAGACTGCGCAAAGCGTGAGTCTACTAGTAGACCTGTAGCAGGTCTGAGGAAGCTGCTAGGTGTGGGCAATGAGATCAATGAATGGCAGTGTATTTGCACGAAAGAGGGGGCATCTTCACAAATCAGAGTGCAGTTATAGAGTGAGACAGGTTTGCAGTATGGAAGCTGCTGGCGTTTGAAAGGAAAATCTCTTTTGAGTGTGGTACATGTTGTAAGCAAGTCACAGCGATACGAGGAAGTCAGCGATGTTAGCGCAGTGCTTAAGGCAGATTTGAGGCATGTGCTAGGTGGGGAACAGGGGATCAGTTTGTGGCAATACAAGCAAACATATGGCAATATATTATCATTTGCATTCATGACTAGACAATTAGCTTTAGCATAGCATTCTAGGGGGATATCAGACTTCAGTCCATGCATTGTTCCAGAGTTCAGTACCTCTTGCACAGCATGCCTAACATCGCGTTCGAAGGGGCTGAGACCGGCGGAGACTGCTGGTAGAGGCCTTGTGTGTTGGCCTTGTGTGGGGCCCGCCTTCTTTGCTGTGCTCCACTTTCACATAAACTTTACTATCACATGTAACATCTGAATTTGGAATTCTTTCCCTTAAGAAGCTAAGATGGAGCCTGGATCAAATCCCTAGCTACGGGGAAACAACGTAAAGGAACCTGCTAAATGCACACACTTAACCACGTTTCATCCATCCTGTACCCTCATGCTCATGTAAAGCCCCAGAATTAGCTGTTTTTTTTAAATCAAGTTCTGAGGTTCTATTTTTTTTTCATTTGAGGACCAGTTTGGCTACACAACTTTATGAGTACAGCATCATTCAGTTAAGTGTACACAAAGTTATAGACTTTTTAACACCAGTTTCAAGCTTTTTAATGCCCTTCTTCAGGCGAACTACAAAAAACACATGTAAGACACTGTTTTAAAAAAAAAGCAACAACACTAGGTTATAAACTCTGAATTCCTTCAGAGTAATAAGAAATAGCTGGTATCAAAATCTTAATAAAGTTTCCAAGCTAACCTTACCTTTATCTAAATGCAGTGGATTGAAACCAGAATAATGTCCCTGGAACTTGATTGGCCTTAAAAACACAGGTTTGAATATATGTTTAACCGAGCTTTCTTTGTTATGTCTGGTTCCCAAACGCTTGACATAAACAAAAGACGTCAATGTGGTAAAATATGTCGAAAAAAACGTTAAAGCAAATGCAAAATAATTTCAGCAACCCTCTACTAGACTTGTACCAATTAAACCTGTTCATTATAACCTATGATCATGGGCATGGGTGTCTTTACATGCTGTATTCATGGCTTCAGTCCATCTTATCGGCAAAGGACCGTGCTTATACTAGTGGTGGTAAACATTTTAATTATGGTCATGTTCAAATGATTTCCTCCATTTTTTATTTGGGCTTTTAGGTGTCGCTTGCAACACCTACAAGTCAAAACTATTGCATTAGAGTACAGCTAGGAAGGAGGCCTATGAGGAGGGACGCACCGCCTGTAGGTGTTGTTTGGTTATTTGCCCACCCATTGACTGTTCATAGTCATGCTAATCTCTATGGCCATTCTCACCCAGTTCCTGCCCCTCTCCGCCCAAAACACCTCCCCATGGGAACTCTTTGAGGTTGCATTAATGAAGCCGTATCATCAATCTTTTTAATCAAAGTGCCTGCCAGTGTTTTTTTCAGAGCAGTCTTCTGAGAGTGAATGACTTAATTGGAGCTGTAAACCACTAGTGGTGTAATAAAAATGTCCTAACTCGGTCTGCCTTCAGCCACTAGATTTATAAGCACCCTTCGTGTCCTTCACTGAAGTCTAGTTAAAAACAAGCATTGACAAAGCCAACAGTTTTGACTTGTGTATAAGTATTAGGCATTTGCCAGGCACTGCTATTAGATGCCCGGCACTTTCACCATTTTGCACCTGCTCCCATCAATGGCCAGTTAATACCTCTTCGGCATTGTCTGGCAAGCGCTTTTCCCATGCCTACACAAAAGCCCAAACTGCTGGCATTGTCAATGTTTGTTTTAAATGTGTATATTAGTTCAAATGAACTATTTCACATATGCATAAACAAACTAAATAAGCAAACTAAGGAAACATACAAATAAAAAACATTCCAAATGTTACTCAATCATAATGTACATTTGAGTTAAAATAGACCATAAACACTGAATTAAGATAAACCATACAAAATGACATAACATACAAATCAGCCCGGTGGGCCATTCCCTAATTTGTGTTGAGCAATCTTCCAAACATTATATAAGGCAATCGTCGAGCTATGCTGCAGGAGTTTATACAACTGAGCCAAAAAGCGTCTTCGCATAGACTGGACGAAGAAGCAACAAAGCGACCTAATAGTTTCTCATAGATCTTAGCCAATTGGTTACATCCAGTCAATACGTGACGCGCAGAATCTTTTGTGCCCAACGTTAAACAAATACGACAGTTTCACATCTCTTTGAGCACACCCAGTTGAGGACCAGTTACAGACAGGATAGAAAGTTAGTCAAGCCTCAACAAAACGTAAAAGTGTCTTATTCGTACATCAGGACATTTGATGAGGCATTGTTGAGGAGGCATGAAGTTATAATTCAGCTCATAATTTTGGTACCTTTTTAAAGCTAGGGTGTCTTTGAATTCCCACAATCACACAATAGGAGAATTGTGAAACGCTATGATGGGCCAATAAGAAAATGCTGTAACACTGGCGTTTTTTTATGTGCTACAAAGTTATTCCAATATGTAGTTCTCATTAGGGTGCTATGAACTACTACTCCCATGAGACGGGTAATGAAGCATTTCAATTTAAATATTGTGCTTGTGTGGGGATGTTTAATGGAATCACATTTTATAACACTTCTAGAGATGCTGCAGGACAAACAATTTTGGGGATGCTTGTGCTCACGTGCAGAGGGATGTGAGCAAGCATTTTGGGCTGGGCTGCCACTTTTGGGGTGCGACCAAGTCTGCTTTGCATATTGTCTTTCCCCTTTTTTAATGGCTTAGCAGGCAATAAACGATGGTCTGGAGGGTTGCCCCGAGCAATGCCAGAGGCTAGGATTAATTCCAAACCTTCCAGCCATCACATCTTTTGTTTTGCTGTAGGACAAACAAGAGACAAATGAAGCCGGTGTCCACAAGCTGTGGAACACTTGCGTCCCCTGCACACCCAGGGCTGTGTGTATCAACACACTAGGGTAAAGGTATATTTAAGTAGGTTGAAGAGATCAAATTGCAAGATCAATAACTCAAAGAATCAATTTTTAGAATCCAAAGTAATATTATTAAAAGAAATTAGCATGACATGAAATAAATCATACATATATTGAGGTTCTTGACAAATAGTACATTAGTTCAACTGATGGGCATATAATATATATATGTTCAATGCATAATTTTTGTCATAAAGAGCTCTACCCGGTTCGGGACTGTGCTTCCTTCGTCAGAAGCAACACTTTCATTTGGTGATTCTTCAGCTTTCACTCTGATGTACTCTGTGTCAAAACGTGGACAAAGTAACAAAGATAAGAAGGTCTTAACTACTTTCTGATTTTAAATTATATTCCATAGTTCTAAACAGAACAGCAAATTATATGCGCTCGTGATCTGTCATATGTATCTCTTCAACCATTCACCTGCTAACAGTCAGCATAGTTGGCAGATGTTTAAGAAGTCTGTTTCTTCCTGATGTGATGTGACCTATGGTAAGTATATGGAAATCGAATTAGGTCTAATCCGTGATATTGTCGAGAATAATGAGCCAGTACATGAGAATCCCCTACCTGAGGATCTATGGCGTGTAATGGCAATGCATCTCCGTTTCGCCTTGGCGTGGAGTCTGGCACACAGATATCATCTAGGTCAACTTGTAATCCGTCTGGAATGAAGGATACCATGTAGAAATAAATCAGCCATAGCTAAGCAAAGTCTAAAGTTGTAAAGGATGAGGGCTCATTCTAAACTCTTACCTTACTGTTATTCGGACTAGCAGACAAGAAAGGGCGAAACACGTGTAAATTAGCATTTGATCATTGATGAGCGTTCCATGATACAGTTGCTACTGCGCATGAATGTTGCAATGAACATAAAAGCAACATCAGTACTAAAAACATCTGCTCACCAGTGGCGAGGCACTTCACGGAGATAAGAAATACAGTGGCTGAACTATTCATTGTACTTGAAATAGTTCAAAAATCACCAAATGGAGGGCATCACTCCAGAAAACTGGACCAAAGAGAACTATATTGGATTGATAAACTTGACAGCCTCAATCCCAAAGGAATGAATGAAGACTTTCATCTTGGAGCCTTTTTATAGAATCCTCTAATTAATAACAGTAAGGGTAGATATCCCTACCTAACGGCTAGCTAGGAAGTAGGGCACCTATAAATTCTCACCTGATAATACACTGTATTCATCCCCTTACTGGATGCTTATGATACACACAATCATTGCTTAGGTCTCTGTATGTAGTTTCTATATTTTCTGGCTTCCATATATGATTGTCATATAAAATCTGTGCAGAGGTATCCACACACTATGTAATCATTCATACACTTCAATTTGTGGACAATTCACTACAAATAATTTGTTAAACAAAGGATTGTGAGTATTTGTACCTCTTCCAACACTCTCTTGTTTAGATAGTACTTTGCCCAATTTTTTGAATCCACTCACACACTTTTCTTACTTTGATTTGCACATATATATATAGTATATACCCATCAGTTGAACTAATGTACTATTTGTCATGACCCTCGATATATGTAAGATTTATTTCATGTCATGCTAATTTCTTTTAATATTACTTTGGATTCTAAAAATTGATTCTTTGAGTTATTGATCTTGCAATTTCAGCTGTTCAACCTACTTAAACATACCTTTACCCTAGTGTGTTGCTACACACAACCATGGCTGTGCAGGGGACCCGAGTGTTCCACGGCTTGTGTATACCTGCTACATATGTCTCTTGTATCTAGAGCCTAGTTCCAGGGCTGATTTTTTCTCCCCCACAGCGCCCTACAGTCAGTATTAGATTTATCTAGCATTTACTACTTGGAGTGCACCTGTAGAACAATCTAGTTCCTTGTAGGACAAACAAGGGCATGTTTCAGCTTTTTATGGTGGTAATGTGGTCTGTGCTTGCATGAGAAGAATGATGTCGGCTTTTACTCAGATGTCCTGAACATTAAGTTTAATTGTGAATACGGGTTCTTTTTGCTACAAAGTCCTGAGTTCCTTATCTGAGTTTAGACTACTCCTGTGTCTCTTAATTATTTTCTGATTTTCAACAACTGGAGACCATGAGTCAACACACAATCAATCTACTCTTGTTTATCATTCGTAATTGATGTTTTATTCAATAGTGACTCTCTCGAATTGTTTTAAAACATTTATATACACTGCCTCATCAGTCAAGTACATAGGCAAATTGTGCCTTGAAAATGTTTGGACCATTTTCCTCATTATTCTATGATGTACGGTTTCATGACTTGTACTAAATACCCCAGATTCTTAATATGTTTTAATAAGGTAGAGAATTCTGCAATGATTGCAGGTGATCCGATTTATAATCAAGTAGTGTATAACAATCCATTGGTTTTCTGAAGGAATCACTGTTCAATTGCCTTTGCTGAACATAACCGTCCCAGCCACGGAATTAACCGTCGAGCCACAGACATTCACTATGAATTGAATGTTTTGAACATCAATTCACTTGTGGAATTCTTCCAATCCAGCCAATTAATATATCATCAATAAATCTTGCCCATTGGGAAATATTTGACTTGGCAGATATGTTCAAAAAAGGTTTCTTCGAACCACTGCATATATATCTTCACCAGATTTCATACCCGAAAAAGTAGATATTTAAGGAATAGTCAACGATCTTAATTATAAATCCATGATGAATCTGAATATGAGGTATGAACTTAACCCTTTGCTGCTTTTAAACCTTTTTTGCGATTAGTATTAGTATAAAGACTAGAACTTTCTTCTGTAACCTGGATCACTTCCCTCCATTTGTTTTGCAGAGACTCAGTTAAACTTAGAAAATTGTCTGTATCTTTTAGAAAATTAGCGTAATCATCAATTAATTGACATAGAAAAAAAATCAATGTAGATCCTAGCTGGTTCAAGTAGCACTTCAATTTTGCTGCGATAGGTCTTCCAGGAGGAACAATGAACATTTTCCGTATTATAGGGAGTGCATAAAATCTAGGCATTTCTGTAGGGTGTGGACATAGGAAATGTTTTGTGACTTAAGAAATCCATTCTTGGGTAAAAACTTTCTCTAAATGAGCAATGAATTTGGATCAAGTGACTAGTGTGGGCTCATTATCTAGTTGCAAGTATGTTGTTATGGCTCCTTATGGTCTTACCTGCACATGATTGTATTTCAAAAGCTTGTGTATCAGAAGTTATTGAGGGGAGCTGAGAGCTATTTAGCTCCTGCTTGTTGCTCAGAAGAACCTGGTTAACTTGACATCAGCATCTACCAGGAGTTACTCTTGGCTCCAGAGGCCAACTGATGCAGATCAGACACACCTCTGTCAATTGAACTCTGTGAGTTTGGGACAATCTATAAACATTAGGACATCTATACAACGTTTAAAAGCATAAGGGGTCATAAATAATGGACACCATGATACGAGTGCATCTTATTTGGAAGTTAGATTTGCGGAACGCTATGTATCAACTCCCCAGTGGTAGCTCCGGGTCACTTGTTATTGCTGGATAACCAGGAGCTGCTTTTAGCTCATGCTAATTCAATCGTAATTTCGAACCCTGCAATAACACTACCTTTATCCGCTGGTTATTTTTATTAGGTTGTAATTGGTTAAAAATGTGTCCTTCGTTCAAACTGATGTCTTCGATAGTCTCTTTAAAAATAAAAAGTTCTTGATTGGCCTTTTGTAACATCATAAAACATGTACATAAAAAATACAGGTGACATAAATGCAATAGCATGTAGAAATGCATCACAGTTGCATATTCACATCATCACCACATTACCCCCATTCAACTGGTTTTGGACAGGCAGCACCCCCTTTGTTTCAGTACTGGACACACACACACTTCTAGGCAGCGCTGCTGATGGGGCACCCCACAGCTTGAAAGTGCAGACAAGTAACCTGGGGGGCAAGTAGGGCGCAGGGGTAGGGGCAGAACACAGGCTGCAGACACATGGTCTGCCCAATACCCGTCCCCTCTCCCTCAGCTATAAAGAGACAGGTGATAGGATGGGGCCCTAGCAAGGTGCGAAAGCACATTAACATGTGCAGCACCTTCAAGCAGGGGTGGACTGGCCTATAGGGTACTCTGGAGATTTCCCGGTGGGCCTCTGCACCCTGGGCCTCATTTGTGTGGTATTTCCAAATGTTCTCATAGGAAAAGCATTGGGCTTGCTGAAAATGTGTCATATGGGGCCACTTTGAACATTAGTTCCAGGGCCTGTTTTGGTGCCTTGTAATTATTTCCAGGGCCTCTTTTAGTTCCCAGTCCACCCCTGCCTTCAAGAGAGATGTAAGGGGCAGGAAATAACAGCTGGTGACCTGCGATGGTCACGAGTCATTAACTGCTGTCAGCCCAAGCCGGCCGGGGCAGGGAAAGCCACTCACACACATGCAGTGCCTAGGGTCACTATGACAGAATATAAGGGGCTGCCTGGGCAGCAAACAGCACAAACCTGGGTGCTCCATACGGAGCACCAAAAGTTGATCTGCTTACGCAGATAACTTTTCTTTTCCCAAGAACCCACCCACCCAAAAAAAGAAGGACAAAAGGGGAGAAGAAAAGAAATACAGGGCCGCGAACAGGCCCATGTTGTCTTTGGAAGAGGAAGGCTGCCCGGGCCAGGGGACACAACCCTGGACCACGTGCCCAAAAGTGTACATTATCTATGATATGGTTATTATTATTATGACTATTATGTTGTGTAATATTACGTAATGGCCAATAAAAACCCAAAGCCTTTTTATTGCCAACACTTACACAGTGTGTCAGTAATCATTGGGGGGAACATAATATGGGTAACAGTCACCAACATCTTGGCTCCACTTGTTATGCTAATTAACCTCCCGACTGGCCTGCTGCATTCCAATAGGAGCAGGAGGAGTGGCGTACACATGGCTCACACCGTTACAGCGCGGGACCCACGCATCGGTCTGCCGACTGACTGACCTCACTCATGACCTGCAACACACCCAGGACTTAGACCCACGCAGCAACCATGTCAATGATATTCACCAATCACAGGTAGGATCAGTACCTCCTGCTCCTGAATAGCCCTCCCAACGCATCTCTCCAAAAGAGGAGACGTTCCTGAAAGCGTTCCCTTCCTCCCATACCCACAAAAAGTTTTAGAAATGCGCAGTACGGCCAATCACGACTCAGTTGTGGGTTCTTCTGACACTGCCATATACATTTCTGTCAGAAATGTCGATCTTTCTGAGCCAAAGAGGATACAAACTGGTATTGCGCGCACGGCTCTATCAAAACACCTCCATTGTGATAGGCAGCAACGCTGGCTAGCAACTGGTACCCCGCCGTTGTACTGGGTCACCTGGCAGCCTGCTGCCGCCCCATTGCAGAACCTGCCGTGCTCTCCCAAGCCATAGTCTATCCCACAACCAAGTCCCATGTCCTTGCAATACATTCTGCCGACACGCCCCCGTCCCACCCATATTTACCGTTCAGGTGCTGAAAGTGTTTCGGCTACAAGGGGCAGAGAAGCCCGTCTTCTCCTCTCCCAGTGGGGCACGCAACTCAAGCGCGCCTCGGCAGCATCGGGTTTCTGAACGTCAGCCTCGTGCCTCATGAGACCGGTGTTTGCCTCGAGACATTAATAAGGGCCACCGCGCGCTCTGCCCATTTCCTGTGTTGGATCTTTTTTATCCGGCCTTCCCCCAATTCACATGACACCCTCCTCCACCCCCACCACTTGATCATCTACACGCCTCGCCTGAGGGGCCCCCAGCACCGAAGCATCCGCCTTCTTTGGTGGTGGTGACTTGCTGGCAATCTAATGCCCCATGTGACTGCCAAAACATTCTCGAAAACCCACCCCTATCCATGGAAGGGTAACCACGTGGCTGAAGCCCTCTGCAGCAATACATTGCAGTCAGGGCTAGATGAGGATTCATGGGGTTCCCTTCCAAAAGTATGTTTGTGGACCCCCTTGCCTGCAGCTGTGAAATGCTGGGTGCGCGTTTACAACATAAGTGCCTCGATCTGGTGCGATATAAGGTTTTGCAAATGTTAAGTGCAAAAATGATGAATACAGCTTTTGGGGTCCAAGCTGTTTCAGTTGCGACCCTTGTGTACTTCCAGTGCACAAGTGTGACCACCCAATGATTGTATTATATGCAATGGGGAAGTTCATCCAGTGGAACATAGATCAAGGACTTCGGTTGGGGGAGGCAGCAATGGAGAATATGGGCCTGATTAAGAGTTTGGCAATAATTCCAAACAAGTTATCACAAACTACTTTACTGTTGCCGCCACTCAGTGTGGCGGAATTACTGCCATATTGCGAGTGTGGCAACTTCAAAATGAGTCCCTATTTTTGGAGTCCATAGTACTGCAGGAGGATTTTAGAAGATTTACTGCAAGAGCTAATTCTGAGGCGTCAAATCCTCCCGTTTTAGGAGGTTATGTTAATGGATATTTGTACCGCGCACTATCACCACCGTAGTGGTCTCTGGCGGCTCTGAAAAGGGAAGGGGGTGAGTTAGTGGGGATAAGCGGGAAAAGTGCAAGAGAGCAGTGAGGTGCCGTTGTCAGCCTTAGTCCGGTTAACACTGTTCGCTGGGCTTGGGGGTTTTCCGGTCGGTAGCCTTTGTGTGCTGTTGTGAGAATCTATGCGTGGTTTGTTTTGTTGTTGCGGTGTAGTAAAGTTTGTGCAGTTTGTTGTGCTATAGGGTTGTGGTTGTCTTTGGTTAGAGTTTGAGAGGTGTATGCAGAATGGTGAAATTGTTAGTGGGTTGGTTATTGGCATCGCTGTCTAGAAGTGATGTTTTAAATTTCCACGTTCTTTCTAGGTGTGGCGCGTGAATAGCTCTGCATTTCTATCTAGATCCGGCACCGGCCGTTCACAATCCCATCCATATATGACGCCCACCAATATTCACAACTGTGTCCAAATGCGGCTCCTGGCCACCTTTGAAACCTGTCTATATGTGGGGTAAGCCAGTTTTGGTGATTCCATCTAAGTCTAGCCTCCATAGCATTCCCTGTGCAGTCCAGACGCGGCATTGGTCAACAATCGCTACTCTATCGAGATGTGGCAATGGTCGACATTCACAATCCTATCCAGTTGTTCACACAGGCTACCATTCACAATCGCATCCAAGCGAGGCACATGCCAACACTCGCAACTATGTCCAGGTGCCACATCTGCCATCATTCACAACTCTGTGCGGGCCCGGCGGATGCCAAAGTCCACAACTCCGTCCAAATGCGGTAACCGCTAACATTCACAATTTCATATAAGTATGGCATTTGGTAGCGTTCATGGAGTGGGTGAGGTAGTTGGATGGAGTTGGGCAGGGATGCTAATCCTGTCCTCATTGGTTGTCGCTTGTGTCCTATTCCCCCTAGCGTCATCCCTCTTGTTATTGTAGGAGTTCCCTTTGTCGGTTCTGGGTGTTGTCTGTGTTAACCTAAATTCAGTCAACCTGTTCTTTGTGTTTCCTGTTTGATTGTTTAGTTGTTTCAATTTGGTTCTGCAGTGTTGAAGAGCCAGGTTTTTAGTAGTTTTCTGAATTGGAGGTGGTCTTTGGTGTTTCTTATTTCTTTCAGGATGTTGTTCCAGGTTTTTGCAGCCAGGTGGGAGAAAGAGGAGGCCCCTTGTTTTTTCTTGACGTATGGTTTTGGTTCCAGGCGGATTTCATTGCTTGATCTGAGGAGTCTTGTTGGCTTGTAGATTGTTATTTATTTTTGTAGGAATTCAGCTCCCTCTCTGCTGATTGCCCTTTGTGTTATGCACATTGTTTTGAAGGTGATGCAATGTTTGACTGGGAGCCAATGCAGTATTTTTAATGCTGGAGTGATGTGGTCTCTTTTGGATAGTTTGAGGAGGAGTCTGGCTGCTGCATTTTGGATGCGTTGTAGTTTCTTTAGGAGGTATTCTGCCATCCCGAGGTAGAGGCTGTTTGCGTAGTTGATTCTTGACATGATGAGGGCGACGACTGTCAGTGTTTTGTGGGTCAGGGAGAGGAAAGGTAAGATTCTACTTGTTGTGTGAAGAAGGAAGAAGCATTTCTTGATTATTGCATTTATTTGTGGTTCTAAGGTTAGGGTGTTGTTCATAAGGACTCCCAGATTGTTTTACTACCTTACAGGGTGTAGGTGCAATTCCCACTTCCGTCGCCCAGGGAATGTAGGTATTGTTCTCTTGGTTTTTGGATATAATCATGATTTCTGTCTTTCCCTAGTTGATTTTCAAGTTGTTGGCGTTCATCCAGTTAAATACTTCTTTTAGACACTCAATTAGGGTTGAGTGATCGGCTTGAGTATCTTCGATTTTGTAGATGATTTCTGTGTAGTCTGAGAAGTTGTAGCATGTAAATTTGTATTTTTTGAAGATTCTGATTACTGGAGTCTGGTAGATGTTGAAGTATAGTGATGATAGTGAGGATCCCTGTCATACTCAACAGTCGTTAACTTGCGGAGTAGATTTGAAGAGTTTAATCCATATGGTCTCTGTTCTGTCTGCTAGGAATGATTTAATCCAGATTAGTGACATGTCGGTTATACCTATATCTTCCAATCTTTTGGTTAGGGTGTCATGGCTTACTGTGTCGAAGGCTGTGGAGAGGTCGAGGAGAATCAGAGCTAAGGTTGTGTTGGAGTCGGCGTTGTTTTTAGGTCATTCCAGATGGATAGTAGTGCTGATTCTGTTCCTCTTGCGGGTCTGAAACTGACTTGTGCTTGTTCTAGCAGGTGGTGTTTTCCTACATGTTGTTGGGTTAATTTCTTTACGTAGGTTTCTAGGAGTTTGGCCGGGTAGGGAATTTTTGAAATCGGTCTGTAGTTGGAGAGGTCTTCCACATCGCCACTTGTGTTTTTTAAAAGCGGTAAAAGCGGTTTGATATATGCTGATTTGAAGGATTGTGGTACAGTTCCTGTCATGAGTGAAACATTTAGGAGGTTTCTGTAGTATTCTGATGGCGTTCCTTGTGCGAGGATTGATGTGTAGATGTCGGGGGGGCAGGGATCCATGGGTGATCCCGCTTTCTTGCTGTGTTTTACTAGCTTGGCGAATGCCCCTGCTGATATTTCAGGAACGTTTTGGAGTTTGTGCTGTGGCTCTTCGTTAGGTCCGGTTGGTTGAGTGTTATGGTTGGTTTGTCTGTTTTGTATGATTTGTCGGATGTCGTTGATTTTGTTCTTGAAATGGTCTGCCAAGTCGTTGCAAAGTTTCTCTGAAGGGGTTGGAGTGTTGTCACAACCAGGTGGGTTTCTCATTTCTTTTATGATGTTGAACATTTCTTTTTGTGTGTTGGTGGCATTGGTGATTCTGTCATCATAATGCCTTCTCTTCGCCTTTTGAATTTCCTTCTTGTATGCGCAGATTTCTTTCTGGAACAGTGTTTTCTTGTCTCGGTTGTATTCTTTCCTCCATTCCAATTCCAGCTTCCTGCTGTTCTTTTTCATGGTGCTTAGTAGTGCGGTGAACCATTTTCCCACTGCTCTTTTTTTTGCGGGGTTAATGGTTTTTCCGGGATGATGTTTCCAATTGTATCAGCAATCCATTTGTGGAGTAGCTCCGCTTTCCCGTCTAGGTCTGCCCGCCCCGGTTCTGTAGTTGAAGTTTTGGTCATCTCCAGTTGTTCCATTAGGTTGCTTGCTTTGACGGTTTTCCAATTTCTTTTTGTGATGGTTGTTAGTTTTAGGGGCTGGATGCGGATTTGAGTTGGTAGTGTGATCACGAATGGGATGATGAGATGGTCGCTCCACAGTATTTGAATCAGTGATGCCGCGGTGATAAGTTTTTCTTTGTTGAAGATTGCGTCAACGGTGTGTCCTACTGAGTGTGTTGCTCCTTTGACCAACTGTTGTAATTTCATGGTGCTTAGCTGCCCAATTAGTGAGTTTTGAGAGTTGCCATGCTTTTCTTCTAACCAAATGTTGAAGTCCCCCAGGATTATTAGATGTGTGTGCTAGATGGCTACGTTGGTGATGGCTTCTATGAAGTTATTGACGAGAATTGGATCATATATCGGTGGTCTGTAAACCAGAATGAATGTGATGTTTGTTTTTGGATTTGCTGATAGGTGTATGACCATGGTTTTGCAGTTGATGATATTCAGAGGTTTGTCTGTTTTTACTGTTAGGTATCCTTTGAATGCTATTGCGAGGCCTCCTCCTTTTTTATTTTTCCTTTTTATCTGAAGGCATTTGTAGTTGGTGGGGAGGCAGCTTTGGAGTGTGATTTTGTAGTTGTCATCCAGCCATGTTTCTGTGATGAATAGGATGTCCATGCCGTTGTCGCAAAGAAGGTCAAAGATCTCTGTAATTCACCACCAATCTCAGAATTTGGCAGTGTGGTGAACGTGGCAGTTACTCTTAAGGCAATAAAAGTGGCAGTAACAGAATTATTGACACATTTTTCTGGACTAGACTGGCAAATTCGGAATGAGGCCCTGTGGTTACTGATGCATGCAAATCCCAGTAGGTGATTTCCCTGGCTTTATGACTGAGGTTGCATAACATAAGGCTCACCTTGAACTTCATTAACCTCCAGGCATATTCACTGCCTCACACCAAAGAACTGGAAAACACATTTCAGCGATTATTCAATACCTTTTGAAGAGCTCTGAGTGTGGCCAGCAAATAAACATTTAAAGTCACACAGCCTTTAGTTTATAATGAGTGATGCCTCATTGGTGAATATGTGCATATCGTTACCCTCAGCTTGTGGCTCTATTCTGTGTGAAATCTTAGATAAAGCAATGGAGGGAGCCAGGTGAGTGGCTGCAGGTTTATTGTCCTATGCAAAGAGGAATAAAGGCAGCCAGTGAGGAGCTGAAACCGTAAATGCCCACTTAGAAAAAGCTATTAAGCTTTTGTTGGAATATTACAACCCCCCTCTCGCACACACTTCACTTTAAAAAGTTGAAAGGCCCTGTAGCTGCTCCTGACTGCAGTGTTTCAACCACATGTCACAGCTTCAGAGCCTTGTAAAGACATGCAAAACCCAGACATACTGTCACCCAGGGCATTTTGCTGAGACAGCACTAAGGGTGTAACCATATTTGGCGCCCCCGCAGGAAAATAAATGTCCACAACTTAAAGCATCCATATGGAACATCTTATAACATGACAGATCATACTTTCTCTTTGCTTGATCCCATATGATGCATCTTCTTTAAAATACCTGCAAGGCTCCACTTAATTTAAAGACTGCAAGCAAGAAACATTTAAAAGAATGGGAACAAAACTAAAGAGATGTTCACAAAGTGCACGTAGGTAAAATGTAAGGTCATTTAGAAAAGGCCTCAGAAGGTGCATGAAAAGAGCACTTGGATGTCAACTGGAAGTGTCACTAGCATGAGCCACTCACAGCTGTCATTGTACCACCTGGGATTTACAACCACTGCTCTAATGAGCTTTTACTGTCCCAAGTTCTTGAAAATTAGGTGTCCCGGTGGATATTCCACTTGACTATTTCCCATTGGTTTCTAGTGGATAAAGTTCATATATATTACTGGGACTGTGGTAATAGTCTGTAGTTATGGTTAAGTTCCTCAACCCATAGGAAGAGTACTTTTTGGGCAGTTTATAACTTCGATCCCCCTGAACTAATCCTCACAAAAGTTTTCAAAGAAATTATATGGCTCCATCAGATTGATCCTGTAATGTTTGGTGAGGTTTTGTGAAGGGGTGGCAAAATTATATGGGGTGGCCCAAAATATGTGGTTTTTCCAATAGACGCAATAGAAAAAATGTTGTTCACGCCTATAGCTCAAACTGGTGGACGCACGCATTTTCACCAAATTTAAGGCAGGAGCGGCGGGTTTGTCCCAAAAGCGTGCTTTTGTAAATTTGGTGTAAATCCGTCAAGTAATTTCTTTAAAACGACCAAAACGTAGGTTAAAAATAGTTTGTTATATCTGGGTTCAGTCCGCATACTCACTTCCCTGTTCGGTCCGCGGACGGGCCTCCGATTGGCCCAGAGGGCTGACGTGACATCCGCAGACATCAGACATACCCGCTGATTGGATGGTGAAGAGCGTGAGGTATGTCATATTTTTGGAAACACCCGTCATGTTGGATCTATGGACAGACGCGGGTGTCCGCGAACAGCACGATGGGGAAAAAGTCTGGAAAACACATTTTGAGTCATTTGGTGGATGAAAGAGGCATCAGGAAGAGTGTGGGAGTGGTAAAAAGATGACATGGGGCTGTGTTTGTAGGTTGAAAAAGTCTGAGCAGGTGTCATAGCTGACAACGGACACCACTGTAGTTCGCGGACAGCACCGTGATTGGATGGCTTGGAAAAGACATTTGGGGTTATTTGATGGCTGGAAGAGAGCGTAGAATTGGTAGGGAAGTGGAATGACAGCAATGTAGAGTTCTTTTTTAAAGGAGAAACAAGGATTTGGAAATGCTGGTGAGTCTGTGGTGAATTTCGGTGTCCGCAGACATCATTTAAATTGCAGGGGGGTCAGTGTGAGTTTTATTATTTGATGGTGTATGGTACGTACTTCTTGTATAGTTTATTGTATTGTGGTGGTTGAGGCCAGTGGCCAGATTCTTGGGGATATGGCCAAAGGCCATGGCCCAAAGAATATGTGCACTGGGCACAACCACCCCAGCAGTAATATTTGTATAGTAATTTATAGGTAATGTAGTAGGAGTATGGCCATAATTACATTAGTAGCAATATGTGTATAGTAATTGTAGGCAATGTAGATTGTAGTACAATTGAGGATAGTGCTTATAGAATATGCATTTGATTATAATTGCTCTGGTTACTTAGTGTTGTAACATTGTGAACTGCAATCTCTGGTTTATTTTCTTTGGGGAAAAAAACAGTACAATTGGTTAAGCAGAATAGTTCAAAATCTGTAGTTTTATACACATTTAAATATACATTTTCTTTTTTTAGACCCTCATAAACAGAACATTCTAAGTACTATGTTTGCTACAACATTAGTGTATGACACACTGCTGTTGTACTGACATTACATAATCTTTGGGTCATTGGGAAAAGAAACCCGTACTGGATACAAAAAAAGGTTTACAGTTACGTGAGTGTAAGGGTGATAGTGGCCCTCATTACGACCCAGGCGCAAAGCGAAAAACGATGGCGGTAAACGATTACCGCCATCGTCTTCCGCTAGGGCCGATTACGACCCGTGACCGTAAACTACGATGTCATTAGCGGTATCGTAGCTAACGCTGCCGCTGACAGCGCCAAGGGCGCGCGCACGCGAACATCCACACCGTACTTAGCGCCATGGCGGAAAGGTACGCGAATGCCGACCCAAGCGGACATGCCCCTAACGCCATCACCCAGCCCGTTAAGTACCTTACCGCCATGGTGCTAATTACGCCATCGCGAACCAACCGTAAAGGGCCATGTAAAGTGAATGCAGCTGCCACAGGTGCACAGAAACAGCACAGGTGAAGGCAATACAGACTCAGGAAGTACAAAAAGAGCACATCCCACCCCTTCCCACACCCAGTCACACTCCACAATGATACCAATAGGACTAGCAATGTTGGGGCTGGAGGACCTGATAGCAATGCGAGTGCTACAACAGCAACTACAACAACAACAACAACAACAACAACAGGCTGCACAGAGGAGACGCAGGAGGAGAAGGAGGGCAAGGCAGGCCCAGCAAGCCCCACCAGCACAGCCAGTGCCACCACGCTGGCAGCCCCCAATCCCACGCATCAGAGCCAGCCCATTCAACCTCACCGCTGAGCAGATCCACACCCTGTACCGACTGGACCGGGACACCATCACCACCATTGTGGACATGATACACAACGACATCGTCAGCATGATTGAAACACCCACTGCCACCCCCCCCTACTGAAGGTAGTGTCCGTGCTCCACTTCCTGGCCACAGGCAGCTACCAGCACACAGTGGGGCACTTGCATGGCATATCACAACCATTATTCTCGCGTACACTGATGCAAGTGCTCGATGCCCTCCTCAAGCACACAGATGACCACATCTCATTACCACGGTCTGCCCAGGAGATTGCCAACACCAAAGTGGGTTTCCATGCACTGGCCGCCATACCTGGTTGCATTGGTGCCATTGACTGCACCCATGTTGAATTGGTGGTCCCACATGCCATGGAGGTACCGTACCGCAACCGTAAACATTTCCACTCAATCAACGTGCAAATGGTCTGTGACTCCAACAGGATCATCACACATTGTTGTGCCAGATACCCCGGATCAACCCATGATTCTATGGTCCTTCGGAACTCCACAATACCACGCTACATGGAGCGACATGCAGGCCCAAGATCCTACCTACTCGGTGAGTCTAATGTCATGAGCATGGAAATGCAAAGTGGGTGTTGAATGATGTACCAATGCATATTTCATCTGGCAGATACAGGGGGGTGATGCATACGTCACATGGGTGCAACTAGCAGTAGCCAGATCATTCCCTGTGGCAGCACTGACGTCAACAGAGTAGTGTACACATCATGCCTGACCTAATCATCCCAACATGTGAATGAAAGTGCATCCCGAAAACGACACAACCATCTGCAAGTGCATTGTGCTAATTGTGACCGCATTGACCCTAAAGAAAACCACCAACATGCACGTCACCATGCACCAACTACTGAAAGGCCTGTCCCCCGCAACTGCGCACAAAGGAGGCACATGACAGACAGGAACATCAATGCACCAATACAAGACCCACAAACTGTCCCCATTGACACCAGTAATGCTCACTGGGGTCATAATGAGCCAGACATCAATATTGCTATCATGTGAGCTTCAAGCTCACAGGACACGTGCAAGGTCACATGAATGACGGCCTGAACGGACACAGTGGATGGCCACTCACAAGGCAATCGTCCCCCCTGCATTGTGTTTTTGCATGCAAAACAGTACATGAGAGCCATGAACACATACTGGTTGCACAGTGTAAATCCATAACCACAACTCCAATTGGTGCACAGTAACAGTCAGAATCAAGGCATGGTTGTGCGTCATGTTCACATATCAATCTCGTTCCTGACACATTCTATTCTCACATTTTACAGGTGATGCGGGCTATCCCCTGAAGAGGTGGCTCCTCACACCAGTGCGGAACCCATCGAACCAGCATGAGGAGGACTACAACCATGCCCATGCACGTACCCGTGTGGTGATAGAGCATGCTTTTGGCCTACTGAAGGCACGTTTCCGCTGCCTCAGCAGGTCTGGCGGGGCACTCCTGTACCGCCATGAGAAGGTTGCAAAGATCGTCATGGCATGTGTCATGCTACACAATATGTGCATCAGACGAAACGTGCCTCTGCCCCCTGACGCAGAACCACAACCACCTGATGATGGGGATGATGATGATGGGGATGGGGCAGCACCTCAGGGAGGCAGTGATGCACAGGAGGGGCATATAATGCGTTAGAATGTCATTGACCGATACTTCTAGCACACACAGCGAGTGTGTAACATATGGATGGCACTTGGGGCACTGTGTGTGTCTGGTATGTCAACACTGTGGACTGTAAAACAATAAAGCACACATACGCAATGAGCAATGTCCACACATTTCGTTTGTGAGAAAATAAAAAGTGTATTGTTCTTCTGAATAGGTATAACAGAACCCCTCCCCCTTCCCCCTGAACACTCCAACACACCCAATTTCCCCCTCCCCCTCCCCCCTGAACACTCCAACACACCCAATTCCCCCCTCCCCCTCCCCCCTGAACACTCCAACACACCCAATTCCCCCCTCCCCCTCCCCCCTGAACACTCCAACACACCCAATTCCCCCCTCCCCCTCCCCCCTGAACACTCCAACACACCCAATTCCCCCTCCCCCTCCCCCCTGAACACTCCAACACACCCAATTCCCCCCTCACCCTCCCCCCTGAACACCCTGCAAACATGTGACAGTGCCCGTGGTGAAGTGTGTATAGTTTACACACTATTGACTGCCCCCTCTCCCGGAACCTGGGGCCCCCCTGCCTGTGCTCCTCAGGGTCCTGGATGACCTGCGGACGGGAGAGGCTTGTGCTGAACTTGCAGCTGAGGATGTACCGGGCTGCTCAGTACGGCATGTGTCCAGAATTGTCTGGATGAGCTGGCTCATCATCTGCCGCACTGCAGCAAGTTCCGTGCGTATGTCCCTGCTGGCAGTTTGGATGGCAGCCCTGATGCCATCAGCACTCCTCTCCATGGCTGCACTGGCACTTCCACATTCTGCAACATGCTGCGTGAGGAGTGTGCCCAGTGCTTCCTGCCTGTTGGCAATCTGCTCCAGCGACAGCTGGAATTCTGGCCCAATGGAGGGTGCCAATGGGGGACCAATGGGACTACTCCCATCTTCCACAACTCCCACTGGGCTTGGTGTTGCTGGCCATGAATTAGGTGGCGATGGGCCCTGGGTGTCATCTCCATGATGGCTGATTGGGGATAGGTGTGGTGAGTGCAGTTGCCTGTTGTGGTCAAGTCCAGTGTCATCCTCCACATCACTGTCGGAGCAGGCAGCGATGGCTGCAGTCTCCCCAACATTACTGCTCCCTGCTGACACATTGCCCTCAGTGGGCAACAGTGGGTGTTGTTGGGCTGCAGGCGCTGTCACGACCCCTTCCTCGGGGGACTTTGCTGCCCTGGCCTCTTCAGCCTGGCGTGGTTTCGGCCTGGGTCCAGCAGAGGTGGATGCATGGTTCCCTTCTCCCACTTTCCTGGCCTTCTTGGCTGGGGTGCTGGCGCTGTCGTTCCTGCCAGTGTCCGATTGCGAGCCTGTGGTGGAGCAGAGGAGGGTGACTGTTATTGATGGTTCAGCGGACATTGAGCAGGCATTGTGAAGAGTGTAATGGATAGATGGTGGAGTTAGTAGCCCGTGACATACAGGTTGCCTCCCTTTAGGTTCGGTTTTGCATGCAGGTGTGTGTCTGCCTACTGTACAGTGTACATGCTGCATGTGCGCAGGGTGTGGCTCATCTGCTGATGTGTTGCGTCTGCCACATTGTGATTGTCACGTGCAAGTGTATCAGGGTGTCTTGCAAGGCTGGATATGAGGCACCTACCTGTCTCTCCAGATGTCGGGGCCCCTCTCTCCATCTCGCCGACACCTTCGATGCACTCAATGCCAATCAGAGAGGCACATGTCTCCTCCCATGGCTGCATCTTCAGTGGGGAGTCTGCTCCCCCGCCAGTTCCCAGGGCCAGGTTACGGTTGGCTGACATAATGCCCCGGACCCTGATCCGCAGGTCGTCCCATCTCTTGCGGCACTGTTTGGAGGTGCGTGGGGTGGTTCCAACAGCACTGACACGTTGTGCCACAAGTTCCCACACCTCCTTTTTGCGGCCTATGGCTGTCCGGGTCATCTCAGTGGAGAAGACAACATCGGCCTTCTCCTGGAGCGTGTCTGCAAGCATTTGCAGTTCCTCACGACTGAAGCGCTCCTGCCGCTGCTTGTCACATGCCTGCTTGACAACTTTAGGCATGGTTGGCTGTGGAAATGGGTGGGTTATGGGAATGTCAGGGTTTGAGGGTTGGTTGTGGTGTGGTTGGGTAGGATGGCAATGGATTGTGTTTTTTAAGATGGCCGCTGTGCTGTTTCCCGTTCCGCCGCAATTACGCTATTTCCGGTTCCGCCTAATTGCGGTCACCGCTAATTACGGTGACCGCTGACTACGGTCGGCGCAATGATGGGTGGCGGTAGGTCACCCTGCGCTGTTAACGAGGGCGGTAAGGGCTGTTTACGGCATGGCGTAGTTTACGTTACCGCCATGGCGTAATGCTCGTGCGCGATGGGTCGTAATATGGCGCTCTTATCGCCATTGGACCATGGCGTTAACGCTCATTACGCCATGGCGGTAATTTCGATCACTTACCGCCTGGGTCGTAATGAGGGCCAGTATGTTTGTTTGAAGTATGCTGTGCTTAAGGGAATGCTTGAAGTAGTTAGATACCTGTTGGCGTATTCTAACTACATTAGAGGTTAGAAGATGTACTTTTGTATAAGAATTGAGATGGCGTATTTGAAGTGCTTTGCAATGAAGGGTGTTTTTCAAGTAGTTAGATGCCTGTTGGCGTATTCTAACTAGATTGACTTTCAAAAGTGCTGTTGTAGTATTATGGATGTAGTTAGATACCTGCTGGAGTATTCTAACTGTTAATTGTGTAATTATTTAGTGACTACATTTGGGTTGCAGGAATATTAAGTAGGCATTTGTTAAATTTGCTGGTAACCTATGTTTTGGAGTAACGGAGGTATTGTTACATTCAAACCAACCACTTCTTTTTTGACATATGCAGTGTAGTGCCCTGAGGTGGTTTCGGCACCAGTGTGGTATACTATACTTACTGTTGTGAAGGTTTTCTTTCCAAGAGATACTTGGCCGTGTGTGAAGCCTGTAAGCTTAGTTATTTTTGGTAACATCTGAATTGTACCTTAGAAGCATTAGTATGACATATTGGCTATGTGAGTTTATCTGTATGGTGGAACGATTGTCTGAATTGTAAAAATGACATATTATGCCATGATTTGCATTCTGCAGAAGCTGGTGAAATGAAATAGATTCAGAATGTGCCATGGATACATACACAAATTGTTCATTAGGGATGTGGTCTTCTGAAACATGGTTGCAGAGAGTGCATGTATGTTTCCACACGTATGAAATCAAGAGGATTTCATTTATAGGGATGATTTTGGTTTCTAGTACTTGCCATAAGTAAATTAAGAATTCTTGTGGGTCTTGCTGTGTGTCCATGGCACATTTTACCATTCCTGCACAGTAGTCCAATTCTTGCCTTATACCAGATACACTGTAAGTGTTGTCAGGATTATTTGTGGCATTTCTGTGAAGGACGAGAATTTGCAAACACAACTGGTCAGAGCCATTTAAGTAAATGTTGTGAACAATTTGTGGCAATTGAAAGAGAAGATTCATTGTCACATTTGCATAACAATTTACTCCAGTTGTGTTGCTGAATTTAAATGGACCAGAGAGTTCTGTTTGTGGATCATTCTATGGGCCTGCAGATGTTTCTGGAGAAGAGAGATTTGTGTGTTACTTTTGTGATGGATGTGCAGTTGATTTTGTATTGGACAGTTTTGTAGTTGTATTGTTTGATGCAGGAGTTGGTTGTTGTTTTTTTTTAGGTATTGTTGGGAAATCTGCTATATCTTCTGTTTCTGTTATTTGTCTTTTAAAAGGTTTCCTTTTTTGAGCTTCAGGTACATATCCAAATGCGGGTGTATGGCCTGTTGTATTCCAGGATGCAAGGAACGTCAGCATTGACTTTGTTTGAATCAAAGTTAACTAGGAATAGACCATTGAGTGTACGCAGATGTGAAAGTGCTACATAACTCATACCTTCTTTAAAGACTGTGCTGCCAATGTCAATCAATGCTTGATCTAGGGTTAGACCTTGTGATTTGTGAATAATGACAGCATATGCAAGAGATAGAGAAAATTGCTCTCTGCAAACGTGCATATCTTTGAAAAAAAAGGAAATGTCCTATTGTTCAGCCAATTGTTTTAACTTCCGCAAGGTTGTCAAAGTGGATGTTGACAAACTGAATGTTGTTGTCATGTGGATATGTTTGGAAGCCAACAACTGTACAAATTGCTCCATTTACTAAGCCTTGTTCTACGTCAAGGATACATTTTAGAATTACTCTGCAGTTTAGACACAAAGTCAATATTTTCTTCAATCCAGCTGTTTTGGAGATACATTTTTCTAAGCTAGTCATGCTGTTGCTTGTTCACACATAGGAAGTGTCATGCTGTTCACTTCTAGTTTGTCTGCGGAACTGATATGCAGTATGTGATCCATTTCCTTGTTCAACACTGTCTCATTGAATTGACTAGAGCTTGCAAGGGTTGGCATTAAGGACATACATTTTAGATTTTGAGTTAATTGTTCCATGACATCAGGAACAGATACATTTCCACCATATAGCTCATGGATTAGTCTACTATTTAAGATGGATTTTGCATCTTTGGTAAGCAGACCAGTTCTAATGCATTTAAAATGTTAGCATATGTGAGGTCTGCAGACTGGTGCATGTTTTGAGTTACTTCTCTGTAGTGAAAATGTTGCCAGAGATTTACATTTCCAATGCTGCCGAGGATATTGCAGCATTGTTTGTGTCCTAATGTTTTGAAAATAGGTTGCCCTTTCACTGGTGTTAACTGTAGGAGGTCTCCAAAAACAATAACATGTTTTCCTCCAAACAATTCTTCGTAGTTGGTTTTTAGGACTTTGTGCATTCTGAGATAAATTAAAGCCAACATGAGGGTGGAAACCATGCTTACTTCATCTATCAGGAGCACTTTCATTTGTTATGGAATTCTGCGTACTTTAGCAGCAGCTTGCTACTGATAATTTGTAGGATTCTAATTTGTTTTGCTGTTCTACGGGGAGGAGTAGTAGTCAGTGTAAAGTTACACTTCCTATGTTGTAGGCAGCTAAACCTGTGGGGGTTGTTCCTACAACCAAATGGTTGTTGTTTGTTATGTTTTGTAGACATTTGCAGATTTTTTTAATTAAGAATATTTTACCAGAACCAGCTTCACCACTTACATACAGGAGCAGAGGTTTATATTTACAGCTACAGGTTTTAATTTTATGTTTAAAACAATGTTTAATTTCTTGAGTGACCTCTGGATAAATGATGAGTTGAACATCATTTAGCTATGATTCCAGAATTGACAAGTCTTCCTCAGATTTTTTACATTGATTCATGGTATTTTCTACCTCAGTCATGGCTATTTCTGCTTCATTTATAATTAATTGTTCTCCAAATGGATCTTGGCTTCTTGTAAGGGAAGGTGGACTGCCCTCAGGAGTGTCTTTGGGCCTCATTACGACTCAGGCGGTAAGGGGTTTACAGCGGCGTAAACAGCGCCGACCCTTACCGCCTGATTCCGAGGTCCCTTAGCGCCATGGAGGTTTTAACACCTGCTTTTAGCAGGTGTTAAAATCCATGGCGCTAAGGGACCTTGATGTTAATTACGCCACCGTAATTTACGGTGGCGTAATTAACGCCTTCCCCACTCCCATTATGCCCTATGGGGCAAAAATGGGAATGGGGAAGGGTAAATGGGGATTGGGGACTTACCGCCCCGCCAACCTCAGAATGGGGCGGTAAGTCCGCCAACCACCATGGCGTAAACGTAGTTTACGCCATGGTGGTAAAGGTACGACCCAGGCGGTAACTTACCGCCTGGGTCGTAATGAGGCCCTTTGTCTAGTTGAGCTTCAATTTCTTCCTCTTGTTGGCGTTCATTTTCCAACATTTTTTGTATTGTTTGAAATTGTCATTTGTTATACTGCTTTCATTTGCTTTGAATGAGCTTTAAATAAGTCATAGGGCCTCATTACAACCCAGGCTTTAAGGGTTTAACGGCGCCGTTGGCGCCGTTAACCCTTAACGCCTGATTACCATTTTAACGCTTGCTTTTAGCAGGCGTTAAAATGCAAGGCGCTAACCCGCCTTGGTGCTAATTACGGCACCGTAATTTACGGTGCCGTAATTAGCGCCTTCCCCACTCCCATTATGCCCTATGGGGCAAAAATGGGAATGGGGAAGGGTAAATGGGGAATGGGGATTTACCGCCCCACTCACCTTGGATTGGGGCGGTAAATCCGCCATCCACCATGGTGTAAACAGAGTTTACACCATGGTGGTAAAGTAGGGAACTTACCGCCTGGGTTGTAATGAGGCCCATAGTCACCTAATAATTCTCTCCAAGGTTTAAAAAGTTGGAGTAGGGCCATGTAATACAGTTCTCTAAATGATAACTTTATATGATTAATTAGACTTGTTTGGGTGAGTTTCACTAGGCTTCCTTCACAAGCTGAGACTGAATATTTGCCAGTTGTCTCATTTGGTGTGACATTGTTTTTGTAGGTGTAGTTTTGGACAATGTCATACAGACACAAGTTTTCCAAAGCAGTACTTCTGTTTGGGTAGTATGTGTCAATTAAATAGTTTTTTAAAATGTCTTGGCTGTTGGAATAATTTGTGGCTATGTTTTCGATCTCTTGGTAGGATTTTAGTACTCTTTTTCGGGATTAAACTGGTCCAAGGTTCAGCCAGACAATGTGCTCAGACTGGCCGTATAAAGCTATACCTGTTAAATGGTCTGCAGCTTCGTAGCAACCGCATTCTCTATGGCGGAGCCTTTTTATACCAAAGCTGTACAATTTCTGTGATAGTGTTTTGTCAGATGATATGTCATCCCAGAGGTTCTTTAGTTCTGTTTTCTCAGCTTTGGTAAGATAGTCTGTGACATATCTTGCAACTGCAGTGGCATTTTCTGAAATGTATTGCATCTCTATGTTTGCATTCCACAAGAGGGCAATAATTGGATTGTAAGTATTGATGTACTTGGACGCATCATCCCTTTTAATGTTGTATGTATTTTAGGGGATTTGCCTTTTACATTGTGTCTAACAGAAGACATCAAGCTATTTACTTTTGCAAAGGTAGTGGGCGCCCCTCTCTCGAAAGAACAGACTTGATAACCTGTTCAGTGGTTATTAACCACTTGAGAGTTCGCAGCCACTGCTTTTACTCACTGTGCCTTTCACAAATGGGAAATATCCATTTGCATATCAGTCTTTGTCCTGCCCAGGGGCAGTCCAGCACCGAAATGCAATGGCAATTCCAACCTGAACGAGAGTACCACCAGCAACCCCATACACGTTTACTTATCTTTTATTGCAAACTGGTCTAGGGAAGCCAAAGTGACATTTGGTATAGTATTTCCCTTTGTTTTTATATCTACATAAGCAGTATTTGCTATATTTATGCTTTTGGAAGCATAACACTTGTGTATGTATGGTCACAATCACTGGTTACTGAAGGGATGTCCCAGGTAATGTATTCTTCAATAAACTGTAAAACAGTGGCACCACTATCATGGCCTAATTTTGGAGCATCTTTTATCCACAAAAGCATGTGAATGTGTGGCGCTCGCCTGGATTGACATTCTTTTTTTCAAAAGAAGTGTTACACTTCTCCGAGTCGAGGGGTAGTTTTATTGCAGATAAAATGCAGCATGGCAATTAAGCAATGGTGAAAGTACCTTGATACATTTACATGGCCAAGAGAACAGAGTGGTCCTGGTGTTTTTATGTCTATTCCATCTTTATTTTGGCTTGCAGTGCATAAGAAGTTGTGCAAGTCATCCCATGCGTACTCTGCACAACTTAAAAAAACAAATCATGTGAGTGGGCCTGGGGTTCTTTAGCATACAAAGTACATCAGTTTAACGTCAGAACCAGTATTCATTTGTACCACGCATTTCTGCCAAGAGATTTGTGATACTTAACTGCAAAACGTCATTTTTGTCTTTTATTTTTTTAAGCAGTTGGGTAGCGGATATTTTTAAAAAGTTAGAGCTTGTTTTTTAATGTGTGTGCAACTCCATAATATAGAGTTGCTAGTTCACTTTCGAAGAGTAGGTAGAAAATGTATTCCACATTTTGTCTGAATCTGGGGTCTTCAGAATACATCCGTAAAGAGCGATATTTTGATGCACTTATTTGTGTTGAGCTGTCTACCTCCTTTTCCTGTAGGAAAGAGTAGAGGAAAAGAACGTGCTTCTACACTTTTTTCCCATTTGCTCATTGGGGATCCTTTGGCTTGATGCATTTGATATGTTTCTAATGCATCGTCAATTGTGTCTTTGGAGTATAGTGGGTCAATTGTATACTGGCCTAAAATGTTGGCTGCTGTAACAGGATCTACGTGTTCAAATTGGCCAATTTGTGGTGACCCTTGAATAATGTGGGTGATTTCTCTTAAGTTTTTCTCTATTTTTATATCTTTGTAGTATTGATTGTTTTCTTTACGATATTGTAGAGCTTGTCTAATTTTGTGTAAATCCACTTGTTGTCACAAGGGTAGTCTTCTTTCTCAGATTCAGTCAAATGCCCCTCCTCCTCACCTGAACTGATGGCGCCCTGGATGATATTCTTCTTCTTTTTCCCAATATTTCTTTTTTTTTTGTGTGTAGGTATGGCCTGCCACGGAAGGAAACCACTGTGGTCGCTATTAGGAAATACGGCCCAGTGGCCCCTCTCCCGAGATGACTCAGGTAAGGGGAAAAAGCTGAATGGTACAAAAAAACCTAAAGGCACACCATTAGTTCTTGAGTTAACTGCACAACATGTTCCAGAATCAGCTGGATGGTGTTATGAGGAAGGTAGCAGCAAGAATCCAGGTCGTTCTTATCGTACGAGATGTGAGTTCCAGGACTGGAATCCAAAGAGAAGGAGTCCAATGAAGACAAGGTAAGAGAGGAGTCACGGAGGGACTTGGCCGAAAGAGCCAGTATCCAACCGGGTGCATCAGAGAAAGGAAGAGAGTGCCAGAGGTATCGGAGCAGGAACAAAAGAGAGAACATGAGTAAATGCGCTGATAAGAGATACCAGCGAGCGAGGAGAGAGACAGTGCGTATGGTAAGAGAATCCTCATGCAGAAAGGCAGAAGGGCAGAGAGAACCGCAGCGAAGTAACAGGGCGAAACACAGAGCTGCAGAAAGAGGCAGACAAGGAGAGAGGAGAACTGCGAAGCTGCGGCACCGAGGGACAGAGTACTTAGAGAGGAGCCGTGCAGAAAACACAGGACATAGGAAAACTAGCACATATACCCAAAGGAAAAAACCAACACAGAAGGAACAATCAATGGTCAGGAACGCGCCAGTAGTTCCACAAGCACCAGACCATGCAGCGCATGACAGTTCTTGCCAAATTTGTTTGTCTTTTGTTGGCACAACATTAACTAGTACAATCAAAGATTGATCTATTGGCCATTGTACAGAAGTTTTGAAGTCACCTTCAGATCCAAAGTATTTACGTTGGAGGTGCTCTATTTCTCGAAGGAGTTATTTGGATGGTCCATGTAGGAGAATGTTATTTAAATTTTGCAGTACTAGAGCAGGACTTTTTGCATGGTATAGTCGATGCACAAGATTCCGTTGAGTATAGTAGAATGGTATGTCGCTAACATTTTCATGTGGTGGAAAGAGCTTTTGCAAGCATTTCCAAAAATGCAGGCTAATGAATGTCTTTGCAGACCATTGTGGCTACGCATAGGACAGGAGTCTATGGTTTGTAAAGTTTTAATATTACTTTTGTCTTTTAGTTTCACATAGTGATTGAGGAATTGTCCTAAAGATTTAAAGGATTGCTGGCCTACACTACACATTGAGTTACATGTCCATTTGTACACTGGACGGTTTGTTTGGGTGAAAGGAGTATTTGGTTCCAAGTTTGTTGGGGACTTTTTTCTATAAGGGTTTCTTTGCCATAATGGTTTGTTCCAACATTTCATACCCTCGACCATTAGTGTCTATGGCAATTGGTTTTTATTGTTCTTGTTTCTATGCTTCTTCATTGAAGTATGGTTTTGTGCTGCTTGTGTGAATTCATTCACCATCACAGAAGTTTGAAAAAGTCTCTATATTGACAATGTGTGTCAGGATTCCGGCTGTCCGGAGATTTCTGAGGAGCCAAGGCAATGCTCGTCACCTCTGATCCCCGGGTCCCTAAGGCAGTTACCACACTCAGTAATTCTCGTATCGCCCCTGCTCATAGTTTGGCAGATGCTGTTTCCTCATTACGCCAAGCTACAACAAGGACTACGGTCCTTGCACATACTGGGTTCTGTAGAAGGGGCTTCCCTGAATGGTGTTACTTCACAATACAAAAACCCTAAGAGTGAACTTATTGCTGTTTGTTAAATTTATATCGCTGGTTTACAATTGGTTAATGAAATGTATACATGTCCCTTTGAACATTTACAGGATGTGAATAATAAGGCTAAGCTTTGAGCTACTTGCTTTCTGCTTTTGTTACATTTATGTACCTTTACAAACCAGGTTATACTCTGTTTGTTAATTGGAATGAGAATTCCTAGATGCTTCACCATTGTCTGAATAATTCTTTTGTACATTGTTTATTTGTTTGAAAAAACAGACCTTGAGAGGTCTATTAAAAAGTATCAAAAAGTATTGGTCAGTACCAGATCTGTATAATTGGTTACATAAGTGATCTTACATGCCCGATTTATCCTTTATTGATGTTATTTATTTTCTATTTTGTAATTTGTTAAAGTCAAGACTCAATTAACACTCTTTCCACATGAGAGTATCAATTGATCAACTAAGAGTCAACATTTAACTCCCGAACGAAGATTCGGTAGGAGTGCATTTGGGCTTACTGCCTAGCAATAGGTAGTTTAGGTTGTTTAGATATTTTGTCCCAAGTGGTCTTGTGACGTTAGCCCGCCTGCACCCGAAATTTCACCATAAAATTCATTGACATTATTTCTTTATTTAATAGTGTGAACTAACACCTTTGGTGTGCTTCTACTCCACATCAATTATCCAGATTTACATGAGCTGTGCATTCCCACCCCATAGTTCTCTTGTGTTTTCCTTCTCTGACCACACAAAGGGAATTGCACGCACCTTCTAGATATTCGGTATTATATAATACCTATATCTGTTCTCTAGTGAACAGTATAATATGTCTTTCTCTAAAATAGACCAGACCACAAATAACAGAGCTGAAACCTTAGCTTTCAGCGAAGAAGAAGCCACGAGAATCCTGGGGCTGATTAAGATAGCAGGAACTGAACTGACAACCACTGACAAACCAGAAGCCCTGATTCGACAATTAGAGTGGAAGATTCGAAGGGAAATCAATCTCAAGTTACATGCATCAACTTTAGCTCAGTATTTCACCACAAAGAGGATACCAAGAGGCCTGAGGGTAAACCTCGAACCCACCTTATGCAAAGAAAATCCTGCCTTTGTGAAACGTTGGCATTTAATCCTCAATAAATGCTCACTGGATTTGATCATTTTAACGATTGAAGAACTGGCTCGTTCTTTGACTACCTTGAATGAAGATATAGAAGGTCTTAAAACTTCATTAAGCAAAACCTACACGGCAGATCAACTTAAACAAATTCTTGAAGAAACTAATCAGAAACTAGCAAACTATTCACAGGAACTTGAAGCTAAAAAGATCAGGAAGTTCAGAAGGGACACGCTAGACTATAAGTTGGACATAGTCTATAGCTGGCAAGCCTATTACGGATATAACCCGAATAAACAGAATAGTAGCAATCCACGGAAGACCGGACACCCCTCGACTGGGAACACCTCTTCTGACGCTTCCAGCACAGAACTAGACGCCACATCAGGTCAGACCGCGGAAACAACACAAGGTCCCTTAGCCAGCGAGTCCACGAACCATGAAGCTACGACTTCCCCTTTTTTAGAAAAAAGCCGACTCGAAGAGGACAAAAGAAAAAATCCACAGAGAAAGAAGGGGACGAAGAAACCCTGATAGTCAATATTTCGTCATACCATCTCTCGAAGATGGAGACACAAGTTCTGAGGAAAGGTTTATCCTTTGTTCCAATGAATAGCAGTACCTTATTGAGGGAAAAGATTGATTTCTTTAAACTTATGCGCAAATTGAAGCTTAAAGTATTTTTCAACTCTCTGGAAGAAGACAACATCGAAAAGGAACCACATGAATTCCTAGAGCTTACTCCTAAAAGTACTTTTAATCCCCCAATACATAACCATATACTATCCACTTTTGAGAAGACCGTACTTGAAGACTTCAAGAAGATACGATTCAATACTAAGGCTCAAGGAAACTTCACTAAAATCGAACGCCAGACATTGAAAAATCTATTAGACAATCAAACTATCATCTTCAAACCAGCAGATAAGGGAGGAGCCCTAGTCCTGATGGACAAACAGGATTACCTCGATGAAATTGAAGGCCAATTAAGAGACGAGGAAACTTACCTTGAGGTCCCTATGAACCCAACAGAAACAGTGCGAGCTCTGATTGAAAAAGTCCTGGATGAGGCTGAAGAGAATGACGTAATCTCTGAGAAAACACGCCGGTTTCTCGACAATAAACATCCCATCATGCCGGTGATGTATATCTTACCTAAAATCCATAAGAGACTGTTAAAACCTCCAGGCCGCCCCATTATAGCAGCTACTAACAGCATCCTTGAACCTTTGGCACAATATCTGGACAAAATACTTCAACCCTTGGTCCAAGAGACGCCGACTTATGTGAAGGACACCATGCACTTCCTGCAACTGTTGAAGAACACGCAGTTTGTGGAAGGGAGAGATATATTATTTACTATGGACGTTACGTCCTTATACACAAATATTGCCCATGAAGCTGGCCTAGAAGCTATAGAATGGCTTATTTTGAGATCGGACAAATGTCAAGGAGACCGGCTGTTCATTCTCTCCCTCTTGAAATTGGTACTTAACAATAACTTTTTTAAGTTTCAGGATAGATACTTTATCCAAATTTCAGGCACAAGCATGGGTGCAGCTATGGCACCGTGCTATGCCAATGCATTTATGTACTATCTGGAATACGAACATGTTCTCACATCACCAAGATGGATGAGACACCTATCCCTGTACGTGAGATACATTGATGACGTCTTTGGGGTATGGACTGGCCCTCAAGACGAATTGGTCAATTTCTTTGACATGATGAATCGGATGAATCCACGCATTAGGTTTACTACAGAGACAAGTACAACAACCATACATTTCCTGGATGTGGAAATTTACGTGGCTGGAGCTAAATTGGAGACCAGGATTTACACCAAACCAACTGACAGGAATAGTCTATTACTCGCCACAAGTTTCCATCCTAAACGAACCATTGACAGTGTGCCACTGAGTCAATTTCTACGTTATAGGAGGAACATCTCAGAACCCACTGAATATGAACGTCAGGTGATTACACTGGGAAATAAATTCACAGCAAGAGGATACGACTCTACATTGATCTCAGATGTATCAGGAAAGGTCCGTGAGATAAACAGGGACTCACTACTAGTACCGAAGCCAACAAAATCTCGAGAAGCACTGACATATGTTACCACCTACTCGGTCCAGAGCACAAGAATTAAGAAAGCCATCAAAAAAAACTGGCCCATGCTACAATTGGACCCACAATTACAACATCTTTTCCCTGATCCTCCAACGTTTGCCTATAGAAATAGCAGATCTATACGAAAGACTCTAGTGAAAGCTGAGATCCCAGTTGGGGGTCCGTCCACCCAACACAAAGGCACTATTCCATGCCACAATTGTCAACACTGTGGCAACATCTTAAAGGGCAATCACATTACACACCCCCATTCTGGCAAACCTTTACAATTAAAACACTCCTGTACATGTGATGCTCAAAATGTGATATATGCACTGAAATGTCCATGTGGACTCTATTATGTAGGAATGACTACTCGGAAAGCGAAAATAAGATGGACTGAGCATAAGTCCAATATTCGGAACAAGAGTCCCAAATCACCTGTTTCATTGCACTTTACAGAGGCACGCCACACGGTGGCGCAGTTAAAATGTGTTATTTTAGAACAAGTGACATCAGGTACCAGGGGGGGAGATATACAACGGAAATTAGCACAACGTGAAATACTATGGATTGATCTTCTAGACTCACTGCACCCTCGGGGGATGAATGTTGAATTTGATTTAATGTGCTTTGTATAAATTAGCCTGAATCGCCACAATGTCCGCCCAGCTGCAAGGGTAACTGACATATGATTGTTTCATGGACTACAATGCCTCACCCCAAGCGGTAAATAGGGTTGTCCCCACGCCATTGTGACTCTGAGCTCATATTTCCACTCTCTTTATTCCTTATTAGGTTTTCGTTTTCAAATACCTAGAGCCTGTGTCCTTAACAACTAGATTGTGTGATATCACAGATTCCCCTCTTTGTCCACTCGATTCGTCACCATGGACTTGTCGATACATTTACTCTATGACTTTGTCACTTGGTGATTAGTAGATTAGGAATGCACATAGCTATATTGGCTTGACTCGCCAGTTCAATACCTCTTTTTAGTACAGAGATGCGGCCACCTGAGATACCCCCCCATGGAATTGTCATTTATATTGATGCGAGATGGGGGCACCCCGCGAATCCTATTGGTTTCGCGGTGGTGCCCCCACTCGCATCCCAGAGTAATCAATTTCTGTTTGAGTGCTTTCCTCTACATATTTAATATAGAGACCCCGCTACATGGGTTATATTGATTCCAAGGTGCTCTTACCTATTACTCTATGGAGCTCCTCTCTCTGCGATAAGTGGCCCACACCAATATGGCGGATTTCCCAGCTGGCCCAACGCGCATGCGCGGGGTTACCGGGACACCAACTAATGCCTACCGTAGTGGAGCCGCTACGCTTACAGCGGTCGGCTCACTCGGTGTTTATCTGCAACCTAGGTAAGTCTTTAGACTCCGTTTGGACGGCGCACCTGCGTCTGCACTTTTTTGCACCCGCCTTTTTACACTTGGCGTGATGCTTTGAACTTCATGTATCTCGTAGCGAGATACCAGGCTGGCGCTCCAACATACATTTAATATCTGTTTCTATCCCCTCGGTGGATAGCTTAGACATAGCTCGTTGAGAAAACTTTGTTATGACCATCCAGATGACTCACGACTGTTTGGTCTGATCATTGCTCTGTCACTATTCCTTATAGGGTGTCCTGGCCGCATTCTGTCACTTCCCGGCCTCCGGCGCATTTCAGCTGTTGACTGGGTCTGAATTGGAACTTTATCAGCCTCAGATTGAGGTTAGTACCCATTACCTCTCTACTTATTTCGGTTTAAAATTATATCAGTTAACCTCACTGATTAGCTTAAATGGTAATGTTTATTCTTTTGAATTCCCTGCAGGAAAGGCTTTTAGAACGCATTTAACAATCACTACTCTACTACATACAGGAACAGTGAAGTCCCCACCCTGAAGATGGATCATTTGATCCGAAACGCGTTGGTTACCTATGTCACCTATTAAAAGGGGCTTCCCTGAATGGTGTTACTTCACAATACAAAAACCCTAAGAGTGAACTTATTGCTGTTTGTTAAATTTATATCGCTGGTTTACAATTGGTTAATGAAATGTATACATGTCCCTTTGAACATTTACAGGATGTGAATAATAAGGCTAAGCTTTGAGCTACTTGCTTTCTGCTTTTGTTACATTTATGTACCTTTACAAACCAGGTTATACTCTGTTTGTTAATTGGAATGAGAATTCCTAGATGCTTCACCATTGTCTGAATAATTCTTTTGTACATTGTTTATTTGTTTGAAAAAACAGACCTTGAGAGGTCTATTAAAAAGTATCAAAAAGTATTGGTCAGTACCAGATCTGTATAATTGGTTACATAAGTGATCTTACATGCCCGATTTATCCTTTATTGATGTTATTTATTTTCTATTTTGTAATTTGTTAAAGTCAAGACTCAATTAACACTCTTTCCACATGAGAGTATCAATTGATCAACTAAGAGTCAACATTTAACTCCCGAACGAAGATTCGGTAGGAGTGCATTTGGGCTTACTGCCTAGCAATAGGTAGTTTAGGTTGTTTCTGTAGATGAGACGCCTGGAGGTTACCATGGTGACTGTGGCGTCCTTTGCAGACACGGTTCAACGTTCAATGGGCCTCATTACGACCCCGGCGCTAAACCATGGTGCTATTAGCACCATGGTCCATGCCGGGGTCCGCCATGGTGAATGGCGGAATTACCGCCCCATTCCAAGGTTGGTAGGGCGGTAATTCCCCATTCACCATGGGCCCTTCCCCATTCCCATTTTTGCCCCATAGGGCTCAATGGGAATGGGGAAGGCGCTAAGTACGGTGCCACAAATTGCGGCACCGTACTTAGCACCAAGGTCCCTTTGCGGGTTGGATTTTAACGCCTGCAAAAAGCAGGCGTTAAAATCGGCAACCTGCAAAGGGACCTCGTAATCAGGCGTTAAGGGGTTAACGGCGCCGCCACCTTTTGCAGCGCCGTTAACCCCTTAACGCCAGGGTTGTAATGAGGCCCAATGTTTCGGAGGCGGAACCACTGGTCGCCATAGCAATACTACTTAAACTTCTGGGTTTTGGAAAATGGCACTTCTGATTTTGAATTCTGTAAACAACCTACGAAGTCTCTTGTACTCTTATCCTTTTTCCCTTGGCTCTACCTTTCGGTTCCTGTCTTCCCCTCTTTGTGCTTACGGACTGCTTTCCTCCTATTTACGATCACGGAATGAAGACCGCTGCATTGCAATACATGTTCTGTCCTTGATTTCTCCACGCACGGTAAACAGACCCGGACTGCTAAACTCGACTTTCTGAATTCCTGCTGATTTGGCCAACGTCCTTCCATGCATGGCAAACAGACCTGGACTGCTAACTCAACATCCCGAACGCCTGCTGATTTTGTCTATGTACCTCCTTGCACGCTAACAGACCCGGACTGTCAAATTAATTTCTTCACGCACCCGCGCTCACCAACTCCCCGGAATACTGCTGCTCCTCCCCAACATCTGGAATTCCTAAGGCCTACACTCACAGGTCTTGCCTACATAATCCAGCGCAGGAACTCATAGACTTCCAACCCTGGCGCTCGAACATTGTTAGGCGTCCGAGTGCCGTCGTGACAGGTGGTCCCGAAGGGCTACAGACTACTGACCACAACCGCAACCGCAACCAGGCGTCCTCATGCCGTCGGGAAAGTACCGTTGTGGGCAAAGAATACCGAGTGTACGCTCTGGATAATTCTACAAGAACCCAGTCCTCTGGGAAGACCATCTCTGTTATATCTTGTTTCTTCCTACGCTGTCAGAATATGGGGGGGACTTAGTCTATCTGTAAGATTCAACATGTTGCCTACACAGGTTAGCCCATATGGAATAAGCCTGTTTATTTGGACTTTTCTCTCTCGTGTTGCTAATAGTCCTTCTTTTGTATTCACACAGTATTTCAGTGCCACTGACTTCCTCATCATCCTATCAGTGATCTCAGGGGTGCATCCGGTGTCCATCTCTCCACTAATAGATCTCTCTGCATGTATAACCCATACAGAGAGTTACATTGTTAGGGTGAATTCTTCGCCTACACTACGGGGTCAAGAATTCTTCGTCTACACTACGGGGGCAAAAGTCTCACACCTCCCAGAACGTATCAGGTATCGGACAATGCGCATGTTTACAAGTACTTGTAAATTATTGATTAATTTAGTTAGTGGTTTCATTCTGTTTAAAATCAATAAAAAGAATTTTCTCTTCAGTAGAACAGTGGTGCCAATTAGAGCTTGCAGGATTAGTCTCCTGCAGTAGTTTTTAAGGGTAGATCGTGACTTTTCAGATGTTTTTATAAGATTGTGAAGAACTCAACGGTGGAACATTTTTTGTAACATCATTTCTTCGGATTGCTTTACTGTGACTACCTTAACACTGGTAGACAGAGGATTTGGTTTATTAGTATGCCTGCTTTTCTCTGTACATAATGTTTTACTTTTTTTTGCAAGAGAAGCATTACTTTTTTTTTAGGTGCGGCTATTTCAGTTTTTTTTGTTTGGTACTAGTCCTTTTGTTTTAATGTTTTCTATAAATTGTTTTAGAGGTGGATGACTATATGGTGTACTTTTAGTCTTATCTGCTCTACTTTTTTCCTTATTTTCTACTGAGTTGCTGTTTAGTCGGCATTTTGTTGTGTCTGTAAGAAAAAGGGAAAGGTTGAAAGGTTGCATTGGAAAGTTGGGCAATGTATATGCATGTATGGTGCATGGGTATGTGGGTGTGATTGTAAAGATTAATAGAGTGCGGTTTGGTTCTGAGGTGGTATATTAAGTGTGGTTGCGAAGATTGTTAGAATAAGAGTTTACAGAAGTGTGATGGTGTTGGGTTAGTGAGTAAGGCAGTGGTGGTGTGATGGAAACTTTAGGGTGATTGTGCTGTTTTGAGGAACAGAGTGGGTGTTGCAATGGTGGTGTGTAGATGGGAATACTAAGAGTGTTAATGGTGGAATATAATGGGCTAGAGTGAAAGAAATGCTGGTTTGAAAAGAGTAGTCTGGGGTAATATATACAGTGGAACTGTGCTGTTATAATTACATACATATACCTGGTACATTAAAATACTTAATTTGTCGGATGTGAAGGGTATTTGTTTTTCGGTTGTTGATTTCAATGATGTGCTTCTTTCCTGTAATTGTAA
This sequence comes from Ambystoma mexicanum, assembly GCF_040938575.1. Taxonomy (NCBI): domain Eukaryota; kingdom Metazoa; phylum Chordata; class Amphibia; order Caudata; family Ambystomatidae; genus Ambystoma; species Ambystoma mexicanum. Next base: position 363,613,454 of record NC_090924.1, on the reverse strand, counting down.
AAGAAAGTTAGTGGGGATATGTGGTAATGGTGAAGTGCTTTTAGTAAGCAACATTCATATTTAGAATGGAAGGAGTGATGGGGAAAAAGTTAATAAAATTGGTGCACGGTTAAAATCTGTTACTTTTAGGAGCATTTTCATGAAAGTTAAGAAATGCACATGAACATTTGTAGAAGCTCTGTAACGTTTTGTAAAAGAGAAGAAAAGTTGATGGAAAAGATTTGTAGTACACTTTTAAATGGCAGTTGGTGTGTGGAAGTTTAATATGTTAGGAGTATTTGCATACTTGCCAACATGATGCATTTTAATGTGTAGGTGTTTACGTAGTCCTAGATTTTTTGTTTGCATTATGGGACTTGTAGTTCCACTTTTACCATTGTGAAAGTTGGCGCACAAGTCACAGAATGTAGAGAAAAAAGTAGGACTGCATAAGCAGCTGAAGATTGGAATGGGCTATATTAGGAATTATACATGTACTGTCAATATATTGAACTGTCACACACTGAGTTGCAATTAAAAATGGTGTACACATCTATTTTATCTGCTTTTACTTTCTTTTATGAAAAAGTGATACAGTGCTACTGTAAATGCAGATATGCATTTTTTAACTTTCTTAAAAATGCTTCCCAAAAAATACTTTGAAACACACAGCATTGTATTTGTTTATTTGATGTACATGTCACAGTTTCGAAACTTCATGTTAGTTGTGTATTTTCTTTGCATTCTGGGAATTGTAGTTTGTGTGTTACTATGGGAGAAGTGGAATTGTAAGTGACCGAATGCAAAGGAAAAAGGAAAGACTGAAGAGGCACCAATACATTGGAATGGGTGATGTTGGGATGTATGCATGTGCTGCCAACATATTAAACTGGCAGCCACTAAGTGCCATTTAAAAATGGTCTACAGATGTATTTCATGTGCTTTGCCCTTATTTTATGAAACAGTAACACAGTGCTGCTATATATGCACATATGCATTCTTCTTTCATCACAAGGATTGTAAATAGAAACAGTTTAAAGCGCAAAGCATTGCAAAAAAATGCTCATTGCAGGGTAAGTAGCAAGAACCATATATATATATATATATATATATATATATATATATATATATATATATATATATATATATATATATATATATATATATATATATATATTGGGAAAGAGTTAGAAAAAAACATATTTTTAAATTTAGGCATACCTGTACTATTGTCTGAATTCCTCTTCACTGGTTGACCCCGTAGTGTAGAAGATGAATTCTTCCCACTAATGTAACCCTCTGAATGGTACCCAGCACACATACAGAGGGATCAATTAATTTTATGCTTGAACAGTCACTAACACTCCTTCCCCAATAAGCTAATCAAGGACCGAGCTAACCTCTGAGCATGAGTCATACTTCGTAGTAAGTACTGCAAAACATTAACCACCTTTCTGATCACAACCCCTTAAGTACGAGACTGCCAAGAACACTTTAACTGTATATTAACTTCTTACCAGGCTATACTCGCCGGACGGGTAGCGCTCCCACGTTGCAGCAGAGGCTGTCCCCCGGCGCAGTGGAGGCTGTGCCGCTGGACGGCGAACGTTTCCCACGGCGCAGCGGAGGCTGTATTCGCCGGACGGGTAGTGCTCCCACGTTGCAGCAGAGGCTGTCCCCCGGCGCAGCGGAGGCTGTGCCGCTGGACGGCGAACGCTTCCCACGGAGCAGCGGAGGCTGTATTTGCCGGACGGGTAGCGGTCCCATGTTGCAGCAGAGGCTGTCCCCCGACGCAGCTGAGGCTGTGTCTCTGGACGGCTAATGCTGCCACTTAGCCGTGATCGTATTGAGAAGGAAGAAAAGTTAACTTAGAAACGCAATCCTTTGAACGAACCAGGTCGTAACCACACAAGCAAAAACAGGCCAAGGAGTAGACAGATTCAAATCCAGGGACGGAAGACGAAGTTCAAGAAACCAGGATATCACTGAAGCGCCGGAACAGACAAGGAGGATCCGAAAATCAAGGTCGGGTTCAATAGCAAAAAGTCAGAAAACCAGGGAATCAGGAAACAAGATCAAAAACGAGGAGCTCCCAGAAACAATACTTGATCAGAAGCACCGAACAAGCAGGGAGGCGGTGTTAAGTAACCAAGAACACATGATCAGTGCCGTGACCCAGCACGTACGTTGCTCCTCCCTAGCAACGTATTGCCTAGCTTACATGGCAACCTCCAGCCGCCTCGGAAAGCCGGATACATAAGTAATCGTTTCCTGGTTGCATGAAGCGTGCGTAGCCTGGAACGAACCCTTGCAGGCATAACAACTATGTTCTGTTAGATGCAGATCTTGATGAATCTGGAAATAGAAATCTTGGAAGCTGTAGAGTACTTTTTCAATGCAGATGTCTTTCATTAACATGAGATATGTACTCTGAGAGTTCAAGTGTACATCTGAAGAGTTGAAGTGAGATGATGGGGTTAGGTGTAGTGGTTTTGGATGTGATTGGTGGGTGGATGTGTGACTCTTTGAAAGCAGTCAATGAGGGAGTGTTGAGAACATTAAAGGGGAAAGGATAGAAGGGCTGCCCCTGTGCTACGGGGTCCACGGACACCGCGGTTGTCCACGGATGACACGTGCCACACTCGGGTCTTTTGAGGATGCCTGGCATGGAAAGGGGGTTGTGGAGGTTAATGAATCAGGTTTGCTGGATGTGGTGTACATGAAGAGAGGGTAGTAGGAGTTTAGTTTGCAGGAGTCGTGAGAGCAGTGACAATGGCTATGGCTAAGTGTTTGAGAAGGAAGACTGTGGATTCTGGGGGACTCTTCAAATCGGTAATTGAAGATGTATGGTGATAATCATGGCATACTTGAAAATATTGGATTGGCAGAAGTGGACATTTTCTGGCATGCAGTTTGTGGCTTAAACTGGGCAAGCTTGCTTTCATTCCGTCAGAGTATGGCTCACTTTAAATGTCCAGACATTGTGATTGTGCATTGTGGATGTGACAGTTTGGGGTTGTGACTACAGTGTCTTTGCAAGTTGCGCTGAAGGATTTCTTTAAATGTCTAATGCAACTGTTTCCTGCTGCTCAGATTATTTGTGGGAAATAAATCAGAGGCGCACATGGAGATGTCCCAAAAACGTTTTCAGAATTAAGGCAGATTGTCAATAAAGGTGTATCTGTTTTTTTATATGCTGCAGGAAAGTAATCTTTTGAGAATAATAATATAAGTTCTCATGGTGTGAATTTTTTTGTGAAGATGGAGTTCATTTTACAGATGTCGGAAATGCATTTTTCCTTTAAAGTCTTAGGAATGCATTGAAGAAGTTCCTGTAGGGAAATTGTAAAGGAAGATGTACATTGTACAGTACTACTGTACATAAAAGCAAAAAAGGTGTTTGTTAACAAACCCCCCAAAAAACAAAAAAAGGCTCTTGTCAGAGCCACCACTAAAGATTAAATAACTTAAATTGTGTTTAATTCCCCCCCTTACCCTTTGACTGGCCGCAACATCCGCGGACACTGTGGTAGTTCGCGGATGGCACGTGCTACATCTGGGTCTTTTAAGGTTGCCTGGCATGGAAAGGGGACAGTGGGGATTAGCCAATTAGGTGTTGTTTTGGTTGTTGTGTGTAGGGAAGATGGATGTGGCTAGTGCTAAAGAAAATCTCAATGTGTAGATGGTGGAAGAGTGTTGGGTGAATAATTTGAAAAGGTACACTGAGTTGTATGGCATCTCTGGTACTATTGGTTTGTAGGGAGTGGAGGCTTGCTGGTATGCAATGTCTGGGCTAATCTAGGTGAGTTTACTATCATTTTGTGGGACTTTAGCTCAATTTCAATGCCCACATATTATTGTTCGACATTGTGGAGGGAATAGTTTGGGGTACATTACTCCACTATATGTGCAGGTTGCATTAAAAGATATGTTCTGAGGCCTAACTGAACTATTTCCATGTATACAGCTTTCTTTTTCAGAAATACATCCAAGGGGAGTGTGGATATGCCCAAATGTGTTTTGTGCACAACTAGAACAGGGTAGGCACCTTGTAAATAAAGGTGTATGTGCTTTTTTGAATGGCTTCTTTTGAAAATGAACATCAAGGTGCATGGTGCAAACAATTTTCTGAGTGATGAGTGAATTTTACTGATTATGGGAATCAGATGTTCCTTGTAAATATTCAAAAATGCACTGGGAAAGTTTATGTGGACAAGATGCATAGTGCATATGAAAACATTTGTAAGTAGTTTTAGGAAATAAAAATCAGAAAAGCAAAAATGTATCAAAACTGAAAAAAACAGAAAAAGGCTCTTTTAAGGGCCATAAATGTATAATACATTGTTTAAATTAAGTGTGAACTTCCCCACCCCTTTCAATTGGACGATCTGTCAGCGGACACCACGGTAGTCTGCGAACGGCACGTGCCACATCTGGGTCTTTTGAGGTTGCCTGGCATGGAAAGGGGACTGCGGAGGCTGCGGACAGTTGAGGTGTCCGCAGACATCAGAGGAACAGCCAATCAGGTTTCCTGGGTGTGGTGTACAGGAAGAGAGGGGAGCAGGAGTTGTGTTAATAGCAGTTGTGAGAGGATTGAAAATGGCCATGGCAATGTCTTTCAGCAGGAAGAGTGTTTGGATTTTGGGGGCCTCTTGGGTCCACTGGTGAAGGTGTATGCTGAGCATTGTGGAATAGCCAACAATCTTGGATTCCCTGAATTGGAGGTGTTCTGGTATCGAGTGCGAAGCATGAAGTGGGGTGACTTGCTCCCATTTTGTGCAAATATGGTTCAATTGAAACATCTGGATATTATTATCATTCATTGTGGTGGGAACAGTTTGGGAACGTGACTGGAATTTCATTGCAATTTGCAATGAAGGGCACATTGGGAAAGTTGAAAGAAATGTTCCCTAATTACAAAAATAAATGTCACACATTCAGCAGAGACAGATGTGGATGCATTCAAGTTCATTTGTCTGCAAATGGAAAAAACGAGGCGCAATGTCAATAAAGCTGTGTGTGCTTTTGTTCGCCAGGTTGGCATGACATTGTTTCATAATGAGAACATTACATTTGATAGGGCCAACATTTTTCAGTGATATCTAACTGATGTTTAAAAATGAAAAAATATATAAAAGCCAAAACCCCATAGAAGGTTCTTTTAAGAGCGACCCTTTTTAAATGCAAAACAATTAAAATGATTTCAATTGTCCCACGCCCTGACATTTTTAGATGTCCGCGGACTACTGCGCTGTCCGAGGACTTTGCAGGATGCACATGGCCTATGACTTTTTTTGCACTTCTATTTTTTAACTGTTAAAGGTGGCTCCTAAAGGAACCTTTTTTTCAATTTTGTATTTTTTTAACATTATTTCTCAGGAAAGGCAAGGTAGTGGAGGGAAGGGGCACCAACCACAGGGACAAAGGGGGCAGGTGGAGAGAGGAAGATGTTGGGCGGGCCTTAATCAGGCAGGTGGCAGTGTTTCTCATGCTCCTTGACCGCAGCCTCAAATGCACTCTGAAACTGCTCCCCCCTACACATCGATGCTTCACAGTGCATGCATAGCACTGTGACCCTCGAAAGGTAAGTCTGAACAGCATTATGTATGGCCTGTGAAGCTGCTGCTGGGATCCTCTACCCCAAAGGAGTATCCTTTGTGGTGACAGGAGCAGATGAAGATGATGGGTTGGAGGAAGTCAACTTGTTCTTACCTGATAAAGGTATCGCCTTTCTCAGAGCACTCTGGTGGGTTGATTTGGTGTGGTGCCTCATGGAAGTAGTCCCGTAGGAATACAAGCCAGGTTTCCCACAAATGAGTACAACTTTGAACTCAGTGCATCGAACCTTGCTTGCACAAGCCTTTGGGATATTTCCAACAGTCATAGAAAATTGACACACACAGGACTCCATCCGAGTACTGGTGACAGGGACTTCCTCCACGTCATCCTCTTCTTCTTCTTGATCCTCCTCTTCTGTATCAGCTTGCCTGTTCTCCTCTCCAGGCCCTCCAGGTTGTTGAGGTGGTGATGGTGGGGGTGGCTGGCAAGGAGGGATGGCCATAACAGAATCCATGATGGTCTCCAAGAAGTTCTGCAAAACAGATCTACAAAGCAGGTCCTCTGTCCTGGATAGCCAGATTGAGAATGGGGAAAAGTAATGGGTGGGTCTGTTTAGAGGAACCGTCCGTGGACAGTTGTACTGTCTGCAGACTACCAGTTGCCACATCAAAATAGAATCAGCTGTGCAAGGGTAATGTTTCTGCTTGAAACACCCTAGATTGGCTTGAAAAGAACTTTTAAACTGTCCCCGGCCACGGAAACCGTTCACGGACACTGCTGTCATGCTACATGGGTGGGGTCACATGATGACATCCGCGGCCCAACGGGTGTCACCAAACACCCTCCAGGAGGGAATCGCAGGGTGCATGCACTGGATGTCTGTAGAACAGGCGCTGTTTCCACGGACTAAGTAAAAGTGCATCACATGAAAACGGACACGTCTGGACATCGCGCCTGTGTCTGGGGTCACCTCCATTTTGCAGACACCCCGGACAGTCGTGTGGTCGCAGACTCATAGTGGGAGTTTAAAAAAAAAATAGGAACCATTACACAACAATAAACAAAACATTTATGGTACAAAAAATATATTTATTCAAGAAAGGGATGGGGTATCAGAATGGGAAACATAAATGGGAGAATCAGGAACTTTGTTACAATAAGGAGAGGAAGGGAGTGAGGTTTCATCAAAGCGTCTTTCATTAAAATGTTCAGAATTTGCTGGGAATGATTGCTGGGCACAAGGCGGATAGGTGCAAGAAGGACAGTGATAGGGACAAAATGTAATCATATGATTTTTCACATAGTGTACAAGTTTTTCAAATCATTACTAAATTCATCAAATTTGTTGGACAAGATCAAGATTTGATTATTTACAGTTGGGATAAGGCTTCTCTTTGTGATTCTCGGGATTGGTTATGATTCAAATGGGGCGTGTTTCTTCATGAAAACTATGTACTGTAAGAGAAATTTAAATTATTATTTTAGTAAGGTGTGTACAAAATACATTATTTGTTGACATTAAAATATCTGTTGTATACCATTGGAGATGTTATCGTCGCTCATTTCTTCTTTTGGGCAGTTCTCCTCTAACCATTCAGGTGTGCTTGTCATTTCTGTGAGAAAAAAAGGGATTATGTCTTAAAACACATGTTTGTGTAATGAAAATTAATAAAAGAAAAATAAATACAATGCACTTACTATTTAGTGAGAATGTGTTGTCGAATAAGCACCTGGTGTTTCTTAATCTGTATGCAGCGTTGTAGTGCAGAGATTTCTTTTGTTGTGTTTGGTTAAAAACCTTAACAATTTTTTGATCAAGCACAGTTACATAAGAAATATATAAAAAAAAATTGACAAACATACATGCTTCCATTTCCTAACAGAGTACATACAAAATCATTCATATGCAAAATTAATAAACTAATTAGCAATAAATCCCTACAGAAAATTAAACCAACATTAAAAAAAAAATATAATCAAATAAACATATATATCAATTTCAAAAAACTTATATAAGGCTATAATCCTTCACAGTTCAGTTCCTTCAATTTAATTTCAAGTATAGACAATATAGATGTCAACCTAATAACCAACTTAATGCTGTTTCCCCACATACATCTTTCCCATAAAGCCTCTAGAGACAGATTAGAACACGAATAAATAAAATTCCTAAACATGGTGAGTCTAACATGGTCAAAATACTCACAAAACATAACCAAATGTTTAAGGGACTCATTAACTGTAGCTTTTTTACAGAATCGACAAGATCCGGTTTTATGTAGCATGTTACATTTACCCCATTGAAGCAACCTTTCGTTTGTTTGAAATTGATTCAATTTGTATCGCAGATACAAGTTGCGACCAGAAGAAGAAGGAAACTGCAAGATGTATCTTGGTCTATCCCCCCATTTCCTTCTAAACAAACCAAACTCATAATATGGTTTGTAGGAACCAATTCGATCTGATCATTTTTTTTGGCAAAAGCTGATAAAGAGGTCAAGCACCCCAAGGTTGACTGGGAATTCAAATCCTCATAGAGGGAGTTGCAAGGTGGACATAGAATTTTCACCTAGTTATTTAGTAACTGGCAATTCCATTTCGCAGACAATGGTAAAATTCCCAATTCATAACGGATAACGTCATTCGGAATGGAGGGAGCCAAACCCAACACTTTTTTCCAGATACCACCCTACAAGGTATTAAGAATATCATCTACCTAATAAAGACGCATGTCCAAGCTATAAAGAATACAAGGTTCAACTTTCAGAAGACAAAACTGAAGGATAGGTAATAGAGAGAAGCTGCAATATTTTCCCATAATTACTCTCATTTGTGAGACTTGTGTTCTTATTTTCTCTTGCAGTCTTTCCTTGCACCAGGAATGGGAATATGAATCCGATAAGGGATAACCCAGGTATTTAATCGACTGACCCATCTCAATTTTAACTCTGCCCATGAACCAATTAAAACTACACACCCTTTTTCTCCCGTCTGCAAAAACCAATAGATTGGATTTGAACTGATTCACCCTTAAATTATGGGCCACTGCATAATACGAGAACAAGTTGATCTTAGTCTGCAGCCCAAATGGTGTCTTATCAAAAAGTAAGAGGTCGTCAGCAAATCCAATATAGTTCAGTTTTAACTGGCCAATTTTGATTGGAAAAACAATAGCATTGGTCCAGCACTCCTAAATATCACAGATATATAAGTTGAACAAGACCGCTGCAAGAGTGCAACCCTGTTTTAGCCCAATTGCAGTTGGTATTAGATCTGTGAGCGCACCTTCCTTATTGAGTCTCACTCTATAGTTGGTGGATGAGTGTAAAGGGGCAATAAGCGCCACCAGATGTTTCGGGAATCCCATTAGCAACATTTTTTCCCACAAGAGCTCTCTCACACCAGTATCAAAAGCTCAACTTAGGTCGAGAGCTGCCATATAGACTGGCCCTATGTGGTTATGCTTGGTATTCCATTGGATGTGCGATATTGGGGTAGCAGTAAGGGGGCAACCCATAAAGCGTCTAAAACCAGTTTGGAATTTAGATAGAATGGAATTACACTTCATAAACTCCAAAAGCTCCTCAAGGATAAGGTGACAAAAAACCTTGAAAGATGCATCAGTAAGAGAGATTGGTATGAAGTTGGTGGGATCATTAATTGGGCATTTCTTATAGATTATTGACTGCTGAACACCATAATCTAGGTATTGATTGAGTAAGGAACACAGCATTAAATTTATATTTCAAAATCGCTGCCCACAATTGGATGTCAGCTTTAAATAGACAAGCCGGAATACCATCGGACCGACCGCTCTTGAGCCATTTAACGTCATGATTGTCCTAACTATGTCATCCACGAGCCATGGACGGATGGCTAACAGGGCGTTTTTAAATTTGATTCTGTTTTCCTTAACAAAGTTGGTTGACAATTCATATTTCAACCTAACATAATTGACCAACACCACGGCTGAAATAGCATTTTCTTTTTGTCCCTCATTTGGACCATTAATCATCCTTAAAATCGACCAGATTTTTCGAGTGTCGCTTTTCAAGAGGCAATACATCATGTTTTGGTTATCATGTATGATCAGCTTCATTTTTAGGTTCTTCACAGCATTTTTATAATTTTGAAGGATGTCATTTTTTAAAGAACAATTAATTTTTCCTGTCAAGTTGCAACCTTTGTAGTTGTCTGATCTTAATATTTTTATGTTTCTTTAACTTAAAGATCTCTATGTTAAAAATGTGCATGCGCCGTTTAGGATTGCAGACAGGCCTCCCCTTCTTTGCCAGCTCCCTTAAGTGGATTTTAATCCTATTTGATAGAATTGCATACAACAACACAGAATCGTAGTTTATCACGTCCATCATGTTAAGCATTACTGGGTCGTCTTTAATCCGACAAATAAACTGAAAGCAAATTGATGGGTTCCATCTAACCGACAGTCCTGACCTGTTGATTTCTACCAATTTCAAAACCTGGTTAGTTTTATAACCCCAGTTATCTAGATTTAACTTCACAGAACTTGTCTGGTGATCACCAAAATTAAGATCCTTAATTACAATGGGATCAGAAGTATTATAAAGTGCAGTAGTCAGAAAAAAGTGATCAATATGTGAGGTCAATTCACCTCGCTACCATGTGTGTGGGGATTCTTTATCTAGCGTTGCAACTACCTGCATATCCCAGTTCAGGAAGAAGTCCACCCATTTTTGGCCATTCCTGACCATAGGAGATGAGGGCAACAATTTCCATCCAAGACACTGCCCACGGTATAAACAGGTAGAGTTAAAATCATCCCCCACCAAAATCCCAACCTGTGAATGACGAGTTAGCGCACCTTCAAAAATTGAGTCAAGAGTGTCAACCATCACATTGAACGGTTTTTCCAACTCATCACCCACCTTCTCCCCTCTGTATGCAGGTTGAGAATAACATTCAAACCCTTCAACATTGAAATGTGATACATGCATTGTTTCCTCTAATAAAATAACAGCTGGATAGCTATTGACCTCTACAGTACCCCACCAATGATGGAAATGTGCTAACCCACAGCTATTCCATGATAGGCAGACAAACGGGACCTCATTCTGGTCTGCGTTAGGAGGGCGCTAAAGATGCCGCCCCAACAGCAGTTGTGGACAAATTATTAAGTCCACTGAAAGCAGCGACCATGGCTAGGAGTTTTCTAATCAAATCTTCGTTAATGTGAGGAGACTGTCCCAGTTCAGTATTATGTTGTTCAATTATTACAGGGGCAATGGGTTTGTCCAGAAACGTTTTAGCCTCTAAATCAGTATGGAAAATAAAAGGCGTCAAACCAACATATTTAAAGTTCTCGCTCTGCTCCCAGACCAATTTCATAATTAACCTAGAGTGAAACCCATATATCACCCTATTATTATGGTTGGTGGCTAATCCCACCCAATCGATGTCGTCTGAACAAAGAGTTCTTAAACAGGGAATCGTCTGGAAGGCTTTTAACAAAAATGAACTATTTAGATTAGATTTGCCATTGACCTTAACATTATTTTCCCATCCCAGGATAAGTGGCAAATCGTGATTTATTACAAGGTCACGGTTTTCCTCATTTTCCAGGGCATTTACACCAACAGTCAATTCCAGGGGAGGGGCTTCCTTTCTAACAGGGGGCACACTGGACACTTCTATTGGCACTCCCCATTGGGTAGTAGTGGGTTAGCACTGTTTTATTGTGGGCAGTCATTCACGGACACTTTGTTCTGAACCCTCTTAGGATCTGCATGCAAGATGGAGACAGGTTCTTGAGCATCCTTTCCCAGTATCCCCAACATCCATGGCTCACCAGAACCCCCGTCACAGATAACTCCAGCTTGTCCACCATCGATCCCTTCTCATTTTCTTTTTGTTTGATAAGCGAAGTTCTCTTGTGAACCATGGGATAAAATTGAGAGAGAGATAACTGGAGACCCCCAATCCCAGCACCAGGAGTATCGGGGACATTTGTGGTTACATTTTTGCTTTGGCCATTTAACCTGCCTTTTTTGGCAACATTGATCTCAAAGACTTTTTTTTTAGGGCTCCTATTACTTTGAACCTGTGGGACCTGAATTTTACCAGACAAATTATGGTCTAATAAAACCCTCGATTCCTCATTGAGTTGTGATAGATCAATGGCAACCTCATCCTCAGGTATAACAATCGTCTCTTTGGAGAGTAGCCCATGGGAGTTTAATGCTACCTTAGCCGACTTCTTTTTTAGGGAGTTGGCTTTCGCCCTTCTTTTCTGTACTCTCCCCGCTAACCTTTTTTCTCTCTGAGTAAGCACTACTATAGGTTTTTCCAACACATCACCCACCATCTGATCAGGTGCTTGGAGGCATCCTACTAATACACATTTTTCAGAGAGGTCAATCAGATCAGTCAAGGCAGAGGGACTGTCAGGACCAACCTGCTTACTATTTAACTCCTCCAGAAACGTAGGAGCAGGCCCCAGTTGTCCCAAGGACCCAATACCCTACCTCAATTCTTCAATATCACGTTTCATTTTCTGAATGGAGATGACAACTTTAGATATCTCGTCATCTTTACTCGGTCAATATTCAGTCTGGCTATAAACCGACTTCAATACTTTAGGAGCGGTTACATCTGCAAATGATAGTTTTTCCCAAATGGGCAAACCAGGAACACCATCAAATTGCGTTACACTATCAACGATAACTTTCTTTTTGACGGGCCTCTCAGATAATGCAGCCGCATGCAAATAATAGACCTTCAATACGATTGGTTTTATTCATGAGCTCCCCAATTGCTGCCCTCATGATTCCAATCTCGCAAGGTGACCACTCATGGCCTTTACCTAAGAGATCTAATATTCTTGCCAGCAAGGGGAAATCTGTGCCTAATGATGGACCATCTAGGGTATATATCTCTGAACGAGCCTCATTTATAATGACCTCCTTATCTTTCTCAATCAAACTTGAATGAAACTCTTGAATATCAATGGTCATTTGTTCATTTAAGGCTTTTTGAGCGCTCTTCACATTGGGAGAGCTCACCATAGGTTTTCTATGTGTGTCATCATTGGCTAAATCAGTTTCCCACGCCAGATTTACCTTGTCCACAGCTTGAGACTCTAGATTTGATGTAAAAGATTTTTTTGACTTTCTTAGATGTGGATTACTTAGCATGAAAAAATCCTCTTGTCCCACCAATCTCTGGTTCACTGGAGTAGAGGGACCGAGAGACAGCCAAACACGCTTCCCTAATTCAGCTTCAATTGTGGGGCCCATCATTGAGCAGTCAATAGTGTCTTCCTTGTATGACAGATTATTGACACTATACAGAACGCAAGCTATCAGGAACTGAGATTCTTCCTGTTGGACCCCAAGAGACACATCAGAGTGTTTAGTGTCATTCATTTCCTTTAGGTTGAATTTAGTTATGGGTAGGATAGAATCACTGTCCCTCTTAACATTGTGTACCATAGCAGTTACATGAGTTCTGGGAACGATACCCATATCATATAAGACCCTCTCCTTGGATTTTGACAATGTGATCATTTCATTGCTGCCAGACACCCCTCCTACACTAACCAGCACTGCTGGTGGCAGTACCGGTAGATCCTCAGAAAGCAGCAATGAGATCTCATTGCCAGGTATAAGGGTTATGGAGCATTGTGGGTCAATTAGTTTCCTCCCGCTTCTCAGTCCATTTACCATTTGCTTAGACAAAGCGTCTACCAAGCACCAAGTAAAGAAAAACCATTGTACTAACCAGGTTAACCCATGTAAAAAAATGCTCACTATTGCCAACCAAACACAAATGAGAGCCTATACCACACCGTGTGTACTAGCTATCTGACGTTATATCTATGATTAAATACACATTGCATAGATCAGTCACCATAAGGATTCCGCCTCAAGAGTTATCAGGAATCAGATACCGTACGCACCCGCCACGCAGCCGAACAGCCAAACAGTCACTTGCAGGCACTTCCGGGTGTGCGTACACCTGGGTTCTTATCCTTTCTGTCAACGTGGCAACAGCGGACCAAGGGGGCGGGGCAAATAATTCAAATCTAAAGGAGAAAAAAAAGGCTGAATCAAGCTGGTAACACCACTTGAGGACACCACCTCACCAGCGCGCGAGTGCAGGGTACACTAGTGCAAATACTGGCGCAAGTCCTTCTTTAAAGATAAGTAAAATAATTAATTTTAGTCTTTGTTGACACTCGCTGCACCGCGAGTTACGAGGACCAAATATTAGCAGGGGCTTCATCTTGCCGACGCCGTCACCAGCAACAAGGCAATGTTCCAAAACAACTTTCCCACGTAGCGAGGAGACTGTAGGCAGCACAACCAGCCAAACAGTCACTTGCAGGCACTTCACTTCCAGAGTGCCTGCAAATAGTGAGGAGATTATATGAAGTGTACAGTTATGGTTTGTGATTGGTGCATTCCATTGCAATGTGTGTTATATAAAAACATTATTTGTATTTTTTAACGTGAGTGTTTGTACAAAAAGGTATATTTGCATGTTGTAAACATTAGTTGTGATTTTAGGTACATCGGTTTGTTGGTTGATGGGTACATCTTTTTTGGGTCTCCCTTATGATTCTGAGTCTTGTCAATGCCTCCCGACGTCCACGGACTACTGCACTGTCCGCAGACTCCATATCTGCCATACTAGGGGGGGGTATAATATAAGGGACTTGTATCAGGTTAAAGGTGAACTAGTAAAAACCTATAAAATTCACAGAAAAAACTTTGTTAAAGGGATGTTATGGTTAAGTTGCACTAACAAAATCCCATGAAATTCACTGATAAAACTTTGTTAAAGGGACGTTATGGTTACGTTGCATTAACAAAAACCCATGAAATTCTGTGGCCATGTAGTTATGGTTAGGTTGCCCAAACCATAGGAAGACCACTTTTTGGGCGGCTTATAACTTCGCCCCCCCCATGAACGAATCCTCACGAAACCTTGCAAAAAAGTACATGGCCCGTCAAATTGATCCTGAGAAGTTTGGTCAAGGGGGGAAATGTTATAGGGGGGGTCCCAAAATGTGTGGTTTTCCCGTAGACGCAATATAATAAAATGTTTGCCCACGCCTACAGCCCAAACCTCTGGATGGATTGTCAACAAATTTGCAGCAGGAGCAGCGGATTGATCTGGAAAATGTGCTTTTGTACATTTGGTGTACATTTTGTACATTTAGTCATGTGGCAGTGGCCACATGACCTGGACAATTTACCTACTGGTCATGACCACGAGGGACCAGCAGTGGCCATTTCCAGCAGGGACCGGCGATGTGGTAAGGTTTTTCAAAATTGGGATAGGTTTGAATGGCAAAATAAATTCTGCTCGTGGGTACACGTTGAAGCGCTGGATGGGATTGCAGCAAATATGCACGAGGAGGGTCAGCAAGAACTTCAAAGCAAGGTTTTGCAAATAGGTCCTGTGTTTAATTTTTTTGAAAGCGTGAAAAGTAAGTACACACCAGAGTGATGTAACACTGGTGTCTGGCAATGGGCCTGGCCGTCAGCATGGAGAAATATGTACTGTAATTTGCTTATTGGGGCATGCAGCATGACCGAAGCGGTAGGTTCAAATGGGAAAAAATATTCTGCTTGACGTTACAGCCTGCAGTGGTGGACTAGATTACTACAAACTTGCCCAAAGAGCATTAGCAATGACATGAAAGCATGTTTTTGGAAATATGTCTTGTGTTTTATTTTTCGAAAATGTACGAATGTAAGCAGAAAAACTAGTATATGCATTTGGTGTCTGGCTAGTGGGCCTGGCCCTCGGCAAACGCAAATGTGTACTTTTAATTTTAATTTTAATTTTAATTTCAATTTTAATTTGCTTATTGAGGAATGCAGGATGGCCGAAGCCCATGTCCCATGAATTTGGAGACTGGCCATGGCTGCAAGCTATGAGCACTGGCCATTGGTTACATTATTAAGGTAGAGTGGACCCTGAGCTAGGATGCAGGGTAGGTACAGGGAATAATGGGGGTGGTTTGGTTGGGATGGGGTCATGTTTGAGCCTTATACCGTAGGCAATTGAGCAATGATTTGAATCCCCAGCATGCACTGACAACGACAGACATAAGTATGTGTTACAAAAAATATGTTTCTTAAAGGAAGTTTACAGTTCTTTAATATATGAAAAGAGGAATTATTCATAATTTATATACAATGATGTAACACCATGAAACATTTTCACTTATAAAAACCTATTAAATTGACAGAAGAAACGTTGTTAAAGGGATGTTCCGGTTAAGATGCATCCTACCCTTGGGACTCCTCTGCTCCAGTAGTTAGAAATGGCATCCCACCTTGGCATTTCCCTCCTGGGTCCTCATGAGCACTTGCCCATCCGTACTGCCCCTTCTATTTATGCAATTCTCTCACTGCACAATGCATATGTGCATTTATAGGGGCACTGTGTACAATGTTTTTGTATAAGTAAGGGAAATGCAGAGGCAAAAGATGTGTAGAAGATCGTTAAGTGGCAGTTGGCGTGTGGAAGCTTAATATGGTCAGAGGGTTATATATATAGGGAAGTGAGTGGTGGATAGATGTGTGATTGTTTAAAAGCAAGCATTGAGGGAGTGTTACAAATATAAAATTAAAAAGGTAGAAGGGCTGCCCTCTGCGATGATGTGCACGTGCCATCTGCATTTTTAATGATCCATGCCCTGGAAAGGGGACTGTGGAGACCGCGGATAATTATGAAGGTCCATCGATTATGTATGCTCGAGAAAAGTATTTGGGACTGAAAAGTGTTTCTGCCCTTTTATATTTTTCTCTAGTATACAATTGTCCAGTATTCCCATTAGCATAATACAAAACACTAATGGAAATGTTGGAGAATCTCAATGAGTCTAACTACTTTACTGAGAAATGTAAAGTAGGTAGAGTCTATAAGATTATTTTTTTAGTTCTCTCTTTTAACTGTGAAAGGAGATTCCTAAAGGAACTTTCTTTGGTGTTTTTTTACAGGACAAGTCAGAAAGTAAGGTGAGGAGGGAACTGAGGGAAGAAGGAGCAACCACAAAAATGTAGGGGCAGGTGGACAGGGGAAGATGTTGCGTGTGTGTTACATCTAAGGTAGGGGGCAGTGTTTCTCATGCTCCTTGATTACAGCTTCAAAAGCACTTCAGAATTGCTCTCCCCTGTAGAGTGGTGTGTTGCAGTATATACACATTACCATTATCTTCGAAACACATGGATCAACAACCTCTTTTATCGCTTGCCAGGTAGCTGGTGGAATTTTGAGTCCCACAGAAGAAGGCTGTGTGGTTGCAGTATTGGTTGAGGAAGATGAGGTGGAGGAAGACAGCCTACTATTTCCTAAGAAAGGAATACCTTTCTGAGAGCATTGTAGTGGTTGGATTTGGTGTGGCGGTGCATGGAGGTGGTCCCGTAGGAGTACTTTCCAGGTAGTATGCGACTCATAATATGATATGGCATTTGTAACGTGCCTATACAGAAGTGTTTCAAGGCACGACTCAATGCACTTCACTTTGGTAGCTTTAGCCTTTGTTACATTCCCAACAGTGGTAAAGAACTGCCACACCCATGATTCTCTCTCAGTGCGAGAAGTAGGCACTTCCGCTACCTCATCTTCTTGGTCCTTTTCATTGTCTTTTGAAGTACTGCGCTTCTTTTGTTGTGTAGGTCCTCCAGTTGGTGGTGGTGGCTCTTGGGGAGGAGGGATGGCAATAGCTGATGGATAATGGATAATGAGTAAGAATAGGTGTAGGAGCTGTGCAAGAGTACATTTTGAGCTTCAAAGTTCCTAGATGAGCTGAATAATGCAGTTCCAAACTTTTCGTGAAGCACAGACTCATTCGTGAAGTGGGACGCGTTCGCGGACACGTCATCATGCTGCGCGCAAGCGCGTGGTCACGTGACACTGTCCAGATAGTCTGTGATGACATCAGACGCTTGCAGACGTCGAAGAACCCAAAAACAGTATAAGTATAAACAGTTGCAAAAAATGTATAGAAGTGTTCAAAATGATACCTGAAGATGGGGAATGGCAGCGTTTTAAGGTGAAACTTTGCAAATTGGACAGAAATGTTGCTATATTGGGATAAGCATAATATTAATAAGTTGTAGGAAATTAGCGTGCACTGTTAAAACCCATGAAATTCACTGAAAAACTCTGTTAAAGGGACGTTATGGTTACAAGTAAAACCGAAAACCCCCAGAAATTCGCTAGTTGTGGTAAGCGAAGCAACCATAACAAGAGCCACCACTGTGCACTGCTAATACTAACACCCAGGACATGAAAGATGACATCACAAATGTATTTACTTATGTCCTGTTTTATGTATATGATTTGTACTATGTTAAAAGAAAATAATTTAAAAAAAGAAGATAACTTTGAGATTTGAGGAGTGAGAGTAATTAGGGCTCTGTATTGTTTTCATTATGAAGAAAAACATATAATAAACAACAAGGGCAATGAGAAAAGCCTGTTCTGACAAAAACTAAACATGAGTTATACATTGCATGAGTAATTATTTGCAAATCATCTAGAAGGGAACTACACTAGATACGCCACCTAAGGGTGACTAAATGATAATCAAAAATTGTCTCGGAAAGTATCTATTAGTACTCCCCTATTGTTATAACAGTATTGACATGTGGAGGGCCTGGTGTAGTGTAAATCTCTTCTGCTGGTGTGGTGGGAAGTCTTTCCCCAAGTGCAAGTCTGTAAAAAAAAAGACATGCCACCCTTGGGTCCCATCACATCTTTAAACAAATAGTTTTGTCATCTTTCGCCTACCCCCTCCTATGTCCCATCAAGTCCCAGTCATGGGCTTAATTTTAGGAGGAACAAAGGGGTTTGGCTCCCCTCAACACTGTCCCTCTTCATGAGTATGGTGGTAGTAGTAATAACAGACAGTATTCCAAATACAGTGGATCTAGGATTAGAAAGGGAATGGAAAATCACAGAACACACAAACCGTAACACAGAAAATGTAGTATATGTAATCAGATGTCCATGCCAACATATTTACATTGGTAAAACTACCAGAAAATGTAAAACGAGAATGATTGAGCACAAAAGTTGTATGAAAAATAAGATAGATCAAGCACCACTTGTAAAACATTTCTTGGAAAAAAAATCACAAGAATAGCGATTTCAATTGGACTATCTTGAAACATGTTAAAGGGAGAACACAGGAACAAATCAACAAAAAACTATTGAGCCTGGAACAGAAACTAATCTTTTTGACTCAGAGTCATATCCATGGTCTCAACGAGAATATTGAATGGCATAATGCTTTGATGGGAGGAATTTGCGTGCTCAATCAACCCGTTAATGTTAAAACAAAATGAGTTTGATACATGATACTAAGTTATCTTGCATGCAAATATGAAAGATCTTTGGTGATGATTGTCCTGTGAGAATATGACACAATGTACTGTTGCCTTCGAGTTCTCTGTATTCCACAAGACTCTTTTCCTTTAAGAGTAAGTCTGTCCTAG
The DNA here is from genome assembly GCF_040938575.1 of Ambystoma mexicanum. Classification (NCBI taxonomy): domain Eukaryota; kingdom Metazoa; phylum Chordata; class Amphibia; order Caudata; family Ambystomatidae; genus Ambystoma; species Ambystoma mexicanum. The sequence goes on along the minus strand of NC_090924.1, from coordinate 363,594,420 downwards.
ACCCTGAGCTTAAAACGATGCTGTATGATCGTCCTGGGGTAATATGACACAGTGTACTGTTGCCCTTGAATCTTCTGACTGTTGTGTATTCCACCAAACTTTTTCTTGTAGATAATACCTGTTCCAGACCCCTAACTTCAAACCATGGGGCATGTAACTCTTTGTACTTTGATTTTGATAATTATTTAGATGTGCGAAGGAATATATGCTTGTAGATGGGATCCATTATTTTGGTCCACCAGAGAACACCTGTCTTGACATAATATCTATAATGACCTTTCAACTTGAATTCTTTTGACGTTTAGGTCTTTAATTATATTTATAATGGCCTTTAAAATCTTTTCAATTTGTGAACTTGGATAATATCTGTAGATAAATGACATTACCCATTCTATTAGATAACATCAGTGTTGAATTCTCTTTCAAATACAATACCCATTATGGCCTCTTAACTGAAACTTCTTGAAGTCAACGTTTTTTCGCCTTATTTGTAATGACCCTTAAAATCTCTTGTAAATTTATTTTCGGTGTATTGGGACAATGCTTGTAGACAAACTACGATTCCCATTGACAGCAGCAAGTATTTTTGTTGACGCTCACGCGGCTGCGTGAGATGATGTCAGGGCGTGATAACGTAGTGACATCACTGCGCTACTTCATGAAATACGCATGCACGTTATAAGCAACCATCTTGAATGACGGCTTCCTTTAGCGCGTAAACAGTTGAAAAAAGGAGTTACACAAAAGAAATCGAACTACGGGGGTAAGTGTGATAAATTCACCTTCAAACTTGCCTTTAACATTATCATTATCTTTCTTTTTGATTCAATTTACCCCAACTTACTATAACATGCTCTTTTCCTATCCCTATAGATGGAGATAAGGAGTTGGGCATTTTTAACCATTAGGCGCACATTGAGAAAACCTACAGATTTCACTCCTCATGCATACAGAAATTAGCATATCTAAAGTAAGTGTGGGGATTCCCCTCTCTTTTATTAATTTTTTTCAGTTTGGCAGGAGACAGGTGATATATGATTGTACAATACTCACTTTTTGAGTGAAGTCTGTTACCTTGTTTTTCTCGCCCCCCTCCTTCCTGTGTTTTGTAGTTGCATATCCAGCACCTTGTGGCAACGCTATTGTGCCTACCTGCCCTACTACTATATTGAAGGGTGGACAAACTTCATCCCCACGAGTTCAATCCTCACAGGTAAGAGGATTATCCATGACTAAAGAATATTGAGTGTTTATTTCTAGTTCAATACATTCGACTATAGTCTCAAGATTGTCCCTCTTTGTCTCTATCTGTTTTAGAATAGAAGAAAAGGTGGAGTGATATTCCCTAGCCACAGGAAATCTTCCACATTATTACCATTTATTGGTACACTACAAGTTGTGGAAATCTTCTCCATAATCCACAAGGTATGTGTGAGAGATACATAACTAGCTCCCTAGGTGGATCGGGAGTATCCTTATCAAAGGTCTAATGATAAGATCCTAATGATAATAGGTAAACACTAATACTAATACAGTGTCTCTAACCTACAGGGGGTGTCCAGTCATTTGGTCGACTGAAAACTGGTCGACTGCAATTTGGTCGACGCAATTTGGTCGAAAACCAAATGGTCGAATTTTTTTTTTTTTTTATTTATATATTTATTTTTCGGGTTTTCGTTTTGTAAAAAAAGGGGTTTTTAGAGAAAAAAAGGGGGTTGGGGGGCACCCCCCCAAAAAAATAAAAAAAAGGGTTAAAATAAAAAAAAAAAACATTCGACCATTTGGTTTTAGACCAAATTGGTTCGACCATTTGTCTGGTCGACCAATTTCTTTCGACCAAATGTCTGGTAACCCCTACAGGGCTCGTATTTTTGAATATACTTGGCAGAAAAGGAATGATAGGAAAGAAGACTCTGTCTCCACTAAAAACACAAGCAACTGAATACCCCTGATTAATGTCTTACATTTACTTGTGCTTTAAGGACAGAAATGTGTGCAAGTTGGGTTGTATATAAATAACAATATCCCATAAAAGACAGAAGTACAACTCCAATGTGAAGTATCACATACCGTTGATATGATTGTTGGAAGAACTAACCCATTGTTTGTATTTCTTGTGTTTTGTGAAATATATGTCTTATGTTTTTATGGAGTTTTATGTAATTTGATCATTTTATGAGTATCAGCATTTATATGTTTAAAAAAATATGTTTTATGGTTTATGTGTGAATTTTGGGTATTAAATATACCCCTGCCATTGAATTTTTTGGCTTTGTGGTTTGAGACTCTAGTCGACATACCTTCTTTTTGTATAATATATATCTTATCCATGTGGTAAGAAGTGTATGATCCCCCTAACAAGGCTTATGCCGTTTGAGAATAGATTATTCCAAATACCACATGTTTTTACTGCATGCCAAACTATAGCATGTGGGGTATTTACCACCTACGTTATTAACAGGAATACCAGATTCGCTAAATACTACCTAACGCTATGGTGAAATACTAATGCTAGCGCATCGCTTCACTTCATGTAAAATAATATATAGGTGATCCCAATAGGGGGTGAAAAGTTGGCCTCTGTGATGGCCCGTCTCTACATTTGGAAAAGTGGGATGAGGCGCCACTGTACAGAAGCTATTTCCAACCTCAAAATAAGGCAGGAAATGGATTTTAAAAAGCATGCTAATTTTCAGAAACACCACATGCAGTATTTCTGAATATCCAAACCCATTACCACCATACGGGCAGAATTCTCATAATTACGCAGAATCCCAGAATTACTGCACGCAGTAATTACTATTACCACATGCAGTGATTGCTGGGAAAAATCTGCCAAACGTATAATGAGTCCCACTGTGTCAGGTACTCTAATTAAAATGTGGCTTGGTGACACATGAACATAAGTATGACTTGAACAGGATCCTACAATGATCCTGGAGGAGAAGTGCGTGCACGGGAACTGGCCGGCACTGGAAAATAATACCCATGCGTGTGAAGATGATGGCTACACTCGCTGAAACTTTGATGCGAGTGGAGGTTGAGGACACTGAGTTATACTCGTCTGTGGGCCGCGGGCCCCGGATCGGCGAGTGGAACAAGATGGCGGCAGAGACAAAGAGGACAACAGGGGTCACGAGATGTAAGTCCCGTAAAGCCCCTGCATCGAACTCGAAGACCAGCGATTAGAAGCAGACCGCGGCACTTGACCGGAATGCGCTGTTGCTTCACTGAGGCGGCGCACATCTCTGGGCACACGTACCCGGAGCTGGTACAACCTACGGACTGTACATTGCCGAGACTCATCGAGCACATTGGTAACTGACGCTGGGCCCACGGCGTAATCGTATCGAACGCCGGCGGAACCCAGGAGGATTCATTGTGGCAGCGCACCAGTTGGGTGGCCGCGGATCCTGGGGCCGACGCGAACGAGCGGGCGGTGGTGGCTGCAGTTTTCCACAGCGCAGCGGATCAACTCTGTATACACGGGAAGATGGGAGAAATCCCATAGAGTCAGACGGAACATCGGCGCAGGCCAGTGGCTGATCCCCTGCACTTAGAGCGGCCCCTCTGGGCCTGGGCACTGTGGGCCGGATGGCCTTGTGATCGCGGAAGAGGGGGAACAAAGGGAGTGCGGCGAATAGGTGAGCGCACTCGAGCACTGGCCACGGAAGGAACACGACAGAGACCGGGCCACGACACCAAGAGGGTACGAGCACATGGGAGGAGATGGCCCACTTTGAGCGCGAGAGAAGAGACAAGTACATACAAGTACATGCTTGGCCTGCTGAGAGTGGTCCGTGACCACGCGGACCTTTGTGCGGATGGAGGCGCGGCAGGCCCTCGCCCAGCTAACATAGCTGGATGTCCTCTAAAGTGGTTAGACCCAGGATCCGACAGTCCACGATGGAGACCTACGCCAAGTCGCCCCCAGAAGCGGAGGGGGGCAAGAGCAAGGAGACTCACACGGCAGCAGCGGAAACACCGGGCAGGATCCAGGAGGTGCTGGCAGCGATCGCAGACTTAAAGGTGGCCTGGGAGACTAAGTTGGGCCAGGCAATGAAAGAGCTGCAGGAGGGCCTGGATCTCAAGATCGGAGCGGTCAAGGAGGAGGTGAACCTGCTGAGACAGGACGTGCGAACGATTGCAGAGCGCACTGGGGCCTTGGAGAAGGAGATGGCCCCGAACACGGAGGCGTGCGCCGCACATGGAAAGGAGCTCCATGCCCTCATGCAACGGGTGGGCAATCTGGAGGATAGAGCTGAACAAGCAGAAGGGCGCGCCAGATGCAATAACATCCGTATAGTGGGCCTGCCGGAAGGTATGGAAGGATCAAACCCCACAGAATACGTGGAATCCATGTTATTACAGGAGATAACAGGCGGGGTGCTGACCCAGGGGTTCGCGGTTGAAAGGGCGCACAGGGCCTTGACAAGACCCACCCCCTGGGTCCCCCCCGCGGTCGCTGATCGCAAAGATCCTGAACTATCGGGATCGGGAGAAGATCCTCGAATTTTTCCGGAGGGGAGGAACGATTGAAAAGGGTTCCGCAAAAATCACGGCCTACCCGGACTATACGCTGCTTGTACAGCGTAGTAGGATGAACTCGGATCGGTGAAAAGGAGGCTGAAGGACGCAGGCCATCGCTACATGTTGGTCTACCCAGCCAAGTTGAAAGTGTTTTATAAGAGCAGATCCCTTTTTTTCGAGACGCCGACCGAGGCAATGGACTGGCTGGACATGCAGGGCCGACCTCAGGACCCGGATGTCCAGATGGGAGCTGCAGGAGATAAGTAGCGGACGGCTGTGGCACCTGGGGTGACATTGCCAAGACATTGGGACTTGATTATAGAGTTGTATTAAGCTTGTGGGGCGTGTGTTGTAGTATCAAATGGCTGGACCCGCTGGACGCACCAATCCTAAAATAGACGACTGGGAGCTCCTGGGAGGCATCCCTTGTACCCAATAGTAATAAACTCAGTTAGGTCACTGTTAGATCGGTGACGCCCCGCGGGGTCCTAGTCCTCAGCGACGGGACAGGACCAGACACGGGTTGGCCTGAGATCCAGGGATGGAGCTGGGCATTTGTTGGGGTAGGGCAGGGTGGGGGGAGGGGCTGGGTTGTGTGCAGTGGATGGGAGTTGGGGAACAGGGAGGGGGGAAACTGTTGAGGGGGCGAAGGGGGAGAGCCGGAAAACAAACCATCAAGGGAAGCATTGAAGGGAGAGGTGGGTTGGGAACAAACCGAGTAGATGGCATCGGGTAACCTCAGAATTGTGACCTGGAATGTACGGGGCCTTAATAGCTATCTGAAACGTAACAAAGTGATGCTGTATCTAAAAAGGATGCACATTGATGTGGCCCTGCTGCAGGAGACTCATCTCACAAGGGAGAAGTTGGAGGTTGTCAGGCGAAAATGGAGGGGACATGTTGTGGGGGCTACGTATTCTGCGTACGCTAGAGGGGTTATCACTAAGGTGGCGCCGCACGTGCCGCTCCAGGTGCTTAGCTCAACGGTAGACCCAGAGGGCAGAATGGTGGAGGTGACAGGACTCCTGGAGAACAGGGAAGTGCATATCATAAATCTGTACGCCCCCAACCATGATACAGCGGCTTATTTTAGATCCCTTTACAGCAAAATTAGCCCCCTGATTGGGGGTGCCGTGGTATGGGGAGGGGACTTTAATTGCACCCTGAATCCCAAAATGGATAGGTCAGTCGACAAAGCGGGGAAGCCGACGCGGCGGCCAAAGCACTGGGGACATTGTTAAAAGATCTAGGCCTAGAAGACGTGTGGAGAAGGTTGCATCCAAAGGATAGGCAATACTCGCACTATGCAGCACCACATGACCTGCACACGAGGCTAGATTATGTGTTCGTAGCGGCTGAGATAGCGGGAGAAATGGTGGGAGCGGAATACAAGGCCCGGGTACTATCTGACCACTCGCTGTTGGTGGTAGAGTGGCAACACCAACCCCCCAGAGCGCGGATCCCGACATGGAGACTTAGGACTGAGGCATTACAAGATGAGGGGTTCCGGGAGGATTTGAGGGAAGCCATCAAGGAATATTTTGATATAAACATGGGCAGTGTGCGCTCGGTTGGAACAGTATGGGAGGCGTTCAAGGTGGTGGTGCGTGGAATAGCCATTTCGAAATCTAAAGGGCTCCAGGGGGGCATTGAAAGGGAACTTCAGGAAACGGAAAGGGAGCTGGAGGGCCTCACGCGACATGAGGATACCGCCCGGAAGAATAGCGATAATATAAAAAACCTACAGTTAACCTGCAGTGGACTCTGGGATAGGCTATGTAGACTAAATTACAAGAAATACACGGCGAGGCTACACGCAGGGGGCGATAAGCCGGGTAGATTGCTGGCCTGGCTGTATAAGAGTGAGACCCCCTGCACAGTGATCAGTGAGATAAGGGATGAGGAAGGTTGCATTTGTAATACCCAGGAGGGGGTGAACGAGGAGTTCCTCAAGTTTTACAGACACTTATATGAGAACGCAGGGGAGGATAGGAGCCAAAACATACTGGACACATTAGAGGACATAGAGCTGCCCACCCTGGATGACCTAGAACGCGCAGAATTGGACACCCCTATCACCTCGGAAGAGCTGGAGGTAGCGATCCAGTATTTGCCCACGTGTAAGGCACCCGGGACGGATGGGTTGCCTAGCGAGTTTTACAAGACATACAAACAGGAGCTGCTTCCGCCACTGCTTGCTATGCTCAACGAGGCCTATGAGCAGGGGGAACTGCCATTGTCCCTTCGCGAGGCGATGATCATCCCACTCCTAAAACCAGGCAAGCCAGCCGCGGAGTGTGGGTCTTACAGACCCTTGTCTATGCTGAATCAGGACAGCAAAATACTTACGGCAGTGCTGGCCAATAGGCTGAAGAGGGTGATCGGTAAGGTGATACACCCAGACCAGACGGGATATGTCCCCGGCAGGAACATCACAGATAACCATAGGAGGCTACACCACATCATTGACCACACTGAGGAAGATACGGGTGAGCTGGCCATCGTGTGGCTAGACGCGGTCAAAGCCTTTGACTCGGTGCGATGGCCGTGGTTGAAAGCAGCCCTGAGGGGATACGGAATGGGACCTGGGTATATAAGGTGGGTTCAGTTGTTATACAGCACCCCGGTGGCGAGAGTTAAAACAGGATCCATAATCTCAGATACTTGGCAACTCAGCAGGGGGACCAGACAGGGATGCCCCTGGTCGCCCATGCTATACATTCTGGCATTAGAGCCGATGGCAATATGTCTGAGGCAACAATACGGGGAGGTGGGGATTAGCACAGTAAGTGGTAGACACCTGGTATCGCTGTAGGCAGATGATATGCTCCTTTATCTGCGCTATCCGGAGGAGAACTTGCAGTATGTGCTAGAGGTGATGGACCGATATTCCACCCTCTCGGGCATATCGGTGAACCCTAGGAAGTCTAGTCTGTTCCCCTTGGGTAGATACAAGAATGTCCCGTTACAGAGGCTGCCTAGCCTGCCGATACCATGGCAGACTGAGACATTTAGGTATTTGGGAGTAAATATTTACCACAGAATCGAGGCGGAGCACCAACATAATACAGAGAAAGCAATAGAGGGGGTCAAGAACAGCATGGTGTTTTGGTCCAGATTGCCCCTGACCATGATGGGGAGAGCGGCCTTGCTTAAGATGGTGGTCCTGCCCAGACTCCTGCACTTCTTTGTGAATGTCCCGTTTTTGATTCCCAGGAGCCTATTTGTGAGACTTCATAGGGTGTGCAGGGGCTTCATATGGGGTAACTCCAGGAACAGAGTGGCCCTGTGGAAACTCCAGAACCCATGTGACATGGGGGCATAGGCCTGCCAGATTTTGAGCTTTATTATCAGGCGGGGCAGCTGCTGTATGTGGCCAGGTGTCTGTCGACTGAAGACTTGGCGGAAGCCAGGCTTCTGGCGGAAGACTCGGCCCCATACTTTTTGAATGAGGTGGTGTGGTTACAAAAGAACAAACTGGTGGGAAGAGGGCGGCTGTTGAGGCTGGGCTGGGAGGTTTGGTGCAGAATGTGGAGAATGATGGGTGACACAGAGCCGTTCTCTCAGCAGGCCCCGCTAGTGGCACTATGCGGGAACGACTCACAACTGTTCGAAGCGGTCCATAGATAATGTGAACAGGTGGGCCTGGCCACCCTTGGGGACATATGGCAGGAAGGGGAGGCATTGGAATTTCAGAGGTTGCAAGAAGAGACAGGGGTGCACAGAGGCCAGTATATAACCTACGCTAGGCTCATGAAACGGGTAAGGGAGAGATGGCCGGAGACAGTGCTAGCGGATGACCCTGATGCCTCCCTGGAAATGATGTATGATGTTTCGGAGGGCGGGCACGAGATATCTAGAATATACGAGCTTCTAAGAGCAAAGGTAGGGAAGGAGCTGCTTCAATTGAGGCAGGACTGGGAGGAGGAAGTAGGAGGACCCATGACAGATGGGCAATGGGAGAGAGCCCAAAGGTACCATAAAAAGGTATCCCGGAATGCGAGACTCCAACAACTCCAATTGTATGTCACTCACAGGGCTTATTTGACTCCCGGGAAAATTGCAAGGTTTGGAGGCTCGGCTACGCAGAAATGCCCCAGGTGTGGGGAGGTGGAAGCGGGGCTGCTACACATGTTCTGGACTTGCCCGGAGGTGCACAGATTTTGGGACGAGATTAAAACTAAATTGGCTGGTGGGGGAGTGGAGCTGGACGTGGGATCAGCTTGGCCATGCATGCTTGGGATTTTTCCCAGGCCACGGGATTTAAAGCACATAAGCAAAATGAAGGACTTAGCCTACATCCTTGCCAAGCGCAGGATCGCAATGGGTTGGAAGGCGGCCCACAGACCCAAGGTGGACGGACCTCCTCAGATGGGCGGAGGCGTAATCCGTGGTTTGGTTTGAAGCGGTTACTAGGGGGGGAGAGGAGGAAGTAGGGCCCTTGTTGGCCTGGCGGCAATTGGTGACCTCTATGGCAAACCCTCACCAAGACAATAGCGAATCAGAGGACTCTGATGAGTGCACAAGCACTGCGATACCTGATAATGCTCCCATAGATGACATGAGTGAGCCGGCTCTAGTTTGTGGGGTGGGAGGGGGGAGGACGGAGAATTATACTGTATAATGTGATGGTTTGATGCTGATTATGTACGTCCTAAACAGTTGTAATGTGTGTTATTTTGTTTGGTTTATTGAAAATAAAAATAATTTTTTTTTTAAAAAAGTATGACTTGAACACCCTATCTTCTCTGGATGATTGCACAATAGCATTTTTTTCAGTTTCATGTAAAAGCTACAAGTGTTACATTTCATGACTAAAGGCTAGGGAGAAGTCGCTAAACGGGTGCAATTAAAATATAGCACTCACTAGTCGATTCACTAGCGACAGGCTGATGTAAAGTTATTGTTAATAGACTAAACAATTTGTGCACTGATCATCAAGTCATTTCTCATTTCTAGTCTGGCTTTAAGAGTGGAGTGAGTACCACCTGCCAGATTTTCAGGTTATCCCTACAGATGCAAAAATATGGCCTTTGTCGATTTGCAAAACTGTGGCAAAGGCTCGTTAGGATGTCCATTCGCTAGTCACTTATTCTTGCACTTCAGTATTTACTTACTCACAGCACAGCAACAGTGACATATGGACCCGGAAGTGAACTTACAGACACTTTCCCAGTGAACCACGGAGTCTCATTCATGATTCATTTGAGGCCTTGCACAATATCGACTCAGATGCTCCAACCTTAACTGGGACCTTCTATGGTGTTCTTATGTACGCGTAGGAGGCGCTGCACAATTTCAAAACTCCAAGTGGTCTTCAGAAATCGATCGACTGTTTTAATAATATCTGTCTTGAGAAGAATGTATTAATTTGGAAAAAAAATGAAATCGCTCGTATTTTATAAGAAAAGTTTCCCAAAGTCCCAGCTATATTTATGGCAGAGAGAGTGACACATTTTGATTACTTGAGGGTCCCAAAGAATCAGAATGGCTCCCGGAATGAGCAGATAGCAAGCAGAGATCTAATTGCTGGCCAGGCAAGGAGGCACAATGGTTCCATTTTGGAGGACGTGGTTTGGCCCAGCTTTAAAGGTCTATCAGGCCCAAGCAGTAAGCACGACTCATTGTGGTGTTGAGCTATGGGGTAACTTTTAAACCGTTCAGTTAGGCACCATAGAAAATAAAATCTTTAAGTGTCTCCCGAACCTCCTAATTAATACTTCCTTTCCTCATACGTAAGACTAGCTGGTATTACCCGGGCATCATCTTTGAGGCCCTTTTCTTATTTGCTGAACATGAGCAGTTCTCCAAGTTTGCTGAGATACCGGGAGGATTTACACATTGCCTTAAAACACCCAGTAGCTGCTTCTGTGCCTTGGTTTCCGGGTGTAAGAGGCACAACATGAGAACAAGAAACAACTGTCCTGGGAGGATAGCTCAGCAGCAACGTGCTTGCTTTGGAAGCAAGAAGACACGAAGCAACACTGGTTCGATCCCCAGGTCCGTGCTTAGAAACCGCTGGGTATTTATAAATATGTTACTGTGGGGTTTTACGAGGGTCCCCAAACCGCGTAATAAGGCACGCGGGAGCCGGGGATTCGTGCGACCTCTTTATTCATTCCCAACACCAGAACTGCCCTTTCCTGTCCCGCCCCCTCCCTAGCCCAACGTCACTTCCCTATCCGGGAACTGAGACCGCAACGGCGGTCTGCCCACACAACGATGTGGGCGGGCTGCATAGCCCTGCTTAACGATTCGACATCTCCCCCCTTTTTAAACAACCACATGTCTCTTTGTAACTTACTCCATTTCTTCTATGAGTCTCTGGGGCTTGAAGCGACTTCTCTGAGGGCGACCTCTGCTGCCCGGTGTGTGCTCGTCTTGACCCGGGGGTGGTGACCTGTCCTCACCTTCTGAGGACTCACTCTCCTCCACGTAATATCTGTCAAGGGCGATGTCATCTTCGCTGTCAGCTTCTTGATGTAAGGTATTATCCGTGTAGCGCCTCTTGGGTTTGAAATACGATATGTTTCTTGTAACGGAGGACTGGTCGGTCCTCTGGGCCGTGATCATTGTACCTTTCTTTTGCGTGACCGTCAGCGGTTCCGGTGCAAACGTGGCGGCCTCCTTGCGCTGTTTTGGTTGCCGGAGCCACACTTGGTCTCCCAATTCCACATTCGACTCCTGTGCTTTTCTTTTGTGATCCGCCATGTCCTTCATTTTGGCTTTGGCGGTGTCATCCTTGTTTCTGGCCTCTGTTTCCAGGGGCGTGGCTTCGGCTGCGCGGGCATCCTCTGGCAGTCGTGTCTGTACTGGCCTGCGGAACATCAGGTCAGCGGGGCAGATGCCGGTTGTACTGTGGGGGGTGTGGCGATAATCCCTGAGGAACTGATACAGTGCTTGTTCAAAAGGTTTGTGGAGAATGGTCGCTATTTGCAGAGTTCTCTTGATGTTGGCCATGAACCTCTCAACCATTCCATTGGCCTGAGGCCATCGCGGGGTTATCTTCCTATGGTGGAAGCCCATATACTTCGCGAAGTTTTCGAAGTCTGCGCTCATGAATGGCGCTCCGTTGTCAGATTTGATGACCCTGGGTATTCCATATATGGACAGCATGCGATCTAGTGCCGGGATGACGCTAGTTGCTGCTGTGCTATCAACGATCTGTGCGTCCGGGAATCGTGAGTGTTCATCTATTAGCACTAACACATATGTGGCATTTCTTAGGGGTCCAAAGAAGTCCACTGCCAGTTCTTCCCATACCTTTTTCGGTAGTGGCGACATGTGTAGTGGGTTTGGGTGCGGGGGCGGTGCTACCTGTGCGCACGTTGTGCATTGACGTATGATTTCCTCAACCATCGAGTCCAGTTTGGGGAACCACACTTTTTCCCTTAGCAGTCTCTTGGTGGCCACCACTCCCCGGTGGCTTTCGTGTGCTACTTGGATCGTTCTGGTGCGTAGCGATTTCGGAAGGAGTACTTTGCACCCTTTGGTTATTACTTGATCGTCGACGATGGAAAGTTCGTCCCTGACATGGTCTATTAGTTTGACGTCTGCTCGGACCTCTTCCGACTCGTGCTGCGCCTGTTGACGCATGTGCGCCCTTCTGTCTGCTTGTATGCAGTGTCGCACGATGCGTAGAGCCGGATCTTGTTCCGAGTGTGCAATGATGTCTGCCCAACTGACTGGTAGTGGTTGTAGATGATGCACCACGTAATTGAGATATTCGTCAGCGATGGATGGGAGTGGTGTGGCCGGGCCGATCGGGTGACGTGATAGATAGTCCGCGGGATTATCTTCTTTTCCCGGCCTGTGCTTGATAACGAATTTGTAATCCTGCAGTCTTAGGCCCCATCTGGCTATTCTGGGCGGCATCCGTGATTTGGGGTCTCCATATATTGTGATCAGTGCCTGGTGGTCGGTGATGATGGTGAACTCCTTGCCATATACGAACAGATGAAAATACTCGCATGCCCATACCACCGCTAGGCTCTCCTTTTCCGCTTGGGAGTAGGCTTGTTCTGTCGGGGTTAAGCTCCTACTGGCGTATGCGACCACGAATATGTTTGTCGGTTCCAGCGGGTCAAGTTGCGTTAGTATGACGCCCAGACCGACGGGGCTGGCGTCCACTATCACTTCGGTGTGTCTTTTGGCGTCGTAGTACGCCATGTCCTTGGCTTTGGAGATGGCATCACGGATCGCCTCGAATGCCTTTTGACAGTCTGTGGACCAGGTGTATGGTTGATCCTTGCGCGTTAGGAGGCGCAGCGGGTTACTGATGGTTGCGTAGTCCTTTAGGTATCTGGAGCAGTAGCTGGCCAGTCCTAAGAAAGATCGAAGTTCCGTCGTGTTCGTTGGGGGAGTAGCTGAGTTGAGTGCCGCCACTTTCTCCGGGTCTGGTCGCATCCCTTTGTCGGAAAATATGTGGCCGAAGAATCGTAGAGAGCCTTTCCCGAACTCGCATTTGGTTTTGTTGAGCGTTAGTCCTGCCTCTTGCAGTGCGGCGCACACTCTGTGGAGAGCGGTGTCGTGCTCTTCCTGTGTCTTTCCAAAAACAAGGACGTCGTCGGAGTAGTTCAGGCAGTTGGGCACGTGCCTGATGACTCTGTGTATTTCCTCCTGGAATATTTCTGCGGCGGAGGATATCCCGAAGCTAAGTCTCTTATATTGAAATAAACCCAGGTGTGTAACAAATGTCGTGATGTACCTGGATTCGGGCTCGATCTCTATCTGATGATAGCCTTTGGTGAGGTCTAGTTTCGAGAAGACCTGGGCCCCGTGGAGCAGGTGTATCATGTCCGTAATTCTGGGCGCCTGGTGTCTTTCCCTTTCGATGGCCACGTTGGCCCTCCTCATGTCGACACACAGGCGTATGGATCCGTCTGGTGATTTCTTGGGGACGGGGACGATGGGGGATACCCATGGAGTGGGTCCTGAGACAGGTTCAATAACGTTGAGTTTAATCAGTTTGTCCAGCTCCTCCTCGACCTGGTGTTGTATGTTTATCGGAATGCCCCTGTAGTGTTGGGCTACGGGCGGTATCTTCGGGTTTATGTGCAACTGTACCTTGCGATGCTTTAGTTTTCCTAGGCCTTTGAATAGGTTGGGGAATGTTTGCTCGATGGCATCCGGTCTGGCAAAGTATTTATGGGCCATTAACTGATATAGGATATGCACTAAGCCCATCTCAACGGCAGTCTTGAAACTGAGAATGCACCCGCTGTTGGCTTCCGTCTTCAAGATGTGTAGTGTGATTTTTGCGGCGTGCGATTTGTGCACGGACCATGCTGATATGGTTCCTTTGCATGGCAGCGGGGTCGTGGCACCGTAGGGGTATATGTCCACTGTCGCCTTTGGGATTTTTGGGGGGCTGGGGAGCGAGTTGTACGCCTGTTCACTTATGATATTAACAGTTGCCCCCGTGTCTATGAGGAATTCTAACGGTGTGTTGTTTACTTGAAGCTGGAGCGTTGGGCTGTGCTGGGTGGCTGTGGCGTTGTTGAGAGCCCACACATATCCTTTTTTCCGTTGATCATCCTCTGATGATTGGGATTCACTGCCTGATGGGGATCTCATCTCGATGTACCGGACGAACCGTCTTCTTTGCGATCGCCTCGATCCGTCCGGGGGCCTTCTGTCGTCTCTGGTGTGTGCGCTCCTTCGTGGTTTTTCTTCTCTCCTGGGACCTGGCTGGTCTTCCTCACCTCTGCCTGCTGGTGGGCTGTGTCGCGAGCTTCTCCTTCTCTCTAGGTGTCTCGTTTTGCTGGGTCCCTGCCCCGGTGGATTTTTGCATACGGCTCTGTAGTGGTCCATTCCGCCACATGCGGCGCACTTTTGTCCAAGTGCAGGGCAGTCTCCCGCGTGCGGATACTCGAATCCGCATCTGTAGCACGTGGCGTCCGTTCCTTTCCCACTCTGTGGGGGGGCCGTGTATAGTTTATTGATGGACTCAGCGGTCGGTGGCGGGTGTTGAATAGTGACCTTGCCTAGACTGTCGAGTTGCGACTCCACTGCTGCTTCCATCCTGGCAAGTGCAAGGATTTCCTCCAGGGACCTTTGTTTCTGGAGAAGCTGTTTCCTGAATGGCTGTGAGATGCAGCCTGCTATAACTTGAGATCTTAACGCCTCATCATTAGAGTACCTGTGGAACTCACAGTACTTTAGCTTGATGCGTAGGCGCATCACGAAATTGTCGAGGGATTCCCCTTTCTCCTGTCGCGTGGTGTGAAAGACGTGGCGCTCGTAGTCAATGTTTGTATGGGGCGTGAAGTATTCCGATAATTTTCCATGTAGTTCCGCATAGGTGACGGTGTCTACGTTCATCAGTTCGCCTGCGATGTCCCTGACAGCGGGGCCTACTGTCATGAAGAGGGTGTTTTTCAGCATTGCGTTGTCTGTCAGCCCTATTGCCCCCGTGTAGAATTTGAAATCCCTGAGCCATATGACCCATCTGGGTCCTAGGTTAGAAGTGTCTCGCACATCAAATGGGCCCGGTAGTGGTAAGTTATGGGCAGCCGTACCTGAAGTCGGTGCCTGTTGATTTCCATCGTTCGCTGCTCCCGAACCATCTGACGAGGAGGCTACAGGGCTTGCTGGGCCTGACATGGTCGCTGTGACGGTCGCGCCGTGTGGCAATGTGCCGCCTCTTTTTTTGGCTGTAGCTTGCCCTTGTGGTCCTCACGGGCTGGTGCGTGCCGGCGGTGCCTTGTGGCGATAGGTAGCCTCTTTGCCTTTTTTTTCTAGAAGCCCCCCTCTGGGCCTCCCGCCGATCGCGTGTGGAAGTGGGGGAGGGGGGCGGGACCCTGGCGACTTGCCTCCGGGCCTGCGCGTGCTTTTGCAGGCGCCTCCGCACCCGCTCCCTCGCGGCTCCTAATGCGGCCGCCCGTGCCTGCGGCCTCGCAGCTGGCAATGGGAGGTGCGCCGACGCGTCACGCCGCTCGACTGCGGACCTCCGCGGAGCTGCTATGGCGTTGCGTCGATGCGCCTCACCCGCTCTCCTGCGGGTTCGTGGGATCCTCGTCGCCAGTTGTGGGGTTTTACGCGGGTCCCCAAACCGCGTAATAAGGCACGCGGGAGCCGGGGATTCGTGCGACCTCTTTATTCATTCCCAACACCAGAACTGCCCTTTCCTGTCCCGCCCCCTCCCTAGCCCAACGTCACTTCCCTATCCGGGAACTGAGACCGCAACGGCGGTCTGCCCACACAACGATGTGGGCGGGCTGCATAGCCCTGCTTAACGATTCGACAGTTACTAAGACAAACAACTATGCAACTAAAACAAACAATTCCTGTAACAGTGCCTCGATGTCCACGGGCAGTGTGAGCGCTTTAAAAATGCAAGAAATAAATAAAAAATAAAACTGAACTATGGGTGAACCAGTTGTCTCGCAATGTATCATCTAAGATGGCAGCAAAGCTGCCTTCATGGAATGGTCATCAAACTCTTTGCATGAAGTTCATTTTAAGGGCCACTTGAAGGTCGATTATATAAAACATGAATACCGTTTTGGCCTAGCGGACTATTTCAAGGCAATACAGGCCACTTTTTCCAGACATCATCTTTACAGCAAATTCAGAATGAGAATATTACCTATTGCTGATTTCACTTCATTATGTATTCCGGTAGCAAGTGCAACTTGCCAGCAAAGGAGGACTACGTGCATTTCTTGTGTTTTTGCCCATTTTATTCCTTCATAAGGTGGGAATGGCTCAGACCTGCGAATAGAGTGTTAGGAATTGGAAACATTAAGCCAGCTCTGTGGGTGTGCAAATAAACCGAGAATATAAGAGCTAGGAATGCTTTTTTAGGGCTTGCTCACAACATAAGAGGCATCTTAAGTTAATGATGTAGTGTCAACAATTTTGTATATCCTGTCCTTGTTTTGATGACAAACTTAACTTTGTCAATGAATTGTGGAAAAACAATCAGTACATATTTTACTTCTTTTTTTAAATACACTGGCTCACTAACAATTGTGTGTTGGAAATTTTCTTTGGTCTGTAAAACACATTTTCAATGACTACAAGGGTTACTCTGGTCATCACAATAGCAAAGAATTTTAGTGGGTTTATTACAGTGAATTCGGGAATATTTGTTTTGTTGTTTCTTGTTTAGCCCATAGTGGGCTGATTCTGCACTAGGACTAGATTTACGATGGCAGAGCTATAGCATCGCCTTACCAAGTATCATGTTATTGCAGTTTACATGTTAATACTTGAATGTTTAATTGTTGTATTCAATCACTTGAAGGGTGTCTTTATTCCACTGTTTCTATCGTTAATTTTTAATAAAAGTGTACAATTTAGGTATGCTCATGTGTATTGTATTTTATGTGAATGTGCTTAGTGGGCTACACAGAAACAAAGGTTATTGTAGAATTTGGAAACAGAAGCTTTATTAACAGAGAAACTACTCTCAAGTTTACTTACTCAATGAAAAAGATATTCTTCATACTAATAAGTACCAACTATAACTTCTTTGTGCTTGTTTCAAATATTACTAGCTTTCTGTAAGCCCAAAATAATTCTTTATTTTACAAATGAACAAAAAAGGTAGCAGGCGCCCCTCTCTAGAAAGAACATGGCATGATAACCTGTGGTTTTTACCCGCTTTGAGAGTCCGCAGCCATCGCTTTCTGCTCACTGTACTTTTCACAAAGGAGGAATATCCATTTGCATATCAGTCTTGTGCCACACACAAGAGTAGCTCAGCACCGAAATCCCTGGCAAACCTCCTTTGAGCAAGAGTGCCAACAGCAAACCCAGACACATGTTTCGACCTAGTCGGGCCTCATCAGTGAGGTGGAGCTATGCATCTCTTAGCACAGTGAGCAAGGGGTCCACGTCTGGGTTCCCGCAAGTAACTTAGAGTGGCCAACCCCAAGTTCCTTGCAAAAATACAAAAAAGGTGCGCCCCTCTCTAGAGGATCGTTCTCTTTCAGTGGTGCTTTCGCCATTCAAATCTGTCTACACCAAGATTCTAACATGTGGTTTCACCAGGGCTCTATATTTGTCCCATTATTTTATAATCTATCTCTACTGCTCTCATTGGCTTCTCTTATTCACACTTTTTGGATTAGCTTTCATGTGTATTCTAATGATACCCAGATCCTCCTCAGACTAGAGGAGCGTCTGGGATTAGCCTTATAGTATTTCAAACACTGCTTGGAGAATATGATTACCTGGATGCATAAAAAACAGCTGATGTTTAGTCTAACTGAAACCAAAGGCGTTATCTTCTGGCAAAAGCAAAGTTCTTTTAAATAATACCATTTGGCCTTCCACTCTTGGCCCATGCCCAGATCTAGTCCCACAGGCTAGCAATCTAGGTGCCTTTTTGGATGAGAGTTTATCACCGAGTCCACGCTTTAAATAGGTTGTACACTCCTGAAGAACCGTGGTGGTGCCACCAAGGGAGGCACCCCAATGAACAGTTAAAGAGAGCGGACGGGAGCGGAAACAGGGATCACAGGTTCAAGTTGGGCAGAAGAATGACAGCCAAAACAAGACCCCATCCCTTGTGGTAAGTTAGAATCAGGAGATGAACAAAGTGACATTTTGGGTAACATTGGTCTCTATTTGAACACCAAAAACCTATGCTACCCCTGTGTTTCTCAGCCCTAGTCTTAAAGAAAAGAAAGAAGTCTAAAAAGTGCTCCGCAGGATGTCCTACAAAATAATTATAGTCTGCCATCCAGAAACCTATTTTAGCATGATTCCTATCCCTACCACTGAAAACTAAAAATAGCCTAACTTTAACAAAGATACAATAAGGGTCTTTGCCCTAACACAAAATATAGTGGCTGGCTTCTGACCCCACCATGATGTCTCTTTATCTGAAAGGGGTTTCTTGTCCCCTTGCACAGTTCACGTAAAGGTACTAGATGTTTCTTATAACTTCCCCTCCTCAGGTTTCTTATCAGTCTTTGGTGGTCTCTCTCTTTTCCTGGATTGCTGGAAAGTTTGGCTTATTCCCTGGTTGCCTTCCACCCGTGGGAACCCCCTGGTTCGTACATCCACACCATGTACTCTCTTTGGGTTATCCTTTACAGAACCTCATGGTGTTTTCTCCACTCAGCTACCTCTTGGTTTTTACCCCTCCCTGTGGTCTCGGGGTACACACCCCGCCTTGGGGTTTGGTTTCCTGTCAGCCCACCTAGGGGCCTGGGTTTTTTCATCCCTTCTTGTGGTCAGATTTCTCTCACCCTGCCTTTGGGGTCTGATTTCTGTCACCCTACCTTGGGGCCGGGTTTCTTTCACCCTGCCTTGGGGCTGTATTTCTCTTACCCTGCCTTGGGGTCTGATTTCTGTCACCCCACCTTGGGGCCTGGTTTCTTTCACCTCGTCTTGGGGCTGTATTTCTCTCACCCTGCCTTGGGGTGAGATTTCTGTCTCCCCACCTTGGGGTGTGGTTTCTTTCACACGACCTTGGGGTTTAATTTCAGTCACCATGCCTTGGGATCTGGTTGCTCTCACCCCACCGTAGGGTCTGGTTGCTCCCACCATGTCTTGGGGTCTGGGTGATCTCACCACCTTGGGGTTGGGTTGCTCTCACCCCGCCTTGGAGTCTGATTGTTCTCACCCCACTGTGGGGTCGGGTTGGTCCCACCCTGTCTTGAGGTCTGGTTGCTCTCAGCTCCTTGGGGTTGGGTTGCTCTCACCCCTCCTCGGAGTCTGGTTGCTCTCACCCCACCGTGGGGTCTGGTTTGGCGTATCTGCCATCCCCACAGCTCCCTGGAGTCACCAAGTACCTTCTGTCTTCATGCACTGCTCCTCGGGGTGGGCGTTCACATCGGCACATGTCGTTTCCTTCCTCCGGCTACCTCCAGGTATTCTGTGTATGATGGGGCTGACACTCCCTCCCTGCTGTCTTCCTGTGGGGCTTCAGCATTGGTTCCGTGTTGCGGTGCTCATTCACTACTCCAGCATTCTCCACTGCAGGAGATTCTCGTGGGGCGGACTTCTCCAGTCCTGGCACTAGTAGGACTTCCGAGCATACCATGGGTTTGGCCTCTGGTCGATCTGCAATGCCGGGCGTCTGCGCACGCTTCTCTTTGCCACACCTCTCAGGAGGAGGTCTTGGTCTCTATGAAACTCTGCAGGCTTCTCTCCTCTCTATTTCCAACGCTGATTGGGTTGTTGTCTTCTATACAGTTAGGTGGTGGGTTTGAAAGATACAATAGTGTACATAAAATGGATGCACAGAAGAATGATAACAATGCCTCTCCAATGGGCATTTTCAGGGAGAACAGTAGAAGAGGGAATAGCTCTTCTTCAACCCCATGCAGAGGAGTACAACGGACAGGTGTCAATTGGGCTTAATAGTATTCGGCACTAGCACTTTTGACCCTGACGTCAAATCCAGTGACTGGTCTTCAGATCAACAATGCCTGGTTGATTAAAGGTTGCAGATAAACAACAACTGCCGCATGACTGTCAGTCCTTGCACCTTTATATGACTCACCAATAATGGTTCTACTGAGTTAATTATCAATAAAGCTCCAGGGGTCTCGGGAGGATAGCTCAGGGGCAATGTGCTCGCCTTGGAAGCAAGAGAACACAAAGCTTCACAGGTTCGATCCCCGGTCTGCGCTTAGAAACCTCTGGGTTTTAAGTGTGTTATAAATAATCATATCATTATGATGTGTTCATTCAAGATGTGAAACATATTCCCCTCCCCTGTCTCTGAATATTGAAGTCACTAGGCCTGCCTGAAATGTGTACTCTGAATAAAAAGGTTGAGTTATCAGAAAACCCCATGTCCAAAAAATCTAAGCAAGGTGGTGAAATGGATGATACACCTTGTATCAGTGATATCTATTCACTTCTACTGAAGGTCTCCAAGGATGCGGGAGAAATAAAAGGTTCCCTGAATGAACTCACTTCAAAAGTTAACCTTCTTGAGACCTGAGTTACAAAAGCGGAATCTGGTAACTCTGCTTTTGGCGTCAGAGGTGGCAGGGAGTTTCAGAGCTTGCAGGGAGATGTATTAATTTTAAAGAAACAGAACATGAACCTGGAAGTGACAAGTAGGAACCTTAACCTTCGTTTGTTGAGATTGCAAGAAAATGCTGAGCTGCATAAGGATCTGAACACACGAGTTCTTGAGGTTTTGGCTGAAGTGCTTGGGGAAAAAGATTGTTTCCTCTGAAGATTTGGATTATATATAGAGTGTTGGTAAATGTATTGCTGGTAAATCACGGCAGATCATTCTGGTGCTCACAAAAGTAAGCACAAAGGAAAAAATCCTGAAGGCGGCGAAGGATAAAAGCAAACTAATTATGGATGGAAGAGACCTGTCTATGTACCCGGATTACCCCAAGAAAATAGTGTTGAAGAGGGTGGCATTTAAAGAAGTGAAGGCTTTAGCTGCAAGGAAAAACATTACAGTCATCTTGGTGAAGCCTGCACTTTTGAAGGGTATCAGGAAATAATATTGTGGCAAAAACATCGCCAGTAGAAAAAATCGCGGCAAAAATGCCATGGTATGACCCGGTAAAGGTGTACCCCTTTATACCATTTAAAGGGAGCGGGGGTTGCGGGTTTCCCCCCCACATCCTTTACATGATTGTGGCGGCAAAACCACAGCATTTTTGCCGCGATATTTTGTATACACGCCATTTTTTCCCGCGATTTTAAGACATGGAACCTTTTGAAGTTATTCGTTGAAAGGGGCATGAAGAGCACAGAAGACCCGGCAGAGGCTGAACGATGGCTCAGAGGGATAGAGCCAAAAAGGATAGACCAGGATTAATCTTTATCTTTACCTTTAGCCATTTAACAATTTTAATGTACTTTAATTTGTTGAAAAACCATGATATTTATTTTTGCAAAATATATTTGGATTATTATTATTATTATTATTATTATTATTATTCATCTGAATTTGCTAGTGTATTGATGTTGAAGTTTGCCATTGCTTATAACGGCTTAGAATTGTTTTTGTCTGCTTGTGGAAAACGATTGGATGTGAGTGTGAAGCTACATGTTTTAGCCGGTGCTTTCCTCTAATAGGAAGTGAGGAACTAAAATAGTAATGGTGGTTTCGTCGCCTAAGTATCTTTATTTACTCCGTTAAGAACTAGGCAGCCGAAAGGGCAGGTGAGGAGGTACGTTGGGGGAAGGTACAGAATGGACCGACGCGGAATGATGCATCTTCATTTCGAATTAAGTATAGAGAAGGCATATTAATTATGCAGGACTTATGTGGCTACAGAGGTGAAACATTACAGTTGGGTGTAAGATATTGGCCAGATGGAGTTGGGGGTCGTGCAGTTGTCTTTTCCGGGGTTGGCCCGGGATCTGTGGGTGGGCCGGGCTGGATGGGCATTGGGGGCAGACGGGGCTGTATGGGTTTGGGGTTCAGGGCTCTGTGCAGCTCTGTCTGCAGGGGTCTGGCGGTGCGCTTTGTCTGGCAGGGCCTGTGGACGAGGCTTGGGTCGGCCTCTGGCGGGGCGGTCAAGTGGCTCATGGATTTTGATTGGCGGCACATTTATCTTTATTTATGAATTGACAACAACCCACAATTTATGTATTGTAATTTGCAATGCATAGTAGCCAGGGACAGGTCTGCACCCTGTGTTTTCATTGTCTAGTGAATGTGCAAAACGCCCCTGTGTTCTCAATAACCAGCAATATGTGGGCAGTGCCACCAATGCAGTGGTGCCTGGGATAATATGCCAAGATGCTAAGCACTACTGTTATTGAGGAGGAATCAATTTGGATTTGATAACAAGCTTAGGGTCCGACTCAGATGGAATTAATTAATGTCTTAGTAGGAGTAATACAGGTCTAAAGTTAAGGGGTTAGAGTTTAGAGGTCATTATGTGACACGAAGAATTTACATTACATTATATTTCTAAGATAGATTAATTAATGGTGAGGGGAGGTGGGGTTCTCATGGCATATAAAATGGCAGTGTGGTGCTTTGGGTGGAAGTTTGACAAAACCAAGTTGTGGGGTGTGTTTTTGTGTTCGTAAGTTGTTTGCTTGTCACACCCTCACAGGTTGGTGTACAGACAAATTGCAAATAATTAACAGATATAAGGATGTTATAAAAGTGGTCTCTTGGAATGTTAATGGTGCAAATTGTGCAAAGAAAAGGGAAATGATTTTGAATCGTTTAGATGTGATGCATGCTGATATAGCGTTATTACAAGAGACTCACTTAATGGAAAATGATGCAGGAAAATTGAAACATAGATGGGTAGGAAATGTTTTTTGCTTCCCTTTTACTTCCAGTTCCAGGGGGGGTTGTATATTAGTATGGAAGAATTTGCCTATATTAGGAATTTCCTATAAAAAAGACAAAGAAGGAAAGATCGTCGATAGCAGCATAGAATTCGATATACAGTATATGTCATGTTTATGCACCTAATGAGGGATATGGAACATTCTTTGTCTCTTTGGCTTAGTTTTTACAGAATTTGGGCCAAAATAATCTAATCTTGGGAGGAGATTTTAATGTGACCCTGGATCTAGTGTTGGACAGAAGTGTTTGCTCACCATGTTCTGAGGCGGGTGTTAAATGCAGAGCTTTACATGATCTTATGAAAGAGTTCCATTTGTTAGCTATATGGAGACTGCTTCATCCACAAGGCAGGTGTTACACGTTCCATTCGGGACTACATAATACATACTCAAGTGTAGATCTACATCTGGTGTGTGCACAAAAAATGTAAATAGAGGGGAAATCGACAATATCTTGATATCTGACCATGCTCCAGTTTCAATTGAGAATTCATTAACCTACTCAATGCTGAAATCCATCTTCTGGAAAATGAATACTACACTGCTTGACGATGTAGAGACTGTGGACAAAATTGTGGAGCAAGCTAAGTTTTTTTTGTTGAAAAAACTGGACAGAGGATGTATCAGTGGAGTCTGTCTGGGAGGCATTTAAATATTACATGAAGGGTATGTTGATTGGCCTTTCAAGTAAAAATCAAAAGATGAGGGAGGAGGACGGGTGGCCATTAAAGGAGGAAATGGATAATATTGAAACACAATGTATGGTGAATTCATCTACAGAATTACGTTCAGAATTAAAACTCAAGAAATGTAAACTAGAGAAAATGCATTTGAAAAAAAGCAGAGAGGCTAATATTCAGGACAAGATGCAATTATTGTGAGGGTGGTGAGAAGTGTGATCGGCTACTGGCACATCATCTGAGGGTCATGGAAAGTGAGAGAACGATCAGTGCAATTATAGGATTGTCAGGAATAACCACTTTTGAACCTGCTGAGATTAACAAGGAGTTTAGAGAATATTACTCGCAATTGTAACAGCACCCGCATACACGTGTTTCAGCCTTGTTGGGCTTCATCAGTGAGGTGAAGCTGTGCCTCTCTAAGAACAGTGAGCAAGGGGTCCATGTCTGGATCGCCCTGGAAACTTAGGGTGAGACCCAAAGTTAATTTATACAAAACAAAGGGGGAGCCCTTGCTCACTGCTCTTAGAGGGGGACAGCTTCACCACACTGATGATGCCCAACAAGGCTGAAACATGTGTATGGGGTTGCTGTGGTACTCTTGTTCAGAGGAGAATTGCCTAGCATTTCGGTGCTGGACTGCCCCTGGGCAGGACAAAGACTGATATGCGGGGAGATTTCTTCTCTCTGAAAAGAACAGTGAGCTAAAGACTTGGTTGAGACTCTCCCAGGGGCCATCCACCCAAGAACAAGTCAATGGGCTGTGTTCGTGCTGGTAGAGAGTTTCCCAGACCCCCCTCTGTTTTGCATACCAAGTAACTTTGGGTCTCACCCTAAGTTACCAGGGGAATCCAGACGTGGACCCCTTGCTCACTGCTCTTAGAGAGGCACAGCTTCACCTCACTGATGATGCCCAACTAGGCTGAAACATGTGTATGGGGTTGCTTTAGTACTCTTGTTCAGAGGAAAATTGCCTAGCATTTCGGTGCTGGACTGCCCCTGGGCAGGACAAAGACTGATATGCGGGTAGATTTCTTCTCTCTGAAAAGAACAGTGAGCTAAAGACTTGGTTGAGACTCTCCCAGGGGCCATCCACCCAAGAACAAGTCAATGGGCTGTGTTCGTGCTGGTAGAGAGTTTCCAGACCCCCCTCTGTTTTGCATACCAAGTAACTTTGGGTCTCACCCTAAGTTACCAGGGGAATCCAGACGTGGACCCCTTGCTCACTGCTCTTAGAGAGGCACAGCTTCACCTCACTGATGATGCCCAACTAGGCTGAAACATGTGTATGGGGTTGCTTTAGTACTCTTGTTCAGAGGAGAATTGCCTAGCATTTCGGTGCTGGACTGCCCCTGGGCAGGACAAAGACTGATATGCGGGGAGATTTCTTCTCTCTGAAAAGAACAGTGAGCTAAAGACTTGGTTGAGACTCTCCCAGGGGCCATCCACCCAAGAACAAGTCAATGGGGTGTGTTCGTGCTGGTAGAGAGTTTCCCAGACCCCTCTGTTTTGCATACCAAGTAACTTTGGGTCTCACCCTAAGTTACCAGGGGAATCCAGACGTGGACCCCTTGCTCACTGCTCTTAGAGAGGCACAGCTTCACCTCACTGATGATGCCCAACTAGGCTGAAACATGTGTATGGGGTTGCTTTAGTACTCTTGTTCAGAGGAGAATTGCCTAGCATTTCGGTGCTGGACTGCCCCTGGCCAGGACAAAGACTGATATGCAGGGACATTTCTTCTCTGTGAAAAGAACAGTGAGCTACAGACTTGGTTGAGACTCTCCCAGGGCCCATCCACCCAAGAACAACTCAATGGGCTGTGTTCGTGCTGGTAGAGAGTTTCCCAGACCCCCCTCTGTTTTGCATACCAAGTAACTTTGGGTCTCACCCTAAGTTACCAGGGGAATCCAGACGTGGACCCCTTGCTCACTGCTCTTAGAGAGGCACAGCTTCACCTCACTGATGATGCCCAACTAGACTGAAACACGTGTATGTGGTTGCTGTGGTACTCTTGTTCAGAGGAGAATTGCCTAGCATTTCAGTGCTGGACTGCCCCTGGGCAGGACAAAGACTGATATGCAGAGAAATGTATTCTCTGTGAAAAGAACAGTGAGCTATAGACTTGGTTGAGACTCTCCCAGGGGCCATCCACTCATGAACACAATGAACACAATGGGCTGTGTTCGTGCTGGTAGAGAGTTTCCCAGCCCCCCCTCTGTTTTGCCCTTGTTTACCATGTCCACTAAGTCACCTGCTGACACGAATATGCAATAGATTGAATAAAGGGTACATGAACCTGGAAAGCCTGCATCTTGGTCACGCCAATAAGAAGAGGGGAATGGGTCACTATTAAGCCCACAATGCCAAAACCCCTCTTGGGCTGTTAGAACAAAGACATTTTGCTTCTGGGCTGGATGACCTGGTTATCCGCACCCTGTGGAAGAAGTTTCCATAGAGTGAAGAGACTCAACAATCAAAGAGAAATCATTGTGACACCACTTTTTAAAAATTATTGTTTTATAAACTTTATTTAGTAAACAATGAACCACAGAAGAATATCGGGAGCATAAATCATTCCAAATATGACCAGCTTTTCTTGGCTCCCCTCCTTTTAGCATGTAACCATCAATGTTCATAACATTTTAACTTTTATGTATCCCATCCAAACTCCCGTCTTCCCCACCCCTAATCCCCCCTTCTTCATCCAAAACTCTGTGCTTGAAGAAAGGTGATAGGGATCCCTCCATTATTGTTCAATTTCCAGATCTCCTTGTCATGTCTGGTCCAATGTCATTGAGTTCAGGCTGCCTTCATACTACAGAAAATGTGCAGAGCATCATAGGTCTAAGGTAGTCCTGTTCTTTATCTACCACACATTCATGGAATGGGAGCCAAGATGCCATAAACCTTTGGTATGTGATGCTAGTTAGGGCAGTCACTTTCTCCATTGCTATCACTCCCCACAGTCTCACCCACCACATAGCCACAGCAGGGACTTGTTTGTTTTTCCAAGAATGGCCCATAATGATCCTTGCCGCGGCCAACATGTGGGTGATGAGGCAGTGGCATCATAAATACCTTCCACTGTGGTGCCCAGTAACACCACCACTGATTGAAAGGCAATTGAAAATGTGTTATGTCTTTGATATGGTTCAAGATTTCTTTCCAGAAAATGTTTGCTTTGGGACAGGACCACCACATATGCCCCAAGTACCCAGCTTGGCCACAGTCTCGCTAGCATAAAGGAGAGTAGTCGGGATTAATGGAGTGTAGGCAAAGTAGAGTCATATACCACCTGAAGCATATCTTGTACACTGGCTCTTTAATTGACCCTCATTTAGAATTTGTAAGCGTGCAGCACCAAATCTGTCCCCACATTTCCTCCATTATTGGTTCCCCAAGATCTTGTTCTCTTTTTGTCATGAGGCGGCTCAATTCACCAGGCAACATAATCTTGAAACCTCCTTTTTTGATACTCCTTCTCTTATCGTGAGTTCCAGTCCCACAGGTGTTCTATTGGCCACTTCTCTAATCGATCTGTTGGAAACCCAGTGTCTAATTTGAACATAATGAAATCGTTCTTGTTGTGGGACCCGGAATTTAATTTTACACTCTTCGAATGTTAATGGATTCCCGCCTGAAGAGAAGTTCTCTAATGTCAGTTTTGTTTGTCCCGTCCAGTGTGTCCAGAACCTAAGATGTCTCCCGGGTGTTAAGTTAGGATTATTGCCCACCGGTGTGAGCGGACCCCACCCTGGTTGTATTTTCTTACTCTGTAGCGCTTTATCCCAGTAAAAGAGAGTGGTTTTTGTGTTGTCTAACAAGGTACTCTCAGTTCCTCTGAACAATTGCCTCAGGAAGCCCAGGTTCTTCAACGGGTTGTCGGACACATCGCTTTCTAGGTCGTTCCACCCATTCGAGCCTTCTCGTGGGGCCCATTGTAGCATCTGGGCCACCTCCGCAGCCACCAGATGCCACCTTACCTCTGGGACTCCAAACGCCCCCAGTGCAGGCAGCCGAAACAGAACCCTTTGGTGCACCCTAGGTTTCTTTCCCCCCAAATGAAACGCAAGATATCACTCTGTAAATTTTTATTGGGTAGGGTCGGTATCCGAATTGGAAATGAGTTCACTCTATATAGAAGTCTCGGCATCAAAGTAATTTTTATCGCCGTTATATGTGCAAACTATGAACGTTCTTGCAGATACCACCTCTTAAAGTTGTCCAATAAAGCTTTCAGTAATACTGGGATAATAGCCTTGTATAGGCCATCGTATGTGGCCGTTAGTTTCACCCCATATATTCTATTGCTTTCTGTTCCCATGCTAGCAGGTAGATTTTACTCCATTCGACCACCTGTCCGGGGTCCTTCATGACATTGAGTGCCTTTGATTTAGTATAGTTAATGTGAAACCCTGAGACCCTGGCAAATTTGTTTAAAAGAGACATAACCCTCGGAAGTGAGCGTGTTGTGTTCCGCAGGAATAACAATACATCGTCAGCATATAATGCTTTTTTATGTGTGTGGCTATTGGACATGACCCTTTGTATTTCCTGGTCTGCCCTGACCGCCATGGCAAATATCAGTAGTGGGCATCCTTGATGGGTACCCCTTCTTATGGGAATACTGTCCGAAAGTTGATCTGGTAACCGGGATGTAAGAATTAGCTAAACCATACAGGAGATTGTCAGCCCAGGCTCTAGTGGCATCTAATTATTGCCCCAGCATGCCCCAGGATGCTACATTTATCACTCTCCGGATTTTGTCTTGAGTGTGTCTTCCTACTATAAATCCTGCTTGGTCCAGGTGAATGATCCCCGGCAAGATCCCCATCAATCTGTGTGCTAGTATCTTCGCATACAGCTTGGCATCCCCATTGAGTAACGAAATTGAGCGATAGCTTGGACATTCTATTGGGTCTTTCCCTGGTTTTAAGAGTAATACAGTGGTGGAGGGTCCAATATTGTTAGAAATTAGTCCTGTGTCTCTTATCAGTTTGGTTAGGGGGCCGACCAGTATGTTCTGGAAGGTTTTATAATATGCGTTCCAAATTTTTCTGGTGCAGGGCTTATTTTCCCCCATAGACCCTATTGCACAACCCACTTCCTCCTCGGTTGTTGGAGATTCCAGCATTAACCTATCTTCCTCCAGGATCTGCAGCAGCTCCAGGACTCTCAAAAAGGCATGCAGGGTCTCCCCATCTACATTTTCTTTGTTGAGATTCCGTGAGAAGAATGAATGCATAATATCTGATTTTTTTCAGATTCTCCTCGCATAAGCTTGCCCGCAAAGTTTTCCAATTGGCTAAAGTAGCTTTTAGTTCATTGTTTTCTTAATTTTGCCACAAGGAACCGATTGGCCTTGTCCCCCTTTACATAACATGTTTGTTTCGTCTGTATAAGGAGTTGTGCCGATCTGTCTGCAAGATGTGATTCTAATTTCGCTCTTGCCTTCATTAGCTCTCGCCAAGCCTTTTGTGATCCCTTTATTTTATGTTGTGTCTCAGCTTTTCCAACTTCATGTTCTAGCCCTTGTTTCACAATCTCCCTTTCCCTCAAGGAGTGTACGGTTTGGGCGATGAATTCTCCCCAGATCACTTCCTTACTTGCGTGCCATATCATGCACCAGTCCGTCCCCGGCGTATCGTTATCTTTAAAGTAATTCTTCAAGGCTGTTTCCATGTGAATCCCTAAAGCTAGGTCCCTTAATATTAACTAATTTAATGGCCAAGGTTTTCGGGTCTCTGTGGAGAACACCATCGGGTCTGCTTGAAGTGAACCGGTGCATGATCTGTCAGGTATCGTACCCTGGTCTCCCACCCAGTGATTTGTGGGATGAATGTATCTGAGACCAGCATCATGTCAATACGCGAGAAGCCTCTGTGTTCTGCAGAGTCAGAGTAATGTGCGCATGATTGGTCTTGTGTGTGGAAGAACCGCCATGTTTCTATGAGGTGTAGCTCTCTAAGGAAGTGTGCTAATGCTTCCCTCTGTTTGCCGTCATTAAGGGTGGCAGGAAGGTTTTTTTCCATTGAAGCATCTGAACCTGTGTACTCAACACTAGGCCCTTTAAGATGAGGTAGCAATACTTTGAGATGGATGGAGATGCAGAATATACTCAAACATCAAGAAACAGACTGACTCAGGTAGTTGGCAAAGTACGTCTGTTTTAATATCAATTATCTAAAAAAAGGAGTTACAACGAATATCAACGAACATCTGCTCGATCGTCTCACGCAACGAATTGCATAAAAAATACAACATTTATAGGTAAAACTCATCATCATTGAAGTCAATCTACGTTGGAAACGACAAAAACCTACTTGTGAAAGTGATTGGCTTAACAGGACCATCTAGTTATACGTTCCATACTTGTTGGGGAGGTGATTAGGTGTCTACCATCAGGTGGGGCAACTAAGCCCTCCTCTAGTGCAAGACACTACGAATGTCATCAAATACACAACGTCCCATTGGTTACACAAACTATAGGGCTCTCTATTACGTGTCCCTCTACAATTGGTTGACACCCTTGCACCCTTCTGTAATATTCCACACACGCTAGCAGCATGCAGGCTGGCACCCAGGTGCTGGTAGGCTGGTCATAACCATAGCTTCCCACCTCATTAGCCTGTCATCTATTATCATTCTTGCGGTCTGCCAGTCAATCAGCCCTTTGAACATTGGCCTTGGATATGTTATCTGTGCCTGAGAATAAAAGGGAGTATAGGCATACTCTGTCTCTTGGTTTCGATACAGCCCAACTCAGTATCTATTTTCATCCATCCACGTGACTAGAGACCATGTTTCAGTGCTTTTTGCTATTTGAAATACTATAAAATGATGAACCGCTGACGTCTTTAATGTTCTTGCTCCTCACTTCAAACAGGAATATGTGTTTTTCACATGTTTTGTAGCTACTGAACAAACATCCAAGCTCACAGTGGCCTTGCCTTTCTGGTGCTGGGTCAGCCAAGCTCTTCTTGAATCTACCTCCAGTATTAAGTTATTTTCCAACTGTGCCACACTGAAAAAGCATGTCTATTTACTGGGGCCAAACTCTGCTAATCATGCATTGTGGAACATCCATAGTCTATCCATTCCTATGTATATACGTTGACGCATTGCCACAATCTATTCACTACGTAGCAGTCTTTAAGAATACTTTGTCTACTTGCGTTACTGTGTCTGTACAATTGTAAAATGACTTGACGTGTTCTTCATTGTTTCTGTAGCATGAGCATCTTCATTTCGAGCCTGAAATGTTGCTCATCTTTAACACCTCCTCCTTAGATCTTGATAGAATGCTTATATTCTTCATCCTCTTGTCTCCATTCTGGATGTGTCATCAATATTCTCTTTTGCTTGTTTTTCACACTTCTTCCGGATTTCATTCAAATGGCCATCATATTGTCGGGAGTGCATATATGGCTTTCTCAATGGGTATCTTACTTCCAGGATTCTCTTCGGCACTGCACGTGTCTCACACTCTGGCTCCCAACATATAGGCATCGTGGGGGTGGAGCTTTGAGTGGGGGTACTTGGCTCCACCTCTACACTCCCCCCTCTGGGTGATTCATTGACCATTCTCCCATCATCCTTTACATCTAGACAGCCTCGTCTGAAGAAATGCTTCTTTAGGACCCATATCTTTATGACTCCTTTCAGGCATCCTGCTGATTTCACATGCTCATCTTTATTCCAGGACATAAGCATGCATTGCCCATTTGGACTGCAGTAGATCCATCCCCCACATATTTCTTGTGGTTCTTTGGGTACAGGAACTTTGTTCCTTCAGGTGCATGAATGCTGGCCTTCACGTAGTCTCTAATTTCTTCATCTGTCAGTTCCTTAGTATTCCATCCTGATTCGACATCAGTCCTGATCTTCATTCCTACTGCCTTCTTTGCTGTCTTCTTATATTGTGCGATTATTATCCTGATCATACAAAATCTAAGCAAAACCATCACTATCTGGGCTCGAAGGAACTTAAACAAGTCTGCCATCCATTGTGGAACCTATTAGAAAAATGCTCCAAACCAACTGTCATCAGCAATGTCTTCCACTTTGTCTATCATCTAGACGTGTAACTTCGTCAGCAACGTTATAGCCTCTGTCAAGATGCCATTCTCGTCATCATGAGAAGGAATGAATGTGCAACATGATTCTCCAATTTTGGCACAAACACCTCCATCCATAGCTGTAATCATAACCAAGACATATCTGTTCTGAAGAGTCATCAGTCGTGTGGCTCTCAGCTCCTCCTTGATAGCATTGAAACCCTTTATGTGTTAATCGTTTGCAACAATTCCCATCTGGTTATCTGTACCACTTGGCATGAAGATTATCCTGAATATCGATGACGTCTGACTGAATAATCTGTTTTCCCAGTGAATGGAATCAAAAGCATCTATTGACTTGGATGAGAAATAGTTCTCTCTCTTCATTCAATTTATCAGCTCAGCAGATCTATTTTTCCTCAGGTGAGCATATGCCTTTGGAAAGTCACCAATGTTTAAGTCACTTTTAGGAATCACCAACGCTGGAACATGGACGTTTACTATAGAAGATCGTCCTCCCGAATCTCTGGGCAGCTCCATATAAGCTCTGGATCCACAGGCCTAATAGTGATCCATTATCACTGCTGTACCATCCTTCATTCCTGGTACATTGAAGACTCAACCACAATTTTGATTCTCTCCAACTTTTCTTGTGCCATAGTTTCTGAAACTCAGCTTTGCACTCTCTGGGGGCACTATCTTTAAGGGCCCTCCTTTGTCTTCGACCCACGTCAGTAGTTTAGCAAGTCTTGTCCATAAAGGTTTGCATCCATAATCCACAATGTCAATGGTTGGTTTATAGCAACCAATTACTACCCACACTCTGCAAATAACCACTCTTTCCTTCCATCTGTCTAGAGAAAGCACTGATCCCCAAATCTGCATTTGGCCCCTGGTCTTCCATCTTTGAATTTCTTCTGCAGCTTTTCCTGGACTTTCAAGTCATCTCTTTACTTGCCATCTTATTCCAGCTCCTTCCACGCCAGGCTGTTCATATCTTATCATATGATTTCTGGTGTGTGCTCTTGTCTTTGTGTCTAGAACATAATCATCTTCATCTGGAGCTTACCATTCTGTTGCCCACACCAAAGATGGTGTTCGGCCCATGAACTGACCTCTTGCTCAGCAAAGTGCAATATGAGATAGACAATGTGCTGTCTGGACATCTATTTCAATAGCGATGAATATCTTAGACTTTCACATACTATAAGGCAGGAGTACACATACATAGCATTCCTCCTCTGATGTTCTCCTGCCTACCTCTTTCATGTGCTGATACCACATTATTCCCCAAATGTGCTGTTCTGTCTAGATAATCATTCAAGTCATGATCATCCTCCCTTGTACTTCTCTTAGGTCTCTTTTTCAAGAAGAGTGCGTGAAAGCAACTCATGAAAAACATCAGTGGCCATCCTTCCTACAGGGGGAATCATAGGAACACTTGTCAGTGAAATCGGTGTCTCTACATGTGCTGCTGGTGCAGAAACCGTCACAAAGGGCCTTGGCTTTCGCACAATTGCTAGATCTGTACCTTCCTTCTGCATAGGAAGATATACAGGAACCACTGCTCTCTTTGGACCTAAATAATAAGCAGAGTGTATCGTGAGAACCAAATGAATGATGATAAATATAATACATGTGTATGTACCAATGCACCCATCCCCAGCAACAATGGCTTCTTGCACGTCGCTGTCATGATGCCTACCCCCGGGGAACCAGACCAGGTCCAGCAACCCCGGAAGCAGGCATCAAGTTATTTTAAGCAAGCCCAAAAACCCCTGCTAGGGGCTGTTTGGGTGCGGTCCTGGTGCCTATGGCGCCAGGCTCATATGGAGAGTCAGTCCTGGCTCCTATGGCGCCAGGCTCATAGAGTAGAACTTACCTGATGCAGACCATGCTGCAAGCTTACCTGATGCAGACCATGCTGCAGAGTTCCAAGCCAAATGAGGCTTGGAAGGGACTATTTTACCTAGGGACTATTTTTTACTCGTGTGGGGCTGGGGAGGAATACTTACCTGGGACTACTTTGGAGGCTATTTAAACCACGCCCGAAGAGCAGCACACGCTTCGCGTTATTCAGCATCCAGCAGCGTAGCGCTCACTGTGTCTGCAAGCCTGCATCCAGTCTTCTGCCACGCCCGCCTCGAGTCTGCAGCTACTAGAAAAAGGGTGGAACAGAAGGAGAAGAGGTTAGAATAAGAGCAAAAGCTTCGATCATTACCGGAATTCCGGATCCACCGCGCCTTCGAGCTGGAAGAAAGAAGCATTTTACGCACGCCGCCTCGCCTGCCGCAGCGCCGCGCTGAACTCACCGGCCTTCGCAGCATCCTAACGATCCACCGCATCCTTCTGCACGTTCCCGCCGCACTCTGGCACCTAAGGGGAACACAAGAACAGCAAAGGTGAGCCTAGGGAATAAACAGAGGCAATAGTAACTACCCACATAGACTTACCAGATTACCGCCGGGGGTACTATTCCTCTTCACGGGTCAGCGCAGTCTCCATTGCATCCTCGCCGTACCCTGGCCCCTAAGGGGAACAAAAGGACAACAAGGTGAGAAGAAGCGACTTACCTAATTTTACCGCCGGAGGCATTATTCCCCGAACTTCATATTTTCTCTCCACACCTGAATAAAGGAGCAAGCCACAGGTTACATTCTGGCCTTATTTTATTGAACTGTGTAGGATAAGCCAAATCCTTACCTGAACTTCGTCAGCTACCACGAGGAACTCTTCGCTGGGGTCAAGCTGCAAACTGCAAGGAATCGGACAAGAGTGAAAGTCAGACATGTGAACTCTTACGAACTACATACTTTTCGGAGTCAATATTGTTCTGGAACTCACCAATTCCTTCGAGCCAGTGAAGAAGCTGGTTATCAACGCGCCCCTGCGCTCAATGCAGGATGGAGAGCTCATCTTTTCAAACCATCAGGTGAGACTATAAGAGGAGACATCAAAGGTGATCTGTGGGGAGAACAGCGTGGGTGGAGGGATTTATGCTCAACCCAACGGGTGGTTAATTCCCTTTCTCCATTTACAGAAGAATATTCCTACGGGCCAAGCAAACGAAGCTAGGTGGGCCAGTCCAGTCCGTCATCTCGGCCCTACGCGTCACATTGGTGGAGACCGCAGCTGTCCAGTTCAGACCGACGCCTCTGTGGGAGCCAGGTGAGCGTAACAGAACACGAAGCCTACCCACAAATTCCCACCCGGACGTTATGGATACCTCAGAGACTGACCAATTGGCCCAATTACTAGGGGAATTGAGGTCTGAAGTGCATTCCGCCCGTCAAGAAACCAATGCTCTTAGGAGAGAACTGATTTTGTCAAAGGAGAGAACTGATGACCTTGCTAGGCAACTATTGCAAAGCCAGGCTGGACAAGCACCCCTACCTGGTTCCGGGGGAAATCCGCTCCTGTGTTATCGAGTAAACCTGTGCAAATAAACCTACCAGGAAATATTCGATTAGCCCACCCGAACGCTTTGCCGGAGATCCCAAAAGGTTTGCCGTGTTTATGAACCAATGCCGCTTGCACTTTTTATGCAGACCTGGAGCCTTCCCAAACGATCAAGCCAAGGTAGCCTTTGTATTGTCATATCTCAGCGGCAGCGCTACTGATTGGTCAATTCCACTAGTTACTCAGGATGACCCAATTCTTCGGGATTTTCAGGGCTTTCAAACTAGCATGGAAAGACTATTTGCCCGGCACTCTCCCAAGGACAGGCCCTGGATAATGAACTTTTGTCCCAACGACGGGTTAACCAGGACCTTCTATCCTACATCGCGACCTTTAATAGGTTAATAGTGGAAACTGGATGGCCTGAGGTAAAACGAATCACGTTATTTCATCGAGGGCTTCGAGGAGAACTCAAGGATGTCTTGGCTCAAGTCGTGAACCCACCTCAAGACTGCACTGAATATATAGACCTAGTGATCCAGTTAGATCACAGACTTCAGAACAGAAAGGCTGATCGAGCCAAGTTTGAGAATCGGGTGTTGGTCAAAACCCACGCTAACCCCAAGGGAGCAGATGCTTCAGAACCCATGCAAATCGGAGGGGTTAAAGGACCCTTAACCCAGAAGGAAAGAGAAGGAGAGGGCAAATACAATTGTGTCTATATTGTGGAACTTCTGGAAATGTTCTACGGGATTGCCCTGTAAAACCACCCAAGAAGGTGGTAGGAGCTGCTGATAAAAGCCATATGGTGTCAGACCCGGGTAACAACCACGCCCGACAAGCGTAGAGGTCCGCTTGCTGAGCTTGAAGAAGGATACTCAGACCTCGCATTTCATCATACCAATGGTTCTCGTAGATCCAGGGCAGCCATCGCGTATGCACGCAGTAAGGGCATACATTGATAGCGGGGGCCATAGGAAACTATGTGGACTATGAATTGGCTTCCAGGATGAATCTACCTCTCTGCCGAAAAACCACCTCAGATGTCATCACCACAGTCAATGGAACTGAAATTGCCTCTGGGCCTGTAACTCATTCCACCGCAGAGATGACACTATTGGGTCAGGATGGGCATCGAGAGACTATTGTGTTTGATCTAATCAAAGCCCCACAGTTCCAAATAATACTTGGGATACCTTGGTTGGAAACACATAATCCTTGTATTGATTGGCGAGAGAGGAGAATAACCTTCCCGGATTGTGCACAAACCTGTTACCCAAAGAAAAATCAGAACGCAGGCCTGGCCACAGTAACCACAGCAGTCATGCAACTACCTCCAGAATACCAAGAATTCCAGGATGTCTTCCAAAAGGAACATGCAAACACCTTACCTCCTCACAGATCGTACGATTGTCAAATCGATATCATACCCGGTGCACAACCCCCTTGTAGCAGGATCTATGCCCTTACCGAACCTGAGAACCTTCACCTACGACAATACTTAGACCAGTACCTTGCCAATGGCTTTATTCGCCCATCCAAGTCCCCTGCATCTTCAGCTTTGTTCTTCGTACCCAAAAAGGAGGGTGACCTCAGAACGTGCATAGACTACCGCGCATTGAACCAGATAACTGTTAAGAACCGATACCCATTGCCTCTGATCCCTAAACTACGAGACCAAGTGAAGGACGCGTGTATATACACTAAATTAGATCTCCGGGGGGCATACCATCTGGTACGTGTAAAAGAGGGCGACAAATGGAAGACTGCTTTCCGCACTAAGTATGGGTTATTCGAATACCAGGTGATGCCTTTCGGGTTGTGCAATGCACCAGCAGCCTTCCAATACTTCATGAACGATGTCCTTCATGAACTCATTGACGTTTGTGTTTTCGTGTATATCGATGATATTCTAGTATACTCCTCTTCAGAATCGGACCATGTGAAGCACGTCCGAGCAGTCCTTGAGAAATTGCGCCAGCACAAACTATATGCAAAACTAGAAAAATGCATTTTTCATGCCACAGAAGTTGAATTCCTTGGGTTTATCCTGACCTCAAAGGGAGTCCGAATGGACTCACGAAAGGTGGACGCAATCTTTAAGTCGCCATCACCAAGTTCAGTTAAAGGAGTACAAAGCATGCTCGGCTTTGCCAATTTCTACTGCAGATTCATCCCAGATTTTTCACATGTCGTACATCCCATCACAGCACTCTTGCGAAAAAATAAATGCTTTATGTGGACTGAAGAAGCTGAAAATGCCTTCCAAGAGCTGAAATCGAAATTCACGTCTGCATCTGTGTTAAAGCACCCGCGCCCCGAACTTCCATACATAGTAGAAACTGATACATCCAGTCTAGCCATGGGAGCTGTCCTGTCTCAAAAGGACCCTGAAACTGGCCAGCTTCACCCAGTGGCATTTTGGTCCATAAAGTTCTCGGCACCCGAGTTAAACTATGCGGTTACCGACAAGGAGTTATTAGCCATTAAATCCGCCTTCAAGGCTTGGCGGCACTATCCTCTCGGTGCCAGGCATACCATTACTGTGATCACCGATCACCGGAACTTACAGTATTTAAAGACAGCCAAGGCCCAATCGTCACGTCGACTCCGATGGGCATTGTTCTTTGCCGAATTCGATTTCGTGATAACCTATCGACCAGGTTGTAAGACTGGTAAAGCAGACGCCTTATCCCGAATAGGGATGGGAGAGACAGAAGTGAACCCAGAACCAGTACCTATAATTTCCGAACAAAGGATTCTTGGCATGACTACTCTACAAGACACTAGAGGACATTCAGGTAAAGATTCAGCAACTCTTTGATCCTACAGCCCTGCAGGACTGGGTAAAGAAAGGCCCGGACTACTCTGTCACCAATGATCTGCCTTATTACCAAGGGCGGCTATTTCTGCCACACAAGGAACTACAAGAGCTAGTCATTTCCCATTATCAGGATACCCTAATGGAGGGGCACCCAGGTATTGCAAAAACTGAAGCTAAAATTAATAGACAATTCTGGTGGCCCACCTGGCGAAAGAATATTAAATCATTTGTGATGTCTTGTGGCATTTGCACCCAAAACAAAAGTCAAAAGAAAAAACCAGCTGGACTCTTACAACCTTTAGACATTCCGCCTACACCATGGCACACCTTATCGTTAGACTTTATTAATGATCTACCTCCTTGTAATGAGTTTTACACCATTCTAGTTATTGTGGATCTTTTTTCCAAGATGGCCCACTTTATTCCTTTAAAAGGACTACCTTCAGCCTCAATCCTGGGCAAAGAATTCCTCGAAAACATTGTTCACATACATGGATTTCCGTCCGTGTTGGTCTCTGACCGGGGCAGTCAATTAATTTCACATTTCTGGAAGAAATGTTCTCAATTGGCGCAAATCGACATGAGATTATCGACCAGTCACCACCCCCAG
Organism: Ambystoma mexicanum; assembly: GCF_040938575.1. NCBI lineage: Eukaryota > Metazoa > Chordata > Amphibia > Caudata > Ambystomatidae > Ambystoma > Ambystoma mexicanum. Next base: position 363,556,068 of record NC_090924.1, on the reverse strand, counting down.
ACCGATGGTCAAACGGAGAGTACCAACCAGACTCTTGAACAATACCTGCGTTGTATGTTACATCAGACAGAGTAATTGGAAGGACATTCTTTGGATCGCCGAATATGCATACAATAATTCAGTACATTCTGGAACTAGACAAAGCACCTTTTATACCCTATATGGGCACCACCCTCGAACCTCAGACCTTGACTCACCCAAACACTTAGAAATGCCCGCAGTGGACCATCTACACGCTACGATTACACAATCCTTTAAGGAGGCAACTGCACATTTAAAACAGGCGAAGGAGAAATATAAGAAAGATGCTGATCGGCATAGAAGTGATACTCCACAATACCAGATAGGGGACCAAGTATGGTTGGCCACAAAACACATACCTCTCAAGGGAACGCGGACCTTTAACCCTAGATATTTGGGACCTTACTCTATTAAGGCCATTATCAACCCGGTGGCCGTCAAGTTGGACTTACCTGCTAATATGCGAATTCTCCCCGTCTTTCATGTGTCACTTTTGAAGCCAGTGCAACGAGGGACAAGACTAACCAAGCCTCCAGACCCCATCCTTATAGAAGGGGAACCCGAATTTGAAGTTAAGAACATCCTGGACTCCAAGATGGTGAAGTCAAAACTTTTTTATTTAATCGACTAGAAGGGTTACGGACCACAGGAAAGGTCTTGGGAACCTAGTGACCACGTGCATGCACCTCGATTGGTGAAAAGATTCCACCGAAATTTCCCAGACAAACCAAAACCACGGGGAAGAACGACTTTAAGAGGGGTCTTGGGGGGGAGTGCTGTCATGATGCCTACCCCCGGGGAACCAGACCAGGTCCAGCAACCCCGGAAGCAGGCATCAAGTTATTTTGAGCAAGCCCAAAAACTCCTGCTAGGGGCTGTTTGGGTGCGGTCCTGGTGCCTATGGCGCCAGGCTCATATGGAGAGTCAGTCCTGGCGCCATAGGCGCCAGGCTCATAGAGTAGAACTTACCTGATGCAGACCATGCTGCAAGCTTACCTGATGCAGACCATGCTGCAGAGTTCCAAGCCAAATGAGGCTTGGAAGGGACTATTTTACCTAGGGATTATTTTTTACTTGGGTGGGGTTGGGGGGGAATACTTACCTGGGACTACTTTGGAGGCTGTTTTAAATACGCCCGAAGAGCAGCACACGCTTCGCGTCATTCTGCATCCAGCAGCGTAATGCTCACTGTGTCTGCAAGCCTGCATCCAGTCTTCTGCCACGCCCGCCTCGAGTCTGCAGCTCCTAGAAAAAGGGAGGAACAGAAGGAGAAGAGGTTAGAATAAGAGCAAAACCTTTGATCCTTACCCTGAATTCCGGATCCATCGCGCCTTCGAGCTGGAAGAAAGAAGCATTTTACGCGCCCCACCTCGCCTGCTGCAGCTTCGCGCTGAACTCACCAGCCTTCGCAGCATCCTCACGATCCACCACATCCTTCTGCACGTTCCCGCCGCACTCTGCCACCTAAGGGGAACACAAGAACAGCAAAGGTGAGCCAAGGGAATAAACAGAGGCAATAGTAACTACCCCCATAGACTTACCTGATTACCGCCGGGGGTACTATTCCTCTTCACGGGTCGGCGCAGTCTCCATTGCATCCTCGCCGTACCCCGGCCCCCAAGGGGAACAAAAGGACAACAAGGGGAGACGAAGGGACAAACAAGGGGAACTCTTCTCACCACAATAGACTTACCTAATTTTACCGCCGGTGGCATTATTCCCCGAACTTCATATTTTCTCTCCACACCTGAATAAAGGAGCAAGCCACAGGTTACATTCTGGCCTTATTTTATTGAACTGTGTAGGATAAGCCAAATCCTTACCTGAACTTCGTCAGCTACCACGAGGAATTCTTTGCTGGGGTCAAGCTGCAAACTGCAAGGAATCGGATAAGAGTGAAAGTCAGACATGTGAACTCTTACGAACTACATACTTTTCGGAGTCAATATTGTTCTGGAACTCACCAATTCCTTCGAGCCAGTGAAGCAACTGGTTATCAACGCGCCCCTGCGCTCAATGCAGGATGGAGAGCTCATCTTTTCAAACCATCAGGTGAGACTATAAGAGGGGACATCAAAGATGATCTGTGGGGAGAACAGCGGGGGTGGGGGGATTTACGCTCAACCCCACGGGTGGTTAATTCCCTTTCTCCATTTACATAAGAATATTCCTACGGGCCAAGCAAACGAAGCTAGGTGTCATGCCTACCTCTCCGCCCTCCCCGTCCTCTCCAGCTGGCTCCGTTGTGAAAACCAAAAATTCCTGTTTTCCGACTTCCTCAGCCTTGAGAACGGCTAGACCGTTCTACACTCAATGGAAGTTATCTGGGAGGCGCTAATCCAAATGCATGGATCACATGACCAACGCGATGACGTTACGTTAACGTGTGTCCTACGCACGTCAGCTGACTCCATTTAACGAAGCGGAAGTCTTGCAACCACGCTTCTGATCGTTTGTTGTTCATTTCGCGTTCCGGAGCTTACTTCTGCCTTTCGCAGACGTTTTTTCTTCTATTTCCTAAGATACAGTTGCCATCCCGCGTTCCGACGCATTTCCCGGCAACTTCCAACTTTTCTTGAACTGCATGTTTCCTCCGCGCTCGTATGCGGTTCTCCACTCCTCATTCAAACGAAGTCCCACCATTCACCCGCAACATCTTCCTGCTATTTCTGTTAGAAGCTTACCGCATTGTTGCTCCACACCGCAGCTTCTTATTGCTGTATAGAGACTTCGGCTGTCTACCCGGCAGCATCAACACCCTGCAGATTACGGCTCTGCCTCATCTACCAAGATTCTGCGTTCATCGAACTTCTACTGTATTAAGGACTTTTACCTCCTGGATCAAGATTCTAATACTCTCCTTCTACACGTGCACTGGACTCTGGACGCTTTCCTGTGTGTGCACCAACCTGTCTCTAGTGCGGCCCTCGTTCCGCTCGGGTTAGATCCCTCACTACCCTTTCCTTGCTGTTGTTTCCTTGGATTCTTCGGACTTCTTGAGACTTCCCTGGCTACACACCCAGGTTTCCTTGGCTACACCTCCAGGTTAGTGTGTTCAACATAGGTTCTTATTGTCCTTCAATTCCAATCATCATTCTAAATTCGTTCCTCTTTATCAACAGCCTGGTGAATCTTGGTCCACTCACGCCCTTCCCACTAATAGCTCTATCTGACTGTGGATTCTACTAGTCAGAGACTGACATTAGTTAGAAGGTTCTCTTTTGATACACTACGCCCTACCTCTGACATCTTCCGGTGGAAGAAGACTTCGAGTGTATCCTTTATTGCTACCAGTCTGTATCCTTTTACGAGAACCTCTGAATTATTCTCCTGTATCCATTGTGTTTCAATTCTTAACAGAATCAGAAGCCATGTTGGAGGAATCTGACCCTCTATCTGTCCTCACCCAATTGGTGGCGGATTTGAGACAGGAAATGATTACAGCTCGGGATACCATGCGTCATCGTATGGACGTGATGCAGGACGCCATTCATGCCTCCTCACAAGGAAGGGCTGCCACTGTTTCCGTTGCCTCCACTTCAGGTGCATCCGCACCACAAAGAGAATCCGTCCAGGTGTTGATGCCAACCCAATTCCCTTTGGCTCCACCTGAAAGGTTTACGGGAGATCCAAAAAATTACCACACTTTCGTTAACCACTTCCTGTGTAGACCCAGTTCATTTCCGGATTTGACAACCAAAGCAGCCTTTATATTGTCGCATTTGGGAGGCACTGCTGCAGCTTGGGCAAACCCGTTGTTGGAGACTAATAGTCCTCTATTATACGACTGCGATGAATTGTTGTTCAGCTATGAGTAGGGTGTTCAACATGAGATACTCCACTCAGGCAACTGATTTGGAATTGTTGAATCTACAACAGGGTAGCCAACCAATAGTGGCCTATCTCGCACGTTTCAATCAGTTGACAGCAGAAACACAGTGGCCTGAAGATAAGAAGACTGCAGTCTTCTATAAAGGACTATCCGAGGAACTGAAAGACATCTTGTCAACAGTTCCTGTTGTCCCATCAGGATATATGGAGTTAGTCGATCTAGTTTTACAAATCGTTGCTCGGAGAACCGCCAGAAAAGGCGAAAAGAAACCCTTCTTATCCGTACCAAGTCTTCCGGGGGTTTCTCAGCCTCCTTCTAATGAGCCTGAACCCATGAAAATAGGTGCTATTCGAGGTTGTTTGTCCGCAGCTGAACGAGAAAACCGCCGTAAGAATAACCTATGCATGTACTGCGGTTCAGCGGAGCATCTACTGATTGCTTGCCCTAAAAAAATGGCAAAAAAGTCGGGAAACGCCAGAGCTCAGCAGTAGTGGGAGTCCCTATGCCGAGTATCAAGACGGACTCCGCCTTGTCACTAAATGCTTCCATTGCGGTTATGGTGTCTTTAAGTTTCAACAACAACACAGTTCAAACCCAGGCCATGATAGACTCTGGTGCAACAAATAGCTATATGGACATTGCTTTCGTCAGACAGTCAACCATTCCTATGACCACTAAAACAGTACCTGAATCAGTCAAGACAGTCGATGGTTCTGCATTGTCTTCTGGTCTGGTAACAGAAGAAACATTGCCTATAACTGTGTCCCTACCTGACGGTCACACTGAAAGTATGGTTTTTGACATAATTGCGGCACCCCAATATCCAGTGATTCTTGGTCTGTCTTGGCTTAAATTACACAATCCTGTGATTGATTGGGTCACTGGTCATATCCAATACCCTTCGGATCATTGCAATGAACACTGCTTCTTGGATTCCGGCGGCGTTCATGATACTCCTGTCTTGGCCTTCCTCGAAGGGTTGTGAAGAATAAACTCTCTAACATCACCTAAATCACCGATACCTCAGGAATACCATCAATATGCTGATGTGTTTGACAAAGGAAAGGCCGAGGTATTGCCACCACATCGTCAATACGATTGTCCAATTGAACTGATTCCCGGGGCTAAAACACCCACCGGTCGAGTTTATTCCCTTACCAAACAGGAAGACGCTGTCCTGAAGGAATACATCGATAAAGCACTTCGGACTGGGTTTATACGTCATTCTCAGTCTCCGGCTGCATCCCCTTTGTTTTTCGTCCCTAAGAAAGAAGGGGACTTAAGACCCTGCATTGATTACAGGGCCCTCAATGCCATAACAGTGAAAAACCAGTATCCCCTACCTTTGATTGACGTCCTGTTGGATCAATTGGGCTCTTCAGTGATTTTCACTAAACTGGATTTGAGGGGTGCTTACAATCTTGTAAGGATTAGGGCAGGCGACGAGTGGAAAACCGCCTTCAAAACCAGATATGGTTTATATGGGTACCTCGTCATGCCTTTCAGTCTGTGTAATGCCCCCGTGACCTTTCAGTTTTTCATGAACGATATATTCAGCGATTACATGGACCAATTTGTGCTCATATACCTGGATGATATCTTGATTTACTCGACATCTTTAGAAGAACATGTACAACATGTATCCAAGGTACTTCAAAGACTAAGAGAGAATCATCTATTTGTCAAAGCAGAGAAGTGTGTCTTTCACTCCCGAGAGGTAGAGTTCTTGGGCTATGATATTACTAATCATGGCGTAAGAATGAGCCGTTCCAAGGTAAAAGCCATCCTAGACTGGCCAGTCCCTGTTTCTATCAAGTCCTTGCAATCCTTTCTTGGATTTGCAAACTTTTATAGACGTTTTATCCATTCTTTCTCAAGAGTGGTGGCACCGCTTACTGCACTAACCAGCCCAAAAAATCCATTCCACTGGACAACAGAGGCTCAACAGGCTTTTGATCTACTCAAGGAGGCGTTTACCACGGCTCCGGTTCTGCAGCACCCGGATCCTGAATTGCCTTATATCGTTGAGGCGGACGCCTCTAATCAGGCCATAGGTGCGATCCTTTTTTCAGGTATGCAAGGACTCTGGGGTGGAACACCAAGTGGCGTTTTTCTCCCGCAAGCTGGCCCCATATGAAAAGAACTACACAGTGACTGAGAAAGAATTGTTGGCCATCAAAGACGCGTTACTCACATGGCGTCATCACCTTCTTGGTGCAAAACACCTGGTAACCATTTACTCCGATCACCGTAATCTACAGGCCATCAAAACCATGAAGTGCCTTACGGCCCACCAGGCCCGTTGGCATTAGTTTTTTGCCCAGTTTGACTTCCGCATCTCCTACAGACCCGCAAGAGAAAACACCAAAGCAGACGTGTTATCCCGTCTGCACTCTAGGGTAGACAGCGGAGATATTAACAAACCACTTCTACTGGCTGACCACCTGGTCTGTGGTTGTTCGGTTCAACCTTCATTGAAGAAGGATATCCTTGATTGGGTTACACGTAATCCACGGGAAATACATGACCTTCGTCTTGATGTTAAAGAAGGGCTTCCGTTCATGAATGGACTCCTGTATCTACCGACAGAAGAAACACGTACCAAAGCTTTGCATTGGGGTCACGATTCTTTGGTCGCGGCTCATCCGGGTCAAAAGAAAACGTTGGAACTCCTACGACGTTGGTGCTGGTGGCCCAAGATGTCCAGAGACGTCATGGATTACGTTTCATCATGCGCTTTATGTGCACAATGCAAAAACTCATGCAGTAAACTTATGGGATTATTACATCCATTACCGGTTCCTCACAAGCCTCGGTTTATGGTTTCCATGGACTTCGTAGTCGAACTACCTTCTGTTCATGGTTATGACACGATCTGGGTAGTAGTCGACTACTTCACTAAAATGGCTTTGTTCATACCTTGCCAAGGTATTCCAACTGCTAGGATCCTGGCTGATATGTTCCTAAAGCACATCTTTCGGTTCTTTGGTTTGCCTTCAGTTGTTATTACCGACAGGGGCTCGCAGTTTGCATCCCGGTTCTGGAGAGCACTGACTTCTGCTTTGCTTATGGAGGATCGCATGTCCAGTGCGTACCATCCTCAAACTGATGGGCAGACAGAACGGGTTAACGGTACTATGGAACAATACTTACGTTGTCTCTGTCTTCAGTACCAGTCTTCTTGGTTTTCACTGCTACCGGCAGCTGAGTTCGCATACAATAACTCTTGCCATTCCTCCACGGGTATGTCTCCGTTCTGTGCTCTTTATGGGCAACACCCACGGTCCATCCCAGTGGACTTAGAGCCGATCGATACGGTTCCTGAGGCGACTGACAAATTGAAGGCTCTGGCCGCTCTTCATATCAGACTAAGGGGGCATCTATTAAAGGCCCAAACAAGTTCTAAATACTATGCTGACCAACATCGGTCGACTGCTCCGCTATACACCACTGGTATGTCTGTCTGGTTATCTACCAAAAACCTAAAGATCCCTGGGAAAAGAAAACTACTGCCTCGTTTCATTGGACCATACAAAATAACACAGGTGATCAATCCTGTTGCTATACGGCTGGATCTGCCTGCACGCTGGCGGGTTCACCCTGTGTTTCATGTGTCATTGGTCAAGCCATGTGCATCAAGGACTCGGTTGCCTGTTCGACCCTTAGCAGTTTCGGTGAAGGGCACTGATGAATATGAGGTCCGTGCTATTCTAGGTATGAGGATGCGAGCCGGGGTTCCTCACTACCTTATTGATTGGAAGGGCTACGGTCCGGAACATCGGTCCTGGGAGCCCTTGTCAAATATCCATGCTCCTGCTTTGTTACGTCGCTTCCATGCAACAAGGGTTGTGGGACGCCCTTTGGGGGATGGCACTGTCATGCCTACCTCTCCGCCCTCTCCGTCCTCTCCAGCTGGCTCCGTGTGAAAACCAAAAATTCCTGTTTTCCGGCTTCCACAGCCTTGAGAACGCTAGACCGTTCTACGCTCAATGGAAGTTATCTGGGAGGCGCTAATCCAAATGCATGGATCACATGACCAACGCGATGACGTTACGTTAACGTGTGTCCTACGCACATCAGCTGACTCCATTTAACAAAGCGAAAGTCTTGCAACCACGCTTCTGATCGTTTGTTGTTCATTTTGCGTTCCGGAGCTTACTTCTGCCTTTCGCAGACGTTTTTTCTTCTATTTCCTAAGATACGGTTGCCATCCCGCGTTCCGACGCATTTCCCGGCAACTTCCAACTTTTCTTGAACTTCATGTTTCCTCCGCGCTCGTACACGGTTCTCCACTCCTCATTCAAACGGAGTCCCACCATTCACCCGCAACATCTTCCTGCTATTTCTATTAGAAGCTTACCGCAATGTTGCTCCACACCGCAGCTTCTTATTGCTGTATAGAGACTTTGGCTGTCTACCCGGCAGCATCAACACCCTGCAGATTACGGCTCTGCCTCATCTACCAAGATTCTGCTTTCATCGAACTTCTACTGTATTAAGGACTTTTACCTCCTGGATCAAGATTCTAATACTCTCCTTCTATACGTGCACTGGACTCTGGACGCTTTCCTGTGTGTGCACCAACCTGTCTCTAGTGCGGCCCTCGTTCCGCTCGGGTTAGATCCCTCACTACCCTTTCCTTGCCGTTGTTTCCTTGGATTCTTTGGACTTCTTGAGACTTCCTTGGCTACACACCCAGGTTTCCTTGGCTACACCTCCAGGTTAGTGTGTTCAACATAGGTTCTTATTGTCCGTCAATTCCAATCATCATTCTAAATTCGTTCCTCTTTATCAACAGCCTGGTAAATCTTGGTCCACTCACGCCCTTCCCACTAATAGCTCTATCTGACTGTGGATTCTACTAGTCAGAGAGTGACATTAGTTAGAAGGTTCTCTTTTGATACACTATGCCCTACCTCTGACATCTTCCGGTGGAAGAAGACTTCGAGTGTATCCTTTATTGCTACCAGTCTGTATCCTTTTACGAGAACCTCTGAATTATTCTCCTGTATCCATTGTGTTTCAATTCTTAACACTAGGTGGGCCAGACCAGTCCGTCATCTCGGCCCTACGCGTCACTTTGGTAGAGACCGCAGCTGTCCAGTTCAGACCGACACCTCTGTGGGAGGCAGGTGAGCGTAACAGTCGCTGTGTTCTCTCGTTGTTTGCCACATTATTATTATTGCTATCAATGTTACCCATTTTGCCTGTAATTACTTTTAAGGAAGGAAAAAAAATATTTTAATCAGGCAATATCATAAAATGTTCTGGCAACTGTTGAATCTGTTCAACAAGTTCCACAAGCAGCTGGCTGATTGCGGGACGATTAATAGGATTTCCGAATGAACACAAAGGAGTTATCTTTTTCGCCAAACGAAATGAGAATGAGCTTCAAGAAAATAATAAAAGATCATGGCCAGTAAATTGTGAATGTCATCACTCGACATACCCATCCATACGTTCACAAAGATGTGTCAGGCAGTAAACGGATCTACTTGTGAATCTCATGTATCAGCCAATTTATTGTAGGTCGATTCCTGGGATCCCTCAGAAATACACAAGTATTAGTACGTCGTCCAACAAGATAGGGATATTTACGAATCAAAAAACAAAGGATCAATCCAAGTAGTTTGTGAGTGTCTTTTTCAGACAGGACCATCTGTACTTTCTGTACAGAACTCAGGTAGCTGGAGGATCTGCTCTATGATAACTGTGAGCAGTTTCCTCACAATAGGACCAGTTTCAGGATCTTGCAGAAACACATGTATGCCACTAGTTCTCCCAGCCAGTGCAGGATATGCACGAAGAATGAAGAGGAAAACAGCAAAAATGATCCGATGAATGTTTCCATTAGACACCACCATGGGTGCCCCCAAAGACAAACTCAGTAAGAAAGGAATCGGGGAACTGCTCCCTCTTCCAGTCGTCGAAAAGGAATTAAAGATTTGGCATTTTTCTTCTTCTGGATCTCAATGCCTCACAGTCCACATTCAGCAAACTCCTGAGGCTCAAGAACAATAGCTTTTTCACTCCTTGCTTAGCAGCTAAAAAGAGTGTCTCGGAAGAACCACAGTCCAATGTGCACACTTTCCCACTGTCTACTTGACAGTCTCTGCGTCCTTCTTCCTCGTCATCGATCTAGTCTGCACGTGCTGAACTTCTTCTCCGTGGCTTGCTTCCAAATGGGGTGGGAGTGTGGTACTCTCTCCAGCGTAGACTTTAACGTCTCCCAGGTGTATCCATGCACGTCTCCCGAGTACCCTTAATGCTGATGGGGTAACGTCCTCCACTACGAAAGGGCCGTTAAATCTGGGTTCGTGCCACTTTCACGTGAAATTCCTAATCAAAACTATGTCACCTGGGAATAGTCTGGGTACAGGTAATTTTTCAGGTCAGCTTGCTCTATGGTCTTCATCTGTGTTCTGAGACCGACACCCCGTTTGCTTTACTTGTTCTGAAATGACAGAGATATTTGTGGTCATGTATGTTAAGTAGACACGTAACACATCTCCTAACAATTCTACTGTTGTCTGGGCATCACTTCTAGTCCTCTATGGAGGAGTGAGAGGCATTCTCATTCGCCTCCCCGTTACTAGTTCATGGGGTGTGAGGTGATGCTCAGAGCCTGGTTGATTCCAAAACTCATATATGCAAAAGGCAGGCAATGCAGCCATCCTTTTTTCAATGTTAACTTTAATTTGGCTATCCTCTCTTTGAGCAGACAGTCGAGTCTCTCACATATCCCGTTTGCTTGTGAGTAATACGCAGAAGAAAACATATGTTTTATGCTGAGCAATAAGCTAATTTGCTTGAACACTTCATTCACAAAATGTGGTCCATTATCTGATCTCAATACCTCACATATTCCCCATCTAGGAAATACTTCTCGAACTAAAAACTTTGCAGTGCAAGTGGCATCTGAGTATGTGCATGGACTGGCCTCAATTCACATAGAAAAGGGGCAAACCACCACTATCATATACCTATATCCATTACAGACCTGCAGCATCTCAACATAATTAATATGTAAATGCGTAAAAGGACCATTTGGACGATGGATAACTCCTCTAACTGTTCGCAATGCGTACCCAGCAGTAAACCTTTGACATACAATACAATTTACTACATAAAAAGCAATGTGTTCTAACAAATTCGGTACAAACAAGTCCTCCGCAATAGTTGCTGCAAGGCTTTCCCTAGTGACATGCGCAGGGTATTGTAGCTGTTCCAACCCCACCCTTAACAAGGCTACAGGCATCACTGGTTTATCAGTGCTTTCCTGTTGCCGCAGTGCCTCAGAAGGAGATAAACAACATCCCCTCCATGTCAATAGGTCTTTCACATCCAGTGGGGCTCCACCTTGAACTTCCATCTATTGCGTTTTCGACAAATGATTAAAGCTCTCATTCCCAATAATCATCACTTCCATTCTTTCTTTGACATCAGGCGTATCAAAGCTCACAATATCAGGTGAATATGCAACTCTTTTTGCTTCTTCGTCTGTGGCTTGGTTTCCATGTGAGATTAAGTCTGCTCTCTTAGTGTATGCTGTGTACTTAACTAATGCGATGGCTACTGGGAGTTGTAGTGCTTTAATAAGTCTGTCCAAGAAAGTGGCGTGCTGCACTGGAGTGCCATCCGCTCTGAGGTATCCCCTCCTTTTACAACGTGCTAGCCCTACATGTACTGTTGATGTCACACAGGCGGAGTCACTGTACACCGTTACTTCCTGGTCTATGTGTTTCTGGAGCGCAACAATCAGTGCCACTGACTCTGCAGCCTGTGCTGATAAGTGAGACGGTAGTCATAAACTTGTCATTACTTCAAATTTTCCGTTAGCCCTGTGTCTCCCCACAGCGGCACCTGAATATCTTTGTCCATCAGTTTGATTGATTTTTGAAGAACCATCAATAAAAAGAATTTCCCCCGTTGCTAGAGTGTTTTCCTTCCCCCTTGGCCTCTCGTCATAAAATTCTTCATGATTCGAACAGTCATGTGCTTGCTCGTCCTCTGCCAGAGGTTCAGCTACAAACGTGGCAGGGTTCACCATTTTACATCTGACTATTTTAATCGCTAGATTCGAAATACCCACCTCACACGCAGAAGCCCTTTGAGATGTCAGTGTACCTTTAGGCTTCTAGGCTCCTCCAAAACAGCAGACAAATCATGTTCAACAAATAACATCATGGAACACCCCATTACTATACTGGTAGACTTCTCAATAGCGAACGCGGCGGCTGCCAACGATTGTTTGCACAGAACGTGACCCTTCATTACTGGGTCCAGAATCCCACTATAATATGCTAGAGGCTTATATCCCAACGTAGTCCTCTGCGTGAGTACTGCTGTCATGACTGTTCCATTCATGTGTGAAAATAAAAATAATTTGTCAGAATAATTGGTAATCCCTAGAACTGGAGCTATACAAATTGCCTTTTTTAACTCATCAAACCCTTCCTCCATTTCTTCAGTCCATACAATCTTTTCCTGACTTTGATGTGCCTTTTTCAAATACCCATTCTCTGACATATTTTCACAGGAAGCTGTCTGGAGAAGGCTGGAGGAAAAGGCCTCAGCTGCTCTCTGCAGCTCTGCTGAGAGAGACCAATCTAACTAAGAAGCGATCAGCTGTTCATAAAACAGAAGAGACACCAGAGTGTTCCCTCGGATCCCCTCGTCTGCCGCGCTCCACGCGGCCTCCAGTGACCTCTAGATGGCGAGATGGGTGCCAAGACAACCAACATAAACATAATTTCACCCGGGAGCTTCATCTATCATGTCAAACCTAATCCTCTCTGTGAGACATCCACACAAACGCAAACCAAGGTGCACAGGGCGTCACAGCTCTCATCTGCACTGTCACTTCAAAGACTTATCCCTCTCTCTGCAAGACAATTCCACACGACAGCAGCCCGCCCTCGGCTGCCAACACCTACTGTTGAACACCCAGCACTGTCCTCGCCCTCAAATGCTTTTGAGAGGACAGCACTGCTCCAGAAGATGCATTGTCTGCCCCTTTACTAGAACCCGTGATAACCATCACCAAGCCTATAACCGACACCTCCCATGATTCTAGAGTATATGCCCATATTATTCCACCACTTGCTGCCCCCACTGTGCCTGTAATGATTAATTTTGATACTGCTTCATTGATTGCCACTATGATACACCAAGTTGCTGCCACCACTGTGCCTGTAATGATTAACTCTGAAACTGCTACATCAATTGCCCCTATTATACCGTGAGTTGCTGCCACCACTGTGCCGGTAATGATTAATTTTGATACTGCTTCATTGATCACCCCTAATATACCTCCCAGTTTTTCCACCACTGTGCCTGCAATGATTAACTCTGAAACTGCTACATCAATTGCCCATATTATACCGCCGGTTGCTGCCACCGCTGTGCCTGTAATGTTTAACTCTGAAACTGCTTCATTGATTGCCCCTATGACACTGCCTGTTGCTGCCACCACTGTGCCTGTAATGTTTCATTTTGATACTGCTACAATGTGTGTCCCGAGGATACCGCCAGCGGCCGCTGATGCTAGCCCCCCACCCTAGTTCACTCCCCACCTTTCCCTAAACCTTGCAAAAAGTACCCCTGCCCACTCAGTTGCCCCCTCATCAATGCCCTGTCAGCCCCAGCCCATGCCTTGGACATTCACGATTTCATCACCAGCTGCAACCTTGATCTACTAATCATCAGCAAAACCTGGCTCCACGAAGCATCCGGCCCAGCCCTTGCCTTAGCCCTCCCTCAGGGTTACACTATTTTTAGGCAAGATCCCACCCTTCAGAAGCATGGACGGGTAGCTCTCATAGCTAAAGAGGCCATACCTATCAGAATGGTGCAAGGAAACCTTGGCTTCAACAGTGACTACCTGCACCTTAAAGTCAACCCATCCCCAACTGGACTATTGCCCTCCACATTGTGTATTGACCACCTGGGCCAGTCACAGATTTCCAAGATGCCCTCATACACGCCATCTCTGATAATCTAAAAATAAACCACCAAATCTATCCTCCTGGGAGACCTCAACCTAGGCCTGAACGATGCCTCTGACTCCCATGCAGCCACTCTCAATAATGTTTTATCCACCTTAGGTTTCAAACAGACCGTCATTAAGCCCACCCACATCAAAGGACGCACCCTTGACTAGGTTCCCCACCACAACTGCCCTCTCACGATTACAGCCACTTCACCCATTCCAAGGTCAGACCACCAATCCATTTGTTTCGATCTTTACCTAGCCGTGGGGCCCCCGAGCAAGAGACTGCACTCCCCCTGCTCTCACTAGGAGCTCCTGTCAGCTCACCAAGGATAGGCTTTTACCCTACCTCCTGGTGCCTGCCTTCAAACCCCCTTTCTTCAGTGACCTGGATACCCTTGCTTCCACCTACAACACCATCATCACCCAAGCAGTTGACGCCATTGCACCACTTACCCTTAGGAAAGCTAAGCGCACGAAACACACAAATGCTTGGTTCTCCTGTGAGCTTCTTGAACTGTGCACTAGAAAAAGGGAGCAGCGCACTCCACCTGGTTAGCCAAGCCTAGTCCCTCCTCTAAAACAGCATTCAAGACTATCTCCAAAGAATATAAAGCTGCCATAATTAAAGCCAAAGACAACTCGTTCAACATGAGGATAGCAAACACTAAATCAGACTCCAAAGAGATCTTTGCCATTTTCAGGGAGTTGGAAACACCAGCTCCCACCCTGCCAACCCTCACTAAAGATGAAGACTGGTGTAACAGTATAGAGGCTGCCTTGCTTGGCAAGCTGAACATCCTTTAAAACAAAATCATCGACCACCAACAGTCCCTAAGCAAACAAATATCGAACCTCTACTGTAGCACCTTTTGTGTCTCCCCCTCCTTTTCCTTCAAGGAAATGAATGAACAGGAAATCATTGCCCTTCTCAAATCAATCAAACCCTCCAATTGTAAAGGGGACACCTGTCCCGCTCCACTTACCAAAGAATGTGCCTCCACCCTCGCCCCGTTCCTTATGGCCTTTATCAATGCCTCCTTCACATCAGGCCATGTCCCAGCTTGCCTCAAAAAAGATTGGGTACGCCCCCTCCTGAAGAAACCTGCTCTCGACCCAACCATCCCTGGGAACTACAGGCCCATTACTACAGTCCCTTTTCTCTTAAAAATACTCGACAAAGCAGCTCACCTGCAGGTCCAAAAATTCCTTGAGTTAATAGTCTTCTTGGTCTCCGCCAGTCAGGCTTCCGTTCCTGGCCATGAGACCGAAATCTCACTATTAGATGTCAAAAATCAAATTGATGATTTTTTTAGAGATGCAGGCAAATCAGCCCTCCTTCTGCTCCTTGACTTAACTGCAGCTTTTGACTTGGTGGATCACAATACCCTTTGCCACCATCTCTCCTCCGCTGCTAATTTTTCCCCTAACGCTACAGCTTGGATCACATCCTTTCTTCATGGAAGAGTTATGAAAGTTTTCTCTGACCAAGATTGCGGCAGCCCTAATCTGATGAAATGCGGAGTCCCACAGGGCTCTTACATCCCACCCACGTGCTACAATCTTTTCATGAGGCCACTATTCAACTTCCTGGACACGCTAGGCATCACATATGCGAACTATGCTGATGACACGCAGGTCCTCATCCCCCTCACCAGCGACTATGAGTTCGACAGGGAAACACTGAACTCCATTTACTCCACAATTCAAACCTGGATGGCAGAAAACTGTTTGTGCCTTAACAGAGAAAAAAACAAATTACTACTTATTGGATCACCGGCAACCCTAAAGAAACTCGACGAACAGTACAGCTCCTTCACAATCGACAACACTCGATAACCAGACAGGTTAACGCTATAGCTTCTGCTGCGGCCTACCACTCTAAATTGCTCAATGCAGCTAGACCTTTTCTGTCTGAGCAGAACTGCCTCACCATAGCAAGAACAATAATCGGGTCTCGGCTTCATTATTGCCACGCCCTCCTAGCAGGCACCTCTGCTAAAAGCCTCAGAAAACTCTAGACCATCCAAAACAATGCCCTCAGGGCCACTACCGGCATATACAAAAGGGGCCACATTTCAGCAACCAGGAAACTAGTCTGCTGGCTCTCCATCAGGTCATTTTCAAAACTCTCGCCCTCACACATAAATGTCTCCATAACACTGCCCCCCTGTACCTTTCACAGAGAATTGCCAAACCTACCAGAGACAGTCCCACCAGAACCACATACACTAACCAAATCACCATTCCTAATACCAAGAGGATTCGCGCAGGAGGATCTAGCTTCCCTGTTCAGTGCCGCGACCCACTGGAACTCCCTACCACCGCACCTGAGAAGCATTGACTTGCACATTGCCTTCTGGAAAGCTATCAAAACTCTTTTGTTTGTATAAACTGGGCCCAACTGGCCTCACTGCTTTCTAGTGCTTTATGCTACATGCTATGTAACCTTCTCTGCTAATGTATGATTTGATTTATGTAACACAGAACCACCTATGTACTTGCTTCACCCCACTGTTAGGCTTTCCACTCTCTGTAGCCCTGAGCAAAGCCCTCCTCCTTGTAACCTAAGAGACTTTCTTGCAGCAGCTCCTCAATGCCCTTGGGTTGTTAGTGCACTTAACATATCTAAAAAATAAATACATTAAATAAATATATTTGCTTTATTTTGTGCAGTTTTACTGTTTTCAAAATCACCTCAGCCCGTTCAGGTGTGACTTTCTTTCCCTTATGCAAGATTAACTGTCCTATGTATAACACCTCTTCTCGGCAATACTGTAATTTCTATTTGTCCACTTTATATCCTTTTTTGGCTAGTATGATCAATAACTGAACTGAGTCGCGTCTGCACTCTTCTTCTGATTTGCTGCAGACTAAAATATCATCTACGTATTGTAACACGACACTTGGCAAATCAATATAGCTTAAATACATCTGTAGGACTCTATTGGAAATCGATGGAGACTCACAAAACCCTTGAGGCAAACGTGAGCTTTTCAACTTATTTTGACGGAACGTAAATGACATCAAATTCTGAGAATCCTTATGTAACTGGATTGAGAAAAACACAGTGAAATATCGCGCCTCAACAGGGATACTACATAAGATTGTCGCCGGATTTGGAACTAGAGAAAACTCGGTCTCTACAATCTGACTAATTGGGTGCATATCTTGAATTAAATGCCCTTAGATTTTTTGATAGGGTACACTGCGGTATTGCATGGTGACTCTGACGTTACTAAAATGCCTTGATCCATCATGGTGGATATCATCTTAAAAATACCCTTGTCTGCATCTCGAGACATGGGATACTGCCTTGCTCGAGGTAAAATTGCTCCTGGCATCCATTTAATTTTAACTTCTCCAACCCCCTTTAATAGGCCTACGTCATAGGGGCCCATGGTCCGAAAAAGAAACTGGCAATTTTGCCATGTCTTCATCAAATAATGCAGGACACTGTCACACTATCATCATATTTTTGTGGAACCTTGCGTCTTTCTGCCCTAACCCAATATGTAATACTCATTTCAAACACCACTTCGTTGTCTGATGGGTCATCTTTAAATATGTCTTCATCAGTGACGTCAAACAATCTATGACCTTCTCCAATAGCAACCACTGTGCCCCATGATCCGCCATCATCATCAAATCCTATGAGTATGGCCAATTCTCCTTGTACCACAGCTGCTTGCAATGCTAAGGGAAAAATCTGTCCCCCTCTTCGTCCATGGGAATCTCTGGCCAAAAAAGAAATTGATGAGGTATTCTTATAGTCTTACCCACGATACCAGGCAGCCATGTTAACAAAATGCGTACCCCATAGTGAAATACTTCTGGTTTGCTTCCTCCCTGACCCTTTCTTCTTCCTGTATTTTCACCTCTCTTCTCTCATTTGCTCTATGCACTTCTTCATCTCTGCGTATTTGCATTCTTTTATCTCTTAATTTCTGTTCTTCCTCTTCTTCTCTTTTCTAGCCTGTCTCGTTCTTCAACTGCTCTTTGTCTATTGTCATACTTTCTTTGCTCCTCTGCTCTCTCCTGCTTTCTGAACTGTTCATCTTGATACAGTTGTCCCCGTCTTTGTCTACTCGTTCTTTTAGCTTCGTAGTCCTTAAGTCTTTTCTCTCATTCTTTGTCTTTCTTATCTTGCTCGTGCTGATCTTCCTTTTGCCTTACTTCTTCAATGCTCTTCCCATCAAGTTTGAGCAATGTCTGACTGCCCATCCATTCGTTCTGTATAAGAGCTACCTCGTCAGCTTTATCTATCTCTCTCCTTTCCATCTCTTTATTTCTCTTTCTATGTCTAGGGACATACCTGGTCTTTCACCTCTCTCCTTCTCCCGTGGGACTTTAGGGATCACATCTCTTTCTTGAGTTCTTTTGGGACTATCATCGCGGATACATGCAGGCGACTTATGTGCTGGGTTGCTATACCATGTCACTCCCTTAAGCTCTCTTAAAGGATATAATCCTTCATCTTTCTTACTTTTCTCATTTACTTCAGGGGCGGTAGGGGGAGCAGAAGGCTCTTCACTCCCCTCTTTACACTGGTAAAGCATCCAATCCTCCGGAGGCAGATCTTCTCTTTCCTCCTGGTACATCTTCCAAAGCTCTTAGCTAGCTAACCTCTTTTCTAGCTTCTTTCCTGTGTACACTGCATGCAAATATGTCATCATGTGTTGCATAACTTCTTTGACATTGATCCCCCTTGTGGCCATGGCATGAACATTTTATCTGCCATGCCCTTAACCCATTCTGCACTGTACTGTTTAAGCTTGGGTGCATGTTTTGGCAGCTGTCTGCACAATGTATAAGCGGAGTAACATCCTCCATCATGACTAGTCACAATCGACTGTCAATACTCACAGTTATTATAAAGTTATATAAATACTTTGCAGAAAAATAATGCAATATGAACGTGCACCAATCATCGCAGCTCCAAGCCTCTATTCCACTTTACTTCAATAGACTTATTCACTGAACATTATCAGTTGACTAAGTAAATAAATAATCACTTTTCAGCCTTTTACCACAATCTATTACTTTTCGTTTCTTCACTACCTCGCCATATACAACACATACAATATACAAACAAACAGACAAACTAACAAACTGGCCGGCCCACATAAATCTCTGTCAACGTTCCTCCTGACTTATTTACGCCCATAATAATGACTCCGATCGGAGTATGAATTGTCCTCTTTAATGATCCTTTATCATTTGTAGCCTAGATACGTCCACTTGGACTTTAGGACAAATTCCTTCTAAATATCCTTGACATAGGATTCCGGGTTTATCATGTAGATCGCTCCTCGTCTATATACCTTAAACTGTGACGCTCTTCGTCATTAAACTAAACATACCCCAACCATTCCTCCGTTTCTCTTTCCCCGTTATCCCTTTATCACTTTACCCACTCAATACCCATTCATTGTTTGCCCTCTCACTCAGTCTACTCACCATTTGTTTTTCAGCTTCTGAACCTCGAGATCGCCTCCTCCTCAACCAGTGGCTTCAGCCTTCGGTCCGCTCAGCTGCCTGTAGAAATCGGGAGGGGATTCCGTAATACAAGGGCCCCGTCCCACCTGTCTGTTAGTGACTTGCAAGTTTTTCTAATAGCCTGCTATGTACAGGGAGCTTCACGTTCCTCCAGCTAAATGGCGGAGGACACTCAATATTTCGAGAGTCTTAAAAGCTTACTAAATTGATGGGTCTTTAACCATCCTCTGCTACCATGTGAATCTGTGTACCCAACACTAGGCCCTTTAAGACGAGGTAGCAATACTTTGAGATGGATGGAGATGCAGAATATACTCAAATATCCACAAACAGACTGATTCAGAAAGTTGGCAAAATACGTCTGTTTTAATATCAATTTTCTAAAACAGGGAGTTACAATGGACAATAACGAACATCCCCTCAATCTTCTCACTCAACGAATTTCATAAAAAACACAACATTTATAGTTGAAACTCACCATCATTGACCTCAATCTACGTTGCAAACTACAAAAACCTACTTGGGAAAGTGATTTGCTTAACGGGAACATCTAGGTATATGTGCCATACTTGTTGGGGAGGTGATTGGGTCTCTATCATCAGGTGGGGCAACTAAACCCTCCTCTAGTGCAAGTCACTACAAACGTCATCAAATACACAATGTCCCATTGGTTACACAAACTATATGGCTCTCTATTACTGGCACCCAGGTGCTGATGGGCTGGTCATAACCATAGCTTCCCACCTCATTAGCCTGTCATCTATCATCACTCTTGCTGTCTGCCAGTCAATTAGCCCTTTGAACATTGGCCTTGGAAATGTTCTCTGTGCCTGAGAATAAAAGGGAGTAGAGGCATACTCTGTCTCTTGGTTTCGATACAGCCCAACTCAGTATCTATTTTCATCCATCCACGTGACTAGAGACCATGTTTCAGAGCTTTTTGGTATTTGAAATACTATTAAATGATGAACCTCTGACATCTTTAATGTTCTTGCTCCTCACTTCAAACAGGAGTTTGTCCTTTTCACATGTTTTGTAGCTACTGAACGAACATACAAGCTCACGATGGCCTTGACTTTCTGGTGCTGGGCCAGCCAAGCTCTTTTTGAATCTACCTCTGGTATTAAGTCATTTTCCAACTGTGCCACACTTACAAAGCCTTTCTATTTACTGGGGCCAAACTCTTCTAATCATGCCTTGTGGAACATCCATACTCTATCCATTCCTATGTATATACTTTGGCGCATTGCCGCTATCTATTCACTACGTAGCCAGCTTTAAGAATACTTTGTCTACTTGCGTTAATGCGTCTGTACAATTGTAAAATGACTTAACGTTTTCGTCATTGTTTCTGTAGCATGAGCATCTTCATCTCAAGCCCAAAATGTTGCTCATTTTTAACACCTCCTCCGTATATCTTCATAGAATACTGCTTACATTCTTCATCCTCTTGTCTCCTTTCTGGATGTGTCAGCTTTGCTTCGCATGATGTCATCAATCTTCTCTTTTGCTTGTTTTTCACACTTCTTGCGCAATTTCATTCAAATGGCCACCATATTGTCGGGAGTGCATATATGGCTTTCTCAATGGGTATATTACTTCCAGGATTCTCTTCGGTACAGGTACTCTCACTGGCACTGCATGTGTCTCACAGTCTGGCTCCCAACATATAGGCATCATAGGGGCAGAGCTTTGAGTGGGGGTACTTGGCTCCACCTCTACACATCCATCATGCAATTAAAATCCCCCCTATCAGTACTTGTCCCACACACCACCCTGCCAATCAGAACCCCAAAAAGGACAAGTGGTTCATCTAAAATCATACAGACTACAAGAGCACAAAAGAAAATAGCCATTAATGAGGTTGAGAATATGTTGAAGGTAAATATTATCGAGCCCTCTTCAAGCCCATGGTCCTCCCCATGGTGTTAGTAACTAAACCAGACCAGTCTTGGAGATTTTGTATAGACTTTAGGCTGGTCAATGCCATCTCCACCTTTGATGCATGTCCTATGCCACGGAGATAAACTGGGAAACACAGTGTTCTTGTCTACTCTAGATGTAAATAAAGGGTTACACGGACCAGATAAGGAAAAAAAAGCCTTCTCAACACCCATAGGGCTATTTCACTTTTTAAGTTCTCCCTTTTGGTCTGCTTGGGCCCCTGCAACTTTTCAATGACTTATTGACAGAATACTACAACCCTATTCCAATTTCTGTGGGGCCTACATTGACAATATGGTTATTTACAGTAAAACGTGGGAGGACCATCTTTCCCATCTTTACACTATTATGAGAGCTCTCTGAGAGGCCGGAGTGACTGCCAACCCTAGGAAGTGTAAGATGGTTCAATCTGCCATGAACTATCTGGGCTTCTTCGTGGGGAATGGTAGTGTACAGCCTTAGCAAGAAAAGGTGAAAGCTGTTTTAGATGCCAGCACACTCAAGACCAAAAGAGATCTTAGAGCATTCTTGGGCTTGATTGAGTATTATTGCAGGTTTATCCCAAAATGTTCAGACAAAACATCACAGTTCACAGATACATTGCGAAATGCAGAACCCCAGAAAATGTGTTGGACCAATGAGGAGGATGTTTGTTCTAACAACTTCAAACAAACATTGTGTCACAACCCCATATTGAAAGTGGCAGTCTTCTCAAAAGAGTTTGTTTTACAGACTGATGCCTCCCTGACTGGATTAGGAGCTGTACTGTCTCAAATACATGACGGCTTAAAACATCCTACATTATTTACTAGTTGCAAACTATTTCCCAGAGAGAAAAACTACTCTGTGTTGGAACTAGAAGTCCTTGCCATTAAATGGGCGATACTCCCTCTCAGGTACTACCCTTATTACTGATCATTCACCATTAGTTTTGATAAGTTAGAGGAAAGAATCTAACTCTCGAGTCATGTGTTGGTTCCTGGACTTGCAACCATACTGTTTTGTGGTGGAACATCGAAAGGGTAAAGACCAGGGGAGCGTTGACTTCCTTTTCTGGTTCCTCTACGAAACAATTCCATCTACACTGCATAGGGCAAAGGTATCTGAAAAACCAGAGGGTGTTTCATTGCCTAGACCCCGGGGATCCCTTATTCAGGTGGCCAGGGCACAGCCATCACCTATGGATCCAGTCCCTGGGGGTGGACAAGTGCGGGAGGATCACATGGGTGCGTGGTCCTCAGGGGGTGGGGGAGGAATGCCCGATGGCGAGACATGGTATCCCCCTTTCCAGATACCTCTGACCCATACTATGTTATAGGATATTCCAACTTCCCGGATTCCCCTTTCCTAAACAAACACTGAGCAGAGGAAGAGGAGGTTGGAGGCTGAAAAGAGTACCACCCATGCATTACACTGGACATGTCCCACTAATAAGATCAGGCAAGGTCAGGCACTTGATCTTAATTACATACACCTTGTACCTATTAGCTCTCCCCACATGGTTAAAAGGTGGAACACTGAGACACACTCAGAGCAAGACTGTGCACAAGAAGGAGCAGTTCTTCCAAGGCAACGGTGAACCAGGCGGAGCAGAGCGAAAGGCAGAGGGATGGAAACAAGGTATGGAGAAACCTTGGACACCCCGGCGAGAGATCGTTACCTCCGAAGGGCCTTGAAGGCTATGCAAGGAAGTCCGGCTAGAAAGAAGAGACAAACCTCTTTTGTGTTTCAAGGATATTAGCCACCCTCCCGGGTGAATGGCAGAGTTGGGGAGGTGCAGCCGTTGTTCTGGTATCATCAGGATTCCAGATAAGGTGGGTACCAGGCCTTTTTACGCATGTATATCTTGCAAATAGAACAGCTTTATTATTTTCCTGGGTACAGTTACACACATGTTTAGAGCAGAGGGCAGTGCAAAGGTCAGATAGAAACTAGGAGGCTTCTTTTGATTTTTATCTACATGGATGTAATTGCAAGCCACCTCTGAAACAGAATTTTTTTCTCTGAAGCCTTTCAAAAAAAGAAACTTCACTCTGTGATAAAAGGAATGGTTTCTTTCCATTCAGCTTTAGAAGCACTGTGCATAATTTCCTAGAATTTTAGGATTGTATAATTAATAAGATGGAAAACTAAGTTGCAATTGAGGATTAATATTTGTAACAAATTATGCTTTTTTTCCAGTGAAAGCAAACCAGTATTGCATAATTGCATTTTTCAGAGTTCTGGTGCTGTGTGGGTGTGCCGTTATAATGTCGACTGCAAAAAGTCAAATGACAAAAATGTTAAAAATAAATGGCTGGTTTATTTTTTTGAATATGTCTTTTTTTATTTGACATGTTTTTTTTTGCATTCGTGCATTTAAAAAAGAGTTTAAAAAAGGGGGGAGTTTGGGGGGGAACCCCCTATTTCAAACAGAAAATTAAGAAAAAGGACATTCAACATTTGTTTTCCACATTTTGACTTTCGACATTTTGTAATTCGACATTATCACTATAAACCGCTGTGTGCATAATCATGCGGAGGCAGATCATTTTTACACTGATAATTTAATTTACACTGTAATTATAAGTGTGTAAAATGATGACTATGCACAGTCTAGATTACATCCATTCAACCTTGCAGTGAATGGGGTACATTACTATAAATGGTCAGTGGCAGCAGAGTCTTTGCTCAAGGGTGAGTGATTGTTGTTACACCAATCACAGGTGTTCTAGCCTCTCAAATCTTCAAGACTACAATTAAACATCCAAAACCTGACTCTCCAGGAAGTGCGAGCACTGTTAAAAAAAAAAACAAATGAAAGTTACATTGGTAATTGAAATAGAAACTCAGCAAAACCTGTCCCTGTGATAATCCAGATAGGTATTTAACTTCATGTAGTGCTTCATAAATGGTTCATCCAACATCTAGGTAGTGTGATTATTATACCTCAGTCGATACTCAGTTAACCGACCTCTGAAGGATGTTAGCCAATAAGATAGCTCAGCCGGTTGAGCACTCATTGCTGAAATCTGTGCGTGATCTGTAGGTTGCAGGCTCAAATCCCAGCAAGTCCAACTCAGCCTTTCATCCTTTTGAGGTCGATAAAGGAGTACCGGCTTTGTTTTGGTGATAATTGTGATATATATGTTCTATGTAGAGTGCTTGGCCAAAAGCACTATATAAATAACCATTTGACCATTAGATTAGATGTAGAATTTAGCATGGAGTCATTGCCTCTCTGCACTGTTGTATCATAACATTGGCATACCATTAGGTAGTAATTAAACATCAAATGACAATTCTGCTATCAAACCTCAAAACACACAATACAATTCATGTTTGCTTTACTATGTAATTGGCTAGGTTTTTGTGATTTCAACATTTAAATATATACAGGAGAGATCAAATGGCCAGACCTTAGAGAAATAATGAAAGCCGTATTCTGTCACAATGCAGAAAGCTGCCGTACGGTAATGATTTCCATACAGTTTGTGCATGTGTTAGCTGGATGTCACATACATTTTACTCTCTTGCAAAGGAGAAAAGTCATTTTTACTCTCTTAAAATCACATTTACTCTCAAAGTTTAAAAAGAGGGAGTAAAATAATCCCACCTCAAAATCTTATCTGGAGCACTGGGTATCATCCTTGACTTCAGGATCAAAGGCGCGAAAGAAGAACATGAATTAACATAGCCGGTGCATTGATGAAAGCAATGAAAGTCTGGTCTGTGTCAAATGAAACTTGACTGCAACAGTATCCGATGAATGAAGGTTGCGCGTGTCCCGATAAAACCCAAGAGAAAGCAAAGCATTGTAAAGAACTGTAAACTAAAGATACAAAGTAACAGAGCAGTCCGGCGACAGAAGATTGCCCAATCAAAAGTCTCTGTGAAATATCTGATGACGTAAAAGCGGTGGGAAGAGAAAGAAACTGAAAACTGTTGCTAGGTTTAATCCCGGCAGAGAGAAACCTGGATGTGAGAGATATCTTTGAATTTTGAAATAAGTACTGTGCTCGAAACTACATCTACCTAGAGGCCTTGGTGTAGGAGAGAAAAAGTGACGTTTGACGAAAGACTTGCAGTTCCAAAAGGCTTCTACAGTGGAAGGAAAGTGAAAGGAGTCTTGACCCCAAAGCAGGGAAGCCTATGAAAGTGTGATTGAAGCTTGGTGAAGAGAACCCCTATAAATTATGATTGAAAGGTTTGAGCCCGGCGGAAACCTGTACTGAATTATGGTAACCAGAAGGAAACTAGCGTTTGTTGAACTGTATTGCAGGCTGAAAGGTGACCTAGACTGGAGTGAGAAAAAACAGAGAGGTCCATAAACTAGTGACTTTTTGTGGAAGGCCAATTGCACCCTGGTCCACAAAACGAGCTGCATCCTTGCGTGCGAAGCCAGAGTGTGTCGCAAGGTCCAAGTGTGCCACCTTACCCTGTGTGCTACAAAACGTGGGGAAGGGAGTTTACTCAGCCATACACACATTTCTTTTGAACACTGATTTTCCTTTTTGCATTTCACATTCCCTTTGCACATTTATTGTATCAGAAAGAGGGCAGGCATTAGGTTTATTAATATAGACCATTTTATTTTGACTAAGGACTGTATTATCTTTTTGTTGATGGTCGAGAATACTCCCATCTTAGTTATAGGAAAAGATAGGAGTTTTCCAACCCCTTATAAACCATCAATAAAGGTTTTGAAACTTGCAGCTATTGTGTCAGTGGCTACTTGTGATACTGTGCCTCCCTCACACCATGCATTTACTTGTTGCCTGACGCACATGCACTTGTGACAGTGGATAACCCCCCCCAAATCCCCAGTGCACATGCTATGTGGCTTGTGTGTAGGTACTTTCACTCACCCACCATCCACGTTCGCTCTCCAACGTAATGCTCCATGTACTCAAGCACCGTGCTATGGCGCAGGACGATGTAGTCATGCGTGGATCCAGGGTAACGTGCACAGCAGTGTGTGATGATGAGGTCAACATCACAGACAAATTTACATTCATTGTCTGGTACAGTTTCCGGTTGCGATATACCCTCTCAATGGCATGTTCGGCCACTAGCTCGAGGTGTGTGCAGTTGAGCGCTCCAAGTACATTGGGTATGCTTGCCAGGGCATGAAAACTGACCTTGGGCTGGTGTTGTAGGGAGGGCTGTGTGCTGGGACACATGACGCAGGAGGGCATCCAGAACCTGCACAAGCACCTTGGAAAAACCGGACTGGGAAATCCCATGCAGCTCACCAGTGTGCTGGTATGTGCCGGTGGCCAGGAAATGCAGCACGCATACCACCTTCAGCAAGGGGAGTAGGGCATTCCGGATGCCAATTACACTTCGGATGTCATTGTGGATGAGGTCCACTATGCTGTGGATGGTCTCCCTGTCCAGGCGATACAGTGTATGTATCTGAGTCAGGGTCCAGGGTGTGGCCCTTGTGCGTGGTATGGGGGTTGCCTGTGGGGTGCTACCTGCTGCCCATTGTTGCACTTCATCATCATCATACTCCTCCTCCTCCTCATCTGCCTGTCAACCTGTTGCCACTTTTCCAACTCCTGCTCATTGATGGGCATTTCTGCATGCAGATCCTCCATCTCCATGGCTGTCCACAGTGCTCATAATGTGCAGCTGAGCTGCTTAGGGCCACCTGTGGGATGTTGTTGCACACCTGAGCCTGCTTAATGCCTGCTCCACGCTGCCAGTGTTTCCAGCGTGGTTTTCGCGGTGGCATTGGCATTTTGGTGCCAGTGTTTCCATGCAGACAGCAGTCGTAATGCTGCCTTGGTACCATCATGCCGGCACTACCTTCGGGATTGCCAGTGTTACAGTTGACGGTGCTGTCAGCTACGGTCGCACAGTGGACAATGTTAGTGGCAACGCTGTTACTGGCATCGCAACTAGTACTGCAACAATTATTTTTGGACCGCCATACTTATAATTAGGTTCAACGAGACTACAACACGTGGTGAAAGGAATGACACACATGGCAGGACACACTCTGGATGCAGTCTTCGCCAAAATATAATCCTGATCACAACAGCACCACCAATCCAAATATTATGGACCGACCACCTCATTATACCCTTTGTGATCCATATATAATCAAAAGCATCCAAAAAGAACCCACCGATCAGGAAATGAAACTGGAAAACCATCAAAAGCAGTAACCTAGAAGGACAACTAGAATCCTTGAAGTCATGTATTTGTAATCTTGTCGCAACTGACATAGACAAAAAAAACAGACCTTATCCTGAAATGGATAACAGAAACAATTGATAGCCTCTCCCCACAAGAACCCTTCATCCCATCACGAAAGAAAGCAGTGGCAAGATGGTTCACACCCCACCTCAATGCAATTGAGAAAAAAAATGAAAAAAAATGAAAAAAAACTAAAACGAGAATGGAGAAAAAAGTTAAACCAAGTCAAAAGACCAAAAGAATAACGTATCAAAAACAAATCCGATCATACAAAATACAAAATGGAAATTCTCAAAGCAAAAAAGAAATATGAGGATCGGATCACAAAAACCATCAACACTCAAAAAGAACTATTTAACATTGTACAAGACGTGAGAAATCCCCCCGGATGCAATAACACACCGGTGCCTTCGGAAAAATTATGCAATGATCTTGCAGATCATTTCAAGGATAAAATCACTGACATACATCAGATCTTACAAAGTAGACCGATCAACCAGACCGTGCACCATTTCCTATCAACGCCGGCACCACAGAACAGACTGAACAGTTTCCCCCAAATATCAAGAGAAGCATTCCTCAGCCTCGTCAAAAAAAGTAACAAGGCAGGTTTCACAATGGATCCCTGTCCACCAGACATCCACATATCAATCCTTAGATAGGGCACACCATCAGAATGCTACCAAAACCTCTTTAATCTATCACTTTCAACAGGGAGAGTACTGCAAGCATTCAATTCTGCCTACCTCAAACCGCTCCTCAAGGCTACAACAGGGGATGTGGAAGACCTCTCAAAGTACAGACCGATCTCAAACATGCCCTACCCGGCAAAACAATGAGAAACCTACATCTACAAACAAATATTGGAACACGTAGAAAATAACCAACTATTAGACCGGGCAAAAGTAGGCTTCAGACCCATGAGAGGAATTGAGAAGGCACCACTCTCTATATGGGACGACCTAAAGACCAATGCAGAGTGCAACACAAACTCAGCACTGATACTACTCAAACTCTCCGCAGCTGTAACGCTCACCTGGTATCCACAGGGACATCACTCAGCCTGTTCTGACCTCTTACGACCTCGAACCCTTCCCTGGAGGCTATTCGACTGGAGACTGGGCCTGAAACACAGGATTGGTAGAGTTTAACTCCCTATTGTCTCTGTGTGCTTGAACCCCTTCTTCCCCGGGGTCCAACCCTTCTCTTTGATCCACAGCTCACCTTGTTTTCTAGGATAGTGTGCTCTTCGTCCTGCCTTCAGTGCAGGGGCGCGTTGATTGATGCGGGCTCGTTGCTGCCTAGTTACTTCACTGGCAAGAGTCCGACAGGTAAGTATAATGAGTCTTTTGAACAGTTCTCTAACTTCGTTCCTTTCCTTCCTTAGATGATGGCCGGCGTTCGGGGATGGCGGCGTGCTGCTGAGATGAGTAGTGCTGAAGGTGAGTGAGAGCGCGATGCACGATGCACCCCTATCGTATTTGCATTGAACTGAGTTCTTTTTCTGTGTCTTTTAGGTGCCGCAACGTTTTTAGCGTGGATGCCGGTTATGAAGAACAAATGCGGTGCGTAAGCGCGGTATGCGGCGCCTCTAGATGTTTCCACGCTAACCTGGAGTGTCTTTTCCCTCTTGCAGATGGATGAGAAGTTCCGGAGACAGAGTTCCCCCAGAGCAGCTGGGATTCAGGTAAGCGTTTGAAGCTCGTACAGTATTTTAAAATAAGCGAAGATTTGCAGAATGCTTACTAATGCCTTTTTTCTGTTCTTTTCCCTTTTCCTTAGGAAGCGGCGTGCCGGGATGGGAATGACACCGCCGAAGATGCCCGCAGAACAGAAGGAGCGATGACTGATGGGCAGAAGCGCCGCAAGGTAAGGCTGTTCCTAACGGTGTTCTTGTTCTTGCAGGAGGTGAGCACAGAAGAAAGATGCAGGCCTACTGGAGACCGATCCGAACACGGTGAGTGTCACGCTGCAGGTGCAGAAAACGCAAAGCATGTTTCTCAGACTGGGTGTGGCTTAAATAGTCTCTGGGTATCCCAGGTGCCTCTGGGCTGAACCACACCCAAAAGACTAGACCGCACCTGCAGTTCTGGGAACCGAAATATGTGGGTGCATCCATCTTGTCCCCATCAATGCACTACAAGTCCAATCCCCAATGTTATCCTATGGGAGTGAGTGAGTCTGGTGCCACAAGCGCCAAGTCTGACTCCAAGTGGGTCTTTGGAGGGATGGAGAAGTCCTTGAGGGCCATGTAGGTGATCGTGGCCTGGCTCCAGCCTGACATCTTGGAGGGCTGGGGACATGAGGGGCAGGAATCATGACAGCACTCCCCCCAAGGCCCCTCTAAAGGCGGCTCTTCTATCTGGTCCTGGTTTGGTTGGATGGTTTTGATGAAATCGTCTAAGCAAGTGAGGTGCATGGATGTACTCACAAGGCTCCCGTGCCATGTCTTGTGGACCATACCCCTTCCAGTCTACTAAGTAGTATAATTTGGATCTGATGAACTTTGAATCTAGGATGCCTTGACTTCGAATTCTGGCTCCCCGGCGACTACTATTGGCTGCAGTGGTGTTGCTACCCAGGTCCCAGGTTGAACAGGTTTAAGGAGAGAACCGTGGAACACAGGATGAATTTGCATGTTTGACGGCAAAGCTAGTCTGACCGCCACAGGATTTATCACAGAGGTGACAGTGAATGGACCCAGGTATCTTGGACGGAAAGTTTGGGCTCCTTTAATGGACACGTGTTTAGACGCCAGCCAGACTTTGTCACCCACTTGGTAGTTGGGGGCCTTTGCTCGGTGTTGATCAGCAAACTTCTTAAGGCGATTCTTAGCTTGAAATAGGTGTTCAGCTGCCCTTTTAAAGGTTTGAGAAATGGTTGTGTGCAAGGTTTTGACTGCTGGCAATTCCAGGGTTGTAGGAACGTCCAACTCAGAAGTACGTTGTTGCCTGCCATACATGGTATAAAAGGGTGTCTGCCTAGTGCTGGTGTGTAGGGAATTATTATAAGCAGATTCAGCTATCCATAATAGGTCGAACCAGCTTCCTTCAGCTTGGTGTAACATGCAATGCAGATACTGCTCGAGCGTCTGATTTGTCCTCTCAGTTTGACCAACCGTTTGGGGATGGTGACTGGTGGATAGCCGGATGTCGATCTGGGCCATAGAGCAGCATTTTCTCCAGAAGTTAGATACGAATTGAGTACCTCGGTCTGAGACCAAAACTGAAGGAAACCCATGGAGCCGTACGATGCCTTCAAGAAATACCTTTGCCAGAGTGGAAGCATTTGGGAGCCCCTTAAGAGGAGTGAAATGTGCCATTTTTGAAAATAGGTCCACGACCACAAGAATAGTGTTAAACCCTTGACTGGGTGGTAAGTCATGCTGGTGGGATTTCCAATGGTTGTAATAGCCCAGCCGGTTTCTGCTTGGATAACTTGTTTTGAGCACACACTCCACAAGATAGGATGAATTGGATAATGTCTTTACGCCACGTGGGCCACCAATAATTTCGTTTTACCTTGGCTAGGGTTTTAGCGATTCTGCGGTGGCCCCTCGATCGAGGAATCATGAAAACCCAACATGACTTGTTCTCGTAGTTCTTGGTTTGGTAAGAATAAACGATTCCTGAAGTAGGGCAACTGATCTTTTATCATGTAATGTTCTCCTTGTGCACTCCACGCTTGTAATTGCTCCGGACTCATCAGGTTTTGGATTTCTTCATGTAATTCTTTCTGAGTTATGGTTGCTGTGATTCCTAGGAGCTTGTCACTCGGGATGATTGCTATTGGGTCAGGGTTCTGATACCCTTGCTCTTCCACCCCCATACGGGAAAGGGCATCGGCCTTCCCGTTTTTCACCCTTGGTCGAAATGTAATCACGTAGTCATATTCAGCAAAAAAAAAGAGCCCAACGTAGTTGTCATGAGGATTGGGCCTTTGCCGTTTTTAGGTACTGGAGGTTCCGGTGGTCAGTTATTATGTTGATTGTGTGTCTGTCGCCCAAGAGGTAGTGTTGCCATGCCGTAAAAGGCTGACTTAATGGCCAGGAGTTCTTTGTCTGTGATAGCGTAATTGAGTTCAGGGGGTGTGAATTTACGTGACCAGAAGGCAACAGGGTGTAACTGGCCTGTTTCGGGGTCCTTTTGTGAGAAGACGGCTCCCATAGCCATGCTTGAGGTGTCCGTTTCAACCAGGTATGGGAGATCAGGGCGAGGGTGGCGTAAGATTGGGGCAGATGTGAATCTTGCTTTGAGTTCCTGGAAAGCCTCCTCGGCTTCTGTTGTCCACTGGAACTTTTTGTTGCTTTTCCTTAGTAATGACGTGATGGGATGCACGATTTGCGAAAATCCTGGGTTGAACCGGCGGTAGAAGTTTGCAAAACCCAGCATACTTTGAACCCCCTTGAATAAATTTTGGGGATGGCCAGTTCAGCATAGCATCTACCTTGTGTACATCCATTCGGATTCCATTTGGGCTGAGAATATAGCCCAGGAATTCCACCTCAGAGACGTGGAATGAGCACTTTTTTCGAGCTTGGCGTAGAGCTGGTGTTGACGGAGTTTCTCCAATACGGATTGGACGTGTTTAACGTGGTCCTGCTTTGATGCGGAATATACTAGGATATCGTCGATGTACACTAGAGCACAGACATCAGTCAATTCCCGTAGGACATTGTTCATGAAGTATTGAAATGCAGCAGGTGCGTTGCAAAGGCCAAAGGGCATTACTTGATATTCGTACAAGCCTTATTTGGTGCGAAAAGCGGTTTTCCAATCGTCCCCCTGTTTTACGCGAACAAGGTGGTATGCCCCCCTCAGGTCTAGTTTTGTGTAGATTTGGGCATCTTTGACTTGATCAAGCAATTCAGGGATCAGTGTCAGAGGGTAGCGATTTTTTACAGTAATCTGGTTCAGTCCGCGCTAGTCGATGCACGTTCTCAAGTCCCCCTCCTTTTTCGGTACGAAGAATAGAGGACTGGCTGCTGGAGACTTCGAGGGACGGATGAACCCGTTGGCCAGGTATTGGTCAAGATAGGCCTTCAGGTGCTGGTTTTCTGGTTCCGTGAGTGTGTAAATTCACCCACAAGGGATTTGTGCGCCGGGTATCAGGTCGATTTGGCAATCGTATGGTCTATGCGGTGGCAGGGTATTAGCCTGTTCTTTCTGAAAGACATCTTGAAAGTCCTGGTATCCACTTGGTAGGGTGCCGATTGCCACAGTCGCAAGCGTGGGGGCTCTGGTGTCTATTGGTTGTTTCTCTTGGCGATAACATGTGTGGGCGCAAGTCTCGGGAAAGGCCATTTCTTTTGCTCACCAATCGATTCGAGGATTGTGAGCTACCAACCATGGCATTCCCAAAATCAACCGGAACTGTGGTGCCTTTATGAGGTCGAAAACGATAGATTCTTGGTGTCCATCCTGGCACAGAAGGGTTAAAGCTGCAGTGCATTGGGATACTGGACCAGAAGCTATTCCCGTGCCATCGACTGTGGTAACAGTGTCGGTGGTTGATTTAGGGCGTAACGGAAGCCCCATCTTCGCCACAAGATCCTGGTCGATGTAATTCCCAACGGCTCCACTGTCTATGTACGCTCTTACTGCGTGCATCCAAGATGGTTGTTGGTGATTGATCAAGACCACAGATAGTGCAAAATGGGAGGTCTGTAGTTCACTTTCTTCGCCGGACAAGTGGACCCCTACACTTGCCGGGCTAGGTAGTTTTCCGATTCCTTGATGGTATCTTCCTTGTCCATGGCCCCTACCGCCCTCCTCGGTGGCTTCACATGGCACTCTTTAAGGAAATTACAGACATAACTGCTGCTATCTCCTTTTATCCCTTTCCACTTTAGTCAAGGGGGATCTGACCCCCCGATTTGCATTGGTTCTCCTGAACCTTCTGTTGTTCGGGCAGTATTGTCCTTTGAACGCACATACATAGGGCAAGGGTCCGGTCTGGTTAGATCTACTCTTCGGTCCTGCAACCTATGATCCAGTTGAACAACAAGGTCAATGAATTCTGAGCAGTCTTTCGGGGGGTTCACTACTTGTGCGAGAACATCCTTGAGCTCCCCCCGCAAACCCTGATGAAATAACATGGTTCTCTTCTCCACTGGCCATTCTGCTTCAACTACGAGTCTATTGAATGTGGCTATGTATGTTAATAGGTCTTGATTCCCTTGGCGTAGGGACAGAAGTTCGTTGTCTAATGCCTGCCCATGAGTACGACGGGTGAACACCTTTTCCATCTCCTGCTGAAAGCCCCTGAAGTCATGCAGCAAAGGATCGTCTAGGCCACAAAGGGTATAGACCAGTCCGTGGTGCTACCCCTTAGGTAGGATAGCACAAAAGCGACCCGTGATTGGTCATTCGGAAAGGCCCCTGGCCTACAAAGGAAGTGCAGGCAGCACTGGTTCATGAACGTTGCAAACCTCTTGGGATCCCCCATAAATCATTCGGGCGGGGCCAAGGGAACTGCCCCAGGAAGGGTTATCTGAACGGGATTGGCTGATGGCGCTGGCATCGAGGGCACGCTTCCCGGCAATGGTGCATGCCCTGCTTGTGACTGGAGAAGTTGCTGGCTTAAATCATCAGTGCGTTCTTTGGCTACTATCAGCTCTCTCCTCAGGGTGTTGGTCTCCTGCCTGGCTGCATGTACTTCGGAACGTAGCTGCCCCAACATGTGGGCTAACTGGTCGGTTTCTGACATTTCCATGATGCCCAGGTGGATTTTGATGTGAGGCTTTGCGTTCTGTAATGCTCACCTGGTATCCACGGGTACATCACTCAGCCTATTCTGACCTCTTACCACCTCGAACCCTTCCCTGGAGGCTATTCGACTGGAGACTGGGCCTGAAACACAGGATTGGTAGAGTTTAACTCCCTAGTGTCTCTGTGTGCTTGAACCCCTTCTTCCCCGGGGTCCAACCCTTCCCTTTGATCCACAGTTCACCTTGTTTTCTTGCATAGTGTGCTCTCCGTCCTGCCTTCAGCGCAGGGGCGTGTTGATTGATGCGGGCTGGTTGCTGCCTAGTTACTTCACTGGCAAGAGTCCGACAGGTAAGTATAATGAGTCTTTTGAACAGTTCTCTAACTTCGTTCCTTTCCTTCCTTAGATGATGACCGGCGTCCGGGGATGGCGGCGTGCTGCTGAGATGAGTAGCGCTGAGTTCTTTTTCTGTGTCTTTTAGGTGCCGCGATGTTTCCAGCGTGGATGCCGGTTATGAAGAACAAATGCGGTGGGTAAGCGCGGTATGCGGCGCCTCTGATGTTTCCACACTAACCTGGAGTGTCTTTTCCCTTTTGCAGATGGATGAGAAGTTCCGGAGACAGAGTTCCCCCAGAGAGGCTGGGATTCAGGTAAGCATTTCAAGCTCATACAGTATTTAAAAATAAGCGAAGATTTGCAGAATGCTTACTAATGCCTTTTTTCTGTTCTTTTCCCTTTTCCTTAGGAAGCGGCGTGCCGGGATGGGAATGACACCACTGAAGATGCCCGCAGAACAGAAGGAGCAATGACTGATGGGCAGAAGTGCCGCAAGGTAAGGCTGTTCCTAACAGTGTTCTTGTTCTTGCAGGAGCTGAGCGCAGAAGAAAGATGCAGGCCTACTGGAGACCGATCCCAACACGGTGAGTGTAACGCTGCAGGTGCAGAAAACGCAAAGCATGTTTCTCAGCCTGGGTGTGGCTTAAATAGTCTCTGGGTATCCCAGGTGCCTCTGGGCTGAACCACACCCAGAAGACTAGACCGCACATGCAGTTCTGGGAACCGAAATATGTGGGGGCATCCATCTTGTCCCCATCAATGCACTACAAGTCCAATCCCCAATGTTATCCTATGGGAGACAGTGAGTCTGGTGCCACAAGCGCCAAGTCTGACTCCAAGTGGCCTTTGGAGGGATGGAGAGACCCTTGAGGGCCATGTAGGTGATCGTGGCCTGGCTCTAGCCTGACATCTTGGAGGGCTGGGGACATGAGGGGCAGGAATCATGACAGCAGCATTCGACACAGTCAACTATAACATCATAACATCCTCGTCAAGAGACTGAAAGAAATAGGGATCGCTGACACGTCACTACTCTGGATTAAATCTTTCTTGGCTGAAAGAACAGAAACAGCATGGATATAACCATAAAACCATTCAAATCTGCACTGCAGAACACCACCTGTGGAGTACCACAAGGCTTAACATTATCCCTGCTACTATTCAAAATCTACATGACACCACTAATCAACCTCATCAAACGACACAAATTCACATGCTTCAACTATGCAGGTGATACCCAAATCATCTACAAAATCAGCGATAAACAAGAGGAGAACACAACACTAATAGACTGTATTGAAGAAAGCTACCAATGGATCAACACTAAAAACCTCAAAATCAACCCGGAAATCATGATTACACCTGGCAACCAAGGAAACAACCAGTACATCCTGTGACCCACAGAACTAAGAAGGCCACCCACAACTTCTAAAGTGGTAAAAAACCTTGGAATCCTATTGGACATCAAGCTAACTCTAGAACTGCAAGTAAATGAGATCATTAAGAAATGCTTCCATCTACACACGATCAAAAATATTCTACCAGTCCTCTCCTTCATGCACAAAACACTGGCCAGGATATACTACACCAACAGCGTATACCTCAGAATGCCAGACTACTTACTGAGGAAACTGCAATGAATACAGAATGCAGCTGCCAGACTTCTCCTCAAACTCTCACGAAGGGACCACATCACACCAGCGCTAAGGATGCTACATTGGTTCCCAGTCAAAAATGAATCACCTTCAAAACAATGTGCATAATGCACAGAGCTATCTATGGCCAAGGAGCAGAATTCATACAAAAGAAAATCACCATCTACAAGCCAACGCAAACACTTATATCCAGTGACGACATTCGCTTAGAACCTAAACCATACACAAGGAAAAAACATGGTGGATCAGCATGCTCTTGCCTAGCCGTAAAACTTTGAAACTCTCTCCCCAGAGAAATACGAACTATGAAGGACCATACAAAATTCAGAAAACTTCTAAAAACCTGGCTGTTCATCTCCAGTTAGGATGAAAATGACTGAACAATATCCACGCACCATGAAATAAGCACACAACAGAAAAGGAGTGGAGATAGGATGGACCAGAGTGAAGGGCAGGGGAGAAGAGAGAGGCGCCTGACTGAGAAGAGTGGTTTTGGTCTTAATCGGACCAGCAGGGGTGTGGAACCCATCACACATAAAGGAAAAGGGCTGGACGCAGAAACCAGGCAGCCCACAAGGTGACCATGGGGCACAGGAAAGACACTACCCCTGGAGGAACTCGTGGGGGTGGTAATTGCTAATCTTCAGAATGATCCACAGGGGAAGGGATATGGATTGAATTTAGTCAGAACAACAGGGGTAGGAAATGTATTGCCACTAAAAAACCGTACTAAAAACTCACCCTTCTGCATACACCTCTCAAACCTCTCGAACTCTAAACTAAACACAACCATACCTCTACAGCACCACAAACCACATGTACTTCACAACACCACAACAGCGAAGCAAACCACACATTATCTTGCCCAACACCACATGGTGGGCTCCAACCGAAAATAACACCTATGCTCAGTGAATGGTCTATCCGAACTGAAGCTGCCAACGGCACATCACAGCTCTCTTGCTCTTTTTTACTGCTCAATCCTACTAACCAACCTCCCTACACCCTCCTTGCTTTACAGATCCACTAGAGCGCCAAGAGACCACTAAGGTGGCAAATGTGCGTGGTATAAGAACCTTTAACATAACATATATACTTTGACTGGAGTCAGTGCAAACAAGTTAATAACTCCACTAGTGCATGTAAGGGAAAACTGCAAATAACTTTTATAGCACAGACAACCTTAAGAGATGGCAACACTAACTTTAGAAGTCCAGCCCTATGGTTAATGGTGCTTGAGCTCAATGTCCAATGCACGCGTAATCATGCGTAAAGTTCACAAAGCACTTCTTAGGATGCAGGGAAAAGTTAGGGGAAGAAATCTGAAGGGGTGAAACAGGTTTCAAAAGTTACGAGGGGTTTTGCTACGGTGAACAAAGCTGTTCCCAACTTTCGGAGGGCTTTAGGAAGCGGATACTACCCAAGGCAAAATGAAGACCAAAATAGTCTTCTGTGCATAAATGTGTTTTGATGAAAAAAGGGCCACCGGTAAGTGACTTCAACACTCACCACCCTTAGATTGGTTTTGGTTCAGACTTCGTGGGTCTAGAGGTGGTCATCAGAGATTTGATTTCCTGCCCTCGGTTCGGTTCCCAGATGCACAGGAGCTGCAGGTGCTGACACAGGTCTGGTATGGGACAGGAGCTGCTACTCTCGATTCGGTTGAAGAATAAAGAAAACACTGAAACAGCAGGCCTAAGGGCACTTGAAGGAACACAGGGAAACCGCCTTATGAAACTGTCACTGTCGCAGAGTGACGCAGGAGCACCCAACTCTTGTGGCACGACACACCCTCCTATCTTGTGACCCAAAGGTGAAAGGACAGAGAAATTCAGTGGAAAGGTGCTTTGTAGGATAAACTGGAATTCCCTAAAGTCTTGGGTTAAAACTTGAAACGGTGATGCTCCTGCATGGTACACAAGGTTTCAGCTTGTCAGACAACTTAATGGCCCAGGGACATTTCCCGAGAAGGCTTACTTGCAGAGTTTCAGGAGGTGAGAGAGTCATTAGTCCCACCAGTCCAAGGTTTCAAAGCACCTTCACAGGTCTTCTGAGATCAAGCGCAATGCAGTGCTCAACCGGGACAACAATGGGATTCAGGTGCCAGCCCTCTTCAGTGAGTCTCAGGATCGTCCATTGTTCTGCTCGGCTCTTCAGGATACTTGGTTCCTTCTGCAGACTTGTTCAAATGTGTTGCTGATCTGCTGGAATGTACACAGGACCCCTCCTCATATCCAAAACCAGGCGAGTGCTCGCACCCAGCCCACCATTGAGAAGATCTGTCCCATGCATGCACTCCAGCAGCGGTTCATTCAGGGACCACTAGGGTCCTCATGCTCTCATGCACACCAGACACCCTGGCACCATTGGGACTGACAGTCCCAGCCCACTTCCAGGGTGCCATACGCATGACCTGCATAGGCCCGGGAAAGAAGCAGCTTTTACAGGCAAGTGCATGTCCAAATAAGGAAAGTGCCGCACCTGGAGAGGCAGGGGGACGGTCAGAGGGCAAAATGGCCAAAGGAACAGACAAAAGATCTTGTGGCACGATCATATTGGACTCCAGCCACAGTCTTTGGCCAAACGCAATAAACATGGTATGGCTAGAGAACAAGTTATAAAGATATAAGAAAAAGCTACTGCTGCCGCTAGTCTGCCCTAAAGCACATTGTACAACCACCAGAAATTCATGGCCTAGGGCCATGAAACACAATAGCCTCATTGTGCTGTACTATAAGGTACTTTTCACAATGATGCACAAAAAGATAACAGAGAAGAAGCACACCCTTTCTTATGTGTGTGTATGAAAACACTGGTTATAATCTTTAGTCATATAGAGCTCCTAAGGCTCATGAAATCGTATTGAGTGTAAAGGGTGCGGGGGAGAAAACAAATGACTCTGGTATCACAAGTCAGCACAGTAATGAATACAATAGAGTTCCTATCGGTAATAGGAACTCCCGTCCCCTGCATACCATAAAATAATGGAAAAATGGTTTTCCAATCAAAACTAATAGGTCTCCTTGATAGTTTAGTTGTTTCTAAATGTATAAGTTCAACAAAATGAAAGATAAGTACATTCCGTATAACTGTTTTTCAAAATAACTCAATTTCAATAGTACCTTTACTAAGTAAATTTTGTATTCTTACATTTCAAAAGAGGAGAAAAGAAAACTTTTTTATAAGTAAGTTCAATTTACTTCAAACATCAAAGACACTAATAATAATCATAGTAACAATTCAAAAACAAATCATATAATTAGGTACAGAGCTCTACGCGTTTCGAGAGATAGTGTCTCTCTTCTTCGGGAGCAAAATTTATTCAGACTATGAAACGGTTTCCCGAACTATGGGCAGACATATTGAATATTATGTTTATAAACATTCTACAAAGGCAACAAATTCCAATTTCTTGGAAACATTCAATAACCATACCAGTTTACAAAAAGGGCGACCGAGCGAACCCGGCAAGTTACAGGCCCATCTCCCTGCTGGATGCTCCTAGTAAGATATTCTGCCGTATTATACTCAGGGACCTGAATGAGTGTTCTAAAGTTAACCTTAAAAGAGATCCCTTTCAGTCTGGCTTTGTACAGGGGCTAGGAACTTTACCTAACATGATTGCCATTAACCTTCTGAAATCGCAATACGCTACCCGGAATGGCATTCGATTCCATTGATCGAACTTTATTATTTGATAAATTGAAATGATTTGGCTGCCCACCATCCCTACTGGCTCTGATAAAACAACTACATTCCGAAACCTCAATGCAAGTGCGTCTGTCGATGGATGGCCGTTTATCTGAGAAATGTACTACCTACTTAGGACTCAAACAGGGCTGCTTAATGGCTTCCATTCTGTTCAATCTTTTTATTTTGGACTTGGGTGCCGCTTTTGCGGATATTATCTCAGACGCTCCAAAGCTTGGAATCCAACGTATAGCGTGGTTGCTTTACGATGATGATTTGGTTTTGATGTCCCAAACACCAAGAGGACTTCAGACACTACTCTCAGCACTAGCATCCTATGTTACTAAGAACAACCTGGTAGTGAACTTGGATAAATCCCAGATTATGGTTTGTATGAATGCCATGAAATCAGAAAGATTTTATCTAAACAAATGGACTCTACAGGACAAATCACTAGAAATTGTAAAGGAATATAAGTACTTAGGAATTACAATTCCAAACACAATGACAAATACTAGATTCCTTACCAACATTCAATCCAAATTGGTTTCCTTAATATCCCATGTTCGAATTTTGACGTACACATTTGGGAAATTCACTTACAAACATTTATTGCTCTTTTACGAGCAAAAGGTAATTTCCGTATTAACTTACGGCATTGAATCAATGTTGAATTTCCCTGATAGTATATGGAATAAACTTGAAGCGCGTTTTTGGAGAAGAGTGTTATTGCTTCCTAATTGCTCTCCAATGACAATTATAAGATTCAAATTAGGAATTGTTTCTTTAGCAAGTCGAGTTAAATGGCGCATGTGTTCGTTTTTTAGAAAATGTCTCACAGTGTCAGGATCGGTGGTTGGAAGGTATGGAATTACTGGCGGCTTTAATTCTACTCTGAATAGCGCTCTAGTCCTCATCCAACATGGCGGACTATACTATAAATGCCGGCTCCTCCCCTTCTGCCGGCGCGTTGTATCTGTTTTCTCTCGCTACTTCGCTTGCATTTCGGTGCCACTCTTGTGATTCTAGTGATTCTTGTGATTACTCTATTGTATCTAGAAAACCCCTCCCCGGGGTCTATTCTGTTTGGTATCTGTGATTTCACTTCTTTCTTTTCCTTCTGTACGTTTACCTACCTGTTTATTATCTTTACCCTCTGTCTGTTCGCCCTCTGTAACTATACTTTCTTTCTTGGCTTGCATTTCTCAGCTTGCATTCACGGCTTGCATTCACGACTTGCATTCACGGCGTCTTGCCAAACGAAACCAGCCG
This sequence comes from Ambystoma mexicanum, assembly GCF_040938575.1. NCBI lineage: Eukaryota > Metazoa > Chordata > Amphibia > Caudata > Ambystomatidae > Ambystoma > Ambystoma mexicanum. The sequence goes on along the minus strand of NC_090924.1, from coordinate 363,514,934 downwards.
CTTGTAACACACGCAAACGGCGGTGTTACTTTCTGTATGCGAACAGCTTTCGCGACTTTCATTTCATTTTTCTTACTTACTCCCGGCGACCCTCTGTCTGTCCGCCTTCTGTAACTATACTTTCTTTCTTGGCTTGCATTTCACCGCTTGCATTCACGGCTTGCATTCAAGGCGTCTTGCCAAACGAAACCAGCCGCTTGTAACACACGCAAGACGGCGGTGTTTACTTTCTGTATGCGAACAGCTTTCGCGACTTTCATTTCATTTTCTTACTTACTCCCAGCGAATTTCTTCGGTGTTAAGGGATCTTTTGCTATATATATAATACGTTTCCCTATATGTTTTGTTCGTTACATTCTTCTGTGTGAATTGAGCCATTCTCAGCTTACAGTACTACATTCAGTACTAGATTTGGTCTTTGGAAACAACTCTCACTTACTTTGGAACCAGGGTTTTTTCTGCCTTCCGGCTTTTTCCCTGGGGCGAGGCTGGCCCTCCTGGGGGCCTCCCTGGGCAGTTTCTCATCTCTGTCACGGTGGCCTCTGGAGGGGCCAGACCTTATTTACACGAAAGAAAAGGTCGGAAACTAAGGGATAACCATCCCAAGGAAAGGAAGAAGGACAGTAAGAAATCCGAAAAGGTACTTAAAGACCGTTTTTCTGAGGATTCAGGTGAGGAGAAGGGGGATTTTGAACCAGAACCTGACAGCATACAACGCCCTATTCACACTATGGCATCATTGGAGCAATACCAAGAGCTATTTGCGGCTATGCAGAATTTAACAGTTGAGGTTCAAGCCCTGAGAACGGAAAATGTTGCACTTCGACAACAGGTAGTGGTACGTCAGGAAGGTCATGGTGACTTACCCACTATGCCACTCTCTTTCGGCAAGTACAACGGGTACCCTGGAGGTCTAAAGGACTTTCTAGATGCTTGTAAGGTGTACTTTGCCTTCAGGACCCATGCATATGAAACGGCCAGATCAAGGGTCGGTTTCATCATCGCAAACCTTTCAGGAAACGCATTATCCTGGGTCACACCATTTGTCACTAATAATGACCCATCCCTAAATGATTATGACCGTTTCATAGAACTGTTCAAGGAAAGATTCGACAGACCGGAGGTCTTCTACTCCTCCTTGGAAGCCATTCTGGATGTTTATCAAGGTAACTCTGATCTTCAAACCTACATTTCCTGCTTTCAGAGTTTAGCTGCTAAAACAGACTGGCCAGACTCGGCCCAACAGACCATTTTTAGACGAGGTCTTCACGACGAGATCAAAGACGAGCTTGCTAGAGTTGCCAGACCAGCATCCTTCAGAGAGTTGGTAACATTATCACTCCAGATCGAATTTCGCCTACAGGAAAGGCGACAAGAAAGAAGACGACCCAGAGGAACTCCTCTAACCATGAGGCTCCCATCCCCTTCTCCTCCAGCAAGACCCTCAGCCAGGACGGAAGAACCCATGCAGATAGGAGCCACTCGAGGTCCCCTGACTCCAGACGAACGAAGAAGACGACGGGACACAGGATTATGCATGTACTGTGGTTCTTCCAAACATTTACTGAGAGACTGCCCGGAGGTACCTCTTCGACGGAAGGGAAACTTCAGCCCCCCGCTCTGCTGCAAGGGAAGTGTCGGGGGACTTGACAAATACCCTTGCAACAACTCAAGAACCTTAGACAACAAGGAAGAAAGCAGCCTGATGGTATTCAAGGTGAAACTGTGGCTGTCCGATACTGCCCCCACGGAGGTATTAGCAATGTTGGATTGCGGAGCAGCAGGGAATTTTATGGACCTTAATTGGGCCACTGAACATCAGGTGGCTACCAGACTCAAGTCATCTCCCATTCCAGTAGAAGGTGTTGACGGCAGGCCATTATCCTCTGGACCCATCACCTCAGAGACTTTCCCACTGAAGATGGAGATGGGCCAACATAAAGAGATCTTAGTGTTTGATCAGATCAGGGCCGCCCATTTTCCGGTTGTGATAGGTATCCCATGGTTAAGAAGGCATAACCCGCACATTAACTGGACAGACAATAAGGTGAGCTTTGATTCTCTGTTTTGTAAAACCAACTGTATGGACTTTCCTACTACCCAAATCACCAAGGCCAGATTGGAAGAAGGAAGATCTACTCACAATTCCATGATCATTTCTTCTGTCCCTCTTCAATATCAGGCATTTTCCGAAGTATTTCTGGATACTATACCCAAGATACTGCCTCCTCATAGGGCAGAGGACTGCAGCATCGACTTGATACCTGAAGCCATAGTTCCCTTTGGTCGCATGTATCCATTATCGCTTCTGGAACGCAATTCTCTTAGAGAATATCTAAATGCAAATCTACAGAATGGACTTATCCGTGAATCTAGGTCTTCTTGTGGGGCTTCTTTATTCTTTATCCCTAAGAAAGATTCAGTAGAGTTACGTCCTTGTATCGACTATCGAGGATTGAATAAAGTTACCATCCGTGACAGATATCCCATGCCACTTATAAGGGATATATTAGAAGCGGTACAAGGAGCGGTATATTTCACTAAGCTCGACCTAAGAGGTGCCTATCACCTTCTGCGGATAAGACAAGGAGACGAGTGGAAAACGGCATTCCGCACCCCATTTGGTCTATATGAATATAGGGTCATGCCGTTCGGACTGGTAAACGCTCCAGCAATATTCCAAAGATACATGGATAAGGTGTTTTCAGATATGTTGTTCATAACAGTAGTGGTTTATCTTGATGACATCTTGATATTTTCCAAGACACTTTCAGAACACAGAAGACTTGTTGTACAGGTTTTGCAACGCCTTAAGTCCCATCAGTTGCTGATCAAACCAGAAAAGTGCAAGTTTGAAGCTACGTCAGTATCCTATTTGGGATTTATCCTAACTAAGGAGGGCATAGAGATGGACCCAATCAAGATCGAGGCTATCCGGAGCTGGAAGGAACCTACTAATATAAGGGAGCTACAGAGTTTCCTGGGTTTAGCTAACTTTTATCGGAGATTTATATCCAATTTTTCTAAAACGGTGCTTCCACTAACTACTCTGTTAAAGAAGGGTGTAAAGTTCATCTTTGATGAGGATCCCAGAAGAGCCTTTATAACACTCAAGGAATGCTTTTCTAAGGCACCCATACTGATCCAACCAGATCAAACTAAACCATTCATTATGGAAACGGATGCCTCCATTGGTGCAGTAGGGGCTATCCTACTACAGAAGTCTGAGGACGAGGTGGAACATCCAGTGGCCTATTTTTCAAGGACTCTTACTGCTAGTGAGCGCAACTATTCAGTACTGGAAAGGGAACTTTTGGCAATCAAGTTAGCCTGTCAAGAGTGGCGCCATCTGTTGCAAGGGGCCGCTCACAGCTTTGACATCAGAACGGACCATCGTAATCTTCGGGTTTTACAACAAATGGAATGCACCAATGCACGCCATGCCAGGTGGGCCTATTTCTTCCTGCAATATGATTTTAATATCACCTACATTCCGGGCACAGAAAATTCGAAGGCGGATGCCCTGTCTCGTAGTTTGGGGGAAGGCTCTGGAATCTACAGGGGACACGAATTGGTCTTCCCAGGGCTTAAGATTGTTGCGTCCACTCTATCCTTTCTTCGAGATTTGATACCTCAATATCAAACAGGCTCTGATCCTCCATCCTCTATCATCCAAGGCAAGGATGGGTTATATTATCATGATGAGGCCTTGTTCATTCCTACCAAGAAACTTCAGACTCTAGTCTTGTCCTGGTGCCACGATTCCCCTTTAACAGGACACCCAGGAGTCAGGAAGACTTATGACTTGCTACGCAGGGGTTTTTGGTGGCCTACCCTACGGAACGATGTTTGCCAATATGTTTCCACATGTTCGGTTTGTGCCTCTAACAAACATCGAACTGGAAGACCGCTAGGTCTACTTCAGCAGGACTCCTTACCTAAATGTCCCTGGGAACATATTTCCACTGATTTTATTGTGGATCTCCCTCCTTCGGGTGATATGTCTGTGATCATGGTAACGGTTGATACTTTCAGTAAGTTAGCTCACTTCTCCGCCTTCAAGCATGTTCCATCAGCCTCAGAGACAGCAGCCGTATTCCTTCGGGATATAGTCCGCTTACATGGGTTGCCTCGGACTGTGGTTTCAGATCGAGGACCTCAATTTACTTCGAAATTTTGGGCATCTCTTTGCCAGGCACTAGGAATTCACAGGGCTCTCTCATCGGGTTACCATCCTCAGAGTAACGGACAGACCGAGAGGTTGAATGCCAGTCTGGAACAATATCTGAGATGCTTTTGTAGTCCACAGCAGGAAGGATGGTATCGCTTCCTTCCACAAGCAGAGTTCGCCTACAACAATGCAGTTCATACGTCCATCCAGATGAGTCCTTTTTTTTGTACCTACGGGTATAATCCCCAACATCTGCCCTGGCTCAGTACCCCTTCCACTAAGATTCCTGCTGTGGACGGGGTTCTGAAGAACTTACATGAGGTACATGAACTTGCACAAAAGGCACACCTGGCCAGCCAACAGGCTCAAAAGAAATGGGCAGACAAGAATAGAAGCCCCAACCCTACGTGGCAGGTGGGCCAATTGGTCTGGTTGTCTACCCGTTTCCTGCCCAGGTGGGTTCATTCTGGTAAATTCTCCCCCAGGTTCCTCGGACCTTTTCCCATTGTGCAACGGATTAACCCGGTTGCCTTTAAGATCAAGCTCCCTGATTACCTCAAGAGGGTGCATCCGGTCTTCCATATCTCCTTACTCAAGGAATACAAGGAAGATCCTTTCCAAAGACCAGTCCGCAAGGTACGTACACAGGTGAAACCAACACCTGAAGAATATGAAGTGGCTTATTTAGTTGATTCCCGGTACCACCGGGGTAGGTTGCAATACCTAGTGCATTGGAAAGGTTATCCGTTGGATGAGAGATCCTGGGAACCAGTGAGTCATATCAAGGCACCCCGATTGGTTCGGAGATTTCACCACTTCCACCCGGGCAAACCGGGGGGTCCCCGGAGGAGAAGGGGGTATACTGTCAGGATCGGTGGTTGGAAGGTATGGAATTACTGGCGGCTTTAATTCTACTCTGAATAGCGCTCTAGTCCTCATCCAACATGGCGGACTATACTATAAATGCCGGCTCCTCCCCTTCTGCCGGCGCGTTGTATCTGTTTTCTCTCGCTACTTCGCTTGCATTTCGGTGCCACTCTTGTGATTCTAGTGATTCTTGTGATTACTCTATTGTATCTAGAAAACCCCTCCCCGGGGTCTATTCTGTTTGGTATCTGTGATTTCACTTCTTTCTTTTCCTTCTGTACGTTTACCTACCTGTTTATTATCTTTACCCTCTGTCTGTTCGCCCTCTGTAACTATACTTTCTTTCTTGGCTTGCATTTCTCAGCTTGCATTCACGGCTTGCATTCACGACTTGCATTCACGGTGTCTTGCCAAACGAAACCAGCCGCTTGTAACACACGCAAACGGCGGTGTTACTTTCTGTATGCGAACAGCTTTCGCGACTTTCATTTCATTTTTCTTACTTACTCCCGGCAACCCTCTGTCTGTCCGCCTTCTGTAACTATACTTTCTTTCTTGGCTTGCATTTCACCGCTTGCATTCACGGCTTGCATTCAAGGCGTCTTGCCAAACGAAACCAGCCGCTTGTAACACACGCAAGACGGCGGTGTTTACTTTCTGTATGCGAACAGCTTTCGCGACTTTCATTTCATTTTCTTACTTACTCCCAGCGAATTTCTTCGGTGTTAAGGGATCTTTTGCTATATATATAATATGTTTCCCTATATGTTTTGTTCGTTACATTCTTCTGTGTGAATTGAGCCATTCTCAGCTTACAGTACTACATTCAGTACTAGATTTGGTCTTTGGAAACAACTCTCACTTACTTTGGAACCAGGGTTTTTTCTGCCTTCCGGCTTTTTCCCTGGGGCGAGGCTGGCCCTCCTGGGGGCCTCCCTGGGCAGTTTCTCATCTCTGTCACGGTGGCCTCTGGAGGGGCCAGACCTTATTTACACGAAAGAAAAGGTCGGAAACTAAGGGATAACCATCCCAAGGAAAGGAAGAAGGACAGTAAGAAATCCGAAAAGGTACTTAAAGACCGTTTTTCTGAGGATTCAGGTGAGGAGAAGGGGGATTTTGAACCAGAACCTGACACACAGGTTTAGAAACCAATAATATGTTGAGTGTGGTAGCCCGTGAACTAGCTCTATCTAAACTTCATTTTCCAAATAAATGACGTAACTTGGTTTTGAATACATTAACCGAAGCAGACATATCCATCAAGTCACTCCTCGAAAATCAAACCCGTGCCAAAATCAAATTCTACCATTGGGATTGGATAGTAAATAGAGAAACTTGTTTAAAATATAAGGATTTTGAGACTCACACCTTTGGACATAAGAAATTATGCTGTATGTCCACTTATTTGCTGAAGTGTCCTTCCCCAATCATAAGGAAGAAATATTTACGATTTAGATTAAACCAGTGGCCGACAAGAGAAATTCTTGTTAGGAAGAAAGTTGTACCACCCAACTTGGACTTTTGTAGATTTTGTAAAGATCCTACAAAACGCGAAACATTGCAACATGTTATAGTTACCTGCCCGCAATTAAATATGCAACGTGAAAGGCATTTATCCAATAAGCTAAATTTCCTACATGCTGTAGATGATGAGGAGACATGGATTACGTTATTCCAAAGTGTCAAATTCACCATATGGAAATCAATCGTACAATTCCTTGATGAAGTATGTCCTGAGGTTAATGCTAGAACTTCTTAGTTAGAATGTGTTTTATATCCATTTTTTTCTCTTTTCCTTTAAAATTATTTTGTAATATTGTATATAATTAATTGTTATGCATTTGTTGATGTACGTATTGTGTCAAGATAAGTTGTATATTTAATTTTTGTTTATGTGAAGATCTTGGAAAAATGTAAAAATGTTATGTATATTTGAAAAGTTGATTTATCAGCTATATCAAATTTAAATAAATAAATAAATAATTAGGTACAGAGCTCTACGCATTTCGAGAGATAGTGTCTCTTTTCTTCAGGAGTAAAATTGATTAAAAAGTATTTTTCAAATGGTCTTTTTAAAATTCAAAAGTCTTTGTTGTTCTCTGGTGTTATTTTGTTGTAAGATCATGGAAACATCATCTATTGGCGTCAGTTTTCGTTTTGTAGTGATAATCTGAAAATTGTATAGTGTAAATATTAGTATTAAATATTATGGTGTATGTAGTAATCAATTAATAGAACATAGGTATGGTTAGTACCTGTACATGGGTGAGTCTTCTATGAGTGTAAAAGATGAAGTAGGTCTTCTTTCTTTTCAATACTAGCAAGATCAATGTGTCACCAACAATCTCGTAATGTTTGTAAACTGCATCTGTATCTCCTAAAACAGTAAGTGTATACATTGTAAGTATATATCTTTTTTGCTTTCCAAATCAATAAGTTAAATTTGCAAACATGGCGAGAGTACTCACCAATTGGATGTCTGCAGTGTTCAAAACAAATGCGTTTGCAGTTTCTGTGTCGGGATCAGGGTTCTGTCTGTAGAGATTAGTCTGGCATTAGAATAAAGAACAGACATGTATCCTGTATAATATGTGGTCATATTCGCTATGCTTACCTGTATAGTTCTTGCAAGTACACGGTATCAAGGAGAATCTAGCCGTTTCCCTCATACCATCGCCGAGTGAACAAGATGCTCAGTAACGGTCACAAAATGAAGTCACATGACTTGACGCTCGTGGTCATGTGATATTTTAGAATTGTGGGAACCGTAGTTCCAAGTCTTTGAATCTAATTGATTCACTACGCGTGCTCAATAAAGATGACAAAAACAGCATGTTCACTATTGTGCTTAGGGTCAGTTAAGTTCCCAAAAACGAGCCATATTTTTCACTCAATAGCCGTGTGAGCCTATTGCTCTGTAACGGTTGTAAAGTACGATCACGTGACTAAGCGAAGGTTGTCATGTGTTGTGTAGACTTATGGGAATAGTAGTTCCAAGACGTTCAATCAGAATTCAATAATTCACATTCCAAAGCGATTCAACGGAATTAGGTAATTCATATTAATTATGACCTCATGTATTGAGCAACCCTAGCTACATCATTAAAAGAGGTTGGATGATGCATCATGTGTGTAGTGTGTTTGGTGATGTCAAGAGACATACTGTTGACTTGCCCAATAGTCGAGGTGCGGAAAATTGTAGCATAATTTAAATAGTGATCGAGTTCTCTGTCTGTTTCAATCAACCAACAGGTCAACCTGTTATAAGATGCTGAGTTACTTGGATAATTATGGTCGTCTTGATAATGTCATTGAGATGGTCATACTATTATGTTGTTGCTAACTGAGATGGTCATTCCATTATGGCACAACAAAATTTTAAGATGTACCACAATAATAACGACAATCTCATATTGATTATTGCCCAATTGTATAGTTCTCCAGTTCAAAATTAATTGAATTCATTGTATTGTGGGAAAAACTATGGTGCTGCCTCATCATTACATTCTACAATCTGTAATTGTTTTTGACAGAAATATTATTAAGTCATTCCACCTATTTATGCATCAATATTGGACAATGTTTTATGTAAAAAAAGTAATAAATTGTATAAATACCATTATTATTGAAGGTAATTATATTGTGACATATGTAATTATTTTCATGTTTAACTCGACAGTGTTAGTATTCTCTGTGTGTTTTTCAACCTTTTTTTAGCAAACTCATAAGAATACATTCAACGAGAACTCCTCATTCATCACTCTAGGTTGCAAGGCTTCTGTCACAAGTCTCTCCCCTTCTCACCTGTTTTTGTTGTTTGCTTGAGACCTTCTGGGATATCTTCTTTTTCACGGTCCGGGATTTGTACAAACCCGAACCCTGGTCCTCGGAGTCCAGCGTGAGGTTCGCTATTCTGTTTCCGGGAGCGTTCAGAAGTCCAGGATGGATACCAGGATGCAATGAAGTTAGGCTCGGAAGCACGGAACGCCGTGACCCGAGCGCGGAAGAATTCCAGGAAGGTAGGTAGAGGAATGGGAGGAAGGATGGGGTTTCAAGGAACTGGAAACAAGGATTCAAAAGGAAGCCCCGAACAAACTCCGGCTACACACGTCCGACTACAACTAGCGGTAGCGTTGAGACGCGCAGAGCCACGGGGCGTGTCTCTTTTGTAAAGCGTGCAGCGTGGAGCATAGAGACTAACCAGGAGCGCTTCGTTCCGAGCGGCCATGTTGGAAGGATCACTGCATTCAGTCCCCTATGGGTCAGGGACCAGGAGGTCCAGAAGGGACACAGACAACGGTTCATGACAGTATGCCTCCTCTGAAACCCAGCTCCTCTGGGCTTGCCCGGATGGATGAGATGGAATCTTCGAACCAGCCTGGGGGCATTCATGTTTGACATGGGTTCCCTGGGAGGGTATCCTTTCCATTCAACCAAATACTGGAGTTGACCACGTCGGTATCTGGAGTCACAGATTCTGGAAACCTTGTATTCTAGTTGGTCATTTACAATCACAGGGGTAGATCTAGGAGCTGTTCAAGATGACTGAATATATGGTTTTAGCAAAGAAGTATGGAATACTGGATGGATCCTTTTCCAGGATTCTGGTAACCGAAGCCGAAAGGCCATGTCACGATGCCCGCTCCCGGGGAGCCGGCTCAGGCCCTGCGTCCCCGAAAGCGGACATCAAGTCCCCAGGGAAGGTCCCAGCAACCCCTTATAGGGGCCCTTTGGACAGCGTCCTGGCGCCTATGGCGCCAGGCTCATAGAAAACGTCAGTCCTGGCGCCATAGGCGCCAGGCTCATTATGAAAGTGTTTGGGTGCACTTGCCTGATGACCATGCTCCAGAACCCCGGCCTCCTTGAGGCCTGAAAGGAACTACTTTACCTGTGGGACTCATTTACCACCCGGCCGTGGTCGGGGAAGGATACATACCTGATTGGAGGAAGGACACATTCTAGGAACTTCTTCCAAGGCTATTTAAACCACACCCGATCAGCCACACGTGCTTCGCGTTGTTCTGCATCTAGCAGCTGGACGCTCACCGTGTCTGCTCCTGCATCTTGACACCTGCCAGCATCCTGAATCACCTGCAAAGGAAGGGAACAAGAGAACAGAAGAAGGAAAAGGCCTCGCCTGCTAAATCTGCATCCCAGAGACATTTCGCCGACAATCCTGAAAAGGAAGACATTTATTTTTAAAAGCACATCGCATCGATCACTGCAGCGCCGCATTCTACTCACCTTTACAGGGCGCCTCCATGTTCAGCAGCGACCATCCGGATTCGCAGTCGCGCCCCCGCGCCTAGGGAGAAAAAGACAAGAACAAAGGTGAGAGAAAGAAGGGAAAAGGGAAGCTAAAACTCCATGTCAAGACTTACCTGTTGGGTCATTCCCTTTTCATTTCGGGTCCGTGCCGCATCCAGGCATTTTCGGACCCCGGCCCCTAAGGGGAAAAAGACATCAGCGTTAATGAGTGAATGAAAAGACATTACCAAAACACTCATTAAAGACTTACCTGATTTCCACAAGGATTTCACCGCTCACCTCGAGTCGGTGCCTGTTCCCCGCCATTCCGTACCCCGGCCCCTATGGGGAAAAAGACACTAGCATTAGAACATTAATGCATGGACACAAGGGGACTAACTTATAGAAAAACTTATCTGGAAGACAAGCAAGTTTGGTTCTCACCCATCCGAAAATCCAGTGACGTAACTGGATACCAACGCGCCCCTGCATCAGAAGCAGGATGGAGAGCTCGTCCTTCCAGACCCTAAGGTGAGATGCTATGGGGAAGCACAGAAGGGTTTTGAGGAGGGTGAGAGGGGTAAGTGGAAGGCCGATTGCATTACCCCGCAGACAGTTAACCCCCTATTCTCACCTACAGAAGGATACTTCTGCGTGTCAGACAAGCCAGATCTGGGGCCCGGTCCAGTCCGTCTTTCGAACCCTGCGCATCACCTTAGACGAGGTCACAGCAGCGCGAACCAGGCCAGCGCCCCCGTGGGAGTCAGGTGAGCGTTACAGAACGCGAAGCCTTCCTACAAAGTCCCACCCAGGCGCTATGGAAACTTCTGAGACTGATCAGTTGGCCCAATTACTGGGGGAATTACGGGCCGAAGTACATGCCGCTCATCAAGAGACTAATGCCCTCAAGAGGGAATTAATAATATCAAAGGAAAGAACTGATGACCTGGCCAGACAGCTTTTGCAAGGTCAAGCTGGACAAACTCCTCTACCCTGTTCCGGAGGGAACCCCGATCCTGTGGTTCCCAGTAACCCTGTGCAGATTAATCTACCTGGAAACATGCCGCTGGCCCCACCTGAACGCTTTGCTGGGGACCCCAAACGATTCGCCGTATTCATGAATCAGTGTCGTTTGCACTTCCTATGCAGACCTGGGGCCTTCCCTAATGATCAGACCAAAGTAGCCTTTGTATTGTCATATCTCAGCGGCTGCGCTGCCGATTGGTCAGTTCCACTGGTTACTCAAGATGACCCGATTCTCCGTGATTTTCAAGGATTTCAAGCAAGCATGGAAAGGTTATTTGCTCGACACTCTCAGGGCAGGCTCTGGATGACGAACTTCTATCCCTGCGACAGGGCAATCAGGACCTCCTATCCTATATTGCAACCTTTAATAGACTAATTGTGGAAACGGGATGGCCAGAGGATAAAAGAGTCACGTTATTTTATCGAGGTCTACGCGGAGAACTTAAAGATGTCTTGGCCCAAGTTGTAAATCCGCCCCAAGAATGCACAGAATATATAGACTTAGTGGTCCAATTGGATCACAGACTTCAAAACAGAAAAACAGATCGGTCCAGGTTTGAGACCCGGGTGTTGGTCAAGACCCACGCTAACCCCAAGGGAGTTGATGTCTCTGAGCCTATGCAAATTGGAGGGGTTAAAGAACCCTTAACTCAAAAGGAACGTGAAAGGAGGCGGCAGTTAAAATGATGTCTTTATTGTGGGAACTCTGGACACTTTCTACGAGATTGCCCGGCAAAACCGCCCCGAAAAGCGGTAGGAGTCGCTGATAAAAACCATGAAGACTCTGTTTCGGGAAACGACTCAGCCCGACAAGCGTAGGGGTCCGCTTGCCGAGCTTGAAAACTAACTCTCAGACCTCGCATTTCATTGTGCCAATGGTTCTCGTAGATCCAGAAAAGCCTAAGCGGTTGCATGCAATAAAGCCATACATCGATAGTGGGGCTATTGGAAACTATGTGGATCGTGAATTGGTCTCTAGGATTAACCTCCCTCTCCGTCCTAAAACCAGCAAAGATGTCATCACTACAGTCGATGGAACTGAAATTGCCTCTGGACCGGTAACACATTCCACTACTGAGGTGACTCTTATTGGTCCTGACGGCCATCGGGAGGCAGTTGTGTTTGATGTAATCAAGGCTCCACAGTTTCAGGTTATTCTTGGAATTCCTTGGTTAGAGACACATAATCCTCGAATTGATTGGCGAGCTAAGAGAATAACCTTCCCGGATTGTGCACAAACCTGCTACCCAGAAAACCTGAAGATTAATCTAGCATCTGTAACCTCTGCCTCCATGCAATTACCTCCGGAATACCAGGACTTTCAGGACGTCTTCCAAAAGGAACAGGCCAACACGTTACCTCCTCACCGATCGTACGATTGCCAAATCGATCTGGTGCCCGGTGCACAACCCCCTTGTAGCAGGATTTATGCCCTTACCGAACCTGAGAACCTGCATTTGAGACAATATTTGGATCAATACCTCGCCAATGGTTTTATTCGCCCGTCAAAGTCCCCAGCATCCTCAGCTTTGTTCTTCGTGCCTAAAAAAGAAGGCGACCTTAGAACTTGTATCGATTACCGCGCATTGAACCAGATAACGGTTAAAAACCGTTATCCTCTGCCTCTGATTCCTGAACTCCTTGACCAGGTGAAGGACGCTTGCATATACACCAAGTTAGATCTCCGGGGGGCATATCATCTGGTGCGAGTAAAAGAAGGCGACGAATGGAAAACAGCCTTCCGTACAAAATATGGATTATTCGAATACCAGGTAATGCCTTTCGGGTTGTGCAATGCGCCTGCTGCCTTCCAATTCTTCATGAATGATGTCCTTCGGGAACTCATCGATGTTTGTGTTGTCGTCTATATCGATGACATTCTAGTGTACTCCTCTTCGGAATCTGATCACAGAAAACACGTTAGGGCAGTTCTGGAAAAACTGCGCCAACACAAACTATTTGCTAAACTGGAGAAATGTGTTTTCCATACCACAGAAGTTGAGTTTCTCGGTTTCATCCTGACACCCAAAGGAGTCCGAATGGACTCAAGAAAAGTGGATGCCATCCTCAAATGGCCATCACCAAGCTCTGTAAAAGGGGTTCAAAGCATGCTCGGCTTTGCCAATTTCTATCGCAGGTTTATCCCGGAATTTTCACGCATAGTACAACCCATTACTGCACTCTTGAGGAAAAATAAACGTTTTGAATGGTCTGAAGAAGCCGAGCAGGCCTTCCAGGATTTAAAAGCTAAGTTTACCTCCGCACCTATATTGAAACACCCACGTCCAGATCTCCCATATGTCGTCGAAACTGACGCATCCAGCCTAGCCATGGGAGCAGTTCTGTCTCAAAGAGATTCTGAAACCAACCAACTGCATCCCGTAGCATTTTGGTCCAGAAAATTCTCGGCACCAGAGATTAATTACGCAATCACTGACAAAGAACTGTTAGCCATAAAGTCCTCTTTTAAAGCCTGGCGGCATTACCTGCTTGGCGCTCGACATACCATCACGGTGATCACTGATCACCGGAATTTACAGTATTTGAAAACCGCCAAGGCTCAGTCATCACGGCAGCTCCGATGGGCTTTGTTTTTCGCTGAATTTGATTTCGTGATTACCTATCGACCTGGCTGCAAGAACGGCAAAGCAGACGCCTTATCCCGAATTGGAATGGGAGAATCTGATACAAACTCAGAACCAGTACCAATAATTCCCGAACAGAGAATTCTAGGCATGACTTTGTTAGAGACGCTTGAAGACATTCAAGTCAGAGTGAAACAACTCCTGGACCCTACAGTCCTACAGGATTGGATACAAAAGGGATCAGACTTTACCATAGATAATGGTTTACCTTATTACCAAGGACGCTTATTCCTGCCGCACATGGATTTACACGAACTAGTTATTTCAGGTTATCATGATACATTAATAGAGGGACACCCCGGTATTGCCAAGACAATGGAAAAGGTGAAACGACAATTCTGGTGGCCGTCTTGGCGAAAAGATGTTAAATCTTTTGTGATGTCCTGTGGTGTTTGCGCCCAAAATAAAGTTCAAAAGAAAAGACCAGCCGGTCTCCTTCAACCTCTAGACATACCGCCAGCACCCTGGCACACCCTATCAATGGATTTTATTATGGACTTGTCTCCTTGTTCGGGATACAATACCATTCTGGTAATTGTGGATTTGTTTTCCAAAATGGCCCACTTCATTCCTTTGAAAGGTTTACCTTCAGCTTCTGTCCTAGCCAAAGAATTCCTCGAAAATATTGTTCGGCTACATGGATTCCCATCTATACTAATCTCTGACCGGGGAAGCCAATTCATTTCCCACTTCTGGCGCAAATGTTGTCAAATGGCACAAATCGACGTAAGATTATCGACCAGTCACCACCCTCAGACCGATTGTCAGACCGAGAGGACAAATCAGACCCTTGAGCAGTACTTACGGTGTATGTTACAGCAATCTGAAAGCAACTGGAAAGACATTCTTTGGATGGTCGAATACGCATATAATAATTTGGTACACTCTGCAACTGGCCATAGTCCTTTTTATACCTTGTTTGGACATCACCCTCGAACCTCAAACCTCGACTCAACTCAGAACCTCAGAGTGCCCGCAGTAGAACATCTGCATTCTACCATTACCCGAGCCTTCAAAGAGGCAACCATGCATTTACAACAAGCCAAGAGAAAATACAAGGAGAATGCTGACCTACATCGGAGTGAAGCACCTCCGTATCAGATTGGGGATCAAGTGTGGTTAGCTACCAGACATTTACCGCTCAAAGGGCCTCGAACTTTTAACCCAAAATATCTGGGACCTTATTCTATTACGGCAATAATTAACCCAGTAGCGGTTAAACTTGATTTACCAGCTAATATGCGAATTCACCCTGTTTTTCATGTGTCACTTCTGAAACCAGTGGTACCCGGAACCCGACTACTCAAACCTCCAGAACCTATTCAAATAGATGGGGAACCCGAATTCGAAGTGAAGAACATTTTAGATTCAAAAATGTTTAGGTCAAAGCTTTTCTACCTAATTGATTGGAAGGGGTACGGACCTCAGGAGAGGTCGTGGGAACCCAGTGACCATGTGCATGCACCTCGATTAGTCAGGAAATTCCACCGACTCTTCCCAAACAAACCAAAACCCCCGGAGGGAACAACCTTGGGAGGGGCCTTGGGGGGAGTGCTGTCACGATGCCCGCTCCTGGGGAGCCGGCTCAGGCCCTGCGTCCCCGAAAGCGGACATCAAGTCCCCAGGGAAGGTCCCAGCAACCCCTTATAGGGGCCCTTTGGACAGCGTCCTGGCGCCTGTGGCGCCAGGCTCATAGAAAACGTCAGTCCTGGCGCCATATAGACGCCAGGCTCATTATGAAAGTGTTTGGGTGCACTTACCTGATGCAGACCATGCTGCAGAACCCCGGCCTCCTTGAGGCCTGAAAGGAACTACTTTACCTGTGGGACTCATTTACCACCCGGGCGTGGTCGGGGAAGGATACATACCTGATTGGAGGAAGGACACATTCTAGGAACTTCTTCCAAGGCTATTTAAATCACACCCGATCAGCCACACGTGCTTCGCGTTGTTCTGCATCTAGCAGCTGGACGCTCACCGTGTCTGCTCCTGCATCTTGACTTCTGCCACACCTGCCAGCATCCTGAATCACCTGCAAAGGAAGGGAACAAGAGAACAGAAGAAGGAAAAGGCCTCACCTGCTAAATCTGCATCCCAGAGACATTTCGC
Source organism: Ambystoma mexicanum (assembly GCF_040938575.1). NCBI lineage: Eukaryota > Metazoa > Chordata > Amphibia > Caudata > Ambystomatidae > Ambystoma > Ambystoma mexicanum. The sequence continues at coordinate 363,498,869 of NC_090924.1, read as the reverse complement.
CGACAATCCTGAAAAGGAAGACATTTATTTTTAAAAGCACATCGCATCGATCGCTGCAGCGCCGCATTCTACTCACCTTTACAGGGCGCCTCCATGTTCAGCAGCGACCATCCGGATTCGCAGTCGCGCCCCCGCGCCTAGGGAGAAAAAGACAAGAACAAAGGTGAGAGAAAGAAGGGAAAAGGGAAGCTAAAACTCCATGTCAAGACTTACCTGTTGGGTCATTTCCTTTTCATTTTGGGTCCGTGCCGCATCCAGGCATTTTCGGACCCCGGCCCCTAAGGGGAAAAAGACATCAGCATTAATGAGTGAATGAAAAGACATTACCAAAACACTCATTAAAGACTTACCTGATTTCCACAAGGATTTCACCGCTCACCTCGGGTCGGTGCCTGTTCCCCGGCATTCTGTACCCCGGCCCCTATGGGGAAAAATACACTAGCATTAGAACATTAATGCATGGACACAAGGGGAACCACTTATAGAAAAACTTACCTGGAAGCCAAGCAAGTTTGGTTCTCACCCATCAGAAAATCCAGTGACGTAACTGGATACCAACGCGCCCCTGCATCAGAAGCAGGATGGAGAGCTCGTCCTTCCAGACCCTAAGGTGAGACGCTACGGGGAAGCACAGAAGGGTTTTGAGGAGGGTGAGAGGGGTAAGTGGGAGGCCGATTTCATTACCCCGCAGACAGTTAACCCCCTATTCTCACCTACAGAAGGATACTTCTGCGAGTCAGACAATCCAGATCTGGGGCCCGGTCCAGTCCGTCTTCCGAACCCTGCGCATCACCTTAGACGAGGTCACAGCAGCGCGAACCAGGCCAGCGCCCCCGTGGGAGTCAGGTGAGCGTTACAGGCCACTGGGTTGACGGTTTCTTGTATAGAAAAGGGACCGTAGTACCTGGGTGCCAATTTATTTGGGCGTAGATGTCGAGGAAGGAGTTTCGAGGATAACCAGACTTTATCGCCTACAGAGTAGGAGAGTCCGGGTCTTCTTTTGGAATCAGCATAACGTTTGACATCTCTTCGGGCCCTTTCTAGATGTTCCTTAACTTCTTTGTGTACTGTGATGAGGTTTTCAATCCAGGAATCTACCGCAGGCACTGGGGTAGGGTGTGGGAGTACAGAGGGTAGAACTGATGAATGGAATCATTGACTACAGAAGAAGGGACTGGTCTTGATAGCTGAATGATCTGAATTGTTATAAGCGAATTCGGCCACAGGTATTAAGAGTGACCAATCATCCTGGACCTTGGAGTGAAGCAACAAAGGTATTGTTCAAGAGTCTGGTTTACACGTTCGGTAGCCCCGTTGGTTTGTGGGTGGTAGCCTGAAGATAAGGCACGTTGGATTGCTAGTATACAACATAATTGTTTCCAGAACTGAGATATGTACTGGGGTCCTCGGTTTGAAATGATCTTGGAAGGTAGCCCATGAAGCCGGAATATGTGTTCCAGGAAGATTCCGGCAAGGTCAGATGAGGATGGCAGTTTGGAAAAAGGTGTAAAATTAGCCATATGAGTAAACAAATCAATAGTGACCATGATTGTTGTGTAGCCCCTGGAGAATGGTAGTTCCACGATAAAATCTGTGGCAGTGATTTCCCAGGGTCTTGTTGGTATTGCTAGTTGGAGTAGGAGTCCTTCCGGCTTCTTATTATCATGTTTGTTCTGATTGCAAACCGCACATGTTTGGATATGGATCCTTCATCTTCGGCCACCAAAATTGTCTTTGTATTAGATGGAGGGTGTTGGTAATCCCACTATGTCCCGAATGAAAGGTATCATGGCATAGGCATGTGATCCTTTGTCTCAGTCCAGGAGTGGCAATGACCAAGTGATTGTCCTTGAATAGATACCCATTCTTTGTAGTGAGATTCCATCTATTATTTCTCTTAAACTCCTTCCAGATTTCCAAGGATCGAGTTTGGCTCTGAATGCTCCCCAGAAGAGTGAGTGCTTGGGCAACAAAGAATGTGGGGGGAAACATCTTTGGGAAGGTCCGATCCTCGAGGGTTTCGTAATCTGGACGTCTGGATAAGGCATCGGCAATAATGTTATGTGTTACGGGAACGTGATGGATTTGGAGCTGGTATTGCGCAAAAAAGAAAGCCCAAAAGGCTTGACGACTGTTTCTGCATTCCAGGGATTGTAGAACCTGAAGATTCTGATGGTCCGTGCAGACTTGTACTGGGTGTTTGGCTCCCAGGAGGAGATGACGCCAGTCAGTGAAGGTTTGACGGATGGCTAGTAGTTCCTTTTCCAAAACGTAGTAATGGGTTTCACTGGGAGTTAGAGTGCGAGAAAGATAGGCGATGGGGTGTTCTAACTTGTCATCCAAATCTTGTTTTAGGACAGCCCCAATGGCGTAGTTGGAAGCATCAGTCTCAACAAGAAAGGATCGATCAATGTCAGGTTGGGCTAGGATGGGGGCTTGTGTGAATTCCGACTTCGAGCGTTGAAAGGCCGTGTCTTGGGTTGAAGTCCAAAGGAAGGGGGTATCTTTCTTTAACAGTGAGACAAAAGGGTGTACAATTTCTGAAAAGGTTGGTATAAATTTCCAATAGAAGTTAGCAAGCCCTAGGAAGGATTGAATCTGTTTTACGGTAGTTGGAGTGGGCCAGGACAAAATGGAGTCTACTTTCGAGGAATCCATACCAATTCCTTTTGGACTGAGGACGAATCCGAGATAGTGAACAGTTGATACATGGAAAAGGCACTTCTCGGGCTTGGCCAGGAGCTTATGTTCAGATAGTCGTTGTAAGACTGCCTTCACATGCTCTTCTAGATATACGATGACGAAGAGGAACAACATATCAGAGAACACTCGGTCCATGAAACGTTGTAAATCTGCTGGGGCATTAGCAAGTCCGAAGGGCATAACCAGGTATTCAAAATGGCCAAAGGGGATTCTAAAAGCTGTTTTCCATTCGTCACCTTCCTTTATACGAATGAGATGGTAGGCACCCCTTAGGTCTAATCTTCTAAAAATTACTGCACCTCTGACTGCTTCCAAGATATCCGAGATGAGTGGCAGGGGGTAGCGATCCCTGAGAGTGCACTGATTAAGGCCACGGTAGTCCAAACATGGTCTGAGCTCCTTGGTATCTTTATTGGGAACAAAGAACAATGAAGCACCCGCTGGATATTTAGATGGTCGTTTGGTGCCGTTTTCCAGGTTAGTATCCAAGTATTCCCAGAGGGCCCTTTTTTCAGGTTCTGATGATATAAACATCCTGCCGAAAGGAATCACTGCTGACGGTTCGGTATCGATGGTGCAATACTCTGGCCTGTGAGGAGGGAGAGCTTGAACTATAGCGGTCGAAAACACATCAGAAAAGGCTTGGTAGGCCCTGGGAATCTGGATTTTGTTGGCTCTCTTGTGAGTCTTCAGAAGGCTTCGGTAAGGTATCTATGGACAAGCAGTGAGACATACAGTGTTCAGATCCAAGGAACAGGGAGCCTGCTGCCCAATTGATGTAAGGGTTATGCCTTTGTAACCAGGGCATCCCAAGAACCATCGGATAATGGGCTGATTTTATGATGTCGAATTTGATCCTTTCTTGATGGTGGTTTATAGAGAGAGTAAAATCTCTTTAGTCTGAAGGGTTATGGGTCATGAAGAAAGAGGTCTCCCATCAATAGCCTCTAATGGTTGCATTGTTTCTCGGCTTTCATGTGGAATGTTGTGAACAGTGACCCAATCATGATCTAGGAATACGCCCATAGCTCTGCAATCTACTAATGCCAGGATGGGGTAGGATTCTGTCTTGGAAGGCGATAGAAGGGCCTGTAGAACCACAAGATTATTTTGTCCAGGAGAGTTCAAGGATGTAATTGATGTGGAGCAAACATCTCTCTCCCGACACTGTGCCCCATCTAGGATCGGGGGTTGGCATTTCCTGAACGCCGTGGAGGAGCAATAGGGCATTCTCTCAAGAGGTGTTTATCGGAGGCACAATACATGCACAGACCAGTGTGGATCCGTCGCATCCTTTCTTGTGGGGTAATGGGTCCACAGAAAGCCCCTAGTTGCATGGGTTCTGGGTCCGGGGTAGGAGAAACAGTGGGCTCTGATCTAGACGGATGTTCTGTGGTGGTCTTTTGGAAACCCGATTTAGACTTCTTTTTCTCTGCTCTTCTTTCTTGGATTCGGAAGTCTATTTGTAAGGAAAGGTCCATAAGAGCCTGGAAGGAGCTTGGGCGGGCTACCCTAGCTAACTCATCTTTTATTTCTTCATTCAGACCTCTTCAGAAGAGAGTGAAGCTAGCTTCTGGGGACCAATCTGCTTCCTTCACGAGCTGTTTGAAACGAGTCACATAGGTGAGCATATCCTGGGATCCTTGTTGAAACTCGAGCAGTCTTTCTTGAGCACTGTACACCTGTTCTGGGCGATCAAACATTTCCTTTAGAGCACTCATGAAGCCATCATAGTCATCCAGGAGGGTGTTGCCTGAATTAACTAGGGGGGTTGCCCAAGTCAATGCATTTCCAGTGAGGTGTGAGATCATAAAGCCCACCTTTGCTCTAGGAGTGAAGAAATAGTAGGGCTTAAAGGTGAAGTGCACTAAACATGAATCAAGGAATGCACGGAGAGTCTTGGAAGAGTCTTTGTCACTATTCCATGTGACAAAACTAGCTGTTTTAATGCAGCGTTCTCAGCCTTGAGGTTCTATACCTCCGTGGTTAATTCCTGCATGCCTCGCATGAGGTCTTGAACAGCGGCTTCCATCTCTGTGTCTCAATCTGTCACAAGTCTCTCCCCTTCTCACCTGTTTTTTTTGTTTGCTTGCAACCTTCTGGGATATCTTCTTTTTCATGGTCCGGGATTTGTACAAACCTCGGAGTCCTCGGAGTCCAGCGTGAGGTTCGCTATTCTGTTTCCGGGAGCGTTCAGAAGTCCAGGATGGATACCAAGATGCAATGAAATTACGCTCGGAGGCACGGAACCCTATGACCCGAGCGCGGAAGAATGCCAGGAAGGTAGGTGGAGGAATAGGAGGAAGGATGGGGTTTCAAGGAACTGGAAACAAGGATTCAAAAGGAAGCCCCGAACAAACTCCAGCTACACACGTCCGACTACAACAAGCGGTAGCGTTGAGATGCGCAGAGCCGCAGGGGCGTGTCTCTTTTGTAAAGCGTGCAGCGTGGAGCGTAGAGACTGACCAGGAGCGTTCCGTTCCGAGCGGGCATGTTGGAAGGATCACTGCATTCAATCCCCTATGGGTCAGGGACCATGAGGTCCAGAAGGGACGCAGACGACGGTTCATGACAGCTTCTAGCTTGTGAATCCAGAACATCTCTCTTCGTGATAGTATCTGTTGTAAATTACCTCATCTCGGTGGATGTGTTATTGTTTCAAGAATCACAAACCTTAATTGTGAGATCGTATGATGCTGTTCTTTGAAATGTCTATTAATTGGCGATTTCATGTTGTTAGTCATTATGTTGGATTTGTGCTCTGTGATACGGTCTTTGACTCGTCTTATTGTTTGACCAACATTATATTTCCCACATGGGCAGATCAATCCATATATGACACATTTGCTTTCGCATGTGGCATAGTCTTGTAAGTTTATTTTTCGTCCTGTGTAGGGGTGTCTGATGAGTGGCCCTTTCTGTACGTTATTAGAATGGCAGCAGTATAGACAAGGGAATGTCCCCTTCTTTGGCTTTGAAAGAAATCGTTCTTTTGATTTATTGGTTCTTTCGGCTTTCACTAGAAAATCTCGTAGATTTCTACCTCTGTTGTAGGCCATTAATGGTGGTTTAGGGAACAGTGTACATAATTGTGGGTCAAGTCTTGTCATTTTCCAGTTTTTGTTCAGTGTCCTTTTGATTTGTGCACTTTTTGTAGACTACTGAGATAAGTAGATCAATGGAGGGTTGTCTTTGTCAACTTTTTTCTGTTGATTAAGGAGTTGAGTTATTTTCTTAAATTGACATTTCTCTATTGCTTCTGATAGAATTGGTTTTGGAAAGCCTCTCTCTTGAAATCGTAAAATTTGTTCATCTACCACTTCTTTATATAATGCTACCTTTGATACAACCTGTTTGATTCTCTGAAGTTGTACAAGTGGTAAATTGTTTTTAAATGTTGCGGGTAATGACTGGTGTAGAATAGGCTATTGTTAACGTCTGTAGGTTTCCTGAAGATAGTTGTTTGTAACTTGCCGTTCTCAGGATAGATCTTAACATCCAGAAAATTAACTGTTGGTGTTCCTATTTCAAGGGTAAACTTAATCTTATGGTTGCATTCATTAAGGTATTTCAAAAATACTTCCAGTTCTTGTTTAGGGCCTATCCAGATTGCAAAAATGTCATAGATGTATCTTCTCCACATGGCCAGTTTGTCTGACCATGTGGGATTGTCTAGCATATATATTGACTCGAAATGAAACATGAACGTATTTGCATAAGCATGTCCAAGGGCCATGCTGCTCGCACCTCTTGGGACACGGGCACACCAGCCACAGTCGTGTCAGCGGAACAGCAATCCACGGTGGACACTGGCGCCACATCTGTTGCCACAACGGCACCTGACACTGGCGCCCCGCCTCCCCTGGTTCCTCCTCCCAGCCACCCCTCTGAGAGAAATGTCCCAGAGATCATCCCCCCTGTCCGGTCACTCGCCCATGCAGTCCTGTTCCTTCCCCTTGTCTTCTCGATGTGCCCTCCATAGGCAAAACACTGAGGACACATATCCACAGGCAGATGACAACGACATGCCTTGTGAGCAGGTGTCTGGCCACCAGGGAAGGCACCACCATGCATCACCAAGGCCAGTAAAACAACACGCCATGGATAACATCTGGAAGGGGCTCAGGCAGATGGAGTGGCGTCAGAATGTAATTGAGCGAATGGTTGTACGGCAACAGTCTGATGCGTGGGCACTGCATGATGTGGTGCTCAATGCCTCCAGGAGGGTGTCCAGTGCCCTGGACGGACTGTGTCTTTGTGCTGCTGTATGAAATTCAAGCACCACCCTCATGAGCTGAAGGGTACAGGAGTTGTGTGCACAAATGTCAGCAACCAATGAGAACATATCCAGGGCCATCACCCTCACTGTGTATGTCTGGGGCAGTGAACCGGCAGTTCCATATCAAACACCCCTACAGAAGGAATTGTGGCAAGCACGCCTTGTGTGGCGTACAAGGATTGCGCACAGGTGTCCTTAGCCATAGTAGCTCGGGATATCCAGTGTCAACTGCAAGAGCAAGGGTCACAGATGTCAGCACAGTGCATTGTGTATGTTTTGGCTTGTACACCGGCATGTGAATGGACACTGTGGGGATCATCAGGGGTTGGGCGGACTGCTGCATTACTGCTCTGCCGAATCCCAAGTTTGGGTGGAAAGTTGGGGATTTACCTTCAGCTGAAGGTAAATCTTGCCACTTTGCACCCATTTGCAGTGCAATTACTGTGGAGCAAACTGTGCTGCAGTGATTGCGCCCAATATGCCCCATGGCCCATGGACTCCCCCCCCCCACAATTCGGGATCCGGCGCTAATTGCACCAGACCGAGCTACGGTAACGCTATTAGCGTTGGTCGGTATCCCGGCAGATTTACCGCCGGGATACTGCCCAACCCATGATGAGGCCCTATGTGGGTGGATTTTTCAGGATTATAGGCACAAAATGATATTCATTCACAGTACTTGTCTGTGTAGTCTTTTACTATGGGGAACATGTGCTTTGTCATGCCACGCCATGCCAACGGCTCACAGGCAGCACTCAGCATTTGTTTTGGTCTGTGAATGGCATGGCGGTATGCATGTTGGCTGTGTTGGGCCTGTGCGTTGATATCATGTATGTGCCCTGATGGGTGCTTTGTTTTATCTGCGCAACTTAGTGGGGTATGTATGACTTCCATTATGGAATTTATGCTCATCCTGAGTAGGTCTGGTGCACCTGCGCCTTGATTTCTTGCACCTGTAGGCATTTACCTCCGCTGGTAACTGATGTGTTTTTGGCGGTTTTACTGGCTATTTTTTGCAGCAATTCCACTGATTTGGAATTTGTAATGTGGCGAAATGGGTTTTTGTTTTTGGCGGTAATTCCACCAACGGAATTAGCCCCGACCCTAATTCTGCTAATTCCAGGAGGAATTACGACCGGACGTAATTCCACCAGAGGTAATTCCGCAGGGGAAAATACTGCCAATTACTCAGTAGGCATAGTGATAAAGCTGGCAATAATGGAATTACTGTGAATTTTACCACTTACCGGCATACTTGTAATGAGGCCATTTTTGCAGCATAAATCTAAATGTACATCCTGCTTCTCCAAACATAAATACAGTATGTTTTCAAATGAAAGACCACCAGCACCTATTTTGAAAAACTCATGTGGCGAATGGTACCAAACATTTTTAGATATACAGATGTACCAGTATATATTTAGAAATTATAGTAAGGGAGAAATAACAACACACCAAAGCCATATTAAGACCATATTATAAAATATAAGGTACACCAAAATGGTAAGAAAGAAGAGATCAATGCAATCAGTTCTCTTTCATAAATAACCATAACATGATATGCATTCAGCACAGTTATGAAAAATCTAAATCGTTACAAATCAATGTCCAGGTAGCACATCAAAATACTCTGGGCATCATCACGAGTTGTGCGGTAACGCCGGCGCTATTAGCACCGGCGCTTATAGCCCTACCGCCAAACCCCCCGGCGCTATTAGCGCCAGATCACGGGTTTGGCAGAAGGGTTATTGCCTATTCCCCATTGGGCCCATTCGGGATTTCCTCATTCCCCATTGGGCACAATGGGGAAAGTTTGCGCTGTTACCGCCGGCGGATTTCCCGCCAGTGGTAATCGCGTCGAAAATCGGCAAATTTGCTGTGGATTTCCCCCCAGCTCAGAGCTGGGGGAAATCCACCAAAGCCATGATCTGGCGGACCCTTAATGCGGCGGTAATAGCGCTACCGCCACATTTAAGGGTTACCGCCAGACTCATGATGAGGCCCTCTGTCTTAAGGTAAACTATTTTTGCACCTCAGTTACATTAACATGTGTACATGCCTTTTGAAACTCCTGCTCAAACACTTGGGAGTCATTACGAGTTTGCCGGTAAGCCATCAGAAATTCCAGCGGCATACTGGCAAACTCGGTTTACCGTTTCTGCCGCCTGATATCCTAGTATTACCAGGATATTATGGGTGAGGGAATGACAGTAAGTTCCCATTCCCCATGGAAATGGGTTGCCGGAATCACCAGCAATGTTACGACCGCTGCCTGTGATTCTGCCATTTTATTGCCGGTAGGGGCCGAACTACCAGCAGGTCAGGCTTATTGGTGGTTCACAGGCCCTACCGGAAAACATGGAGTATGCCGGTCCGGAAAAGGTGCCAGTACACGTTGTTACTGGCACCTTATTTCCAGACTGGCATGCTTGTAATGACCCCCACTGTCTTAAAAAAAAATACACACATTTGTCAAAAGAAACCTTCCTTAATAATCAAATGCGTAACCTTAAGCAACTAAAAAAATAAATGTACTTAATATAGCTCATACACACCACACTGCAAATAAACATTCAAATATGTAAATATTTACTGATGCTACTTTCAACGTATCCAAAAGATCCAAAGATATTCACATCATCTACAGACTCAGCATCTCCACGATGTGGGTTCTGCCATCAGAATAGCAAAAGTATTCAAAATGATGCCTATGATACTTTTCAAAAATCAATGGCACAAAAAGAAGTCTATAGTAAGCACATTACTAAAATGGCGGACACATTTTCACTGCAACCAATCACAGGCAGGCACACAATTGAAACAGTAATACCAACCAATTGCAAACACCAAAACACAGACATCATGCATGCCCCACTCCTACATCTAGTAGAAATTCAAACTAGGAGCCATTTTCCTGGAGAAAGAGAAGGACTGCAGATAGCATGGGCAGTTTTAAAACTGTGTTGCTGATTGGAGACAGTTGGCTGTTTTGGTTATTGACTTTTTGTCAGAAACTAAATATTAACATGGACTTGGGTTTGACTGATTTTAAAGTTAAATGGTTTGGATTGCGGGTAATGCAATGGTCCCAGGTTTTTACAGAGTTGTTGAGTCTCAGAAGCACAGGGCAGCCAGATGTCATACTCAGTCATTGTGGTGGCAATGATTTGGGGAATGCATGAGGCATGTCTCTGGCTTTAATGATGAAGAAAGATTTGGAGAAACTCATGGAAATGTTTCCTGACACCACCTTCATTTTTTCCAACCTGACTCAAAGGCATACATGGAGGTGAACCACCAGATTTAATTCCAAAATTGAAAAATCCTCAGAGAAATCTTAATAAGGTAGTTTCAGCTTTCATCAGAGACCAAAAACAATTATGGATATCGAACACCTAAATCCAGTTCAACATGTCTAACTTGTATAGATCTGATGAAAGGAATGCTCTCTTCCTTGACAACATTAGATCAACATTAGAGCAATACTTCAAATGTGCGGAAATACTACACTCAGTGTACCCCCAAACAGTTCTTTTAAGGGCTACTTATTATACACATTTGTATTTCAAAATGTACCAAACAAATATATGTTTTCACCATTCTATTATAGCAATTATCTTATATTTTATTTATACTTTTTCAATAGTAATATATATTTTCTATGGGTGTCTCTTAAAAGAGCCTTTGTGTTTTTACATCAAAGTTTTGCCCCCAAAAAAAAATGTATTCTGACACTGAGCCTCATTCTAAGTGTGCCGGTCAGGTAACAACGGTGCCGGTAAGCCTACCGGCACCATTGTTACCGGACCGAATAGGCAGACCGTCACGGAGGCACTATCACCATTAATAACGGTGACAGTGCTTCCGTGGTCCCCACTCCCATAGAGCCCTGTCGGACTCTATGGGAATGGGGATTAACAGAATTACTGGCACCTGACTTCCTGGCCGCTGGGGTTGTAATAGTCCGGTGTTACCAGGAAGACAGGTGCTGGTAAGGGGTACCGCCAGACCCGTAATGAGGGCCAATGTGTCTACTTCTGTAATTCCATTTAAAAATCCCTTTGAAGGATCCATATAATCTTGCAATCTGTCTCTGTGATGTTCTCTTAGATGCCTTTTACCAAAAATAAAATATCCTGTAATCCCAATCAACAATATCTGTACACATTCCATACACATAGCTACTCCTTCCCAAGTTATGCTGTAATACCAAAAATATCTAGTAAGCCAATGCTTCTCACTAACTATGCCAATTTCTTCCACATCACTGTTTGCTACATTCTCACATTAACTTATTACCTGAAAATCATCTAAAGAAGCAAATTCATCACCTGACAAGTCACTAAAAGAATTCTCAGCTACTGCTACACAACTTCGCTCCCTGTCTTCACCAACCACCAAAAACAATTGATACCACAAATGTCCAACAGTAACTGTATGAATGCACTCCTCAATCCCTACAGCCTTTAATGACGCAATTCTTTTCCAGTAGAATGTAAAATATATATACCACCATCCAATACCATAACATCTTTCAACATGTAGCTTGGAACAACCAATGAAAAAAAATTGTACACTTATAACTTACCTGTATAACTGTGGCTATTGTGATCATACCCGCAGCTGCCATAAGAGTTATAGACGTGGCTAAAGCAGCCAGTATACAACGTCCCATTGGTTTATTGATAGCAGTGACTATAAACAATCCACTTGTAGCCGCTGGTATACATCACTTTTTACATGCTCGAAAACACAAATGTGCAGACGTTTCAAAGTTCAAATGACATCAGGGTAGAGGTGGGGAGAGGGAAACATTGAGATATGTGAAATGTTGACCTCCAACATACACAAAATAATAAGTTTAGTCTGCATACATTGAATGCTATTTGCAGCTACAGGTGGGCGTATACCCGCAATTACCACAAAAAAGCATCCCGCCAAAATACACGACGTCCCATTGACTTACCGATAATTGCGGGTATGAACAACCCACTTGTAGCCTTGGATATACATACATTTCGACATACTGTGAAACACATATGTATAAAGGTTTCAAACTTCAAATCACATAAGGCTAGAGGTGGGGTGGTGGAAAAAGAACAGTATGTGAAATTCTAGGCTCTATCATCCATGAAATGATGAGGCAATTTGAAAGAGCTTTGTGTCTTAATACACGTGACTACCACAGACTTTATAACGGCAGCTAGGGCATCCTGCCAAAATGCATGACGTCCCATTAGCTCGTCACATACCCGTGGGTATACAGACCCATTACGTAGCAATGGGTATAATAGAAACACGTGAGCAAATTGTATGTGCGTCAGAAAAATATACTGTGCATACATAGGGAGGTAAAGGGAACATCAAGGGGAGGGAGGGAGCACTTTTCTAAGCGTAGAGTGGGAGAGGGAGGACAAATAGGGTTGTGGATGTGTGTAGAGAGGAAAAAGGCCCCTTTTTTAATCTTTTGGTATACTTACGGCTACTCAGCAGGGTACCAGCTACAACTGCAGCTATACTAAAACAAAATTGAAAAGGTAATTTTTTGACACAGACTGTATAAAATGGATCATATAAAGGTTATTGATCCATTTATACAGTCTGTGTTTTTTTTCTATTTATATAACTCAAAGGTTGTTCCGGAAAAGGGCTGTTTTGGCAGAGAGGAAAAGAGGTGGGTGCAACAGTGTCTGCATTTTAATTGGTCCATGAAGGTGTCTCTTACACAGTGACAATGTCCTATTAGTTCAATAGCTGAAGATCACCTGAGGTGCTTGACATCCTATTGGCTGTTTATCACTGTACAAACAGTACAAAACTAATCAAAAATGAAATACAGATAATCCCATGTTCTTTGTGATGTTAACATGTTTCAGGATTTTATTATTAGAAAACAGGAGAGAGAGACAGTTTACAGTATTTTGGGGAAAATTACAATATAGAAAATTATCTGGAATGGCTAGAGGAGAATTTCCCCACAGAGGAAAACATACAAAAGGGGGATGCTGAGGTGCAGCCACCAGAAGAAGAATGAAGCTATTCTGCAATATGTGAGTTTATTAATAATACTCTTTTATAATGTATTGACCAATCATAAATGTGAGTAATAGAGAGTGTTTTGCTTTCAGGTATGCCTTAGCATTCCACGGAAGATGGTATTGAAAGTGAAATATGTGAGACATATGCATATTTAATGATGTTTTCCACTACAGCTTAATATTAGTCCATAGACAATTCTTAACATAAATACCATAGACAGTTATGTTGGGGTAGACGTTTTAGGTCCCAATATGGGAAAGAGGTTTACATTACGTAAATTGTACAAGCCTATGATGTGACTGTGTTAGATGCAATCTTGAAACAAAATATGCGTTCAATGTAGTTAGAAGAATTGAAATGAGTATTACTTTGTGTTTTAGTTGGATGCATTTTAGAGTCACAGTTGGCAGCAATATGAGTAGCAGTAGCATGGATACAATATTGAGCCATCATTACAAGAGTATTCTCCATACCTTCCCTTGGGCTAGTTTTGACTGAACAATCATCTCATACCTGTAGAGGTGTCATGAGTAATAATGAAGTACATACTGGTGGACTGCCGCAAATGTATATGCTGCAATCCAACAATAGTGCACTCTTCTACTAAGACGTATAACACTATGATGGTATTGTTTGTTTGATTGTTTTATTCACTTATAATGCGCACAAGACCCGTGGTTAATAAGGTGCAGCAGTAAAGATATGCGAAGCTTAGGTTACATAGTTACAGAAAATAATATACAATAATGTAACAAATATACAAGCTGTGGCAATGATGCAGTAAATATTATATACAAAGTACTATGCATAGTAGCAAATAGAGTAGAGGTAGTGGCATTAATGCAGGTAATAAAATGCAGATAATGTATATACAGGCCATATTAGTAACACAGATACCCAAGAATATACATGACATGGAGTGTAGATAGTACTATACATGGACACAGAAAAAATACAGGCAGTGGAATAGGTACGGGTGATAGTCGAGTAGATAGCGGTATAAAGGCCGTATCTGTACCACACATGTCTCCAGATAAGCCGGAGTGGGCGAGTACAGATACCAGGTAGGGGGTATATCTAGGCATATGGGGAAGGGAGTTTGAAAACACTGGCTAGCTGGAAGATTGCTTCAGCTGGTTGATGTAGCTAGATCTAAATTTAAGGTAGGATTTCTCAGTACTTACTTTGTTAGTTGGTGAGAGTAAGTTTATTGCAGGTTGTATTTTGAAGTGCCCAGGCCAGTGGATTTCCGGAGAGAGGTGGGTATTGCACCTGTATAAAAGGATGGTAAGAAAATATGTTGGCTAATGGCATAGTGCTTACATTTGTACAATACATTCTTTAAAACTCTAGGGGATGGCTTGGCAGGAAGAGCAAGTGTGTGTGTATATGTCATGAACTTCAGATCACGCCCCTTTTGGAACTCCTGGTCCTTGTCTCAACAGGGCTTGCATTCCGTATTACTTCCAACATGGCCGTCCAGAGCCGAAGCCCTTGCTCGCTCCATGCGCTGAACGCGACGTGGTCTATTTATAGACCACGCCTTCCACGGCTCGGCGCGTCTCAATGCTATTGCAGAATAGCCCAGACGTATGTTCGTAGCTCGCGGTATTGTTTCCTTTATCCCTGTGCTATTACCCACTCCTGTCCCTTTCCCCCTTCCTGGTCCCGGGCATTTCTAGCCTTTTCAGTCTCCCGGATTCCTGGACTCCGTGATCCCGGAACTAAACGCAACCTGGAACCAGACGAGACTCGAGCAGCACTGTTCAAGAGCAGGAGCGTTCGCAAGAAGGCAGCGATCGAAGACACCGGCAAACACCGGACCCAGGTGAGAAGGGGGGGAACTCCTTGACAGCAAGTTTACAAATCGTCACAAATAGATAGAGGACTGGTATTACATACTGGTTCTTTACAGCTACCTTGAGTGCCATTTTAATTTAGTGTACATTACACATGCATCATTCGAAGAAATATAAACCAGTAATACATGAAACACAATATTCAGTCCATTGCAAAGCACCCAGATTATAACTTCCATATACATCATGTTACGCTTTAATGTGCAATGTATTGCAAGCAATTAAAAATCTAAGCTGAGTTGCATGTAATATGGGGCAAGTCAATATATCCCCATGTCAATATATAACTATATATATATTTATGTATTGGGACTGGAAAAGAATGCTTCTGTGTAAACAGTAGAGACATTCATTTAGGCAGGGAAAATGTGTTTGATGGACCAATGGCATTTCAGTGCCTATAACAATGTAGTTATCTGTCAGGAATGTACGTTCCTCCACTACTTTTACGTCACACCTCTCTCATTTGAGCAATTCAGGACACATACACACCATGAGAAAACACGTGCACAAGTTCTGCTTGCAACCACATCTACTGTCCTTGCCAAAGAATATGCATTTTGACTCTCCTATGCAGTATCCGCACGACAAGGCCCAGATACCAGTGCCTTCCCGCAAGAGGGGACGTTACGGCCCGGATTGGAGGTTTGCCATGGAGATTGACATCACGACCTTGACGTCGGCTCAGTTTCAGTTTAATGCCGTATTTTGGTCACGTGTTAGCATCCTGTGACATTTAAGCACCTCCTACCCATTCTGCGGTGCTTCTGAATTTGCGGAAGTGCGTTGACCTTCGCCTTGCTTTCTTTTTCTATTTTTTGGATTACCTGGTTTCCGAACTTTGCCTGCCATCTGGATTTGCCTCATCTTCTCCTGGTCTGTTACATTTGCCGTAGCCCTCCTGCTTTCAGCCTTCTCGACCCGGAACATCTTTTGGATTTGCCTCGCATTTTCCTGGTCTGTTACGTTTGCCGTATACCTCCTGCCTTCAGCCTTCTCGACCCGGAACGTCTTTTGGATTGTTTTTCTTGCCATCTGGTTTCCTTGCTCTTGGCTGACCCTGCTTGTCTTCTTGGATCATCCCACTGACTGTATTTGGAGTACCACTACGCGTTGCTGCACACGGACTAGTGACTTCCTATGTGTGTTTAGCAACCTTCGTCAGGCGTCCTCGTATCGTCAGGCTAGAACTCGGACTAGAGACTCTCTGACTAAGGCATCCTCGTTTCGTCGGATATAGTCGAAAAGGGGCTGCTCCATTTCCTCCTCATTCCTACTGCTGCTACGGCTCTGCAACTAAAGCGTTCTTCCCGAGTGGACTTCTGGATTCCCCAGTAAGACACCTGCCCCTATTGTTTTGACACACACACCTTGCAGACACACGTATCATTTTTGCTAAACTCAGGGTACATGTCTTACAGATCATAACAGTACACCTTGGAAGAAATCTTCAGACTATTCCAACAGTTGGTGACATCAACAGTTCTTTCCTCATTATACCAAGGTTAGTTGTTTTTTTTTCCTTGCGAGCATAACCAAGTAATTTCTGAGGGAACAGGATTAATTAGTGTACTTATCTTCTTAGGTCGTCTGCCGTTTCTTGGTTCCATTTTCTTCAGCCTGGTGTTCGTGGGATCCATTCTTTCAAAGAATAAATCCTACTGTCTTGTTTTGTTCACAGACAGTAGGTTATATTGTTGGGAAGAATCCGTCGGCTACACTACGAGGGCAAGTAGAGATGGATTCTGGCATTATCTCATGGGTACAATATTGGAGACCACCTTGGTAAAGTGACTCTTTGAAAAATAAAAAAAATAAAAACTAGTTTGGTGAATCACACAGTCTATTTCCTTGCCCAGAATATTTGGGTGGGACTGTACATATGGATGCATGAGATTAAACATATTGCACTAACAAACCTATAAATAAACCTTTGCATGGTAATTTCTACGCTGTCATAAACGGCAAAGCTCTGAAATTCTCTGAAAGCTAAATATGGCAGATTATTCAGGGGGCAGTTTACTTTTTGAGAGGGTATCTCTCATTAGTTACTGTGACAAAGTCCCCAGCCTAGTTATGGGGACTTCTAATGGGGGTGACCCAAAAGATTTCCTGGTCTTCCTCCATGACACATCAGGGGGGCCGTCACAAGGGCAACCTGTCTCAGGGGGGTGGCCATTTAAGGGAAAAGCTGTACACCAAAGTATTTAAAACTGCACACATGCACACACACATGTCTATTGAAAGTTACACATACTTGTTCATTGGGAACTGTACACACTGTAAGGATGGCATGGTATCAAGAATAGACAGCCACAAGTGATCACAGTTCAAGGGTGTTTATTAAACTGTATAGGTAGGTTGGAAAAAAGCTTAATCGAAACCTTAATCTAAGATGGGAGCAAGCTATGACCAACAAATAATAATAAGTCAGTCCTAGTGGCATTGTGTCAAATAAAAGAGCCTATACTAAGAAAACCTATTGCCAATCCTTACACTAAAATACAAATGAATGGGGATAGGGTTCACAAGAAAGAAAGAAGTGCTCACAAATTATGTCAGGATTTGTTGGCCGGTGGTCTACCTTCCCCACGTTTTCAGCACGGGACAAGGTGGGAGTCCTGAGCACAGCACACTCTCGAGCTTTCCAATCACGAGACAATAGTTCCGGTTCACGTATCAGGACCTTTAGTGGTTAAGTCTCTTTTTTACAACAAGTCTCTTGTCCCCAAGGACCTGTTGGGTTTCAAAAATAACAAACAAAAGAAGTTCTGTTCCAAATGTACGTTGGATGATGACTTCACCCCTGGGTCCCCCTCTTCCGGGTGCTGATCCCTCAAAGTTCATTCTCTTCTGATTGCACTTGGGTGATATTTCTTCACCCCTAGACCCTCCTCTGCCGGGCCCAGGCCTTTCTTGACTGTTTGCCTCCATCTGCCGGGTTCACTATGGCAATCATCCACTGAATATTATTTCCTCAAGTGCCGGTGGGGGACAATCCTCTTCCCCTGGTCTTTCTTAGTCTCCTGTTTGCTGAGTGGCAAGGGGGACAATCCACTTCCCCTGGTCTTTCTGACCTCCCTCGATAAGGCTCAGGCCTTTCTTTCAGGATCTCCCTCTGCCGGGCTCGGTTCCCAGTGCCAAGGGGGACAGTCCACTTCCCCTTATCTTTCTGACCTATACTATGGCTTATTTCTTTATCCTTTCTTATATTCACCAGTCTTTGGGTGATGGCTTTTCACCTTGGATCTCCCTTTTCTGGGCTCAGATCCTTCACAAATCGCAACCTCCCTCCATCGGGATCACTATGGCTTTTCACAAATCAGTCTCTCTTTTAGCACCTACAAATCTTAATGTCTTTTTAAACAATTCACTGTGGACATCCCTCTACTGGGTTAACTTTTGTCAACACACTGTTTCTTGGGACATTAGGCTTTGCCCCTCTTTATTGGCATCCCTCTGCCGGGTTCACTCTGCCATTTCACAAATCCTTTGCAGGATTCAATTCCCTTGTGTTTTCAATAGTTTGTCAGTCAAAGACTTTTGTCTGTACAGGGATTTTGCTAGACTTCTTTATGACCACTTTGACCTTTCTTGGCGGCTCTCCTACAACCTCTGATATCAGTAGTTTCAATCAACACAGGATCAACCATAGTCTTTTGAGTAAGCACCCACGTGTTGGTGATCCCCTCTGCCGCTGGTCTCCCCTTAACAATTTACAGTTCTTTGAACTTTCCTCAATTTGCCACTTTGAGACTCGTTCAACACAGTTTCTGTTCCTTATTGGTTCTACCTTCGACTCACCAGCTGTGATGAACCGCTTGGCTTTTCACTCTATCTGGAGTCAAGGCTGGTACCTCAGTAGCAGGCGTCTCCCTCTGTCCTGCTTATCAGCGTAGGCACGCTCCGTGTAACATTGATATCTGCTGCAACACAATTGGGCTATTGTTCACGGTTTTATATTTCCTTCTGCAGAGGCTTTGCGGGTCTGGGTCGGAAAGGGAAAGGTCGCTTCTCTCCTTGTCGTCCCTTCAATACTTGCCGCCTTTCTCCTCCTGTTGAACAGCCGTGCTTTGATAGCTCTCTCGTCGCATGTTCTGCCTTCCTCGTACTGTGCTCTTGTGCTCCACCTTTTATCCCTTTGGGGAAAGGAAAGGGTTGTCAGGTGTGTGTGATTCTGGTCAATTGCCTGGCCCTTGTGTCGGGACTTGTCAGGTAAACAGTTCTAGAGTTAGTCTGCTGTCTTCCATGGGGTAAGAAAGTGTTTGTGTCAAAAGGGTGGGGTGGGTTTGTCATGAGAAATTATGTTCTTCGACCTAACAGGGTTGGTAAATTCAGAAGGGTGAGATTGGTAAAATTTGTGACGTAAACGGGAATGACCGGGATTACTATCTTAAAATAAACAAGGGGGATTGTGGGAACGGTAGTGTTTCGTCAGAGTAGATTGGGTGTTCAGAAAAGAATAACCAGAGGGATGTGGAGACGAAGGATGGGGAGTATTTGGGTGGAAATCAGGAAAACCAGGATTCTCTGAGTTGTGGTTTTTGAGGGTAACAGGGTTTGGATTCCTAGTTGGTTTATCAGAGTTGTAGGGGTGGTAGTCTTTTATCAAGAGAGCTTCTTTGGGTGGAAGGAACGTAGATGTGGAATAACCAAAGAAAATCTCTGGGACTTTGTCCTCCTCTCCTTCTTCTGCGGTATAGTACTGCGTCTCACCTGGGGCACTTCCCCGAGCATAACCCCGGTCTTGCCTACCCAGGTGATCCTCCCTCACTCGTCCACCCCCAGGCTTGGGATCTGAGAGTGCCAGCCCTCCCGTGGCCACCTGAATAAGGGATTCCCAAGGCTTAATTGGGAGAATACCCTCGGGTTTCTCACAACACATACTCAGAGAAAAATGCACACATGTGTGTTCAGAGCATTAGGACCTACTAAGACCTGTAGAGTGCCCTAGCTTTTATCCATTTGCTTCCCAGTCCTCTCCCGTTAGGGAAGGTTGCATACATAATTAATTTGGACCACACCTCCTCCTGTTGGGAATGGAATGGAAATAGAATTTATAATGCGCATAATTCAAAGAACCAAGCAAAAAATGCATCTGGGCGCAGTTGATATAGGAGGATGTAAGTCAGCAGCTGAGGTATACATTATTGATTAGGGAGCCTTATGCTCCCACTAGCCAGGCCCAAAGTACTTCAGAGGAAAAACAAACACATTGATTCATCAAAATTCAGCTTTACACACAAGATGATTTTACACTGTTACTGTTGTCAAAGATACCATTGCTGTGTTGAATCCATTTCAAAGGGCCAGAAAGATCCTCCATGAGCCCTGAGTGCCTGCATGTAACACAATGTTGCCAGTTTGTGGTTTTCTTGCAGCATTTCTACCCATAAATGATACAAATATGCCAAGCGATTGTCTACCAGAGGTCTTCCTTCATGGGTGATACAAATTTGCACTTTTACCAAGAGCAAGAATTCCTTTCGGATTCGGAGAGAGTAAAAATATTGTCAGATGTTTCACACACAGGGGAAAAGAGTGCTTTGCAGTAGCAGGAAAGGGGAAGTGGATTCCAAGATCGGGGACAAGTAAGATAAAGGGTTGTGTGGGGACTCATCACGCAAGATCTCGTGCACGGCTAGATCTTGCGAGAGTTTGCGCGAGTAGTGTGCAACGCGAGCGATACGCGGCAGAATCAGAGCGAGACACCAGAATACAGTCAGGCCTCAGTGCTCCTCCAGATTGAGGGAAACCAGCCCTCCTATGCATGGCTGCCCCATCTGCAGACCCCTACTCACAGCTGAGCGTAATACCATGGCTGAGGGCAGCATCATGGGAGCTCCAGCTGGCAGGGGATATCAATACCCCAGCACATATACTGTGCAGTGAAGATAACTGCATGGGGCAAAGGAACTGAACTGTGAGTATTGCCCCCAGTCCCCAGTCATGGACATATATGCCCCTTGCCATGTATTGTGTCAGGTGTCAGAATAAACACCCCTTCTTACCACGCAACTGTCCTGTATTCATTGAAGGCCACTACAAGTTGGTACAGCCTCCATCACTCTAAGACTCAGAGTAAATTCAAGTGAGTCTATGTGGGGCGCCCCACCATTTCCGGCCCAGAGATGTAGACACTCACACAGAGCCCAGCCCAGGGGAAGGGGGCAGAGGGCTACAAAAAACACAATTTCAGTTTGGCAAGGTTTGAATTTGGTGGAATGAGGTCAGAATTTACAGAAGGACCTAAGGAAGTGCGGACATAGTTGGAGAAGGTAGTTTGAAGCAGTATACAGGAGTGGGGGAGATTGGAGGCCAGAAGTGGGTGAGGAGGAGCTGGTGGGAATTACTAAGGATGTGGCAGAAGTTACTAGGGAAGAGGTTGGGAAACATCCGATACTGTGTGCTCTGGTTAAGGAGGAGGTTGTTGAGTGTAAGGAGATGGTTAGTGAACTCAAGGAGGAGGCTGGTAAAGTTCTAAGTGAGGCACCAGGAGAGGTTCAGTAGGTACAGATTCACGAAGACCTGGGGGAGAAGTATGAGACATTTAATGGGGAGATTGATGGATGCCTTGAGGAGGAGATTGATGAATTTAAGGTGAGAGTAGGAAGAAGGTGAAATATCATACAGAGGAGATTGGTAAGACTAACATGGAGGTAGGTGAACATCCTAAGGATGTGATTAGTCTGCCTCACGGGGGGGGGGGGTGAATGTTGAAGGAGGGGGTTGGTAAATGTTAGGAGGTGTTAGGAGAATTTAAGGAGATGGAGGAGAACAAGAGGAAAATGTAGGAGAAGAAAATCAGAAGGTGGTAACAGGAGAACATCAGAGGCTGATAGTAAGAGATGGCCTAGGGTTGATTGAATCAAGCTGGAGTGGTCTGAAGGAAGAAGTGAAAGAAGTTTGACGAGGAGATTAGAGGTAAGGAGGAGGTCAGAAATCTGAGGCAGAAAAGGATTTATCTGAGGGATTTTGCAAGAAGGTAGGAGGGCAGACTTAATATTTAGTTGACGAGTATCAGGAAGATTAGGTAAATGCTATTATCTTGACACAAACCTGTAGCTATTGCTTTTCCTATTCTCTCTGCAGATCATTTTCTTATTTCCTTTTTTTCTTTTCCTTCTCCCCTTGTTGGTCCTCTAATTTGTTCTGAGTCTTCTTTTGATGAAAAAACTACTGTTCTGCAGGAGTACCAGGATTGGCTGAACCACCTACCCAGGCCCACACTGCTACTAAACAAGCAATGATTTTAGTCAGAAAGGAGAAACAGACACAGCCCAACAAGTGTACCGCCTTCCCGTTTTGTGGTAATGTGGGCTGAGGGCAGGCTATACTCTTAGGAAGGGTGTGAAGTGTTAACAGTAGCAACCCAAACAGCAATTGTGTAAAGTCTCCAAAATAAATTAATGTCCAATCGAGGTTCTAGAAAAATAAATATACTTTAATTAAACAATACAAAATGCAAACTAATAACCCCCCACCCCCGCCCGCCGTGGGGAGGGAACACAGAAAAGGCAGAACTGGTATAGTATATCACTGTGGGTCCTTGAGCAGGGGTAGTCAGACAAGCCACTGCAGCAATGTCACTATTCAAGGGATATGTCATTCAAGAAAAGGCAGGGACGAGGGCTTAAAATTATTCACTATGGTCCAAAATGTGGACAAGGGGGACATGTACTCCCCGCAGTACCTTATTCTTTTTTCTGGGTACTAAACAGCATTGAGTCAAGCGTTTAGGAGCTTCCGGAGTTGGTGATTTGGCATTGGGCTGGTGAGCTGATTGACTTGGTCCAACACACAGTGCGGTCCAAGAACCCAATGCCCACTGTTCCCACAGGATGGTTAGGGGACTGAGCTCTCCTCTGCCTTTGATGCATTCTGCCTTCACTTCTATGGCAGAGGACTTTAGAATGGACTGCACTCCCAACAGAAGTCCAAACGTGTACCTTCTTTTCTTGCTGGTCAAAAGATGAATCAAGGGAGGAGTGGTAATCATTTTCCTTATAAAGGTAAAAGGGTCCATGGGATGTACAGAATCAAGCATGCTGTAAGGGGTCCAATCCCTGTTGTTGTACCAAGTGACCTTTGCCTTCTTGCATCATACCCAGATTGCCTTGGTCCGCATGAAATGGAGGAACAGGATGGAGCCCCACACAAAAGCAAGATAGTGTAACCCTTTCTCAGGGCCACTTCATTTTATCTGGACACCTTAACTCTGCTCCCTTCCGAAGCTTGAAACGTCAAAGGCCCTTTGGTTTGTAGCACCCTGGTGTGAAGCTAGCTTTTTTTAAGCAAGTCCCCTTTAAAACAAGGTTGCCTGGAGATCTCCTAGTGGGAGCTCCTATGCCCAAGGGGAGGTGTTGTCCATCCTCCTGTGGGGGAATCAAAGTAAGATAGCCTCCTTCCTATTGTTTCTCTTGTTGTAGCAGTTCAGACATCAGACTAATATGAATGTACATTGCCATCAGACCGCTGGTCTGGGTTCACAGAGCTGACACTTGTATAATATATAGGTGTGGCTTTAATAATTATCAGTTGCCATACTATAACCATGTATAGCTTATTTTAAGACTTTACCCTGCCACCAGACAGCTAAGGCAACAATCATTCCATGTTGGATCAGAGGTGCAAAAGTTAAATTGCAGCATCTCTCTGCAGTGACTTGGGTCACAGCAGCTGTCAGGAATGCATACGTGACCTAGCACATGTGCCACTGAAGAGCAGATGCTGCAGTTGTCAGGATAATGATGTTAGCAAGGACACAAGTATGAACTATGCTTTTGGCATGGAAATATATGAAAGGGGGTCTGATTAGCAGAATCACTGCATCATTTTATTATTTAATAAAAATCATGAAAGCCAGGGCTTCCACACCCTCGCCAGATGGCAATCTGTCACACTTCCCCAACCCCTTTCCGCCACTTTATTCAAACGTTTGACTTTTCTCATTTTCATTCTACGCTTTCAAATGCTTATCCTCCTCTTGTGTTTGCATCCTTTGATGCCAAATCAGCTGCTTCTAGCTTATCTTCTATTTCTTCTGCTATTTTGGGATTTCATTTGAAAAATCAATTACAGCACCAACAACAAATTAATGCAAATGGTGTATAAAACACAGTTCATCATATACCAATAATTACAATTTTTTTTTAATTTAAAATGTTTTAGTTTAAACATAAACTTTTCATTTGGTTTCATAAAAAATGTATCTCATTCTTAACAGTATCACAAACATAGTAACATTGAAAAAGGGCGATTTTCTACAATCCAACATTAATGGGGTTTGGATCTTTTGACTGGTCCAGAATGTCCGCAAGTAATTGGACGACTGTATATATCAATTTCTTGTTCTGGCCTCTTAAGATCTTCAGCCATCTAGAGACTCCTTCTTCTTGTTGCTGAGAAATCCTGAATAGATCTCCAAATAGGAGTCTCTTGTCAGTGAGGGCAGGGCAGATCATGATAAAATGTTTCAGAGTTTCAGGTGTTTTTTATCCATACAAAATCGGCAGAATTGTTTCGTCCTAGGTATTTGTCGAATATTTGCTAGTCTTTGTCTAGTTGGAAAAGTGCTTAGGCGGATTTTCATGAAGGCAGTACGAATGATTGGGTCTGGGAAAAGAACCAAATATTGAGATAGTTCATGAATTGCTCGGATATCAAGTGAGCATTGTAGGTTCATGGAGTATTTTTGTTTTTCTTCCGATGTTTAGCCCAATCGTTTTGCTGTATTTTTACCTTAGCGCATTCAGGGCGGTTGGTGAGCATTTCTATCGTGATGTCTTCATTTGCCATTTGTTGGAATATGATGACTTTCCACGTTTTCAGCAGAGTGTTATTCATGGCGTGTGGGGTTCTCGTAGAATTTCAATTGCCGGTATTAGATCTTCATTTATCAGCTTGTGCAGGAAGTCCATCTGCTTCCACAATACAATTGAGGAAAGAGATTGTAGTGCCACTTCAAACCATATTCTGACCATGGGATACATTTTTGGGAGATTCCGAATCTTCCGCCAGAAGGCAGCTTCAATGATTTGGCAGTTTATCTGAGTTGCTGTAATCATCGCATCGCTCCCGTAAGTGATGATGGGGATAACCTTTTGACGATAGAACGCCAGGAGAGGTTTTAAAGAGAATTTGCTATAACGTCTATGTAGCATCACTCCTTGTCTGGCTAGCCTTAGAATCTTGCCTTCTAGCGAAGTTACCCAAGCTGTTTCAGCTTTCTGATGATTAATTAGTACACCAAGGTATTTGAAGGTTGTGACTACTTCAAGTGGTTTATCCTCAAGGATGAAGTTTGTGAGTCTGAGTCAGGTATTTGTACTTTGATGCTTGGTTAGCGTCATGATTTTGGTTTTTTTTACATTCATCTGGAGTTCGTTGACATTCATGTATGTTTCTGTCATACGCAAGTTTCTTGAAGACCTGATGGAGTTTTATCCGTTAATACAATGTTGTCTGCATACATGAGGTATGCAATCGGACGAGAAGTTATTTTTGGCAGATTAAGTGCATCGTGTTTGATGTAGGTGAGGTAGTCAGCATTCTAGAGGTTATACAAGGTTGCAGCGTGGGGGCATCACTGTTGTAGGCCGTTGCATGTTCTTATTTTGTCTGTGGTGATTCCTTCTTTTGTTAATCTGATGGTGACAGAGGTGTTGGAGTAGAACATCTTGAAGGGTTCGCTGATCTCCAGGGGACATTTCCATTTTGCATGTTTTTACCAAAGTTTGTTCCTATTTATGGCATCAAACGCCATATGGAGATCTATGAAAGCGGCATATACTTGGGAGTTGTTTTTTAGGGCTTTGTGCTTTATTAGGCGATTCACATTTGTGCCCACATTTGGCGTGAAGCCTGTTTGTCGGGCATCGAAGCGGTTTGTTTCTTTGGCCCAAGCAGTCAGTTTTTGAAGAAGGTATGTTGCAAACAATTTGACCAGGGGATCTAGGAGAGCAATAGGTTTAAAATTGGATGGATCGTCTCTATCTCCTTGCTCGTAGATCGGGATCAGCACTGCTCTAGTCCAAGTATCAGGTATCGATTTAAATTTGTTGATTAGAGTCAGAATAAGGTCCATTAGGTTCGCCCAAGTCTCCGGAGCCTGTTTCAGGATGGCGTTGGACAGGCGGTCAGGGCCAGGAGCTCGAGAGGCATTTAGTTTTTTGATCATCTCCAAGAAAAGATATTTGTCCCAAAGAATGGTCCATCGGTTTGTGATTGATGTTTCTGGTGAGTTATCTTCTGGACAGCGGGATTTGTACAGGTTGGAGAAATGTGAAATCCATTTTTGGTCCAAGACATTGGAGACCATCAATTGTTGATATCTGGCGTTGTGGTTTAGCAGATTCCACAAATTCCTCAAGTTCTCATTTTTGAGCACTGAAAGCATAGTTTCGGCAACTGTTTGTTGCAGAGTCATCGCATGGATTTTTTTCCAATTTCTGAAAGCTTGTTTAGCTTTTTTCATCTTTTGCAGATTTTCAGGGGTGAAATTCTTCTTCCATTTTCGGGGGTTTTGCGGAAGAGTTTTCTTTACATTTGCCAGCTCTATATTATAGTAATGCAGACGGGCAGACTTTTCTGCTGTCATGCCATTGATCTGGAAAGGTATCAATATCCAGTCGTAGTTTCACTTTTCTTCGTCTGGCATTTTTGTTTGGGAGAATGTCTGCGGCAGGAAGGCTTAATGTTTTAGTCTGGGTCTGTTAGTTGTTCTTGTAAGTTCCAGAGGTGGAGTTGGAATTATCATGTTCTGCTCGCACATTCCAACACCACGCAGCACAAGCATAGAATGATCGCTCTTGATAGAGGGGAGGATTTTGTATTCGAGTATCAGGTTGTTCAATGATGGAGATAAATAAATATAATCGATGGTTGCTGTTGTGTTTCTACAAGACCAGGTGGGAATCAGCGAGTTGTGTTCATCACAGGGGTGGCTTGTTAGAATCAAGTTTCTCATGGTTGTTTCTTTAGACCAACGGAAAGCTCTGATTGTCGGATCATCAGGTGGTCTGTGGAGACCGTTGGAAGCATAGAGATGGATGTTGAAGTCCCCACAGATGATGAAATCGATGTTAGGAAATTTCACACTAAGTCTATCAATGGTCAGAAAAACACCATCCTTGAAGTTGTTGTCATTTATTGCCGCTGGATTCCAATACGCATTTATGATTGCAATCAATCTGGAAATTGGGCTGGTCAGTTGGGTTTGATGAGCCGTTTTGGCAGGTTTACAAATCTTGATCAATGTGAATTGTGTCCATGGGTTGATATTTTCTGTTTCAAGAAGGTTCCATGTTGGGGTGATTTTAATCAGCGTCAGTAGACCAGAGGACGCATGACCCCGGGAGCTTTGCAGGGCAGGGTTGAGCACAGTTATGAACCCATCACAGATCGGCGGTTTGGTGAGCCAAGTCTCTTGGAGGCATAGAACTTGACAGGATTCAAGTTCAGGGGCTGGTGAGTCAAACAAATGGGAGTGGCCTCTAGTGTTCCATGAGCACAGTATCCAACTATGGGTCCTTGGTGAGGCTGATGGTTATGAGTGGTATACCGGCTCGTTAAATTGTGATGGAAAGTAATCTTCATACTCTCGCCAGAAAGGAGACTCAGAGTATATCTTGCTGTCAGAACGATGAACATTCGATCTGGAGGTTACTCTGTCTCTATCTGAATGGTTCCTGTTGTTCATTGTTCTCAGCGATCTGTTGTGTCCATCTGCGATCGTCAAGAGCTGCTGCAGGTAACATAGCTGGCGACTTCAATTCCTGAGGAGCTTCTGTTTTCCCTAATGTAGGTGAACATGCAAAGCACAGTGATAGTAATGGTTCAGTCATCTGTGTAATTCAATTCATTGTATCTTTCGTGTATAGTTCGATCTGGATCTTGTCTAGCGATTGATCGTCCAAAAAAAGTACTGTCTTGATTTCTTGCGATTATAATGATTTCAATTGCAGTATCGCATGTAACAATCTTAGAAGGTTAGTCCTGTTGAGAGTGATAGGATCTCTTCTGCGATCAACACAGGCCATCTGGAGGGTGTAGATCTGTTTTTTCTGCCATGGGTCCACAAACTGAGGTAATCGGTATACATCAGAAATATAAGGCTTTCGTGTGTTGCCCTCTCGTGGGTGTTGTCTGTCAGATAGCGGGTGAATTGGTGGATCTGTGATTGTGATCTTGTTTTCTGAGGTCCTTTCAGAATTTTCAGACGTTCTTGTTGTGTCGCTGGAATAGTTTGATGGTGCATCTGAAATTCTTGTGATGTCACCTGAGTAGGTGGAAGGCGAGTCTAACATATTTTCACGGGAAAGATTTGGCATGTTGGACCCCTCCGGTGGATCAAATACATATTCATCCAGTATTATCAGTACTGATTCATTGGGGGGTGGGATCTCAGGAGTCTCCGGGGGATCCATGTGTATTGTAAGATTGAGGAGATCTTCTATTTGATTTTCTGGCAATTTTGAACAGCTTTGGGTCGGGCATAGTGGATGGAGATGCGTGGTACTGGACACTATTTTCGGTCCTCTATCTTTTTTCCAGTTGGTGCTAGAGGGTTTGGAGGGCTTATTTGTGTCGGGACCTATGGTCGTATTTAGATTTCTTAGAAAGGCTCGAGATCCCGTTTGTTTAGTGCCCGTTTTCTTTTGTTTTTAGGTTTAGAGATCTGTTTGGCAAACAGCATTTTGTTGTGTGTTTTGTTATTTGAAAAAATGTGGAAAATATCAGTAGGTTTCGTAATGGGTAATGTTTCTGCGGATGACACACTGGGAGATTGTGGTTGATCAGGCAAGGGGGCAGTAATAGTATTAGGATTCTGTGGTCTCTTCGCAGTAGAAGGCATTTCATAGTCCTTCAGCTTTGCTGGTGATGATGTCATGCGGGGCTTGGACAATGGCAAGGGATGTGCCTTTATCAAAGTCATCATTGTGGAAGTCAGGAGGGCTTTTTCTGCCCTACCTGCTGCTGCCATGTCAAACAATCTGGTTTGATCCAAACGTTTTTCTACTGTAGCAAGGAAGTTATCAAAATAGATCTGTTTGGTGTGGATTAATGCCAAAAGAGTTGCTTTGTCTTTGATGTTTTTGTTGGCAGCTTCATATAGCGCACAGGACAGGATCATGGTTTGCGTGGTAATTGCTATGAGTATATTTTGGAGCTCGACCATGGTGGTTGGGATCCTTTGATGGTGTTGTTCATGAGGGGTTTTGCATTGACATTTATTGATTTTAAGTTGATCCTCTGTATGGTTCGAGGAGACTGTCTTTCTCTTGTTGCTCTCAGGGTGAGTGAAGCAAGAGGGGTCGTCTTCCTCATGCTCAAACTTGAATTTCTTTATTGTTGGCTCCCTGTTACTAAATGGTGACTGTTCATTCAAGGCTTTATTTGATGGGTACTTGGCAAGGGGATATGGAAATCTTAAGGCAGGTGTCGATGTAGATGGGAGGTCATTTAATCGATTGAAGTGTAGGTCTCCAAATACTTCCTTCCTTTTTTCAATATTGGTCATGGGTGACTCAATTTCAGTGGTATCTAGCGATAGTTGCGCCGCCCTAGTGTTGGATTGATGTGCACCGCTTGGCTTCGTGGTTTTTTGAGGGCTTCTCATGGAGTAGGACTTGAGCCATCTCAGTTTGACTTGTTTGGCTTTTTCTTTTTCGGACGGTTCCAAGCATTGGTTCTTGTCTACTTTAATTTTTGTGTCTTTTGGAGCTTTGAAGGTTATTGTCTTAGATAGAAGAGCCAGGTTAGATTCTATAGCCTGCTCTGTCTGTTGGGTGCCTTGTGAAGTCTTGGACGACAGCTCCGTTGCCGAATCTCCTCGTATTTTTATGTCTCATCTGTTTTTTTGGCATCAGCACATGCGGAGAGCTGATGGGTTGAGGTCTCCTCTCGATGACAATATTCGGAGAGAGGGGGGATCAGCAGTGATAAGATTCACAAAGTTGCTCAGAGAGTCTACAGAATTTATAGCACTGAGCAGAGGGGGAGCAACTCAATTCAGATCATCATTTCCAGGTGGGGAGATATTCTGTCTCACTGCTTTGGAGATTTCGAGTTCACTGTTCAAAGGTTCAGGACCGTCAATTGGGAGAAGGTGAGAAGTAATATCTTTTGTTTCTTGAGTGAGATCCGGTCTCGGTGGAGTTAGTATTGTTGAAGTGGAAGTAGCCGTCTCATCCATTATGGGCGGCTGTTGTAAAGGCTGTTGGATGTTCGCTTGCAGGTCTTCTTTTTGCGAGAGGACTTGGAAAGAGCTTGCTCTATCGTAGATTGAAAAGAGGAATCCGAGACAATGGGGAGTTTTTTTTATCACGTTTCCCTCGTTGTCTGGTTCTAAGACCGGGTTTGTTTGTAGGAGTACATTCTTGCCCAGTAGAGAACGAGTTTAACCGGGTTGTCATCTTGAAATGTCTTTCAGAAACAATATTTCAATGAAGTGTCGCCAATGTATTCTGTCGGGATGTAGAACAGTTCAGAGGCTTGCGATGTATGGGCTCAGAGGGGCAGGAGGACCCGACAGTCTCCCTGGCCAGGCTCTTTTCCCACTAGCGTTCTCAATCAGGGATCCATGATTATATGCAAATTCAGTATGTGCATCACAAGTTGAGGGACAATCTTAAGCAGATGGCCTCACACGAGTAAGAAGTGGAGGGGGTATGAGCCCCGCGTCGGTCAGGGTCCAAGGGGCGAGCCCTGCAGTCTCCTGGACACGACTCTAAACAGTTGGGCCGATCATGGGCAGTGCTCAGAGGTGGTGGTAAAGGCAGGCTCAGCGAGGCACACGAGCACTAAAGATGGTTAAAGTGGGAGTCAAGCATCAGTCAGGATCAAAGGGGCAAGCCCCCGCAGTCTCCTAGACACGACGCTAGGCGAGGGGCTCAGAGTTGACTCAGGTTTCGTTGCCGCAGCTGGGCAGGATGATAGGGACTCGCAGCAGTCTCTGCAGGGGGCTGGTGCTGTGAGGAGCACAGCAGGAGGCCAGGTGGCGCAGCAGCACTGCGAAGGATGAGGCAAATGGTATGCAAGATGGTATGTGAGTGTGGTGAGGAAGCTCGAGCAGATTGGATAAAAATCAACCTGCGTCCAACTCCTGAATGTCAGGTCTCTTTAGAGTATAGGTTGCTGTAATTACAATCCAGACCTCACAGTGCCCAACCAGAATGCCTATCAGTAATAAGCACCGATAAACAGACGAACAAACACGATAATCACTGGGTACAACAAGTCAAGTGAGGAAAACACAAGTGATTATGCTGTCGTATTCAAACTACATCTGCAACCACTTTGTAAACATATATTAGAATATGCACCATTGTAAACAGTATCACTTAGGCCACCCCCTCGGGTTAAGGCCACGTGAGCAATGTGGCGACAAAAGCACAGCGGCAGACCCCTTAGTGCACCAAACTTTCTCTCAGGCACCCTACTCACCACATTGCTCGCTGCTTCAGCCTCAAACAGCCTTACAGCCTCGCTCGGAGCGTATGCAGGATTTCTCTGCTCAGCTGGATAGGCAGGGCAGGGCCCGGCGGCAGTCTCCGCCAAGCACCCGCCTTCTCAAGGTGCCTTAAGGGTGCTCAAGGGTCCAGGCGTTCTTTCGGTTCTACGGCTCCTGAGTTCCACATTATCTCGCTCCTCGTTCCTCGTATACACTAGAGGAAAGGACTTAGGAGCAGGGAAACAACGAATCAAGCCGCGCTGTTGAGTGTCTCACAGAACACGAGATCACACAGCCGCTTCTGACTCCCAAAAACGGCTATGCAGTATGTGTGCAAATATAAAACACTGAAATTGATAGTTTATCTGCATAAAATTGAGATTACTTCAAAGGTACACTTTCTAAGACACAAGGGTTATCGATTAAAAATGTATTTAGCGACCAAGTATCTTTCGTAGATGCAGCTTTGCTATTTGTTCAACACTGAACTCTGCACCCCTCTATGTCTTTTTATCCCACGTATAGCCCTCCTCAACCTTGGTGTATCCCTGCTCTCCAGTCCTCCGAACTTCCATTCGTCAAGCAGAGCATGCATAGGATAGATATTTTCCTGCTGATCCTGATACTCTCTCTTCCATTCATACTGCTTATCATCAGTTTATTTTCTTAGTTAAGAAGCAATATTATGCAAATCCTACCCGGACACTCTCTCCTTCCACTTGTCACCCATTTCACAGTGTTAATCAACTGTTGTCTCCACCGGCTCCATACTGATCTTCTTCTTCTTCTTCTCTGGCAGCTTCTGATTTTGCCTCCTACTTCACAACTAAGATTAAATTACATAGGGGTTCATTACAAGTTTAGCAGTATACGTTAAAAGTTGTGGTAACAGTATTACTGCCACTTTTACTGTTCTGCCAAATTAGGAGGCGACCGTAATACAGTTGGCATATTAAAACTGACGGTATTACTGTCAAATCCATAAAACGGTATTACCACTGTATTACAAGTTGGGATATGGCGGTAATTCCATTTAAATTGGGCAGCAATACCACCAAAAACATGACAATGAAGCCACACGGGCACCCAATCCACTCAGGAAGGGTACGTTAGGCCCACATCTTCCCCAGACACATTTTCCCAACACCATCATGTTACCACTGGCTTCTGTGCACATGGACATGCAGCTGCTCCAGCTCTGCATTGAG
This sequence comes from Ambystoma mexicanum, assembly GCF_040938575.1. Classification (NCBI taxonomy): domain Eukaryota; kingdom Metazoa; phylum Chordata; class Amphibia; order Caudata; family Ambystomatidae; genus Ambystoma; species Ambystoma mexicanum. The sequence continues at coordinate 363,466,328 of NC_090924.1, read as the reverse complement.
CTGCAGAAGCTAGAAGAGCAGGACAAAGAAGAGAGGAGGAGGAGGGGGAGGAGTAGAAGACGCCATGTAAGGCGAGCACCTATACCCTCGATCAGGCCCTCCCCCTTCACTTTCACTACAACCAGCTGAACAGAGAGACCATTGCTGAGCTGCTCGCGCTGATACAGGATGATATGGAGAGCAGGATCAACATCAGTACAGCCTTAACCCCACTGCTAAAGCTTGTGTTGCTCCTCCATTTCTTGGCAATAGGCCCCTTCCAGCACACTGTGGGCATGCTGCATTGCATGTCCCAGCCCACATATTCAAATGTGCTTGTGCAGATGCTGGAAGCACTCCTGTGTCCAGCACATCTCCATGCCCAACACCCCAGCATAGGAGAATGTCATGAAGACGCGAATCTATGAAGCAGCACACATGCCCAACATGATAGCTGCACTGGACTGCACCCATGTGGCGTTGGTGTCCCTGCGGGCATTTGAGAAGGTATACCGCAACCAGAAGCAGTACCGCTCACTTAATCACCTGGTAACCTGTGATCCTGACCTCCTCATTACCTACAGCTGTGTACGCTTTCCTGGTCCACCCACGATGCCATGGCCCTGCGGAACAGCACAATGCTGGGATACATGGAGAGGCACAGAGGGCAACAGACTTGGATATTGGGTGAGTACAAGTGCCATCACATGGACTATTCTCGCAGCACAATTGACATGCCATGTGAATGGGGGATTACCACAACTCAAGAATGCATTCCCTGTCAAGCTTCTGTACATGCAGGATCTGCCCTCACACCTTGCACATGACAAACTATAAGACACAGGACTAGGACATGAGTGACAATGCTGCAGTAAATCAGCAATGCATATTTTCCCAACAAGCTAGCAACACACACATTTGACTACAGGAGGGTTTGCTGGTGCCCTGCAGTATGGGAGCCGGAGTCAGGGCTGCATCTGTGTGAATTGCCACTGGTGCTGACTGTGGTGTGGCTGTGGCAACTTCAGTGGATGGATTTTGTGGAGGGGCCACTGGGCACTGCTGTGGGGATGGTGCTATCACCTGTACCTACCAGAGGTGCCATTGCGGTGGTGTGTGCTGGCCTTTCTGCCTTGCTCCACCACTTACTCCCACTGCTTACGGGTCCGGCCTGTGCAGCGGTGGAGGTGGATGGTGTGGCAGAAGTGAAGCTTCCGGCCTCTTCACTGTCCATGCACTGTGCACCTGTTGGGAGTTCAATGACATGCTGTCAGTCATCTTGCAGACATGTTTACGGGCTTGCAAGACGTTCATGCTACATTATGTGTGTTCTACATATGCACATTTTGTATGATTGGCATGGGTGGTATTAGGCGAATGACTGCTGCTACTACTAGGTCATGGTAGTGCCTGCTGAGGGTGTACATGGTGCATGCATGTGCTTGTTGGCCAGCCTAGGTTTCTTGTTGTGGGTGCGCTGGGCCTTCACTAGTTATCATGGACTATCATGGCACACATGGGTGCTTATCATATTTCCATGTGTTGGGATTCACATTTCATCTACAGTGCATGTGCAATACTACATTTCCCCGCCTCCCCTGGCACGTGTGTACTCACTATGCATTTGCTGTGATTACCATGTGTTTGCCCATTCCCATGCCCATTATGCTCATCTATGCTGCGGGATGCATGCTATTCACATGTACATGGCGTCTGATAGACTTACCGCCATCGCCGTAGATTCCTGCTAAAGCCTCTGTGCTCCCGATCCCCTCAATGTGGAGGATGGAGCTGGTCTTCTCCTCACACAGCTTGAGGGTGAGGGGTTCCAGAGTGCCATCTCCTGTGGCAGCACTCTCCATCCCATGGCATAATATGAGGCTGTGACCCTCGAATTCAAGTCATTCCAACATTTGTGGCCGTCCTCCGCATCACGTGGAATGGTGCCCACGGCCATCACCTTGCCTTGATGTTGGACCATATGTCTGCTTTCCTTTGTGCAGAGGTTCACTGCCTACTGCCAAACAGCTCCTGTGAATGGTCAACGACTTCATAAGCCAGTGCATTAAGCTCTGATTCAGTGAACTTTCCCTTTTCCTGAGGCTTGATGATTACCCAAGTATGGTGTCGGATGGCAATAGGAAATGGGAGATTCAGAGTGGATTTAGTTTTTCAAGAGGGCTACCACCGCACTTCCTGTTTTTGGCGGTGATGTTATTTCTACTGGTGGTAATACCACCAGATGTGCCAGCAGTAATGGTAATACTGTTGTATCTCAGCGCTATTACTGCTAGATGACCATAAACAACAGTAATACCGCTCAGACGGTATTACTGTTACTGCCGGAGGGGTGTGCACATTCCCATTAGGTTATGATACAGCAGTAATTCCACTGGTCATCCCGGCTGTACCAGTAATACTGCCGGGGCAGAATTACCACCGTATTCGCACCAAACTTGTGATGGGGTCATTACAAATCTGGCAGTATACGTTAAAGGTGGAAGTAACAGTATTACTGACACTTTTTCCATTCCACCAAATTATGAGGCAACAGTGATACCATCAATGGTAATACCGCCAACAGTGTTGGCGGAATTAATGTAAACAGTATTAAAACTGACGGTATTACCACTGAAACCACAAAATGGGATTATCACTTTATTACAAATTGGTATATGGTGGTAATCCCATTGAAATTCAGCAGTAACACCGCCAAAAGTACAGTGCATTTACCTCCACCTAATAAGTGGAGGTAAATGCATACATGGGAGGGAAATGAAGCCAGAGGTGCACCCAATCCACTCAGGAAGGGTACGTTAGGCACACAACTTCCCAAACACACTTGCCAACACCACCATGCTGCCATTGGCTTCTGTGCACAGGGATGTGCAGCTGCTCCAGCTTCGCACTGAGCTGCCGATGCTGCAAGAGCAGGACAAAGAGGAGAGGAGGAGGTGGAGGAGGAGACACCTTGTAATGCTAGCGCCTATAACCCCGTCTGGCCCTCAGCCTGGACCTTGACTAACAACCAGCTAATCACAATGTACCGGCTGAACAGGGAGGTCATTGTAGAACTGCTCATCCTGATCCATGATGGCATAGAGAGCAGGATCAACATCAGTACAGCCTTCCCCCAGTGCTGAAGCTTGTGTCTGCCCTGCAATTCTTGGCAACAGTGACCTTCCAGCACACTGTGGGCATGCTGCACGGCATGTCCCAGCCCACATATTCAAATGTGCTCGTGCAGGTGATGGAAGTACTCCAGCGCCATGGCTCACAGCACATCTCCCTGCCCACCACTCCGGCACAGGAGAACACCATGAAGGCACGATTCCATTAAGCAGCACACATGCCAAATGTGATAGCTGCACTGGACTACACCCATGTGGCGTTGGTGGCCCCCCAGGCATCTGAGGAGGTATACCGCAACGGGAAGCAGTACCAATCCCTTAATGTCCAGGTCACCTGCGATTCTGACCTCCTCCTCATTTCACACTGCTGTGTCTGCTTCTCTGTTTCCACCCACGATGCCATGGTCCTGCGGAACAGCACAATGCTGGGATACATGAAGAGGCACAGAGGGGAACGGGCGTGGATATTGTTTGAGTACAAGTGCCATTGCAGCAACTATTCTCGCAGCACAATTGACATGCCATGTGAAGTGGGGGGATTACCACAACAGAAGAATGCATGCCCTGTCAAGGCTCTGTACATGCGGGATATGCCCTCACAAACCCTGCACATGGCAGATTACAGACTTTAACCCACAAGACCAGGATATGAGTGACAATGCTGCAGTAAATCGCCAATGCATATTCGTCCAACAGGCTAGCAACACACACATTGGACTAGGGTAACCACAGTGCAACATTACATATTCCTCTACATGCTTGAACACTGCAACAAAGAATTCAACACTGCCAGATGTAATGCCATGTACAGAGGTAACCATGGATGTGAAGCCATCATGTAATAGATGCAGACAACTTGCACAAGTACATCTAAACACCCATCAGGGTACATGCATGGGAGCAACGCACAGGCCCAACACAGGCACCATAGCATGCTGCCATGTCAATCACAGACCCTGAAATCAAAGAGTGCTGGCTGTGAGATGTGTGCATGATGTTCCACGAAAGAGCAAATGTAACCCCTGGGAGAATTACTCCATATGCAAGTACTGACATGGTAAATCATGTTGTGTGAATAACGTAGTGTGGTGCTATACTTGTGAAATGCATGCACAGACTGTCTATCAACATGATGTTGTAACAGGCAACACATCCACAATGCTCTGTGACTGACACCTATGTCCTTTGCCCTTGCAGGTGACTCTGGATACACCCAGCTACCATGTCTGATGACACCCATGCAGACTCCACAGACGCCACAGGAGGTGGCCTACAACGAGGCACATATCTGGACCAGGCCCTGCGTCGAGCAGACCTTTGCCTGTTGAAGGCTCATTTCCAGTGCCTACACTGTTTTGGAGGGGCCCTAATATACAGCTCAGAGAAGGTCAAAAAATTGTCCTTACCTGTATCATGCTGCACAACATTTGCCTCAGGTGGAATGTTCCCCTGCCCCCTGATGAGGATATGCCACCCCCAGAAGAGGAGGACTCACTACCTGTGGGTGCTGTGCTGCCATGCAGTGAGCGGGAAGAGGGTTGGGATGGATGTCTGGTTCAGCAAGAACTGACAGACAATTTCTTTTGAGGCCAATTGATATGCACTGGCAATGCACCTCTGTATACAGTCATATTATTCAGTAAACTCTTGTGCACAATAGGGAATGTCCTAGCATTGCTTTAAGTGAACAACTATTTTTTTTTTTATTGTCATTTGGTTATTTTCAAACCTTTAACAAACACTGCGCAAACAAATTGTTACAAGAGTAGAAAGTAAAAGAAAAAACAAAAGTAATTCTGGTTTCATCATAAGGTATTCGAAACAGTTCATCACATTCAACATATTAAAAAACCCGGATAAAACCAAAATATTTCATCGCAGATTTACCAGGACAACGTATCAGGTACACTAAAACTTAAGACCTGATCCCCAAAAAAACGATAACATTTACAAAAAAATAAAAACCATCTAACCAATAAAAACTGAGAGTTATACAAGAAGAGAGGCAAAAGGATAAGAAAAGAAATGAACAATAAGGAAGAAGGAAAGAAGAAAAGAGAGTTTAAAGAGGATGAACAAACTATAGGAGGGCCTATATGACCCATTGATCTTCCAACATATGTGACAATTACACCTACTCTCAAACATAACAGTCCGATACTAAAAACAACAACCAGTATTTCACTATCATGAGAAGTGGGAAACAGCAGGAGACAAGGAGAAGCAAGTTCAGGCTAAAGAAACAAATTAATGAGATAAGACAGAACTATAAGCGAAAGAGTCCAACACTTTCTGAGGCTCCCATAGAGAAAATGTATGAGGACCAAGTGCTACCATCACAAGGCTCATGTGATAAGTAAAAGATGGGTAGATAATCACCCATTCCCTCCCACCCAATCTTCCCTACACTGTACCCTAATTGTAGATCCTTTAACAGACTAATTGTTTACATTTATTTATGATGTTACATCTTTCTAGGACCTGTATCACGGGTACTGTCAATCTTGTCTCTTGGCCCGTGATCAACCTATCCCAGAATGCTTCGGTACAGGTCCACCATTCATTCACCACAAATCTCATAAACAGATGTCTTAGTTATTGGTTTGCCGGGTTTTTGCATATTTCACAGAGGATGATAGAACCCCCTCCTCCCTCTTGCCCCCTTCTGGCCAGCACTTCCCCAGAACAACTATTTAATGGGCAAATGTCAAACAACCCTCCTCAGAAACCCTCCTCAATAAACCTCCCAAAACACCATCCCAAAACACCATTCATAAAACACCTCCCACCTCCCCAGAAACCCTCCTCAAAACCCCTCCTGAACCCCCCGAAAACACCATCCATACTGCACCTCCCCCCTGCTCTAGAAACCCTCCCTAAAAACTCTCCTAAAACACCATCCCCAAAACACCCTTACAATGTCACACAAATAGTCCCTACCGGTGCCTCTTGGAAACCTGCTCCAGCACCTTTAGTGTTAAGTGGTGCTTTCAGTGGCACCTTGGGATGCTGGGCTGTGACCTCTCTGTGGGGGTGACAGAGGTGAAGGGCTCAGACCCCTGGCCCTGGATATGCTGCAGAGTCAGCAGCATGCATACATTTCAGGACTCAGCAAAGGCTGACATACCCTCTGTGTTTTCGCACATCCTCTACCCCACTGTGGTCATGGCAGCAGTGGCCTGGCAGAGGGAATGGGAAATCCATTGGCAACATCCCTGCAGGTAGTCCCTCATGGCCTGTATATATTCTACTAGTGTCTGAAGTGGTGTCTGAAGCCATGCGGTGACATCTAGATGTCCCCATTTGACTGCCATATTGTGCATGGGTAGTGGTGGTGGGCTGTGAGGAGGGTTTGAGCTCAAGCATGGGGAGCGGGAGCCCATGTTCTGCTCCTCCTCCTCATTAGTAGTACGGACGCTGCCTGTGCTGTAAAAATGCATCCATTCTGTATCATTTTGAGTTAGCCCAGGCGCACACATTGAAGTGTAATCCTCAGACTCCATTTTTGTTACTTTGATCACTTACAGGGTTTTCATGTCACCTGCAGAAAAATGATTGCAGCCCGAAAGGCTGGCAAATGCATTTCTGTAAAGAATGCTTAGCTAATGCAATTTATGAGCTCCAAGCATTGAACATGCAGACACGGATGGAGAGATAAAGAATAGTTTATGTCTCTCCCTGTCTCTGGCTTGCCGAAGCTAATTGTGCAAACAATGTTTAGGAAACATGGCGTACCATGCACATCCTTAGTAGGGCTAATTGAAGTACAGAGCCAAATGTGAAGTGTCCTTCTTGGTAGGAGGGAAAACGCAGAGAATGGTGGCCAGGAATGTTTCTGTGCATTGGGAACAGGGTAAACCTTAGTGTTCTGAGACAGTAAATTGTACAGAGGTGACGCAGAGCGAGGTACCACAGTTGCCATGGTAAATGCCTGCATTACGTGGGTCATAAACTATGTATTATTTTAGTAACCAAAGCCGATTTGAAGTTTACTTAAGGCTATCTGTCCCCCATATGAATGCTCTGTTTCTCTATGTCTGTTCACTGACATAGCTGAACCTGGGACCCGCTTGAAGCGAGAATAAAATATTGTTATATATTTATTTTGTGACTGGTGTGTTCTTCATTTACTTGTAATAACTCATTTTGGAACTAACATTTTGGGGCTACGATGGTGTTGGGAGTACACTACCCGAAATGGTGAGGAGGGTGTGCTGGTGCCCTGAAATATGGGAGCCGGAGCAGAGACTGCAGCCGTGTGGATTACAACAGGTGCTGGCTGTGGTGTGGCTGTGGCAGCTTCAGGGGCACTGTTGTAGGGATGGTGCTATCCTCTGGACCTACCGAAAGGTTCCATTGAGGTGGTATGTGGTGGCCTTGCTCCGCCGCTTACTCCCACTGCCTACGGGTCCAGCCTGTGCAGGGGTGGAGGTGGATGGTGTGGCAGAAGTGAAGGGTCCGGCCTGTTCACTGTCCATGCACTGTGCACCTTTCGGGAGTACAATGACATGCTGTCAGTCATTTTCTAGACATATCTGGGGGCTTGCCAGACACTCATGTGGCATTGTGTGTATTCTAAATATGCAAATGTTGTCTGATTGGCATTGGCGGTTTTAGGCCAATGATTGCTGCTACTACTAGGTGGAGGTAGTGCCTTCTGAGAGTTAACAAAGTGCATGTATGTGCACTTTACCTGTTGGCCTGCCTAGTTTGCTTGTTGTGGGTGCGCTGGGCCTTCACTTGCCAACATGGACTATCATGGCACACATGGCTGCTTCTCATGTTTACATGTGTTGGCATGCACATTTCACCTACAGTGCATGTGCATTACTACATTTCCCCGCCTCCCCTGGCACATGCGTGCACTCACTGAGCATTTACTGTGATTGCCATGTGTTTGCCCATTCCTTTGCCCATTGTGCTCATTTATGCTAGGGGACTCATGCTATTGGCCACTGCATTCACAAGTATGTGGGGTCTGATAGACTTACCGTCATCACTATGGCTTCCTGCTCTGGCCTCTCCGCTCCCGACCCCCTCAATCCTCTCCATATGGAGTATGGAGCTTGCCTTCTCCTCCCACAGCATGAGGGTGAGGGGTTCGACAGTGCAAACTCCTGTGGCAGCACTCTCCCTCCTGTGGCGTGAGATGAGGCTGTGGACCCTAGACTTCAAGATATTCCAACGTTTGCGTCAGTCCTCCGCATCATGTGGAACAGTGTCAACAGCCATCACAATCCCTTGATGTGGGCCCATATTGCTGCCTTTTTCTGGGCAGAGGTCTTTCACTGCATACTGATGAACAGCTAATCTGCATGGTCAACGACATTATCAGCCAGAGTTCTGGGAGGCGTTACCTTTTATGACACCTCCTTTGGTTCTGATTATGAAGGAGAGGACCAATATTACAGAGGTCAGGGGCACTACAGAAACAATAGGACATATTTTTAAGGCAGAGGTGGTCAGGACCAGCAAAGTGTTTCCTCCACCCATGCAACCTCCACAGCCAGAGCAGACTTTCCAACCTCCTCCGAGATCGAAACTCGCAGGAGGAAATACAGCCGGTAACTGATACCTCTTAATCTGTCTTCTAAAACTTAGACAGATCTTGATTTCCCTGTCCTGAGTAAAGGATTGTCTTTTGTGCCTATGGCAAACCCCTCGAAAATGCAGATTGAGGTTCAATTGGTCAGACAGTATTACATAGAATTTTCACATCATCAAGAGTGGTCTTTAGGAGCTCCACTCACTACTGCCCTAGCCCACCTTGGGAACCACAACTACTAGTGCTTCCACCATAGATCCAGCGTCTTTGCCCATTGTCCATGCCTCCAAAAGAAGCAGCCCTGAGCTTAGGGGCAAGCAACTCTGTGTACGCTTCGTACACCTCCACCGTCAGCCTGTCTATCCCAGGTGTTTTACCAAGGCCTAAATGCTCTATCGCTGTTTTGTCATTTAATACAATTGGTGCTCTCAGTATCCCTCTGTGTTTATCTGTCAATCTATGGAATTCTGCCTCTGCTAGCCACACGATAGCCTGCTCGCAATCAAACCCCGCACATGTTGCATATAGCTCCTTAAAGAAGTCCTGAAACACTTTGCAAATCCCATCCTTGTCTGTTATTGGCATGGCAGGTATATCTTTAACACCTTCACATAGCTGCATTCCCCATTCATTCTCTCTTCACCAGCCAGGCTAGGAATTTGCTTAAGGCGTAATCTATGCAAGAGTAGGAGCCAGGTACTCCAGAGTAATATGATTAGCAATGCTCCACCCCATGTTTTAATCGCCATACATCACACATGTGTAGTTCTGCTGTGATCCTGGTTAGCATCTCAGATGCAACACCCAGCGGGCATTTGTTCCTGCTCTGTGTATCAATCCCTTTGTTCAGAACACAATTGAAATCTCCTATGAGTGTCAGATTACTCATGCTTTCAAAAACAGCCTGCTCTATATTTGGTCCGTGCTGTGAGGAATCAGGAATGAGACTTAGATACAAGGGAATCATGGTTGTGGTCAAAATACTTTTACTGAAATAAAAAAGGAGTGGGAAAATGCCTCTATGTCCCTGCTCTAGAGTTGTTGCCCTACCTAAAACCAAATCTCTGTCGATGTCAGAATGTCCAAAACAAAACCATCCTGTGTCCAAAGTACTATTCTGATCCACACACTCTTAACAAAATAATCTCTAAGGTGAAAAGGGAAATGTCTTTGGCCTTGGTGATTGATAAATGTTCAAAAGAAAAATGCATAACTCCAACATAAAAGATTGAGAAGGATAGACTTCCTTATTCCAGAGAGTGTTCTCCTTTCCCTTGATTTTTCTTCCTTCTGTAGGATTTCCTGAAGATATTCTTTGTCTATTATCTTGCTAGGGTACCTGGTGTACTCCTCCGCCAGGTTTTCCCTCTCCCTTTCTCTGGTTTTCCATGGCCTTTACCTTGTTGTGATATATCCTTCTCTGGAGCCTTTTGTGGAAAGGTATTTTTTATGCATTGTTCACTTTGTCCTTACATGGTATGTTTCCCTACCAAGGCTTTCTTATTCACACTTATAGCTGTCTGGTATATTCTCTTGCTAGGATACCTGGTGTATTTCCATTCCTGGTTTTCCCTCTTCTTTTCTCTGATTTTACACAGCCTTTGGCCCATCCTGATATATCCGTCTCAGGAGCCTTTTGAGGTAATGTATTTCTTATGCAATGTTCACTTTGTCCTTGCCTGGTATGTTCCCTACCAGGGCTTTGTTATTCACACATATAATGTCCTGGTATATTTTCTTGCCAGGACTTTCTTGCAATTGCCTGGTATACTTTCCTGACACAGCTTTCTTGAACAGATCCACTAGTAGCTTTAACACACTTGTAACTGCCTGGTATACTCTCCTGCCAGGACTTTCTTGAACAAACATACTTGAAGCTTTAATACACTTGTAACGGCCTAGTATACTTTCCTGTTAGGACTTTCTTGAAGAAACACACTTGAATCTTTACTTTGTTTGATTTACCTTTTTGTCAGGGTTCTTCTCATGTGGGCCTTGAGCACACTTCCAACCATACAGTCTTCCTGACCTTTCATTGTTTAGTACTGAATCTGCTTGGTTACTATCTCTGATGAGGCCCAAAAAGGTCGAAACATGTCTGGGACTGCTTGTGTTTCCATGCAGAGGGGACCTGGCCTAACAGTTCGGGCTGCGATGCTCCCATTGGTGGCAGCACCTGACTGATTTGCATATGGCTGGACCCCTTTCTCAATGGCACAGACGGGCTAAAACACAATGCTGTGGAAGGTTGCCCAGAGCAGTGCCAGTGGTTCGGGTTAATTCAAAACCTTCCACCCATCACTTTTTTGGTTGTAGTTTGTCTCCCTATGTGAGAGAGGGTATGCACAGACGTGGGTCCCTTGCTCGCTGTGCCGTAGGGAACCAAGCTGCACCTCACTGATGAGGCCTAACATCGCTGAAATGTGTCTAGGGCTGCTTGTGTTTCTGTGCAGAGTGGACATGGCCTAGCAGTTCCAACTGGGCTGCTCCCATGCAGTACCTGACTGATTTTCAAATGGGGGAAACCCTTTTGCAATGGCACAGACGGGCTAAAAAATGGTGGTGTGTAATGTTGTCTAGAGCAGTGGTAGTGGTTCAGATTCATTCAACACCTTTCACCCATCACTTTTTTGGTTATGCTATAATATCCTGCCAGGACTTTTCCCATGTATGTATCACATACACTCGCAGACTGGTAAGTCTTCAATTTCTCTTCGGTATTCCCATTTAACAAAATGCTCACTGGCTTTATCACTTTTCAATACTTTGTTAGTTTGCTTAATGTTCATATGCATGTGGCTGTCACTTTTTAATATTTTGTTTGTTTGCTTAACTTTCATATTCATGCAGCTGTTACTTTTCAATAATTCTTTGGTTTTCTAACATTCATATGCATGCATCTGTTACTTTTCAATACTTCGCTTGCATTGATGTTTATCTGCATGCGGCATGGCTGCCAGTATGCTCCGATGTCCCCCCGTTTCCCTTATGGGGGCACACCGGTTATGTTTGGCATATTTTCTCCCTACGGCTGCAAATCGGTAACAAGCGATGAGTGTCTCTTTTCCTCTTGCCCCTCTCACTCTTCGGTTTCTCTGCCTGCTCAGCTTCTATTCTCTGTATCAGGCTTCCCTCAGGGAAGCAGTGTTGTAAAACAGCTTCAAATGCCCTGGAGCCCTCAGCTGGTTTCAGGTGTTCCCGCAGCTTCTCTTCTCGCATCAGCAACCCTCTACTTCCACCTCTACGAGCTGGATGGCTTCCTGGCAGCTCCTGCAGCCCCACGGTTTCCCAGTTCCAACCTGGAGACACAGCCTTCTCCTTCCAGCTATGGCACACCACACACAGCTGTGCCCACTGTTTACATTTCCCGGCTCCAGGTATGCACGTTGCACAACTAGAGCGCAACCTGCACTCTTGGTCTTTTTTGCTCTGTATTACTCTGCTCCTCTTCCACGTCCCAGTATCACTGTGCACGAGATTGCAGGACCTGTTTCGATCAGCATTGAATTATTTGACAAATATGCTCGGTTCTTGGTTTCTGCTGCTCCCACCTCACCTGCGATTCCCACATCGCTGTGTGGTTCGGGAGCAGATCGAAGACAACTGTGGGTCTGCAGAATTATTCCCCCGGTGGAGTGGAGAAAGAGTGGTTTTTGCAGTGGTTTCCAAAGACTTTCTATTGTTTCAACTGAGGAGGAGGAGCTGTGCAGCTGACTGTGCTCCACCACTACAAATACCCCATTCCGGCTAGGGACGCTGCACGGCATGGTGCAAGAGTGGTTTTGCAGAAGTTTGACAGAGGTTCGGCGTCCATGGCACAAAACATCATGTACTTGAGAAAGTGCAAGAACCGAGAGAAGTGAGTTAACGAAGACCCGCTAATCCCCTGAGAGCCAACTGTATTGAATAAACATAAGCACCATGCATACACTTCACAAGTAATTTTTTAAAGCACTAATACAAGTGAATTATATGACAGAACTGCAGAATCGTTGAAATAATAGCGCCCGGGTTTCGCAGTGCTAACATAGCAGCGAAGCACAGAATAGTAAGTGCAAGAGACAAAAAAGGTGAGTAATTTGAGGGCACCCGGGCCAGATGGAATAACCAACATCATGCTAAAAAAAGATATCAGGGCATAGGCAGAGTATACAACGACCTTGTTCAATCAAATCTTGGCAGTATGTCGGGTGCCAGCCTTTTAGAAATAATCGATCACGATATTGATCTCAAAAAAGGAGATCGAGAGGACCCTGTAAACTATAGTACATATTTCTCTGCTGGATGTAATAGGGGAAATCTTTGCAGGCTTACTCCGCAGAGATTAGATGAATGGGTCATAGAGAAGGGGTGATTCGACCCGCTTCAGTCAGGATTTGTGAAGGGAATGGGAACTGGCTGTAATTTTGTGCTGCTTAGTGTTTTGAAAGCTCAGGCCTTGTTAGAAAGGAAAACAGTCTACTTGGCATTTATAGACCTGGCTCAGGCCTTTACCTCGATAAACAGACAAACACTATGGCAGAAATTGGACAGATGGGACTGTCCAAGAGATTTGGTCGCAGCCACAAGGGTGTTGCTGGAGGGTACAACCCTAAGATTCTGGATGAATGGCGCAGGGCTACTGTCCGCAATCAACAAAATATGAAGTGGACTTACAGGGATGCCCATTGGCACCAATTTTGGTCACGCTCTTCTTCTCAGATATTGGGGAAGCAATGGGTGAGATAAGGGGATTTCCCCCAAGAATAAGTGGAGAGCCAATAGACCACATAGTGTATGGAGAATATCTGGTTCTTTTAAACCAAACCCCAGTAGACTTGCAAAGAAAACTGGACCCACTCTCTATTTATGTAAAAAAATGGGTTGAGTATTAATCCATCTAAGTCCAGGGTCCTTGTTAGGAAACTCTCGCAGAGGAAAAAAGGCAAAGACAAGAAATTGGTTCCTAGAGGGCGAAAGGCTCACAAGGATGGACACCTTCACATACTTGGGATTGTCAATAAACAGCAGTAGAAATGACGCACCAAGGGTAGAGTTACTGAGTGCAAAAATGAGAAGTTTGGCGGGACAAGGACTGATACTATCAAGGAAGTTTTGCAAGTTTACCCTAACTCGATTGATAACCTTTTATCGTTAAAGGTCGTTCCAACAGTGACCTATGGAGCGGAAGGCACACTGCATACAGCAATGAGTACTTGGAGGAAAGTCCACTGGCTCCAGGGAGGAGTCCCGATTCAGGTTAATAGGTGTGAATTGGCAGTACTAGCCTTGGTAGCAATGGTAACTTGGAAAACGCTTTCCCTCTGGCAAAAATGTATAAGGGTAAAAGCAGATAGAGGTTTCAAAATCTTGGGAGAGGCGATCACAAAGGGAAATTACCAACCGTTGATAAAACTGGAAGAAATTTGCCTATCACTCCTAAGTGAGCTGGTGCAAAACCCCATGTTGGTTAAAAAGATGTTATGGAAAAAGGACTGGGTCCAAACCTGCGAACAAAGAGTGGGCTTTAAACTGTTCCCGGTAACAGCTTGTGAATCGAGAGGAAGGGATGTCTTGCCTAAGTATTTGGAGAAAATGCCCTGTAGTTTGTTGAGCCAGAATTTCCTAAGATTTCGATTAAATCTGTTCCCCACAAAGGAAGTATTGTTGGCAAGGAAACAATTGAATAGCATAGATCTGGATTGTATATTTTGTAAAATAACAGCTAGGAGAAACACTAGAGCACGTAGTTTTAGGCTGTGAAGGATTGAACACCTTAAGGGAAAGATACCTGACGAGATTCTTGACGGAGGTCTCTACATTGTGGGAGAAGAGTTATGGTCATGGGTCCCTGCGGGGGAAAAAATCTCCCTGATCATTGGGGTTTTAGGATTCTTGGAACAAGTGTTTGACATGCCAAGGTAATAGAGCTAATTCAAAGTCATACATTTTTCAGAAGAGAGAACATCGGCTGAGACTGGTAGACGGCCCTGGTCCGAATTTAATGTTTTTTTTTTAATAGGGACATTTTCTTTAATATTGATGACTGTGGCAAATAATGGTATATGTTTGATTTTTTTCATGATTCTTTTTCTTCTTTTGTCAATGATCAAGCTCAAAAAGACTTTTTGTATCAAATGAGATGGCAAAGAATGTCAAGTGTTTTATATAAATGTTTTCTAGGTGAAAGATTTGCATTTGCAGGTCAAACACAAAAATAAAAAAAGAATAAAAAAGAAATTACTCTGCTCCTCTTCCACGTCCAAGTATCTTTGTAGTTATGGGAATGGAAGTCCATTCCTGATGCTTTACATACAGATTCTGGTTAAGCATTCTTCAAGGGCAAGTCAGCTCTGAGTGACTTGCAGGTAAGATTGGGAAAAGTGTTTTTATGAGACTTGTTTACAGTTCTTGGAGAAGGACTCTCTGTGTTATTCCTAAATGGATATGGGGAAGTGTAACAATATGCCATCAAAGCATTGGGTATGGATGACGTATCTTGAAGAGGGGAAGGGGAATACCATGTCTTGTCAGATGGTGCCCTGCTCCTCCCCCCGAGGTCGTCTCCCCCATGTGATCCTCCCTCATATTGCCACCCCCAGAGTCAGGATCAGGTAGCAGCTGCCGTCCCCTGGCCACATGGGGAGAGGATGATCCCGGGAAAGAAATGATGATGCCATCGGATTCGTCACAGTATGTTCCCAGTAGTATAGGCCGTCCCATTAGTTTACCCAGTATCCCTATGTATCTCCCTTCCGAGTCCACTGGTTGTATTGTGAGGAGGGCAGAGTCCCTAACTCAAATTAGCGCCCATCTAGCATAGGAGGAAAAGGAGGAACCCACCACTGTCCTTTCCATCTAGCACTTAGCTTGGTGATCTCAATTTCAGTAAAAAGTATTTTCTGCAATATTGCCAAGTCGGCTTTATGCCTGACTAAGTATGAGAACATCTTGCTCTTTGTAACTGCTTTATTAATTCCCCTAACATTCCAGCTGATTATGATCAATGTTGCCATGTAACTATAGTCACCAAAACATTGCTCCTAACATATGTAAATGTGTTATATATGTGTAGGGATATGTTATGAGGTGAGGTATGGTGTGCTAGTGGAATGTGTGATGTCATAGGCCTACGAGGATTCTGAGAAGAGCAGTTATTGGAAGGATGGCTGGCAAGGAAGGTGGCTGGGACTTTCATTGCAATTGCTTTATATATAAAGAATAAAGACGTAACCTGCAAATCCAGTGTGGATCCTCATAACATTGCTGACATGCGTGCTGGGATCTGAGAACCGTGCCCTTATTGGTATTGAACCCCTAGATGTCTGCCCCTGCCGACGTTCCTGCTGGGGCACCTGCATAAGCAAGTGGAAAGAATACTCTGTGAGAGGCTGTGCGCCTCCACAAGAGAATCATCTGATGCCGAGGGAAGATATGGCCAGGATTTGGGGTTGATCACCTCTGTGCTAATATGCACTCGCAACCACGATCAGCGAGGGCAACGCTCCTACAGTGTTGCAATGGAACCTCTAATGTCACATTGCTGGGCAACGTGAGATGCCCCGCTGCCTTTCCTCTATGGCCGACAGGAGCCTTGGTGACACTGGCATCAGGGAACAGCTTTGGGGAGCCGTAGTCTGCGGCCCACAGGGGGGCAGCAGGCCCATCAGAAGGTGTCTGGAGTAAGGACAGGTAACGAGACGGCACAAAGACTGTGTGAAATAAAAAGAGGAAGAACAAAAGTGAGTCTGTTGATAAAGATATAGTCAATCACCCTTAGGATATGATATGGCATTTATAACACGCCTGTACACAAGTGTTTCAGGGAGCGACAAGACAAGGAGGGGGAAACAGAGGGAGGACAAAACAACGATCTTACTAGGCCTTGTGTCATTCAGATCGCGCAAGTGCAGGGAAGTGGAAGGGGAGAAGTGCAGAGGGGGGCAGAGGGGAGAAGTGCAGATAATTCATAAGAGCAGCCAACGAGTGGCTAATAAGTGGAGAGAGAAGGGACTGTAGAGTTGCAGATACATACCATGAGTACTGGGGGAGCCCCGATGCAACGCAAGGGCAACTGGACATGCAGGAGCCTGGGCCCGAGTTCAGAGGGTAGCCAGTTGACCTGTGCCTGGAGCAGTCGGGACATTGGCAGGTGAGAGGAAGAGAGAAAGCAAAAGCGAAAAGGAAGGTCTTGAGTTGCTTCCGGAACCGGAGGTGGTTCTGCTCAAGTTTTAGAGAGGCAGGGAGGCTGCTCCAGAGGGAGGCCCCAGCCGAAGAGAGAGACCTGTCCCCAACTCACTGCTTGCAAAAGCGTCTGACCCTCAGAGAGTTGGAAGTGGATGAGCGGATAGCTCGAAAAGGGAGACGTTTAGGAAAAGAGAGTTGGATGTAGTGCGGTCCTAGGCCCCAGAATGCCGTGTTAGCGATGCAAAGGGTCTTGAACTTGATCCTTGCCACCACAGGGAGCCAGTGAAGAGATTTCAGAGCTGGAGAGATACGATCTCTGGGCTTGAGGCCAAGGACAAGTCTCAGAGTCCTGTTCTGGATAAGTTGTAGAGGTCAGAGAGTAGAGGCAGGCAGGTTTAGAAACAGTCCAGCCTATAGAGGACCAGAGCTCTGGAGACAGTGAGCTTCTGGGGTAAAGTGAGGAAAGGAAGAATACATCTGAGGAGGTGCAGCTGATAGTTTGACTTCTTAGAGACATCAGAGATGTGAGGAGAGAAGGAGAGGGTGAAGTCGAAGATGACACCAAGCTTCTTAGCCTCTGTCTAATCCTCATTACTGGTTCCTCATAGTAGGAAGAATGCAAAATCACACGTATACGATAGAAGTGATTCTGGGACATGATAATGTATTGGCGTATCATTTATCACATCTAGGCAGTAATGATGATGGGGTGGAAGTAGAATGGATGGCCCGCATTTATTTGATGCAAGATGGGATGATGCATGCATCATAGAGTGGGAGAATGCTGTAAAGGAGGATGGAGAAGTTTTGTATACTATCCAAGAAGTGAAAATATGTATGTCGATTCCCCAAAATGCCAGGGGTAGCAGAAGTGACATCACAAATGCGATGACATCACAGGAAGTGATGTCACTTGACCTTTGCCCCAAATGACATCAGTAACTATTTAACGCTGGTGACATTACCGAAAGTGGCTTGCTGGAGTAAAATAAAGTACATAAACAATCAATCAAAAGTAAGTTTATTCTGAAAAAATCCATAAACCACAGCAAAAACAATGCAACAGTACATCATTCATAGACAAACTCTGAGTAATCACAATAAAAGCACTCAATAAATAACAACAACAGTATAGATATAACATATTAAAATTGGGCTTCCACCACACATTTTCATCTGCTCCATCCTTTCTTTAAAATTCTCAGCACCCCCATGCAACAGCTATTGGTTCAGCTTGTAGCAAAAAAATTAATGCAGTTCGACATTGTTTAAAATGTGTTTCTCTCAGCAATGGGGTAATGGTCTTCTTTCTAATGTCTTCATAGAGGGTGCAAAAGAGGATAAAATGCAGTAAGTCTTCTTTTACAGTGTTGCAACCAGGACAGGCTGCGGACTGCTTATAGCCCGGCCAGTTCCTCATATAGTCTCTTAGCCACAAAAGATTAAAACGAGCCCTAATCAATGCCCAGCGGTCTGCAGTTTTGTTACTAAGTAGCAGGTAGGGCTGAATTACTTCTAGTTGCGTAAGTAGCAGGTGTTTTCTATTTGATTCAAATAAAACTCCATTCGATTCACGATTGGTCCAAATTATGGAGCGGAAAGTCTGATTATACTTATTACACTCAGCTGGTGATAGTAATACATCTGGGCATTGAAAACTTGGGACATTCAACTGTTTTAAAAAATTCGAGATAACATTCAACCATAGTACTTTGCACCAGGAGGAGCTCAATAGTAGGCCTTTAATAATATTGTGAGACAGGCTGGCTCTTGGATTTGACCATACTCCTAACTAATGCAAAAATGGTGCCATATGCCAGTCATCTCCTTTGTGAGTAATGCCCAATTCTTTGTGTACAGCATAATTTGGGGCAGAACAGGGGAGGCCCAATATTTTTTTTAAAAGGTTATTCTCAATTACCTCAATAAATGTTACTTTTTCATTTGCCCAGAATGCTGCCCCATAGTTCGTTGCAGCTTTGGCTTGTACTCGATACACCTCCATAATAAGGTTAAGTGGTCGGCCCTGACACATGTTCCTAAAGCGTGAAATGCCCCCAAATGCCTGTTTCATTTTCCTGCTCTGTTTCTGCAAATGGGACAGCCCCTGCCAATTTTCAGTGAAACATATGCCCAGGTAATCAAATTTAGACACCTGGGGGATAATGGCACCATTGCTTAACATGTTGCGCATTTTTATCTTTTTACCCCTCCCTTGGGTGCATGCCATCACTGCTGACTTGCTGGTGTTGACAACTTCATATCGGATATGAAATTAGTATAAACATCTATTAGCTGCTGGAGGACTTTAGGCGTACAGGCAATTAAAACCATATAATCAGCGTATGCCAATACTGGAGTGCTTTAGCACCCACCCTAGGATAATCTGCATTTGACTCCACCAAGGTCCTATACAGGCCATTAATGTACAAAACAAACAAAACTGGTGCTCCCCAAATCGAACGCAGGCTCTAGTGTCCTCGTGGATGATTTGCAACACTTTTACCAACTCGGCCGGGCAACCCATGGAACCGAGCATCTGTCATAGCAGAGCCCTATCCACTCTATCAAATGCTGTGCTCAGGTCCATGAAAGCCAAGTAAATCAATTCACCCTTTATAAAGATAGAGGACACCCCAACCAAATATAAATGAAGCGTTTGGTCTCGTGTGACCAGACCTGGCCTGAAGCCGTATTGAATATCCGAAAAGATTTGGCTATGTGAGATCCAGTCCTCTAGGTGTTTCAAGACAGCACGTCCAAAGACCTTGAAGGGGGTGTCCAACAATGAAATAGGCCTGTAGGCCAGGGGACTTCCCGGGTCACCCTTTTTAAATATAGGGTGTATAATTGCACTTTTCCATGGTTGTGGACATACTCCTGTATCCAAATAGGAATTAAAACAAATTGTCAGAAGTGGAGCCCACAATTCCAATTCCCCTTATATAGATCTGCGGGAACTGCATCTGTGCCAGGAGCACAATTGTGCGATTGCTGTTTGACTGCTGTTTCCACCTCCTTCAAAGTCAGCTATAATGGGGAACACCGATCATCGCCCTCATGTCTAGATACCTGACCTGTGAACAAGGACGTAAAATGATCTGACCAGGTTTTGGCTCCCACATAGTTTTCCCTGTGTGTCTTCACTCTCTTATATGGTGGTCCTCCGGCAACAAAGTCCCAGAACTTCTTAGAATCTTTGTTGGAGACAGCTAAGAGGAATTCTTCCCCCGCTTCATTCTCTAAAAGGTCTTTCCTGAGTTCCACTGACCTTTCGTAAGTGGTCCTGGCCCGGATGACATCTCCCCTGGTACTATCCTTATTTCGTAAAAACCACGTTAGAATGCTCTGCGCAGTCCTACACATATCATCAAACCAGCTAGTTGGTTTCCTTTTGCCCATTTTAAAATCATGCTGTAATAGTTTGGTCAGGGACCTCAATAGTTCTTCAGAGCAGAGGGTCATTTCGTGTGACTCAGCATCGTGAGCAAGAATGCATATATTGTGTTCCAAATGAGTAGACACCGTTTTATGTTGGGTCGCTATCGGATCGCACTTTGCCCATTTTACCCTGTGTTTACAATGTGGGTTGATTTCACATAGGTCTAATTGTGGAAGAACAACAATAGGCAGATCGGGGTGATGCTGTCTTAAAACCAGCTTCAAGGCAAAGTGATCACTGACCATTTCCTCTACTATCACAAAGTCTACAATTAGGTGCCAGTGTTGAACATGCATTCAAAAGTAATCGATGGTTGATGAACCCTGGGCTCATGTGAATGTGATCTTTCCAGGGACATCAGAGTGTACTCGTCCATTCAGAGAAAGCATTTCCCATTCCATGAACCACGTATTCAGTTGTAGACCCCTGGCCCACATTCGGTCATCAGACATCTGCGGGAGAGCAATCCAGATGGAAAGTCTTTACCCGCACCTGCTAGGCCAATTGGAATCCCATTAACAAATTTCGAATTAAAATCCCCTCCCAAAACCAATACCGTGTGCTCACTCGATAGATCCAAGAGGGTAGACTCAAACAGGTCTTTTATTAGCCCGAGCCGGTTGGTTTCTGAAGCATGCAGACTATTATAGATGTTAACCAGCAGTAATTTATATCCCCTTTCTGGTATGACCATTACATATTGGAGAGTAAAGCTATTCAATTCCCTCGCCCCAATGTGATAGTTTAGAGATGATTTAATCAAAATTGGCATTCCCCCCATAACAGTGGCCTCTTTTGTTCTTCCGCACTGGACTTGAGAATGAAACCAAACCATCCAGGCGTACAGGTGCCATAGCCCAGGTTTCCTGCAATATGTCATAGGACATCATATACGACACTATGTCCATCCTTTCAAGTTTTGACGCTGCCCCTGCTATGTTCCAGCTGAGAATGGTAACAACATGCTCTGAGGGGTGAGCAGACTGTTCCTTAGTCAGCTGATGGACCTCCTCTGGCACAGAGTGGTTTTGAATTCCCACCTCTGGCCCGAGGGGTTTTGAATTCCCACATCCGAGATCCCTACTCAGTCTAGTTCTTGGATACCTGCCAGGATGTCAAAGCTGTTCGAGGTGGTAATTGTCCCTCCCTCTTTCCAGGCACCGCTTATACCCCTAGTAGGTGGGTGGCTTACCCTACCGCTCCCTTTTACCACCTCCCACCCAGCGTGTAGTAAAGTTGAGGAGCTGGTATGCAGGGGGTAGAAGGCAGCCAGAGGGAGAAATGTACTTGTCTTAATATTGCTCTCTATGTTATGCAGAGTGGGACTGAGTGTGAAGGCCAAGTAATCCATCATAGCTGGAGCAACTTCTGTGAGTAGCACACAGTCCCCCTCGCCCCGTTGTTAAGGATTTCAATCAGGCGACACGCACACCGTGGTCTCAGCCTAGTCTGTAGCGCCTAACTGAGGTGCTTTTATCCTTATTTACGTGGATTCAATTTTGGGATGGTACACCACTCGTATCACACCCCCTTTTCAAATACCCCGGGTTACAATGGACCATGAACCAGGCTGGTTGGTCAAATGTAATATTTATTTATTTATTTATTTATTTATTTAAAATTCAAAAGAAATCACTCACTTTTAATATAGGGCAGCAATCACCAATGGAGTGATAGTTACAAATGAGAATGTGAGCAATGCACTGGATTTGACTTTTTAGTGGAGTACATATACAGCATAGCAGAATAGGAGCACTTTTAATTTCTGACAGATATCCCTCAAGTTAGGATTTGCCCCTGCAAAGTTTCCTCAACCCACAAATAATGAATTCTGAATGGAGCAGCAGGTGATCAGGAACAAGAAGCTGAAAACAGAATCCAAATCCGACCTTCCCTCCCCGAATAAGAGTGAAAAACGGATTTGGAACCCTTGAAATGTTAAAAAGGACACTCGGAGATGGATGAATAGAATAATGAATGTGTGCAAAAACCTTGAAACAAATACAGTTTTTCACTAAAGCAACGATGTAAAGGTATTAACAACCACAAGCAATGGATTAGCAATAGCATACAGTTCGTAAAATGAATGTAAGATTTAAAACAGTCACTATCAAAATGACACGTTGGAAACTTTGCAAATATTTCTGTTTTCTGTGTAAATTTACTAAAACAGTTTCTTTGAAAAATGGGTGAAATATTGTAAATCGCGATGCGTTTTTTAGGTAGGGAGATAGATATATATCTCAGGTATACTATTGAAGTGAAAGTAAGTCTCTAGCTGGTAAATTTAATGAGTTATGCAAGCTCTAAGAAGGTACACTTTGAGTAGATAAAGGCATGAAAAAGGAAAGAAAATCAGCTGTGGCAAGAATAGTTTTACTCTACACTAGAGTATTCAGGCTAGGCCACCAAGAAGGGACACAGTAAGCTCCAGGTTTGATTTGCGAGTTCAACCCCCTCCCCCCAAAGCACACCCTGGCGGAACCAGTCCGATCACTCGAAATAGGATTAAAAGCTTAGGATTTCAAAAGAAAAAAATTCTAAAGAGATGGAGCTAGCACAGTCAATGGTTCTGGTCACTACACGGCAGGGCGCCTGGCAAACAGCTGGGCAGTTCTGGTTACCGGGTAGCACTTCTGGACTGGCAATTCTGGTCACTGGATAATATAGGTCATCAGGGCAGCAGGATTGCATCAGCATGCAGTGAGTGGCAGCAAGCCAGGCTGAATCAGGATGCCAAAGGTACCACAGTTTTCCCCTTGTTAATGGGAAATTTAGTCGGTTTTGTATATTGGAGGCTTTGCTGGGAATGGGATCAGTAATGCGTGGGTTTTGCAGTGGGCCCTGGAGTAGGATCAGCAATGCTTGGCCTTGTAGTTGGAGTCTGGATCTGGAAGATGACGGGTACAGGAATGCAGCGCAGGAAATCAGGAAGAGTGTGTGTCTAGAGTCTTGTCAGGGACCCTTATTTATAGTGCATAATGACATCATCAAAGTATAGGCTGGGCAGGGTTAACCAAGCATGCCCCTAAACTACTTGGATTGGGCAGGGGTGCTAGTCTCCGCCTTGCTCTCAACTGGTTGGATTTCCAAGGAATGATGTCAGATTTATGAGGTGAGTTTTACAATGTCCAAAAACTCCCACATTTACTTTACTTAAAATCCAATTTTGCCAAAAACAGACATTTATACAATTGCAATCTCTTAGTAAATAATACACACAGGTTACATATTATGTGCAGCACATACCAGTCCAATCCTCAAGTCTGTGGGACCTTGTTTCGCCCTTCTGATACATTTTGGTAATTTTTAGCATTAAAGATTGGCCTAAAATTCCATAACCTTCTACACAGATGCACATTCTCCCAAGGGATGTATGTACAAAAATGTATGTTTGCAACATTGATACTTTTCTATTTATCCTCAATACATTGCCCTTTCTGTCCCCAATATATCAGTGACTTCTACCACATCTCTAAAGAATGCACAAAAAGCTCACTTTTAAACTGCAAAACTTTTACAATTTTTCAAAGTCTTGCTGCAAAGATAGAAGTCTTTAAAGTGTCCTGAAATAGTCTTTAGGAACAAATGGCAGTCTCTTTGTTCCTGGGTCCTTTTTTTCCTGTCCTTCCACTGCTGCCAACTGTCATTTCTTTTAGAGCATGGTGTGGGTTTCTCCCTTCTGATTGAAGTTATATTGCCCCTTCACACTTCTGACTTCCTTCCCTGGGAGCTTCATTGTCTGGGTCCCAGCACAGACAAAAGTCTGTTCACCCCCGTAATTATCTGGGGTTGTCAGTATCTGCTAAGAGAGAGCCCTCCTTTTGGTACCACCCCTCCCAGCAGAAAACCTGTTTTTCAACTTTCAGCTCCAGCCACCATAGTTTTAATCTTTGATTTCTGATCTTAGATCCAGAATTAAAGCAAGCCGGTTGAATCAAATAACCCATGTTATATAGTCTCCCCAGCAACAAAGCCCTTCATATCGCTAAAGACTAGCAGTCTTTCATTCCCCAGTGTACTGTTCCAAAACACAGGCATTTGTTTTTCTTTCATTTTCAAAAGCCCTTTTTTTTTATACGTGGTGCAGCTGGCTTGTCCTTCTTGAATAAAACTTTTCATCTCCAGCAGCTTGATACACTGTCTTGCAGCTATAATTATTCTCTTGAAGGCTGGAGTTGGTCTGCAGCACAGATACATTGACACAGTTATGATTCAGCTAGTTAGAGTCTCTCTCTGAACAGCTGAGTTTTGTATACTTTTGCACAGAAAATGAACGCATTTCCCATGTAAGTAAAAGTAAAGTTCCTGGTTGATTTTTTAGAGTGGGTTTGACTGGGCCTGTCAATTAAGAATCATGCCTGGTTTTGCTGAGGCACAGTGAAACACACAGGGCTTGGTAGGGCCACAGTGGCTTTAAGGAACAGATGGAATTAGCGTCAAAGCTGCATTTTTTTAAAGGTGAAAAAGGGTTACTTTTCAATGGATACTTTGGCTTTTGCAGCAGAGCAACGCTGCCTTTCCCACTTTCTTCTGTTTGTTTATGTGGGGTCCCACTGGCAATCTCCTTTAATGTGCCCCCTGGTTCCATCCCGCCCGATGTGTGCTTGTCAGGACGGTGCAGCCATTTTTGTTGTTGTGGCAAAACGCAGTTTTGAACCATGGTGCTCACAGTATCCAGCGCAACCCTTTTGTGGTTGTTTCTGCGCAAATGTAGCCTAGTGATGTGGGGCAATGCTGTTGAGTGGGTCAATATATCCCACACCATTTACCAGTATTGCATATCCACAAGACCCTTCTTGCCATCAAGATACAACTGGGGTTGATCTTCATAGACCAGGTAAGCAAGTGTTAATCCATTTTGACGTTTTGTTTATTGGTGAGATTGTTGTCTCCTCCATCCCTTCTGCTAAAGAAGGGACACCCGTTATAACTCCCACCAAAGGTGCGGCTTCAGGTGGGAGATCAATTACAACTTTATTTGCCTGTGATGTTGTTACATTCCACTGTGCAGCTAATTTGGAAAAAGTGCTTGTCTTAGAGCCTTTAGCTCTTAATGCCTCATTCATCCTTATTCCAATCCTATTCTGGTGAGTGTGCATAGAGACTAATGGGCTTGTAAGCTGCATGTTCGCATGGACCTCATTCTGAAGTATCAAATGTACCACAGTGGCTGGACCTGAGGCCCCACCCCCAGTGGTAGCCACACTATTAATATAGGCCGCCTGTTTGAGTTCCAAGACATCAGTCTTCATCCCTCTAATGAGATTGTCTAAAATGCTCAGGGAAATGTTAAGATAATCTTTAGGTGATGCAATACCAGTTAATACAGGAGCCAATTTCTTATCTAACACTTCTTCCAGAATTTTAGAGTCACTGGATACTGAGTCCATGGTGTTGTGTTCCTGTAAAAGCAAAGAATTTGATGATTCTCTGCTCTCAGGGCCCCCTTCTAGGGCACTATGTCTATCTAAAACTGAGTCTAACAAAGGCATGTTTAACAAATGTACTGCTCTGGCTCCCAATGTGGGCAATAGCAAATTATACGTGCACTGTGCAAATATCAGTCATGATACAATGCCACTGAACCCGTGGCAGCAGTTTGAGGATATGAGGATCCTCCTGGTCACCCTGTTCCTCTGTTTCTGTAATGGATGCACGGGGAGCAGGATTTCCAGGGAAACCCTCTGGGGAAGAAAACCCTGTGTGTCTTCTCAGGATGTTTCGGATTCCTTCAGTGAGAGGCTGAAGTACAGGAGGATTCTGAAGGCTGTGGTTCCTAAGAGTTGTTGCAGCAAAGAAGTGGAGCACCGCAGGGAATGATAGGATAAAGTGATTACTGAATGAAAGACGACAAGTTGTGGAGTCACGGTTGGTAGGAGAACTATTAAATATTATGTTAAAACCCAACCTGGTTCAGACTCAAAACCCAGATCCAGAGGCAGCTGATTCCATCTAGGTAGAACCACCCATCCAGATCCAGGCATACACAAACCTCCAGGGAGAAAGGAGGAAAGGCAGCTGATCCCATCTAGAAGAGTCCAGTGACCAGTCCTTGCCCAGCTGATCTCATCCAGGAGAGCCCAGCTGTACCTGTGACCACATCTTTTGAACCCGCTGTCCCAATGACCAGATCCCTTGGCCCTGCTGTCCAGAGACCTCGCTGACTGTCTAAAGCCCCAAACTCAAGCTTACCTTTACAAGAAACAAATTGGACGTAGTGTAAAGTGTAGAAGAAGTGTAACCACCCCGAAGGAGCAGGAGCTCCCTTAAGCACTGCAGGAGCAGTGCCCCAGCAGCCGGATTCCACAATCACAGTGAGGTAAGCCTGAGGGCTTCATTGTAGCAGCGGCAATCAGCTGCTATTCTCACCTCTAGCGCAGAAGAACGCAACTACATTTACCAAGAGGCCATAATAACATATTTCATGCCTGCTACAACCTGCATCCAAGCAATATTTTTGATTGCACACGTGAATACTCTGCACCTCCATTACGAGCCACGAGGCTGACCATATGCTAAGATGGCCGCCCTGTACACTGAAGTGTGTTCTGCAGCCTAACGTCGTCCTCGACCTCCATTCTGGCCTCGGTTTGGCTACACGCCCATTTTTCTTCACGTATCCCACGCCGGCAGGTGTGAGCCGGCCCACAGCACTAAGACACATGCACAAAGGCTTGTACCTGTCCCGAGCCTGTCCAGAGGCCAAGGCCGGGTCCCCTGGCCAACTTCCATCATCCTGTCATAGGAGCTTCTCAAAGTCCTCCTGTATGTTATGTTATATGTTATATTATGTTACTTGGCATTTATATAGTGTTCTATATATCATTGGTATGATCTCAAGGCACTGGTAAGTTGAACGCCCTCGGGACCTGAAGTTCTGGTCAGCAGAGAGAGAGAGAGATAGTGTCGTAGGGTGCGTTGGTGTACCAGATATGTGTGCAGCTGATGTAATTGCCGGGTGATAGCTGCATCCTAGCGTTAGGTGCGGTGCTGGAGATATCATTGTATGTGTGCAGGAAGGATTTGACCCAAAGAGTGGCATTATTGGAAAAGCTAAAGTCATTGGCTAGGGTGGTACATAGTTTGTCATGGTCTACAAGGTAAAACACTGCAGATAGGTCTAACAGCAGTAGTATATAGAGTTTTACCAGACTGGGCTCTGGCTGCGTTAGGGCTGAAGGACGCATATGTGAGCGACTAGCCCGGAATGTGCTTGGCTAGCTGCATTTTATTACGGTGATGAGGTGTTCATGGGGTAGTGTTTGTATGTGAACAGTTAGGCCGAATTAATCAGGGGTCTATGTATAGTGCGGAGCCGTGTCTTTACTCTCCTGCACTTGAATTACCGGTAAGCGCTGCACCTATGCACGTTAGTCCCTTCTCCCATCACCTTTGTACGTTCCCACCTAGCTGACTACTTATAGATCATTGAAGCAAGGTGCATAACGCCTCATCGGCCCATTATGCCTCCGAACTGTCCACAAACTTCAATTCTGCTACATCAGATACCTGTATGATGCACCTTGTAGCCCACTCCGCCTTGTCTGCTGCAAAGCTCGCCACAGCCTACTGTGGGCCTCATTACGAGTCAGGCGGCCGGTAAGGATACCAGTGCCGGTAATCCCCTACCGCCCGATTCCGAGGTCCCCTAACGGGAACTGCTAGGGACGTGTGGTCGGACCACACGTCCCTTACGGGTCCCGTTAGGGGTCCAGGCCGCTAATTACGGGCCTGCCGTTAGCAGGCCCGTAAATAGCACCTTCCCCATTCCCATTGAACCCTATGGGGGCTCAAATGGGAATGGGGAATGGTTGGTGCAATGGGGACTTACCGGTCCCGCCAGGGTCGGACTAGACCAGTAAGTCCCCATTGCAGCACACCGGACTCGTCCCGTTATTGGTGGCAGTCATGGCGCAAATAGCGCCATGACTACCACCAATCTCGGAATGAGGCCCTGTGTCTCGATGTAGACTTGACCACTCCAACCCCTAGCCCCAGTGCTTTAAGTGGGCCGGGGCCTGGCAGTCTGCCATGAAGTCAGGCTAGCTGACAGAAGTGGCAGCCAACCACAGCGATGCTGTGCCTGGCTGCCACTTCTGTCAGTCATAATAACTGCCTCGGGTGAACCCTCACGCGAGGGGTCATCAGAGGCAGTTACTGTTCCTTTGTTTCCCCAGGTCGCCGAGGCGTCTTTAACCCTCGGCGAACCTGGGGATTCCTCGACATATTTCGAGGTTTATAAAAGATGGCTTTGAAAGTACACATTTCAAGCCATCTTTTATAAAGCTTTGCCGACGGACAATTTTGTCCGTAGTCAAAGCTTTATAAAAGATGGCTTGAATTGTGTACTTTCAAAGCCGTCTTTTATAAACCCGAAAACATGGCCTGAAAACTAGGCAAACCGTAAGGTGCGCACACAAATATATATACATGTTATATGTCTGTGTGCGTACCTTACTATGGTTTGTGTACTTTGCAGGCCATCTTTTCTAAACATAGAAACATATTTCTATGTTTAGAAAAGATGGCCTGCAAAGTACACAAACCATAGTAAGGTACGCACACAGATATATAACATGTATATATATTTGTGTGCAGGCCTTACGATTTGCGTGCTTTTTAGGCCACGCCCCTCCCAGAAGCCACGCCCCCAAATGAGGGCCCCTCTCGATTTCTTACCCCACTTAAAGCCCTGCCTAGCCCATCGCATTGCAACTCTCTGTGCCTCACCTATTGACTGCTGCATCCGGCCCTCTGCTGCAGAGAATTAACCTACACCTCTGTATACAGTATTCATTGTTTGAAAGCGGACAACTGCATTTTCTCTCACGCTGTTCGTAATTTTATCATTGTACACGGACCATTGTGTTTGCTCGATAACCACTATATCTTCAATCCTCGGCGCCCACTCCTAATCGCTGATTGGTGAAACCATCCCAATTCAGGTCAGCCAGCCATTAGGGACACTCCCTAAGAGTGTTTATACACCTGTTCTTGGGGCCTTAGCACTCCATACACAGGGTCCAACGCATGCTACAGTGCAACATATCCTGTCAATCTGCTCACGCCAATGTGTTATATACGGCGTTGCAGTATTCGTACTAACTCAAAATGGTTCGATTTAAAATCCGTTGTACTATTCTGTAAATTGTATATTTATTAACCTAGACTATCACGCACAGTGGTTGAAGTGTAGGAAAAGAAGTAGTGGAACTATGTTCCCTACCGGTCTGCACCCACTCCCCACAAACCACATCACCACACCCACTCCCACACAAAATACACACCCCAAACACTTGTACCTGCTGTTTAAGGGAACGATCAGTGCAGTGCACTGAAAGTGCAAGTTTCAACTTCTTCCTACACTTCTATTTTAAAACGAAACCATTCCGGAATGGTTTCTTTTTTTAAAATAAAAGTTTAAGAGCTGTAAAAGGTAATCAAAAAAAGTAGAGGAGCACCGACCGCTCCCACTCACTTCGACCACTGATTCCACGCCGATTGGGTCTTTAATGAGTACTATACACTGCACCTTATGTTCCCTTCATTGTATGTTCACCTCCAGAAAAATGAAACGCTATTATCACTCATTTGTATGCTCACCTCTAGAAAAATGAAACGCTAGTGTCACTCATTTGTATGCTCACATCTAGAAAAATGAAACGCTGGTATCATTCATGTGTATGCTCACCTCTAGAAAAATGAAACGCTAGTGTCACTCATTTGTATGCTCACATCTAGGAAAATGAAACGCTGGTATCATTCATTTGTATGCTCACCTCTAGAAAAATGAAAATGAAACGCTAGTATTATTCTTTTGTATGCTCACCTCTAGAAAAATGAAACACTAGCATCATTCATTAAAATGAAATGCTAGCAGTCTAGTCTACATTTTATTCATAGCAATGCATAGCCGATCCTGTACTTGATATGATATTTTATTTGTATCGCGCTCGTACACAAGTGTTTCAGAGCGCGATTAGGCAAGGGAGGGGAACAAGGGAGAACACAGCACAACATAAAAACGATGTTACTAGGCCCAGTGACATTGAGAACGCGCAAGTGCATGGGAAAGGGAAAAGGGAAAAAGTGCATGGAAGGGGGAGAGTGGAAAGTGCAGAAGCCGAGGAGCGCAGATAAATGAGCTACGTCTACTGCCAAACATATCGTACAGTACCCAAATCATTCACCCACTGAGAATTTAGTCATGTTAGGCTGGTTATTTGCTATCATCTTCCCATTCTGCGTTGTACACAACTGCCTATCCTGTACAGGGAGCCCGTTCATCAACCATCGCAATGGCCTCGCTAGACTAGGATGCCTTTGGCACCACCCCACCCGACGCACCATTCCCGCCCATCCAGAACATCACCAATTCCCTGTATGTCACTAATAGTATTAATAAGTCAGAACCCACTACCATCCTATACAGGATGGACCAGGGCTATAAACGAAAGACTACGGATGATACATTGTCCCACCCTATTCAGGGCAACACCAGACTTTATAATCTCAGATCTCGTATCAAAGTGAGCTCCCTCCATCCCATCCTAGCCACTACCACACCTGCTCAGACCAAGTCGACTCCCATCCGGGGTAACACCAGATCCTCCCGCCTTAGGTCACGTACCAAGGTTTGCACTCCCCAGCATATTCCTGCCACAACTACTCCTATTCAGACCAAACCCACCACTGCTGTCCAAACTAAACATCACAAGACACCCATGATCTCCCAACAATCTACCAGGCCCACACTTGCCCAGAATCCCCCCACGGCACCCATGATTGCTCAATTTTAAAGTCACCCTCATCAATCCCCGATCAATAGGAGCCCACGCCATTGAGATTCACGGCCTCATTCTTGAACAACAACTGGACCGACTAACAGTAACAGAATCCTGGCTTCACCAAGCATCCAGACCTTTACTAGCCATTGCCATCCCACCCAACTATACCATCCTCAGGACCGATAGATCCAGTACTCATGGAGGCGGTGTAGCTATTATAGCAAAAAACGATTTACTATTAAGATCATGTCCAATCAAAAATACAGAAGGTTATGAAATCTTCCTAGCTAAATTTGCAACGAATAATAAAACTACTATCAACCTTGTGGTGATCTATAGATCACCCAACTCTAACTCTCAGCCAGAAGTAGACATACCCCTATTACTAGCCCCATTTATCAAACCAAATACCAAATGTATTATACTCGACGACCTCAATCTTGGTTTTAATGATAGTAAGGACCATAAAGCTGACGCCCTCCACACTGCCCTTAAAGATATGCATTTCACACAACTTGTTAAAGCCCCTATCCATTTCAAGGGTAGAACGTTAGACTGGATACTCTCACTCAAAGCGACCATAGCTATCGAGTCGATCATACCCCTTAATTGGACAGACCATCATAGTATTAAATTCACCCTTACAAGTAATGAAATATGCCCCCTAAAACTGTGAAAATGGACACTTACGAAACGAGAAACATTCGTAAACTTACAACTGAGTATTTAAACCCTATCCTAAGTAAAACCCTAGAAACCAATTTGCTCTCTAGAGATAACCCCTGCTTATTGGCAGAGACCTACCATAAATGCCTTACCACCGCTATTGACTCCCTAGCACCACTCAAAACTAAAACTCGACGTGCTGACAAAAGAACCTCTTTCTGGTTCAATGATGAACTAGACTCACTAAGGCGAGCTAAACGTTCACTTGAACGTATCCACAAAAAAATCACGCACTATCGACTCCGCTAATGCATTTAATGTTGCAAACAAAACGGCAATTATTATTCATAAAATGCTTACAACACTCGTATTAGTAATGCCTCATCAGACTCAAAAGAATTGTTCTCCATCCTCATAGAGTTGGAAAACCCTATCCCAGCCACCACTCTAACTAATGCTAGCAAAGAATGGTGCACTACCATTCAAGATGCATTAGCCTCCAAAATCGTGCTGCTACAAAAGAAAATAACCACGAAAAGAAAAATATTAGCCGATAAAAATACCCCTACAAACACTGCCACAAACCCCAAAGATCACGAGACTCCATTATTCCATTTCACCCCAGTCACCCAAGAATTAGTGAACAACACTATAGCCAAGCTAAAAGTTTTGAATTATAAAGGGGATAACTTCCCAGCCCACCTAGTTAAACTATGTGCGGCTACCGCCACACCAATAATTACAAACTTTGTCAATGCTTCTTTCAACACAAATACGGTCCCGGACAGCATCAAAGAAACCTGGGTCACACCTCTACTAAATAAAATGACCCTCGACTCTGCTGTCCCCACTAATTACCGACCAATAACCACGGTCCCATTTTTACTCAAAAACATAGATAAAATAGCCTACTCACAAATTCAAACCCATCTCAAACAAAACCAGCTCCTGGGAGTGAGACAATCGGGATTCAGGCCAAACCACAGTATGGAAACGGCCCTCATTGATTTGAAAATACAGATGGATACCATTAGAGACTCTGGAAAATTCTGTATACTACAGCTGTTAGACCTATCTGCAGTGTTTTACCTTGTAGACCATGACAAACTATGTACCACCCTAGCCAATGACTTTAGCTTTTCCAATAATGCCACTCTTTGGGTCAAATCCTTCCTGGCCAAATGCATGTCTAGAGTCTCCATCGGCAAAGATGCAGCTGATCCTATAGCAGTCCCCATCGGGGTTCCCCAATGCTCTTGCCTCTCACCAACCCTTAATAACGCATATACGAAGCTTCTCTTCTTGCCATTAGATGATATGGGTGTTATCTATACTAACTTCGCAGATGACACCCAAATCCTCATACCACTCTCAGGGAACTATGACCAGGACACTTTGACTATCAACAAAGTCTACGCTATTATCAAAAATTGGATGGCCCTGAACAGCCTCTGCCTTAACAATGAGAAGACAGAGATTCCAAACTCCAAAACTAAAATAAGTACCCTTCACGCTGATTACTCCTCAATCAATATCGATGGAACACTGATTCCAGTACTCAAACAAGTCAAGACTTTAGGAGTTTACCTAGATGCTAACCTTACTAGGGTCAACCACATCTCGGCACTCTCATCCTGTATATCATACATATCCAAATTAATTGCATTAAGCCGGCAGTTCCTCAATCCTACAAATTGTATTTCACTGGCCAGAGCTCTGAGTCTATCGAAGTTGGACTATTGCAATGCCCTATTACTAGGAACGTCTAACACTAACCTTAGCAAACTACAACTAATGCAGAACAAAGCATTACCGGCAGCACTAGAAGTAAAAAAAATCCGACCATATCTCCAATACTAGGAGGGAGAACCACTGGCAACCCATCAAGGCTAGAATAGTGTTCAAAACACTACGTGTTACACACAAATGTCTAGCCAACAAAGCCCCCATTTACTTGAATAACACCATTATGAAAAAAACCTCCTAACAGGACACTCAGATCCAACAACAATTCGCTCCTTGTGGTCCCTAGGCACAAAAGCACTAGAGCAGGAGGTAGCAGCTTCCAAGTCCTGGCTCCTAAACATTGGAACTCCATCCCACTGAATATAAAAAATGAGGAATCCTTCCTAAGTTTTAAAGAATCGTTGAAAACCTGGTTGTTCAACCAATACTAGCAAACAAATCCCAGCCGCCATAGGTCCCATTAGTCGATTAAAGGCTATAATGACACATACCTACTGGCAGTCTTAGTTTAGGTGATGATATAAATATGACTCCTGCATTATGCTCATCCTATATATAACAAAGGCCTATGTCTTAATGTATATCTTGTACTTTTAATATTGTAAATTAATGTTTATGGTCAATCCTGTAATTGCACATTTAAATATTTTATGTCAAAGAGTTCTGTAACTACACCGTGATACCCCAGGGTCTGGGCGTGTAACAAATGTAATAATAAATAAATAAATAAAATGGACAACGTGATGGCTGGAAGTGGAGAGGACTGGTAGCGGCATGCACCTGCAGTATAATGGATAGATGTTAATGACCAGGAGCGAAGGAAGACGAGGTAGAGGGAAAAAGACCCTGCCTACCTGTTGCTGATCAACAGAGCTTAACAACTATAATGGCCACAATCAAGCTGTATCACACGCCATTTCGATCTGCTGCGCGGGAAAATGGGTTTGAAGCAAGTCTGGAAGGCTGCAGCTTTGCTGCAGAACGCCGGGCTTCTACGGAGTAAAGATCGGTAAGTAAGCAGATTTCAGATCCAGAGACGAAGCGGTTGTTATGGTAACAATTCGTAGCATTCCTACCCAGAAGAACGCGGAAGTCAGATGCAAGCGGTAAGGATCGGGAAGACTCTAGCAGCAATGCGTGGGATCTATAAGAGGAGGAGCACATGTAAGGAACACAAAGAATGCTCAGGGGAGCGTAGCAGCATAAGGACAGAAAGGGGTCGACACTTACGAGCGTTCGCCAAGAAATATAGCAACGCAGGGTGCTACGGTCCGGATAGCCTCATGAACAGTTCTGACATCAGGGGGCAGAGCCAATGAATCGTGTGGATACCGAGAGAGGGCAACGTTACAGCAGAGTGCAGGTGCCATCTTGGGGGTTCCTTTCAATATACAACCAGCCTGCCTCCACCTATGCCACAATGACCAGCAGACCTGTCCCTCATGACACCCAATGATGGATCACTCAGGTTTGTACAGGAAGATGCACCATGGGGGCTGGAGGTAGGGCGAGATGTAATGTTAATATGCCCTTCAGATCGCTTGTGTGGGTAGATGCAACTTCAATTGCCCTCTCGGTATTCAGAATTCGCTCCTCAATTTTCCCTGCCATTTGTTTTAAGTATTTATTCAAGGTAGTTTGGTGAGGAGAGTGAGCCGCTTGCATCTTAGGGCCAGTTTGGTTTTGCTTAGTCTTTTTAGTTTTGTTCACTGCGGGGGGAAATCCCTAGCCTTACGTTTGGTCATGATAAATCTCTGAATGTGCAAATTGTGCAAAGGTGCAAGCGATGTAAAAGTGCCAAATGTGCAAAAGTGCAATTTAAGGAACTGTGCAAAGCATGCAAGATATGCAGGTGCATATAATATCGAGAGTGTGAGGCGCTGGGTGCCAAACAAAGGCCAAAACAGCCTGGGAGTCAAATAATGCGCCTCCACTTTAACAAGTTCATAAATTAACCTATTTCCAGAGGGAAATATAAAAATGTTAAAATACCAAATACGCAATGAAGCAGACAAGAATATCTTAGATACCAACCACATTTTAACAAGGGTGCTGCATTCATATGACATGGATGGGGTCATGATATAATAGGGTTAGAGCGTTAGACGCATTAGTACAACATAGGCTGAGGACAATTCGGTTCCGCCATCGGGTTTCCTATTTGAAGATTTGAATATATCTTTAAGGAATAATTATGACAAAGCATTGAGCAATTCTGGGCAAAGATGTGACCCGATTCCTGCTGAAATGGACTCAGACAAGCTTGGATTGATGGAAAGCCTGGTGAAGATGTACAACAAAATGTAAATAGTAAAATGGGGAAAGATATACAGAGACAGTCATTGTATAAACTACAAAGGGAGATAACCACACACCTGATGACATATAAAGAGATGCAGTCCTGCACATCTATATGCGCTTTCGCCTTAACCTATTAGGCTCCTCACAAAGGTGGGGTCCTATAAGATCCCTTGGCAAGAAAGAAATTGTCGGTTCTGTAAAAAGCTTGGGGAAGCAGAAACGCTAAAACATTGGCTGATTGGCTGTCGCGCCACACTAGAGCCAAGGAAAATGTGGTTGGGAAAGTTCATAAGGAGATTAGAGGATTTAAACAGTGAGGTCAAGTGGGCTATGCCCTTGTATGGACATTCTATCTCAACGACCATTGCTTTAGTGAATATTTTGATAGTGAGGGAAAAGGTGTTCTCGATTAGTCCACCATAATGAAATAGGGAAAAGGGAGGCCCTGATAGGTATATAGAATATATTACATTGTATTGTGTTGAATGAATTAATGTCTGTAATGTGTGTTTAAGAATGTTGTGCCTGAACTAATTTATTGCCATTTGTAATGAACTAAACATTGTGAAGTATATGATTACAAATGTGTTAAAGTTTTGATAAACTAAAAAACACCAAATAAAATAGGCCAGGGCACTGCCATAATTATGCCACGTCAGCATTGTATGGCCAGTTCCTTCCATATTAGGCCAATTACAGCTGCATGTCAGGTATTGTCATTATATGCAAAGTAGATTCGCTACATTGCCAGTTGCTGTGATAGTACAGTATCCAGAAATCTAAGAAATGCAAGTCACTTTCAGTGCACAGGACCATTAATGCTTAATGATAATTATTTGTTATTTATATAGTGTTTTCACCAAAGCGCCTCTCATATTTACATACAATTA
Source organism: Ambystoma mexicanum (assembly GCF_040938575.1). Classification (NCBI taxonomy): domain Eukaryota; kingdom Metazoa; phylum Chordata; class Amphibia; order Caudata; family Ambystomatidae; genus Ambystoma; species Ambystoma mexicanum. The sequence continues at coordinate 363,429,672 of NC_090924.1, read as the reverse complement.
TCATCCCAACCGAAGTTGGTACTCATTTATCAACCTCAGGAGAATGAAAGGCTGAGTTGGCCTTGACAGGATTTGAACCTGTGACCTGCAGTTCACACACAGATCACAGCAGCGTGCGCTCAACCCGCTGAGTTACCTTACCGCTTTTCTATTTAAAAGGCAATGCCACCATAAGAAAGCATGTCAAAACTGGCAGCACAATGTAGGCCAGACGCGTAATAACACATATCATGTTTGCTGTAGCCTTGATGAGGCTCAGTAAAAAATGCCATGCCAAAGTAAGACATACCTAGACTGGCAGCACCAAAATGCCAATCTAACCAAGTAATAACACTTATCATGCTTACTTTATCATAGCTGCCCAGAACAAAATGTCAAGCCACAGTAAGGAATGGCTAATCCTATGATAGATTTTCTTATCAACTGTTGTAGTTCCTCAAGATAAATCTTGGATCTTGTACTTTCTGAGCTCCTCTCTTTGTATACCTTTTCTTACAATAGTTCCTCACACTACTATCACCACATATATGCTATTCACAGTCTATTTGCTTATCATTTTCCAAATGATATTTGCTTATATTTCCTCCCAGGCTTTCTTTGTCAATGTCACTCTCTCTGAGGCTCACTGTTCGTTTGTCTTGTTCAATTGCAAGTCTTATCTCCTTTTTCTCGTTATATGTTTCAGTGTTGCACTTTCTCCAAGTTTCAACCTTAAATATATATGGTTATTGCCCTTCCTCTCAGTGGTACCCTTCCCAGTCTTTGTTGGCTCCCCCACATGGCTTCTTTAAATCTTCTTCTTATATCTTGTTCACTTCCTTTGTTAAAGGATAGTTCCGGGGCTCGTACATAAACGGCATTATTGTGGCCATTGTGCGGTAAAGATAGTAAAATAATTTACAGAGATGGTACAGGTGTTCACACGGGCTACAAGCGGCGAAGGTAGCTGACCAGAGCACTGAAACGAGTCACAGAATACTCAAAGTAACACAGAGAGAGGAATGGAATCGAAAATCTGCTGCTGTATGTTGTGAAACGGTCTGTTTATACTTATTGGGGAAAGAGGCGTCCTGCCATTTCCATGGCAACACGTCAATAGCTGAGGCGCAGCGATTGTTGACACGAGACGTGCTTGAAATGGGCAGTACGCGTCTGCTGATGTCAGGCTCAGGGGCGGGGGATTTGATTTAGTGCCGCAAAGGCAGGTGAGCCAGGTCGATGCGGCGGAATGATAGGATTATCACAAAATGGAGGCTGATTTTGAGTGCGATAATGGGCGAAAAGTCGGGTAAGGTCCATAGGAAAGTTTCCTACGATCTACCGATTTATGCTTACAAACACATGGCCGACCCGTAGGGACAATAAAAAAAAAGTCCCGGAACTATCCTTTAAACTCGAGTCTTCAATTCTACTTCGTCCTCAGGTTTGGGATGATTGCCTCTCCTCACATACCCCCGGTCTTTCTCTACTTGGTTATATGTTACTCGCTCTCTTAGAGTTTTACAGTTTCAATCATTCAACTTTCTGATTATTCTCGGCTGTTAGTAGTGGGAAGAGTTACTTAACGTAGATAATAATTCCCCAGCGGCCTCCCCTTGTTCCCAATTCCGCTGGTACCTCTCATTATGCAGGGAATGGTTGCAGGGCTTGGCTCTTGCTCGGGTACTGTTTCTCGCTCTCCTTGCTATTCTTAATTTTCCCATTCTCGGTTCCTTATCGGACGTCTGCTGTGTGCAGATGCTGCTGCTTTGAAAGTGTTCAGACGTCTCTGCGCTGTTTTTTGAGCATCTTGCTCACCACTCTGCATGAGTGATCGCACCACTACAAGGTACCCCTTCCTTCGCCTCGTGTTGGTACTGCTTCCTTTGCGGTCCTGCACTCTGGGTCTCTAGCCTCACAAAGTGAGTCTCTCCATAGGGAAAAAGGGACGAATATTTGCAATTCGTCACAGCACAAAAGTACATCTCTTTATCATCCAGAATGTAATGCTATGGCTGAGAGGATAATTCGGGGCATCATGGAGGTTGTGAGAATGGTTGGAGAGTATGGAGGGAGCAAAAAGGAAGCTGTGAGAGGATTTGTACATGGCGCATTCGGTGACAGGGGGTAAGTCCGTTTGAAATGATGAGAGGAAGAAAACCAAATATAATGGTGTGTCCTCCATGTTTGGGTAAGGCAAGAATGGTAATGGCGGATGTGAGGGAGAAGGTGCGTATCAGAAGGGAAAGAGAAATAAGGAAAGTGAACGAGAAACTTCTGAGGAAGGTGGTATGTGTATGTGTGGGAGATTGGGTGCAGGTCCGAAAAGGAGGGGTGAGCAAGAAGGGTGATTTACTTTATTGTAATCCTGTAAGGGTGAAAAAGGCGATGAAGGTAGTGATTCAGATGAAAAGTGGGCAGGTATGGAATTTGTGGAGTTTGGCGAAGGTGAAGATACCAAGTTATATATGAGAAAACTGAATAAAGAAGGGAGATGTGTTATATATGTAACAAAACTCCCTTCCTTGTGTATAGGCGCGTTACAAATGCCATATCATATCATATATCATTCCTTCTTTATCTCCATAGCCCTATGACATCACACATTCCACTGGCACATCATACCTTATCTAACATATCCCCATGTGTGGTGGGATATGTTATGAGGTGAGGTATGATGTGCCAGTGGACTGTGTGATGTCGTAGGGCTATGGAGATTCTGAGAAGAGCAGTTATTGGAAGGGCGGCCGGCAAGTAAGGTGGCTGGGGCTTTAATTGCAGTTGCTTTATATCTGAAGAATAAAGACGTAACCTGCAAATCCAGTGTGGAGCCCTTTATAACAAAAATCAACATCTGGATGTACTCCAACCATAACAAAAATAATAACAAGAACAAGTCTTCCATCCCCTCTCCCCTCATCCACAAACCCCAACCGAAGATTCACCATCCCACCCCAAAGGGCATAACCTACCCGCCCTATGAAACTCACAGAGAGGTTCCCCCTCTAAACCTATGCCCCCCTGCCAACTAGGGCCAGTGGCCTATGGTAGGGGAAGAACTCTAGGGTAGGCTGCATTCCGACCCGGCCCCAGTTTGTACAGACGAAATCCGCTCTGCTAACCCTGATGTGCAGATCATTGCCTCCTCCTGCACCAACATCAGCCATTTCCATACATCTGATAGACCACCTCTATGGCATAAGTTTGGGGCCCTTTCCTATGATGCCATATATTGGACTCCTCCACATTTTCCCTCTGCAGTTTTTCGGCCTCACCTGCTCCCCCGGGTAGACTAAATCGCAGGTTCCCTCAGCCCGCTATCACCAAAGTTCAATCAGGCACCCTCATTCATGCTGTGAGTCCATCATTCTGGAGACCAAGCCGGTCCTCCTGCATAATAGTGGTGTGGTCCTGTGTCTGGGACCGCCTCGTTCACTGGTAAAGTTCCATCTACACTCACAAGTACTCTCCCTGTCAGTGTTCCTTTGGGAGCACTCATACTAATTCGTGGAATACTCCCACAGCTAGCATCAGGGAAAACACGGTTTGTCTTCCTCATCCCGGTGCCTCCCTGTGCCTTGTTATTGATCCAGTCCCATGCCATACTTGGAGTGTAGAAGAAGGACTTGTCAAATCTGAACACCTTTATCTTAAATCCATAGAACATCATATATTTGTAATTGCATTCTCTCAATTTCTTCTTCCCCACCTCACACTATTTCAGCTGCCTTTGTACCTCTTGAATAAAATCTGCAAAGAACAGGATCTTTGAGCTCCCACCGTGTAAGCAGAGTGACTCCTGGCATCTTGGCTACTGCATCCCTATCCCAAAAATTGAGGAACTTTGCAATTATAGCCTGTGAGGGTGCTCCTACTGGAGGCTTCCTTCCCAGTATCCTGTGCCCCCTCTCGATCGTGAACTATTTTGACAGACCTTTAATACATAGGAGCTCATGTTCCTGTGAGCCGTAATGTGAATGAAAGGCATAAAAGACTTGAGTAAGGCTTTAACATCTTCCATTCACGCCACGGCTCATTTTCAATCATGTGCATGGCATAGCGGGGGGCGGGGGAGCAGTCAGAAAACAAATTGTGTTTCCGCCACCTCCTTTCCTCTCCGCCACACAAATGCTTCAGCATTTGTGCCGGCATGGATTTTGTGCTGGAGAGCCCTGTGGAATCTGCCAGATTTATGCACCAGAATCAAGCAAGCAGACCCCATAGGGATTTATTGTACACGCTGCCTGCCAGGCTTGCATGGCAGGCAGCATGTACAATTCCAATTAAACCCCCATGTCTGGACAGTTTATTTGCAATTGTGAACACTGCTTACCATGCACACAGATGAGTAGTGCTCACAATTGAAATTAATCCCTCCCTGACACGTGAGCGCTGCTTACCATGCAAGCATGGCAAGCGGCGTTCACAATGAAAAGTAAACGCTGCCTGGCATGCTAGCATGGCAGGCAGCGTTTACTAACTTTGCACTGCAGAGTGCACATGTGAAAGGCAAATGGCATCATACATGCTTGTATGCCACCTTTTGCCGTTTGAATTTGAACCCCACAGTGCAAATGATGAATATTTGGCAGCAGGGAGCCGTTTACGTTGCAATGCAAACGTACTGGTGCTCCTGCACCAAATTTTTTAATTTTTAGAAATGTGTCCACAATGAAACACTCTAGATATAATTCCATGTTGTGTCCTTCCTCACCTTCCTCCACCCCGAGTAGCCTCATGTTATAACTTCTTGTGCAACCCTCTACATCCTCCACTCTGTCCTGCAGGAATCTCGTTGCAGCGATAAGGGCATTGGCCCTGGCCTGCAACACTGTAACAGAGTCTTCCATGTCGCTCATCCTCTGTTCGACCTCAGTAACCCACTCATTAGCTTTGTAGAGAGGCAGATGTACACGTCATCCATAGTGCCTGCTCCCTGACCTTCATCATATTGGAAGAACAACAACCTGACACCGTGCATGACACCAGGTATTATCCCAATACCACTTCGAAGATATGAGAGACGATATGCGCTCAGGCAACCATATCGAATGTACCTTCAAACTGATGTGGTAGAAGGATGTCTGCAGGCACCATTGAACATAAAATATAAGAGTTATAAGTGAAATCTGATGAGTGTAAAGTGATGTCATGAAGAGAAGACACAGGGACACACTGAAACGATATGTGAATACTTAAAGAAAGAAGATGTGACTGGAGTAACATAGTGAACATTTATGCAAATACGAAGAACTCATATACACTGAGAAGATAAGCGAGAAAGATGCAGTAGATGTATATCCACAGAAACGCAAGGTAGATGAGCTGTATAGAAGTTTGCTGCATTACAAAATATAACACAGGTAAAGCAGACGTGATGAGAAAATGGATGTTGACTCTGTATAAATAGTAAGCAATAAGCCTGAATGAGAGAGAACAATGTTGCATAGCTTACAGGTGCTGGAATACAGCTCCGTGCAAGAAAAAAGAATATTTGGAGTGTCGCAGGAGTGGTTTGGTGCCGTACTGCTGACTTTTGGAAAACTGTAAAACAAACAGGGCCTCATCACGAGTTTGGCGGTAACCCTTAAATGCGGTGGTAACGCTATTACTACTGCATTTAAGGGTCCGCCAAATCACAGGTTTGCCACAATCTTAATGATTTTCGGCACTATTACCGCCATGCTAATACCGCCAGCGGTAGTAGCTCCGACAATTCCCCATTGGGCCCAATGAGGAATGGGACCAATGGGTAATCGGGACTTACCGTTCCGCCAACTCGTGATAAGGCACACAGTCTTTTTTCCGTGGCTGCACTTGTTGGGAAGAAACAACTTCTTAACCCCCACACTCTCGCAGAGCGGATGCAGAGTGTTGCAGGAGTGTTTCGGTGCTGTACTGCTGACATTTGGCGAACTGTGAAACACACAATCTTTTGTCCGTGGCTGCACTTGTTGGGAGGAACCTTCTTCTTAACCCCCACAATCTCGCCGTGCGAACGCAGAGTGTTGCAGGAGTGTTTTGGTGTTTGGGTGCTTTGAGTGTGTGGGTGAGGAAACTACAGGCCTGCGAAGTGGACAAAGTGTTAGGCGGTGTCGGGTAGGGATTGGAAAGGAGTTTCCATCACTGCGGAATCAGCCTTTTGGGACCTGCGATGTGGGAACCTCATACCTCTGACCCTCCACTCACCTTCCTACGCGATCATTATGCTGCTCTAACCGCCGTTCTTTTTGGTAGGGGGGTGATTCCTGCTTACTACGGTAAGATCTATGCTGACCTTGATTTTCAAGATTATAACTCTTACAAAGAACTTTTGGGGAGCTCTAATTTGTGACTATTGATGTGCTGGTAGGGGGTTCATGGAAGGTGGAGCCAGTTGTTAGCTTGTCCTGCTCGCCCCGTCTACCGCTCGCCCTGCAATTACTTCTCTGAAGGCGGGGGAGATATGAGAGCAGAGGAAAGGACCGCTCAGGAGGAGCTGATCAAGGAGTGGAGTTCTGTCTGGAGGTGCCTGTGGGCTTCAAGCCTTTGAAACTCTGAAGTTTATTGCTCCATACTTTTACTTCTGCCCTCCCCAGATAACAGTTCATGTAAGGATTGCAAATTGGCGCAGCCAGTGTTTATGTGCAAAGTACTTTCGAACGGTGCGGGCACAGAGGTTTCGAAAGACGCCCAAGCGCAAGTCCCCGACCTCGGAAGATTGTCCGGCAGGGAAGTTATGGGGAACACACCCGGTGACACGAGCGCTACCCACACCACTACTACACATAAACACTCTAAGTCCAACCGAGACTCGACACGCGTGTCGAGTTCTCGGAAAGAGGCACACAGAGAGCGGTCCCCGGAATCGGTGTCCTCTGGGCGTTCCAGGTCGAGACCACCGCACGACTCAAGGCAACCGTCCACAGTTGCCAAGAGTGCCTCACTCCCCAAAGTCACAGAGGTACGTTCGTCAGAAGACGAATCCGACCTCCACCCCCAGGCCGCACACCAGAAGTCGGCTCCGGCAGCCCGTTCGGCGTCTGCCTCAGAGTCCTGACGTGCACACTCTAAAGAAAGAGACAGTACCCCCGAATCTCGACACCAGGTGTCGGAAAGCTCAGAGAAGGTGAAGACACCAGGGAAACACTCTTCTACTCATGGGGAAGGGGTAAACAGCAGAAGAAGCTCTCTCTCTCTTCTTCTGCACCACAGGCACATAAGGACAGTCAGAAGTCTTCAGATAAGCAAAAATCCAAGACCCCTGTCCCTGCCCCCAAGTCCAAACTTGTTCCTCTTACTCCTCACGATATGGGAATAGAAGGGGAACCCTCTCAGGGAATTGTCATTCCCAGCTCCAGAAAATGGAGCAGTGAAGATATAGACAGGGTAATGACGAGAATGCCTTCCCTGGCTAACTTCTACACTTAAGAACCCAGAACATTTCCTCAGTTATACAATGGACAATGCTACTCCTTCAGGATCCAAGGACCCTCAGCCCCCTAGTAAGAAACCTCGGTTTGAGACTCCAACTTACCAACAGTATGGTGAGGATCCACAACAGTAGGATGAGGATCCAGATTTAGCAATGTTGGACGACCAAACAGGGGTGGATTATTATGGAGATGACGAGGGCCAGGATGGGGAGGAGGAAGACGTTGCAGAGGTCTACAGGTTAGACTCTCCTGTTCGCAAAGAACCTCAGGTTACCAACTCTCCAGTAGATGACCAGCCCCTCCTTAATGAGGTCTTGGCTAGGGCTGCAGAGCACCTCTGCATAGACACTCAGGAGGCGCTGGAAGAGAGGTACTTTGCAGAAGATCTAGTGGGACATAAAAGACCCATTGCTCAAGCCATCCCAATTCTCAAGTCCAGCCAACGGAGAATTGATCCTTCCCTTCTCACTCCTAATCTCACTAGGGCCGTAAACCCCAGAATCGAGAAATTGTTCAGGGCCGCCCAGTCAGACCCCCTTTACATAAGGGGTCAACTGAAGCCCGACTCCTTGGTAATTACAAACACCAGAAAGAGAGCGGGGACACCTTTATCATCATCTGAGGCTTCCCCAGACAAGGAGAGCAAGAGAATTTACAGGTTGGGAAGGAAGGTAGCCTCCACTTCCGCTTACCAGGCAAGGATTGCCAACACCACCACTCTGCTGGCAAGTTACAATTGCCACCAGTGGGAGCAGGTAGCTGCCCTCATTGACTCTGCACCAGAACCACTAAAGGCTCAGTTGGCCCAGATTGCGTCAGAGGGAAGAGCCGTGTCCGGTTGCATCCTTAAGGCAACCTTTGACGCCACAGATAACGCTGGCCGGCTCATAGCAGAGAGCACTGTCATTAAGAGGCATGCTTGGTTAAGACAGTCAGGGTTTAAACCCGAGACCCAGGCATCCCTAATTGACATGTCGGTGGAACCTAATCTTCTGTTTGGCAAAACGGTAGAGGACGCATTAAAAACGGACAAAGATGAGTATGATGCTCTGAAGTCCCTGGGACAATTGACAAATAAGCCCCCTAATCAAAGAGGGAATATTAATTTTCGTCGCCCACGTGGCCAGAATTCCCAAAGGGGCACCAATTACACACAGGGACAGGGTACATCCTGGGGTAACAACCAGCAGACTACCCAGAGTTACGGCAGAGGAAACAAAAGGAGCCGTGGCAGAGGTAGAGGCAGCCCCAGCAGAGGCGGTACGCCTCCCGAAAAGCAGTGACGTTCCGCTCAGGGTCCCTTCTCACGCATCCTTAGTAGGGGGGCGCATTTCCAACTTCACCCAAGCATGGGAAGGGATCACATCGGACAGATGGGTGCTGTCCACAGTGTCCACAGGATACTGCATAGACTGCTTGAGCGCCCCCGAAACCACCCTCCACGACAAAGAATACATTCCCTGGACCACCAAAAGATCCTCCTCGAGGAGATCGTCAATCTTCTAGCAAAGAACGCGATAAAACTCGTCCCGGGCAACCAGGTAAACAAGGGTATTTATTCAACTTACTTCCTTGTGCCAAAGAAAGATTTGACAATGCGTATTAGACTTACACCCTGCAAATAAGTATGTCAAGCGCCAGAAATTTCGCATGACTACTCTCCAAGAGGTAATCCCCCTCCTTAAAAGGGGGGATTACATGGCAACATTGGACATGAAAGATGCCTATTTTCATATTTCCGTGTTCCCAGCACACAGAAGATTCTTGCGCTTCAAGGTGAAAAGTCAGCACTACCAGTTCAAGGTGCTGCCCTTCGGTATAGCCTCAGCTCCAAGGGTATTCACCAAGGTACTGGCGGTGGCAGCGACACACCTACGCAGGGAGGCAATCCCAGTGTAACCTTACCTGGACGACTGGCTCATCACAGGGGAAACCCCAGTTATTTGTAGATCAAACATTCAAAGAACGATCAACCTCCTCTTCGAAATGGGTTTCTCCACAAACGAGAAAAAATCAAGCCTGGTGCCAAGTACCTCCAAGCAGTTCCTAGGAGCTGTCCTAAACACCCAAGAGGGGTTGCCCTTTCCATCAGAGGAAAGAATTCGGAATCTATTGTTGTAAATTCCTTATATAAATCCGGTCGCCAGATAAGGGTGCGCAAAGCGATGCGTTTGCTAGGTATGATGGTGTCATGTATTTACCTGGTCCCCCACGTGTGCCTGTGCATGCGTCCCATGCAAGAATGGTTGGCGAAACAGTGGTCTCAGGCAAGTGGTCAGTGGGACGATCTAGTGGTCGTTTCGCCAACACTTGTACAAAGTCTTCACTGGTGGACAAGAGAGAACCTGTCAAAGGGGAAACCCTTTTACGATCCAGGGGTACAAGCTGTAGTCACTACAGACGTGTCCCTGTCAGGGTGGGAAGCATACCTCCTTCACCACACAGCATGGACATCCTAAAAGAATCTAGGAAACCAAACACGAGGCACTATTACATTGATAAATGGAAAAGATTTGTTATCTGGTGCCAGAATAAGCAAATCAACCCGGTTGATTCCACTCCTTCCAATATTGTCACATACATGCTCCACCTGCTGGATGCAGGGTTGGTATTTAACTCACTCAAGGTTCACCTGGCGGCACTGTCAGCCTACACCACCTCCCATAGCAAGGTGTCATGGTGGAAAGTACCAGTGGTTAAAGCCTTCATGGAAGGGGTGAAGAGACTCCATCCTCCAATTTCAAACCCACCACCTGGTTGGGACCTTAATGTGGTGCTTGCTAAACTCATGGGCCCACCCTTTGAACCCATGCACAAAGCCAGTCTCAAACACCTGACCTATAAGACTGCCTTCTTAGTAGCCATTACATCCATAAGAAGGGTCAGTGAAATTCAGGCTCTGTCAGTGCAGGATCCTTTCTTTACTATTCATAAGGATAAACTGCTTCTATGAACACACCCTAGGTTCTCACCTAAATTCATTTCTAAATTCCATGTTAACCAGTCCATTGAGCTTCCGGCTTTCTTCCAAGAACCCAAAAGCTCTGCTGAGGTGAAACTACACACTCTAGTGCGAAGAGCGGTCCTCTACTATGTAGACAAGACCAGGCCGCTAAGGAAAACAGACCAACTGTTTGTCTCCATACCTACAGGCAGAGAAGGAGATCGCGTCTCTAAAGGTGCCATCTCTAAGTGGATAGTCAACTGAATGCAGCTGTGTTACACCCTTTCTGGAAAGACTCTGCCTTTTACGCCAAGAGCCCGCTCTACTAGAGGCACTGGGGCCACTCTGGCTTTCATTGCAAATGTACCCCTCGACACCATTTGCAAAGGAGCTACTTGGAGCTCTATTCACACTTTTACTCAGCACTACTGCATTGACACTCATTCCAAGACAGATACTCAAGTGGGACAAGCGGTTCTAAGACATTTATTTGCTCATGACCCTTCTCACATCCCACTCCTTCTTCAAACACTGCTCGCTAATCTATACACAGCATGTGATCTAAGCAGATTCCACAAGCCTCAGAAGGGATACATTAGTCACCGTAATCGTATTTCTGATGCTTGTATCTGCTTAGATTCAAATGCGCCCGCCCTTCCTCCCCTCTAAGAGAAGGCGCATGGATGCTTGTAGTCTTATTCTATCTATCTATCTGCTTGGATACTCTGTACTCACGCTACTCCTCATGCTACCTCATGTCTGAGGGTCCTACACGCGTGAGGGATCATGGATACATTGGACGTCACACTAGGGATAGTATTACTGGCACGTCCTGTGTCGACGCCCATTTTCAAGTTTCGAAAAACAAACTGTAATACTCTGCAGCTTCCACTAGATGTCGGCCTATGCACAGCATGTGAATCTAAGCAGATACAAGCATCAGAAATACGATTACGGTGAGTAATGTATCCCATATATATATTATTTATGTATGTATATATATATATATATATATATATATATATATATATATATATATATATATATATATATATGGGTAAAGCTAATATAAATGTATAGGGGTAAGGTGGGGGGCTGGGTGTGGGAGGTCTCCTCCCACGTATATATATGCAGAGAAATGGGAGGAAAAAAATTGGACTTTTGGGCTTCAGACTTTTTAGTTTGGTCATTTCACACAGATCCGATAACTTACCATCAGTAATCATCCAATCTACATGTACAAATGAACCCAGAAATGACTGTGTGGGCTGGGTAATATTTGCCAACCACTCTTAGAATTACCTGAGTTAGAGCCGCACCTTATACACCCTAGACCCAATAGAAAATGCTTGGCTAAAACTAAAAATTGTGCGACTACAAAAGGCACTAATTTGGTTAAAATAGGCGTAGCTAAGAAAGGCTTGGCCGCAGCATCCCCTATTAAATTGGTCTGTCAGGAGAAATCTAAGCACTTTTCCTTTGTGCCAAAGAAGGCTCTTGGTGCAAAAAAACCTTCCTTGACTTCCTTGATATTTCAGAGACTATAGAAACTGAGAACTGTAACATGTTTGATCTTGATCTTATTTCATCCCAAACATTGAAAGTATCCTTTAATCAGATAAAAACCATTGACCTATTTGCCGCCCCAGCTAGTCCATTTTTGAATCGCTCAAATGTGCTGCAACTACTTCATCAAATCTCTCTAGTCATGATATTAAATGAGTTGAACTGCCACGGTTATCATGGGAGCCTCATTGAGTGGTGATCCACCTGGTATCCCCCATTTTAACAGAGCTAATTATGACACAAGCTAACCGTTTTTTGCAGATGGAATATGAACTTATAAAAGAGATAAAGGTGAAGCAAAGACAGGAAGTTCTACCAAAAATTCCTTTCTTGGGTGAATATAAGTGTCTGGAAAATGTCATAAGGGACATTGTAGAAACAATATGTTCCTCGTTCTGAAAAAAAGGAAGAGGGTTTGGAACATTTTGCTGAAGATTACACTTACATTGAAATTGAGGATGTAGAGTGACTATGGTGACCTAGGAAACTATCCATTAGATCCTGGAACTCATGAGGTTTTAGATCATTACTTGAGAACCCTGAATGTTCTTATTATCTTACAATGACAGACATTATTCTCCTCCAGGAATCATGGTTAATGCAGGATCTATTTTTGATGATTTTGCTATAGTTCAAAGGAAAGCTTGTAGATCTGAGAAGGGTAGACCCTTTGGGGGGCTGATTACAGGAGTGGCAAATTATTTGAAGGCTATAGAATGTTATCCTGTACAGCAAATTGATCAGTTTTAGCAGTAATGGTGAAATGTGTAGGGTCTGCTGGAAATGTTCCTATTGTGCTTATAAATGTGTATATCCCCCTATATACTACCTCAGTTAATTAATCACCTGGAAGGGTTGATTATTTACTGGGACACTGCATATCCAAGTGGATTATATTATGTAATAGGTGATCTTAACTTTCATCGACCACAATACAAAAAAAAAGCTGTTATCATCTCCCAAGAATATTTTTATGTTACAAACCAATTTGAATCTAGGATCTTCTGAAGAAATGAGAAATAACACTAGTTGTTGGTTATTATTCTTACAAGCTTACCAGCTTTTGCAATTGGTGAATGTGGGGATGGATGACTTATAATATACCTGGTCTAACGGAGTGCAGCATTCATGGATTGATTTTATATTAACTACGTGTGAGGTTATCAGGATGGTGCACACTTTTACACATATTCCAAATGTTTTGAGTGATCTTGTGGTAATGGAGGCTACTCTTGACCTTGACTCATTGTCTCCGTCTACACAACTGGTTGGAATATTCTCTATTTGCAATAGGGGAAATAGAATTAGATGGACATAAGGTAATCTGCCAGGAATAGGTTTCAGTTTGTTTCAGTTTGTTGTCTTTGATAATGAATGGTAGTGCTATGAATTTCAAAAATAATGAATAATTTTATCAGATTATTCAATCTTTTAATTCTGAGTAAAAAAGTTTCACTCATCAAATGTAATATGCCAGAAAGTATATGATGCTAATGAAGCACTGAAGAAAAAACAATTATCTAAGGATATCCGCAGGGTGAAAAAAAATGTGAAGGTTGTTACTGAGCAATATTGCGAGATTAGGAAACTAAGACTTTATTTTAAAAATGTGTACAAGATGCATAAAGGCTCTATGGCCTCCGCCCAGTAGAAAGTTATGTTCTCTATCTTAAAAGGTAGTAAGGACTCAAAGAAATTCTGGCACATTTATCATAGGCATAACATGAGTCATTTAACAGGGAAAGAAATTAACCCTATCTCGAGTAAGGTATGGGAAAATTATATTCTGAAACTATACTTTAGAGAGAGGGTCTTGGAAGAAAATTATAGTTATGCCAACGTGCCAGACAGAGGGTTCTTTAAATTCTCCCCAGATGACATTGCAAGAATTATTAAAGATCTAAAGCCATCCAGGGTGCCGGGGCCAGATGGCCTCCCAAATGCTTTATTCAAGGTTCACCCTCATTTCTGGGCTCAAATCCTGTTTGTCATCTTTCAGAATATTGTGTCCACTGATCAGATAACTACCTTTTGAAAACAGTCTCGGCTGATCCCAATTTACAAGAAAGGATTGAGGGATTCTCCAGAGAACTATAGAATCCTTGCTATGATAGATTCTAGTGCGAAATATTTAGCAAATTACTTTTACAGTATGTACATTTATGGATTGAGAATGAGAGGATTTTTAGCATCCATCAATCAGGGTTTAGAAAGGGTTTCAGCAAAATGACTAATTCATGGAATTTAATGTTTTTTATTCGTAATACGCTGCTGGAAGGAAATAGGGCTCTTTATATGTGTTTTATTGATTTTACCAAGGCATTTGATACTGTAAACTGCCACACTCTATGGGATCAAATGAAGGCTGGAAATCTGAACAATCAAATACTGTATGTTGTTAAATCCCTTTACCAGGATAATACAGTTCAGATCAGAATAAACCAGGAATTTGATTGAAGTGATGTTTTTGAGGTTAATCACGGATTAAAACAAGGCTGTACGTTAGCCCCCACCTTCTTAAATACATATCTAGCAGACTTAGGTTTAACTTTTTCAGAATTGCAAGAATAACCTGCCACGCATTGCGCAATGCCCAGTGGCTTGGCTCTCATTTGCAGACGATATTGTTTTATTTGATCAAACAGCTTTGGGTTTAGAAAATAGCCTTAAGGCTCTATAAAAGTTTGCATTGGAGAATGGATTGACCATAAATTTAACTAAAACCAAGGTTATGGGGCTCATTATGAGTTCCGGCGGTAACCCTGCCGGTGCTACCAGTGGGTTGCCACCGGACCCGTAAAGAATTACCGGCACCTCACTTGCCGGTGCCACCAGGCTATTACAAGTCCGGAAGCTGGGAAGTCAGGCACCAGAAATTTTGTTAATCCTCATTCCCATAGAATCCCATAGGACTCTTTGGGAGTGGGGACACGGAAGCACCGTTGTTAACGATGCTGGTGCGTCCGTGGCAGCTTTACCTAACATGACTGCTTTGCCCGGCAGGGTCAGACCTGTCGGGCACAGCAGCTCTGGCAGGCAAACCTGTATTTTACCGGTTCGGAAACAAGGGAGCTGGTGAGCTTACCAGCACCCTTATTTCCAGACCGGCAAACTCAGCATGAGGCCCTATGACTTTTAAAGCTAATAGATGAAACATAAAAAGATTTCATTGGTCCATTCAAGGGGAATGGATTGACAAAGTCTCCAGATATGTTTATCTTGGATCAATGATCACTAATAACATGAATACAGAGATTATCGCCAAATCTCTTGTAGACAGAGTGTCAACAAAGTTTAAGGCAATAAAATCCTTTATTCAAAAATCAGGAAGTTACTAGATTGAAGGTTTGATACACCTATATGACACATGTGTTGTCCCAGCCACTTTATACCGTCTAGAGGTTTATACCTCAAAATAAATAACTTGGTTAAGCACCTCAGAGGGAAAGATTATCTCAGTCTGTCCTGGTGGAAGCAATCTGCTGTGATTTAGATATTATTTCTCTAGCCACAAGGAAAAAGATTTTATCATGTAATTTCTGTATAAAAATCCTGATGACTCGGGATAAAGCTAAAACTTTAGATGCACATTTTCTGTCTAAAGAAGGCATCTTTGAAAGCTTTGCGGCTTTGAAAGAGTGGAGAAATGACATCGATACTTTTTGGGAAAACATAGGATGTTCATGTGATTCTGTCAAGACTCAGGGTAACATCCTTAAGGGTACACGTAAATGCAATACTTTAAGTGCACCTATTGCACGCAATACTGCTACCTCCTCCTATCAGACACGCCGTTCCATTCTCACAATGCTAAACTTGCAGATAAGATTTTCTTTCATCCACAACAACACATTAGATTCAGTTATTCACAGAATGGCAAGGGAAGATCACGTCATACAAGGTACGGAAGGTTGCCTTGGAAACTATGGCAACCGCTTCACAGCGTACATTAGCCTCATCCACATAAGGCTAGATAATGTGACCTATCGTACTTAGGCTCCTCCCCTCCACTCTTCGTCACTTCTGATTTTGGAGTTCTTGCTTTCCTACATGCTCTTGTTTACTCTTTTCGATTGCCTTGTTACCGAATCTTTGGACCGCCTTCTGGCCTTGCTGCTGCCTTGCCCTCTACTGCTGTTGCCTCTGTATTTTGATTCCATGTTACCGAACCTTGGAACGCCCCCAGACATCCGTGCCACCTGATTTTGCCCAGTTTTGTCCTGCCTGTTGCCAACTCGGAATTCTGATTCTGGATTGCTTCTACACATCCTTGCTGCCAGTTGCTACCAACCTTGCTACACCTCCAGATTCTCAGCACCTCTGGAGCTGAAGCCACATCCCTCCTTCTACTACCAATTCCCACGCCTGGACTAGAGACTGCTCACAGCGCTGGGAAGCCGTGAGGCATCCGCGTTCCGTCGGTTTAGGTGTCCTCCTGGACTAGAGACTCTGCCACTTGTGCCATCGGGTAGGAACATATGGGATTGTTGCTTCACTCCTCCATTAATTCATTTCCTTCCTGGATCCATCTCCTGCTGGTCCCGCCTCTTCTGATACATTACACCTGGTAAGCACAATACACATATACTACAGCTTATTTTCAAACCTGTCCATAGCCAATATTTGACATCACTTGCCAAGCTGCGCTCATTGCAGGTACACCGGTATCACCCTAGAACATCCAGGACAGAATCACTTCCACAGTCACTCTACGTCTGATTCAGGTTAGCTTTTTTTTTGGTTTGGGGTTACAATTGTGACAGTGTTCTGTTACTGCGTACTTACGATTTTTCCCTGTTCTTTGACAGCCTGGTGTCCGTCTTGCGTCCACATCTTCCAAGGAATAGATTCCTCTGTTTGTCTGTTATATAGACAGAGGGGTACATTGTTGGGAAGAATTTGTCCCCTACACTATGGGACATAATCAGAAACTTTATCATGGATGCAAACAATATCCTGGCTCATATCATGCAACTGGTGACAGATTTGTGCTCCGTTATGGCGGCTGCACATGTGTGTACGCAGCGTCGTATCGATGAGCTGCAAGCCGGCATACAGTCTTCCGGGGGAACAGCTACAGCCCGGCAGTGGCTTCTGGATCAGGGGTATCCCTACCCAGACAAGATACCGGGCATGTTTATATGAATGCCCAGTTTCCTTTAACGCCACCAGAGAGATTCAATGGGGACCCTAAGATGTTTCGAACCTTTCTGAATCAATGCCGTATACATTTCCTGTGTCGCTCTAGTTCATTCCCAGACTCCACCACCAAAGCAGATTTTCTTCTGTCCCATTTAGGGGGAACCACGGCCGCATGGGCAAACCCTTTGTTAGAAAAAGGGAGTCACATGTTGTACGATTGTGACGCTTTAATCAACACCATGAGGCGGGTCTTTGGCACCCGTTACAAGACCCCAGCCACAGACCTGGAATTGCTCGGGTTACAACAGAGAGACACCCCGTTACTAACCTACTTGGCAAAATTCAATCAATTGGTGGCCGAAAACGGCTGGCCAGACGACAAGAAGGCATCATTGTTTTATAAGGGACTCTCAGATTCTTTAAAGGATATTCTTGCCATGGCTCTTGTGGTTCCTAATGCCTTCCCAGAACTCCTTGGTCTTGTCCTTCAGATTGATGCCAGGAAGGCAGAAAGAAAGGGCGAATGAAGAACTTTGACTCCTATGGCTATGTCCCCAGCAAATACCACCTTAGGAAATAGCGAACCCACGCAGATAGGCGCTGTCAGAGGCCCTTTATCTCCTGAAGAAAGGGAACTCAGGTGTAAAAACAAATTGTGTTTTTATTGTGGTTCCACTGAGCACCTCCTACGGTCTTGTCCTAAGAAACCTAGAAAACAGGGAAACGCCAAAGCTCGGCAGTAAAGGGAGTCCAGCTACCGAGCTTTGTGAATCCTGACTCCATGGATGCAACACCTTTTACCATTCCCGCTCAGTATTCCTGTCCTGATGGTTCTTCTTGGTCAGCAGAGGCAGTTCTTGACTCCGGAGACACAGCCAACTATGTGGACTGTGCCTACGCTCACGAAAAGGGGATACCGGTCATTCCTAAAACCCGTCTAGAAGTAGTCAACGCTGTAGACGGTACTACTTTGTTGTTGGGACTGGTCACAGAACGCACTGTGGATTTGACAATAGTTACAGAAAGTGGTCACAGTGAGACCATCTGGTTTGATGTAATAGCAGCCCCTCAATACAAGCTAATCCTGGGCTTGCCTTGGTTGACTCTCCACAACCCCATCATTGACTGGCAGATGGGGGATGTTGACTTTATACAGGACCATTGTGAAGCTAACTGCCAGGAAAACGATGAGAGATCACGTAGTCCTTGTCGTATGCTTTTGAACAATGCACCTACCATTGGAGTGGTTCAGTCAGTCCCACTGCCTAAGGAATACAAGTGTTTCCAGGATGTTTTTGATGCCAAAGGGGCAGAAGGTCTTCCTCCACACCGGCCATACGACTGCCCGATAGACCTCATACCCGGTGCTAAGACATCCTCTGGTCTGATTTATTCACTAACACAGAAGGAGGACGCTATATTGAAGGATTACATTGACAAATCATTGAGCACGGTTTCATACGCTCATCCCGTTCTCCAGCGGCTTCTTCATTTTTTGTCCCTAAGAAAGACAGCGACCTTAGGCCATGTATTGATTATAGGGCATTGAATGCCGTTACAGTCAAAAACCAGTACCCCCTAACTTTTATCACGGTACTTCTTGACCAGCTAGGCTTCTCGGTCATATTTATCAAACTAGATCTCAGGGGAGCTTATAATCTGGTAAGAATACGTCAAGGAGATGAGTGGAAAACCACTTTTAAGACTAAGTATGGTTTATATGAATATTGCGTAATGCCCTTTGGATTATGTAACGCACCAGCGACATTCCAACACTTCATCAATGATGTGTTCAGGTATATGATTGATCAGTTCCTAGTAGTCTACCTAGACGACATCTTGATTTATTCTGCCTCCCTTGAGGAACATGTAAGACATGTGTCATTAGTTTTGCAACGCCTTAGGGAAAACTCCTTGTATGCAAAACTGGAAAAGTGCATATTTCACGCTAAGGAAGAGGAATTCCTAGGGTACAATATCACCCACAAGGGGGTAAAGATGAGCACCGTGAAAGTAAAAGCCGTCCTGGAATGGATGATTCCAACCAACCTAAAATCCTTACAGTCCTTCCTTGGCTTTGCTAACTTTTACAGGCGATTCATAAGATCATTTTCAGAAATAGCTGCTCCACTCACAGTACTTACAAGTAGTAAGAAACCATTTACATGGGACTTTGCAGCCCAGAGAGCCTTTGGGGTGCTTAAGAAGGCATTTACCACTGCGCCTGTTTTACAACATCCGGACCCATCATCGTTCTTTGTTGTTGAGGCGGATGCATCGGGTATAGCCAAAATTTGACATCACTTACCAAGTTGCGCTCATTGCAGGTACACCGGTAGCACCCTAGAACATCCAGAACAGAATCACTTCCACAATCACCCTACGTCTGATTCAGGTTAGCTTTTTTTTTTGTTTGGGGTTACAATTGTGACAGTGTTCTGTTACTGCATATTTACGATTTTTCCCTGTTCTTTGACAGCCTGGTGTCAGTCTTGCATCCACATCTTCCAAGGAATAGATTCCTCTGTCTGTTATATAGACAAAGGGGTACATTGTTGGGAAGAATTTGTCCCCTACACTACGGGTGCAAGTGTAATAAGAACTTGTCCATTTCAGCACAAGGCAAATTCTGACAGATTCTACTGATAATCTGGCAAGCAAGTTTAATTAAATGAAAAACAAAGCAGCAATCTGGGGCATAAATGAATGATGGGTCTATTTATCAAAGAAGACCAGATAGGCTGAATACTCCAGACAATCCTTCCCTGTGAACACCTGTTGTATTTATATAAAACAAATGTGCAAAATGCAGAGGTCAGATGATTTTTACTGCTTTTAAGGTTTAATCAACTTTCAACATTTATGAATGTAGGTGCTTGGATTAATTAACCTTATGAGGAGAGGCAGTGCAGGTTATGCAACAGAGAAGTTGAAACCCCCAGACATCTATTTACTAACTGTGAAAAGCAAAATGTATTATATCCAAGAGCTTATGGTGATCGGTTAAACTCCCTAGATTTTATCCATACTGTTGAATTTTGGTGTTATATTTTTATGGGTTATATGTTCTTTCATCAACACTCATTTTTATGACTGCCTTTTTTATGAGTACAGGTCATTGAAAATTCTTTTTTGGGGGGGTTTTCAGCCACCAAACCTCCCTCCCCCACCGATTTTTAACTATTCCCAAACCCCAACCCCTTATTTGCCCTTTACCAGCCCCCTAAAATTTCAATGACCTTTTTCGTAATTCTTTACTCGTAAAAAAGACAGTCGTAAAAATGACTGTCGATGAAACGACACAATACCATTTTTATGACAGAAAATTCGGTGATGAATTTTAATCTGTTCTATTTATGGAAAGATATTTTAAAGAAAGTGAGATTATGAACTTGTTATCGATTTTGTTCTTATTAAATGTCTTCCTTTTCAATCTTTTTTTTTAATCTGTATTAAAAACTGAATTTGCATTATTGTATGAGAATTGCTTTTTCTTGTTTACTTTGGTCTGTTGTTTGTATAAAAGGTTTTATTCAACCAAGAAACAATTTTAAAAAAAAGAAAAAATTATGCAAGACGGAACAACCAAGTCTCCAGAGGCAAAGAGGAGTAATTGCACCCAGTATATTGAATGAAATAGCACAAAACAGAAGGGCAGAATGGACAAAATTGTGTTCTCCTCACACGTGGTGCAAGACCAGGACACAAGTCCTATTCATGAAGCTCCAGACGAAGATAGCGATGTACCTTCACTCCCTTTAAAATTCAAAGGAAGAGAACAGTCAGCAAGGTCAACTACAAATAAGAAGCCTTGGCCTAGGGCCTAACTGATGAGAGATAGTAGGCTAATTGGTCAAATGGGCAGTTGTCTGACGTTCTCAGCACCTGGGTTTCGTTTTGCTTACATGCTGCTAACGAGCCGAATGTCCAAGGTTTGGAGAGAATGCCGACCAATCATGAGGGCCTACGTAATGGTGGATTATACCATGTTGCAGGAGCCAATCCACTGCTGTTATTCTGCTATTATCTGTTTTGTATGCAGTTAGAGGTAGTTCAAGGTGTGCTTACTTGATAAGGGGCAGCCAATGATGTTATTAACACCTAACAAAGGTATAGGTATATAGGTTCCCATAATCAATCCCTCCGTTCAATATGTTTTTACTGTTTGCCACCTTGGTTGACATCATAGCTGAGGTATAAAGCCTTTTCTGAAATTGAAATGCTTCAAGAGTGTGTGACCTACAATCTGTTTGTTTGCCAGGTTTCCCTACTTTATTAAGCAGATAATTGTAAGGAACTCATGGTGGCAACAGTAAAGACAGACACAAGTGATCACAGTTCAAGCGTGTTTATTAAACTGTATGTAGGTTGGAAAAACACCTAATCTAAACATAAATCTAAGATGGGAGCAGGCGTTGATCATCAAAAGAAGAATAAGGCAGTCCTAGTGGCATTGTGTCACATAAAAGGGCCTATACTAAGAAAAGCCTATTGCCAATCCTTACAACTAATACACATAGGGTGTGGAATAGTTTTCATTAAAAAAAAGAAGTGTTCACAAATAATATGTCAGGATGCGGTAGCCTAGGTCTCCCTTCCCCACGTTTTAAGCATGGGATAAGGTGGGACTTCTGAGCACAGCACACTTCTCGAGCTTTCGCCAGCACGAGACGACAGTTCCGGTTTCAACTTCTCAGAAGCCTCAATGGCAAAGTCTCTTTTCGACAAAAGTCTCTTCACTTTGAGGATCAGTAAAATAACAAACAAAATGAAAGTTATTTTCAACTTGTATTTGGGATGATGATTCTTCACCCCTGGGTCCCCCTCTTCTGGGCACAGACCCCTCTCAATTGTCAACCTCCCTCCACAGGATTCACTATGGCTTTTCTTGTTCATGAAGCTTAAATGTCTTTTTAAACAATTCAAGTGGACATCCCCCTGCTGGGTTCACCTTTGTCAACACACTGTTTCTTGGGACTTTAGACTTTGGCCCTCTTCATCAGCATCCCTCTGCCAGGTTCACTCTGGCCAACTTTTACCACACAGTTCACTAACAGACTCTTAGACTTCGTCCCTGTTCATTAGCATCCCTCTGCGAGTTTCACTCTTGCCAACTTCACATTCACATTTGCTTTCATTGTCAGCGGGATTCACTTCCCTTGCTTTCTCACAATGTGAGATTCACTTCCCTTGCTTTCTCTACAGTTCAGAGGTCAAAGGATTTCGACTGTACGGGAAATTTGCTCGACCCCCTGTATGACCACTTTGACCTTTCTTGACGGCTCTCCTACGGCCTTCTGGTATCTGTAGTTTTATCAATATGGGATAAACCAGGGTTTCTCGAGACAGCACCCACGTGGTGCCGGTCCCCTCTGCAGCTGGTTTTTCCTCTAACAATTTCACAGTTCTTTGAGCTTCTCTCAATATGCCACTTAGCGTCTTTCATTCAACAAAGCCCAGTTCTTATCCGTTCTCCCTTCGACTCACCGGTTGTGATGAATCGCTTGGCTTTCCTTTTATCTGGAGTCAAGGCCGGTAGCACGGTGGCAGGAGTCTCCCTCGCTCCAGCTTATCGGCGTAGGAATGCCCCCTGTACTGTTGACATCTGCAGCAAGACTGTATAGCTATTATTCTCTGGCTTATGTTTTGTTTCGTGAAGGTTTCACAGGGCTGAGCTGGAAAGGGCAAGGTGGTTTCTCTACATTGCACCCTCTCGTTTCGCACCACCTTTCTCCTTCTTTTAAACTGCCGGGCTGGATTAGCTGTCTCGTCATGCAGTCTGCCTTGCTCATACTGTGCTCTCGTGCTTCACGGTTTATCCCTGTGGAGAAGGGAAAGGGCCATCCGGTGTGTGTGATTCTGATCAATTGCCTGACTTTGCCTGACCCTGGTATTGGGACATGTCAGGTAAATGGCTCTGGTGTCAGTTTGTTCTCTTGCATGTTGTGCGAAAGTGTTTGTGTTGGAAAGTGGGAGCAGTGTTTTGAATGCCCTACATGGTAGGATGGGGGAAACGGTGTTGAAAGAAGGGGGATACAGCATCTCACCCATTGGTGTCCCACTCCCACTCCCTGAGGACCCCCATCCAGGTGATACTCCCTCAGTGGACCACTCCCAGGAACTATCCAATAGCGATGGCTGTGGAGTGGCCACCTGGATGACAGATCCACAGAGACTAGCTAGGGAGACACCTTCAGGTTTCTCACATAATAAAGTAGTATTTTGCCATGTTCTTTGAGTCTGTCCAGTTATTTGGGCCTGAGATCATTTATTGGTAATCCCATCTGCTTCAGATGCTACTGCACAGTGTGGTAGCGGTTCAGATGGTTCAAATCCAGACTCTCAGATTCTTGAAAACTTCCAACAATAGCCAGAAGACCGCTGAGTTTCCTGTGGATTTCAGGAGAAAAACACGTGTAAGATGAGACAGTTGGCAGGTGCCTCTTTGAAGAAATTCCTGTCCAGTCCCCAGAGGCGCCCCGCGGACTAAAGGCAAAGTGGTCGATTGGGGAAAAGTCGATACCAAAGTGAGCAACGGATGTAAGTGGCAAATAAAAGGGAGGGATCGTATTGCATGCATATATATATAATTGAGGAACGAAACAGAATTTGATTAAGGAGAGATACCCGATTTTCTCTCCTCAAGGAAGATAGAAGGGACTGCATCAAACTCCAGAATGGAGTATTTGTTAAGGCCAAGGAAGGATGTGCAACACACTCTAAAATCGAGTAAAAATAGAGATGAGATACTTTAACTGAAGACAGTAAAGAAGACGATTGTAGATATAATAGTGCACATTAGTGGGGTTGTGAAAAATATTACTGTAAAAAGTTGATGTGTTTTGTACTAGTTTGTGATAATATAGGTTGTAGGCTACAACTATAAAACTATAGTAAATAATTTGACTAGTTATCAGGTCCTAAAAAACAAACGATTGGCACCCATCAATCATAGAGTAGCAGTTGAGAAAAAATAAAAAGATTCTTAGATTGTCAATAATAAAAACAGGATAGTAGAATCATAAACGAAGAAACAAAGAGAATATTATTGTGTAGGTGTGGAAATTGCCCTGGTGGATATTTTGAGATAATGGGCTGTGATTGATGGTGCTGGCCCAAATTGATTGTTGTGGTATAATTAATTAAAGTAATAAACGAATTTTGAAAAAACTGCAAGTATTGACAGTTACAAATGACTTGTCATTATGGGGGACACTCCCCTACTACACTTGTGCAAAACGTTACAGAGAGGCACACCCAAGATTGGGAAAATACCATGCCGAATGGGTAAAAGGCACAGCTGACAAAATGTTCATGCCTTGGCCTCAATAAGGTTCGCTATCAAGAGCAGTATTGCAACACATGACAACATACTTACATGTTGCATACACATGGAAGAAGTTACCGACAAGATTAGCCATTTTGGAACTATGGAAAATGTATCAGAGCGAGAAAGAAGACCCGCCTGAAAAGGAGTGCATGCTTAATCATCATAAAGGGGAGGACGTAACACTCTTGGCTCCTCTTTCTCCTCCTAAAAATGATAGTAGAACTGAGGACAAACATTGATTTAATCTTCTAAAGGATTTAAAAGCAGCGGTGATATGATATAAATGACTTATCATATGATATGATGTCATAACGTACCTGTACACAAGTGTTTCTATGTGCGAAAAGACAATCGAAAGAAGACAGAGGGAGGACAAAACAAGCGATTTTTTTAAGCCTTGTGTCATTCAGATCGTGCAAGTGCGATGACGCAAAGTGCAGGGGAGGGAGAGGGGAAAGTGCCAGGGGGAGGGAAGGGGAAGTGCAATCAGAACAGCATTGCTCTAAGTAAGTAAGTGCAGCCAGGGCAGTGTTTGTTTGGGTAATTGCAAGGAGGCAGGGGACAGCAGGGTTCCAGTTACAGTCCGAAAGTGGGTGGTAGGCCCAGAGGCAGTGCAGGGATTACTGGTGAATGCCGGTACCCTTAAAACACGTAATATCCAATAGACCGAAATAATGGACACACCCCGCTGGGGAATGAGACCAGGAGATAAATTTCAAAAATTAACACATTGTATATAGAATAAAATTAGCAAGCAAAGAACTCTGCTGCCCGAGAACGCTCTGCCAAATAATACACAGGCAGCACATTAAAAGGACACACAGTGTCAATGATGACGTTACATATAAGGTACAAACTCTAGCATCGGATGGGGGAAGCCCATGGCACAGTTTATACTATAAGGGAGGCAGAAGGCTAACTGGTTGTTGCTCCAAGTCGCTCCTGGTACACATTGGTCTGTAGGCTCATCTCTGCAGTGTGAAGGTCGGGTCGGGTGCACAATATAACTATCTAACTAAACTAAACAACAGAGACTGATAATACAAAAATAATGAACAACATAAAATCTTGCATGAATAGAGGTGGCTATGTCGAATTACCTAATATATTGTCATTCCAACCTTTGCACTTGAGATTCTCTTTGATATCTTTATCCCAGCACCCAGGTGCCCACCCCAGGGGATTGACCTGCCAGCGGCTTTGTTGGAATTCTCCTGATATAGTTAGGCATGTGTTGCTGTTAGGAGGATGTACTGCGGTTTTAGGATTAAGCCTATGGTGGGTGTTCTGGAATAGCCAACGTGAGGTGGTCTGTTGGGTCTCAGCGTGAAAGAGGGTGAGGGGTTGAGGACTGGTGGGACTTGGCCTGTCGGGTGGGGGTTGAAAGGGCATGGGCAGTTTAGTGGAGATGGATGGGCACTTGTGTTAAAGGCTGGCTATGATCTCACGTTCTGCCCTGAGCATAATAAGCAGAAGTGATGTGGGACAATTGCAACAATAAATGATTGGCCTTCCGTGGGAACAAGCTTTGTGCGGAGCAGGCGATGCAGGGAGGTGGTGGGGGCGTGGGCTCTCTGTGCTGTGTGAGGCGCGGATTTTGCAGAGGGATGATTTTCTGGGCCTAGTTAAAAGATGGCTCCTGCTCTAATACAAAATGGCATTCATTAGTTGGCTGGGGGTCAGGTCTTACAGGTACATTTCTGTGTTACATCATGCAATCAGGTACCGTGGGGGCCACTCCCCCCCCTTAGCTTGCATGGGGTTTAGGCACAGTGTCAATGGTGTAGGGGTGGGATTTGACTGCCTCCCCCAACTTTCCCCCCTTTCGTTACTCCTAAAGTAACGAATACCCTCCTCCAGTATGTCTACGTTCTTCAGCCTTTTTTACTACTTCATCCCAGGTGGGTGTACGTTTTATGGGCATCCAGGCTTTACACACACTTCTCAGACTTTCCCCATGGTGTTCATATTCTTCAGGAGTGTATGTCATATAAATACATCCCCCCTCCCCGTCCAGGTCCATCCACACTTCCTTATATTGTTCAAGATCTTAGGGTTGCTTAATAGTGGTGTGATAAAGGTTATCTACCACGCCTCTGTTGTTGTATATTGCCACCATGCAGTATTTGGGCTAATTTATTTCACCTGTCTGCACTTGGGCTTCCTTGGTATCATGAGGCACTTTATTGGTTACATTTCTGTTGCTGATTGTCACCATCATCATTGCACTTCTCGGCACTGCCTTTGTGCAGCACCTGAGGCCTAACTGGCACAAGTAGAAAATCAGCAAGAAGAGCACAATGATAGGCACCACCATCTTTGTCATTGTTCCAAGCCACAAGGTTACCCAGCTGAAGGCCATGCTGAATCAGTCATCGCTCCTTATCCCCCCTTCTTTCGTAATTTTCACTCCCAGTTCATGTACTGCAGCAATCACATGCAACAATGTTCCATTTTCAGCACCGGACGACAATACCAATGTGCAACATGAACTACTGATTTTCTTGCAAACACCACCTTCCATAGCAGTTAGAAGGTCGAGCACATATCTATTCTGCATTGTCATGAGTTGGAGTGCTAGGAGTTCCACCTTGAATCCTTCTTCAGTGTCATTTGCCAATTGGATGAGCTCCCAACGCACAATTTGGAGCCACTTGGCATTTGTTCTTGTCTGGATGCTGGGGATAAGTGATGCAAAGAAGGTTTCTGCTGAGCTAAAGAGTTTGTGTTTGTCCGTTATTTGTGCCAGAAGATCAGAAGAGTCTTGAGATATATAGATGGAGACACGTTTCTTTCGGGATATCTGATGATGTTGCTCGTGCTCAGGAAATATTTGCTAGATGGGGTTGTGTTTCAGTTGGTTGAGGTGTCTTTGATAGTTCTTACAGCACCTCTCCCCCCTTGATGTGTTCTTGAGGTATCAACAGCAGTGCGGAATGGAGTGTTACAAGTGACCAATAACCCCTCCATGATGGCGGGAAGTGTAAGTATGCTTGTTTGCCGCACACCCAGTAATAGTTCATGAGGGCAGCCGTGGCTTTCCGGAGATCGGGAATGACGAGGGTTCTGTTGCAGCATGTGTTAGAACCCAAAGACACCTTTCCTTCACTATAGAAACACAGTTCATAACTCTCTTCTTGACGGACCTTGATTGGTTTCTCGAGGGCTGTGAGCCAAGTTAGCTTGGTGACATGTTTTGTCCATGTTTGTGGGAAAGACGAAGTTCCTATAGGTAATAGGAACTCCCGTCCCCTGCACACCATTCAATAGTGGAAAAATAACTTTCCAAACAAATCTCAAAATTTCCACTAATTCAATATATTTGCTATATCTACATATCCAAGTTTTTTTTAGCTACAGTCAAAGGCCACAAAATCCAATTGCAGAAGTTCAATCAAAAATGTTCAAATTATTTTACTGATGGTAATTTTCAGTGTTTCACAAAATAAACGTATTATTGTTTCCTTGAGTTCCATTCAATCAGCAAACAAATTCAATTTAACAGTTAATTGTAACACTCTTAGAGAATTCAAAAACTATGTGCTTACTAATGAGCTCAACGCGTTTCGAGAGATTACCCTCTCTTCTTCAGGAGCAACAATTAATTTCCAAATAATACAGCAATAAGTATTTTCAACAATTCTTCAATACAAAATTAAACATTTCCTTTTGACAAATATGTCCCCAGGGTTTTGCTTATTGTTTTATTTATTTATTTATTAACAACTATTCCGTTATTATCAAAAACCACGGTTAAATGACCATTTGGTCACACAACATTGAAAATGTTTCTTCATAAACAAATAGTTGACTAAACAACAGGACGGTGATAGTAACCAAACACATGAAATTAATCATAAATCATTAATCCTTTGAAAAATAGTGCAATCAGAATTGCACACGTTTCGATTATTAATTTGACGCACTTAACCGAGATATTAGTTCAAGATCCTGAACTCGGCTTCACAGAATGTCACGTCTTTCCCATATTCTCGGGGATTTATTGATACCAGAGTCTTTCTTCCCCGCACCCAGGGAAAGCTTATTAGTATAAGAGCCATAGGAGCTGTAAACTAAGCAACACATTTGATTTTTTACAGAACACGTATATGAAAGGGTGTGCTTTCTTTCTTCTTTTTTCGTTGTCCATGTTTATGCACAGGTTCTGTCCATGCATTCTAGTCCTCATCCCACAAGCCACGTTGCGCCTCTGCTTTGCACATATATTTTGTTTCTAATCGCTTGTTTTCTGCAAAGTTTGTGCCTTCAAGTTCCAGAAACGGTTTTAAAACAGTTCAGGCCCTGTGACCCCTCCTTGCAGAGATTTTCAT
Source organism: Ambystoma mexicanum (assembly GCF_040938575.1). Lineage (NCBI taxonomy): Eukaryota > Metazoa > Chordata > Amphibia > Caudata > Ambystomatidae > Ambystoma > Ambystoma mexicanum. The sequence goes on along the minus strand of NC_090924.1, from coordinate 363,400,965 downwards.
TCGGCAGAAGGAGTTTCAATTTAACTGTGCGTGCCTGAAAGGAGGTTTTTATTCTACAATATGAACAGTAGATTATGAAGATATTGAGATGGAGGAGACATTGAGCTTCTACTAGGGGAGCTTCTTGCGGTACTAACATTTTTGGTGTTCCGGAAGCATGGGGTATTAATGAACACACGTAACAACTGCCGTTGGTTGTCTTTTTTCCAGTTGCACTCATATCAAAATACCAGCTGTTAGATTGCCCAAACCATGGTATGCATCATATCTGTGTTGGCGTACCTGCCTCTTTCGTCTTCTATTAGGCAAAAAAGATTGTGGTGGTTTTCAAACTTTCTACACATTTCATCAATAGTATACAGTAATCCTTGAGCTGTTATAGTCTGTTCTCTATACATTGGAAAAATATCATAATTTGCATTTTAATTTGTACTAGCAGCAACGGTTTGTCTGTACATAGTAGGAGGAGGGGGAACACTTTTCAGAATAGAGACTGGGGTCTGGAGTGCATTGTTTTTTCTACTGAACGATGAGGTAGGTCTTATAGTTGGATGTGAGGTAACTTGTATCTCTGTAAACATGATGGGGGTTGGTTGTAGGGCATTTTCTACATTGGATACACTCTCAGTTGTGTTAGCTACAAATGCCCCATAATCTGTGGTCGCTCTTGTTACGTTCTTGTGCATGGTTGTGAGGTTTGGAGCACTTTGTCATCCCAGGTCAGTTTTACCCCCTTCCTCCTTTCTTTTAGATGGGCACCAATAAACCCCAAGACCCAACATTGTTATAATAATTACGATCAGTATGAAGCTAATGCCACAGTCATAACTATATGCTCTAGTGGCACTTATTCTATCCCTACTGATATCTAGCGTGGCGTTTTTTGTTGCCAGTGGTGTTGTCTCCACCATTGTAGCACCTACAGATGGGGATATAATGGGATGGGTATTAATAAAGTTTCGAAATGGAATGAGCTGTGAGAGAAAAGGAAAGCAAGATAGCATGGAAGGGGGACAACAAGAAATGAAGAAAACATTCCACATTTTAAAATATACAATACTTGGTCACAATATATTGATATCGGTATCATTTTTATTTTTACATTAGCTTTCATTTTTATTTGTTATATTTTGGAATCTTTTTAAGGTACTGCTACCTTAATCCTTTCACTTTTACATCAAGTGGGTACAATAGATGACCTTGTAGGGTCTGTGGAACCTTGGGGAGTTCCACTTTCTCACATATCTCTTGACATACACCAATTCTCCGGGCAGTAGAGGTTGCATGGGACTGTCTGCTGCTACAGTCATTGTGCCTGTTTCATTTTCCCTTGTAAATGGAGGTGCAATTTGTTTGGCAATGCATCTCACTGCTCTAGTGAGCTGGGTAAGGTACTCTTTGAACTCCTCTCCTAGTACTGCTGCTATTCTGTGGGCGTCAGACATTCTCCTTACTGGGGATATGGGTGTTTGCATTCGCCAACCAGTTACTATTTTGTGGGGGGACAGGTGGTGATCTTTGCTACGCTGGGTGCGCAGCTGAAACAGAGCTAGGGGCAAGCAATATACCCAATTCTTTTTGAGGATGTGGCACAGCTTTGATAATCTACTCTTCAGAAGGCCATCGAATTTCTCGACCATTCCGTTCGCTTGCAGGTGGTAAATTGAGCACATTTTGGGCCTCATCACGACTTTGTAGGTAACCCTTAAATCCGGCGGTCGCGCTATTACCGCCGGATTTAAGGGCCCACCAAATCAGGGCTTCGGCGGATTTCGCCCCAGCTCTGAGCTGGGGGGAAATCCACCAAAAGTTCACGCTATTACCGCCGGCGGGAAATCCGCCGGCGGTAAGAGCGCAAAAATTCCCCATTGAGCCCAACGGGGAATGGGGCATTCCCGAATGGGCTCAATGGGGAATGCGGATTAACATTACCGCCAAACTTGTGATCTGGTGCTATTAGCGCCAGGGATTTCGGCGGTAGGGCTAATACCGCCGGCGGTATCGCCCAAGTCGTGATGAGGCCCTTTGTGTTTTATTCCTAATTATGCTGTTACTTCTTTGAAGAGGTCATTTACAAAATGTGTTCCGTTGTCAGACCTTATGACATCACAAATCCCCCAATGTGGGCACACTTCTTGTACAAGAAATTTAGCTGCGCACTTCGCGTTAGGGTGGGCACAGGGCCCAGCTTCCACCCATCGCGAAAAGAGACAGACCACCACAATCAAATAACGTGCCCCATTTCATCGCTCTCCCATGTCTGCATAATCAATGTGCAGTTCACGGAACAGTCCAATGGGGTGGGGCAAAGTTCCTCTCAATGTTCAAAGCGTCATTCCTGAGTTAAACACTTGACATCTTGTACATTCTACCACCATTTTGTTCAGATGTTCCTGGACATTTGGTATAAACCAATCTTCCTGGAGATCGGCTGCCATATGCCGTTTGGAAGAGTGTGCCGGGAAGTGCAATTGTTCAAATGCCATGCTTAACAATTCTACAGACAGGACTACCTTACCTGTGTTGTTTTGTCGCACAGCAGATCAGTGGGAGATTGGGTACACCCTTGTTTAATCCATAACTCCTGCTCTGTGGGAGGAGCCCTTTTCTGAAGTTCAATTATTTGGGTGATGGGTAATGAGTTGTATCCTTCCTGTTTTGTTTCTTCCTGCTTGTTTACCATTATCCACTCTGTGGTCATTGGGATGGGCAGATAGGGCAGATATGACGCATCTTTAGACGCGTCTCCTAAAGATATTTCGTCATTGTAATGGATATGTGCCTAACACTTCACTAGTGCTACTACAGAGGGTTCTGCCAACACTTCTGTTAGTTTGTTCAATAGGTATGCATGTTGTACTGGGGACCCATCTGCTCTTCTGAACCTCTTCCTTCTCCATCTGGACAGTACGGCATGTACCGTGGTGGTTACATGCCGAATCAGAGTATATTGTTATAGCACACCCCTTTGCAGCATGGAGTGCTTCAATCAGCACTACTAATCCTGCGGCTTGGGCCGAGTAATGTAGGGCAACAGTTTCTTAACTAGGACCTCATATTCCCCTTCTTCCAATCTCACTACTGCCGGCCCCACATGCCTTTCTCCCGTTTCTGGGCATATTGATGCTGATCCATCTACAAAGTACACTTCCCCTTCCTCCAATACATTCTCTCGTGTTTGTGGGATGTCATCCCCTTCACCCTGGTATGTGGCACAATCATGTCCCTGCATATCTGTTACGCTCACCTGGTCTCTGTGGAGGCTTTGGGGCACGGTTGCAGCCCCCCCTTCAGGCCTCTCCCTCAGTAGAAAAGCTGTGAGCGGTGGTACATGGTGATACTGCTCCTGCGTGGAGATAAGAGTGTGTGAGTGCGCCAACCTGTGATTGTTGTACCTCTCGAACCCTTCACCCCAAGGTACAGTTTTTGTAAGCATATGCCGACCCATAAAGCTCACCTGTGAATTATGGAAGATAAGCTCTCTGTCCTGCTACTTCTGGCAGGGGCGCATCGAATGGGATCTAGTTCCTTCACGATCCCTGAAAAGGATTAGTCCAGTCCAGCTGCGACTATGCTTCTCCTTATGATTGGTAAATCTTTCTTGAGCTCTTGTGATGCTGTTCGTTCTGTTTAATGTCTTTATATGTTGCTCCTATTTATGCCCACAATAATGTCTCTCTTCGGTTTTCTTCCCTTAAATGGAAATGCGGCCTCAATGCAGCTGTGAGACGCGAGACGCGGCCGGATGGAAGATGGATGCTACTGCAATGTTCGACAGCAGATAAGTGATGGTTTAAGGAAAAGCGAAAAGTATGGCGAAGTGCAACCTTAAACTGACTGTTTTTTCGATGTCTAACCTTGTCTTCAGTTTTTCCTTGCAGGCGCTGCTGTCGACAATGGAGCGTGTCATGCTGTGGTGCCAAGATGAAGATTTTGGCGTTCTGGAAAGTGTAAAGATGAATACTTGGTTTGCCGAAGAGATGTACAGGTAAGAAAAGCTTCCCCCAGTTGGTAAGTATGCTGGCAGGAAGCAGGATGTCCAGGAAGCAGGATATGATATGATATGATATGGCATTTATAACGCGCCTATACACAAGTGTTTCAAGTCGCGACGAGGCAAGGGAGGGGGAACAAGAGAAAACAGACAACGATCTTACTAGGCCAGGGAGGGGGAACAAGAGAAAACAGACAGCGATCTTACTAGGCCAGGTGTCATTCAGATCGTGCAAGTGCATGGGAAGGGGGAAAGGGAAAAGTGTGAGGGGTAAAGGAGAGGGGAAAAGTGCAGTACATGGGATCGTAGAATAAATAATAAAAACAGCCAGCAGGTGGCAAGTGCAAGGTAAGTGCAGAGATAGGTGCTGGTAGGAGGACTGCAGGGATACAGAAAACAGTTCCCAAGTGTAGGGGTTGCCAGGGAGGCAGTGCAGGTGGGCGACTGGCAGGGCCAGGGCCCGGGATGAAAAGGGTGACCAGGTAACCAGTGCAGTTACTGTCACGAATTCAGCAAGGGAGCAGGGGAGAGAAAGCAGAAGCAAAGAGGAAGGTCTTGAGGTGCTTCCGGAACCGGAGATGGTTCTCCTCAAATTTCAGGGAGGCAGGAAGGCTGTTCCAGAGGGAGGCGCCTGCCGAGGAGAGAGATCTACCACCAACTCGTTGCTTGGAGAAGCGACTGACCCTGAGGGAGTTAGAGGCAGATGAGCGAAGCGCTCGAGGGGGAAGATATTTAGGGAGAGAGAGTTGAAGGTATTGCGGCCCCATGCCCCAGAAGGCCTTGTGGACAATGCAGAGGGTTTTGAACTTAATCCTCGCAGCCACTGGGAGCCAGTGCAGAGATTTCAGTCCTGGAGAGATACGATCTTCAAAGGTAAGTCTGACCTCAGGCGACGGTGAGCGTTACGCTGCTTGCAAGTGCAGAATAACGCGAAGCATCTGTCTTGAGGATTGGGGCAGCTTATATAGCTGAGATCGTGGGCACGCCCATTAGGGTCAGCTTACCAGCCACACGCTGCCACTCATAGGGTGTGAGCTCATGCGAAGGCAATCCATTAGCAGCCACACCCAAGAATACACTTGGGGCTGCATAATGGATGGAATGTTCAAGGTTAATGCATCCTGCTTAATGGATGTAATGTTCAGGGTTAATGCATCTGAAGTGATATGTCCATAATAAAAGCTTTTTGGTGTTAATGGATGTTCTTGTTTAGTTTTGTTCATGAGCCTGGTGCCAAAGGCGCTAGGACAGTGTCCACCCAGGTCTCCTGTGCATGCGACACCTGCATGCCTGTGCCCCTGACTTCATGACCATGGCAATATCTTTAACAGTACATGGCTCCGTCAAGAATGTGGCAGGGAGGACTTCAAGATGGTGCCCGTGGAGGGAAGACGTGCGTGAGCAGGGCTCCGTCTCCCCTCCTGTGTTGCATCAGCAAGCATAACAACAGAGCGCAATTTCTCAAATTGAAACAGTATGATTAGTTCAGAGAGGATCCTCAGCAGGTCGGAACAATGAGAAGAGAACTGAAGCGGTCGGAGCGCGGGAATCGGCAAGAGAAAGAAACCCACAGAGACGCGGCCACGTCGGAGAATCGCAAGTGGGACTGCAGAGTCTGAAGTAAGAAGCTCCACAGAAGGGACGCTGGATGACCCGATCATCCAAGCGCAGGCCGACTGAGAAAGGAGAAAGGAGCTGAACTTGCCCACAAGGACACACGGCGCCGGAGAGCAGCAAGAACAGCCACCGTGGAACAAAGCCCAGAGAGAGGGAAGAACCTCCAGGATAAGCCGCAGGCCCCTCTTGGGGAAAGGTACGCAACGTGGGAGAACCTCAAAGCCAGCGGGACAACGAAGGGAGCCCCCAGGGACCACAGCACGAACGGGGATCAAGCAGTTAAGTCTCGCAACGTAGAGCGGCCCCTCCACTCTCCAACCCCTATCGGAACGGAGGGTTGTGTGGAGGAGGCAGTGCCCAGCCAGTAACCCACCAAGAAGTGTGGAGTGGGGCCTCCCATTGCCGGGAAAGGGAACCCGTCGAGGGAGATTAAAATATATAAAGGGGAAGCCTTTCTAGCGAGTGAGCAAGGAGGGCTCCCCCCCAAGCAACCACAGGAGCGGTTTGCCGCAACACAAGGGAGAGGAGAACCAGACAACAGCCTGAAAAGGCCCCCAACATGACAGGTGCCCCCCCACGAACCAGACTCCCACAGGGAGAAAGGACACAAAACACACAAAGAACACGGGGTGCAGGAGGCACACCTATGCCAGCAGAAATCAGTCCGCCCCACGAGCACAATACGGCAAAACAGGAGGACCAAAAGGAGGACCAAAAGTGTGTGAGAGACTGGGGGAGCCTCATCTAAAATAAAAGAGGAAACACCTCGCTGGGACAGACCTCATAGAGAAAAAGCGGAGTACTCATACCAAAATTAGTAGGAAGGACCGCCAAACAGGAGGGGAACAAGATAAGAAACCCCAAAAACCCAAATTCCAGACTAGATCCACTGACAGCACCGGGGGCAGGCGAAGCTAGGATAACCCATCAGTAGGAAGACACAGGAGAAAACGAAAGGCCGGAAAGCAACACAAGAAGGGCACTAATGTCAAAATCCAGGGGGAAAAAAAACCCACTGACTCCACAAACCCTGCAGGCAAAGCAAGATCAGAATCTGGTCCAACTCTGGGGAGCAGAAAAAGGTCCTCCAGAGAAAGTGAAATCCCAAAAAAGACAGAACACAGGTACGAATGCGGAATTCCCCCCAGAAAACATGGTCACGAAGGAAGACATGAAAGCCTGGTTTTGTGAGTTCCAGGCACAATTCATGGACACAATGCATACACAATTAGAGTCAATGAAAAGTGAATTTAAGGTGGTGGTCCAAGAATTAAAAACAGAAGTGGCGGGGCTAGGAGAAAGAACGGACACCCTCGAGAAAGTGGTACAGAACATGGAGGAAGAGACACAGCAAGGCGCAGAAACACAGGAACATCTAGTCCGCTTAACACACAATCTGGAAATTCAATGTGAAGATTTGGAAAATCGATCACAAAGATCAAATATAAGAATTAAAAATATGTCAGAGACAGTGGAAGATAAAGACCTGAAAGGGGCGGTGCTGCAGGTATTCAAAGACATTCTAGACCTGACGGACGAAGAGGAAGTCCCAATAGACCGAATTCACAGAGTGGGCCCAAGGAGGACAACAGCCCGTGACATCTTGGCGGCACTCACCAGATACTCCCAAAAAGAACAAATTCTCAGGAAGGCAAGGTCAATGGACCATATAAGAATGAACGGGGAAGACATATACCTGTTTCAAGATATAGCACAGTCAACACTTCAAAAGAGACGGGAGAAGACCCAGGTGATGAAGGAATTGGTATCACGTCAGATCAGATACAAGTAGACATTCCCCTTCGGGCTCCTGTTCACGTGGGAAGGAATACAAAGGAGAATAACGACAAAGGAAGAAGGATTCAGACTACTGAACCTGCAAGAGCAGGAAAATGAACTATCACAGGCCAGCGGAACGGACCAAGCAGGAAGAAGGACCCAGTGGGAGTGGAAGACAATCAATAGACGGGTGAGACGCCCTAGCAAAAGGAAATATAAGACTGAACATTTAGAACGAAATACCAGACAGACGTCTGTGATAAGATAACACAGCAATTCTATCTGACAAAGAAGGAGGAGAGAGAGATCGCCAGAACAGAAGATGGGAGGGGAGAGAGAGGGAAGACCCGGACGCCACAGAGGTCATGGTGAAGGGTTTAGGACTCCCTTCAAAGTTATCCCTGAGAGTTCCAGAGGGCACGAACCACAAGGCGACACGCCTGAGCGAACAAAGACCATTGTGCCCTCCTCAGGGCAGTTACGGGGGGGAGCCAGTTGGGGGCTATGAAAAGGGACAGATACAAAGGGCGCGAAGGGAAACCACCGCCACAGACAACTGCTACACTATTTCCACCCGACAGAGCCAAAAGAGCAAGGAACCATACATAGCACGATGGGGCTGAAAATCTTAACCTATAACATTAGAGGATTAAACTCCAAAGTTAAGAGGAAAAAAGTGGAACACTATCAACACAAAGAGAAGTACGATGTAATAATGCTTCAAGAAACACATGTAAAGAAAAAAGACAAAGGGAAACTCCACTTGAAAAACTACACACAAATAATACAAGTTAACGATGGGGAAAAAAAGAAGAGGGTCCTAATAGCATTCGCTAACACTCTCAATGTGCAAATCCAAGAAACACAAGCGGATAAACAAGGAAGATATCTGTTCATAAACATTCAAATTGAAACCTGCAGGCTAACACTCGCTACACTATAAGCTCCAAACACTGGCCAGGACGTATTCATAAAAGATACTCTGACCAAACTGGATAACTTTGCTAAAGGGGAGATTATATTAGCAGGAGATTTCAATCTAGCATTGGACCCCAGAGAAGATTGATCAAACCCAAAAATGACACATCAGGGAACCCCTACGCAAACACTGAAGAACACCATGGGGAAACTGGCGCTAGAAGATGTATGGCGCCGTATCAGGGGCACGACCCCAGGATTCACGTACCACTCCCATGTACATGGCACAAGCTCAAGGATCGACTATGTGTGGGTCTCATCAAGCCTGGTAGGGGAGATAAAGGATGTAGAGAAGGGACCAATATCACTATCAGATCACGCACCGTTGAGGATAACACTCCCCACATGCCGCAAACAATCAGGCTTATGGCGATGGACACTACCACGGGAAGTCATACAAGATCCTGTAATGCGAGAGACGATCAGACGGAATACTTCAAACAAAACGACACACCAGAAGTGGCAAAATCTACAATGTGGGAAGCATTCAAAGCGTTAATGCGAGGACGATGATCGCACTAAAAGCACAGAAGGACAGACAATCCCGGAAATGGGAAAAAGAGCTGGAAGAAAACTTAGCGAAAATAACTCAGGAAATGTCAAACAACCACTCCCTGAAATTGAAGAGGGCCTACAGACACATACAGGGCCAGCTAAAATCCATCAGAACGGAAAGAGCAGAGAACCAACTACTACACCTGAAACACTGGTATGCAATAAAAGCAAACAGGGTGGGCAAGCTCCTGGCAAGACAATTGACAGGCAAACAACAAAACCAGATGGTACAGGCGCTGAGGGATGAGCACGATCAGAGGAAAACGCAATCGAAAGACATACAAGAATTATTCAAAGAATACTATCAAAAGCTATACACAACAGATAGACCAAGAGAAGAGGACCAGGTAAACTATCTAAATAACCTAACCCTCCCAAGCATATCATCAGAGGAGAAACAGCTGATTGATGCACCAATTACGATAGAAGAAGTAACTAAAGCAATTAGAGAACTCCCGAAAAACAAAGCCCCAGGACCAGACGGCTACACAGCACCATTTTACAAAACCTATGCCGGAACCATCACGCCGATCCTGACAGATCTCTATAATACAGCTAACATCACAAGCTCCATGAATGAAGCAAAAATCCTAGTCTTTCACAAAAAAGGGAAAGACCTGGAGAATCCGAGCTCGTATCACCCCATAGCCCTCATAAATTTGAATGCCAAACTGTACACGAAAATTCTAGCCAATAGACTCACACTGCTCCTTCCTAAACTGATACAGCAGGACCAATCCGGATTTGTCATCAACAGAACAACACATGACAATATTAGATGGATCATCCACTTGATAGAGAAAGTGGGAATCACCAAAACTCCAGCAGCGGTAATGTGTCATGATGCCTACCTCCAAGGAGCCAGGTCCGACCCATTAACCCCAGAGCCAGGCATCATTTCCCCCAGGGGAGTGCCAGCGGGCCCAAGCTGGGGCCCTTTGGACTCAGTCCTGGCGCCCTAGGCGCCAGGCTCATGTTGGACCTCTGTCCTGACGCCTTAGGCGCCAGGCTCATAAAGCTAGACATGTGTTCAAGTGTTTTAATGTGCACTTACCTGATGCAGACCATGCTGCCACATCCAGGCCCTCTTGAGGCCTGAATAGGAACTACTTTACCTGTGGGACTACTTTCCACCCGGGTGTGGTCGGGGAAGGATACATACCTGATCGGAGGAAGGATACACACTTGGAACTTCTTACAAAGCTATTTAAACCACACCCGATCAGCAACTCACGCTTCGCGTTGTTCTGCTCCTCACAGCTGGACGCTCACCGTGTCAGCTCCTGCATCTGGACCTCAGCCACGCCTGTCAGCATCCTGGGTCACCTGCAAAGGGAGACAAGAGACCTACCAGCTAATCTGCACCACGGAGACATCACCGACGATCCTGAAAGGGAAGACATCATTTTTAAAAGCATTTTGTTACGATCACTGCAGTGCTGCATTTCACTCACCTTTCCTGGGTTCCTCCATCTTCAGCAGCGATCATCCGGATACACAGCCACTTCCCAGAGCCTAGAGAAAAAGACAAGAATAAGAGGTGAGAGAAGGAAGGGAATAGGAAAAGCTCAGTTTCCTTCTAAGACTTACCTGTTGGGTCATTCCCATTTCATTTCGGGTCTTGCTGCTTCCAAGCAGGACCCCGGCCCCTATGGGGAAAAAAGACAAAGACATTAGATGAGCGAATGCAAAAACATTACCTGAGCGCTCATCTAGGACTTACCAGATCTTTACTGGAACTGCACGTTTCACTTCGGGTCGGCGCCATATCTCCGGCATTCCGAACCCCGGCCCCAATGGGGAAAAGACATCAACATCAGCGCTTTGTTGCAAGAAGTCTCCAAAGGAATATTCATTCATCACCTGAAAAAAGACAATGAACATTATTATTTAAAGCTTGAACTTTTGAACTTGCAACAGAACTTTTACAGCGCATTACCAGTATAATCAAGCTTACCTGAACTCCCATCCAACCTCAATCCAGTGAAGTAACTGGGTTCAACGCGCCCCTGCGTCAGAAGCAGGATGGAGAGCTCGTCCTTTCAGACCCTAAGGTGAGACTTCACGGGGAATCGTGGAAGGGTATCGTGGAGGGTTGGAAGAGAGTGGGAGCCTTGAGCATAACTCAGTCAGTAGGTAATACTCCCTTTTCACGCACAGGGGAATATTCCTGCAAGCCGGAGAAGCCAGAGTAGAGGGCCCTTCCTGTCCATCTTCAGAGTCCTGCGCTTCAGCATTGAAGAAGCATCAGCACTCAAAGCCAGACCTGCGCCTCCGTGGGAATCAGGTGAGCGTTACAGAACGCGAAGCCTACTCACAATTTCCCACCCGGGCGCTATGGAGACTTCCGAGACTGACCAGCTGGCCCAGCTTTTGGGGGAATTACAGGCAGAGGTGCACTCAGCCCGCCAGGAGACTAACGCTCTCAAAAGAGAACTGATCTTATCTAAGGAAAGAACTGATGACCTAGCCAAAAGGTTATTACAGGCCCAGGCAGGGCACACTCCTTTACCTAATTCCGGAGACATTTCCACATCAATGGGTTTGACTGACCCGGTACAAATTAATCTACCTGGACACATGCCTTTGGCCCCGCCTGAACGTTTTGCGGGGGATCCCAAGAAATATGCCGTCTTTATGAACCAATGTCGTTTACACTTTCTATGCAGACCCTGAGCCTTCCCTAACGACCAGACCAAGGTAGCCTTTATACTATCTTACCTCAGTGGCAGTGCTGCCGATTGGTCTATTCCATTGGTAAATCAGGATGATCCCATTCTCCAGAATTTTCAGGGCTTCCAGGCCAGCATGGAAAGATTGTTCGCTCGACACTCTCAAGGACAGGCCCTTGATAACGAACTGCTATCCTTACGACAAGGTAATCAGGATCTTCTGTCCTACATAGCCACCTTTAACAGACTGGTTGTGGAAACTGGATGGCCAGAAAGCAAAAGGATCACATTGTTTCATCGAGGCCTGCGCGGAGAGCTTAAGGATGTTCTAGCTCAGATAGTAAACCCACCCCAGGTCTGCGCAGACTACATTGACTTGGTGGTTCAACTTGATCACAGACTTCAAAATAGAAAAGCAGATTGGTTCAAGTATGAAAACCGAGCACCGATCAAAACCCACGCTACCTCCAAGAGTACCGACGTATCTGAACCTATGCAAATCGGTGGTGTTAAAGGACCTTTAACGTAGAAAGAACGAGAGAGAAGGCGGCAAATGCAACTTTGTCTGTATTGCGGGACTTCCGGTCACTTTCTTCGAAATTGTCCAGTTAAACCACTTAAGAAGGTGGTTGGAGCTACTGATAATGAATTAGAGACACCTGATTCGGGAAACGACCTAGCCCGGCAAGCGTAGGGGTCCGCTTGCCGAGCTTGAAAACTAACTCTTTGACCTCGCATTTCGTCATGCCAATGGTGCTCGTGGACCCAAAACAGCCTCAGCAGTTGCATGCTATAAAAGCATACATCGACAGTGGAGCTATTGGAAATTACATAGACCGTGAATTGGCTTCCAGGATTAAGCTTCCTCTCCGCCCGAAAGTAACCCAAGATGTCATTACTACAGTAGATGGAACCGAAATAGCCTCAGGGCCTGTAACGCATTCCACTGTTGAAGTGACACTGGTGGGTCAGGATGGACATCGGGAAGCAATCGTGTTTGATGTGATCAAGGCCCCACAATTTCAAGTAATTCTTGGAATTCCTTGGTTAGAAACACATAATCCCAGAATTGACTGGCGAGCAAAGAAGATAAGTTTTCCTGATTGTGAACCAACTTGTTATCCAAGAAATCCAGCTATGGGTCTAGCCACAGCAACTTCCACCCCTGTACAGCTACCGTCAGAATACCAAGAATTCCAAGAGGTTTTTCAGAAAGAAGAGGCTAACACGTTACCTCCCCATCGGTCTTATGATTGCCAGATCGATTTGGTACCCAATGCTCAACTACCTTGTAGTAGGATTTATGCTCTTACGGAACCTGAGAACCTGCATTTGCGTCAGTATTTAGATCAGTACCTAGCCAATGGTTTTATTCGCCCGTCCAAGTCTCCTGTCTCTTCAGCTCTGTTCTTCGTGCCAAAAAAAGAAGGCGACCTTAGAACGTGTATAGACTATCGCGCCCTAAATCAAATAACGATTAAGAATCGTTATCCTCTGCCCTTGATCCCTGAGCTTATCGACCAGGTGAAAGATGCTTGTGTGTACACCAAGTTAGATCTCCGAGGAGCTTATCACCTGGTGCGCATAAAAGAAGGCGACGAATGGAAGACTGCATTCCGCACCAAATTTGGGCTCTTCGAATATCAGGTGATGCCCTTCGGTTTGTGCAATGCACCTGCCACCTTTCAGTACTTTATGAATGATGTTCTTCGGGAACTTATCGATGTCTGCGTCATTGTTTACATTGACGACATCCTGGTGTACTCTTCTTCAGAATCTGATCACAGAAAACATGTTAGGGCAGTTCTTGAGAAACTGCGCCAGCACAAACTATTTGCAAAACTCGAAAAATGCGTTTTTCATACCACAGAAGTTGAGTTTCTCGGATTCATCCTGACACCTCAAGGAGTCCGAATGGACTCGCGAAAGGTGGACGCCATCCTCAAATGGCCATCTCGAAGCTCGGTGAAGGGAGTTCAGAGCATGCTCGGCTTTGCCAATTTCTATCGAAGATTCATCCCGGAATTTTCCCGAACAGTCCAACCCATCACCGCTCTCCTAAAGAAAAACAAACGCTTCGAATGGACTCTTGAGGCCGAACAAGCCTTCCAGGACCTGAAAACCAAATTCACCTCTGCACCTGTATTGAAGCACCCGCACCCAGATCTCCCGTACATAGTGGAAACCGATGCTTCCAGTTCGGCCATGGGAGCTGTCCTGTCGCAAAGAGACCCAAAAACTAACCAACTACACCCAGTGGCCTTTTGGTCCAGAAAATGTTCTCCTCCTGAAATCAACTACGCAATTACCGATAAAGAGTTACTGGCCATCAAATCTGCTTTCAAGGCTTGGCGTCACTACCTTCTCGGGGCAAGACACACCATCACCGTAATTACGGACCACAGAAACTTACAGTATTTAAAGACGGCCAAAGCTCAATCTTCACGACAACTCCGATGGGCTCTATTCTTTGCAGAATTTGATTTTGTAATTACCTATCGCCCTGGATGCAAGAATCGAAAAGCAGACGCCTTATCCCGGATTGGCATGGAAGAACCTAATTCGAGCTTAGAACCTGTGCCCATCATACCTGAGCAAAGAATCTTAGGCTTAACTTCATTGCAATCTATTGAGGATATCCAAACGCAAGTAAAACAACTTCTAGACTCTTCAACCTTACTGGAATGGAGTCATAAGGGTCCTCATTACACCGTTAAGGATGACTTACCCTACTTCCAGGAGCGGTTGTTTCTGCCAAATAAAGAATTGCAATAACTTGTTATTGCCCATCATCATGAATCTTTAATGGAAGGACACCCTGGTATCGCTAAAACGGAAGAAAAATTCAAACGCCACTTCTGGTGGCCTTCTTGGAGAAAAGACATAAAGTCTTTTGTACTGTCTTGTGGAATTTGCGCCCAAAACAAGGCTCAAAAGAAAAGGCCAGCTGGCCTACTTCAACCCTTGGATATTCCACCGGCACCATGGCACACCCTGTTAATGGACTTTATAACGGATCTGCCTCCTTGTGCTGGTTACAACACAATCCTTGTAATTGTGGACCTATTCTCCAAAATGGCCCACTTTATCCCTTTAAAGGGTTTGCCTTCAGCTTCCACCTTGGCCAAGGAATTCCTGGAGAATATAGTTTGCATACATGGTTTCCCTTCCATTTTAGTCTCGGATCGTGGAAGTCAATTTATCTCACATTTTTGGAAGAAGTGTTGCCAACTAGCACAAATAGATGTGCGGTTATCCACCAGCCACCACCCCCAGACCGACGGACAAACCGAGAGAACCAATCAGACTCTCGAGCAATATCTTCGGTGCATGTTACACCAATCCGAGTTAAATTGGAAAGACATCCTTTGGATCGCAGAATATGCATACAACAATTCAGTGCATTCTGGAACCGGACAAACCCCCTTTTATACTTTGTATGGTCACCATCCTCGGACCTCTGATCTAGATCCACCTCTGACCCTGGAAATGCCCGCAGTAAATCATCTGCATTCCACAATAACCCGAGCCTTCAAAGAAGCTGCAACTCATTTACAGCAAGCCAAGAAAATGTATAAAGAAAACGCTGATTTGCACCGAAGTAAAACTCCTTATCAAGTAGGAGACCAGGTATGGCTAGCAACTAAACATTTACCCCTCAAGGGCCCGCAAACCTTCAATCCCAGATTCATAGGACCTTATCCCATCAAAGTTATAATCAACCCAGTGGCCTTTAAACTGGATCTACCGTCCAACATGCGTATTCATCCAGTTTTTCATGCATCACTTTTGAAGCCAGTACAACCAGGAACCCGATTGTCCAAGCCTCCAGATCCAGTTCAAATTGAAGGGGAATTAGAATTCGAAGTTAAAGACATTTTAGACTCCAAGGTGGTAAAGTCGAAACTCTTCTATCTTGTTGACTGGAAGGGATATGGACCTCAGGAGAGATCGTGGGAGCCTATTAACCATGTCCACGCACCTCGATTAGTACAAAGGTTTCACCGGAGATTTCCGAACAAGCCCAAACCCCCGGAGGGAAGAACCTTGGGAGGGGCCTTGAGGGGAGGTACTGTCATGATGCCTACCTCCAAGGAGCCAGGTCCGACCCAGCAACCCCAGAGGCAGGCATCATTTCCTCCAGGGGAGTGCCAGCGGGCCCAAGCTGGGGCCCTTTGGACTCAGTCCTGGCGCCTTAGGCGCCAGGCTCATGTTGGACCTCTGTCCTGGCGCCTTAGGTGCCAGGCTCATAAAGCTAGACATGTGTTCAAGTGTTTTAATGTGCACTTACCTGATGCAGACCATGCTGCCACATCCAGGCCCTCTTGAGGCCTGAATAGGAACTACTTTACCTGTGGGACTACTTTCGACCCGGGTGTGGTCAGGGAAGGATACATACCTGATCGGAGGAAGGATACACACTTGGAACTTCTTCCAAAGCTATTTAAACCACACCCGATCAGCAACTCACGCTTCGCGTTGTTCTGCTCCTCGCAGCTGGACGCTCACCGTGTCAGCTCCTGCATCTAGACTTCAGCCACGCCTGTCAGCATCCTGGGTCACCTGCAAAGGGAGACAAGAGACCTACCAGCTAATCTGCACCACGGAGACATCACCGACGATCCTGAAAGGGAAGACATCATTTTTAAAAGCATTTCGTTACGATCGCTGCAGCGCTGCATTTCACTCACCTTTCCTGGGTTCCTCCATCTTCAGCAGCGATCATCCGGATACACAGCCACTTCCCAGAGCCTAGTGAAAAAGACAAGAATAAGAGGTGAGAGAAGGAAGGGAATAGGAAAAGCTCAGTTTCCTTCTAAGACTTACCTGTTGGGTCATTCCCATTTCATTTCGGGTCTTGCTGCTTCCAAGCAGGACCCCGGCCCCTATGGGGAAAAAAGACAAAGACATTAGATGAGCGAATGCAAAAACATTACCTGAGCGCTCATCTAGGATTTACCAGATCTTTACTGGAACTGCACGTTTCACTTCGGGTCGGCGCCATATCTCCGGCATTCCGAACCCCGGCCCCAATGGGGAAAAGACATCAACATCAGCGCTTTGTTGCAAGAAGTCTCCAAAGGAATATTCATTCATCACCTGAAAAAAGACAATGAACATTATTATTTAAAGCTTGAACTTTTGAACTTGCAACAGAACTTTTACAGCACCTTACCAGTATAATCAAGCTTACCTGAACTCCCATCCAACCTCAATCCAGTGAAGTAACTGGGTTCAACGCGCCCCTGCGTCAGAAGCAGGATGGAGAGCTCGTCCTTTCAGACCCTAAGGTGAGACTTCACGGGGAATCGTGGAAGGGTATCGTGGAGGGTTGGAAGAGAGTGGGAGGCTTGAGCATAACTCAGTCAGTAGGTAATACTCCCTTTTCACGCACAAGGGAATATTCCTGCGAGCCGGAGAAGCCAGAGTAGAGGGCCCTTCCTGTCCATCTTCAGAGTCCTGCGCTTCACCATTGAAGAAGCATCAGCACTCGAAGCCAGACCTGCGCCTCCGTGGGAATCAGGTGAGCGTTACATACTGGCACTAGATGTGGAAAAAGCGTTTGATCGAGTGGAGTGGTCCCTACTGTTTCGAATCATGGAGAAAATGGGCATGGGCGATACATATCTAAAAATGATACAGGCCAACTACAAAACACCCTTAGCCAGAATAGCAGTGAACAGAGAACTATCAGATACGATCAAGATAGAAAGGGCACAAAGCCGGGATGTCCCCTCTCCCCACTACTGTATGCAATATTTCTAGAGCCACTGTTAGTGAAAATAAGAGAAACACCTGATATCAAAGGCATATCAATGGGAGGCATAGCCCATAAAACAGCGGCATACGCAGACGACATGATGGTGGCCCTGGTGGACCCGGAGGAAACATTGCCCCATCTTATGCAAACCATAGATGAATATGGGACGATCTCCGCACTAATGTATAAACAAACAAAAATCGGAGGTAATGGCGTTATACGGAGTCAGACAGGAAATCCACAAGAGAGCAAGAGAATTCCACCTACGTGTGGTAAAAGAGGGGGTAAGGTACCTCAGCGTAACACTGACAGATACCATCAAAGGCCTGTATGGCGGGAACTATCCAACCCTCTTAGAACAAGTGAAAAAAGACTTAGAAAGATGGAACCCACTTTCAGTAACATGGTGGGGCAGGATAAAAGTCATAAAAATGACGGTATTGCCCAGACTGCTGTATTACTTCCAGGCACTCCCCATATGAATCCCACCCCCCTTTTTCAAATCACTCTCCAAGATGATATCCAAATACATCTGGCAAAACAAAACTCTGAGACTTTCCAATATCGCACTCACAGCTCCAAAGTCTATGGGAGGCATGGCATTACCACATTTCATAAAATACTACGAGGCGGCACAAACAGGTCTGAGAAGCTGTGGGAACCACAGGATAGGGCAGTGGCAACGACAAACCTGCGTCATCTGCTAGGGCTCAGACCGGAACATAGACACCCAAATGTCTGCATAAGCGAGGTCCTGAACATAACACTAGAAATCTGGAATAAAGCAACAAAAAAGAAACATTGATGATAAATTCGGCCCCTTTATGCCGCTATTCGAGAACCCCGAATTCCACCCAGGCACAGAAAAAGAAGCATTTCAGAAATAGATAAATGCGGAATGTACAAAGGTGGGGGGATATGTTCGAAAATCAGTAAATTATGACGTTTGCAGAATGCCAGGATATTCTTGGTCTCACGGAAACAGATAAATATAAGAATGAACAACTTCACCACTGGCTATCATCCCCAAGAATAACACAGGCGGCAACAAGAGCATTAACCCCATTTGAATTATACATCATGTCACAACCAGGGGATAGGAAATTTGTCTCGACTATGTACAGATTCCTAAATACCCAGCCAGAAGAAACGAAATGGCAATACATGAAAAGATGGGAAAAAACATTGGGAAGGGAAATCTCAAGAGAACAATGGACATATGTATGGCACATAATCCCCAAATGGACATGGGCGATCCAGACAAGAGAAGCATGTACAAAAATAATGATTCTATGGCATTACCCACCGGAAAGACTGCACAGAATGTACAGCACCTCGCAAAACAAATGCTGAAGAGGCTGCGATGAGGAAGGCAGCTGGAGACACATATGGTGGGACTGCCCAAAACTTCAAGGCTTCTGGTCAGAGGTAAGAGCACAAATGCAGAAAATGTTCGAGGGAACAGATAACCTAGGAGAAGAGGTCTGGATGGGTGGAATGTGGGACCCGCGGGATATAACAATGTCAACGACGCAAAAAAGAAACTTCATGGGACTACTAGTGGCCGCATGGCTAGCCATAGCTCAAATATGGAAACAGGAAACACCTCCATCCAACCTTGAATGGCTACAGAGGGTATGGCAGCATATAGCAATGGAGTGTATAACATATAACATTCAAGTAGCACGCCAGAGCTTCATAACAGACTCGGGGATGACGCTAGAATACTTACAAAGTGACTTTATGCTACAATGGTGTACGCACAAAATAAGAATATTGGACATGTTTAAATAAGACTAGTTGAACTCTGAGGGAACAAACACGCACCACTATGAACTGGCCGATGGGGTAGGGAGAGGGAAGGTAGGGCGGGGTTAAGGGACGGTGTTGGAAGTCCCAATTTTAATGTTTAAGAAATGCAAATAAAAACAAATGGAAAAAAAAGAATGTGGCAGGGTTCACCGTTTTGCCGCGCACTACATGAATATTACGGCTTGAAAGAATTATTTCATACGCTGTTGCTCTTTATGTCGTTAGGGTGGACTTTGATCTTTCTAATATCGCAAACAGGGAGTGCTCAACATACAAAGTGACAGAACATCCCATGACAATTGTTGAGCTCTTTTCAACAGCAAAGGCAGCGGCTGCGAGGGCTTGTTTGTATGCCAAGTGGCCTTGCATTACTGAATCGAGCATGCCACTGTAGTATGCCAATGGTTGGTGACCCAGGGATGTTTTTTATGTTAACAATGCTGTCATGAGTGTTCCATTGGAGTGTGAGAACAGGTAACATTCTCGATCATAGTCAGGTGATGCTAGGACGGGGACGATGCTGATTAATTCTTTTAGGCTCTCAAATGCCTGTTGCATCTCAGGTGTCCCTGTTATGTGTGTTTTATCCTTCTGTGCTTCTTTTAGACCTTGCAAAAGGGGTTGTGTGTAGGCTGCATAATCAAGTATCCAGGCCCTGCAGTGATTGCATATTCTGAGAAACTTCTGCATATCTTTAAATGTGTGACGACTGGCTGAGGCGCGAACTGTTGCCGCCCTGTCGGGTATTATTCGTTTACCATCTTTGGAAATCAATTGGCCCAAGTACAGGACCTCAGTCAGACAGTGCTGCAACTTCTTTTTGTCTACTTTATACCCCTTGTGGGCTAATAACTGGAGTAATGCAAGACTCTCTTCAACAATTTTCTCATTCTCACTGCAGACGAGGAGGTCATCTACGTATTGTATGATTGTACCCGGGACTTGAATGTTGCCTAAGTCTTCATGTAATATTCTATTGAATATGCTTGGACTTTCGCAGTAGACTTGAGGGAACCAGCGGTGTTTGTATCTTCTCCCACCTAGTGTGAAGGCTGTGAGATATTGCGAGTCAGGGTCAAGTGGTATCGAAAAGAATGCATTCTTGAGGTCGACCACAGTAAAATAAGCTGCCTGTTTGGAATGCTGCACAAAATAGAAGCAGGGTTGGGGACAAGAGGAAACTCTTTTTGCACTATATCATTGAGGGGGCGGAGGTCTTGGACCATACGCCACACCCCTCCTGTCACTTTCTTAATCAGATACACTGTGGTATTGTATGGAGATGTCGAGGGGACCATTATACCCTGTTGGAGCAACGCACATATTGTTTCTTGTATCCCTTGCTCCGCCTCTTTAGACAATGGGTATTGCTTTTCCCTGGGTACAAGTGCTCCTGGTTTTAGGGTAATTTTCACAGGTGTTACCTCCCTTAGCAATCCCACATACTGGGGGTTTGTGGTCCACAGGTGAAGGGGCACTTGATGCATGTCTCGGTCATAGTAGGGATGTGGTGCACTGTAGACGGCCATGTTGGGGCTCGGCACCTTTCGGTATTGTATCATTACTTCACAAAGGATACTTATTTCCAAAATAATCTCCCCATCCTTGTCGTCATCAGTGAACAATTCCTCATCAGATCATTCACGTAATGGTATTTTTGGATCTATGCATAACACTGTATGCCACTCGCATCCATGCGTGTCCAATCCTATTGCCACTATTCTCTTGGCAGAAACTTGCACCCCCTGTAAGTCTAATGAAAGTATTATGCCAGAAATGATCTCAGGTGCTGCCACTGGTCGGAACACAAAATCTGAGGGTACTCTCCATTTTTGTCTGGTCAATTCAGGCATGGCTTTGGCCAAAACCCTAATCCCGGATACAAACATGTCAGGATCCACTGGTACCCTTCTTACCTTGAGTTCATTAGCCACAGAATGAATCAACAGCATTGCTCTAAAGTGGCACATACCAGGAGTTAAACAAACAACCCATCTGTGAGTAAATTATATTGTCATGTTGAGTTTGCTGAGCAGATCTTGGCCTAATAAATTGACAGGTGAACTTTCATAATATAGTAGGGGACCCCGTACTGTTTTTGCCCCTATCTTAACATCCAAATCTTCTTTAAAAAGAACCGCTACTACATCCCCTGAGAACCCTTGCATCTCAAAATATTTGTCGGATAATGGAAAATCACCTTCACATATACCTGATTTCTCCACCCCGAGTCCACCATACAGATGAACTGTTTATTTCCTATCTCTGCCCCACCAGTGGTTCCTCTTCTGGACTTAAGGTAGTGGATAGGACTGGACATGCAAGTGCTCTCTGTGGGCTGTCCTAATCGGAGTGGGTGTCTGTGCCAGGGCAGGAGAAAACATTTTCACTGAGCATGCACTCTCCCTGGAAGGGGGCCGGTGCACCATTTGGGATAGTGGTGAAAGGGTTCTTATGCCGATGGGCCATTTGGTTAGTGCGGTTTGGCTGTGATTGCATGGCATGTGGGGGGTGTCGGAGGGTGTTATAACCTGGTATTGGTCTACTGTTTGGCTGGTCGTCTTGTTCGTAATTTCCTTGGGAAGGTTGTATCGGCTACCCTGGTGTGGGTGCCCACACTACGGTGGATTGTGGTATGCCTGATTGTACTAGTAATTGCCCCTTTGTCTGTTGTGGCCCTCGCCCCTAAGTCCTTGCCCTCCATACCCCCCTCCTCTCTGTCCCCGAAACCCACCTCATCCTCTTGTAGGTCTTCCTTGCCATTGGGGTGCCATGTATTGTTGTTCTCCTCCCCACTGCTCCTGCCCGTTGTCTGTCCACATTGCAACCATTCTAGCTTGTGTAGCCACAGAGAAGGCTCCCTCCTGTTCTGTTTGCTCCGAGGGTAGCGCTGCTGTTACTGCAGTGACCTTCGCCAGTTTACTCTGTACTAGTTTTGCTTTTTCAGCTAATCTTCTCTGCGCTGTTTCCTTCTCTCTTTCTTTGATCCTCCTACAATGGTGCACTATGATGCTTTGAATCTCAGGCCAGCCTTTGGCTTCTATCCCAGCTATTTTATCAAGGGCCTTC
This sequence comes from Ambystoma mexicanum, assembly GCF_040938575.1. NCBI lineage: Eukaryota > Metazoa > Chordata > Amphibia > Caudata > Ambystomatidae > Ambystoma > Ambystoma mexicanum. The sequence goes on along the minus strand of NC_090924.1, from coordinate 363,378,728 downwards.
TGTACTTCTTTTGGGAGTCCTCTTTTAATTACAAAGTAAAATAGGGACGTAGACTGGTCCCACGCGGTGCCCATTTCTGGCCTCCACATCTCCTGCACCCAAAGAATGATCTGCGTAGCATCTTCCTCGTCCCCTATAGTGCACTGCATTATAGAATGTGTATCTGGGAAGGTTCTCTGTAGGGCATCCCATACCTGTGCTCTTACATTATTAAACAATGCTGCATCATGAATGTCATTGTTTGTGGTCACCCCTGGAAATCCTGCTTTCACCCACACTGAGTTGCTTGATAACCCACTGCGGAAATAAGGAGGCTTTTGCTATCAACAATGGCCAAGGGCACATTCACCCACAGCTCAGAGCTGGGGCAAAATCCGCCGAAGTCCTGATTTGGCGGACCCTTAAATCTGGCGGTAATACCGCTACCGCTGGATTCAAGGGTTACCGCCAAAGTCGTGATCAGGCCCTAAAACAACAACCACTACTTTTTCGTGAGCCCTCTAATTATATGGGCTCCTATTTTTTTCTTTTCTCTTCCTTATTTATCCTGTGCACTGGTCGGGACAGTGCACTCCGGCGCCTCCTTCCACCCCCTTCCGGAGGTTCCATGTGTTAATATCCCTGCAAAAATATCACCATACAAAAATATCTCCATATTTTTGTGGCGATATTAAGCCATGGAACCTGCGGAGGACACCCCCGCAAACCCCATAATTTTTTTAATGGAGCCGGGGACACCCCGCAACCTCTGGTCCCAATACCCCATCAATTATTCCCACTGATAATATTGCCTATGGCCTTACCCCACGACCATATATATGTTGATATTATTGGTGGGGATAATATTACTTGATACCCTTTCGGAGCTAGGTTCGTGGATCACTTCTATATTTTCACCTTAATTCTCTTCATATAAAAACTAATGGCCATGAAAAAAGAAAGCGCTTTACTTCAAACAATCACTCTATTCATCCACATCCTGTCCATGCGCGTTCCCTTCAATCATTCTGCTCTAAATCCCCCACATTCTCCAAATGTATCTCATCTTTGCAATTTATACTCACGTGCCTGTGTTCTTCCAAGAGCCTCCATTCACAGTCTATCCACAAAGTGTGGGCCTTTCCCTGTGGGCCTCACCCGGCTCAGGTGAGCAGTGGGCTATTCGCAAAGCCGGAACCCACAAGAACCTTTCTCTTCTGTGTTTTTTGGGGACTGGTCAGCCATAGGTGGGGGCGGCCCTGTGGAAAGGAGCCCTGAATTTCGCCGCAAGCACGGGTAGTCTCTTGGAATATCACGCAAAAGGGGTCACCAAATGAAGGCCGGCACCCTTAAACCACGTCATATCCAATAGACCAAAATAATGGGAACACCCCGCTGGGGAATAAGACTGGGAGATAAGTTGCAAAGATTAACACAATTTATATAGAATAAAATTAGCAGGCAAAGAACTCTGCTGCCCGAGAGCACTCTGCCAAACAATACATGGGCAGCACATTAAAAGCATCAGTGATGACGGAACATATAAGGTACAAAATCTAGCATCGGATTGGGGAGAAGCCTATGGCACAGTTGATACTATAAGGGAGGCAGGATGTTAATTGGTTGTTGCTCCAAGTCGCTCCTGGCACACGTGGGTCTGCTGGGCTCATCTCTGCGGTGTGAGGGTCGGGTCGAGTGCACAATATAACTATCTAACTAAACTAAACAGAGACTGAAAATACGAAAATAATGACCCACAGAAAATCCTGCATGAATAGAGGTGGTTAGGTCGAATGAGCTAATATATTGGCATTACAACCTTTTCATTTGAGGTTCTCTTTGATATTTATCCCAGCACCCAGGTACCCTCCCCAGGGGATTGACCTGCCAGCGGCTTTGTTTGAATTCTCCTGATATAGGTAGGCATGTGTTGCTGTTAGGAGGATATAATGCGGTTTTAGGATTAGGCCTGTGGTGGGTGTTCTCGAATGGCCAACATGAGGTGGTCTGTGGGGTCTCAGCATGAAAGAGGGTGAGGGGTCAAGGACTGGTGGGACTTGGCCTATCGGGTGGAGGTTGAAAGGGCATGGGCAGTATAGTAGAGATGGATGGGCACTTGTGTTAAAGGCTGGCTATGATCTCACATTCTGCAGTAAGCATAATCTGGGGAAGTGATGCAGGACAATTGCAACAATAAATTATTGGACTTGCGTGGGAACAAGTTTCGCGCAGAGCGGGCGAGGCAGGGAGGTGGTGGGGATTAGGCTCTCTCTGCTGTGTGAGGCGCTGTGGATGGGGAGAGCTGGTATTTGCAGAGGGATGATTTTCTGGGCCCAGTTAAAAGATGGTGCCTGCTCTAATACAAAATGGCGTTCATTAGTTGGCTGGGGTTCAGGTGTTACAGGTACATTTCTGTGTTACATCATGCAATCAGGTACCATGGGAGTGGGGCCCACTCCCCCCTCATAACTTGCATGTGGTGTAGGCATGGTGGGAATGGTGAGGGGGTGAGATTTGACTTCCTCCCCCTAACACTGGTCATGGAGTAGCCTGGTACACAGTGAGACTCTGAGGATAGCCAGGCAACCAGCCAGCACAGCGGAAAGGTGGGTCAGCAGCGGAGAGAGAGAGAGAGAGAGAGAGAGAGAGAGAGAGAGAGAGAGAGAGAGAGAGAGAGAGAGAGAGAAAGCAGAGGTGAAAAGGAATGTTTTGAGCTGCTTCCAGAACTTCAGGTGGTCCGGCTCAGGTTTCACAGGGGGGATGTTAATCCGACATACGCAAAAGCCCCCTCACCCCCCAACCCGGCTTGTAGTACTGAGGATAATTTAGAAGAGGGCAAGATTAAAGAATGTTAATATATCTCAGCACGCGATGAAGATAAAGAGTGTGAGGAAAGAAGGGGTAGAGATAAAAGAAGAAACTAAGAGACAAAAAGGAGAGAAGGACAAAGCCAATGAATTGACAAAAGTACAGAACGAGTGGATGGGAGGACAGGTATTACTCAAATTATATGGAAAGGGTATTGAAGATGTTAGAAAGAGAGAAGAAAGAGAGGAGGGGGAAAAGAAGGAAAGGGTAAGAGAAAGAGCATATAAAGGAATGAATGAAAAAGAGAGGAAGTGAAAGGAAGAACAAAGAAGCTATGAAGAACAGAAAAAAGAGAAAGAGATAAAAGAGGAGAAGAAATGTGAAGAAATAGAAACATAGATTAAAAGAATGTAGGTTATAAAGAAGGTGAGAGGAAGAAGACAAAAGGGGGATGAGAAGATGGGAAGAAGAAATGAGAAGGAATAGGGGACAAAGGGATGAAGAATTACATCACATCATTAATAGATATATAATGCCAATCGAAGCACAAGAACGATGGGAAGAAAAGAGAAAGTCACAACAGCTATGCTGGGAGCTGAAAGGAAGACCGAGAATATAGACATGGGCTGATAAGCATGAGGCAGAAGGCATAGGGAAAAGAATTGGGGATTTATTTAGCCAAATGAGGGAGAAAGATGGTTACAAACCCAAAGGGAGCATCAAAGAATTTCCACCGAAGGAAACAGGAGAAAGATTGGATGGCATAATGATGGACGAGCTTAGAACGCTGCGCTTAAGCATACTAGATCTTGATGATGAGGAAAGGGACAACAGCCATACCAGCTGAGGTATAATGATGTCAGACGAAGAAAGGGAAGAAAATGAAAGAGCACGAAGAAAAGGCGCATGAGGTTTTCCAATAGATCCAAATATAGAAAGATGGGTAAAGTGGTCAGATTTAGAAGACCCAAAAGAAAAAACACCAGAACCCACACCATATGCCGAATGACCACAAGCATGGTCACTCAGTGCAGGGGATATATCCCCAACTAATGTAAGTAGATTAAGGTAATTACCAGGATGAAGACGGACGGCGGAAACTAGACCCACCTGGAAGACAAGAAGTGTAGGTGGGTACGATTGTAGAGCAGGATTTACACAATTCCCATTATTAAAGAAAGGGGGAGGACGACCACAATATATACCATGGGTTTGACTGCAGGTGCGGAAAACATGATTTATGAGTTAGAAAGAATGACAGCAGGAAATACGTTAGCAGTGGGTGACATAAAAGGCCTGCTAGCAGCTATTTAAGGGGAGAGAGCTGATGGCATTTGGAGACGATCCGGTTTATTCGAGTGTGTAAGCACAAAACACGCCACATGCGGGAGAGCCATTTAATTATTGCCGAGTAGACGTATGGCGGGTGCTTAGAGTACAATATACTGACAAATTAGACATGGATGTATTACGACAAGGAAAATGGGTGCTTATTCATGAAATTCAAGAACTTTGGCGTCTTGAGATGAGGGAACAGAGGGATAAAATGGTAGCAATATTCTATCATATTTTACGTCATGGCCTGCCCAAGCCGGTGCAACAGCAGATGAAGAATCAGGTAGGGATGGAAGTGAAGCCACGGCCAGAAATTCAGTTGACTATTTTACATCATTATCGATTATTACAAGAGAAGAATAAGAAAAAATCAGAGAATAAAAAGCAGGAGGAAGCAATGTTAGTTCAGAAATAATTGTTGAGATTTGCCATAGAAGGAGCGGTATTGACGAGTGGTGAAAGCATGGCCACACAAGAGTTCCAGCCAGCACAGCCAAGCAATGTAGTGTACTCTATAGATCAAGGTGGGTAACGTTTTTGGCCATGAGGTAGAGGGAATGGACCTAGAGGTAGAGGAGGTGAATTTCAAAGCCCTCAAGAGGAGGAGGATTTAATGGAGTACAGGTGCAAAAATGCTGGAATTGTGGGAGGATAGGATATATGGTCCGTACGTGTAGAAGTAGAGGGGGCATGCAGCAGAACTGGCAAGTTCCAAGAGGGGGAATAGGCTATTTTCCACAGTATAACACAGAACCGCAGGAACATTTTGCCCAAGATCACACGCAGAATCAGACATATGCTCTGCAAAAACAGCAACCGTAGCAAGTTCCGTTGCAATCACAGTCGCCACAAGGGCAACCACAGCAAGCGCCTATGCAAACACAGCAAGCACAGATACAACAAGCAATGGTGCAACAACGGAATGCGAATAGAGGAGCCCCACAAGCATCCACACCCCGGATAGGGAGTGTGACAGTAGTGGGAGGAAACCCTTTTACAGGTACAGGGATGAATTTATATCCACAATAGTAAAGCCCTCAGAGTAACCCGACGTGTTCAGTACTATCAGTGACACCAGACCCCCAGAGGAACTGAGGGTCAGGGTAACGATAGGAGGCAAGATATTTTTGTTTCTTGTAGACACTGGAGAAACTCGTTCCTGTGTTCGATACGGAAAGTACCCAATGCCTGGCATTGCCATGAATGCACAGGGATTCTCTGGGGCTACGAGGTTAGCTCCTTTTACTGATGATTTAACAATTTCGATGGGAGAACATGATATGTCTATGCCACTATTGTATTCTCAGCAGAAACCAGTTAACATATTAGGACGCGACTTGATGACAAAACTTAACATGCCGATATCTTTCCCTGACAAGCGGATAGTGTTTCAACCCCAGAGATACATTATATGAATTTAAGAGAATTCGTATTAGCTTTTACAGGCCAAAAGGCCCTACGAGGAGTTCCTTTAGACCCAAAAATATTTTTTTTATGGAGTAAATATTTTTTTGACATGGCTTCCTGGATTGATAGGTAAACTGTTGAGAATACCTGACAAATGTTTTTTTAGAACCCAAATACCTATCGATGACGAGGAAGGACAGGTTATTCCCGCAGAACTACAGGCTGCAGGAGTAAGAGAAGAAAGGACGGTCGTTCATGGGACAGATGGCGTAAGAGGAGCATGGAAAACAGTAATAGCTCTTGACGAAGGAAATAGTCTAACAAAAGTGACAGATGAGGAACTGTTCAGAGATGAGTATTCAGGGGATGAACTAGTATTTTTCATAAGCCTTGGCTATTGGATAGAAGTTGAGAATAGGGAAATACCCCAGAGTAAAAAAGGTGACAAGCATCTTATGGACCAACAGTCCTTATGACGTGGGTCTATTGAGTGGAGCAGGAGCAGTTAAAATTAAGCAAGGAGCAATTTTGCCACGAGCAGAGCAGTATCCCTTGTACAGAGAAGCAGATGAAGGTATATTTGAAACCCTTTCCGCTTTAGGACAGCAGGGAATATTGGTGCCATCAGAATCCCCATGTAACACTGCTGTGTACCTGCTGAAGAAAGCAACAGGGGGTTGTGGAGATTTATTCAGGATCTATGTCCCCTAAACCATATTGTTGACGCAGAGTTTGCTCTGGTTTAAAATCCAGCTACAATATTATGTACCATCCCAGCTAAAGCCAAATATGTTACAGTTATAGACTTAAAAAATGTCTTCTTTTCAATTCCCCTTCATGAGGACTCCCAAGTTTTACCTAATTTTCGTATAGAAATTAGCACTGAACAAATACAAGATGACCTCAGGGGTACTGTGAGTCACCATAAATCTTTAATATGGTCTGTCAGATGGGCCTAGGTAACAAACAACTTGAGAGTACGGTAATTCGGTACATAGATGATATATTAGCATGCAGCAAAACAGAAGAAAAATGCAGAAAAGATTCAGTTCAACTAATGACCATACTAGCAGAAAAAGGCTGCAAGTTAGACAAAGAGAAATTATAATATTGCCAGGAAGAGGTCCTGTATAGGACAGCTAATCTCTCAAGAAGGGAGAAAAGTGACACCTGAGAGAGCAGAAACAATCATGAAGACTCAAAAAACCTTAGACAGTAAGGCAAATGCAACAATATTTAGCCCTATGTAATTATTGTAGGGCCTGGGTTTTTGATTACAGTACATATATTCAACCACTTTTAAAAGTACTCAAGGAAGCACAGATAGGTAAAAAGGAGATAATATGGACAGATGAGATGATTGAAGGATTTGAAGAATTAAAAAGGGCAATTTGTACAGATCCTGTGTTAGATATTCCAGACTATAATGAAGATTTGTACTTATTCTCACATTCAAATAGAGAAGTAATGACAGCAGTACTCATGCAGAAGATAACATTAGGACATGGGCATAAACCATTAGCCTAATATAGTGGTATTTTAGACCCAGTAATGAAAGAATATTATCCTTGCTAACAAGCATTAGCTGCTGCTGCTTTCACATTTGAAAAAGCTGCAAGTATTACAATGGGTAGCTCAATTACGTTATTCGTCGAATATTCCTTATATGCCATTTTAGAGAAAACCAAAAGTACATTCACCACATAAAGAGCATTGGTATATGAAGTGAATTTCTTGAACCCAGTGATTAAAATTGTAAGATGTTTAGTGAATCCAATGGCGTTCATAGCAGAACCAGTAGGGAAGGAGCTGTACATGACTATGCGACATATACTGAGTTTTATGATGATATTCCCCATGTTAGAAAAAACGCTCTTGGGGGTAGTTCTATTTATTGATGGTTCTTCAAAAATTGACCAGATGACAGGAGAGAGGCATACAGGATCAGCAGTAGTGAAGCTAAAAAAGAATGGTGAATTTGAAGTAGTGGCAAGTGCGAGACTGCCTTCACATTGTTCAGCACAGGCTGCAGTATTAGTGGTACTTATCGAAGCACTACAGAGCTATGAGGATGAGGAAGTGACAGTGTACTCTGACTACGCCTATGTGACATCAACCATAAAGGCAGGATTTTCACGCTGGAAAAAGAGGGGTTTCCTCTACGCAGACGGCACACCAGTGTAACGTGCGTCTTTATTGGACAAACTCATTAAGGTACTAAAGCTCCCATTGGCTATCACTGTGATGAAATGCGCAGCTAATACAAAGAGGGCAGACATGATTTCCCACGGTAACGAAGCTGCAGATATTGAAGCGAAAAGGTCAGCTTATTTTCCAAATATTTCTGATTTTGAAGTAGAAACTGTTAAGCAAATTTTAGAGCAATGTATGATGGTGAAGGAAGGTTTTAATATGTTATCCATTGTACAGTTAATTGAGCTACAAGGTCAAGCCCCACAAAAATAGCAGGATTTATGGAAGAGACAGGGGTGCTCTTTATCCCCCACAGAGGCCATATGGAGACAGGAAAGTACTGGAAAGCCAGTTAGGCCTCTATTATTATTAAAGGTGGCGCTGGAGCAGTTTCAATACCCCACGCACACAACTAGAGAGAGTCTTGCTGCCATGATCGCAGAAGACTGGTTTTCACCAAATTTGTTAGAACACATTGCACAGCTTATTGTGAACTGCATTATCTGTCAGAGGTTCACAGCAGGGCATACTTTGCGAGCAGTGAGAGGAGCAATCTCTTCACCCAATGGTCCTTTTCAGCATCTACATATATATTATGTGGATATGCTGCAAACATGCAGTGGTTACAGATACATGTTAGTGGTAGTATGTCCCCTTTTAAGATGGATTCAGGTAGGTCCATGTATACACCCCGATGCCACATGTGCTGCCAAGTTTCTCGTACATGAGGTGTTTCTTAGATGGGGTATGTGTGAAGTGCAGAGGTCTGATAATGGGTCTCATTTTGTAAATAAAATGTTCAAACAGATCACACTTTTATTAGGCATAAAGTACAAGTTTTCATCTGTCTATCACCCACAGACGAATGGTCTTTGTAAGAGGCTAAACAGACTCCTTAAAGAAAGGATAGTTAAGATCAAAATTACTTTGAAGAAGGGATGGCTACATTGCCTACCCCTTGCATTATTTGCATGAGAAACCATCCTGGCTCAGATCACCACCTGACTCCTTGTGAGTTGGGGAGTGGACACTGCATTACAGTACCCCTTGCTACTTCCACTCGAATAGAAATTGATGCCCATAGTGTAGCAAAACCATTAGGGAATGAGATGCATGATTATTTGACAAATATGGCCGCTAGTGTTTCTTTTATTTCCCAACAGATCAAAAATCAGAGGTAAGGGTGGAAGAAGATTGAATAAGACAGCTAAACAGTTGGTCCCATAAACTTGCTGAAACAACCTTGTTTGTACCCTAGTGACCAAGTGCTTGTAAAGAGTTTTGTCCGTACTTGGAGTAAGCCCCGTTTTCAAGGACTCTACCTAGTAGAGGGAGTCACTCCCACAACAGTGAAGATCGAAGAAAGAAGAACTTGGTTACACTTGAATGATGTAAAACTTCACAAAGTCTCAGGAGGATAGCACAATGGGCAACCTGCTTGCCTTAGAAGCAAGACGACATGGAGCAACACAGGTTCGATCCCCGGGTCCGCACTTAGAAACCTCTGGGTATTAAGCGCGTTATAAATAACTGATCATATATTTATCATATAAAGGAGAGACCCTTACCCTCCCTGCATCCCCTGACAATGAAGCAAGAGAAGAGGTTCCACAAGTTCAGATCGCATCAGCTACCAAGAGCCAAAACAAAGAACAGATGAAGTAAAAACTATTTGAACTATTTGCCAATGACTATTCCCAAGTTTAAAGGGAAAACTAATTAACTTTGCAAAGTATCCACTGAACAATTCCAGTGAGACTAAAGAGACAAAGCTCTAAAGATAAAACACAAAGACCGCACATTACACTTTATGTTGACTACAATGTTGTATGCATTTCTGCATAATGTTTTTGTTTACATACTTCAGTCTTATCCAGCTTTAGTGAGACAACACGTTGATATTGTCGCCGTTTTTGGGAAATCATAAAAGCAGTCCTTTCATTTGCAGGATCATCTTTGCAATGATATTACAATTTCAATTATAAAAGAGTCTGGTTGTTATAAAAGGTAACAAGAATTACATGTTGTTAAAAGAGAATGGGAATTTTCCAATTCATGAAAGACACATTCCCAGCATGATCGATGAATTCTTTTGCAATATTTCTTGTAACTTCATTCTGTACAATGTTTTGTCTTTTCTTCCTTATTATAGCATTTCGTCAAATAATGTTCTATAATGCAGTTGAAGTCGTTAGCAATGAGACATCTATTTTTATCCCTAAAAAAGCACAAGTGATATTTAAGAGGGATCCTGAAGAAGATCAAGAGGATATAAATAATACCTTGATAATTCAGCCCATTTAAAGAATAACTTGTGGTATCAGCACATGAAGAGGGTGGGGAGAAGAACGTCAGATGAGAGCTGCTATGTGTCTTCTCTCATCCCTTGTGCCATGAGCACAGCCAGAACATTTATCACATGAGAAATGCCTATAAATGATGCAAAGTGTCTCAGCCATCTAGTGGCATGCACAACAAGAGGACAATTTGAAGGAAGATGGGCAACCCTGCGATGGAGGTCAAAAAGGACTGTCCCATATGAAGATGCGTACATAGAAATGCAGAAAATGGAAAAGGACCCAGATTGGAGAAGCAGAATGATCCTATATTCATTCAGTGGTATGACTGGAGAACAGACAAGACTGTTGAACAAAAGAGACTGGGTTGTGCAGACACATGGGAAGCACCAGGATTGCTAGGATGCTGGGAGAGACCTCGGCTATTGGTATATGGAAGAGTAGCCACCAGTAAAGGATGAGAAGAAGGAATGTTAGCATGCAGTGCCCATTTATTGATGACAGCATCAGTACAGATAGTGCACATAGTGATTGATGACTGCCTTAAAGAATGGGCTAAGTATTTGAAATTATTAACATGGGTTGAAAATGAAGCAGGACATGTATTCATACTAACAATGAAGAATGTACTTCAGAAACAAGGGCCAAAGTTGGAGAAAATACAGGATGCAAGCAAATAATTGATGCACTAGGAATGAATGGAGGAACTGCTGGCTTTGCTAATCAGCCACTATTAGGCCTATGGAGCCAAGGCTTATATGCAGCTACCTAGAAATTAGGGAGGAATATGCTTTATAGTGATCATATATGTTCCTGCATTGGTGATTGCTCAAAATGATCGCCATATCGACAGCTTTCTGAAAATGGATGCATATCAAAGGAAGAAGAGGTCGCTCAACCTCATCCGACAGAAGAGAGAGAACTATTTTCAGCAAAATCAATAGAAGCTTATCACAACATTCCTGATTAGCATAGGTTGCTCAGTAGAACGGCAGTGATATATACAGCCATAGTCATGTCAGGAATTCAGACTGCAGTGAACACCAAGTGGTTACAAATAACCAGATGGGAGCTGCTACAAACAATTAATATGACAATAAAAGGATTCATTCGATTAGACAAGAATTGAGGGCCATCAGACTCATAGCCCTCCAGAACAGGTATGTCCTCGACTTAATTACAGCCCTGGAAAGAGGTGTGTGCGCCAAGATCAGGCCTTCATGATGTACATACACCTGCCCATGAAGGGGAAATGGAACCTTGCCAGAAGCAGTAACTTTGCAGGAATACGTAGATGAAACCGAAGATCAAGACTGGTTTTCGTCCCTGTTTTCGTGGGTTCCAACACGGCTGGCGAATGCCTTTAACCTGCTTGGAGCAATACTAGTGTTAGTATTGCTGGAATTCTGTCTTGTAAGAATAAACATAGGACAGTGCAAGAAAACAGCAAAGAAAGCTATCAGGATGAAGATAATGATCAACGTGAATGCTGTGACTGACGAGTACACACAGACTGAAAGCACCACACGTGAGCACCTGAAAGGAAGTCCCCTGGCACCCTCAGGAACAAAGTTTTATTACCCGAAAGATCATAAGAACTATGTGGGACGTTGGGTGTTCTGTCAACTGAATGGGGAGTGTTGCCATATGACCTGGAGTGTGGACAGGCACATAAAGAATGCAGGTAACCTGAGGCGGGTTACAAAGATATTGATTCAGAAGAAACAGCGTGAAGAAAAGGTGAAGAAAATTGAGGAGGTGGTCGATGACTCGACCAGAGGGGGGAATGGAGAGAGGCAGATGCACCCGTCATCAATAGTGCCCACACCCTCACCTCCATCATATTGGAAGAACAATAAGACACTGTGCATGACACAGGGTATTATCCAAATACTGCATCGAAGATATGAGAGACGATATGAGCTCAGAAAACTGTAACGAATGTACTCTCAAACTGAGGTGGTAGAAGGATGTCTGCAGACAACATTGAACATAGAAGAGTTATAAGTTAAATCTGACAAGAGTAAAGTGATGTCATGAAGAGAAGACACGAGGACACACTGAAATGATATGCGAATACTTAATGAAAGAAGATGTGACTGGAGTAACAGAGTGAAAATGTATGCAAGTACGAAGAAATGGTATACAGTGTTAACGAAAAAGAAATAACAAATGACATTTTCAGTGAAAAATAAATAACGAACAAATTGTTGCATTTTTGGTTAAAAGTATATATGGGGGGTTTGGGAGTGGTAAAAAAGCTGGGGAGATATGGGTTTTCGGGAGAACCCCCCAAATTAAAAAAGAGAAAAAGAATTTGACATGTTTTGCTATTTATCTTTCACTGAAAAGGTTTTTGTTATTTAGTCATTTGTTATAAAGACATGTAACCCGAAGAAATAATATACACTGAGAAGGTAAGTGAGAAGAGATGCAGTAGATGTATATATGCATAAACGCAAGGTAGATGAGATATATAGAAGCTTGCTGCAGTAGAAACTATAACACAGGTAAAGTGGACATCAACTCTGCATAAATAGTAAGGGAGATGCCTGAAGGAGAGAGAGCAAGGCTGCAGAGCTGATAAGGGCTGGAATACAACTCTGTGCAAGAACAAATAATATTTGCTGGGCTTAGGATCAAAGATGCCACAGCAAGAAGCAATTGCAAGACACAAAAAGAGTCAAAGAGGATAATCTACCTACACCCAACACATTTCTCTTAGATTAAGCAAAGGAGTGAACATTTGCAAGTGCCGAGTATTGACAAACAAAGATGCAGAAAGCACATGCAAGACGGAGCAACCAAGTCTCCAGGGGCTAAGAGGAGCAATAGCACCCAGTATAATTGAATTAAATAGCACAAAATAGAAGGGTAGAATGGACAGAATTGTGGTCTCCTCACACGTGCTGCAAGACCAGAACATAAGTCCTATTCATAAAGCTCCAGACAAAGATAGCAATCTACCTTCAATCCCTTTAAAGTTCTGAGGAAGAGAACAGTCACCAAGTTCAACTAAAAAGAAGCCTAGGCTTAGGGCCTAACTGATGAGAGATGGTAGGCTAATTGGCCAAGTGGGCAGCTGTCTGACGTTGTTCCCATCATCTGGGTTTCATTTCGCTTACGTGCTGCTAGCGAGCTGAATGTCAAAGGGTGGGCGAGAATTCCAACCAATCGTGAGGACCTGTGCAATGAAGGATTATACGTTGATGCAGAAGTCAATCTGTTGCTGTTATTCTGCTATTATCTGTATTGTACACAGTTAGAGGTAGTTCAAGGCATGCTTAATTGATAAAGGGCATCCAATGATGTTAATAATACCTAAATGAGCTATTGGTATATATGTTCCCCTAACCAATCCCTCCATTTGATAGGTTTTTACTGTTTCTCATGTAGGATGACGTCATAACTGGCGTACATTGAGGTATAAAGCCTTTTGTGTAACTGAAATGCTTCAAGTGTGTGAGCTAAAATCTGTTTGTTATTCAGGTTTCACTACTTTATTGAGCTGAGCTCATAATAAAGTAATATTTGCCATATTCTTTGAGTCTGTCCAGTTATTTGGACCTGAGATCATGTATTGGTAATCCCATCTGGCACTTAGAATGCTGCAGGTGCTCCTGTACAACTTTCTTCAGGTCCGCCCTCACCAGCGAGTCCTCAGTGCTCAATAATTGTACCTTATTTTCTAGTGAAGCTCTGGAGTCCTGCATGGCTTCCAGGAGTTTCTCCAGTGTGATTGTACCTTCAGTCGGGACATTGCTCCCAGCCTCCTATGCTGTCTGCTGGGCCTGTTTGCCTCTATTACGAACATATTCATCCAACGTCTGTTGTTGCTGCTGCCCCCTTCACATCTTCTGGGTAAAGCTCGGGACGCCAGATACAAGCCGACCGCTGACATTCCCCACCTGCTTATCAAACTGAAGTCCGTTGGTGCATTAGGACCATCCCACTGCACAGCTAAGCTGATGTTTCCTTTGGCTCCCCAGCTGAGGAGAGCGTTACCTCTGCAGCGGGCCACCTCCACTGCGTCTGCATCCAAGCCCCTCGCTATCAGCAACCTCCCAGTGTCGGGGTTTCCTTTCACCCTGAAGGAACCGGACCAACGGACTTCAGAGATCATGCCCAGATAGAGCGGCTCTTTGCTGGATCGGAGGTTGCTTTCCACCACAAGATGGTGGCTTGTTGGCTCCAGTCGGCTGCTCCTTCTGTTATCAGTGGATAATTCACAAAGTCGCCAGTCCACACATGCACTGATCGTATCTGGAGGACTCCACCCCCTCATCTTGACCTTTGGTGCGTTCGGTAACAGGACTTACGCAGGATCTATGTAGGCACAAGGACGGAGCTCTGAGTGCCCGGCTCCAGGTCACCCCCCCCTTCATTTGAAAAGGTTGGCAGGTATGCGCATGGCCATGGGAAACTTGAGAGCTATGCTCAAGCCCTGCAAAAAGAGAAGGTTCCAGGCCCCGTCCATGACCTAGTGTCCTTGATGAAGAAAGGAAAGATGCTAACCAAGGATTGTGGTATTGAGGTGTTTATATCTCCTGAAGGGGCACAGGGCAGACGTAGTGGATATGCTTTTCTGAAAGGAGAGGTAAACCTCAAAGGTAAGTAGTGGGATGAGGAAGAGATAAGTGGAGATAAGGAGTTATTCAACCTACAGGGGTGAGGCAGGGATTTGGGGGAACGGCAAGACTCAAGAACAAGCATTAGCAAAGCAGTTTGGACGTTTGTGTAGGCATGGGATAGGCATTTGCTAGGTGTTTGATATAATATTAATACCTGGCCATAAGATCGCAATAGCTAGAAAATTGAGTGATTACCTGGGAATGCATGGCAGTACCTGGAAAATACCTCTTTAATACCCTAGTAAAAACGTTTGACTTTATTGTTGCTTGTTTTAATCGAACTTCGGAGCATGCTAGAGATATAACTCAAGTGGCTGAAGACACAATCGGTTAGGACATAATATTACACCAGTGGCATTTACAGCTGTAATTAAGCCAGTACCTTTCAGCAGACTGCTTAGCAGGCTAAAGTGTGACGTTACTGCTTCTAGCTCGAAGAGATCCCTAGAGGATGCTTTTGGGTGTTGAGTGGCAGGCAATTTGTGGGAAAGGCCATAAGGCATACCTCTCAACCTTTTGTGTCCCATGGGCGGGTGAAAACAGCAGATTTTATTTTGGGCGCTCGAGAGCCCATTGAAGGGTATTGTGGTGTGGGCAGCCTGGAGGCTGAACGACCCGATTACAAAGTGGGTGAGTTGAGAACTATGCTATAGGGATTAGCATGGCTAGGAGTAGACAATGGTTGGGGAAATAACCAAACAACGCCAACAGGCTGTGTGTCCCTCAAATGGCACATCTCTCCTACCTGTTTCGGTTTATAGGGAACACTTAGGCACCACCTTATAACCCAAACTAAAAATGGCTCCTGTCGGAGCCATGGAGAGTGGTACCTCATGAGTAAACTGGGGCGAAGAAGAGAAACATGTAAGTTATGGTAGCGATTATGCACCAGTGGTCGAAGGGACGGTTGGTGTTGTGTGGGGGTCTAGTTGTTTGGGCAACGTGAGCGCCGTGACTGTGTCATGACGCTCACGTGCTCCTTTAATAAAAGAGGCTCTGCTGGCGCTGCAAGGGCAGAGCAGCAGAGCCCCCGGAAGTGGCAACTCGTGTCTGTGTTTCTTGTGTGGTGTGGGCCTGCCACGTGGTCGTGGCCTTGTGAGTGCGGCGCGGCCCGAGTGCCCTCGGGGCCGCGACCGCTGGAGTCAGGGGGTGACACCCCCGCACGGTGGTTTGTGCGCCCGGTGACCCCGGGGCACCGCAGGGTGATTACCTGCCCGAGACACGCCGGCTGCCCGCCGACGTGTCCCAGGCTGTCGGGTGATCCCGACAGCGTCAGAAGGCTGCCCCCGGAGACTGGAGGCAGCCCCCTTACATTGGCGACGAGGAAGTCGCGCCCACCTGCTGGTGTTCGCGGTGGGCGGGTGAAGGGATCCGCTCGAGGATTAGTGCGGCCGCCCTGCCCGAGGACAAAGAAAGGGGCAGGGCCTGGTGCTCGGCCCGGGGCGCATGGCCCATCGGAGCAGGGAGCACAACAGCTGAGCCCCGGGCTGCCGACGGGCGATGTCGCGTGTCAGGAACGAGTTTCTCTCCACACGGTGCGTGAAGGAGGGGCGCACGTAACGGAGCTGCAGGCGGCCTCCCTTGAGCTTACCTGCATCCGTGTGGCTGGAGCCGCGTGGGGGAAGGGGAGCCGCAGCCCTACACAAAGAAAAGGGGCAGGGCCTAAGCAACCAGGCCTGCAGCGCTGATCGGCTGTAACGAGCTGGACAAGGGGAAGGGAATACCTTCATCAAGCTTCCTTTTTCGCTCTTTTCTCCCTCATTCGCCGAAACGCAGCCTGAGGAGGGGCAGGGCCTCATCACGTTGTGGCCCAGACAAAGGGAAGGGAGGCCCATCAGCGTCCGGGCCAATAATAAAAGGAAGGAGGAGCAGCCACCTCCCACATAGCCTACGGGGCCCAAAGGAAGAGGATTCCAGTGCCCGGGCCGCAGCGGTGATCAGCCTGGGAAGGCCAAAGGACAATAAGAAGAGGGTAATCCCTGGACCTGGCCAGGCAACTCAGAGGAGGGGCGAGGATAATATCACGTCAACCCCTCCTGCAGGTCCCAGTTGCACTGAGTCTGAGGGTAGCGGCTCCGATCCGGAGTGCTCGTGCGCCCTGGGCAGGAAAGACCAAGTTGCCCCGGTGAAACCAACCAGGGAGGAAGAGACTCTGGAAGGGCCCGGGGAAACGGGCAGTGCAACTCCACAAGTCACACGTGTGCTAAACCCTGGGGTTGCAGCTCCACCTGGAGTGCTCGTGTGCCCCTGGGCAGGGAGAACGCCAGGCACCCATCGACAGCTACTTGAGCCCGGCAACGGCAAGCGCACATCAACACTAGTGAGTAGCAGATGACGTCCTCACCTGCCACCATCATGTCGGACGATGAAGGGGTATGTAGGGGTCAGCTGGCACCAATACCCCATTTTGATGTCCTCGGTGCGCCGGCAAGCCTGGGTGCCCGGTGGGTGGCCTGGGTGGAGAACCTGGAGTTGTACTTCGAGGCAATGGAGATCAAAGACGCAGCCAAACGCCCGACACTCCTATACTCTGCCGGGTTGGCCGTCCAGAGACTGTTCAAGACACTAAAGCCCCGAGATCAATCGTACGGTGCAGCCGTCGCAGCCCTGAACGAATACTTCAGACCTATGGTCAACAGGGACTATGAGAGGTTCAGGATGAGGTGTGCGAAGCAGGAGCAAGGGGAAAGCCTTGATGCATTCCATGGGAAGCTGCGCGGCATTGCACTGGCCTGTGACCTGGGGAACTTCGAGGAGGACGAGATCCGGGCGCAAATCATCTATGGCTGCAGCTCCACCAAACTGCGCAAGCAGGTTCTGAAGGACCCAGCGCTGACCCTCGATCGAATACTGGAGATTGGCCGGGCCCAGGAACTGGCAGAGGCGCGGGCCTCGGTCATGGACTCCTCTAGATACCACCTAAAGATGGAGGTCCCCACGCAGCGAGTGAAGGTTGAGGAGGTGCACCCGCAGGACTGCCCGGTGATGGGACAAATCTGTGGAAGGTGCAGGAAAGGAGACCATTTTGCACGAGTGTGTCTCGCTCCAGCCCCAGCCGGCATGATGTGGGCATCAGGGGGGAGTGAGGTGAAGGGTAGAAGGACCCCCAAAGTGGCGGCGGTCCAGGTGGCGGAGAGTCCCCGAGAAGCACCGTATGATTTGGGGGAGGAGTACGAAGAGAATGTATTCTTCTTGTCCTGCAGCGGCGCCGAGGGCCAGTTTGATCCCGGAATTTTCTGAGTGGGAGGACCCCGTCATAGGGCCCCATGGTGTGGGGACTGGAGCACACCTGTTTTTGTCTTGCGGTGTCAAAAGAGAAAAATGTTTGGGGTGGGGTAGCGGCTAGGTGGTGCGCCGACTGGAATGCACCAAATGTTTGTGGTGGGTTTTTGTTTAATTTTGTTTGGTTATAATAAAGAAGGGATGTTGTGTGGGGGTCTGGTTGTTTGGGTCACGTGAGCGCCGTGACTGTGTCATGACGCTCACGTGCTCCTTTAATAAAAGGGGCTCTGCTGGCGCTGCGAGGGCAGAGCAGCAGAGCCCCCGGAAGTGGCAACTCGTGTCTGTGTTTCTTGTGTGGTGTGGGCCTGCCACGTGGTCGTGGCCTTGTGAGTGTGGCGTGGCCCGAGTGCCCTCGGGGCCGCGACCGCTGGAGTCAGGGGGGTGACACCCCCACACGGTGGTTTGTGCGCCCGGTGACCCCGGGGCACCGCAGGGTGATTACCTGCCCGAGACACGCTGGCTGCCCGCCGACGTGTCCCAGGCTGTCGGGTGATCCCGACAGCGTCAGAAGGCTGCCCCCAGAGACTGGAGGCAGCCCCCTCACAGTTGGGAGTGGCGTTCCACTATTTTATAACAGTTCCACTACTTTTTGCAACCATTTTCACCATTCCGGAACTGATCTTTGTGAAGTTAAAGCACACTTCACCACTTTACCATCCGATAGCAGTTTCAGCTTAAGGGAAATCTATTTTAACTCAATTGGCTGTCAGCCAGCATGGCTACAACCCTTGAAAAACGTTTTGCACGTTACTCGCATCCTGCCTATTCTATTCCTCGCTAGGGTCACATTTCTACTACTTCTTTTGGTACAACACTTCTACCACTGCTCTGCACCATTCTCATTCTTACACCGCGTCCGATAAAAATTGTACTCATGCTGTTGGAGTCTTGCTAAGAGGCGACCATAAAATACCACTTAATTACTGGAGCACCTGCTGTTACAGCAGTGGTAAAATACAGGCTGCCAAAAGAACCCAGGAAAGTCCTGAACTTTTCCCAGGTTTGCATAAGGTTCTGCGCTACGACTGCTAAAGTTGCTTAGGTTTCGCTTATGCAGACCAGCCAGCTGTCTCGACCTTTCATTTGTAAGACAAGAGTCGTATTTCATCGTCGAAAGACTGAACCGACACGTACTATCTTAGAGACTGGAAAAGACTACTCGTGACAGGCCCCGCCCATAAACTGTCAGCTGGATGGTAGGTGGCCATATTGGATTGGGGTACCACTTTAAAGAAGCAAAGTAACGTGTGGTTTAACTGCCTGTTCGAAAATGGATACAATGCCACCTTGCGCCAGCCGTGCCTCTTTATGGTGTTATCATATATGGGCGTCTCGTAGGACTCAGAACTTCCAATGCAGGCATTACCTACACCCCCTGCTCCTCTCTATGATTCCCAATGTTCTTATTCCCACTTCCGGTCTGTGCTGCAGACAGGTGCCAACGGGGTCCAAGCTTGTCAGCTTGGCTTTTCCCATCGGCCACCGGGCGGCGCTTAGTACACAATCATCATGGCGTCCCAGGACGGTGGGTACCGGGAATAAGGGCATGGAAAAAGCCGGCCTGGGTTCTCTTTGCAGGCGAGACGGAGTGCCGGATGGGGGTGTGAAGGGAAGGAGTGACTGCCGCTGAACTGTGATCCGCGATACAGGAGCAGACATCAACTGAGATTGGTTGGGTGCCGTGGGAAGGGTGATGTGGTGGTCTAGCACTCAATCCGTAGAAGCAGATGAGGGCAAGAATAATGCATGGGGAACAAAATCAGGGTGGCGGGGTTCGTGGTAATTTTCAGGGAAACGTAAGTTAAGTAAGGACGTGGCGATGGCAGTTGAATGTCTCAAAAGCGGCGGCTATAGTATAGATAACTTCAATGTGAGTTTAGAACCGTGTTTGGCGTCGATGAGAACTAGAATGCAGGTAAACAAAACGGATACACATACGATATCTGGGATGTAACGGTAAGTGGGTAAGAAGGTATAACTAGGGTGGTGACGTGTTTGAGAACTACAAGCAGGTAGACTGAAAGCAAGGGCAACCCTGTGTTTAAGAACCATAGCCTTTGGAATCCAGAAATTGAACAAGGAAGGGAGCCGCACACCAAGAACCGAAACATTTTGCGAAGAGGGGAGACCCCATAGAACCAACACCATATTGGGTCGGACTAGTGGTGGAGGCTCTACAACTGTGGACAAATATTGCGAAATAACTAAAAAATCAATTTCCCTAGGCAGAACACTATAGACCCGCAACTGCCAACTTCAGATCGACTTTAAGCACAGACATCAGCTGTTTAAAGGCAATGTCTCATGTTACGTGGGGTTTGTATTGGACACAGCTGGCATTTACACAACCTATTGGTGCTGACTATGACTATCATTTCTAAACAGGGCTGGCCAATCAACTTGTAAATCTCAGGGTATATTAGAGGGCAGTCCTGGTAGAGCGGGTCAGCAACCAACTAGTAATCTCGGTCACCTTTTCGTTATAGTTTTGGAGGAGGTGGACTTGGTAGCGGTTCTGACACACGAACGACCCTCCCTGCCACCACCTGTTACGGATTTGATTAGTGGATGCGAGTCGTACATGCAAGCACTTCCGCATTTAATATTGTAGGTACTAGTCCCGTTCTGGTTTTAGCTTTGCATTCTGGAACTTGTAGTCATGGATTTCCCCTTTATAAACTCAGGCACTACAAGTTGTACAATACAGAAGTTAAAACTACCACTAAACTAGCCTTTCCCGAGGGACGTGTTGACGTGTCATTTGCTTCTCTGGTGGCCCTCTGGAGGAGAGTTGGTGGGAGGGGACACACAGTACTTTTAGAGGCAGGTGTTGCTATCTGTAGTAATCTCCCCGTCTAAATCACAACATTGAAAAGCATAGGCACTTCACGTTTGCTGACAAGATCCAATAGTCTGGTTCTTTTTAAATGCATCCTTATAAAGAGATCAGCCGATTTTGAATATTGTTTTCTAGGTGTCGTGGTGATACAGACATAAGTGACTTTACAGCGCTGTCTTGTGACCTTTTGTTCAAGTTCATAACAGATGGCTCAAGCACAACATATTCGCCTTAGGAACAAAACATTGTCTAGTGAAGTGTGTTTGATAACCTGGTCTGGTTGACTCAACCCTTCAGCCTCTCTTGGTATCTAAATTGAGTGTCGAGACTGGACAACAATGGTGACCTGATTGTTGCAGATTTTGGGAACTGGAATAATCTGGTATGATATTGAACACCATTTTTTAAAGAACTTTGATTATGGAACCATAACTCTAGATACGTGAACACTGAGCCCAAAAGTTCAAATCTAAATAGAAGTAAACGGATCCAGGAAACGCAAGGCTGGCTACGAGGACGTTAATCCAAGAACTCGTAAAAAGGTACCGCAGAACTAATCATTCGTGCCCACGTTTCTGCCCGGATTTGAATGCGCGATTGAAGGGACTAAGGCAGCGGCATTAAGGAGAAATTGGAATAATGAACACCTCTATCTTGCCATATAGGCGTTAGTGACCACTAACCCAGGTGGCAGACGATATGTAATTGAACTACATATTTTTTGCAAGGAAAAGTGAGGTGACTCATGAATTGTGGATTCATAAGTACTTTGAATCCGTGATGTTGTTAACCAAACGGAAGCACTTTTCTTTGCAAACATATAAACCGGCAACTCTCGCTGCCATCAAGTTGTGACAATTTAATAAAGTAGTCAGAACTAAACGTACGTTATTTTCAGATCTTTCACTTGCTCTTAATGGCAAGAACAATTTCCTCTAACTTCTAGCACCTTGGACCAAATCTTCGTCAGTGGCTCTCTACAGTAAATCAGCTTCTCTCGGTTGGCTAGCAGTGTGCACATTTTGCTAGTAAAAAGAAAAGCGGGCATTGTTCTGATGTCCACCTCCAAAACGTGGCTTTAGGTCCATGTATTTCAATAAGCTGCACGGTCAGCTTTAGGTCCATGTATTTCAATAAGCTGCACGGTCATTCTCTTGCTTATTCACACAATGCATCCGTTCCCCGAAGTGCACTCTTGACTTATTCTGTTGGGTCCATATTACTCCTATTGCTAACCTTTCTACTCGCTGAGTTTGCCTGTATTCTGGTAGTTTACCATTCTCAGAGTTTAGACTGTGCTTCCCTATTCTCTCCCTGGTTTGAGGCACCCAGAATCTTGCCATTCGCCAACAGTGCGTCCCTCACCTCTTCATTTCTGCCTTGGGTGTTTTGTTGGCACATCGACGCTCGAGCCTTCAGTTGGCATCTTAAGTTGGACATTTGTACTTCATAATGTCTCTTTGCCTCTCGCAAGCGGAATTCAGGTGTGCTTTTTGTAGATCTGAACTGGTTGTTAGAGGCTTGTTGTCTAGCATTTTGCTCTGCCCTTTTCTGCTGTCTGACGTTTGGACTCAGCAGTATCTTGTTCTGTCTCTCGCCGGTGTGACTAATCAGCAGACCTCATTGCTTCTTTCTCAACTAGGCTTTTTGCAACTTGCTCCTGGCATGTCTCGATAATGTCTTCCTGCCAGCCTCGTATTCTCTGCTAGGGATGGTAGCATCGCCTCCTGTGCTTCAAATTCCTTCATGGTGCTCTCTCCTTTCCAGCACACCATTCACACACTGTGCCGGGGGAAATCCTTCCTTCTCATGTTTTGCATGACCCCTGGTAAGACTGTCATAGATGGGAGTCAGATTTTGGCTAATGTAGGCTATTTATGGCACAGGGCATCATAAAAGATCAAACTTCGAGGTTGACTCGTCGCACCACGTGCCATAGCGTACTACCCCCACCACACTGCAAATGGGTGTGTGCACTGGAACAGTGGGTGACATACAGGTTAGGGGTGCTTGTGTGTTAAACACATCTCCCTGGTCCACTATCCTCTCGTTCACTGGTAGGCTTGTTAATCACTTTTCATGTCTCGGATCTGATCTGTGGCTTGGGAGATGTACACTGGGAGCCACTTTGTTGGAGTTGAGTCACACAGGGGGCAGTTCTTGGTAGCCCTGGAAGAAAGCAGCAATTACGAATGGTCTAAGTTTGCAGAACCAGAAGGTTTCGGTTCTCTTCAATGAGGGAGATCTGGGTTTGCTTGTGTGGGCGCGGTTGTTAGCCTGCTCCCATGGCAGCTACTGCACTCTTAATGCAGCTGCGTGATTGGCTACAGTTCCCGCAGCCATACACATCCTTGTAAACTGTCTAATGGTCAGCATATAGCTCCAATAGAAATGTAACCTTCTAGAAGAACTTGGTGGTTAATTAGGCACCTGTAGTCTTGTTTGGAACCCATTTCAATTCCAAAATAGATTCCGTCTAGACAAACAGTTGCTGCCTGTAAACACACCCTTTTGGCATGAGAATCTTTCATGAAACCTGATTTGGAAAGAACTGTTATGCCCTTTCTTTGCTCACGCACAGTTGCTGCATCAAGCCCCCCCACACCCGCTTAGGATCCATGATTCTTCCACCCACTGTCGCACAAAAGTCAGACCAGTAGGTTACTTGATTTAAGAAAATGGAAACTGGCTTCTTGTCTTAAACGTGTTTAAGTGACAACAAAGAAGTTGGCGTGAGCATCGTGTCCTAGAAATTCAGTTCTACTTACTGATATCGGACCCATCCACTACCTTGATCGAGAATCCCTGATTCTGGTTACAAAAACATGGAACAAGGAATAAAAAATACACCCAGAATCTCAGCCTTGAACAAGTGTATTTGGTCAAAGAAGTCCTCGGCAATTGACCAGGTCCATGCAAAATCTACACATGAGGTTCTCGGCACCAAAATACCCCTGGGATACCCCATCTGCATATCCCTCTATAACTGGGCATAGTTAAACCACCACATGCCTAAACAAAATAGCAAAACAAGGCCCTGTTAGGAAGGTACACCAAGAGTGTCCTTCTGGACCCTCCTTGTAGACTTCGTTTGGCTTTGAACCCCCTCTGCTTTTGATTTTTGGTGACCTTGAGGCCCACAGAGAAGAATCATGCTTATAGGATAGCACTTGCACTTTGCCGGTAGCTGTTTAACCCCCCCTTCTTATTCTGCTAGTTTTACTTCTTATTACGTTCTGCTGAATTCCTCTTGCACTTTAACGATGAGGTGCTAAGCCCCTCTGTGCCCTTCTCTTACGCTCATTTACATGTTGAACTGTGCAATTAACTTTTAATGGTACCCCCCACTTTCATTGTTATACCTCTAATCCCCATTTCATGGGGTACCACAAACCTTTCTTCTATTTCAGGCAGTGCCATATAAATTAACAATAGCCCAAACTGTTGGCATTGCCAATGCTTGTTTGAGTTGACTTTGAGGGTTAGGCAGTGTACAATGATCAATGCGATACCTGGACAAAGACTAGAGCGATCATTTTGCCCCCCTCAAAACTGTTGCAAGTATTCCTGTGCTAGAGCACGTGTTTTATAGATTCCCTGTGTTCTCATGCAAGCTGCTTTGTAATTACGTGATCATGTTTTCGTCCCTGGGGTTACGGGCATGCTCATAAAATGTATAGCCCAACAACAAGAATATCATTTGGGCAATTAATCTGCTTGGCTTATGTTTTTTGTCAAAATATTCAGCTTTTATAATTCACATCTATCCCAAAAAGTTTATTAAAACCCTTTTTAAATGCTGATGTTGCTCATGTATATGAACGGCAGCATGATTTGACACTGGACAGTTTACAGGAAACGAATTTCTCCAGGTCCATGGAGTGGTTACTAGTGGCAAAGATGATTAAGTTATGTTATGCTGTTGTGATTTCTGCTGCCATATTCATGGTCTCCAGGTGGACATTGGGTTGGTTTAGTTGGTGGGATTGAGAGGGAAAAGTGTGAGAGATTTGATATTCTGTTGGTAGCTTCAGTTTGGAAAAAACAGTCGCTGTATGCTGGTTTGTTTTAGTTGATCGTTATGTGGTGCATGTATATGGGTGGTTTATTTGTCTCTTGGGTGTTGTGGAGAGTAGAGTGCTTGTAGTTTGCAAGGTGTGTATGCTTTCTTCAGTGTTTTGAATTGTTTTTGGTAGGGTTAGTTGCCGGTCATCTGAGTCTTTTTATGTGCTTTGGGTTAATCTTATTCTATGGTGTTTGGGGTCGAGTGTTTTTTATTTCTCTGGGAGATACTGTTTTGGAGTTTCATATTGTGTTGGTGGTTTTCCTTTGCCAGTGTTACCTCTTTAGCTTGGTGAGGTAAAGAGCCATGTTTTTACAGTTTCCTGAATTTGAGGTGCTCTTCCTTTGGGAGCGAGCTCCAAGTCTCACTGCTACGCAGGAGACTGATGTCCCCAAATTTGTGTCTTGCATATTGTTTCAGTTCGAGGTGAATGTAATTGCTGAACCTTAGTGTTCCTGTCGGTTTTTAGATGGAGATTCTTCCCTGTATGAATTCCATACCTTGCCCATGGATTGCTCTGAAGATTCCTCCAAACGCTATTTTCTTTTCTTTTTTTTGGTCCGGCCATTCCTAAAAAAACAATTGAAGTATGATTTTTTTTTTTTTTTTTTTTTTTTTTTTCCCCTACACCAATTCTGAAATGTGCTTCAAAGGAGCTCCTACTGAGGCCTTACTTTCAGAAGATGCAATTGAAAGGCCGAACCACAACTCTTCACATAGCCAAAAGTGAACCCCACTCCCTACCGACATTCCAAATCTCCAGGAAATAATTAGAACCGCTCTATTCCGAAAGCATTGTAGGAATTGTTGCAGATTACTAAATCTTTGAAGTTTACACTGTAAGCAATGCAGCTGAAATTGGAACCTTCTAGCCATTTAATTCATGTGGGAACATTGTATATTACAAATTCTACACATGTATTTTCTTTTTATCAATGTCATCTAAAACGGACCAAGGACAGTTTTTTTTTTTTTTTTTTTTTTTTTTTTTTTTTTCCTGCAAGTTATTTGTCATGCTTGCTTAAGTTTATTTCAGCAATTTCTTAAAATAACCTAAAATGTTTGTGGGTAAAGAAGCGGGCATACTTTTTTTTTTTTGTTTTGTTTTAAATTCCCCACCAAACAACTCCACCCAACAAATCTGTTCTCGCCCCATACACCCCATCTGCTCACTTCTCTACTTGCAAACATATCGGGACCAGATGTTCTATTTTATAGAAGAGGGACGTGCGGACACGGTGTGGACATTGCTGTTTAGTCATTGACCCCATCTCAGTTTATATTAGGGTGCTGATTTACTCGTTATTTTCTGCAACCGAATTAATAACTAGAGAATGTCAATACAACACTTCTTTTCTCTTGCCTAATAATGTATCTTGATGAGATGCCTAAGCTGAACTCTTAGTTTTCGATGACGCTATTTTACATTTAATCATTTTAAGTTAAACGTGGAACCAGATGAACAACTAAAAGGATGTAAATGTTGAGATGAAATTGAAAAGTTGATTTTACTGCACGCACGTTCTAGTCTGTTGTGCGTATGGAGTTGCCTTTTAGCGGTAAGATGCAAGTTGGTTGTGCAAATCCATTTACATAGCATATTTTTCGAGGCCCTAGGTAGCTTTTCGGCTAGCATCAAGTCGGTAATGCCGCAGTGTATTGATTTTCAAAAGTGTGTCCATGTGTATCAGGAATGCTTTGAAGTAACTTGTTTTTTTGTTTTTGTATAACCGTTTGACACGTTTATTTTATCTAATTCTCTTTTTTTTGTTTTTACCGAATGGCACAGCCATTTTTGCTTTTAATTTTCTATTTTTTTTATTATTTTTTTTTACCATAATTGGTTTTCAGTGAGTCTTGAACATTTCTGTAGAAACCTATGGATAAGCAGTCCCCATGCTTCGTAGACACCTAGGGGGAATCTGCAGAAATGGTGTCACGAGTAACGCAAAAAATATTCTAATATTCTCTGAAATTAATTAAATATCTACTGGAACTTTGAAAGGAACAAATGATTTATCCAGGCGGGTGAATCAACTCGCTATACATTTATTAATAACATTAAGAAAAACAACACATAGAAAAACATATTCTAGAAATACATAGACAAATATTTGGGGAAAAATACAAGAACACTTCATTGAATATAACATATGATAAATGGTAAAAAATCGCATAGATCGAGCAATGTGCAAAATCGCATCATTGTGCAAATAATTGCAGGCGCTATTTAATCACTGGCAACTTAAAAGACTGAATGTTCAACCTTACATAAACATGCAATATTGTCATATGTTTCTAGAATCTAGAATGTTCTATTTCATTTTTCTAGATTTTATTAATGAACGTATTGCGTATTGAGTCACCCGCCTGGACAAATCAATTCCTTTTCAAGCCCCAGTAGATATTTAATTTCAGAGAATATTAGAATAATGATGTTACTCGTGAGACACCATTTCTGCATATTCTTTCTAATTTCTGTACATAATTATTTCAGTTGTAGCACACAAACCTGCTTTCGAAGTCTCGGTAAAAAATAGCTAATACAGCCTAAAATTCTCCATAGATTTGAGGTACATATAATTTCATATGGTTGAGAATCTGATTTCGGTGAAGTTCTGAGGTGCCAGGGTTGAGGAGTGTCACCTTGATTATAATTGAGGTCCAGCTTGGTGATAAAAGATTATTAAAAAAAAACAAGTTATTAAAGCAATTGGTATCACATCTTATACAAACAAGATAGTCGTATCTTATAAGCAGCAACTCAAGTCAACGGAGCGATCTGTAGCAGCCCCAGTACGTACGGATATGTAGAACCATGCAAGAAGTGTTGGGAACATCGGACATCGCAAGGCAACGAGTTGAATTAATGCAAACAGCAGCCACAGACTAGTCGGGAGAAGTATCTTCCTCCATGCGCTGCAAATACAATCTGCAATCTGAAATGTTGCCAAATGTCAATCGGGCGATTTCCTGACGGTTACATAGCAGTCCATTGGTCTTCAGTGGAATTGGCCCAGGTAAGTTGGTGCTGTAGGCTTGCGCCAGCATAACAGTATGCAAAGTACTTCTAGAAGTAAACAGACTAGCGAGCTTGCGCATGCGCCCCGCTAAGGACTCAAATATATTGAAGGGGCATTGCAAAGGGGTGGCATCCAGCTTACAACCAAATATAGCAGTAAGGGCAGCACAAAACATCGTTCTGGTATCCATCTAGCTTTGGACAATTCCACAACATATGAAAGTACCCAGCTTTATCTGCCCTGCACTTGGGGTAGGAGCTGGTATTTGCTTGGGAGAAGAGCTTCAATCTGGCCCGTGGTCTAGTGATATTTATGAAGCACTTTAAGCTGTATTAGGTGAAGATTTGTGGTTTGCAAGTCCGGGTATATTCTCAGCAGTGCCAAAGTTCCTATAAATGTACATGTGTTCCAGCAAGCCAAACCCGTTGCTTAGCCACTGCTGTTCAGTAGCAACATCTAGCGTGGGGAAGTTCGGAATACAGTTCCATAACGGGAACTCACATGAAAGAGGTGGATCACATACAGAAGCCTGTTTTACACAAGGCCAAAGCAGTCGCACTCGCAAAGTCAAAGGGGCAGGAGTCTGCAAACAGGCAGGGCAGTACCAGTGATCTAATATCCCGCTCCACCCGCAGAATCTTTGAGTTTAACCTGATGATTGGGTACATAGTTGGCGAACCAGAAGGCTGAACATTGTGCTTGTGGTGCCGTCTAGTATATCCTAAAATTAGGAGCAGCAAACCCCCACGTCCCTGTACATGGGGCATAGACAATTACCCATTTATGGCGTACCGACTCAGAGTGCCACATAAAAGTATGAATACTGATATCGAGGTCCTTGAAAAAACCCCATACCAGGCCATAGTGGGATATTTTGGAAATAATAAAGACCCTTTGGGATAACTAGCATCTAAGCAAGGCTATTTTACCTGCAACGGTCCATGGTATCGCACCCAAACCTTAACTGTGAGGTGTGACATGTATGCAGCATAGTTGTGATCAAAGGGGAAGTGTGATGTCTGGTTACCGTGGTCCTTAAGTAGCCTGTCTCTCATGGGGACCAGGAGAAACGCAGTATGTCCTGCGGCTCGGTCAACTCGTCCGTCCGGCGGTGGGGGTGGGGGGGTTGTCAGACTTGGTGCAGTTAACGCAGAGACCATATAGCTCTCCAAAGGCTAGAAATTCCTGCATAATCGGGGCCCAGTGTACATGAGGTTCCCTCATGTAAGTATCACATAATCTGCATATAGAGCAATCCTCTCGGGTTCACCAGACATATGAATTCCTCTGTGCCTGTGTTTCTGTCTAGTCAAGTCCTCTAGTGGCTCTACAATTATGGCAGAGTATGGGCGATAAGGGACAGCCCTGGCATGTGCCACTGGGTATGTGAAAGGGGTTGAGATCATCCTGTTTGAACTGACCACGGCAGATGGAGAAGCATATAGTAACCACACCCATCATAAAAAAAAAAAAACCACGGCTGAAGTTACATTTGCACAACACTGCACACATACATTGTCATGACACTGAATCAAAGGCCTTTTGTATGTCTACTGTAGCTGCCACTGCCAGGGTTGTCGGATCAATCTGGGCGAGAATGTTAGTTGACGTAAATTAGGTGCTGTTAAACGCCAGGCTATGAAGCCCAATTGGTCAGGGTGAATTATTTGAGGCATGTACGATGTGAAGCTGGTGGACAGGATCTTAACAAAGATTTTCACCTCAGAATTAATCAATGAGAGGGGACGTTAAGAACTGCGGTGCTGCAAGGCTTTGACAGTACTGTGATTGCTTCTCTTATAGTACAAGCGAGTATGTGTGACTCTAGGGCTTTGATCCACACCTCATGAAGGCAGGGAGCCAGGAAATTCTTACTGTTTGTTAAACTCGGCGGTTAGGCCGCCAGGGAGCCCGGCAGCCTTACCGGTGGGTAAGGCCCAATAGCACAGTGATGTCATTAAGAGAGATGAGAAGGCCTAGCTGTGATCTGGCCTCTGCTGATATGTGAGGGGAGACTCTCCAGAAATACATCAATATGTGAGCAAGAGTCTTTGTTAGAATGTTAGAATATAAACCGAAGCCTTTTATTCAGAACAATTGGCTAACCCCAGACATTGTGTGCACCAGGGTGCCGGAGACATCCGTAATGAGCGGTATGCAGCTATAACCAGTCACCTAGTGGACCATGCAAGAAAGCAGTCTACCCGGTTGCTCACCTTCCTCATAATGCCTCGCTGCCATCGGGAGTGTCCAGGAATCGTAAATCCCTCGCAGTATTTTCCCTGAATTGATCTAATGCCCCCCTTAAACTGCGAGAGTGAAGCAGGGGGGGTGTGCCGTATGTTTTTTGAGACGGCCGAGATGGTCCATGCTTTTCGCAAGATCTCATCTTATGGTTTTGAGAACCCCATGTTCGTTGGCCATCGCAATGCCTCAAGTTTAGGCCTTGAAGGCCTCCCAAAGTGTAGTACTAGAAGTCAGACGCCACGTTCGTCTCACAATATAATTTGATGTGGTCTGAGGTTACTCTCAAAAGTGACATCCAATAGTACCTGAGACTTAAACCTCCAATTGGAACAGAGTTTGGGGAGCCCATCGAGCTGAAGGGTATCAGAACGGGGGAGTGGTCCTGGGTAATAGGTCCACTCGGGTAATGCCACTGAGCAGGCTAGCCAAGATCAGCCGTAACTCAATGTGGGAAAATGTATCGTGTACGGAGGAGTAAAACGAGTGTGAACAATCTCCTGGTTTAAGGGCCCTCTGTGCATCCATCATGTACAGTTCAACCATTCTGTTACACACAATCCGAGCCTCTTCCCCCTAAATGTCCTGCTTAGGTTTATATCTAGAATGGTATTAAATTTGCAGCCCCACAGGATAGTATGAGGGGTAAAGGGCTAACCTGTTTGGCTTCCTCATAAAACATCAGGTCACATCTACATTAGGCCCATAGATATTTAACAATATCAGTTCCCTCCCTGCCAACAACCCATAGACAATACCATACTTCCCCAGTGGGTCTGTGTAGACTTTCCTATGCGTATATGGTAGTGTGCTGTGAAGTAGGATCAACACCCTCCTAGACTGTGGGTGTTCCCCAGCTTTTAGCAAACCCCTCACAACCTGCATAACATGGGTCTCTTGCAAAAACAGAAGCTTGGCCTTATGTCGCTCAATATGGAGCATTCACCCATCCCTGACTTGCCAAATGCGCATTCTCCCCTTATAGGGGAGCATCATCAAAGACCCCCATTTGGCACTTCCTGTAGCGCTTGCCTGTGAACTGTGAAACCATTGAGCCTATGCAACAGTACAAAGTACATTTTGAAACCCCCAACATAACCCACCTTTATCCTCTTCCCCAATCCGAAAGATGTATCACCCATAGTCCTCAACCCCATAAATATTGCATGGGGAGCCCGGCGCACGGGGCTGACCTGGGCTGTAACTCAACCATTGGAATAAACATGGCATTAAACAATAATTCTCCTGAAGTACAATAAGGAAGATAATAATAAGATCAATTGGATAATGTCGTCAGCATGACGGTGCCACTTCCACCATACAGTGGCACTACCACTAATCTAAAGCACAGTCACCAGAAAGCGGTAGGAATGAGAGTTTAAATACATTGTAACTGGGTTCCAAAAAAGCATATATAGTGTAATGATCCAGCAGTGCTTTCGAGAAATTTCATGGCCTCCTACGGCAATGTAAAGAAGTATTGTTTTGCCGCCACTCTCAATGCGCAGTTTGACTGGATACAGCCTTGCGTATTTCATGCCCTGATCACAAAGCCTCTTCTTTACTGCCAGAAACAATTTCCTCTCTTGCTGCACAGTCACAGAGAAGTCAGGGTAGTTATGCAGTCTAATGTAGCCCAGGAATAGCTCACACTTTTCACGGGCAGCTCGTAGAAAGGCATACCTGTCCAGGTAGTTTAACAATCTGGCAATTGGGCGAGGCAACGTATCTGGTTTAGAAGGAACAGTAGGCACCTTCCACCACAAACTGAACCGACAGCTTAGGGTTATCAAGCAAGGTTTCAATGATATGTTCCACAAAATCTTCCATGGAGCCGTCTAGGTTGTTCTCCGGGACCCCGATAATGATTACCTAGGCTTGCAGCACTGGGAGCCTTGGTTCTACTAAAGACACGGATGGAAGCATTGTGCTTCAACTTCTTTAATTCTAGTCTTCAGCAGTTTCAACTTAAAACAGAAAAAGTATTTCCATCATCTAATTTTTCTTAAATGAAAACTACTTTTCCCAAAGAGTAGTCCTCATTTCCTGTCCCTGCAGCCTTTAGCCATTTCCTGCCTGCAACTCCTTCTTTGAGTGCTCTGAACTGCAACCCTCGTATCAGAAACTGTAACGCACTCCAAACAAGAAGTGGTCCTGATAAACTGTCCAGGTCCTTGCACAACACTCTAATCTGGTTCCTCGCTCCATGAATCGGCTGCTCCAGGATCACTCGTCCACGGCTCGCCTCACCCGGCCTCCTGGTCATCTCCTATCAGAACAGACAAACCCCAGTAGGGAGGGAGAATGCACTACCCTGTTACATATTCGGAATAGAAGCAACAGTGCTGGATCAACAATATCCCAGTGCCGGGTGGGAAAGTAATGCTTGCCTCTGTGTCTTTAATAAAATCAAGCCTCCTAGTGCTGTAAGCCTAGGTAATCTTCATTCTATGTCAAGACCGGAAGCAAGCATTATGCTTGTTCAAAGCTCTGCACCACTGCTTTAGCAACTGTCTGGACTGGTTTAAAGTAAAACATCTTAAAAACGCTCTTGCTCGACCATCTGCTGCTCCCAATATGTCCAAGAGTGCCACCCCCACCGTTAAGGCTTTGGATTCCATTGCTCCCCTCACTGAGTGAGCACCAAATCTGGTTAGATCGACCCCCTTGCTTGCTGCATGACCTTGCGGACCCATCTGGCATTCGTCGCCAATGCCACCAGTACGTTTTCCTGCGAGCGATTTAGCTGCGGGGTCATTCCTGCTGGCCGAAATGCCACTGGTCTGGCTTTGTACCCGAGGATGCAGGTCGCCACGTGCAGTTGCGGCTGACCCATCAGGTAAGGGTACGAAATGGGGGAGGAATAGGTCTTAGTTCTCCTCGTTAGCATGAATGTCACCCCGTCCGGGCCATATATCTTCATGTCAACCTCCAGCGCCTTGACATCTGAGACTCTCATGTAGAACACCAGGCACATCAACATTGCCCGTTTTCCTGACCGATGGGCCATCGAGAGGTACCGGTTTGCTGGCTATTGTTACAAAAAAACTTGGGACTAAGTTCACGTACCACAGGTGATTTTATACATTGGGGCCGGAGGAACATGAAAACATGCCCCTCTCATGAGCCTAACCACTGCTGGGTGATCACCCACCAGTGCGCCGTCTACCGATTGGCTGATCTATAGACTCTGGCTGTCCTAAACACCCTGCCACCCCGCCACCCCCCATGAGAAGTGCCAGAATATTGAGGACGGATACTACAGGTGCTGAATCTGGAGGAATACCTTGCTGCACTCACCGCTTACCCCACGCCGTGTTGAAACTCCTGGGAGTGGTGGGGGCTCAAGAGTCTGAGAAGCTGTGTAGTGTCTCGAAATGCCTGGCATTGCCCATCGACACCTGACTTGCACACGATCATCGGGAGTGCTACCTTCACTGTGAAACGACCCAGCTGGATCTGTGAGCAGGTGGCTCCTTGCTGGGAGAATCAGATGAGTTCCATCGGAGCTGGAAACCACACTTCCATATGGATGCCACCAATACTACCGTCACGATCTCCCTGCAAACCTTGGCCAGTACTCCGTTCAGCATCAAGAAAGGCGGGAACGCTTAGTGGACTTTTCTGTTCCAGTCCTGTAGAAACGCATCATCCCTTGCGCGGCTGCGACCAGCCTCTAGCGTAAGAAGTTGCTTGTCTGCACGTTCAATGTGGACACAAAGGTCTGTGTAGATCGTTCCCCAGAGCTGATCTAGCTACTGAAAGACTCCCCTGTTGAGTTTCTAGTTGCTGGTGTCGGTCAGATACTGCAAGTTCCAGTCTGCTACCACGTTGAGGGCCCCTGTATATACTCTGCAGTTACTGAGACTCCTGAATGCAGGCAATAGTGCCAGTAGTCCTTGACAAGCTTCGCTTGCATCTTGGACTTGGTCCCTCCTAGATCTATGTATTGAATGGCAGCGATGTTGTCCATCTTTAGGAGAATGTAACAGTTTGCTCTGCCCTTCGTAAATGCTTTGGTCGTGAAATATACAGTTAACCGTCCTAGACAAATAAACGGACGTAACTCTTTGGCAACCCATTTGCCTCTTGTTTCTGTTGAGCTGCATCTGGCTCCCCTCTGATGGTGTCTGAATCCATCACCAGATATGGGCTGTCCCCTGAAATGGCACGCACGTTCCACACTTCCATGTTCTGTAGCCATCCCTGTAACTCTGTGCTCAAATCTGTGTCTAACAGAATTGTCTGGTGGTACCTCAGCACCTGCTGAAGATCTCTGATCTTCAGCCTCTGGAGAGCTCTGTAGTATAGCTGCCCCGGAAAGATGGCTTGTATGAAGGATGCTAGTAGGCCCACTAGGCTCGCTAGGGAGCGGAGGGACACCACCTCCTTTCCGAGGCATGTCCTTATCGATCTCTTGATATCTCAGATCTTCATTGCTGGAAGCTCCAGCATTGCCTTTCTTGTGTCTACTACGAAACCCAGGAAGTCTAGCCTCCTTGTGGGAATTGTCGGACTTCTCCTGATTGATTAGCAAACCCAAAGAAGTCCTTGACCCATTGCGTATGACCCCTCGGTCTCTCTGCAGTCTGCCAACAGTAGGATGTCGTTGAGATATATCATAATGTAATGTGGGTGCCCTTTTCTCTGATGGCTGCCGCCACTGGCTGCATTAGCTTGGAGAAAGTGCAAGGGGCCGAGGCTAGCGTTTTGAAATGCCAAAATTGCCCTACCCGCCTGAACGCTAGGAAGGGGCACAATTCTTCTGACACCGGGACTGACTGGTACGTGTCTTTCAGATCTATCCTGACTATCCAGTCGTCTTTCCTGAGAATACCCCTCAACATATGGATGCCTTCCATCTTGAAATACTTGCAAGTCACCCAGCTGTTTAACTCCATTACTGGCCTCACTTTCTTCTACTTGTGAACTTGGAACATATTGCTTACAAAATAAGGGGCTCTGCTCCCCACAAGGCTATATGGTGCTCTTTTCTTTGAGCTGCCTGAGTTTGTTGTGCAGGATCGCTTGCTCCTCCTACCCCATTGGCATGGGGCAAGGCCAGGCACTTTGCTATGGTGGCTGAATAAACTCCAATTGGAGACCGTGGGCTGTCTACAACACCCACACATCGCTGGACAGCACGCACCAATTTTGCCAATACTGCTTTGGCCCCCACCATACTCCCCCCCCCCCCCCCCCCATTGGGTGGATAGAGTATCTTCCTCTGAGGCCCAAGAAGGATGCTTGCTGCCAAGATTCCCAGTAATGGGCTCTGGCGTCTGGGGGCCTTCTGGATGGTAATGTTTATTTATAAAGCGCCTATGCACAGGCAAGTGTTTCAAAGCGCTGAAGGATGGTGGGAACATGTTGGGGGGGGACAAGGGTGGGAAACGGTCGCTCAGAGCCCTTGAAATTCTGAGACGATAATAGTCTGCACAGGCAGAGTAGGGGCATATAATCAACCACCCCCCCCCTCCTGTTAACGACCAGCCCTGGCAAAAACTGTTTGGGAACATCTTTTTGATGGATGCCTGTACTTTCTCTAGGGAGGTGTAGGTCTTCCCATCTCTTTGCCGAAGGCCTCCACGAAGAGGAGCCCTTATGGTGCCTCCCCTGCCTCCTAGGACGTGAGATTGCTCAGCTTGGCGTCTGTATTAAGCAGGAGGTCTTTATGCCTCTCTGAAGAGATGGTGCAGTTGGCATTTCCCAGGAGGCACACTGTCCACTGAAGTCAATTTGCTCGGGTGTCTGGGTTTACTTCACCTGTATCCCTGGCGCATTCCGCTAGGTCCATAATCTCGGCTATGGGCCTGGTGAGGTCCAGCAGTTTTTCCTTGCAACTTCTCCAGGACCTATCCATACCTTTCCTCAGATCCTTTGCACCTTTGGTGACGAAGGTCATCATTTTGGGATGCAATTCTGGGGCCTCTGCCACTTTTCTGGCTAGGTCTGGGCACGGGCATTCTGCTCTCATGGACATTCTGGTGTCCTTGTCAAATGGCTTCCTAAGCCTCTGCACCATATACGTTGCCACTCTAGGCAAGGACTGCCAGTGCGAGAAATTGGGGTTTCTCCGGGATGAACATGCCACACATTTTCTAGGTGTTTCTAGGCCTTTTACCGCCCCTTTGGGTCGGTATGTCGTTCTATTCTCATTCTGTTTGTCTACTACCTACTGTGAGGAAGCGGTAGCTTCAGGGGACCCCCTGTCTGAGTCCTACCCTTTATCGCCCATATTAGCTTCCCCCTTGGGGTAGGGGCTGGAGGGGGGGAGGGGACGTGGTCGGGACTCTTGGTACCACTGATTTAGCAGGAAGCCTTCTCAGACGCTTCAGCTGCTTCTGGGTCAGGTTGGCTGATTCCATATTGTTGGGCTGGAGGAGTAGAAGTGGTGGTTTTTATTTTGTTAAATTGTTTTTTTAATTTTTTTCTCCCTCTTCCGTGGTACTTTTGCCCTGGTTATTAGCCTTCGCCGACGTGCTTGTAATATTTTTATGGGTTCTTTTTTTATTTTTTATTTATTTTTTTTCCCTAGTATGGACTCTAGGGTGGCCAGCCTGTCTTGTAGCGGCTTCACGCCCTCTGCCAGTGCTTCTACCAAGGAGTTTCCCAACACCTGTTTGAAATTTAGCACTGGGTCGCTCTCAGCCTGTCCAATATCACGCCACTCTGATTCTGATATTATGATGACGAGATCTAGGTGTTCTGTGCCAGTGTCTGAACACAGCAGGCTGACGTGCACGTCTGCCAAAAATCAGGTATGTGCTGGGGAGTAGAATGCACCCACTGCAGTGCACTACTGCTTCAGTCATTAGCTAGCACTCGGTGCTATTGGCATCCTCTGCTTTGGGCTGATATTTTGTTTGCAAGCACTGCCGTTTGCCACTACTTTGATCCATTGTGCTTGGTGAGGAATCCACGTGGCTTACTTCACTGCTAACCTTGCCGCTAGATTGCTGCATGCTCTACGCTTTGTTGCGAGCGTCTCCGGACATTGAAACGATTGTGCCTGGATCGTCCTTTTAATGTTATGAATGCTCAGAGCTCTGGGACGCGCTCAGCTCACGAGCGCTGTTCGCCCTGTGTCGGTGGGTTGCAAATGTTCTCTGCCCTTTGTGAAGGCTGTGTTGCATATGCGATGGGTAGAGGCTCCAGGGGAGGGGGACCTCTCCTTAGGTGCGCACTCGCCAGCTCCCCGACAGCTTCCGAGCGGGACCCCAAGCGTACTTGTCATTCAGTACGGGTCCCGCTCAGTGCAGCAGCGGATGCCTGTAAAATTACCAGAGCGGGTAGATTGGTCACACTGTAAACTGCTTCCACCCCCGGTGTCACTCGCGCCAGGACGCGCGCCGAATAGTTGTATGTTCACAACCAAACATTACAGCAAAATAATGGGTATCCCCTTCGTCGTGCACCTGGGGATCATTTGAGATCAAAGTACCAGAGAAAGGTAGTCACACAAGCCAAAACAATATTTTTAATTGAATAGACTCAAATGTGTGGAAAGAGGGGATGAGCTCGGTCAGTAGAATTTTTATATAGTCATATTTTATTATATTAAACACAATTAAGATGAACAAAAAATTAGTCGTAGAATTAAGTTTCTAAAAAATATCTCAATTTGATCCTGCATAAAGCAGTAGTATATAGTCTATATGTGGAGGAATATAACCTCGAAACATAGCCCTACAAGGATGGATGCTAGGTTACCTATACAGTAACTAAACATGGACTCATGTTCCATCCGTGTTCTTTGGGGCTAATGACTATATTTCTGGGAAATTCAAACATGGTATCAATTGCACAAGTAATAAAATGCAGGATATCACAAAGTGATAAAACGGAGCAAATGCCCACAGAAAAAAACAGTAGTAATTGTCAACTACAGGTATCTTGCATGCGCTTGTATAATACATAACTCAAGATATCTAATTAAGTAGTTTCGACAAATACTCCTATCTAGTTCCACCCAAACCAAGAAAAAGGGGCACAAGGGAAGAACTGATATTAATCTTCATCAGGACGCAACAAGCCAATGTTCAACAATTAATGTGCACGAACAAATGGATATGTAAGATTGAACTCGTATCTAGGCTTGCTTAGATGTTAATAATCAAGTAGTCTTTGTCTTGAATCTTTTTAGCAATCCACCTGTTCTGCAAAAAATTGAAACTGACCGAGCCTAGCAGCCCCATACTACCAAATAGCGTTCTAAAAATTGTTCATATAATCTTAAATAACAGATCCAAAGTTTATTGACCTTCTATCTAGTGGAGAATGCATACTGCATACAACCACCACAGCAACAAACAAATAATGGAGAAATGTATCTGCAGAGACAAAAAACAGGAATTTGGATTAAAAACTATCCCTAGTTCCATTCAAGTGGCTATAATTGTCCACAAGCAACTAAACCGTGCAAATTACCAATGTCAGGCTTGACCTACCTCCATAGGTGTGTGAGTGAAGCATGTTTTCTCGTATGGGTGCCCGTATGGATCAAGACCCAAACTGATTAAAGATGGAAAGTCGGTCTTCCAATGTGTTGAGAGACCATAATCATCCAAGGTCAAGAAAAAAAGGGGAAAAGATAAGTCATGAGGCTACCTTAATCCTAAAGAATCCAATTGGGAGGATAGGAGTTCAAGAGTTAAATTCAATCCAATGGAGCCATAAGGTT
Organism: Ambystoma mexicanum; assembly: GCF_040938575.1. Classification (NCBI taxonomy): domain Eukaryota; kingdom Metazoa; phylum Chordata; class Amphibia; order Caudata; family Ambystomatidae; genus Ambystoma; species Ambystoma mexicanum. The sequence goes on along the minus strand of NC_090924.1, from coordinate 363,339,944 downwards.
CCCATAACATTTATACTATCCCTGTGTGGTGCATGGGCCGTCGGTAACGTCCTCGCATTATATAAATGTCAGGTATTAGAAACCTCTGTCGGATACCACAGCATTGTCACTACGGCACTGTTCATAGAGGCAAAGGCCCTGGGCGAATACAATCGAGCTGCCCAATATTTCATTCAAAAACAAAAAAAGAGAATCCATAGGCTAGAAACTAATGCCGAGAGCCGGCTACATGAGTTTTTTTTTATTTTTTTTTTTTAATTCAAATATTGGAAGTATAAGAGCTCGAGATGAAAATAGAAAAGCGAACGTGAAATCAAACGTCCAACCAGAAAGGCTTGCCTTTAGACAGATCCTCGGCACACTTGCACCAATACAGCAAGAACTGGGAGCCTTCATAAAGGTGTGCACTTCGTGCGGCTGCTATATAAATAATATAAGGAGCGTAGAAAAGTTTGTTTCCTGTGACTTAGGAAGGGAATGGCATGGTCATAGAAACAAGAATAGATTCCCAAATCCTATAAGGAGAGCGTGGAAAACTCAGGAAGAGAATGACCTGGTCATGGAAATGGGACTGGCGAGCCCCATGTCAATTTCCAAAATGCAGCAAGCCCATATTGACAATGTGAACGCCGCAAAAGGCTAACAGATGGTTCTAAAAAAAATAGAAGTGGGCTAGCATTCACCAACAGGCCAGGGGCATATCAAAATCTGGAAGGCTCCAGCCTAAACTATAAACGTGAGCCTGGATCTCAACAAAGAGGAACCTCTTATTCGTCTTTATAGTCCTCATAGAGGGGGGCTACAGATGGACATACTGGCATATAGCCCCACTCGATGCTCCTGATGTAAAAAAACAGCATAATGAGGGAGCTAGTACGTGAGCCAACTGTTATGTAAATGAACAGCCTCCAACTATAAAGCGAAAGAAAATGCATCAAGTAGTGATATAATGGAGTAAAGAAGTGTGGATGTACAACCACAATGTATCACTTATGTATATCCTGTAGCTGAACAATATTCTAGATGTTAAAATATCACTATGATGCACGGTGAAGCCATTCTTCTTGCTGATTTAAACCTGTATGGTAACTTGAGGTATTGTACATCCACCATTGTTCACGTTGGGGACAATCTAGCTGCTGTACTATGGGAAACCACTCCAAAGGCCCGTTCAAGAGCCCACCAATTCAAATCCTCACAACTTTGAAAATATCAGAAGTGAGCTACTAACCGAGATAGCGTTAGTCTGAATTTTGGACTTGTGTTCAGTTATCCTTAACTTTACAGCTCTAGCCGTTTTCCCAATGTATGTTTTTTGACAGAGGCAAAGGATAACCTAAATAACATTTGGAGTGTTGCAGGTGGTATGATGTTTAGGATACTAGGATTTACCATTCATCATAACTGAAGTGCAAGCAGTCGTAGATTTACATTGGCTGCAAAAGCCACATGGAAAATGTCCTTGAACAGGCTTGGAGCCCCAAACAGCCGCAATAGTCAGCAGATTTTTAGTTGTGGTAGATCTGTCTGCTTGTGAGAGCCAGTTCTTAAGGTTTTTGCCCTTTTCAAAAGCATAAATTGGGCGTTCCAGGTCTGGATTATTAAATTGCAACAAGTGCCAATGTCTGGAAATTATCTTGATCTCGTTATGGTACGTATTATAGGTCCTAGCACAGACAATACGCTTGCCAGTGATGTTTTCCTTTTTATTCTTAGTAGAATGTCCTGATGCTAATTTTTAGCCCTCTTGCGAGATTGTCTTAATAAATGTGAGGGATAGCCTCTGGCCTGTAGTCTATTATGAATGTCTGCTTGGACCTTAAAGTCCTCTAATTTAGAGCAATTCCGTCTCGCTCTCAGGAACTGCCCATAGGGAATACTTTTGCGTAAAGCCTGAGTGGAAGCTACCATACAGCAAAATAGTATTCCTCTCCGTCTCGTTGCAGAAGAGGTGTACAATAATTGGGTCATCACAAATCTTAATGATTAAATCAAAAAAAGGTAAGGATTGATTACTACAGGCCATTGTAAAGATTCGTGCTGAGTCTGTTGATCCAGGGAAGAAACTGTGTGTAGTCTCCTTGTGTTATATCCCATACAATAACTGTCATCTGTATACCGTTTATATAACCTAATAGGCCGAAAGGGGTTAGTCATCAAGAATTAAAGATTTTTCAAATTTCCACATGTATAGAGTGGCATAGTGGGGGCAAATGCTGCCACCATTGCTGTTCCCTTCATTTGCAAATAAAAGATGTTTTGGGTCGGAAAGGGTTCTTAGTTAAAGCCACCTCCTAATATTTCAACCAGAAAGGTACTAGGAATTTGGTGAAAACCTGTTCTAAGATATAAAAATTCCTTCATCACAATAAGTGACTAATTGTGGTATATTGGAATACAAAGATTCCACATAGTGTAATTAACACATCTTTCTCTGAATTGAAAGGCAACCCCTCTAGATTTCTAATTGCATCTGTGCTATCCGACAGATAAGTGTCCGTATTTTCCGCCAGAGGTTTTAGAAAAAAGTAAAGAAATTGACCAATAGGTTCCAAAATGGAACTACATAGCGACAGTCTGTCGACCGGAGGGTTTAGAAGATCTTTGTATTTTAGGCAATACATATATTAGCGGGGTCCTGGTCCCTTTAGCTGTCAAGAATTGGAACTCGTTTTCATTTATAGAACTCCTGCAACACTCGCTTGTGTCGAAATTTGAATAATTTCCTTAATTATGCTTTCCATGGGGTCGCCCCTCAAATTACAATAGAAAACAGGGTTATTGAGCTGTCTCATAATTTCTTCATTGTATTTGTCTGCATCAAGGACTACTCCCCCCCCCCCCCCCCACCTCCCCACCCTTTATCTGCTTGTTTAATTACAATGGATTGATCTTCTTTCAGTTTACGACAATCCTACTCCCTTTTGGAAAAATTATAACTAGGCTCTTGATAGGAACCATAAATGGATTTGAAATCCCTTAGGAACTGCCCTTTCATCCGAAACCATATTGTGTAGGTGTGAAGGAAGATTTGCATTTAAACAGAGTATGTACATTGCTTTCCACAACCTCTGTGTCTGTTCCAAAGAAGTCTCTCAAACAAGACTCCGAAGTTCAATTTCCCCCTCCATTTTGGTAAGATTTTTCATGGGAACAAAAGGGAATCCCTTTTCCAACATGGATATTTCGAATTGACTCTTTGAAATATTGAACACTGCTGAAGGTTTCGCTAACTCCGGTAGGATAGTCTCCTGGGTTCAAACAAATTGCCTATAGGTGGCAGTCCTTGGTCTAATGGAGGAAAATGGAGATTGGGAGTGGGAAAGGAGTATTGGGTACAAAAAAACCAAAGTTGGATGGCTGGGCGTAGTTCTGATATTGCCAATAAGGTCTGCCCCTTCTCCCTCTGTTCTGGCCCCTATTCCAATTACAGCCTCTAGGCCCACGTGAACTTCTATTGGAGTACGTGCCGCTCTCGTCTGAAGTATCATAACATGTCACACTTTTTTTTAATTGTATTTTCTTTTATATTTTCTTTTTTTTTTTATGTATGCATTTTTGGCCTTGTTGTTTATATGGATCATGCCAGTGCCCCGGGCCTTGATAGTCCGCATTGAGGTAACAATAAGCAACTTCTTTAGTAAAATGAGGATGTTTTTTAATTTGTCAATTTTTTTTTTTATTAGTAAGTTTGACAAATGAGTTGGTGTATTTCTCGATTAACTTGAGCTTTTCTTTAATATTGATAATAATAGTTTCTAAGGAAAAGGCTGGATCGTCCTTTTAATATTCTAAATGCTCACGGTGCTCTGGGGCGCTCACAGCTCATGAGCGCTGTTTGCCCTGTGTTGGTGGGTTGCGTATGTTCGCTGCCCTTTGTGAAGGCTATCGCATATGCGACGGGGAGAAGCTCCTCTTCTCCAAGGGATGGGCGGGGGGGTCCTCTTCGGTGCACACTTGCCAGCTCCCTGACAGCTTCTGAGCGGGACCCCAAGCGTACTTGTCATCTAGCACGGGTCCCGCTCAGTACAGCAGCGGATGCTTGCGAAAATTCCAGAGCGGGTAGATTAGTCACACTGTGCTCTTTAGCAAGCATCTGCAGAGCTAAACTGCTTCCACCCCCTGTCACTCGTGCCAGCACGCGCGCCGAATTGTTAGATATGTTCACAACCAAACATTAAACATGGCAACAATATCTGTTAATAAAAGTAATCGCTATGAAGGCTTACATATGTAAAACCAATCTAAACGTACAGCAATAAGCTACACTATGCACTCAACAGTTATTTAAGTTTTCGTTAAGATCACATGGAACCAAATTAGATAAGCATAGTGCTTGCCTCAGGTCTTAACTTAGAATCTGAATATTATTATGGCATGATCTGGATTCGAGCTAATCATTCTTCCTGGTTACCGCCTGCTTAATAAGCGCAGCTACATCCCATTTCGATAGAGACATCATCCTCCACAGTCCCCACATCCATCATTCGTGAATCTGTTTTCTCTAGGCTGGACTTAATGGAACCGTTTATGTCCAATTTCATGTGATTAGCTGAGAAACCCTCCTGCATGCAGGCCCTCCTGTGCTGTCTGTCATTCTATGGTTTCTACCCGTACTCGCAAGCTCTAGCCTTTGTGAACATCGAGCTCTGCTTCCTCCCGGCCCCTTTTGTCATTCCTAGTTCTGGAGCGTCCAGGTATGTACACAATAGATCAAGTTCCCAAATGTGGGAACTCCTGTCCTCTGCACTCTATGGGTGGCTCTGTGAGGAGTCCTGATTTTTTGTTTGTTTGGTGGTGGTCTTGTATTTTAAATAAACATGAACATAAATAGGTAATTACTTAGTAACATATATCAATACACATTGACACACACAGTTAAATACTTTAGTACAAATTAAATGATTTATTAGAAGCCCAATGCGTTTAGTGAAAGAATTCACTTCTTCAAAGGGCAATTTGCATAATTTTTCTTAAAGGAATTTGGAAAACATAATATTAAAGCAAATGCATATTAGTCCCAATAGTCTAAATACATTTTATAATTTCAAGAGAACAAAATACTGTATGGTAAACTCATATCATTTTCAAAACCTAAACAACCTTATTTGTGGACATAAGTCAAACAGACCGTATAATATTGAACATTTTTACATCTGTGTTCTTCAAGATCAACATGGTGATATTTCTGTATACAAATAAATTACCTATGGAAATATTTTCATTAGTCATGAGTAGCTGGCTGTTCATCAAAAAGAGGAAAGATGCAAGCCTCCTCTACACACGAGCTGAATTTGTAGTGTAGCCCTTGTCAGAAAAAGCTATTAAATAGAGTAAGATCCAGAAAGAGTGGTCAAAAGAAGTGATATTAAATGTAAGATGAATAGATTTGGACTAAATGAGGCGATGACTTACCACCTAGTGACTTGTAAATAACTGAAGATGGTCTATGAGAAAGTATCCATTCCTCTTGGTGAAATTATCTTGTGGGAAATGCCATTGCATCCATGTTGAAGCGACAAACCAAAAAAATGGGAGGGGGTGGAATCCCAGGTATACCTAAAAAGAATCCAGAACTGGATTTACTAAACGAGTTTCAAAGAAGAAGTTTTAAAAAACGAAATGTAGAACTGGTGTCAGCAAAGAAGTCTGAATATACTTACAGGTAAGTAGTCTGTTAGGGTGTAGCAGTGGAGAATAGATGATATCCCTCTCAAGGACTCACTACCTAAATGGTGGTGTAGAGGTCCTTAAATACCAGCAAATGGCAGCCTGATATCGGGCATCGTGCGTCAGAAATGCGTGACGTCAGTGTTTACACCGTGACATCATCGCGCGCATGCGCACTGCGTTATTCAATCCGATTAAGTGATAGAATACCAAGTGATAGAATACCAATCGGGCATAACAAAGATATAAACATATGTGGAAAAAAAGTAAGCTCAAAAGGGGTAATCTGTAGACCATGAGGAGGTCTAATACATAATTTGTTATTAGGATGTTGTATGGAGCAACGTGTGTTAGAAGTAGGTGACGTCACGGTGTAAACACTGTGACTGAACCTTGCGCTACGAACCTAGCGCATGTGTTCCGTATTCACCATTGTACACCCGCTGAGTTGCTAAGGTACGTACAAGTGAGTATAAATGTATCTATGAACAAGATTAATAAATAAGGATGTTAAAAAGGCTAATATAGGGAATAGATAATTGTACACCCTCTAGATATGTAGCGGCTGATTCTCCTCTACGCCAGCACACCTTCCAACCAAGCAGGGGCTGGGAAGTGCTTGTTCAGGGAGGGAGGGTCTTGAAGCGCCAGTAGCAGTGACCAACTGGGGAGCACAAAGCACTCACAAGGGGGCACAACTACATATAGTGTATCCACAGGGGAGCCAGCACAAAGTATAAAGGTGTGTGTATAGACAGGCCTGCCATCCACACTCCTCATACGCCAAGCAGTCCGGAGCCAGCCTTATAGGTCACTGCACAAGATGGGTGCACAGCAATATTCGTGGGCCTAAAACAGAGCAAGTTCCCCCCCCCCTGCCCACATCCCCCCCCTCGCCATGGGCCACTATGCCACAGCCAGCCGAGAGATACGAACAATGGGGAGCCAGTAGACTTCAGGGGCACCCAGCATGCCACTCGGTGCGTGCTCCGGCAGAAATAATTATCCAAAAGCACACTTCGCATAAGTTACAGGCGCATGGTTCCTGGGTAGCAGGAGTGCAGGGACCCTGCATAGGGTCCACAGGGTAGCTTCTGCTACAGCTGTAAGCCTGCACCTCTAATATCACGCGCTGCAGTGGTACTGTCACATTCAGTGTGAAATTCAACAAGGTTTTAAGGCCCGAAGTCACTTGATGGTGCCTCAACCTCCCGAAATGTTGGGTGTTGCACGGAGGGCTCGCAACACACCTGATGGGTGCTGGTGCAGGTCTAGTTGGTATGGGGGAGGCTCCACGGGATCCAAGGGCCCCCGTCCAGAGGCGGCACTGTGTTTTCTGCTCCACCTAAGCAGCGCCGGGGAAGCAGCCTGGCTCTGATGCAGGGTTTCCTCACTGCCCCCGTTCCCTCCCCCGGAGGGCGAGCGGCAACAGGTTCAATGTGTTGGGTGGCTTCCTTGCCAGGAGGCGGTTATCCAGTTATCCTCTAGGTGCCACTCCAGTAGAGTTCCGATCACTTCAGACAGGAGCAGCCGACACCGCACTCGGCTGTCACTCCCACATGGTACACATGGCGCCGCCATTGTTGTGCGGCAAGGTGCCAGAGCCCCGGCCACGCAGATCGGCGCACGCACAGCCCCAGTGGGCTTTCAATGGCTGAAAGAATTGTTGACACAACCAGGTACCAGGATCGGCAGTTAGGCAGCGGATGGATCGTGCGCAGGAGGATGGTAGGAGCTGCGTGTGCCGGGTCGCGGGAGCTGTAACACCAAGCAGCCATCCTGCTCCGTGCGCAATGGCGCCCACCCTCCAAAAAGATTTTGAAGCAAGTTAAATGATTGGTATTCCATGGCTATTTGGTGAGAGGATTTGTGGGTAGATTGAAGGTTCATGCACGTTTCTTTAATGAACATATTTATCTTCATCCAATATATTGATTTAAAAAGATGCAACTATTCAGCCAGAACGTAGTAAATGGTGAAAATATGAGGAATATGTTAGACCAGGCATCTGCCTAACAAGCTAATCTTACTGCCGACGGTATATGCTATATGACAGGATGTCTGTTCAGCTGTCCAGTGTTCATGTAGAAGTATGTTCGTATTAGCTGACATGTTAATTCTTGGTTAGGGTTAAGCTAGCCTTTTTGGACAATTTAACCGCTTTTCAGCTTTCATTTTTCTAGGAGCACTGCATGGCACCCGTAAAGGACAGCAGAGCAGTAATGCTATCCACAATGGTATATCACTTGAAATGGGTAAATGCATAGCTTGCCTCTACCTGAGTTTTAAGGAACAACCCCAGAAAACTCTAAAGGGTTGGAATGAGCACAGGAACTGAAACCTAAATCAATCGACAACTATATACATTTTGTTTTGTTTTATATTAAAAAAAGGTTGGGTGAAATAATTTCGATTGAAACCCCGTGTGTTTCAGTCCAGCCCCACCAAGCCTTTCCTTCTCATGGGTTGGCTTGACCCAGTTGCCTAAATAGCAACTGCTTCCAACCTGACGTCTAGGAGTGGCTAGTACCATTCTCTATTCTCCAGAAACTAGAATGATCACCCTTGCTGAAAGTATTTTGAGTTGGCACCATGTCCAGATTGAAAGGGTAATTTTAGTAGGGAATAATCAATGGATACCAAACAGAACATGATCCCTAGGGCAGGGTGTAAAATGTGCACTTGCCATTGGATAATGATTGACTCTAGGCGAGTAAAAAAATAGCATGCTGTCTGTATGTTTAGAATTGACTTTTGTATGATTGGCTAGTGGCTTGCAACGTTTGCCCTCTGCTCTAGGACATACAATTTTCATGGAAGAAGCCTCATGAGAACATCATTCTCGGATCTGTTCTTGGAACCACACAATATTTGACATCCTTTCAGTCATGTGGCAATTGGAAATATAAATTAGAAGAAGTGTATTTTTGTATGTAGGTTTTATTGAAAGGTATACTATGTAAATACTACTAGCTTCTAAAGTTCTTGGACAGATAGGGTTAGATGTTTAAGCGACTCTAGAGATTGGTCACAAACGGTAAATCCCATTTTCATTTGAACTTTTATCTCAGGTTCTGGTACACTTTTTAGTAAGAAAGAGATTAAGTCTAAAATGTAAAAAGAGCAGTCTCGAGTTTTGATCTGACAATTGTAGTAAATATGGCTCAATTCGTCATAGGCCCTTGCTTCTGGTGGATCGTCTTTCATTAGACGCGATCTTAGTCGTTGAACATAGGTTTTCTCCCAATCTTCTCTCCATAGCTTTTTATTTTCGCCTTGTCAGGGTTGTCTAGTAGGGTGACAACAAGGACATTGTTCTCCTCAAGAACTTCAAGACCTCTTTTGCCCCACATAGAAAAACGTGTTTTCCAAGTCTTTGTTCAGATTATGTAGAATTTTTAACTTTGGCACCTGAGTTGTTGTTACCGTCTTCCGGAAAAGATATAATAAATTCCATAACACTCTGGCATGGATGGATACGAGTCCCAGTTTGTATCTTATGTTCGTAGTTGTTCAACCTTTGGGTAAATGTAATGCCCTGGTCCAAAAAATTGTCTCGAGTACTCCACAAGTCATATGAGCATCCAAACATGTTTTTTAGCTCCATAATTTAGAGGCAGAACAGCTTTTTGGCAGTAAAAAGCTACTATTGGCTTGATGGAAATCTGGCCAAATTTGTTGTTAATGGTAGCAGCTTGGCACGCCAGCTGTCGACATTTCCTTTTTGTTGCTTCAACCCAAGGTGCATTGTTTATGTTGGAACTTATCTGCGTGCCTAACTATTTGATGTTAGAAGATGTATTTAGACTTGTTTTTTTCAAGATGCCAGACATTTTTTCGTATCTACGTTTTGGAGTTGTCAAGTTTTGAAAGGTCAGTATTTCGCATTTCTGTTTGTTAATATGCAGACCATTCCTTGCCACGTATGTTTCAAGTGCGTCAAGCTTTTGTTGAAGCCCAATGGGCGTAGTGTCTACAAGAATTAGGTCACCCGCATCGATAAGCCAACTAACGTGCTATCCATGGGGGAACTTCGACTGTTTGAGGCCCTGTTTCTGTTCTGAAAATTGTGTTAAGAGATGTTGATATTCTATTACACCTGATTCGAGATTAAGGCTAGAGACAATGTTGCTGACATCAGTATTTTTAAGATTAAGTCTTATTCGGCCAGAGTGAAAGGAAATAGGATGTGTCCACATCAGCTGTTTTGTAAGATTTAGTGAGGTAAATGTCAACTTCACCATGTCATGGTCACTGGATTCTTATGACCGCCAAACGACTTGCCTTCAGTTGTACTGATTCAGAGATGAAGATATAGTCGAGAGTTGAGCATTGCTCATATCGTCTCCACGTTGGATTTGTTGGAATGTCGCCGGCCAGGTTACCATTTAGGACTGCCATTTTACGCGAGTCCATTTCCGAATATCAACAATGAGCCGCTTGATCTTTAGTGTTCCGTCTTTGTGTCATTGTGGTTTTACTGTTGTCGTAACTTGGACAATCAATGTGTAAGTCGCCGCAAATTATTATTTTAGCATGGCTGCAGTCCTTGAGTAAGGCATCTATTCTGGTGGTAACCTGATCTATCAAAACCACAGTTCCCGTAGTGACTTGATTCCAATATAGGTTAATAATCAAAGTCTTGCGTTTGCGTCACTTTGGCAGTCTGTATATAGGGGAGATATTTTTGGACTCCACTATTCTCAGTCAAGAAGATTTCTTTGCAGTGATGAAGAGCCCAGCCATTGATCTCCCTTTATGCTGTTTAAACGCTGGATTTAATGCTAGTTTGAAATCTAGCAGGATTGGACAGGTTTCTTGTAAACAAACCAAGTGAAGTTCGAACATCCCTGGAGTATGGAACAGGTGTAAGAACCCTCTCATGTTCCAACATAAGAGAGAGAGGGGAGAGAGAGATGTGTCTGTGGTGTAAGGAGGCTTTTTGTCTTGGTGGTACTTCGTTTTAGAGATTACTCTTTCGCCCCTGAATTATAGGCCCAAGTGTGACTTGAGGCCAACACCTTAGGACTCTTCTGAAGCTTTTGTGGCTCATCAGTATGTCGGTACATGGTCGGGTTCTTCAGTGGGTTTCCGCAGACTATTATTTCAGAGGCCTTAGGAACCACCATTTTAGGCTTTTTTTTTTTTTCTTCTCTCTTCCATGGTCAAAAATGTCGAGCTAATGCTTCTTTTCACAGTAGAAACTGGATTAACCAGTTGAACCAGTGTGCAGCTTCTTTGCCACTTTTTCAGATCTGGTACACATAGCGACTCGGCGGAGTCCTCCTTTGAAGAATCGCTAATAGTTTTGATCGATCGACAATGGACAGGTCAGTAAACTGGTTCTCTATGGAGGCAGCTTGGGTTTTTTTATTTTTTTTTTCTTTCCTCAATCCACATCATCCTCGTACGTAGACGGATTAGCCAGGTCAGTTGAATCATTAGAGAGACTATCCAAGTCAAAAGGTTCAGCATTTTGACAGACCTTGTCGTCGTCCAGGCTTTTCGCTGTAGAGACAGTCTCTTTAGTCACATTGTTGTTATTGACAGTTAAATTTACAGTTTTTATGTTGCACAGAAATTTTCTAGATCTGTTTCCATGCTGCATTTTGGTCGGTGGTTGATTTAGTTTTTCTTTTTGACAACGGGCCTTTTCCAGAGAGGATGATTGACTGTTTTATCTGAGCGGAATAGTCCTTTAAAAATATTGAATACTTCAGGACTCCCGCTTTCACTTATGTCAACAGTGGGAGGAGAACTATTGTCACTGTTCTCACCTGTAGTTAAACCAGTAGATTGTATGGTCGAGGATGAAGCCATTTTGTGGATTTTGGTGAGCAGGTTTACTGGTTAGAAGACTATTCAACAGAGCTTCACCAAAGGAGGTTGTGGCCCGAGACGTTTACCCAGTAACAGGACTTGGAGAAGATACTGTGGATGCAGTTTTCCAGGGAACCTTTTCTGAGAGGCCAAGGTGGCCATTGTCGCTGTATACGACTTGCTGTTACAGTTGGTAATTTAACAAAGACGGATCCATCCACGGAAGAAGAACTTGTGCCAACAGGGGTCTTCTTCGACGCACTTTCAAGAGACTCTGCAAACTGAGTGCACATTTGTGGCATATCAGAGGATCCCATCAGGGAAGTTGGATCCGGCCTCATTTCCGGCCGTCTCCAGTGGAGTCTCCAATGGGGTGTTCCCAGGAGGCACCAGTTTAGGTACAGATTTAGAAACAGTAGGAGTCTTTGTCACCCGTTTAAGGTATGTTGTCTCAAGATTGCTTTTGACTGTTGAAGGGCCAGGTTACAAAATGTTTCCTCGATGGCCACCGTGCAACGTGAAGTTGCAAGGCGCATGAATAGCTGGTTCCACATTCTTTTAATTATTCAAATAATAGAGTCTTTGTGGGAGGAGGCGGAGCGAAGCAGGCGTGGAAAGCGAGAGGTTGCAGTCTACACGGTTGGTTTAGTTCATCTGGGGGGGGGACACCATAGTCTTTCTCGACCAGGGCCTATGGCTGCAGGGGTTCACTACCTAGTAAGTGGACTGCACTGAAGCTTGGGATTCCGCTCTGGCTGCGTTGGGCCACTATTTTGTGTTACTCGGGCTGTCTTTTCAGGCTTGGTTTCCCATCCATCGCAGGGTCGGGGGTTGTCCAGCCACTCCTGGGAATTTCTGTGTGTAGTCCAGGAAAGGGGCCCATGTCTGGGCGAACCTGGCTGTATTACCAAATCTGATGGCTGATTTGTTTCGGCCGCTACTATTTCCCAGCACTTAGACCACCACATTTGTGTGGCTGGGCCTTCAGGGTTTTTCCAGAGTCTAGCGATGGAAATCTTTGCAGCATTTAGGAGGTGGGAGCATAAGTCTGCCATGATTCCTGTTAGGGGGAATTGGCCCTCTCCTGTGGCTCCAGGGAGGACGATTCCCGGGTCCCATGGGATCGTGAGTCCAGTTATTAGTTTGATTTATTCGAGAATCTTTTCCCAGAATTGAGTGGCTTTCGGGCAAGTCCAAAGTAGGTGAAACAGCGAGCCTGTGTCCTGGCATCCTCTCCAAAATTGTGGGGGGATGGCCGGATTGTATTTGTTCATGATTTCTGGAGTGTGGTACACCTATAGCACACTTTGAATGCGCCTTCTTTATTTGTTATGCATTTTGAGCTTCTACCCGCACGGGTCCAGATGTGGTTCCATTATTCCTGTTCAATAGTTTTGCCAACGTCTTTCTCCCATTTTAACATGTAGGGCTCTTTTTTAGCCGGGTCTGATCCAATAGTTTGTATAGCGTCAATATTTTCCCTTTGGGCAGGCTCGCGGTCAATGTTCTTTCAAGGGCTGTTGGGTCTCTACTTCCATGTTTCTTGACGAGTGCGCTAGACAGCCAGTGCCTGAGTTGAGTGTATCTGAACCTTTCCGATTCTGGCACCTGAAATTTGGTTTTACAGGCCTCAGAGTTCAAGGGATTGCCATTTTCGAAGAAGTCGGTTATGATCATTAGTCTGCCCTCCCGCCATTTGGTGAAACTATTTGGTATGGCGCCAGGAGAGAAGTCCGGGTTGTCCCAGATTGGTGTGAGTGGGCCCATTGAGCTTCCGCATTTCCATAGGCGGGCGGCAGCCTTCCAGCTTCCCACTGTATTAGTCGCTGACGGGACCTGGGTCCCTGTCGTTTTTGAGCTCTCATGTGAGGTAGTGCCTCATTCGGGGAAATGCACCAGTCTTCTTCCAATTTCAGCCATCTGGGCCGATTAGTAGTTGTTTTCCAGGCAAAGGCTTGGGGAAAACTGAGCTGCAAGGCAATACCTGGTTACGTCCGGGATACCCCCAGGCCACCCACCGCAGGGCTGCGCATAATACGCCGTGGGATCCGCGCCTTCTTACCTTCCTAGACGTATTTTAGGATGTCCCCCTACAGTTTGATGATGGCTTTCTTTCGGAAGGGTATTGGAAGGGCTAGGCACACGTACAGTAGTCTCGGGGTTAAATTAATTCAGTGCCATGATTCGACCGAACCACAAGATTTCCTGCGTTTGCCAGCGTTTGGGTCCCCTCTTAACTCTTTGATCAACAGTGGAAAGTTTGCTTTATACAGTTTCGGTTGAGCTTGTGATCTTGACCTCTAAGTAACTTATCTGGGATTTGGCCCATGGGATTGGCAATACGGCCTGTAGTTCCTCCTTGAGACTTTCCGGAACGTTAATGCCCATTGCTGTGGATTTCGTCACATTTACTGTGAGGCCTTCCAATAGAATTCCTCTTAGGAGGTGGTATCGCCCTTCTGGGTCCCTCTTTGTTGTGATCTGTGTTAGGGGCAAGCTGCCGCTGAGTAAGATGGCCACTCCTCTCTTCTTTTGGTTTGCAAAGTAAAGTTTCGGGTAATGACGGAATTGAATTTGTTTTTCGTCAGCTTCTATGAGATGAGTCTCTTGGAGGTAGGCAATGTCGGGCCCGAGTTGAGTGTGTTCCATTAGTTTTCACTTCCTTGGGGAATTCAAGCCTTGTATGTTCCAGGTCGTTATAGTGATTGTTTCATCTCGGGATCCCATCGAGGAAAAACTATGGTGCCTTGCTATGGTGTCTCCCATTGAGGTGTTTCCATCTCGTCTTGGATGCTTTTTCTTCTGCAGTGTCTCCTCCCCTCCATGCCGCACCCCTCCACTGCCCCTTAATGAATAACAGGACTTCCGGACCAGCCTTCAGCCAGTGGGGCAGGCGGCTGGCCCAACCCAACGCGTCAACTTTGATGGAGGCAACAGTACCTCTTGAAGTTCTGGTGAAACAGGATTGAGTTACATCTCGCGCATCTCCGGCTCCAGAACCATGGGGGTGCCAGCTGGACCGGGACCCAGCGGGTGCCGCAGGGCGAAGCGCCAGTCCCCAGGCCGGCCAGATGGGAGGACCGAAGAGGCCTCTGAGTTCTTAGCCCTGCTGGGCTCGTATTGATGCCACCCATTTTGTGTAAGGTTCCGGGTAGCTGTGGGCTGCGGGCCTTGATAGAGCTAGGTATGTTCGAGGATGGAATGCCTACTATGCTGTTCTTCTTGTTCTTGGTCGCAGGGCCTCGAGTCTGCAGCGTCTTGTTGACCTGGGTCCAGGGGTTGGGTGGCTCCCGTCTCCCCTCCGCCCTGCCATGTGTGGGTTTATCGGGTTCGCCTGGTGCATCCTCTGCGTTCATAAAGCCCTCCGCTTCTTTGGGGGAGAAGATGTGATGGATTTTGCCTTCCCAGGGGAAGGAAAACGACGTGGGGAACCCCCAACAGTATGTGATCTTCCTTTCACGGAGCCATTCTGTCAATGGTTTCAAGGTTTTTCTTTTGGCAAAGTCTTGGTAAAGGGATATCGCCGCATCTATAAGTGAATATGGGGTGCACCTCTGGCTTCCAGCATGATCTCTTCTTTGATTTTATAGAAGTAAACCCTTACTAAGACATCAGGGGGGTAGCCAGTGCTTGGCTTCGCTCTAGTTTGGTGCACTCTATCGAGTTCAAGCGGTTCTCTGTCTGGGAGGGTTAGGATGAAGTGCAGGAGATCGTTCACGTAGGCCCCTAATTCCTCGAAGGCGAATGTTGTTGCATCTGGATCTATTTTCAGCATCTTCCTGCTTGGATCTCCAGGGCTTCGCATCTGGCCTCTAGTGCTGCTAGTCTGTCCTCCCCCTCCCCAATCTCGAAGTTTTGGTCGACTAGTGTGGTTTCTATTTCCTCCATTCTGGTTTCGATTTCCCCCAACACGCTTTTCTAGGTTTGATATCTTGCCTTTTAGTTCCTCAGTCGCTTTTTGGTATCCCTTGGTTGTGGCCGCCAGGAGATCTTGTTCAGTGCCTCTTTTGCTACTTCAGCAGGAAGTTTTTTTGTTTGTTTTTTTGTTTGTTTTTGGTTTGATCTGTTATAGTAGTTAACGTGGACTCGATTTTATTGCTTGGAGACTGTAAGTCATCTTTGCAGTGGGTAATCTTCCTCTCCATGTCGATGACCGCAGTAGAGTTGTATGATCCTTCATATTTTCATTAATGTGCTCATATAGTTTGGTGAAAGGGGCGATGAATATAACCATAGAGACCGTGACGGACGCCTGCAGGTCCCTTACCCAATTTATGTTGATGTAATTTGACAAGTCCTGACTAGTGACTTTGTTTCTGTCGTTATTAGCATTTACCTTTCCTTATTTTTGGGTAAGGGCGTTCCATCAGGGAAGAATCGGTAGACAAAGTTTCAGATAGAGAGGAGGATGAGGACTGACTTGCAGCAGGCCTCAGGTTATTCGCTCTTAACTCATTGTCAGAGGTCACTGTCGTTCTCAGGTGCACGCTGCAGGACTTGTGGTCCCCATTTGGGTTTTTTCCTCTGTGAGAATCTCGAGGTAGGAGAGCTGCTTGCTACGATTCTCCTGCGTTTCGCACAGCCAGCAGCTCTTGTCTGATGAGCAACAGGATGGCCTATGGTTTTTGTTTGGGCAAAGTTTGACCATCAGTTCCGGGAACTTCAATTTCCACATTTTTCATTTGCTGGTCCTTACCGATCCGAGTTGAGTCGGTTAACAACTTATCTACAATGTCTAATGAGTTGTGTCTGTTTTCCATAATGTGCCGGGGCAACATCACAAGAGCTTATTGAGTGACCATCTGGCTGAAAGGACATAGCAGCCATGGCGTGTGGCCCAGCCTGGAAATCCTATTTTTCTGTGGGCTCCGAGAAGACGTTATCACAACAATAGTTGGGATCACTCCCCATAGGTTTCGCAGAGGCGCTGAAGTAAATTGAACGTCTCAGCAGTGCAATTTCCCCTGAAGGTCTCACTGGCAAAAACAAGTTGAGATTCATATTTTGAGTCGGTGCGTAGCTTGGTCCCTCAGTAGTGCAGGGCATGAGTTACTAAGCGTTTCATGCCAGCTCTCTCAACTGAGAAACTGGTGTACGATACTTCAGAAAGCATGAATCATCAATGATGGGAGGAGAGTAGCAGGGGGCCCCCCTGGAGCCTGAGCATGTAGCTCCTCCCACTTGCTCTGCGTTCACTGGTGAAAGTGCAAGGACCGAGTTTGCCATGTGTTCCGAGACAGACTTGCCAGGTAAGTGTTCGAAAACTGATTTTTAGTTAAGTTCTTGGTCTCATTCAGAGCGCCGCAGGAATCTACAACTGCGAGTGACGAAGGGGAAGCACAAATGTCAACAGCGTCGCAGGCATAAAAACTCGATTGACTTACTTGCTTTATCCGACACTGAGGCTAGACTGGATCCAGCAGGTCCTCAGCAGGTCTAAGCCGTTTGAGTTGAGCCTGTGTCTTCGAAAAAGTTTGTGGAAGAGCCACTGATAAATCGTCATTTCTTAAAGGGCCGCTCCTAGTAGCACAGGCCACCACAAGTGAAGAGGAAGGCAGGGGGTCGACTGCAGGGCTGCACGGCTGCCTCAGACTTCTCAGACTCTGCACTGACTCCGCTCCCGCTTTGCGGGGAGAGTCTTTGTAGTAGCACACGCCCACAGTAGAAAGTGTAAGCAGACCAAGAGGGGGACAGCACACCAACTCCACAACTCCTCAGACTCTGCACTGACTATTTGCGGTGTGCTGTGTACTGCCTCCTGCTTCACTCGCGGTAGCACCTGCCTACTCGGCGATGCCTGAAACCATGAGCTGGTTTTAGCTACTGCTCATTGAATCTTAATTTTGAACCCTGAAATGGGTATCGGTTTTACTCGTACTAGGATGCAATTTATAACCCAAATGTCATCTGTACCCATAAATATGAAAAGGCTAAACCATTCTTGGATTGTTGTCTTACTCCTAAAACAATGGGATGTGCACTTAATGATGAAGTAGCTTCTATAGCTTCCACCTGCCTAGTCAAAATTGTTTGCACATGTAAGCAAAATGAAAAGCACAACTTTACTATCTGCGCTACCATAATTCAAAAGAGTAAAACAAATCGGTACTTTCAATAACGTTACTTGCAGAATCCAAAATAAGACGGTCTGTTTGCTTGTTAAATGTGCATATTTAAATCTCATATCAGAATGCCACATTCCTACTAAATTGGTGTATTTGGTGGTATTAGATTTGTCTGAATATTTGACCGAATTTGTCCTGTACTATTTGACCGAATATATTCGAACAAATTGGCTAATACATACCGAACATGTGGAGAGGAGGTTGCGGGGGTGTCCCCCGCTCTCCATGCTTGGAGTGTATTGGCCTGGTGGGTTGCGGGAGTGTCCCCCCCACCTCCGATATTGGAGGTGGGGGACAGGGGGGGAAAAAAGAAAGAAAAAGGGACCCTGCGGTGTCGGATCCGACCCGCATTAAAGGGACAGATCGGATGCCGAAGGGTTAAAGCAGATCAGGCGTATAGCGAGCAGGTAAGTAGGGAAGGGGGATTGGAGGGTGTTGGTGGTGGTGTTTGACCATATGAAAAGTGACCACAAGCAGACTTTTTTTAAAATTTCTTTTTTTTTTGTTGGTCAGTTTGCCGCGGTCACTTTTCACACACCCACAAACTTATTTTGTGCGGATATATGTACATATAACAAGGCTTGAAATCAGGATTTGATAGCAGGAGCTAAAAGTAGCTCCTGGGTATCCAACATTAACCAGTGACCAGGAGCTACTATTGGAGAACAAGGAGTTGGTGCGTAGCATTCCACTAATCTAACTTCCACATAAGATGCAAACATATACTTTTGTCCGTAATTCATGACTGCTTCTGTTTTAAATGGCATATAGGTATGGCCTAATGTTTGTTTATAGATTTCCCAAATGAAGTTAAATTCACATGGGTGTTTGTCCGGCATTTGTTGGGTGGGGAGGCAAAAGTAGCTGTTGGAGTCAACCTAACCAGAGTCTTGTAAGCTACACGCAGGAGATAAATGGCTCCCAGCTCCTCTCAATTTCGAACCCTGTTTAATTCAGCAGACCTCAAAATGCGCACTGGCAAGTAGCCATTGACTCTTGGCGAGCAAGATCTGCTCTGCTGTGCGTATGTGGACATTTGAGGGGGCAAGTGGCTTTTCATGCCTGGCTAGTGGCTCTTTACTTTTTTTCCCCCTGTGAAGGGAGGGAGAGAGAATATTGAAGTGACATTAAGGTGATGGTTTAATAAAGAAGTTTGTAACCTTTGACTCTCCAGATGTTTTGGACTGCATACCATAATACCTTCCCATTGATTAAGCTGGCTAAGGCTGATGGGAGTTGTAGTTCAAAACATCTGCAGAGCAATCGGTTGCAGACCCCTGGCCTAATGCAACAAAACCCTTGAGATTCAGCTAGTATTCGAAGCTGTGCAACCTGAACTCTGAGCTCACCCAGTTGTGCAGCCCATGAACAGTGATCACATCACTAGGAACTAGAGCACGCAGATGACAGCCATGACCTGTTGCCACGTTTCCTGGGGGCATGGCCCAGACCCTCCAAAGCCATCCAAACTAGCCATTGAGTCTGGCCTGGCCTGCAGCCAGAGACAGGGACCACTCCATTCCCATAGCAGGTCTGTAAAGTCTGCACCTGCATATAAAGAACTCAACTGAAATGACACAGTGGGTGCCAAAGACTCCACCGGCTCTGAGCTCAAATGGGAACACTCTTGCAAGGGTTTACATTTTCGATGTGGTGGTAAACTGG
Organism: Ambystoma mexicanum; assembly: GCF_040938575.1. Classification (NCBI taxonomy): domain Eukaryota; kingdom Metazoa; phylum Chordata; class Amphibia; order Caudata; family Ambystomatidae; genus Ambystoma; species Ambystoma mexicanum. The sequence continues at coordinate 363,320,664 of NC_090924.1, read as the reverse complement.
TCACAAACAAGCACAAGCTATAACTGAAAAAGTTCATAAGCCAAACGTCAAATAACTTTCGTTTTAGTTGAAAGTGCTCCTTGTACCACTTTTCACACTTCTTATGTGATTGTGATATGATAGGTTATTTATAACGCGCTTTAATACCCAGAGGTTTCTAAGCACAGACCCAGGATCCGAGCATGTGTTGCTCCGTGTTGTCTTGCTTCCAAGGCGAGTGCATAGCCGCTGAGCTATCCTCCCGGGATACACATTCTGCGCCTTTCATAGCAAGTTTCATTAGATGGTGAGTTTCGAATGGGCCAGCGTGTGTATGCCATCTAATATTTATTTTCTAAATGGTGGTTTTGTTCTCATGTTTGCTTTGCGTCCAGTTGTTGGTACTCAATGGGTGGTGATCGTTTGAGTTTTAGTTCCTGTGGTTGATGCCAGTGGTTAAACTCTATAGTCAAGTTTATGCGAAATGGGCGCAGGAGGTTTCCACTGCAATCTTCGACTTGGCAAGATTCTTTATTGTTCAAATACAGTGTGCGAGCAGACACCTGTTTCATTCAAGTTCTTCCCCAGGCCTCTAATTATTTGTTAATTGCGTATCCTTGCAACCGCCCGAAATTAAAGAAAAGAATTAGATGTCCGTTTGGTTTTCATGTGGATGCGTCCAAATTAGGTAAATCGTTTTTTCAGAATTTAACTCCTTGTTTGAGCCGGAATGTGCCTCGCGTGGATGTTGTGTGTAAAACTGTTTGCCGATTGGCTGATTTAAAACCAAACTGAAGGGTATATCTGGATGACAGATTTTTGTATTCATGCCAGTCGTATGAGTGTGATTCTTAATGTTATTTGAGCCCTTCGGAAGGGCTTTCCATGCAAAATGTGTCTGCCCAGATATTGTATTTTGACACTAAAGAAACTTATCAAATGTTGCAACCCTCAATCCTCCCTTTTTTTTAAATTAACTTCATTTAATTGTGTTTTAATTTGTTGTAGTTAAGTGTTAATTTGGAGCGGGAACTATCCATGTTCCATCTGATAGCCTGCATATTGATTGCTGCACTTTTTATTTCCTGGCAGATGGTGAAGAGCCGGTAATGGAAGCGGATGCAGAGAAGGTGCAGCGCTGCTGTGGGGAGATTGGAGACGGTGCCCAGACACTTGGAGACAGCAGTGCCCCAGCCCCTGCAGACAGCGCTGCCCTAGCTGTTGGGGACAGCGGTGCCCAGGCTGTTGGAGATGGCACCAGCCAGGCCCTTGTAGATGGCACTGCCCAGTCCACTGAGGGTGCCCAGGCACTAGTGGACGGGGAAATCGCTAAGGCCTCGGTCAGCAATGGCGGTGACTCAGAGACAGATAAGGAAGTTGTTGAGTTCAAAATCATTTGGAACAAAAATAAATATGATGTGAAACTTCCCCTGGATAGCACAGGAGCCAGCCTGAAGCAGACGATCCATTCTCTTACAGGTAAATGTGCCTTACAGATAAATAAAGAAGACAGTGCATGGTAACAGTTACTGCTATAGAAATACTTCTTTGCTTACCAGAACAACTGATATGAGCTACAAGTTATTTTGAACTTTTATCTTGTCATAGTAGCATGCATCAAATATAAAAGTTTTGATTTGTGGGTTGCAGCTTTTCAATGACTACAGTAGCCACACATCAGCAGTACTAAAAGTAATACCGTGGCAGTACTTATGCCGGAGGATTACTATGTTTGAACTAGGTGAACATGATCACTCATGCCAGTATATTTGGTTCCTCATTGGACTGTTAGTTAGTGGCTGTTTATAACGAAGTTGTCTTTTATAGTGCTGTTTCTACAACTTTGATGGCCTTGCTGTGTGTGGCTCTGAAAAAAAGTGGAGAGTGGGGGCACGAAGGATGTCCTTATTGGGAGTAAAAGATGTCAAACCTATGATGTTAATAGGTGCAGGTCAGAAGTACCTACCTGGTTCCTGTGTGCCAATCTCCTTTCTATGGATTTGACTGAGAATTGGCAATGTTATCTGTAGGCAAGAGCCAGAGAGAGGATAACAGCGCTTTGGGTCTGGTTGTCACTGATGTGGGAGAGCGTGGAAGGGCTAAAGAGGAGATCTTCGATAGTTTTGCTTTCTGTGGATATGCTAATGGATAGGCTTGTGGCAGCAGTCCGTGGGGGATTTGGGTGTGCACTGTAAGGTGATGGATCTTATTGGGAAGTCTGTTAGGGGAAGAGTGAAGTGCATCTTACGAGGCAAATCAATCTGCAACTTTGCACTCTTACCACTGGCCTCTTGATATGATGGGTTATTTGTAACGCGCTTAATACCCTGAGGCTTCTAAGCGCAGACCCGGGGTTCGAACCTGTTACTCCATGTCGTCTTGCTTCCAAGGCGAGCACGTTGCTGCTGAGCTATCCTCCTGAGACTTGCAGACTGGTCCCATCTCACTATCTCGCATTACCACTGTTGATCCCTCTCTTTAGCTGTCTCAAGTAGATGCATTGCATGTCGTGCAACAAAACAAGGATCTGCGAACTAGCAGATGAGGGCAAAGAGGCAGTCTGGAAACTCCACATGCTGTGTGTCCTGGAATGCAAGAGCTTGTGGTTCAGAGAAAGGGTTGCATAACATTTTAGGACCTCTGGCACCCATTTCATCTTCCTTCGAATGTTTGTGGCAGGCCGAGAGATGCCTCTCTAACAAGGCTTAGATGCTGTGCTCAGAAGCCTAACGGGACATTTTTCCATCATGGCAAAACACATCAGCAGCCACTCAAGGAATTTGTCAGATGTTCATGAGGGCAGCGGCAAGAATCCTTGCACATTTTGCCCAGAGGTCTACCCTGCTGTCTCACACCAAACTCCTGCCACAATGGGCACACAGCCAAAGGTCAACATGAAATCATCCCGCATCCTGGACTAATACAAAACTAGAAATTGCTCTGTAAATGATCTGTTAGAAATGTAAGGAAAAGCCAAACAATAACAAATTAGGGTTCATGGTAAGATCGACTACAGCTGTTTCTCGTCTTGGGTAGTCTCCCCAGGCATCAGTTTACAGAGGGAATGGAGAAACACTGAAAGGAAGTATCAGTCCTTATTCCCCCAACTAAACAAGAGGCTCTGGTCGGAGTGATAAAAGGTATCCGAAGGTGCCTGGTTTGGACAAATTATGAAGTGTTGATATTCTGTCTGTCATGAAGATACTGGTTTCCACCAAGTCTGTGAAAAATACCCATATGCTTCTTTCTCTCTTACAGTGAGTGCTTTTGCATCCAGCTGTGTCTTTGCCCCCTTTCTTCTTTGCATGGACCTAGTGTCCAGCTCAGTATTTATAATCTGACTAGATGGATAGTGTCTAGCACACTACTTCCTGGTCCACGGTTAAAGTGTCCCGGGTTCACTTAGAAGGGATATCATTCTCTTCCCACTATTGAGACATCATGCCTTATTTGCTTTTTATAGTGTGCCCAGCACCAACCAGCTGTTCTATTCCTACCAGGTGTGTTGGCTGCTGTAGCTCTTATAACTCATCTTAGTCACAGAAAGTGTCACACTCCCCAGGTGGTCCAAGACCTAAACACATTTACTAAGGTCCTGGTTTGGGTCCTTTTGTGGAAACCAGTGATGCTTTGTGTTTCGTTCCACATGTTGTTTTTTTTTTTTGCTCCTGTTGTACTGCTTTTCCTGCTATTTTCCTTCTATAGCTCCTCTCGCTGCTCATCCCTCTCTTCTAAGACTAGCTCATCCACCACAACCTTTTTATGTGCCTTTTTACATAAGACTGGATTGAACTGGTGTTGCTGTCTTCTTGCTTCCAAGATGAGCATGTTACCCCTTAGCTATCCTCCGAGACTACTGGCATCTTGTGCGAGTTTGCTTTCTAGGTGTGTTTGAATTGTTCGCACTGGGGTTACTGTTTTCATAAGGGCAATGTCAAGTGGTTGTTTTTTTTTTTTTTTTCGTTTTTTTTTTCAGCAGTTAGTTTAATGGTGGATGTGGGGGTTGTGTTTTTTGTGAGATTAGGCTGATCTGTTAGATCGTGTGAGGTAGGTCTGGGTGTCTGGGTATGCTGGAGAGTAGTCGCAAGCGGGGAGGGTTAGTGGGTGTATTGTCAGTTTTATTGTTGGTTCCGGGATTGCCGGAACTAACAATAAAATTATTGTGATTGGATTATCTTGGGTCACTGCTGCTATTGACGGCGTGCCCATTTTCTTATTTTCAATTGAATAGCCATGTTTAGTCGTTTTCTGAAGGTGAGGTGGTCTTCTGTCGTTTCTCCTTCAGAATTGTGTTCCACAGGTTAGCGATTAGACATGAAAATGCGGTTCCTCCTGATTTCCATTTGTCATACTGTTTCGATTTGGAGGTCGTCGTTTCTTAGATTTCTTCCTGGTTGGCAGCGGTTAATCTTGGCTTGGAGGAATTCCACTTGTTGTCCATGCAGAGGGCTTTGAAGTTGATGCAAGTGTTTTTTCCTAGTCCCAGGAGTATCCCTGCTGCTGTGGAATTTTTAGTGAGCCGTTCTGGCATTCCGAGGTAGAGGCTGTTCACGTAGTAGATTTAAATACACATGCAGGCAGCAGCTAAGTGGAGGATATGGGCAGTAGATTATATCTGCGGTTTCTAAAGGCTAGAAGTGCACACCACACAAGAGGAAGGGCGATTTAACGGGCAGTGGTGGATGTGACTAGGCTGTCACCTCAGCAAAGCACAAGCGGGTTGGCAGGTGTAGGTTCTCTGCTTGCCAATGCTCTGTCCTGCCCTTCAAGAGTTAACTAGGAGCCGCAGGTGCATAAGGACATCTTTATTTGGTTATGGAATCGGGACAATTGAGCCCCAAAGATAGATGTGATAAAAGGCTCAGGTAGGGGTAAGACAGAGCTCCAATGACAGTGTCTCGTTCAGCCGACCTCTCTCCGACTGTCATATCTAGAGCATCCAGCACGGACGCCACATTCAGAACTCTTGTGATCTCCCCATGCATGCAGAGAAGACGAGGCATGAAAAAAGTCCAACATAACGCGGGGCCCGTAGGTAGGGCTTGGTGAGGGATATGTTGGAGTGGCCTTTTTGGCACTGTGCACAGAAAAGTTCAACACACACACGTGCACATCGAAAAAGAAGACGAAATGTGTTTTCATAAATTCAAAAATCTTTTTTCTTCTAAAATCAAGCCTCTAAAACATCTTTAAAATCCTGCTAGACCTGCAGGTTGCATTACTTAGTTTATTGGCTCGCACTAAGAGAAATTAACTTGGCCCATGAAGCATTATTAGCAGTGTTACTGTCCCTTTTCAATATTTCCCCCTCCTCCTCCTGGGCATGTTGGATAGCAATTTCGTATGGACGGCAGGGAGAACAAGATGCCCCACATGTGAAATCACATTAGGCAACGCGAATGTTACTTTTGGATGAGGAGCTTAAAGATAGCAATAGCTTGTGGTCGGAGCTGGAACAGGAGTCTGTGACCCTTAATGTTTTGGATGCACACTCCTTCCTCCCCGTGATCTTCCAACATGAACAATGCTGGATAGGGCTTATGGGAATTGTAGTCCAACTCCTGGACAGCCAAGTTTTCTGTCCGTTGGGTTGGAGAAAATAAGTTTGGATGATTTCAGTCCGGATAAATGATCCCATGCATAATGGGCCATCACCTGAGGCACAGTACAGGGCTGGAGTGTGAATTGGTGTTTAGTGCTCTTTTTTTTTTGTTTGTTTTAGAAGACCAAAGTGCAGGATGTTAAAAAAATGGCTTGCTGGTAACTGATGCACTTATATTAATGAGTCACAGTGCATGTGAGAGTCCATCCTCTGCACCCCACAATGCTGCCACTCACTGATCTGTGTCTGAATTTACAACTATGGGGGCAGAAGCCAGTAAAAGGGTGTATAAGCTGCTGCTGCTGGCTCAATATACAATTGCAAACATGGATGAGTAGGCCCATTCATGAATATCAATTAGCTGGCACTCTGCAGAAAACAATTTACATATTGACCTTTGAGTCTCAACATTAAGTCACTCCTCCTGATAGGAGAGGCTGGGTACATTGTGGCCTCAACAACCAGGGGTACCACAGGCATTGGGTTCTAGGGCAGCTCCTCCTCCACCCCCATCGGCCCACGTCTGATCTGCTGTGTCAGGAATTTACAAAAAAAAGCCAATGTCTGTGACGCTGCATTATCTTTACTACGTCCTCGTTTCTTGCACTCTGTATGGTGCAGTGCTTCCAATGGAAGATCAGATGGCCTTCACGAGCAGTCCTTGCTCCCCACAATGAACCTGCAGTGATCTGTTCGTGGCTTGCTGATGAAGCTGGAGCTTTGAACATTCGGAGCCTACATTGACACGTATTGCCTTGCTCAGGGCCTCTCCATTGATGCATCCAGCCTGGCCACCCAAGCCCCATCCCAAGCTTTGTCCTCTCTCCCAATTCGGTGTCGTCCTACTGGAAAGCTATTTAATATTTAACATGTATGTTTCTCCCACCCTCAAACCCCCTTTCACAATGCTGCTCTTCCTTAACACTAGAGCTTGGCCTGCCACCTTTGCCACATTGTTGGGTTCAAGCTTATTGTGATGCTGGAAATGCATCGGAGGGACAGGGCCTCCGTATCCTTGTCCTTTACTGCCTTTTTATCGTGTGTTCTGTCGTGTTTTCCGCGCAGAGTTCATGTGGGACTCCTGGCGGTGCAGCTCTCTTTTGGTTTTGTGAACAGACCCATGGGATACCCTTACAGCACCCATGGGTGGGGGGGTACAACCCTGTGCCCCTAGTGTGTTTTTGGGCACCTGCAGGTGGCCCGCAGGGTATGGGCTGGTGGCAGCTCCATGCTGAATTTGACAGGTGCTCTGAGTATCCTCCATTTTGGGATACCCAGGCCCTGCCATTGGAATCCGTTGATTCCTGATGGAAAACAAGACGGCCCCTGTGGCCTCTTGCTTTCTATTGCCTGTTACCTTGTTTTCCCAAAGTCCTGGGAAGCCCTGACTTTGTCCCTTCCCCCTGACTGGCTGTTGGGTGGAAGTTCCATAAATGGTTTTGTTGTGAAGTCCAGTCAAGACTGGCTGGAGCCTTCCCAGTGACTGTATGTTGTGGGTACACCCTTGGGTGGGACCTGGGTGAATGGAGTGTGTGACCAATATGCACTTCTTGTTGTGGCTGTCTGGTTTCTGGTATGAGAGACAAAGACTGAGACAGCCCTGCCCAAACTTGGCCTGAATGCAGTGTGTAGTGTTGAATGGCTGGGGTACTTGTCCCAATCCACATTCCTTGTTGTGAGTGTCTGAGAGGGAGGAGGATGGCCTGAATGCACTGTGTCTGATTGGCTGATTGACTGCATGAATGCCCTTCTGTATGATTGGCTGCTGCGTGTGACCCAGCAGTGTGGATGAGAGACAGGATAGTATATCTGGGGACCTCTGACCACTGGAAATTGATCAGAAGCTGTGTCTACACTTGGAGAGTAACTGGAACTGCTGATCCTAGACGCCCAGCTGGAAGAAGACTTGCTGTTGCATTTGCTTCGACCTGATCTGAAAGCGGCCGAATTCGTCGTAGACTGATCCGAGAGAGGACCTGATAGGGGGCCCTCTTCCCGTGCTCTGAGGGACCATCGAGCACCGCTAACCTTCGCCAAAGCTCCCTGGTAGTCAGACCCTCGAAAGGCTGCCGAGACGGGACTGCCGAGGAGAACGAAGCAAAGCACCCGGACTTCGCCGCTGTCAAAGTCTATTGCTGTCGACCAGGGTTCGCAGGTGTGTAACCGCTGGAGGCCCGTCGAAGTTGCGTTGCCCAGCCGTGGGGACCACTTGACGCCATGCCGCCGCCGACCGGAGCCGCCCGCTCCTTTGCCTAAGAACATTTGAATCGAAGGACTCCCTTGTCTGCAACGTCGACCGCTTTGTCCCCCGGAGAAAGTCTAGGATGACCAATGCGCCAAGGAGAATCCGCCGGTGGGTTACCCGCCACCTGAAGGCCACAAAGACTTCGACTCGACGCCCTTGCTGGGCCACAGTCCTTCTGAAACTCTTTGCGGTCCTGAACAATCAATCGCCGAGGTGCCCTGCACACCTCATCCTCGCAGGACGTCGCTGACGAGCACCGCCTGGATCGATGTCGTGGTCTCGGCACCCTTGAACTTCTCCTCGCCGCCGCCGACAAGTTCACCATCTTCGACGCCTCTCGACGATCCGTGGCTCCTGCTTTAAAGGCAGTCACTCAAGAAGGATCCTTCGACGCGTCTTCGAAGAACTCTACTCCACCAGGTACATTGGGGGGGGATAAAACATTATAGGAGGAAATAAGGCTATTAAACAATATATGAACTGGCCTTGTGCTATATATCTATTTTACAGGTTGCCCAGGTGGGGGGGTGGGAGGGGGGCGCATCGCCACACAGAACTGTGTCTATCGGTAGGGGCCAGTATTCTGCCTATTGTTTCAACCATCTTGCTTTCCTTCCTATCTCTATTGCTGGTTTCCTCGTTATTGATCTGTGTGACATTTTAACCGTACAGTTGATGCACTTTAATGAGATTTGATAACATTGGTGGTACCACTTTAGAATTGTATATATTTATCATTGTTGATTTCCGAGTACAAAGTGCGTTATTGTAATCGTGTACATATCTTTGAATATTATATAAAGACTGTTTTCAGTAATAGTGTGTGGACATTCCTTTGTGGGGGTTCGGGGACTAAACTGTACTTAAGAACCAGCCCGCATCACCTCCTGAGAAGCTAGGCCTTGATTGCTCGTCCATTGCTACCCTATAGAGCATCTCTCCTCTACCATATATAGAGAGCGGAAGTACAGACGCCCCCACCGGTATCTTTACACTTATGAACTACAAATATATATTGATAATTTTTGGCTAATTATAGCTGTAGCAAGACCCATTTGTAAAATGTAATCCATTCAGGCCTTACATGGCAAAATGTCATCCAGCAAGTTGCTGTGTGGACACCCATGGCTAAAATGTGGAGCATTTTGATACACTAACTGGTGTAATCGAAGCTATTTATTTTACCACACCATTTCGAAGTCAGATGAATCTTTGTGCTAACTACTTGCAGGTCTCAGTGACCGCTCCATTTCTTCAAGAAAGCAGAAGCAGGCTAAACCCCAGGCAGGCAGACTCCTCGTCTCTCAGTACATATCCACTTCAGAGCTGCTCCAGAGACCAACGCCCGTACCTTCACCAACAGGCCTGAATGGCAGACTGACTTCAGGAAACTGGGATTAACATGGAGTTCCAATGTTTAGGTGCTAGGTATTGAAAGCTTTTGCCCCCCTGCTCTTGAATTTTTGTGTCGGAGTAGGTCGTTGGCTCTTAGGGCTCTGGAGGATTGTTTTCTTTTTGTTAATGCTTCATTAAGGTCGGTGGGTGCTTTTTCCTGGTGACATTTAAAGGTGATACATGGGTTTTTTTAGATGACTCTAGCTGCGACAGGCAGCTAGTGGTGTTCTCTTCTGGTCTTGATGTGGTCGGATTTTCTGATTCCTAGTGCTGCTCGTAGGGCTTTGTTTTGTATCAGTTGGAGCTTTTTTAGATTGGTGGTGGATGTGCCTAGTAGCAGGGCATTGCAATAGTCTAGTCTTGAGAGAATTAGGGCTCTGGCCAGAGTAATGCAGTTTGTGGGAGAGAGGAATTGCCGGCAGAGTGTGATAAGTTTGGCAGTGTACGAGGTGGATGATGGCTATTATGTTTTGGTCATGGACCGATTTGCATCCAAGTAAACTCCTAACGTTTTTACTTGCTTTAGGACAGGTATTGGTGTGCCGTCAATGTTAATGGATGAGTAGTCAGGATGAAGGGCATTTATTCTGAATTTTGACCCCATGATGAGAATCGGTCTTCTCATTGTTGAGGCAGAGACTGTTGAGCGCCATCCAATTTTGAATGATGGCATAGATCTTATTGATAGTTTAAGTGTCTCGGGAGTAGTTCCCTGTGAGTGGGAGGAGGATCTGGGTGTCATCTGCAAAGTTGGTGTAGACACCCATACTGTCCAAGGCTGAGAAGAGGAGCTTGGTGTAGGTGTTGTAGAGGGGCGGTGATATGTGGGTACCTTGGGGTACTCCTATGGGTACTGGGATGGGGTCTGCCACTTCTTTACCTATAGCAACTCTGGATGTTCGTTCATCTAAGAAAGATTTGATCCACAAAGTGGCATTGGTAGAGAAAGTTTTTAGCTAGGGTGGAGCAGTTTGTTGTGGTCGACAAGGTCAAACGCTGCAGATAGATCTAGCAAGAGGAGAATGCATAGCTTCCCTGAATTCCTAAGAGTATCCCTCTGCATTTTAAGATCTAGTAGGGCTGTTTCGGTGCTGTGATTGGGTCTAAAGCCGGATTGTCTAATGCCAAGTAGTTGATTGTTTTCCAAATGGGCTTGGACTTGGTTATATGCTATTTTATCGAGGATTTTGAGTAAGAAATTGACTGTTATTGGACGATAGTTGGTAGGTATTGTGGGGTCTAATGTAGGGGTTTTTTTTTTTTTTTTTTTTTTTAGTAAGGGTGTGACCCAGGCTTCTTTTAATGCTGGCTGGGACCAGATTGGTTTTAAATGAGGTGTTTAGAAAGTTAGTAATGATAGAATTGAGTCCTTGGGCGCATGATTTGACTACCTGAGCCGGGACGCAATCTCCTTTGCAGTTCGAGGCTTTGAGTTTGGCAGTGGTGTCTAGAACGATGTCTTGGGAGACTGGGGTGAACGAGAAAAGAGGGCAGGTGTTCACAATAGGATCCACAGTATGATTATCGCTGGATGGTTTGGCGGCTTAAAATTGTTTTTTGCTGGTAATTTTGGATTGTAAAAGATTCATTTTTGCGACTAGGGCATCTTGTATAGTGGTGCACCATTCTTTACTATAGTTGGTAGTATTGGTATCGGCGTGGGGTTTTCCAGTTCCCTGAGGATGGAAAACAGTTCTTTGGAGACGCTTCATTTATCTGGGTATTATAGGCATCAGCTTTGATGTTAATGATGGCTGATTTATATTTTTTATTAGCCAGGATTAGGGTGTTTTCAGACTCTGCTGTTGGATGTTTTCTGTGGGCATGTTAGAGGGCACATGCTTTCTTCTGAGGACGACTAGGTCGTCATTAAACCAGAAGCATGCTAGTTTGTTCATACGTTTAGTTTTGGTAGTTAGCTTGGCTATAGCATTGATGGTAGAGGTGAGACAGTTATGTCAAGTGTCTGCTAGGGCACCGGGGTTATCACTGGCAATTGAAGGTGAGTCTAGGAATTTGCTGAACGGGTTAAGAAGTTCGGGAGTGAGCTTAAGAATGTTTCTGGCTTCGTAGCTTTGTTTGTTTATTATTTATAATGCGCGCCAGACCCAGAGGTATCGGGGCGCAACAGTTACAAGATAATGCAAAGCTTGGTTACAGGGAGTCAAAAGCGTGAAGCATAAATTACAGAGCAGGAGAGATTGCTATTTACAGATATTACAGGCATTGTGTACAATGATGTAGTTATCCCCAAGGGGTAACATATGTTGAGTCATGAAGATGAAATACATTACTTACAATGGCGAAATTTACAAATATTTACAAGTGTTGTATACCGGGAGCAACAAATGGAGGTTAGTGTCATGATGCCTAGCCCCGGGCATCCGGATCGAGTCCATCAGCCCCGGGGGCAGGCATCAAGATAATCATTAAAACCGATTCAGTCCTGGCGCCATAGGCGCCAGGCTCATAGACTTTACTTGCCTTATGCAGACCATGCTGCAAATGAGTCCAAGCCAACGTGAGGCCTGGATGGGACTATTTTATTACAGGGACTATTTTTCACTCGGGTGTGGTTCTGGGGAACTTCTTACCTGGGACTACTTTGCAGGCTATTTAAACCACGCCCGAACAGCAGCCCATGCTTTGCGTTATCCTGCATCCAGCAGCGTGACGCTCACCGTATCTGCAAGTCAGCATCCAGTCTTCTGCCACGCCCGCCTCGAATCCGGAGCTCCTAGACAAAAGGTAAAGAAAGGAGAAGAGGTTAGATCAGACATTATTTGATTCCTTACCTGATTCCTGATCCAGCACATCTCCGAGCCTGGAAAGGACATTATTTCAGCATGCGTCGCTTCGCCAGCAGCAGCGCCGCGTTATACTCACCAGTCCACCGCATCTTTCGACTCGGCGCTGCCTCCATCATTTTCTTTGTCGAAACCCAGCACCTGGGGGGAAAACAAAAGGAATAAGGTGAGCTGAGAAAACCAACGACAATCTCTTTGCCACCATAGGCTTACCTGCTTTACCACCGGAGGTGGTTTTCTTTAATTCGCCGCATCTTCCTATGCCGCACCTATAAAGGGAGAGAAAACAGCAAGTTAAACTCATGCAACTTTTACCGGACAGTGTTTGGTAATACAGACTCTTACTGAACGCTATCAGCTGCCTCCAGGCAAAATTCTTTTGGACCCAGCTGCAACCTAACGAGGGAATGGAACAAGAGTGAACATCGGACATATTGAACTCTTTGAACTTTATAGACACTGGAGTCAATATTCCTCGGGAACTCCTCCAGTGAAGTAACTGGTATCTACGCGCCCCTGCATGCCATGCAGGATGGAGAGCTCATCATTAAAAAACATAAGGTGAGGTTACCAAAAGGGAATATCGGAGGTGATTACTGGGGAGAACTGTTGGGGGGGGCACGGGTAGCTAAATCCCTTTCTCCACTTGCAGGAGAATACTTCTACGAGTCCGGCAGACAAGATTAGGTGGGCCAGTCCAGACTCATCTCTTCACTACGCATCACGTTGGTGGAGACCGCAGCTGTCCGGGTCCGATCGATGCCCCTGTGGGAACCAGGTGAGAGTAACAGACAGCTTGGGATAAGTGTTGTTTAATTCAGTTGACATCAGGCGAGGAGAGTTAGTAGACATTGGCTTTTAGCCACATGATGGTGTTTGTCCTAAAGTTAAGATAAGACTGGTCTGTTATCAGTGCAGGAGGCAGGGAGTTCCATAGTTTAGCCGCTTTAACTGGGAAGCTGTTGCCTCCAATCGTGGTTAGTTTAAATTTAGGGATGGACAAGCGGTCCCTGTTTGATAATCTGGTAGGTCTTATGGATGGATGTCTGTGGAATCTCTCAGAGGTAGATGGGGGCGGCGTTATTGAGAGATTTATGGGTGAGCGACAGTTTTCAGAAGGATTTTGTCACTGGTTCTGAGCCAATTATTCTGTCGTCTATTCTCAGAGATGTGGATTCTTTTGGAAATGCCTAGTGCCGCTCTAAGGGCATTGTTTTGTAGGTCGTTAGCTACATCGGATTTGCTAGGGAAAGGCCCGTCGGGGATGATGGTGAATCGGATGTTGTGGTGGTCTGCCCTGTCTAGTGGGGAGATGGCATCAATGGTTAGTGTGATATTGAGGGAGAGGATCCTGTCCAGTGTTCTTCCCTTGATATGGGTAGGTTCATTAACTAGTTGTGTGAAACTCGGGTCCTTGAGTGCGGAATATAAAGCTTCTGCTTTGGAGTCTGAACTGTCTTTCAATGCTAAATTGACATCACCGAGAATGATGCATTTAGTGTTAGGTTTGATAAATGGGGCTAACATGAGAGGGATGTCTATGTCTGGGTGGCTGTTGGAATTTGGTGCTCTCTAAAGGACTAAAAGTTTTTTTTTTTTTGTTAATGGGTAGTTTGGTTAGGAGTTTGTAACCTAAGACTCTTTCAGTGGAACAGGATCTTAGTTGGAGGTTACTTTTAGCTATGATGGATTTGCGTGTGGTCTATCGGGCCTGAGAATGGTGTAGTCTGGTGGTAAAGCTAGTGACAGGAGGGGGCCTGAGGCTTGGTGAAACCAGGATTTGGTAAATACTAGTAGGTCTAGTTGAAGTTCTGTGATAAGGTAATGTATTTCCATAGCATGATCTCCTAGTGAGCCGGCATTAATGAGGGTGCCTCGGTGTGCTAATGATGTTGCTGGTATGATCCATGCACTCGTTCACAGGCAACCCTACTCACCAGGGGCCCACACCTTCACTTTATTTTTGATTCCTGCTTACTGCATCCGTTTCAATCTCGGCTGCAAGAATGTTTCCTGGTGTAATCTAACTAGACCAAAAATGTGCACTCGCCACTATCCATTGGCAAGTGATTGACTTTTTAACGAGTAAGAAATGGTATGCTGTGTGTAGGTTTAGAATTGAGGTGGAAAGTGAGTTTTCATAGCTTCCTAGTGGCTTGCAACAATAAATGTTTACTCCTGAGGCAGCATGCTGTAGGCTTGAGCATTGTCTTTTGTTTTAATTTAATGAAACTGGACTCGATGCATAGCTCCCAACTGGTCCGGTGTAATGGTGAAATAAATTGATATAAACTTCATTGGCTTGTGTTTTCTAATCCAGTTGTATTAGTATGGCATTTGCATCCATGACCGGCTTCAACTTGTCTTGTCACAAGTGTGATGGAATATTACTACATGGCACATAAAAGATAAGTGAAATGAACACCTTATCATAGCTCCCAGAACATTCCTAACCCAAAGCTTGTATGGCACAGTTCTACTGTTCAAGCCTCAGTGTAACCCAAGCAAAGGCATTGTTTGTGGATCAAGTAATAGCATCACCACTTTCTTGGAAAAAAGCATGAATGTGTGACCCCCCAGTCCGAATTCTGCAATCCTTGGTCTATGCTTACCCTAACTGTAGTTTCCTTACTTCTAACCACAACAACTCACCTTTCCTGTATCTTCATCCTTCTTTACTCTGATGCTTTCGACGCTGTTGACATCCCGTCCTTCCTGATGCTGGCACACCTCGGCTTCGATGATAGGGCCCATAACTGACTGTACTACCTCCAACATAGCGGATTTCTTCTTTTCCATCCTGTGCAATGCTGGAACCTCTTCTGCAACATCTTTAACACTCAGGGTAGTGGGCGGGGGTCTCTAAGGGTATGTCCTTGGTCCCCTCATATTCACGCTGTGCGTCTCCTCCTTTGTGTTCGTGTCATCCCTTTGCCAATGACACCCAATTATCTTTTTCCCTTCCTTTACTCTACAGCCCTCTTCCGGTGTCACTGAATGCTTGACTGCCAATCGCCACCTGATGTTACTGCACTGTCTGATTGCTTGCTTCATATAAAACTGAAGTAATCAACCCCCTGCCTCTTGAGTGTCCCCCGTTCTTTCCACACCCTCTGGCTCCCAACCCTCAACCAATTCCGCACAACCTTAAAGTTCTCTTTGAAAGCAATCTGAAATTACAACAATGTATTACTTCCATGTCTGCCAGGCTTAAAACCCCTCCACATCCAGAATATCAATGCTTTTTCACTTTCACTCATCTCCCCCATTGTCCTCTGCAGGCAGGCTTACTGCTTCAGCCTCCTCACGAGGCCCGTCACTACTCCTTTACCCCCACTTGACAGAGTACTTGATGCCCTCACCATCCCGCCACCTCTGCGCAACTCCTCCCTATACTTGTTGCCCTTGCCGTCCCCACACTCGCCTCTCGGCACAACACCTCCCTGTGCTGGCTGCCCTCACCATTTCACCATCTCTGCACAGCACCTCCCTGTACTTGCTGCATCCCCATCCCCACCAACTCTGCACAACATCTCCTGGCCTCCCTGTACTTGCTGCCCTTGCCATCTCCCTATCTCCACTCCACCCCACCCCGGCCCACCCCCTGTATCTCTTCACGATGCTCTGAAGGTTGGTTTCCCATCTGCAGTCATTCCCTATTCAAATACCTGCCTCTAGGCTACAAATCCATCCTAGGCTGATTAAGTGATGTTCGAGGAGGGTCAATGGTTACAGCACTTGGTGAGACACCCATGGGTGTGAATAAGTGTCTATGATTATATAGAATATAAATTGTAGGGCTCCTGGCGATTTCCTGATCTGCTCAGGTAAATGAAAATCTATGCAATTAATCAGGGCGTCTCAAATGGACGTAAATCTCTCGTGACTCAGGCGTTTAGTAAAATGCTTTAATCATGACGAGTTTCCAGATGGCACACTGTGTGTATATATATATATATTTACCTTTCTGTATTGGGCAACTAATTTTATGACTAGATTCATCTGGAAACTCGTCATGAGTGAAACATTTTACCAAATGCCTGAGTCACGATTTAATCGAAGCAATCCGAAGTAATTGGGGCGTATGCTTATTTGTTTGTTTGATAAAATAGTTGATTTTATATAGGATGGTACATGTCTGAAGGTACAATAAGTAATCGAAGTTACTGAAATCAGGAAATGACGGCAAGAAATATTTTTGATAGGTTTCTACAGTGGTCCTTTTACTGCCTAAACTAGTTTTCCTTCAGTAGAGAGAAAATGTCTACACCTGGTTAATGTATCCGTCAGCCCTACAGATAAAGGGTGTATCAGCCATTAGAAATGGGCAAATACTCCCAACAAAAATTAGGAAACGGGCACGCTGGACCTTGTGCCACTGCTTTCACCAACATGTCTCCATGGATATGTTTGGACCAGTCGGGCATGTACTACCACACAAAAAAACGATTGTTACTGCCTTATTGGATGAAGTAAAAGCGCATCTTTAATGTGTCTGAATAACTAGGTGGAAAGGAATTATTACAAAACATTTCTGTTTTCCAGTTAAAACTTATTTGTATTTGCTTATAAAATACTTTGGGAACTGGAGTTATACTCCCTAAATATCATTTTACTTCAATAGGGAGTAAAATACTCCCACTTAAAAATCTTATCTGGAACAATGGTCACCACCCACTATCGTACTATTGTAAGGCACCAAGATATTTGGAATGTCCTGTCATCCCTTTGTGTTTATGTAACGGTACTTCTCAAGCTTCCCTAACTATCTAAATAAAATAAATGGAATTTCTTTCAAGTCTCATATTCTGTTCACGTTCCCAGAGGAGGCTTTCATATCCCAAGTAGAACATGTGCCTAGGTGTTAAACTGGCCTTTACGCTCCCATCACGGTTAAATTCATTTTTTCCAAGCTTTATTTTTGATGGACATTCAGCGTGTATAAACGAGTATATGAAAGCATTTGCAACTACAAGTTGCAAGTTTACATGCAGAGTGAGTTTTTTTTTTTTTTTTTTTTTTTTTTTTTTTTATTCTAGCTCTTGCTCCCATTTGAGCATGTATGGGAGCTTCTCCCTCCTCGATCAATTTTTCTAAGCGTCTATAGCAACTGGAGATCTTTTTACCCTCAACCCTTCCTGTATCGTCAGTTGCAAACCCGTAACTACCTAGTTACCGCCCTTTTCACTTCACCATTGGTTATGCAGTGTCTTATTTGCATGTAGCAGAAGTGTTGCATCTCTTGAAGGGAACATGTCTCTTTATACTCATTAAATGTTAGAGGGTGGCAATCCCTATGTAACTCCCAGAGCATTGGTCTTTCCCAGTTAATCACAGCTCTCTTGTTCAGTCACAGGGAGAATGCTGGGTTGTGGGCCGTTTGCACAGTTTTGCAGCAAAAAGCTTGTTGGCTTTGTTGCCTTTAGTATAAAAATGCTGTTTCGTATACAGGATTGCCTGGTCAGCTTTCTCAGTCATGTATGGTTTGTTTGTGGGCTAATTCCCTGGCTTGGACATCTACACCCAAGAGAGCCCTGTGGGCATTGTTTGCCTTCTTGTTGGCTGCAGTTTGGTTAATGATTGCCCATCTGAGCACTGCTTTCCCTGCATCACGCACTTCTGGAGATCGAAGTCCTCTGTGTCGTTCTCCACAAAGTATTTATTTAGGGTTTCGGTGATGAGGGTTTTTCCCACTATATCACGCAAGATGAAGTCGTTAAGCAACCAAAGCGGTCTGCTGAGCAGTGCAGGTAGTCCCAGGTCCAGTGATATCCATACCGGGGCATGGTTCGAAAGGACCCTCGGAAGGAGCTCTATGTCCTTTGTGTCAAAAAGTTCTATTCTGACCCTCGCATTATAAAAATTACTAAAAGGTGAAAAAGGTTTGGTACCTTGGAAGGTTCGGAAAACATGTTCATATTGAATAAATGATTCAAACAAAAAGTTCCTCAGAGAGAAGAGGGTTCTTTGTTCGAGAGGGTAGTTCCCTTCCACTGGATTCTTCCTTGAGGCTTTTTCCACACAATAGTTCTTTGGGCCAACTGCGGTAGTTGCGCTAGGCCAACTACCATTCTTAGACAAACAGTTTTGGTTTTACAATATTGGTTTCTTTCTTTTTAACACGATCCTTTCCAATTGCCTGGTATACTCTCCTACCAGGACTTCTGTTTTCACACACTTGGAGCCTTTGCCCGCTCCCACAGGTCCTTGGATAACATATCCCTGTGATGGGTTATCTTTTCACTGTTCTTTGAATGTTTGAACTTCTCGCACATCCACACATTAGGAGAGGGGTTAGTTGCAATTTACATTCCCCCTTTTCTATATGTTCATACTGTGTCTCTGTAAATTGCTTTTCATATTTTTGCAGTCTGTGTGCTCACCGATATGCCCCAGTGTCCTCTCTGCTTCAGGGTGGTTTAACCGGTCTTCGCTGGCCTGGATATTCTCTCTCTCGCGGCCTGCAAAAGATGGATTCCAACCTGCTGTGTCCTTGCGGCCGCATGCTCATCAGTAAACGGTTCTCCCCAGCTTCTGCTGAATATGCCGCCTTTACTCTCTGGTCTGTTAAGCGATGTGCTGCGTTTCTGTCTTCGAATGCCCACGAGTCACTCCCCAGCTCCTAGCGTTCCCACAGCGGTTCTTCACTTTTCTGCTTCTTTCTCCGTCTGCGAGCCGCACAGCTTCTCCAAGCCAGTTTCGGCTCCTCAGTTCCCCGCTCTTCTCAAAGAGGTTTAGATCTCACTCGCCAGGCGCCACATCAGTTGTCCAGGTCTCTCGGTTTGGGCTCCTCAAATTTCCTGTGCACCGCTGTGTGCGGGTAAACACTAGAACGCTTGTTGAGCTTGTGATCTCCTTTGCTCCATTCTCTTCTTCATCCCTGCATTTTGAGGATTCGGGGAACCGTAGTACATTAGTGACAATTGATTTATGACTTTGAAGAAACATGAAAACGTTTTGATGGATAAGTGGAGTTGTCAAAGCTGAATCCATCAGGTTGGCAAAGTTGGTTTGTAGATTTTGAAAGGGGGTTAGGGGTTGCCTGTTCTTCATAGGAAAAGGAGTAGATGCATGACAATAGACCATGAGGGTTTCAGACACGGGAGGTTATTTTCACGGGAAAATAGGAGCTACCATGTCTTGCCCAATGCAGCTATGACATTTCCCCGTAGGCTGTCTTCTCCCATGTGATCCTCCCTGATATAGCTGCCCCCAGGGTCAGGGTCAGGATCAGGTAGCGCCTGCCATACCCTGGCCACATGGGAGGAGGTTACCACCAGGGGGATCAGTGATGACTCCTTCAAATTCATCAAAGATGGCTCAGTAGAATCTGTGACCCCTGTCCAGATTCAGGTCTATCAGGGGTACAAAAGAGGGTCCGGGCACACTGTGTCTTGGTCCCATTTCTGGTGTGGTACTCCCATCACTCTTAAGTTGTTTCTCTGGGAGCAGTTCACCGGGTCCTCCAGTGTTGTCCACACATATTCCAGTTGTTCCTCAAGACCATCACTGTGTTCAGTAACGGCACCTGGCCATGTGCCTGTTCAAAAACTGGTCTCCATGTCATCCAGCTTCTTCACAATAAGCAAATGCTTGTTCAGGCCTGTTATGAATTTAGAGTGATTGTCCCTATTAACATTGATCTCCTGTTTGATTTCAGCTAGCAGACTGAAAAGATCATTTTGAGTAGCTGCTGGGGCGTCACTATTTTCAACCTCCAGACGAGGAGAGTGGATCTATGCTGTCACTGTCTCGGGTTGTTTGGGTTTCCCCTCTTGTGCTGACAGCATGGGTTTAATGTCACCTGTTTTCGTCTTGGCGACTGGTTTCTCCCTTAAGATGGGCCCCAATTCGCAGGGTTAGTTGATGGGGTCTCTTCCCTAACCCTTCTCCTAAGCTGTTTTCCCCCCACCAGGGGTCTATCACTTGGGGCTGCGACGGGCAGCTCCTCCCAAGTTTGGTGTTCACCAGCTTCCCTTCCTCCCACAGGCACACACTAGCTACTCAGACGATAGACTTTAGATCGCAGACCAGTTGTGCTTCAGGGCTGTTCTGCGTGCGTGCGTGGGGCTTCACCACTCTTCACACCTTCTGCTGTGTTCTCACCGATTCTGTGGGTCAGCGCACACTTCCGACCCCCTGGGACTTGCTCAGATGTAGGAGAGGGAGTGGGCACCAGATGGGTCTGGTGCCTTTGCCTCTTACCCCCATGTAGCCTCCTCCGTTTTTCCGATCTGGGCATTCTAACATTGGTATAGGGGCAGGAGGACCTTGCACCTCACAGCCTTTTAAGGGGTCCTGCAGTTCTTAACGGTGGATCATAGGTTCATTTTTCCTGCACGCCAGCGCTGCCGTGACCATCTTAAATGGACCCAACAGGAACCCCCCGGCCACGCCACGCCACGCTTCAGCCCATCACTCGGCAAGCCGGACGACAAACTCCACACTGTGCTCCAGTTGCTTAGCAGGGTTTCCAGTAGAGGAGGGGGGAATAACATAGTTGGCCAGTTAACAGGGGGGCATAAGGAACATTGTCCCGCAGAGCAAATGGGCAGCATATCCCCATGGTCTGCTGACTAGCCATGCTTCTCCCACATTAATCCTTTAAGAGAAATCCCAACACCATAGTGCAAATAAAGTCCGGTTTCGGTAATGGATTATTGTAATGGATTATTGTAATGGGTTATTTATAACAAGCTTAATACCCAGAGGTTTCTGAGGTTTCTGCGTGGACCCAGAGATCGAACCTGTGTTGCTCCGCATAGTCTTTCTTCCAAGACGAGCGGGTTGCCCCTGAGCTATCCTCCTGGACACTGTAACTCTGTGTAACCGTCGTTGAGCCATCTAATGTTTAGAATAACTTGTCAGAGTTTACTTAATATATTCTTTCTTCTTTATTGGAATCAAACCTAGAATAAGATATTTAGGGATAAAATGTGACCATTCCACATATGCCAGGAGAAAGTCTGCAATTCGTTTCGAGTCCTCTTGAAGCAGTGGGCAGGATATTACAAGTTACTCACTGTAGTGACTAACGTACTCTTGGTCCATAGTCTCCTTTCCTCCATACTGTATGGGCGTCCCTTGCTAGGGATGGGAGACGGAACCTTTTTTCACCAAAAAAAGCCTTTCACATTAAATTTAGAGGCGCGTGGGGGTGCGGCTCTAGGAGCATGGGCTCCCCTGATTCTGCCCACTGGTGCCACTCCTCAGTCCCCCTTGAGGCGTCGACAATATTATAATTGCCGAAGGTGACACCAGTTTTATTAGGGGGAGGATGGTGGGACGTATGGAGGAAAGAGGACTATGGACTAAGAGTACGTTAGTCACTACGGTGAGTAACTTGTAATCGTCCATACAGTATGGAGGAAAGGATGGGATGTAAGAGTAATTACAACTGAATGTAGCCCCAGGGTGGAGAGGTGAACCTCCTTAAGAAAAGAAGTTCACTAATGCTGCCTGTCAGAATGCCGCGTCTGACCTGGAGCCAGCATCCCAACAGTAGTGCTTGAAAAGAGCAGAGGGGGTGGCATCAGTGGCTGCCCTGCAAATGACCTGCCACGGTACGTGTCTCTGGGGACGACCACCGTGGCCTTAGCTCTGAATGTGTGGGCATGCATGTTTGCCGGAGGCAGCTAGCATTGCCCCTCCTTTGCCCCCTTCAGAAGGCCACCATCTACCTTACTATGGAGGCCTTGGAAGCTTGCTATCCTGGCCCTGACCCTCTGAGGGTTATAAACAGAGCCTCAGACTTGTCTAAGCTCTTAGTCCTGTCCATATAGAACTTTGGTGCTTGTCTAGCATGAAGACATTGCAGAACCGTCTGAGCACCTTAGGGTCAGCGAAGAAAATGGGGAGTACTATCTAATCATTTAGATGGAATGTAGAGCCTACCTCGGGTACGGATGCGTTCTGAGGAGCACTCTGCCCTGTGAAAGGTAGTGTATGGCTAGGGTCCCATCGGAGCTTGGATTTCGCTGACGCAGCATGCAGACGTAAGGCCCACCTAGAGGGCTGACTTAATGGTGCCTAGCCTGATGTCCGCGGACGCCTTTGGCCCAAAGGGTTTATGCGCCAAGGTGCCCAACATTATGCTGAGGGTCCCACACGAGGTGTGGCTTCTTGATGGGAGGGTAGAGCCTGGAGAGGCTTGTCAGATGTCTTAACCACCGTATTAGAGCATGAGAAAACATCGTCCTGAGTTCCGGTAGGCTCCGGTTGCCGCCAGATAGGCTTTGAAGGCGAGCCAGGTGGCCACCCACTCGAGCCAGTCGATGAGGGCCGCCTGCTCCTGACAGAAGCCTCTCTGTGGACCCTGTGGCTGTTGAAGGTAGCTTGCCATCCCACTAGGGACGGATCTGTGGGGATGGCAACTAGGGTTGTAACGGTATACCGGTATAAACACCGTGAACAATTGAATTATCATGAAATAACCGTCATCTTCTTTGTAACAGTATACCGATATCGTGTTTGCAGTGCACATGTTCAGTGCACTTTACAATATGCGAACAGGGCTGTGGAGGCACTGGCTTCTGCTCGCAGTCAGTGAGCCTGGGACTGGAGGAGGAGTTTGCCCAGGCCCGGATTGCTTAGAGTAGATGTGCCGACACGTGTGCTGAGACAGAATAAAGTCGCCAGCAGTGCCTGCAGCGCTTGTTCGGACTCAATCAAACAAGACTGAAGCATTCACGGCGGGTGCTGCCTTGGGTCCAGCTGATTACAGGATTATTTAACAGGAGCTCTTTTGACTTCTGTGCTGCGACTCGAGTGACAACATGCCACTCCGACATGGTCTAGTGCTCTGGATTCAGAATTGGACGCAGTAGCAGGGCAGCAGTCAGCACGAAAAGAAAGGTATATGTTTTTCCCCTATTCGCATGAATATGCAATATAAATAAACGGGTCATTTACACCTTCTCCTGGGCCAAATAGGCTCAGACTGTACATTCAAACACTGGCAGTTTCTTGGCTATGCAGGTCGGCAGGTGTGGGGGGGGGGGGTGAGGAGGACTGGGGCCAGTAATGAGGGGATAGGTAGGCGTTATAAAACGTGACGTGATGAGAGGTGGAAGAGGCAAATAGTGACAGTGTGGATTAGTAGAGGGATGAAAACTCGGGTAGGCTTTGTGGAACAATACAGGTAGGGTGGTACAGATTGGCAAGTGGGTGGGTGTAATTGGGCGAAACGGAGGGGTAGCCATGAGGTAAAGTAAAGCTATGAGTGCATAGGGTCTGTGTGCTCAAGACAGGGTATCCCAGTCTTTGTTGTAGTGAGAGATGTTGGGGGCGGGGGCAGTCCTTTGGGACAGTGAGATGTTTCAGCCACTGTTTTTACGGGCAGGGGTACAGGGGTCTGAAAAAAGCACAGGGGAGTCACGGAGCCTGGCATTAACCCTTTCCTCAGGGGTTGAGTAAGAGATCTGCAGCCTTTTCCTATGATGGGGGAGGGTGCGTGGGAGCCTCTAACTCCAGCATTTAACCTGGGTGGGTGTGATTGTGAAACAGCCCTAGCCTGCGATGGGCATCAGGGGTTAAATAGTCTTTTCCTGAAGGGGCCGGGGTGCGGGGGTCTTCTGACCTCAACCTGGTGGGAGAACTGCCTGTAACCTTGAAACTGTACAGGGATGAGGGGTAGGGGGCATAGTTCTTTACCTGACAAACAGCTACAGCCTGGGGAGGGGCATGCGACCTAGTGCGTGTTTGTAGGGTGAGCTTGACGAGCTACAAGTTGGTGTATTAAAATATGGGTGTCTGTAGAGGGGGGACGGAGAGGGGTCTGAGTCAGCAAGGTACTACGAGGGCAGGTGCTTGGGTTGCAAAAAACATTTCTTTTTATCAGTGGCATGATGGAATGTTTCCAACTGAAAGAGGTCGCAAAGCTCAGTTACCTTGCAAATCTGTGATAGTTAAAGTGAGCAACACAAAGCACCCATTTAAAGACATCTTGAAATACAAAAATATAAAGTTGCTTTATGACACTCACTAATCAAATGTTTTCATGATGATGAATAACAACGAGCCGGAGGTTTGTTGCAAAGAATCTCTGTACCTCTCTGAGTTTACAACCTTTTTTATTACATGTCTTAAATCACTGAAAGTACACAGTGGGTTTAAATAGATTTTTCACGTTGACTGACATCTTGCATTCTGGGATGGATTACCATTCGTGATGTAAAAATGAAAGCCATAATGATAGGCTTTCTTATGCAACTGTAGTTTGCATTTTTTGTAAGTAAACTCGTAACTGTAGGCCTTGAAATCCAAACTATTTTTACTGAGTAAAGCTTGGAAAGTAGGTATATGGTCACATTTGAAGAATGGATTAAAATCCCTGCTTCACTCACTGTTCTGCCAAAGTTTGTGATCCTGGTCTGTCCCGAGCACTCCCGCACCCACTCCCCCAGCCCCCTCGCCATATGTCTGGCAATCACACTCCCTCCATTTTGGATGCAGTCGGAGTACCACTCGTTCCTTTTTTCACTTCCACCACTGCCTAACTAGAAGTTTCATGTACATGGAGCTTCCCATGGGCAGCTTGTTGCAAAAGTGCCCAAGTGTTTCCTGCAAAAATGGTAACCTTCTAAAATAAAAAGAATGCTCATGTTATTCAATTAGTACTATTTTTTTATAAAACATAACGTGGGGCTGGCAGCAGTCCACTGACTCCAGCCCTGTGTCACTCACCGTGACAGCATGGAACTGCAACTGGAAAACGAGTTGATCTGATCTTATTTGTACAGATCAGCACGTTTTCCATTTTGCACAGTGTAGATGCACAGCACACTCGAATTCCCAAGCAATTGCTTGCAAGTTCACTGGACCATCACAAGGTGGGATCACAGGGCTGGAGTGGAGATCTGCTGCAAAGAAGGCACACCCCCATGTTTAATTCCGTTGGAAGCATAAAATTAAACATGGCTTTTTTTTTATTTTACACAAAGTTAATTCTGTCAACCAGGACGTTGCTTTGGGATCCCTCCCAACCCCTACCAGTCCAGTACCACCAGATATTCCAGCACGTGCAGTGCCACGTTAATAGCCCTGCTTGCACTTGCAGTGCAGAGCGCACAACAGCACATGCTTTGCAAGGGCTCATCAGAGGGGAGATGGTGTAACACCAGAGGTCTAGTTCTACCATCCAAAGTAGAGAAGACAGAGCTATTAACTGCAGGAGTCCAATAGTCTACACATTACATAGCCAAAAAATAAACTCTCTTGCGGGTCATCATTCCTTGCCTGACAAAGCTATTCAAAAGCCGGTAAGCTAGCAGCAGGCCCTTAACTTGCTGAGCTATCTGTGTGATCTGCAGGTTCCAATCCCTGCTAGTCAACTCGGCCTTTCATCGTTCTAAATGGGCTTTAGTCCCAGCCCCACAACCCCCCTGCAATTTTGGATTACAGTGACTTGACTGACCATGGCAGAACAGGACAAGACACACACAGTGCAGGCCCAGTAATTTAAATACAGCATGGGACAAAGTCCAGGGCTATTACCCCTTAGTACTTTAGCAATGAACCTCACTTTGCCCCCATAGAAAAGAAATGTTGCCCAATTTCCAGTTTCTGGACGTACATCCTAAGTGTGTCTGTGTCACTGTACTGGGAAATGTGGATAAAATACTGTTAGTCATAGATGTCAGGTGAACTGCACATAATGCAGTGATTTTGCTCAGTATCACTATCGGGTATTTGGCATCCCCAATCCATTCAGTTTATATTAAGTAATCAGGCAATACCTTTGGGGAAAGAGGGCCTACATTTTCCCACACTGCTGAGTCCTGACTGAGCCGAGTGTAATGCATCGGCTTGCACACAATCACAGGTCATATAAAGTATAATTTTTTTATATGGCCCTGTCCCCTCCTGACATACCCCATTTATGCTTTAAATGTCTTCTAGATGTCTGCATTAACCAGGCTCTTTCAGCCTACAAGCAGCAGCGCTATAGCTTCTGAACCCTGCACTTTCTTCCGACACCAAGCCTTAGTGATTAAAGCTTCCTTCTTCCTCCTTGTGACTTATTTTGAATATACGCGCGTGTGTGTGCTGTATCGCGATAACCGTGGTATACCGTCATTTAAAATTAAGGTTATTATACCATCAAAAAAATCAATATCGTGACATCCCTAATGGCAACCTGCGGGGCCTGCCTGTCTGTACGTTGCTGTCCATGCTCCACCACACTAGGTTGTGACGGAGATGCAGTGGAATGCTGACCGGCTCCGCCTATGAAACCTTCTCACAATTCCAGGAGGCTGTGCAGTGTAACTGCAATTTAGGCATTGGTACCACCATGCTGAGGTCACTGTTCTGATGAGAAAATGCCCCCAGGGCCTCTAATGGCTATGATCTGGTACTCTGAGGGGAAAATTCTCTCGGAGCTTGTATTCCAGATGAGGCCCAGGAACGTTGGGGTGCCTGGGATCCAGCTGTGACTTGTTGAGATTGGTGGGGAAATCCCAACTTGTAGTGTAGTGGGAGCATAAGGGCAGAGGCGGTGTGGAGGACTGCCTCCGGAGACCTTTGCCTGATGAGCCAGTCTAGGATCGGTGTGTGGGGCTGCCACGTGATCATACCGCCTGTACAGACCATGGCAGCCGGATTGAGGCCAAAGGGTATAAACCTGCATAGGAAATGGAAGCCCATGATCCTGACCTACGAAAGGACCGATGGTGCTGCCGATCGGTACGTGAAGGTAAGCATCCTTCAGATCAGGGTGCACATGCAGTCTCCCGTGCACAATATCTCTGCAATACGCGCTGGGGGAACCAACCATTGTATGGCGAATCTTTGAATAGGTGACCAGACCCCGCTGGGAGCCGGTGTCACGATGCCTGCCCCAGACATCAGGATCAGGCCAGTCTACCCAGAGTACAGGCACCCATTGGAACTCATGGGGGCCCAAGGATTGCCTAGGGGCTTCATGGACAAAGTCTTGGCGCCAGGCTCATAGTGCCTTTTTCAGACAGATCAGGTCATCAAGTGGAGAAATCATGTACAGGCCATCGTGAGGCCTTTGAAGGGATTACTTTCTTCCAGGGACTATTTTCTTGGGTGTGGTACTGGACTATTTTACCTGGGGACTACTTTGTGGTGGCTATTTAAACCACGCCCGGAGAGCAGAACACGCTTTGTGTTATTCTGCACTTCTGCAGCGTAACCCTCACTGTGCCTGCAGCTCCAGAATCCAGTCTGCAGCTACGCCCGTCTTGTTCTCCACAAACCGAACCGGCAAAAGAGAAAAGGAAAAGCAGATTAGAACAGGAGCCTTACCATTTGTCATCGCATTCATCTGTGAGTTGCCGCACCTGCAAGAAAAGGAACGCCTGTTACCGTGCTGTACTGTAGCAGCAGCGCCGCGGAATACTCGCTGATGCTCCTTTCATCCACATGATCCCGCAAGGCACTTTGATGAGATCGCCGCTCGGAGCATCCGCATCTGCAAAGGAAAGAGACAACAGGTGAGCTGCGCTCCGTTAAGACATTTAAATTCGCACCGCAAGATACTTACTTGGGAACAATTACCTTGCTAGTCACCATCATACGTCCCTCATTCTAGAGAAGTGCCGCACCTACAAAATAAAGAGGACAATTGAATAATCACATGAATGAACAATATTGCTTGCTAAGACTAGTGCTTGGTGCAAAAACTGACTCTTACCTTGGCGCTACCTCGTTTCTTTCGGAGAAGAGGCATCCATCTTGGGCCATTCTGCAAGAGGAAGAAACATAAGAAAAAGTGCAAGAGTGAACTATAAGGCAACCTGAACTCTAAAGCATTGCATGGTACTTTGGATTGGCATAAAGACTTACCTCCGAGTCATTGTTGTCTGGAACTCTGCCATAAGATTACGGGATCAGTGAAGTTAACTGGTTTCTACGCACCCCTGCATTCCGACGCAGGATGGAGAGCCCATCCTTCTTAACAATGAGGTGAGACATAATAAGGGGAACACAAGATGGTTACGGAAGGAAAAAAGACGTTAAACCTATTTACTGCGGTCGGCTAACTACCATTTTTACCACTTTAGTAAAGTCCTCCTACGTGCCAGACAGACAAAACTAAGTGGGCAAGTGCAGTCGCTCATCACTACACTACGAGTCCAATTGGTGGAGACCTTTGCAGTCCAGCTTCGTTCTGCGCCCCTGTGGAACCCAGGTGAGCGTAACAGCCGGGTCCTCCACTGCCTGCCTCTCTACGTGCAAGCAAATTCCCACCCACAGTTAATTGTCTGAATCTGTGGGAGGGGAAAGGCGGAAGGACGATCGGTAGGCGGAAGCCTGAGGACACTGTGTCGAGGATCCAAGGGTCTGCAAACTTTGTGCGCCAGCATGGGTGTGCGTCTGGCTATATGCCCTGGGGTGGCTTTAGGTACCAGGAAGGCTCCCTCCCGCTCCTACACTTCCTAGAGGAAGTAGTCGCTTTTGCGGGGTACATGGTATGTACAGGCGCCCCCCTCAGATATTTGTCAGCTACTGGGGTGTAGCCCTTTGGGCGTAGAGCCGGTAATAGACCATTGTGGCCCTTCAGCGCAGTGTCCATTAGGATCTGGCAACCCCCTCGGCCTGACGGCTGGTAGCTGCAGCAGCCTCGGTAGTTGCACTGGTACCAGGACCTGAAAGGTCCCTCCCTCCTACGTTTCCTGGGAAGGGAGTCACTTATGCTGGGTACATGTTGCGTACAGGTGCCCACTCGGGCATCTGTCCGTTACTAGGGCGTAGCCCCTCCAGTTAGACCCCGTAATAGAACCTTGTGGCCCCTCAGCGCAGTGTCCAGCAAGATCGAACTACCCCTCGGCCTGACTGCCGGTAGCTGTAGCAGCCTCGGAACCTTCACTGGTACCAGGACCTGAAAGGCTCCTCCCCTTCCTACGCAAGGAGCTGCATATGCAAGGTTCATGGTGCGTACAGGCGCCCCTGAGACCTCTGTCCAGTACTAGGGCGTAGCCCCTCGGGTTAGACCCGGTAATAGAACCTTGCAGCCCCTCAGCACAGTTTCCAGTAGGATCTGGCAGCCGGTAGCTGGAGTAGCCTCGGTACCTGCACTGGAACAACCCGAGAGGTCCTTCCTGCTCTGTGCGGATGAAAACGGTGCCCCTACCTTGCTGGACTTCTGAAGAGCCCCGTCCACTGGGATAACCTGTTCTTCAGAGTGCGTTGTAAGCGCATTGCACGCAGTACAGGACTCCCAGCCGTGGTCAGGGCGAGGGCAGCGGAGGAGGAGAGCGTGATGAGACCTAGGGAAGAGCCCCTTGCAGGCTGAGCACCTGCTGGAGCCTGCTGACGCTGAACTGTGCTGGGGAGGAGCATGGCGCGACAGAGGTATCTGATTTTAAAGACCAGAAGATAAAAAGAAAATACTTATACGGGGAAGAGCGCATGGAATTACAAGGCCGGAAGCCTAACCCAGGACCGCTGGAGAAAGTGGTCCAATCCTGTCGATGCGGAAAAGGGGACCGAGGAGTGGCGCCGGTAGGCGAAGTCAGGGGAGCTCATGCTCCCAGGGCCACACCCCCGCGCCTCTAGTTTTAAAGGGAAAGACTGTTTGTTTTTTCTGGTGAAAAAGGTTGTCTCCAGTCCCTAGCAAGGGATGCCCTAACTGTTTGGAGGAAAGGGGACGGGACCTGTACATGTGTGCAAAGTCTGCTTTATCATCTCCACATCCATTCCGATTAGATGCGTGTTCCTGGCTGAATTGGTTTAGGGGTGGGTGACTGGTAGCTTCTGTGCAGGACCATACATTGTGCATTAGATGAGGCATGTTTGCATGGGTCTGTTGACTCCAATCCTAGATTTCACTACTACTTTGCTTTAGCGATATGTGGTTTACGCACTCAGACTTTAGAGCCTGATTGATACCTGTAACCACCTTCCTTTCCTTGACTGAAGTCTCCATTGTTTGCATCAAACAAAAAGTCGTATAGAGTGGCATAAACTGGTCCGGTGACTTGCCCCAGCACATCCTTTTGTGCTCCTCATGTTTGCTTCTATACGTGCTTCTCAGAGTGAGGGAACTGCTGCACGCCTCCTGTTGATAAAGTTTGGCACTTGTGAAGATCTGCTGGAAAGGATGAAACGGATGTGCTTTAAAGCAGTCATGACTCAGAAGGGTTCAGCACATTCCAATATAGACAGGTTCGCCCAAAATCTGTCTAACACTCTGCAGTCGTAATGGTTGATCATGGCAGGGAGTTTCTGATCCGATGCAGACTGTGGAAAATGGCAATTGCTCGTCAATGTAGGATTTAATTGGGGCAGTCTTGAGAAACAGAAAAACACTACAAGGTAGCATCTACAATGGCCCTGAATAAAACTGAAAATTTTATGGCATTGCTTCAAACTGATCTCAACAAGGTGGCTGACGGGCTGACCACAACTCAAGATCGAATTTCTCCTCCAGAGGATACGTTGGGAACCCTCAAACCGCTAATGACTTTTGGAAGCTAAAGCAGAAGAGACGGAGGTACGCTCTAGGAGAAACTCTAGTGAGGCATCACACTGAGTTCGGAACTCTTCTTGATGGACAACTTGAAAGCCAGGGCATGTCATACTCATTTACTGTGACAATAGCAAGCTGTGACTGTTTCCGGACAGGTATAAACCTGCAATTGTCAGTTTGGATTAACAATGTTACCTCCCTTGACGTCTTCTAAAAAGCAAAACATCTATATGAGGTGGCCCCTAACAGTGATTCAGGAAGACCTTTTTATACAGTTGGTATTGACCGTTTAATAGTGGCTGGAAGCTGCCCTAACTAGAGTTAAATATCTCCAGTACCATTGGGATTGTGAAATCAGCATAGATAATATGAAATGTGGCCAGCAGACTTACTTCATGGTATCATCCTGTAATTTAGGAGTGACATTGCTTGCCTGTTTTGGGGGTTCAATGGAAGTGTTAATGGGCAGGCTCTAAAAACAGCCCTTCTGAATTTGTCATAACCCATTAGGCAGGAGCTACCTCTTGACAAGAAGTCCTAATTTCCCCAGGAGATGCAAACTATAATATTTTGCCCACAATGTATGATGACCCATTATGCTTTAAATATGCATTAGGGAAAACAAAAAGCTCACGTTACTCATTTATATACTGTGCCAGTCACCACCATAGTGTTCTCATGGTGCCGTCCGGAAAGTGTTGTGCGTCCACCGAAGGTAAACTAGACCATGGTCTGTGGGACGGAAAGGTGAGACGATGGAGAAGACCAGACCAAGAGGGTGCAATGGGGATTGACACGGAAGGTCTTGGATTGTGGTGAGAAGGATGGGCGGTGAATCAAATGCATGTTGATCAGGTTTAGTTACTAGTACATTTTATGGTGTTACTAGTATAAATGAGCACATGAATGTGTATGATGGACCTGCGATGTGCAGGTGTGGTGCAGGCTTCTTTGTCAAATTCTTTTAACGTCCCCCACAAGGTTAACAGTCGGATCATTTGGAGGTGCCAAGCCAACTGACAGATATGCCTGAAACAATACATTTTCATTTTAAAACTGCAATACTCCAACCACTCCATGTGTGCTGATTTCCATTCTTCCAATTACTCCATGCTAGTGTGTGTGTGTCTTTCATTTTTTATTTATTGCATTTGTGTATTTTGGCCAACTCTTGCTACTATCTATGAGCTGTATCGGGGCCTTAAAATAATTACAAATGCTCTTGATAAGTCTATGATTATGTGACATACATTGTATTACCTCAATGAGCCAACGAGAATTGCAAGGTCCTTACCAAGCCCCATCACTTAAATTCAGGTAAGTTTGAAGTATGAATCATGTTGTAAAAATGGAGTGACCACACAAAAACTTAACGGCTGATTCTTTCTATTTTGTAAATCAGAATACCTTATGCTCCCTGAATCCACAGCTCTTTCAGAAACCTCCATCAGACAGGCAACCTTTGTGACCCCATAGATGGTGCGTTGGTACTTGACGCCAGCATAAATGATTACAAGCCTAAAATACAACATTCCGACATGAAACACATATGTGCTGTTAATGCATTGCACCAACAATTGTGCTTTTCCTATTAATAGTGAATGATTTTGAGGAAGCTGTAAATACATACTTGCATACTTTGGGGGGGGGTGGTGGAGCAATCTTGGAATAGAATGCATGCAACACTCAACTGTGTACATTGGGAATTTGGACTTTCCTTTGAGAGTAAAGGTGTGAAACTGATCAGTCCTACATTGTGCCCTTTCCCCAGCATCCAGAAGGGAGCACCAGCCCTCTGTCGGTGTAACCTGCAACACATGGTGTACAAGTCATGATGTGGGAGTCTGTCGGAACCCTACTTTCTCCAGCATGGGATCTGGCATGGATTCACATGCTCCTGAATATTCCCCATCGTCAGGCTGGGAATACTCTGTAAAAGAAAAAACTGTTTCACTTTCACTTAATAAAACTTTCTGATGCTTGTTAATCTGCTTAGAATCACATGCTGTGCATATGTTAATGTTCATGTTAAAGGACATTTGTACCGCGCACTATCACCACCGGAGTGGTCCCTTGCCGCTCTGGCGGCTCTGGAAGAGGAGGGGAGGTTGAGTTAGTAGGAGGAGGTGGGAAAAGTGCAAGAGAGCAGTGATGTGCTGTTGGCGGCCTCAGCCCGGTGGGTCCGTTGGCTGGGCCTGGGGTGTTTGCGTCCGGTAGTCGTCGTACTGTTGTGCAAGGCTATGTGTGTTTGTTTTGTTGTTGCAATGTAGTGAAGTATGTGCCGTTTGTTGTGCTGTAGGTTTGGTTGTGTTTGGTTTGGAGTTTGAGAGGTGTATGCAGAAAGGGAAGTTGTTAGTAGGGTTGGTTAATTTGTCTCTCTATCTTGAATTGAAGCGCTCGGCTTGCGTAGTCTCCCCTCTTGCGGCTCTGTCCTGATCTGGGTCTGACTGGCATACAGGTTCCTTACTCCTCTAGCTCCCGCCTCTAACATGCTCACTCATAGCTCCCCCTATCCTCCAGTCATGCTCCGGTGGCCAGTCCACCTGCCAATGACATCCTCTCAGGTAGTGGGGTGATTGCCAATATCTCAAATACCACATCAGTGTGGTACCTGGCGGCATTAGATTGAGGGGCGGATGAAGTGTTGGTGGGATTGTCTGGGTAAGTTCACTCAGTCTCCGTGCGTGCCGCCTGTGTTCCTGTCTATCCGGTGTCACCCGTCCATTTGCCGTGGGCTTTGCTCTCCCGGGTCAGGGATGTCAGTGTCTTTTCGTTTTTAGTTATCCTTTTTTCCAGTTTTGGTTTCCAGGTTTAGTCTGTGGTGTTGTAGAGCCAGGTTTTTAGTGATTTCCTGAATTTTAGGTGACCTTCAGTGTTTCTTATTTCCTTTGGGATGTCGTTCCAGGTTTTTGCGGCTAAGTGGTGGAAGGAGGTGCCTCCAAGTTTTTTCCTGAGGTATGGTTTGAGTTCCAGGTGGATTTCGTTGCTCGATCGGAGGGGTCTCGTTGGTTTGTAGACTGTTATTTTCTTTTGTAGGAATTCTGCTCCTTCTCCGCTGATTGCCCTGTGCGTTATGCACATTGTTTTGAAGGTGATGTGATGTTTTACTGGGAGCCAGTATAGTGTTTTAGGGCTGGAGTGATGTGTTCTCTTCTGGATAGTTTGAGGAGTAGTCTTGCTGCTGCATTTTGGATCCGTTGCAGTTTCTTCAGGAGGTATTCTGGTATTCTGAGGTAGAGGCTGTTTGCATAGTCTATTTTAGACATAAGGGCGACGATGGTGAGTGTTTTGTGCGCGAAGGAGAGGAAAGGTAGAATTCTTCTTGTTGCCCGCAGGAGGAAAAAGCATTTCTTCACTGTTGCATTTATATGTGGCTCCAGGGATAGCTTGTTGTCCATTAGGACTCCCAGATTTTTTACTACCTTCGACGGTGTTGGTGTGTTTCCCATTTCCGTAGGCCATGTGATGGTGGTTTCGTTTTCTTGGTCTTTGGATACGATCATGATTTCTGTCTTTCCTGGGTTGATTTTCAGGTTGTTGGCATCCATCCAGTCGAAGACTTCTTTTAGACAGTCTGTTAGGTTGAATGGTCAGCATCGGTGTCTTTGAGATCTGAGTGTCATCTGCGTAGTTGTAACATGTAATGTATTTTTTGAAGATTCTGATGACCGGAGTTTGGTAGATGTTGAAATGTAGTCAGGATCCTTGTGGTGGTACTCAATCGTTGACTCGTGGAGTGGATTTGAAAGGTTTTATCCATACGGTTTCTGTTCTGTCTGCTAGGAATGATTTGGTCCAGCGTAGTGCTGTGTCTGTTATGCCTATGTTTTCTAGTCGTTTGGTCAGGGTGTCGTGGCTAACTGTGTTAAAGGCTGCGGAGAGGTCGAGCAGAATAAGGGCTGAAGTAGTGTTTGAGTCTGCGTTAGTTTTGAGGTCGTCCCAGATGGATAGTAGTGCTGTTTCCGTTCCTCTCGCTGGTCTGAAACCGATTTGAGCTTGGTCCAGCAGGTGGTGTTTTTCTACGTGTTCTTGGGTTAGTTTATATACGTAGGTTTCTAGAGGTTTTGCTGGGTAGGGGATGTTAGAGATCGGCCTGTAGTTGGAGAGGTCATCTACGTCACCACTTGTGTTTTTTTTAAGAGTGGCTTGATGTATGCGGATTTGAAGATCCTCGGTACAGTCCCTGTTGATAGTGATGGATTTAGAAGGTTTCTGTAGTGTTCTGCTGGCGTTCCTTGCGCGAGGATTGTTTTGTAGATGTCTGAGGGACATGGGTCCATGGGTGATCCCGCGTTCTTAACCAGCATTGCGAATGCCTCTGCTGATATTTCAGGGAAGCTTTGGAGTTTGTGTTGTGGTTCCGAGGTGGGTTCGTTGGGTTGTATGTTGTGGTTGGTTGGTCGCTTTTGTATGGTTTGACGGATGTCGTTGGTTTTTTTTTTTTTTTGTGATCTGCTAGGTCGTTGCATAGATTTTCTGAGGGGGTTGGGGTGTTATCACAGCCTGGTGGGTTTTTCATTTCTTCAATGATGCTAAACATTTCTTTTTGTGTTGGTGGCATTGTTGATTCTGTCATCGTAATGTCTTTTCTTTGTCTTTTGAATTTCATTCTTGTAAGCATGGATTTGTTTCTGGTAGTAGCTTTTTTTTTTTTTTTCCCCTTGGGCTGTATTCTTTCCTCCATTCTAATTCCATCTTTCTGTTTTCTTTTTTCATGTCGCTTAATAGTGGGGTGAACCATTTTGCCAGTGTTTTTTTCTTTTTTGATAGACAAGATCGCCCCAGAAAAACCATTCACCCTATCGTATCTGTGATCCATTTGTGCAGTATCTCTGCTTTTCCGTCTAGGTCAGCTAGCTCCAGTTCTGTAGTTGAGGGTTTCGTTAGTTCCAGTTCGAATAGGTTGCTTTTTTTGACGTGTTTTCAGTTTCTTTTGGTGATGGTTGTGAGTTTCGGGTGTTGGATGTAGGTTTGGGTAGGCAGTGTGATCACGAATGGGATGATGAGATGGTCGCTCCATAGTATTTGTATTGGAGGTGCTGTGGTGATTTAGTTTTTCTTTGGCGAAAATTGCGTCTAGGGTGTGTCCTGCCGAGTGCGTTGCTCCTTTGACTAGTTGTTGTTTCATGGTGTTGAGTTGTTCAATTAGTGAGTTTTGGGAGTTGGGCGTGGCTGTCTTCAAACCAGATGTTGAAGTCCCCCAGGATGATCAGGTGTTCGTGTTTGATGGCTAAGTTGGTGATGGCTTCTATGAAGTTGTCGACGAATGTTGCATCATATGTTGGTGGTCTGTATACAAGGATGAATGTGATGTTGGTTTTTGGGCTCGCTGTTAGGTGTATTACCATGGTTTCACAGTTGAGGATGTTGAGTGGTTTGTCAGTTTTTATTTTCAGTTGTTCTTTGAATGCTATAGCGATGCCTCCTCCTTTTTCTGTTTATTTGTAGGCATTTGAAGTCTGTCAGAAGGCAGCTTTGGAGTGTGATTTTGTAGTTGTCGTCCAGCCATGTTTCTGTGATGAACAGGATGTCAATGCCGTTGTCGTCGAGTAGGTCTAAGATCTCGGAGTGTTTTGACATGGATCTTGTGTTTAGATTGCAGTGAAGTTTGGAGGTGTTTGGTTTGGGTTTTGTCGAGGTCGTCTTCCGTTCGGTGTTGAGGTTTCCTTCTCGGTCGGCCACTTGTTGGGCTGTGGGTTTTGGGGTGTCAGCTTCTTCGAATAGTTGTTCTAGGTTTTGTCTTGGGTTTTTTGTGTTTTCATCGGGTTCATCTTCCGGGGGTTGTGGTTGTTGATTGGAAGTTCCTCTTGCTTTGGTGATGTAGGGGGTTATTGGGTCGGTTGTCTGTTTTGTCTGTTTTGTTTGTTTTGGTCATCCTTCTTTTACTTGCTTGTGTTAGGTTGATTGATGTGGATGCTTCTAGTGTTGGGTCGGATTGCTGTGGTGGCCAGTTGTCTGCGAGGTATGGAGTTAGGTAGAGGGATTTTTCTCTTCTGAGTTCCTTCGGTTTGTGTTCCTGCCTGTGGGGGTCCAGTCAATGGTGGTTCTGGGTTGCTGTTCTGGCGTGTTTGTTCTTTCATCTCTTGTTATTTTTCTCGGAATTGGTCGTTTGAGCGGCATCGTAGGATTGAGAAATGTTAAGTCTGTTTGGTTACGTCTAGTCGGTCCTGCTTTGGTCTGGTTGTCTTGTGGTGTAGTGGCTGGTGAGGGGTTGTCCGCTACTAGTTTGGGCTCTGTTTGTGGGTGGTATTCTGGCTGGAGTTGACGACTCGTTCAGTCGTTGTTCTAGGACGGCAAGGGGGTGGTAGGGTTATTAAGTTGGGTGTTATCGGTGGCTCTCTTTACTGTCCGTCTCCCTAAGCGCGGTTCACTGTGTGGGCTGCGAGGGTATCTGCTGGTTGGAGGTTGGCCTAGACGGGCATAGTTTGGACTTGCGCCTTGAGATGCGGGAGGCCCTAATCCGAGTGACCCATCACCTTAATTCGCTGGTGGTTTCAGTCTCACTTGAGTTTGCTAAATGTGCGAGTGGGCTAGATTTGATATACCTGTGTAGTGGGAGGGAGGCCTATCAGTGCAGTCTGGAGGTCACATAATACTATTTGGGCACAGAGGCCCTGCTATCAGTGCTGTTTGGGAACACACAGTGCAATTTGGGCACGGTCCCTGCTAAGTTTGAGACACCTGGATATTGGGAGAGAGGCCTAACAATGCAGTTTGGAGATCACACTGTGAATTGGGCACGGAGGCCCTGCTATCAATGCAGTTTGGGATCACACAATGCAATGTGGGCACAGAGGCCCTGCGATCGGTGTAGTTTGGGATCACACAATGCAATTTGGGCATGGAGGCTCTGCTATCAATGTAGTTTGGGATCACACAATGCAATGTGGGCACGGAGGCCCTGCTATCAATGCAGTTTGGGAGCACACAATGCAATTTGGGCATGGAGGCTCTGCTAAATTTGAGATACCTGTATAGTGGGAGAGGGGCTACACAATGCAATGTGGGCACGGAGGCCCTGCTATCAATGCAGTTTGGGGCAATGGGTGGTGATTGCATTGATCGACATTGGTTTGCCTAGTGCATTGATCGACATTGGTTTGCCTAGTGCTCAGGTATCTAGGGTAGAGTTGTACATCTCCCCAAGCCACCCTACCTTACAGG
Source organism: Ambystoma mexicanum (assembly GCF_040938575.1). Lineage (NCBI taxonomy): Eukaryota > Metazoa > Chordata > Amphibia > Caudata > Ambystomatidae > Ambystoma > Ambystoma mexicanum. The sequence goes on along the minus strand of NC_090924.1, from coordinate 363,283,033 downwards.
TCCTTGTAGTTGCTGTTTGACGGCTGGCCACTGGCTTCCCCTGCGGACACCTGCTGACACCTCCTGGAGCCGCCTCAGTTGGAGCTGCTCTTGGCCTTGGGGCCCTTAGCCACAGGGCTTCACGGGCAGAGGGCTGCCCAGGGAGGACCAGTGATGACGGGCTCACGGCCCAATCAGAGCGGGGTGGGCAGGTTGGGAGGCAGGAGGGAGCGGACACCAGGAAGAGGGTGGGGGTGGGAGAGGGACACTTGGTGGGCCTGGGGGCCTGGTATGGCGGAGAAAAAAAAAGATATCCGCGTGCCCAGAGATGGGCTTTCTTACCCCACGTCGGCTTTCTGCACAGGATGGTCAGACATCTAGTGGTAACCACAGAGTATTGCATCTTGTCTTTCGGGGACCGAAAGGGGATGTCGGCATAGGCATGTCTGAAACACTATCCCTATCGTGACGTGTGTAGTACCCAAAATCCCTCACGCGCTGTGGTCCCTCAGATTGTTTTTTTCCCACCCAGATCACTGGTCGCCCTATAGCGGAGCTCTTCATGAGACATTGTTTATCTTACCGAATTGTCGGTTTATCCCCGTTAAGTCACTTCGCCCATCAAGAACATCGACGAAGACTACGGGGGAATAGTCTACGGCTGTGGGTTCCGACGCCTAGGATTCGGCGTTCGGACTTCCACGTGGTCGAGCCTTCCGTCCGACCTACACAGTAGGGAGAGTGGGCTTGGGGTTTGCCATACTGTTATGTCTTCACCCTTCCCTTCTGCTATGGAAAGGAGTCCATTTAGATTCTGCCCTGTGTGCAGGGTTGGATATCCGTGGAAAGACGAGCACACCTCGTGTAATGCTTGTCTCCCCCTAGAGCACGACGAAAGGCGGTGTTCGGCGTGTAAACTCCTTAAACCTAAAACCCTTGGGGAGCGCCGGTTAAAGCGGTGGACCGCGTACGGCATGTCACACGTGGAGCCTCCTTCCCCTGCCGCAAAACCAGCCGAAAGTGACGGGGGCACATTGGATGAGCAAACGTCCAATGCGGACATTATAGACCTTGAGGCGGACACTTCTAGGGCCGCCACGCCCGTCCCCGACCCTTCCAGGCTCGACTCCGGTCTTGCTACAGGGAACACACCCGACGACAGGGGCGTACAACCGCACCGCACCAAGCACACAACCCAAACGCCGTCCTCAACGACATCGTCGAGGAAGGCGAAAGCGCCAACGGGCCCGCCGCAAATTTCAGCGGTGCCCACCGATCGGTCAGGTCCCAAGCCTTCCCCGCATCCGCAGCAGCACATGACTGGGCATAGCAAACATAACGAGGGCGCTACTCCCAAAACTACACGTGCTGAAGTTTCAGAACAAGAAACTTCGACAGATTCCAAGGCTTCCAAGGCCCGCACAGGCCCGAGAACTACGAGTAGGCCTCTACCTGAGAAGCCATCTGCTGGCCCTTCTGGAGCCGTGGAAGACATTTCTACTGCTGACACATCATCGAAGGCGTTGTCTCCCGAAGATTCGGTGACTATCCGTAAGAGCATCAATAGGATTGCTACGGCGGTGGGCCTAGTACCGGTTCCGCCCACAGTTATGGGCCAATCAGTGGAAAGGTTTTCCACGGATTTGGAAGATGATCCCGAAGACTCTTACGAAGAAAGCCAGGTACCCCTCTCAAGCACCCTGAGGAGATCCTCTCAGTGCCTTAGGGCGGAGAACACGGTTCCTACTCAGCTAGGTCCATTTCCAAAGGTCATCCTAGTGGACCACGGAGCAATGCGAGGGGTGTATGGATCGGCTGGAGCAGTTTTTCAGGGCTTCTGATCAACCTCCGCCGAAAAAAGCTCGGGTAGACCCTAACCCTCAAACACAAGATGTCCAACACCTAGATGTCCAACACCAAGTTGACTATCAAGAAGATGTCCAGATGGACACGTATAGAGACATCTATACAGAAGAGGAGGCCTCTTTTCTGGACAACTATGGGGAAGATCAAGGAGCAACGGACAACTGGGAGGACACCCAGCAGGACGATCAGAACTCTATCGTTTGCCTCGACTCTGCCCCATCCACCCCGATTCGACAAGCTTCCCCGGTAGATGATCAAATGGCTTTCAACATGTTGAAAAAAGCAGCGGAATTCTTTAAAATTGCCACGCGGGAAGCCTTGCCCGAACAAGATTTTGCGGAGGACATTATATATGAAAAGCCTCCGGCAAGCCAGTCTATCCCTCTCTTGAGCTCTGTAAAGAGACAGCTGGACCCTTCCTTACTCACACCCGCTCAGACTAGGGCTGTGAACCCAAGGGTCAAAACTTTTCCGACCCTCCCCCACCGACCCGCTTTATATCAAAGGACACGCAATCCCAGACTCGCTGGTGGTGACCAACACTCGCAAGAGAGCAGGGGTTCCCCTTGTCACGGGAGAGTCACCCCCGGACAAGGAGTCCAAAAGGTTGTATGCCTTAAGCAAACTGGTTACGTCGGCGGTGGCCTATACCGTCCGGGTTGGCAATAACACTAAGTTACTAGCAAGCTACGTCGACGCCCAATGGAACCTACTCCAGGAAGGCCTTCAAGAGGTTCCGGAACCAACCAGAGCCAAGCTTCTAGCAATTGTCTCGGAGGGCAAACTTGCCAATCCGAATGTGGTAAAGAATACCCTGGTCACCGCAGAGACAGCAGGCAGGTCTCTTGCACAGGGTACTCTCCTAAAGAGGCATGCGTGGCTGCGCACGTCGGGCTTCAGGCCTGAGACCCAGGCATCTATTATCAACGAACCCATCGAAGAGGCCAACCTCTTCTGGAAGGCGGTAGATGATGCGTTGGAGACAGCCAAGAAGGAGCACGAGACTATTAAGTCACCGCACCAATTTTCCCAGAAACCCTCTTCACAGAGGGGCAGTAATTCCCGGCGGTCCTTTTGAGGACAAGCCTGCGCCGCTCAAAACTATTTCGGCACGGGCAACTTCAAGTCAAACTGCTGCAAGCCCCACTTACTACCCCCAGAGCGGTCAGAAGCGCGGAAAGAATAGAGGCAGAGGCTCCAATTCCGTCAACTTCGGGTCAGAAATGACCACCAAGTCCAGGTCCCCTCCCATGTCTCCCCGGGCGATTTAACATCTTTCCTCAAGGCATGGGAGGGTATAACCTCAGACCAGTTGGTCTTAAAGACGGTCGCCCATGGTTACTGCGTGGAATTCACCCGACCTCCACTGTTCAGACCGCCGAAACATCGACACCTTTCACCAGAACATCTGCAGATCCTGATCCAAGAGATGGAAGCGCTGCTGGGAAAGGACGCCCTAGAAGCCGTCCCGATTCTTCAGGTAAACAAGGGTATCTATTAGTGTACTTCTTGTATCCAAAAAGGATCTCACCATGCGTCCTGTTCTAGTCCTGCGCCCAGCGAACAAGTTCATAAAGCCCCAGAAGTTTCGCATGGTAACACTGAGGTGATCCCATTGCTAAAATGGGGGGACTTCGTGACAACATTGGATATGAAAGATGCATACTTTCATATTTCAATGCTGCCAGCGCACAGAAAATTCCTAAGGTTCGTGATTCAGGACAAACACTACCAGTTCAAGGTACTCCCCTTTGGCATTGCCTCGGCACCAAGGGTGTTTACCAAGGTCCTGGCAGTGGCAGCGGCACACCTGTGCAGACTTTCAGTTCCAGTTAACCCTTACCTAGGCGATTGGCTCATCACGGGGGATTCGTTCGACGTTTATTTTTCGAACACCCAAAAAACAGACCTACTGTTCAGCCTGGGATTTTCTATCAACGAAAAGAAATCCAGCTTAGTCCCCAGCCAAGTAAAACAGTTCCTGGAGGCTCTAATTCGTATCGAAGACGGTCTAGTCTTCCCTTCCAGCGAGAGAGATCAGTACATGCTCTCTCAGGTTCCTCAGTATGTAGCCAGTCGAGAAGTGACGGTACGCAAAGCTATGCGTTTGCTAGGGATGATGGCATCATGCATATACTAAGTTCCCCACGCGCAGCTGCGAATGCGTCCCATCCAAGAGTGGCTCAACAGCCAGTGGTGTCAGGCCAGCGGACAATGGGAAGATCTGTTAGTTGTCTCGCCAGCCCTCGTTCTCTCTCTGCAGTGGTGGTTGAGGGAGAACCTCTTGAAGGGGAAAAGCTTCACCACCCCTGCAGTGGAAGCCACTCTCACGACAGACGCATCTCTCACGGGGTGGGTGGGGCGCACCTGCTTCAACAGACGGTGCACGGAGTGTGGTCCCCTCAGGTAGCGTCCAACCATATAAAGCTACTGGAGCTACTAGCAGTGTTCAAAGCATTGAAAGCCTTTCAGGAGCAACTGCAAGGGAAGACAGTGCTGGTCCTAACCGACAGCACAACCGCAATGCATTACCTGAACAAACAGGGGGACACTCGCTCGCCAGGGCTATCCAAGCTGTCCCAAAACATCTGGATATGGGCTCTCAAACACAAGATGTTCCTGATATCCCAACATGTTCCAGGGGAACTCAATCTTCTGGCAGACGTACTCAGCAGAGATTTTCCTCTGCCAGAAGAGTACGAATGGCGACTACACGAAGACATTGTATCCAACGTCTTCGCAGAATGGGGGTTTCCAGAGATCGACCTGTTCGCTACTCAGGAGAACGCCCAATGCCAAGATTACGCCTCCAGGTACCCCCAGAACCTATCCAAGGGGAACGGTCTCTGGATAACTTGGTCGGGGAAATTTGTCTACGCTTCCGGCCCCCCCGACCAACTCCCCCTTTCCCGCCCCGACCCCCCATCTGAACAAAATAGTACACAAGATGTACCAGGAACCAGTCACCATGATTCTGGTGGCTCCCATGTGGGCCCGCCAACCTTGGTTCGCGCACCTGATGGAAATGTCCCTCTCCCCACCAGTCAAGCTGCCCTGCCCGTACAACATGTTGTCTCAGGACAGGGGGGAGACTCTGCACCCATGCCCACAAACTCTGAACTTAGCAGCCTGGCTCTTGAGGTCCTAGAGTTTGGACATCTGCAACTCCCTCAAAGATGCATGGACATACTGAGGGAGGCAAGAAAGCCTAATGCACGTTATTGCTATGCCAGCAAATGGAAACGTTTTGTCATCTGGTGCAGTTCCAAAGGTGTCAATCCCACCGATTGCTCGCCTTCACACATTGTGTTATATCTAACCCATCTGTTGGACTCTGGGTTAGTCTTCAATTCCTTAAAGGTTCACCTAGCGGCGTTGTCAGCCTACACCACGTCACAGCAGAAGGTGTCGCGGTGGAAGATACCTGTGATTAAAGCCTTTATGGTAGGGGTTAAAAAAATGTATCCCCCCCATCAATCACCCAGCCCCTGGGTGGGGATCTAAATGTGGTTTTAACTAGGCTCATGGGACCCCCTTTAGAGCCTATGCATAAAGCTAGTCTGAAAGACCTGACTTACAAGACAGCCTTTCTAGTAGCTATCACTTCTATCAGAAGAGTTAGCGAACTACAGGCCCTCTCGGTTTTGGACCCCTTTGTCACAGTCCACAAAGATAAGGTAGTCATGCGCACACATCCCAGATTTGCGCCAAAATTTATTTCAAAGTTCCATGTGAACCAGTCAATCAAACTACCCACGTTCTTCCAGAGACCTACTAACCTGGCCGAAAGAAGCCTTCACACACTAGATATGTGCAGGGCTGTCATCTTCTACATGGATAGAACTAAACCACTGAGGAAAACTAAACAATTCTTTGTTTCAGTGGCAGCTGGTAGAGAAGGGGACCCTGTCTCTAAATCAGCAATATCAAGGTGGATTGTCAAATGCATCACACTGTTACACTCTTGCAAAGAGAGCACTGCCCTTCAAGCCTAGAGCACATTCTACTCTAGGCACTGGAGCATTCATAGCATTCATTGCAAATGTTCCCCTAGAGTCCATTTGCAAAGCGGCAACCTGGAGTTCTGTACACACCTTTACAAAACACTATTGCCTAGACACTCATTCTAGGTTGATTCTCAGGTGGGACAAGCAGTACTAAGACATCTTTTTTTCTACTGTTCCTTCTTGCAACCCACCTCCAACTCCGGGTACTGCTCGCTAGTCTTTGCACAGCATGTGATTCTAAGCAGATTAACAAGCATCAGAAGACATGCATTACTTACCGTAAAAGCATTTCTGATGATTGTATCTTCTTAGATTCACATGCGCCCTCCTTACCTCCCCGCTCGGGGTGGAAGGAACATAGACTTCTTACTACTTTCTCTCCATGTACTCGCTCACTATAGCCTTGGGCTCCCTCATGGCAGAAAAATCGGAGGGACCTCGGCGCGTGAGGGATTTTGGGTACTACACACGTCACGATAAGGATAGTGTTTCAGACACGCCTATGACGATGTCCCCTATCGGTCCCCGAAAGACCAGATGCAATACTCCGCGGTTACCACTGGATGTCCGACCATATGCACAGCATGTGAATCTAAGCAGATACAATCATCAGAAATGCTTTTACGATAAGTAATGCATGTCATTCCTCCTCTAAACCAATCGCTGTCCTCTGGGTCATACTGCCCCATCCAATGACAGTTCTCTTCCTAAGCCCCTCCTTGCAGCCGTCTTCATATTTTGACCGCACGCTTTGGTGTGGGAGTCCTTGTGTTTGCTTTGTACATTTTTTGGGCATTTTTGACAGAAAAAGTTCTATTTCAAAGAAGCCTGTGTGCTCTTTATTCAACTGCCGACAAAGGGGACCCAGTGTCTGTGAAGTTCCGCGCCCCTTAAGGGTGAAGATCATCGAAGAGTCTACATGGCCTTTGGGCCTACTTTGTGCCTTCTGACCATGTTTGAGAAGGAGGCAAGGTTTTCTTCAGGCTCTGCACCAAACGCAGGCTACGGAATGTTTGTGGAAGAAGAGCACCTGCAATGCTTCTACTGCCTGCACCCGGACCACAAGGAGGTAGTCTGCGAGATATGCCTCGATTTCTCAAAGAAAACAACGAAGGACAGGCGTAGTAGGCTGGCAGTATGGCTGAACACCAAGGCCTCTGACCTGTACTCCGAGCAGAGTCATGCCTCACCCAGGACTGGCCGGTCTGAGGAGCGGTCTACAAAGTGATCTGTAGGGGCCCAAGATAAGGCCAAGAGCTGCAAGTCTGAGTCCACCGGGTTCGCTGCGGAAGCTGGTCCCAAAGCGGATGGGATCACCTTCCGCCTCCATTCCCAGCCTACCATCAAGCTCTCTTCAAAGAGGAAGTACTCTACCCTGGCTAAACTATGTGAGAAATCTGAGAAGCCGCCGAAGAAGTCTGGCAAACAACCCAGGCAGGCTCAACCAACACAGGCTAAGACCTCGTCAGCGACTCTGTTGATGACTGCTACTGCCACGACAGCCGAGGGCGCTCTAATCCTGTGAGGGTAGCGCCCACCGCTCAGTGTCCCTGAATACCCCCCACCCCCGTGCCGCCGAAGCAAGCCTGAACCAACCATGACGTCTGGCACCCACTCGTGCACCCTGGTGGGAGGCCCCCTGACTAGGTTCGTCAGTGAGTGGAGAAAGATCACCACTGACAGATGGGTGCTGGACGCTCTCGCCCAGGGGCACACCCTGGAGTTTCAACGCAGGTGTCCACGGATCCCTCGGGTTACCAGTCAGGAGCAGCGCATCTCACCGCTCTGGAAGAGGTATGGGCCATGCTGCGAAAAGGGGCGATGGAGCTAGTTCCCCAACTCCGCAGTCTGTTGCAGTTTCTTTCTGTCAGAAAGAAGACTGACTGGAGGCCCATTCTAGACCTACGACGTCTGAACAAATACCTACCCAATAGTTCAGGACGGTCACATTGCAACACATGCTCGGCCCAACTGGAAAAGGGAGACTGCTTGACGTCGTTGGACCTGGAGGACGCCTACTTCCATGTCCCGTTCACTAGAAACATCAGAAATGTCTGTTTTGTGGTGCAGGGACAGCATTACCAGTTCAAGGCTCTAGCTTGGCTTGAAGTCGGCCCCAGATTGTTCATGACCTGACTGGCACCAGTGGCGGCCCATCTACGTCTACAGCGCATACTTAATCCCGTACCTGGATGACTGGCCGATTCACGCCCGCTCGTGTGAGCTGGCCAACGGATGCAACCAGATCTGGGATTCACCATCAACTATCCAAAGTCCTACTTGACGCCATCACAGAGCACACTGTTCCTAGGTGCCAGACTCAATACAGTGTCTTCTCTGGCATCGCCCTCAGAGGAGAGGAGGCAGTCATTCAAGGAAAGGTGCAAAGGCTGTCGTTGACGGAGACTGCCACGGTGCGGGCCATCAAGTTGTTATTGGGCATGATGTCCTCCTGCATCTACCCCGTCCGGCTCTGCAGGTTGCAAATACGACCCCCCCCCCTACAGGAATTCCTGGACACCCGCTGGATACAGGTGTCTGGAAGCTTCACGGATAAGATATTTCTCTTTGTTTCTCTTTGTTTCTCTTTGTTTCTCTTTGTTTCTCTTTGTTTCTCTTTGTTTCTCTTTGTTTCTCTTTGTTTCTCTTTGTTTCTCTTTGTTTCTCTTTGTTTCTCTCTTTGTCTATCTTTGTCTATCTTTGCTTCTCTCTTTGCTTCTCTCTGCTTCTCTTTGCTTCTCTTTGCTTCTCTTTGCTTCTCTTTGCTTCTCTTTGCTTCTCTCTTTGTTTCTCTTTGTTTCTCTTTGTTTCTCTTTGTTTCTCTTTGTTTCTCTCTTTGTTTCTCTCTTTGTTTCTCTTTGTTTCTCTCTTTGTTTCTCTCTTTGTTTCTCTCTTTGTTTCTCTCTTTGTTTCTCTCTTTGTTTCTCTCTTTGTTTCTCTCTTTGTTTCTCTCTTTGTTTCTCTCTTTCTCTCTTTGTTTCTCTCTTTCTCTCTTTGTTTCTCTCTTTCTCTCTCTTTGTCTCTCTTTCTCTCTTTCTCTCTTTGTCTCTCTTTCTCTCTCTTTCTCTCTTTCTCTCTCTTTCTCTCTTTCTCTCTCTTTCTTTCTCTCTTTCTCTCTCTTTGTTTCTCTTTCTCTCTCTTTGTTTCTCTCTCTTTGTTTCTCTCTCTTTGTTTCTCTCTCTTTGTTTCTCTCTTTGTTTCTCTCTTTGTTTCTCTCTCTTTGTTTCTCTCTTTGTTTCTCTCTCTTTGTTTCTCTCTCTTTGTTTCTCTCTTTGTTTCTCTCTCTCTCTCTTTCTCTCTCTCTCTCTTTTCCCCCGGGTGATAGAATGGTGGGGCATCTCCTCCAACATGCCCAAGGCATAGGTTTTCAATCCCCTCCATACCAGGAGACGGTCACCACAGACTCCTCCCTGAAAGGCTGGGGAGCGCACACAGAACATCTGCACGCCAGAAGAGAAGGATCTTCATATGAACATTCTGGAGCTACGGCAGTGTTCTGGGCCCTCAAGTCGTTCATACCGTCTCTGAAGGGCAAGGTGGTGAGGATCTTCACGGACAACACCATCACCATGTTCTACACCAGGAAGCAGGTGTGCGTTAGATCCACGGCACTCTCAAAAAAACGCTGGGCTTGTGGTGCTGGGCTGTCGCACAGGGATGTTCCTCATCCCTCTTCACCTGGCGGGAGTCAAGAACAACATTGCAGACTCCCTCAGCAGGGAACTGCTTGTCAAGAGTGGGATCTTAGTCGGGATCAGGTGGACCATGTATTCGTCAGATGGGGCAGGCCCCAGATCGATCCGTTTGCGACGGCAGCAAACTCCCAAGTGCCACATATTTGCAGCAGATTCCACCAACCGATGAGCCTGGGGGGCGCGTTCTCCTTCCCGTGGTAAGGGCTGTCCTGTATACGTTCCCTCTTCTGCTACGAGTCAACGCACTTGGTGTCCATGCTAAATGATACTCGTCACCCAACGTGGCCGAGGCAGATTTGCGGTCATCCTGTCAGCGTTGTATCCGGTCAAGCTGCCAGTGGCTCCAGATCTTCTCACGAGAAGGAGGGCAATCCTTCCTCATGACCCAGGATCGCTGAACCTGATGGCTTGCCTCCTGCAGCCCTATAGTTTGAAGGATGAGTTGCCTGCGGCCTGCAAGGAGGTCCTCACCAGGGCGTCCTTGAAGTTCTACGGTCACAAGTGGAAGCGTTTCGCTGCATGGTGCTGGTCTCGGAAGATTGCCCCTCTGAGGTTCACGGCCCTGAAGACCCTTCGATGCTTCTACCTCCTTGGCCAAGGCAGGACTGGCGCACGCCTCTATCAAGGTACATCTGGTGGCTATCTCCTGCTACACCAGGTCTTCAGGAGGATCTTCACTTTGGTCCCACCGACTTGTCAAAGAATTTCTCAAGACTTTTTCGTCTTTCCCACCGGTAAAGGCTCCTGCCCTGGCATAGAAACTCCATGTGGTTCTGACGAGAGCCATGGTGGGGGAACGGGGCCCCTTCAAGCCTTTGCATCAGGGCCCTCTCGTTCCTCTCATGGAAAACTGCTTTCCTTGTGGCCCACCTCTGCCAGAAAGGTAGGTGAAATCCACAGCCTATCCTGAGCAACCATACCTAACTTTCCACGAATAGAGGGTGGTGTTGCATACGCACCCCTCTTTCATGCCAAGGTTCTGTCGGAATTCCACCTCAACGAGCCTTTACCTGTTTTTTTCCTGAAACCTTTGTCATTGGCGGAAAGGGCATTGCATTCTCTGGATGTTGCTCGTGCCATAAGTTGTACGTGACACGCACAAAGAGTTTTCGGAAGACTTCACAATTGTTTGTGAACTTTGGTCCTGTGAACCATGTGAAGGCCTTCTCCAAGGCTTCCGTTTCAAGGTGGCTCTCGGACTGCATCAGGCAATGTCATCAGTTGGCGAACCGACCTTTGCCTGACAGTCGGAGCTCCTCCCACCAGAGCGATCGCTGCAATGACGTTACTGTCTGGTGTGCCCCTGCTGGACATCTGCAGGGCTGCTACGTTGAGTTCCACGTGTCTTGATTGCCTATGATTTTAGGCATTACCATGAGCCTCTTATCTCTACCTTGTTTGAGGCTTTGAAAACAGACCCCTGGTCATCAGTGATTTTTGTCAAAATTTCGCCCTAGGCTGTGTCTCAGTGCTAAAAGACAGGCATCCCTAGGTTAATGTGCCCATCAACCTGATTAAACATAGTCAGGTATTGTAAGGTTCCTGGACTCCAAGAGATACCACTCTGATGCATTACTCTGAATCATACGTTTGACACAGAAGTCATCATGTTAATGCATTTAATGACCCCCCCACACCCCCCCGTTATCTTCTAAGGGCTCTGATTTTCATTAAGCTAAAACCAAAGCAGATATAACATAACACACCTATGAATAAAATTGCCATGTGGGCATAGAACACGTTTGAATAGATGAACAAGTGGTGGTTTTAGTTTAACAGCATGTGTAACCTTTTATGTCTTGTGTATATACTATACGCCCTCAGACTCCATGCATGCAGCAAGCCCCCACCCGTCCTTCACATTTAGAGCGGAGTGTGCTTCAAATGAAACAGCTCCTTCTTGGGCTGACATTCTGCTTAGCTGGACCCGGCTGTCTTTCCTGCTGCTGCTCTGCTCAGGACTCCTGCTCTGCACTCTTCCCTAGCCCCCCAGACTTCAATGCACTGGCAAGTCAGTTTGTGTTACTCTCCCCTTTTGTGCTTGGGCTTTATATGTATGAAGGAACATGGTTTCCCTGCATTTGTGCGTTGTCATATCCGCTAATTTGAACAGTGAGGCTTAGGGCTTAGTTTGTCACGGTGTTCCTTGAGTTAGGTGTCCTATGTAAAACTCTCTGCACCCGTTCAGTGAATGCCTTCACTGCACTTTATGGCATTCAACATCTCTCACTTGTTACTCCATACTTTGTATGGCACTCTTAACTGGGCGAATGTGCGTGATGTCTGTTCGCAAATCCTGATCATATATAACACGTCCCCTTGTAAGGTCCACCGGCTGCTCTCGGATAACACTTAGTGGTGTGAAGGAAAATCTCACACCTACTGGTGTGCAGTTAGAGCAGGCGGTTAGCTGACATTTGTTGTTTGCTCATCTGCCAGAACAGGAAAGCGCCACTTCCTTGCCGCGCCTACCAATATTTGTTCAGCAGGTGTGCACACTAACCTTCTGTTTTAACTTGTGCTGTATGTTTGACGAACAGTTTTCAGCTATCAATGGCTGCAGGTCGCCTCAGATCTGAAAAGCTGTCTTTTGTATCTTTCATTGCTTCACTGACTACAGGCAGCATGAGATGAAAAGCTGTCTTAAATTAGGCTTGAGTTCATGTCATACCCCCCCCCCACCCCCCGCAAGACAGTTGTCATAGATCAAAGATGTGCAGAACTGTGAAGCTAGGAGCTAAATTTGTAAAACATACCGCATATATTGGTGGCAAAAATAAAGCGTACACATCCTAGCAATGGTGAGTAATGGTTACGGCATGCAAAGGTCAATAAGTTGCTTGTTTATTTATATAGCGCTCCACACCCTGAGGTATCTGGGCACGTTAAAGGATTACACGTTGCTTAATGTACATGGATGAATAGTTACAATACGTTCTTAACAGTATTTACACAGTGAAAAAAAACAGTATTGTACATAAGAAATATACAAGTCACTTGGAGCATTCTAGTGTTTTGGCTGGTACTAAGGGTGGGATAATAAGGCTGGTTACAGATCATTAGAAATGAGCCAATTCTTTAGTGTTTTTCCTGATACTAAAGAACGACTGATCAGCAAGGTTAAAGGCAGGGAGTTCCAGAGCTTGGCCGCCATGAAAGGAAAGCTACTACCCCCTGCATTCTTAAGCTTATATCAAGGGAGTTTCAAGCAAAAAGAGTGCATGTTTCGAGGGGATTGGGTCCTCCGACGTATTCCATATCTATGACAGGTAATGTCCACAGCTGTGCTGCTTCGGAAAATCTTTGGCTCCTGCGCCGTCCCCGAGGACGACCTCCGACAGCCGACGTCGCCCGATGTGATAAGTAGGACGCACAACGTCCATAGCCTCAGTTCCGTTATTCCGCGAACGTGTTCGCTTCGTGAATCTCGGTACGCCTCGAATCGTTGGAGTTGCTGTTTTCTATTCTCGGTTCGTTGAAGCTGTTCGGTTACTTAGAAGTCCTGTTTGTGGCGATGTCTTTCTCGTCTTCAACCCCCCGTCCGGGCTTCAAGAACTGCGGGGACTGTGGGTCCAGGATGTCGGTCACGGACTCGCACAATGCCTGCCTCTGGTGCCTCAGGGAGGCCCACGATACGGACGACTGTGTCGACTGCCAGTCGCTCACTGCTAAGGCCTTGCGGGAACGCAAGAAGAAGCTGTCGGTAGAACGGGTGTCTAAGCCCCGGATGTTGAGGTCTGCAGGGCTTTCGACCGACTCGAGGGGTGACTCTCGGCGTCATCATCGGAAGTCCGGTGGGTCTCCTTCATGGAGTCGATCTCGCCACTCCTCCGCCTCTTCAAGGCATTCCAGAAAGCGCCGGCATAGGTCGCCTTCCCCGTCCTCTTCGGAGGATTCCGCCCGTCGGCGGGTCGCTTATCCCTCCATGCAAGCGACACCGGAGGAATGGGCTTCCTTCGGGAAGCAGATGCTAGCGATTCTGGAATCGCAGGGCACCGGTCCGTCCGCGCCTCCGAGTGGGGTCAGTCGGCACCGGTCGAGACACCGCCCATGCGCCTTCGGGCTCAGGTGGTCGGCACGGCTCACGGGAGAGGTCCCGCTAGGACAAGGGTAGCCTTTCTCGCCATGCCCGTTCCAGGTCCCGGTCCTCGACGCGCTCGAGACCGCGTGATCCTGTGCCGTCTTCGAAAAAGACATTGACGCCTGTGGCGCCGAGGTCGTCGACGATTTCTCTCGAGGCTCCGCCTCCGAGGCGGTCGTCGGCGCCCAGGTTGTCGAGAGACACGCTCGGAGCTCCGGCTTCGAGGACTGTGTCGATGCTGGCGGCGCTGCAGCTGACGCCGATTCGTTCGACGTCGGCGCCTTTTCTGTCGACGCCCTCAACGCCTTTTGAGGCGGTGGTGTCGGAAGGACCCTGTGGCACAGGGTTTGTCCCTAGAAAGGCTATGGCTAAGGTCCGGCACTGCTTTGGTCCGCAGAGGTCTTCCTCTCCTCGCCTGGAGTACATTTCAGAGGGTGATGAAGGCTCTGATGGCGGCCTGGTTCCGGTTCCAGATGACCTTATCTCGGGCCATAGCCAGTTTGATGACCTGAGGCAGTCGCTGCATGATGCCAGTGGACTGGACACCTCTCCGGAGGTGGAGTTTTGTCAGCCGGAGCCTGGCACTCATGCCGATTCTTCATATCGGCACCTTAGGTCTTGTGTTACCGAGTATTTGGGTTGGTCAGCTCCCCCAGGGGAGTTCGTTCAGGATGATCTCACGGACATCCTTGATCTCGGTCCACCCACTGACCCGGTTTTGCCTTTTCATATGGCTCTGCAGAGAAGGGTGGTGGCGGCTTGGACTGCTCCGGAGAGTCTCCCGGCAGTGGGCAAGTCTTTGTCGCGAAAATACCATCCAGCCAGTAGCGACCCCTGCTACTTGTCTAGGCACCCACCCCGCAGAGTTTGGTGGTGCAGGCGGCTACGGCCCCGGCAAAGCGGGCGTCGTATCCTACCATCCCTCAGGATAGGGACGACAAACGTTTTGACGGCTGGGCGAAGAAAGTGTTTTCTTCGGGGGGTATGGTGCTTCAGGCAGCCAACTCCATATGTGCCCTGTCTCGTTTCACACACACTCTGTGGAACTGTGTTGCATTAGCGGCTGATCATATTCCCGAAGGGGACGAACGGGATGGTTTCCTTGCTATGGTTCAGGATGGCAAGGATGCTATGTGTGAGGCCGTTCAGTCGGGTTTGGACTTGGCGGATTGTGTCAGCCGGTTCATGGCGGCGAGCACCGTTATGTGCAGGTTTGCGTGGTTGCGGAAGTCTGGGTTCGCTCCTGATGTGCAGTCCCGGCTCCTCAACATGCCTTTTGACGGTTAACACCTTTTTGGCAGCAAGGCTGACGAGAGCCTTCAGAGGTTGCAGACCTCCAAAGCTGCAGCCAAGTCGTTGGGCGCTGCAGTTCGCCAACCTCGTCCTCCTAGGGGACAGCAATGGAGGGGTGGTTCCTTTCGCTATTACTCGTCCTTCAGTAAAGCGAGGGGAGCTAGTAGTCAAAGAGGTCATCGTAAGAGTACCAGAGGTGGAAACAAAGGTACTCGAGGTGCCAAGGCCGCTCGGGCAGTTGCCTCTTTGCCCTCAGGCAACGCCGCAGCTGCTACCACTCAGTCATGAGGCCAGGTCCCATGGTTCGCCGGTTGGGGGAAGGCCGGCGCAGCATCTTGTAGAGTGGCAAGCCATTACTTCGGATGTGTGGGTTCTGAAGATCATAACCCACGGCTACTGTCTTCCTTTTCGGCAGAGGCCTTGCGACAATCCACCAGGGAACCTCTTTGAAGTGTCCGGATCCGCTCCTTGCGCAGGAAATTCAAGCCCTGCTGGAGAAAGGCGCCATAGAACTGGTGCCTGTAGCGGAGAGGAACAAGGGATGGTATTCCCCTTATTTTTTGATTTCGAAGAAAGACGGGGGATTGAGACCCATCATGGACTTGCGCGGTTTGAACAAACTCCTCAGGAAGGACAAGTTCAAGATGGTGACTCTTTCTCAAGTCCTCCTGGCCCTTCAACTTCAGGACTGGTTGGTGTCTCTCGACCCCAAGGATGCTTACTTCCATGTGCCGATCCATCCCAAGCACAAGAGGTACCTGAGGTTCGCGGTTAGCGACTCGCACTTTCAGTTTCGGGTCCTGCCGTTCGGATTGACCTCCGCCCCGAGGGTTTTCACCAAGCTCATAGTGGTGGTGGCAGCGCATCTCAGGAAAGGGGGGGGGATTCACGTCTACCCCTACCTGGACGATTGGTTGATCAGAGGGAGCTCTCCCGAGCAAGTCCTGGATCATCTGTCCGTCACCTGCCACTCCCTTCACAGGCTGGGCTTCTCCCTCAATTTAAAGAAGTCCCATTTGACACCAACGCAGCGGCTCCAGTACATCGGAGCAGTGCTCGACACGTCCCTGGGGCAGTGTTTTCCTCCTCAGGTGAGGGCTCTTCACATTCAGCAGATGGTGCACAAGTTTCAGCATGCCCAGAATCTCCCAGCGTCCGAATTCTTGAGACTGCTCTGCCTCATGGCATCCTGCATTCTTCTGGTGCCAGTGGCTCGTCTGCGGATGAGATCTTTGCAGTGGGCGCTCAAGCTCCAGTGGTCTCAGTCCTCCGGCAGGCTGTCGGACCCTGTTCAGGTGCCGCCCTCGGTAGCCCGGGACCTTCTGTGGTGGGCAATCTGATGAAGGGGGCCCCATTTTGGCTGCCCTGACCGGAGGTGATGATTGTGACGGATGAATCCCTCACGGGATGGGGAGCTCATGCCAACGAGTTGACAGTCAGCGGTCATTGGTCTCCGTCGGAGTTCAGACTCTATATCAATCTGTTGGAGCTGAGGGCCGTCCGGCTAGCCCTGAAGGCTTTTCTGCCGACTGTGCGCGGAAAGAGTGTCCTGATTTTAACGAACAACACGGTGGCCATGCACTACCTCAACAAAAGGGGGGGAAGGGTGCAGGGTCACTTCCGCTGTGCAGGGAAGCGATGCAGCTCGAATTCTGGGCCATCCAGCAGGAAGTTTCGATCTCGGCTGTTCATCTGGCCGGAGACGACAAGGAGACGGCAGACGCTCTGAGCAGGCAGAGCTCGATCTCTCACGAGTGGGAGCTGGCTCAGGAGATTCTCCTGGAGATCTTTGCCCTTTGGGGGACCCCTCAAGTGGATCTCTTCGCCTCCAGTGTCAACCGGAAGTGCGAAAGGTTTTGCTCGCTGGAATTTTCGCCAAAAGGAGCCTTAGGAGACGCGTTTGTGGTGGAGTGGTCATTGCCACTGCTGTACGCGTTTCCTCCAGGCCCCGTCATCCCGCAAGTGCTGCAGAGGTTACGGAGGTTCGGTTCCCGGATGATCCTTATTGCTCCGGCGTGGGCCCCGGAGGACGTGGTACCCGGTCCTTCTATACTTGTCCATCTGCCCTCCACGTCGTCTTCCCTACCGAGACGATCTGCTCTCACGGGAGGGGGGTCAGGTTCTCCATCCCGAGGTCAGATCCCTCAATCTTCACGCTTGGCTTCTGAAAGGTTGAGGTATAAGGATTGGGACCTCCCTGAAGACGTGATGGAGGTGTTGCTCTCGGCCAGTCGGCCAGCAACAAAGTCTCTGTGCCGTTGGAGAAAGTTCTGCGACTGGTGCAGAGTTCAGAATGTGGATCCTTTTTGAATGTGACATTCCCATGGTTCTGTCTTTTTTGCTTTCTTTGGCCCGCAGGGGCTTGCAAGTGGGGAACATTAAAGGTTACCTGGCGGCGCTGTCCATATTTAAGCGCTCATCTGAAGAGTGTTCCTATTTTAAGATTCGTTTAATTTTGCAATTTTTGAAAGGGTTCACTAATGTGTTCCCTCCGTCACCATTTTTGGTGCCAGGTTGGGATTTGAACCTTGTTAAGTTTCTTATGGGTGCTCCGTTTGAGCCTTTACATTCTTGCCCTTTGAGGCTGTTGACTCTGAAAACTGTTTTTGGTTGCGCACTTCCGCTCGCAGAGTGAGTGAGTTACAGGCACTTTCAGTTAAACCACCCTTCACTGTATTTCATAAGGACTGGGTTGTCCTTAGAGTTCGTCCTTCTTTTCTTCCGAAGGTGGTTTTGGAATTTCATTTGAGCCAGAAAGTTGTTCTTCGGCGTTCTATCCTCCTCCACATCCTGGTAAGGAAGAGGAGAGGCTCCATAGGCTGGATCCTAGGAGAGCATTGAGCTTTTATATCTCGCGCATGTCCCGGGTCAGAGTGGACAATCAACTTTTCATTGGTTATGCTGGAAAGCGTTTGGGACAAGCTGTGACGAAACAGACTGTCTCGTTGGATTATTTTAGCTATCTCCGAGTGTTACCGCTTGGCGGTTAAGGACCCTCCGGCTGGCTTGCGGGCCCATTCTACCAGAGGAGTGGCTGTGTCTACTGCCCTGCAGAGGGGAGTTCCTATTTGTCACATCTGTGATGCAGCCACCTGGGCTTCAGTACATACTTTTGTACGTCACTATTCCCTCGATTCCATCAGAGGGCAAGATCTGGCCTTTGGCAAGGCAGTTCTCTATTCCGCAATTTGATTGGGCATGCTGAAATTGTATTCTAAATTCTTTCCCATCTCCTTGCTTGGTACTGCTTTGGGAGTCTGTCATAGATATGGAATACGTCGGAGGACCCAATCCCCTCGAAGAACAAGTTACTTTCTTACCTGGTAACGTTCTTTCGATGGGATGGTCCGACGACGTATTCCATATCGCTCCCTCCCTGCTTTCCCTGCTGCAGAATTTCTTTTGCGATTGCAGCTTGCGTTCCGCAAGGCCTTGTGTGTCTGACTGGCAGAAAACTGGTGGCACACGTTCTGGGGAAAAAACTATAACTTTGAACTGAATTCTGTCCTTGACTGACAGCCAGTTCTTCCGTCTAGCCTCTGGAATGTGTTGTCTTCTGGGAATATTTAGTGCGGTTTTTAGTGCGTTCTGTAATATTTGAAGTTTGTTAACAATATATTTACTTGATCCAAGGTAAAGAGCGTTACAGTAGTCTATTTTAGAGGGCATTAGAGCTCTCACTAGGGTAATGCAACTGGCTGTAGATGAGGGTTTGCAGGCATGAATCAGCTTGCAGGTGTGAGCTGTTGCTGAGGCTGTAGCATTGACTTGCTTATGCATATTTAGGGCTGTCTAAGTAGAAGCTCAAGGTTTTTACTCTTTTTTGCCACTTTGATATCCATGCCGTCAATGTTGAAAGACTGGAATTGAGTACTAAGTTTGAGGTTGGTGGGTGCACCAAGAAGCAGGAGCTGTCTTATCACTCTGGCATAAGCCACGAGAGGCCATCCAAGCCTGAATTTTGAGATAGATTTTGTTGACGAGAGCCAGGTCAGTATCACCAGTTAGAGGAATGAGGATCTGGGTGTCATCTGCATAGTTGGTGTAAGTGACACCCAGATTATCAAGGTCGTTTAACAGTTGCTTAGTGAAAATGTTCTACATGGTCGGTGATACGCATGATCCTTGCGGAACTCGCCATGTAATGGGGTGTAGGTTCAGCTGAAGCAGAAGGTGAGATGACTCTTTGTGGAGTCATGCCTCGGGTGGTGCCGCGGCATGCACTCAACCCGCACGAGCCCGGAGACGCTGGACACCCTGGCGGCATGCCCGCCCTCCTATCCATGCCCGCCCTTCCCGTTGTAGCAAGGAAGGGGGAAGCCGCTGCGGACAGCCACGCTGCTGGCGGACGCGGCGGAAAGAGCCGCTATAGACAGCTGCGGCAAAGCCGCGAGAGAAGCCTCTGTGGACAGCCGCGGCGGGCCCGCGGAACTCACCTGGGTTCCACCCCGGCCCGGGGAACGGGGAGCCGTGCTCGCGGTGGTGCCGGGACGCAGGAGAGCAGCGACCGGATCGCCGCCTCCGTGCTCCTTCTGATGGTGCCAGAACTACATGTGGCTGGAGAAGGACGCCCATCATCCGGATGCGTCCTTACACCACGCGGCCACGGCCGCATGGCCAACGTGAACCCTCACCACCTCAAGGGAAACGGGAATGGCGACAGCCCGGGGCGGCAACCTTTAAGGGAGGCGGGACAACATCCCAGGAACCAATGAGAAGGGTGTTAGCCCAGGCTCCCAGTGATTGGAGGGGGTTTGAAACCTGTTATGATAAAAGGGCGCCAAACCAAACTAATGGGTTGCTCTCATTCCACAGGACACGGAGAGAGGGGAGAACCAGAGTGGTGGGCCTATCCGGACACCTCAAGATAAGACCAGACCAGGACTAACGTAGTTATATCTTGGAAGACCAAGACACCGGTGAAGTTAACTGGGAGGACTTGAGTAATTCTCTTAAACATAACGCTATCCTTCAACCAGTGATTAAATTATTGTTTCAGCATCCACCTGTCTCCGAGCTTAACTCCACACTGGCGACGAAGGTGGGATTTCTGACAGCGCTATGGAGGCATTGATAAAGACCCTGACCGAGGGTCAACAGCAATTGCAACAGATGGTGCAGCTACAGTCACAACAAGCAGCTGCGGATCGGCAAGCCTTTCAACAGGCCATCCAGCCGCAGGGTACTATACAGACCACTGCGCAGGACAAACGGCATGAGACCATAACTCGTCTCACGGATGCAGTAGCCAATACGAGAAACCAACCACTGGTGCCCTCGGCCCTCCTGCAGAAGTATAGGGACGGGGAGGACCCTGCCTTTTTCTTTACCAGTTTCGAACGCATAGCCAGGAACGCTCAATGGCCTCCGGACCGGTGGGGTCAGTATGTCGCCCCCCTTCTATCTGGGGTGATGCAGGGCGCCTACCAGGCGGTAAACCCCAACGGCAATACGCCGTACGGAGAGATCAAGGCCGCAGTGCTAGACCGTTTAGGCCTGGACGATGAAGCATACCGGATCCAGCTAAGGGAAGCCAGACTCAGGGCTGGGAAAAGCCCACGCCAGCTGTATTATAGGATAAAAGACCTAGCCGAGAAGTGGTTGCTGGCTCCAAACCCCGCTAACCAACCCCTGCTCGATAAAATCATACTGGAACAGTTCATAGAAGCCCTGCCCGGGCAAATGCAGAAATGGGTCAGGCAGCACCATCGGCCCACCCTAACCGAAGCAGTGGACATAGCGTCGGCATATCAGAAGGCAGGTCACTTCCGGCTACCACCCACAGGAGTATCAGCCCGCATTGCCATCCCGGTTTCCGACCCCCATGTGATTAGGGGTAGCAGAGTCCTACCCTTCAGATGGAAACCCTCAGACGAGAACACCAGGAGACCAGAGGACAAGAGACCAGGAAGCGAAGAGAAGGCCCCAATGGCGACACCTGGTTACAAGCAACCGCAGTGTTATGAGTGCAACGAGTGGGGCCACATAGCCCGGTTTTGTCCCAGGAGAAGACCGACATCGGTTACCTGAACCCAATAGACGAGGAGGGCGTCCTGGGACCCTATGTGGTGGACATTCGTGTCGACGGCCGACCATCACGTGCACTCTTGGACAGCGGCAGCAGGCAGACGGCCATATCACCAACCGTGAGTAACTCTCCCTGCTTATCTAACGTAACGGTACCTATCCGATGTATTCACGGGGACACCAAGTGTTACCCAATGAAGGATGTAGTGATTGACTTAAATGAAACCTCCACTCCCTTGAGGGTTGCCGTCCTACCTTGTCTTCCCACCCCGGTGGTAATTGGGACTGACCTTCCCCACTTCAAACAGACCTTAAGGGAAGAGAAGTACCCGCCCGAATCCAATGTTACGGGAACGGACCCTGTTTCCCGGGAACCCCTACCAGGGCGAAAGAGGCGGACCCGGATGGCATGGTGTCAGGCCAGTTATATGACCCGACCCATCGATTGGAAGCTTGAAGATAACGAGGACACCATAAGGGGAGAGACCCTAACCGACCCAACCCTACGTGTGGCCAGGGAAAGGGCAGCCCGGGAAGGGGAACCCAACCTAGCCAGTGGCCCAGGGTTCCTTCTACGCCATTGTCTCCTATACCAGAGGTATAAGGTTGACGATGACGCCGTAAAAGAACAATAAGTGTTACCGAAGAGTCACCGTCTTATAGTATTACAACTGGCCCACAATCATCCCTGTGGGGGTCACATGGCCTCCCTTAAGACCCAAGAAAATCTTCTAAAGAGGTTTTACTGGCCTGGCATTTACGGGGAGGTAGCCCAACATTGCAAGAATTGTTCCACCTGCCAGCTTACCAGCGGGGTACTACCCGCCAAGGCACCACTACAGAAAATGCCCCTCATTTCGATCCCATTCCAGAGGATCGGCATGGACATAGTGGGACCCCTGGAACCAGCCAGCCGCGGTTATAAATACTTATTGGTCGTAGTTGACTACGCCACCCGCTACCCAGAGGCCTTTCCCCTAAAGGGAACATCGGCCCGGGTATTATCCGACCAACTAATCCCGTTCTTTGCCCGAGTGGGGATACCCTCCGAGATAATCACCGACCAGGGCACTAATTTCATGTCAACCCTCCTAAAACAAATATGTGGACAGCTTCAGATCAAACAATTGAGAACCTCAGTATACCATCCCCAAACTGATAGGCTGGTAGAACGATACAACCAGACGATCAAAAAAATGCTAAGAAGGGTGACGGGACCAACCGGGAAAAACTGGGATCGGGCGATCCCCCTGAGACACCCCCCAGTCTTCCACCGGTTTTTCTCCCTTCGAGCTCTTGTTTGGGAGACAACCTCGGACGATACTGGACCTGGTTAAGGAGGAGTGGGAATCCACGGAAGAGGTGTCCTTAACCGAGTATACAGAGGAATTAAAGGAACACCTAACCGCATTACGTACACTGGCCCAGATCAACCTTGGACATGCCCAAACAACTCAAGAAAGAAATTACAACAAGGGGAGCCGGATGAGAACCTTCAGCCCCGGGGACCAGGTATTGGTACTCCTGCCTATCAGCACCAACAAGCTCTTAGCCAGATGGAGAGGGCCCTACAAGATCATTGATGTGCTAAGCCCAGTGACCTACCGGGTACAACAACCCGATCGAACTACCCCAGAAAAGGTCTATCACATCAACCTTCTAAAAAAATGCAACAAGCCTCTTCTGGGCGCCTTTGTGAGCATCGAGGAACCCGAATCGGAAGAAATCCTGAACTCCGTTCCCCATACCCTGGATGCAGTCAACTGGGGTGACACCCTTTCCCCCGAAATGAAGACGGACATTAGGAACAGGCTGTTCCTCTATGCTGACGCCTTTTCCTCCTTACCTTGACGAACCGACGTGCTGGAGCATGTAATCAAAACGGACCCCGGACCACCCGTGAGGCTTAGACCGTACCGGATACCCGAAGCCAGGCGGAACATCATTAAATCCGAGGTGGATGAAATGGTACGGATGGATATCATCGAGCCATCTGTCAGCGTTTGGTCATCCCCCATAGTGCTCGTTCCTAAACCGGACGGTTCGGTCCGTTTCTGTATGGACTACAGACAATTAAATGCGGTGTCCCGATACGAAGCCTATCCAATGCCTCGGATGGACGAACTACTGGAGGTCCTTGGAGCAGCCCATTTCTTAAGTACTCTGGATTTAACCAAGGGCTATTGGCAGATACCCCTACGCACCCAGGATAGGGAGAAAACTGCCTTTTCCACCCCACAAGGCTTATACCAATATAAGGTTCTACCCTTTGGACTCCATGGGGCCCCCGCCACATTCCAGAGGCTGATGGACATCATACTAAGACCGCACGCTGGATACGCTGCTGCTTACCTGGACGACATTGTCGTGTACAGCCAATCCTGGGGGTCGCATCTGGACCATCTGGAACTAGTAGTAGCTGATTTATAGAGGGCAGGGTTACATATCAACCACAAGAAGACTACGATGGGAACCCACGAAACCAAATATATGGGCCACATAGTGGGTGGGGGAGTGCTTAAACCTCAGTTGTCCAAAACCCAGGCTATACGCGATATACCGACTCCCACCAACAGGAAACAAATACGAGCATTCCTGGGGTTGATCGGGTATTACCGGAGATTCATCCCCGACTTCTCCTCGGTGGCTGCACCTTTGACAGACGCGTTAAGGCTCAAGGGAAATCCCAATCTGACCAACAACCCAAGTGCCTTGAACGCCATAGCGGACCTGAAGCGACGGATCACGTCAAACCCGGTCCTCTGCTGTCCGGACTTCCAGAAACATTTCTTTTTACAGACAGACGCCTCCAACCAAGGCCTAGGAGCTGTACTGTCGCAGGAGACCAGAGGGGATCTGCAACCGGTGTGCTTCATCAGTCGGAAGCTGTTGCCCCACGAGGCGGCTTACTCGACCATTGAGAAGGAGTGCTTGGCCATCAAGTGGGCCGTTGACTCACTCCGGTATTATCTGCTGGGTCGCCGGTTCACCCTGTATACCGACCATGCCCCCCTCCAGTGGCTGGCTCAGCATAAGGACACTAACCAGAGGGTTCTCCGCTGGTTTCTCTCCCTTCAGCCTTTCGACTTCATCACGTTGCACAGACCTGCCCGGTTCCAGCTAGTGGCGGACTATCTGTCTAGATGCTCACCCTGGCCCGAACGACCTGGGATCGGGGTGGGGATGTGTGGAGTCATGCCTCGGGTGGTGCCGCGGCATGCACTCAACCCGCACGAGCCCGGAGACGCTGGACACCCTGGCGGCATGCCTGCCCTCCTATACATGCCCGCCCTTCCCGTTGTAGCAAGGAAGGGGGAAGCCGCCGCGGACAGCCACGCTGCTGGCGGCCGCAGCGACGCGGCGGAAAGAGCCGCTATAGACAGCCGCGGCGAAGCCGCGAGAGAAGCCTCTGTGGACAGCCGCGGCGGGCCTGCGGAACACTCACCTGGGTTCCACCCCGGCCCAGGGAACGGGGAGCCGTGCTCGCGGTGGTGCCGGGACGCAGGAGAGCAGCGACCGGATCGCCGCCTCCGTGCTCCTTCTGATGGTGCCAGGACTACATGTGGCTGGAGAAGGACGCCCATCATCCGGATGCGTCCTTACGCCACGGCCGCATGGCCAACGTGAACCCTCACCACCTCAAGGGAAACGGGAATGGCGACAGCCCGGGACGGCAACCTTTAAGGGAGGCGGGACAACGTCCCAGGAACCAATGAGAAGGGTGTTAGCCCAGGCTCCCAGTGATTGGAGGAGGTTTGAAACCTCCTGTTATGATAAAAGGGCGCCAAACTAATGGGTTGCTCTCATTCCACAGGACACGGAGAAAGGAGAAAGGAGAGAGGGGAGAACCAGAGTGGTGGGCCTATCCGGACACCTCAAGATGAGACCAGACCAGGACTAACGTCGTTATATCTTGGAAGACCAAGACACCGGTGAAGTTAACCGGGAGGACTTGAGTAATTCCCTTAAACATAACGCTATCCTTCAACCAGTGATTAAATTATTGTTTCAGCATCCACCTGTCTCTGAGCTTAACTCCACACTCTTATAGACCCGTTATTCAGAAATGTTTTAATCCATGCTGAAACTTCCGCGGAGAGGTGGGCAGCAATGGTCAGGTGTTTGCAAAGTACTTCATGATCCACCAAATCAAAGGCAGCCGAGAGGTCTAGTAAGATTAGAAGGGCCAATTTCCCATTGTCCTTTAATTCGTCAATTTGGTTTAAGTCAATCAAGGCAGTTTCTGTACCATGCTTGGGTCTGAAGCCAGACGGCCTGATCTCTAATCCGTTATTGCACTCTAGGTATGACTGAATTTGGAGGTAAGCAGCTTTGTCAATTATTTTTAAAAGAAAAGGGACTGTTAGGTCTATAGTTTGTCGGGATATTAGGGTCTAATGTAGGTTTCTTTAAGAGTGGTAGGACCCAGGCGCCCTTAAGGTTGTTGGGGACAGCACATGATTTAAATGAGGAATTGATTCGATTCATAATGAAGGGGATCTAAGTCTCTAGCAAGTTCTTTGATTGTAGAGGCTGAACAGATATCACCATGGCATCTAGATTGTTTGAGCGAGGCTGTTATCTACTTCTTGAGTGGAAACTTGTGGAAATGTGAAACGCTGAGGTTGTTTGTTAGTTTCGGGCCTCAGAGGTACCAGAGTTAAGAATGTTAAGTTTCTTCACTGCTATTTTCATTTGAAGGCAAGAAATTTTGAATAAGGCATTTTGAATATTAGTGCACCATGCTTTATACTAAGTGCAGGTGTCCGTGGGAGGGGATAGGGGATTCCATTTCTCTTAAGATAGTTCTCTAGTGCTAGAGCTGACTTTATTTATCCTATCATTATATGTATCCCGTTTTAGATAGCAAGATCTCCAGTTTGTCTTTGGCTGTGATTTTCATAGTTTCTTTGTTTAGGGCTGTTGGGCAGTTTTTCCACATGGTTTCGAGTTTCCTTTTTTTCCGCCGGTAAGTATTTAAGATTAGGGGTAAACCACGAGTTACGGTGGGCTTTAGGTTTGCTTTTTCACATTTTTAGTGGTTATATTGTCAATAGCTTGGGGGATGGTAGAGTTGTATAGGTCTACCAACATCTCTGGGTCTGAGTTAGCAGGCAAAGAATTTAGGATAGGGAGGCGATGAGGAAGTAACTTGTGCAGTTATGTTCCGTTTATTCCTGGTGAGGAGGGGGGGGGGGTTAGAGGGCTAGTCCTGGTCCGAAGGGGGCTATTTTGGTTACCTAGTTCAGCTAATGAGTTGGCAAGTGCCAGTGTATGTTGATCGTTAAGGTCATTAAGACCTTGGTTAAAGTCTCCTAAAACTAAGATGTCCAAGGTAGGTTTAGTGTTCCTTGAGAGTAATGTAGTAAGGTCTTCCTCAAATGAGCCGTTAGGGGTAGAGCGGGGGCTATATAGCAGGTGTATAGTTACAGTGTGAGAGTTAGTTTCACTGACAACAGTTCACCTGAAGTGAAGGGAGGATGAGTCGATACTGAGTCCCAAATTGGATTTAGCAATAAAGGCAATGCAGCCTCTTGAGGTTTCTAACTTCAAAACTGTGTAATTATCGGGGATTGCAAGTAAGAGAGCGGGTCCAGCAGCTGCATGGAGCCACGTTGCAGTTATTGCTAAGAAATCCAATTGTTTGGTGATAATTGGGCTGGCTATGTCTAGCGCGTGGGCTACCAATTATCTTGTGTTAATGAGAGCCTCTTTGATCTGTGGAGATTTGCTGTTTGCAAGGTTCAGGTCCTGAAGAAGGTTGCAGTGATCAGGAAGGTTTTTATTAGATAGGTTGGTTCTAGTTTTGGATTTCTTACGGGAGAGGTTTTTTTTGCTTGGGAAGGAGCTAGCGAGAGTTGGGTAAGTTTTGTACAGTCTAGAGCCCAGCCTAATATTTCTTACTGCAGTAGCGCAAGGTTGGTTGGGTGTAGGTTTAGAGGTAACGCACTGGATCCATTTGTTGGGAGTTAATGTGCAGTGATCTCCAAACGAAGGGCGTACATCCAAGTTTAGGTAATTTGCTCCTAGGTTTAACTCAGGCAGCTATCTGGTCGGTGTGATGGTTGTTGGTTGAACCAGGGGTTGAAGAGGTGGCAGAAATTTGGTAGGCTTACTCCATTCAGGTGATGTGAGTTAGGGGGGGTGGGGAGTAGGCCTGGTAGGAGGCATCATTATAGTTACAACCCAAGGCTTGTAGGTAATCCTTTTGTATAGGTAGGTCTGCAGTGAGTGCCAGTGTGTTGCCATATGTGAGTGATACCAGTATAGATGACAGCATGCATGGTTGTGTTACCATAAGGTAAATGGATACAAGGGAGTGAAGTTCCAGTTGTCAATTTGAATATAAAATTTAACAGGTTCCAGAGTAGATCTAACTAACAGCGAACATCAGCTTTGTTGTTAGATCAGGCTAATGCTACTGCACAAATATACTTAGTAACTTAGCATAACTACCCTTTGAGCCATAGCAGATTGCCTTGGAGGTGCCGTACAATTCAAAACATGGAGGATATTAAGAGTAGGCAAGGTAGGTAGGATTATAACTAGTTAAAAGGTGTTTGCATACATTGGGAAATCGGTGGTCAGGTTATGATTTAGGACAATGGTCGGTCAAAATTCACTTATGTTGCACAATCCCCTACGGATTTGGTACGGCCAGACATTGACAACAGTCCTATGTGTAATGCAAGTAAGATAATGGCGCAGGCTATGGCTGCTGCACAGTTATGGCTAATCACTTAGCAAGGTTTGCAATGGATACATACAGCCTTAATGCAGTATCTAAAGAGAACATTCTTGACGTGATACATTAGCTTAAAAGGCTATAATCTATTTACGTGCATGGAAGATATGATATTACGACGTGCTCAGTTACGCCTGGACAACGTTACAAGAGGCCTGTTAGCTATTGGGAGTGTCACCCGGTACGGTAAGATGTTCAGGTTAACCGTAGGTAGCAAATAAGTACCAGCGAGACAGTAATCAACAAGTAGGAATAGTTGGAGTTGAACACAGTAAGAGATTCTAGGTACTAGGACCGAGTATTGAGAACATAAGGCTAACCTACGGCTCAGATGAAGGGAACGCAATGATCAGTTAGCAGTTGCAGGACGACACAGATGTCACTTTTTTTGTTCGTGGAGGTAATGTCTCAAGTAATATAAAGTTCCAAAGCCGTGGATATTAATAGTACGAAAGAGTTGTAGAGGGATCGTAGAAGCAAAAGCGCACAAAGCTGGCTTCCGCCTACTGGCAGTGTTAATTGGACAGAAGTAAGCCTGAGTTGCTTATCAACTAGTAAACTGCCTCGGTTTGGGGCTCATACAGCGCCGGCCATTTTGAAATCGGGTGGCAATGAGAAACAATAGGCAACGAGCAAATGGCACTCGCTTACCTGAATTACTGCAAAAAGGTTGATATCCATGCGGTTAAGGTGCCTGAGCCTTGCATTCAATTACTGCATGGGCTCTCCGCTTCTTCTTTACAACTGGTCGTAGTGACTTGGATCATCAGGCACATGTTGAACGGAGATCAGGTGAAGCAGGATACTCTTGCAGCATCGAAGGGAGGGAGAAGGGCTCATGCCCTCTCCACTTAATGTAGAGATGCATCTGGTCTGCCACAGAGCGCAGACGGGGCCTTTTTTTCTCTGGCTGGCTGGCCTTTTTTTTTCTCTGGCTGGCCGGCCTTTTTTTTTCTCTGGCTGGCTGGCCTTTTTTTTTCTCTGGCTGGCTGGCCTTTTTTTTTCTCTGGCTGGCTGGCCTTTTTTTTTCTCTGGCTGGCTGGCTGGCCTTTTTTTTTCTCTGGCTGGCTGGCCGGCCTTTTTTTTTCTCTGGCTGGCTGGCCTTTTTTTTTCTCTGGCTGGCGGGCCTTTTTTTTTCTCTGGCTGGCGGGCCTTTTTTTCTCTGGCTGGCGGGCCTTTTTTACCTCTGTTCTCTGGCCTTTTTTTTCTTTGTTCTCTTTTTTCCTCTGGCCCAGCTTCTGCCTGCCAGCGTTAATTGGTGAATACATGAGCAACTAGAAACATATTGTAGCTGCTCCAAAAAAAATCAAATGAATAAACGCATCACACTTCATAACAGTTGGCATTTATGGCCAACACAAGCATAAAAGAATACATGCATTTAACAGTGAGGTATTCAGGATAAGTCCAATATATTGTAACTAGCGAAGAATGAATGCATGCATGAATGCATGTATTTAATGTGAGGAATTTAGGTTAATTCAAACTCCTCACTGGCAATAGTTTCAAGGTAAGACAAGGGATTCTTTGAGAATCCATTGGCAATTAACAACCAGCATAGCTTTGCTCCCGACATTCAGACTCTATGCGCTTTAGACTGTTCTAGAGTGTGACACACACGTAAACCGTCCAGTTTAAATTGGGGTTCCTTGAGGTTGAACAATATGTGGGTGCCTATGGTACACAGTGATTTGCAAGTGGAGGTCATCCAATACATACGTATGCTGTGTGCACAACCTTGTACCTTGAGGTATAATGCAGTATGTTCAGTTCTGTGGACTCTGATTGTGATGGTGGCGGATGTCGCAGAATTTCAGGCTTTTTGAACTCTGGGTTTGCTGCTAACTTTCTTTTGATGTGCGTTAGGAAGAAAAGTGGTGAAGGAAACAATGTGCATGTCATTTTTGCAAGGACATGGGCATTGGGCCATTTATGCAGTGCATCATCATCAGTTTGGATAAAAAAATCCATAAACTAGCATTGAAAAAACAGCATTACACAACATTGCAGCAATACTGAACGAGGACCAAATAAAATCGCATTACACATGTCAAAAGAAAAAATATGCAAATTCTATTTCTACCATCAAGATTTTCTTCCGCCGGTACCAGGCTTTTCGAGGGGATTGGGTCCTCCGAAATATTCCATATTTATGACAGTAATCACCACAGCTGTGCTGCTTCGGAAATTCTTTCTGTGTCGATGACGTCAATACGCCACCCTCGGACCTCCTCCTCCGACGACCGACGTCACTGGATGTTAGAAGTGGGACGCACGACGCCCGTAGCCTCAGTTCCGTTTTTTTCCGCAAATGTGTTCGCTTTGGAGATCTCGGCGCGCCGCGACTCTTTGGAGTTTGTTCTTTACAGGTTCTTCGAACCTGTTTGGGGTTTGTGAAGTATTTCTTCGTGAAGATGTCTACCTAGTCTTCCACACCGCGTCCGGGCTTTAAGAAGTGCGGGTCCAAGATGTCGGTGACGGACTCGCACGACGCCTGCCTCTGGTGCCTCAGGGAGGCCCATGACACAGATGACTGTGTCGACTGCTAGTTGCTCACGTCCAAAGCCTTGCGGGAGCTCAAGAAGTTGTCGGTAGGTAAGGTGCCAAGCCCCGGAAGTCGAGGTCTGCGGGGCCTTCGACGGACAATTCGAGGGGCGACTCTCTGCGTCGTCTGAAGTCCAGTGGGTCTCGCTCCAGGAGTCGGTCCCGCCACTCCTCTGCCTCTTTGAGGCATTCCCAGAAGCGCCGGCATCGGTCGCCTTCCCCGTCCTCATCCGAGGACTCTGCCCGTCGGCGGGTCGCTTATCCCACCAAGCATGCGATACCGGAGGAAGGGGCTTCCTTCGGGAAGAAAATGTTAGCGATTATCGCATCTCAGGGCACCGGTCCGTCCGCGCCTCCGAGTGGCGTCTGTCGTAATCGGTCGAGACACCGCTCGTACGCCTTCGGGCTCGGGTGGTCGGCACGATTCGCGGGAGAGGTCCGGCTCGAACAAGGGGAATCGTTCTCGTCATGCCCGTTCCAGGTCCTGGTCCTCGACGTGCTCGAGACCGCGTGAATCTGTGAAGTCTTCGAAGACATCGACGCCTGTGGCGCCGAGGTCGTCGATGGACTCTCTCTCGAGGCTCCACCTCTGAGGAAGTCGTCGGCCCCCAGGATGTCGAAGGACACGCTCGGGGCTCCGCCTTTGAGGCCTGTGTCGATGCTGTTGGCGCTGCATCTGTCGTCTACACCGATTCACTCGACGCCTTTCGAGGCTGTGTCGACGGGGGTACCCTGAGGCTCGGTGGAACCCCCTAGAAAGGCTCTGGCCAAGGTCAAGCATGGCTTTGGTTCAAGTTCTGTGCCTTCTTACCGCCATCTGGAGTTTATTTCAGAGGTGTGTGAGGGCTCTGATGATGGCATGGTGCCTGACACGGTGCCAGACGAGATTCTCTCGGGCCATAGCCAGTTTCAGGACCTGAGGCAGTCCCTGCATGCTAGTGGGCTGGACACCTCTCTGGAGGTGGAGTTTTGTAGGCCTGAGCCTGGCACTCATGCCGATTCTTCGTACCGGCGCCTTATGTCAAGGGTCACCGAGTACTTAGGATGGTCTGCTCCCCCGGGGGAGTTTGTTCAGGATGACCTTACAGATATCCTTGACATTGGTCCACCAACTGACCCAGTACTGCCGTTTCATATGGCTCTACAGAGGAGGGTGGTGGCGGCTTGGGCTGCTCCGGAGAGTCTCCCGGCAGTGGGCAAGTCTTTGCCGCGAAAATACCATGAAAGACGGGGGATTGAGACCCATCATGGACTTGCGCGGTTTGAACAAACTCCTCGGGAAGGACAAGTTCAAGATGGTTACGCTCTCAAGTCCTCCAGGCCCTTCAACTTCAGGACTGGTTGGTGTCTCTCGACCTTAGGACGCTCATTTTCATGTGCCGATCCATCCGAAGCACAAGAAGTACCTGAGGTTTGTGGTTGGCGACTCGCACTTTCAGTTTCGGGTCCTGCCGTTCGGATCGACCTCCGCCCCAAGGGTCTTCACCAAGCTCATGGTAGTGGTGGCAGCGCATCTCAGGAAAGGGGATTCACGTCTACCCCTACCTGGACGATTGGTTGATCAGGGCGCGCTCTCCCAAGCAAGTCCTGGATCATCTGTCAGTCACCTGCCACTCCCTCCACAAGCTGGGCTTCTCCCTCAACTTGAAGTCCCATTTGACACCAACTCAGAGGCGCCAGTACATCGGAGCAGTGCTGGACACGTCCCTGGGGCAGTGTTTTCCTCCCCAATTGAGGGCTCATCACATTCAGCAGATGGTGCACAAGTTTCAACTTGCCCAGACTCTCCCAGCGTTCGAGTTCTTGAGACTGCTCGGCCTCGTGGCATCCTGCATTCTTCTGGTGCCAGAGGCCAGGTTGCGGATGAGCTCTTTGCGATGGGCACTCGAGCTCCAGTGGTCTCAGTCCTCCGGCAGGATGTCGGACCCTGTTCAGGTGCCGTCTTCGCTCGCCCAGGAACTTCTGTGGTGGGCCGACAAAGGCAATCTGATGGGATCGGGGGGGCTCCATTTTGGCTGCCCTGGCCGGAGGTGACGATCGTGACGGACGCATCCCTCACGGGATGGGGAGCTCATGCCAACGGGTTAACAGTCAGCGGTCGTTGGTCTCCGGAGTCCAGACTCCATATCAATCTGTTGGAGCTGAGGCCGTCAGGCTAGCCCTGAAGGCTTTTCTGCCGACTGTGCGAGGAAAGAATTTCCTGATCCTGACGGACAACACGGTGGCCATGCACTACCTCAACAAAAAGGGGGGGCAGGGTCACTTCCTCTGTGCAGGGAGGCGATGGTTCTGGGCAATCCAGCAGGAAGTTTTGATCTCGGCAGTTCATCTGGCAGGAGCCAAAAACGAGACGGCGGAAGCTCTGAGCAGGCAGAGCGCGATCTCTCACGAGTGGGAGTTGGCTCAGGAGATTCTCGTGGAGATCTTCGCCCTTTGGGGGACCCCTCAGGTGGATCTCTTCGCCTCCAGTGTCAACCGGAAGTGCGAGAGGTTCTGCTCGCGGGAATTTCCTCCAAACGGAGCCTTAGGAGACACGTTCATGGTGGAGTGGTCATTCCCACTGCTGTACGCGTTTCCTCCAGTCCCCGTCACCCCGCAAGTACTGCAGAGGTTACGGAGGTTCGGTTTCCGGATGATCCTCATTGCTCCGGCGTGGGCCCGGAGGACGTGGTACCCGGACCTTCTCGACTTGTCCATCTGCCCTCCACGTCGTCTTCCCTACCGAGATGATCTGCTCTCACGGGAGGGGGGGGGTCAGGTTCTCCATCCAGAGGTCGGGTGCCTCAACCTTCACGCTTGGTTTCTGAAAGGTTGAGGTAAAAGGATTGGGACCTCCCTTAAGACGTGATGGAGGCGTTTCTTTCGGCCAGAAGGCCCGCAACAAAGTCCCTGTACTGTTGCCGTTGGAGAAAGTTCTGCGACTGGTGCAGGGTTAAGAATGTGGATCCTTTTGCATGTGAAATTCCCATGGTTCTGTCTTTTTTGCTTTCTTTGGCCCACAGGGGCCTTCAAGTGGGTACCATTTTAAGGTTACCTAGCGGCGCTGTCCATATTTAAGCGCTCGTCCGAAGAGTGTTCCTATTTTAAAATTCCTTTTTTAATTTTTCAGTTTCTGAAAGGGCTCACTATTGTGTTCCCTCCGTCACCTTTCCAGGTGCCCGGTTGGGATTTGAACCTTGTTCTCAAGTTTCTGATGGGTGCTCCGTTTGAGCCTTTGCATTCATGCCCTTTGAGACCGGTAACTCTTAAAACTGTATTTTTTAGTTGCGGTCCCTTCCGCTCGCAGAGTGAGTTACAGGCACTTTCAGTTAAGCCACCCTTCACTGTGTTTCATGAGGACAGGGTTGTCCTTAGAGTTCGTCCTTCTTTTCTTCCGAAGGTGGTGTCGGAATTTCATTTAGGCCAGAAGGTTTTTCTTCCGGCATTTTATTCTCCTCCACATCCTGGTAAGGATGAGAAGAGGCTCCATAGGCTTGATCCTACGAGAGCGTTAAGCTTTTATATTTCACACATGTCCCGGGACAGAGTGGACGATCGGCTCTTCATTGGTTACGCTGGAAAGCGTTTGGGACAAGCTGTGATGAAACAGACTTTGTCTCGCTGGATTATTTTGGCGAACTGAGTGTTACCGCTTGGCGGGTAAGGACCCACCGGTCGGCTTACGGGCCCATTCTACCAGGGGTATGGCTGCCTCTAATGCCCTGCAGAGGGGTGTTCCTATTCGTAACATCTGTGATACAGCCACCTGGGCTTCGGTACATACTTTTGTACGTCACTATTCCCTCGATTCCATCCAGGGGCAGGATCTGGCCTTTGGCAAGGTGGTCCTTTACGCCGCAATTTGATTGGGCATTCTAAATTTCTGTTTTCTAAATTCTTTTCCCACCTCCTTGCATTAGTACTGCTTTGGGAGTCTGTCATAGATATGGAATACGTCGGAGGACCCAATCCCCTCGAAGAACAAGTTACTCTTACCTGGTAACGTTCTTTCGATGGGATGGTCCGACGTATTCCATATCGCTCCCTCCCTACCTTCCCCGCTACAGAATTTCTTATGCGATTGCAGCTTCCGTTTCCGCAAGGCTTTGTGCGTCAGACTGGCAGAAGACTGGTGGCACACGTTCTGGGGAAAAAACTGAGGCTACGGGCGTCGTGCATCCTACTTATAACATCCAGTGCCGTCGGAGGAGGTCCTCGAGGGCGGCGTATTGACGTAGGACGCAGACGCCGAAAGATTTTCCGAAGCAGCACAGCTGTGGTGATTACTGTCATAGATATGGAATACGTCGTCGGACCATCCCATCGAAAGAAAGTTACCAGGTAAGAGAGTAACTTGTTCTTCTCATGAAATCTAGGCCGCCCCATGCCACTGGGCTGATTTCTGCTTGCAACAAAAATACCAAAGCAGGTCTGGCTTGAATAAAGCCAGCAACTTTGAGCAGTGGTACAAGGGTCCTCTTTCTAATGTCTTGATAGACGAGGCAGAATAGGACTAAGTGTAAAAGGTCTTCTTCTGGCCAGTTAAACCCCAGGCAGACTGTAGACTGCACAGCACTCAGCCAGTTTTTAGTAGTCACCCTAAGCCATAGCGAGTTAAAACAAGCCCTAATCCAAGGCATAAAATAAGCAGTGTCGCATATCAATTAGGTTTGCTAATCAAATGGACACTTGTGTAGCAAAGTTAGCTATTTAAGTTGCCCTCTTCACTGAAGGCACAGCTCACCATGCATTCCTCTCTTGACCCTCTTTTCTCTGTTAATTTTAATTGCTAATGGAGAGGAAATGCAGCAGTAATCATCTCCTCCACTCTTAAGTGCCAAATGCATGTGTGGGAGTGCTAGGCAAGAATTTATTTCTTTTTCAAATAATTGAAAATCAGAAGTAATGTGGATTATACTTTTATTAAGCTTTCTATATCCTGTCTGGCAAATTATGTGTCAACTTTATATATATTTTATAGACCTGTAATTGCATTCCTAAAATGTAAGTTGTTACATAATGCATAATTACAGTATTGATAATGTAAAACACTGCATCATTTACATGCTTTACAGTATAGTTTAGGTTAGTTTATACAACTTTCATACTGTGAACTATATTTCTTTTTGTTGGGGAAGATGCATCATATTGACGAGTGAACACTTTTGAAAATGTACATGATCAAATGCTTTTGATGTCAAACCTAGTTCTGTAACCTGCAGGTTGCATACATCTTGCAACTGGTGCTCAAAGCATGAGCGAATCCATACTAGTTGACATTCTGCTTTATACTAGGTACCCTGAAAGTGAGATGACCACAAACTGCAATATTCCTAGTTTGCCTGTTCTCTGCCTGCTATGCAATCCACTCTGCCTAGTCTTTCTTTCCTCTTACATAATGACTACACAAAGTGAACTAGATGCTTAGCAAAGTAGTAATCCATAGTTCCACCCGGTCTGTACATTTACGGACCTACACTGTAGTTAGCCTCCAGAGCTTGCTTTGCTTTATGATTCTGATTGTATTATATATTACCGCCTGCAGGAGACAGCTAGCCAAACTGTTTTCATAGCCTTTTTATCTAATCTATTTATTTGTGTCAATTCATTCAGCTAACCCTTTACATTTTACAGACACTCGCCTATGGCTCGCAAGTGTTTTCGCCCACTTGCTTAGTTGAGTAGATTTGAAAGGGCGAGTAGCATTTGCAAGAGATGTTTGAAACTTTTATTTAACATTCACTGGGTAGCAGCAGTGTGCCAAACAGTGGGTTTTTAGTGACATGCAACATTTTACAGAAATCGTATTTTAAATTTGTTGTCCTCCGTTGCTATTGTGCAAGTTCATTTCTCTTAGGTTGAATAGGTTAAGTTATCCGACCTGCAGGTCACACTGAAGTTTAAAAGAATTTGCAAGGCCTGACTCCTCATGTCTTATTTCAGCGGTGTGCAAAAACTGCTATATTGCTCATTTCATGTCTTGGGTGCTAATCAAATTGGTCTGTTCGCTAATCAAAAATATTTTAATTAAACTAGCTTTTGGGTTTGCCCAAAGCGCCAACCAATGTGAAGGTGGGGCAGTTTGCCATCAGTGAGGGATTCCTACTTCGATATGTACAGCATAGTTCAGTGCCAAGCTAGGTAAACAAAGTAGTTTTAAAAAAAGCGTTTTCTATTACTTTAATGAGGGTGATTTTCTCAATGCCCCAAAGGGCCACGCCATAGTTTGTTGCAGCCTTGGTTTGTGCTCTATAGAGCACTGCTTTCCTATATGTGAAGCCCCCTGCCAGCTTTCACTAAAGGTAATGCCCAAATAGTAAATGTTTCTACCCTAGGGATAATTTCACCACTGGTCCACGTTTTCCACAGCTTTATCCCTCTGTCTCCTCCGCTCAAACACACCATCACTGCCGACATTTTAGAGTTTACGGATAGCTTAAGGTTTGACATAAAGGCAGTATAAGCATCTATTAGGTGTTGTAGGGCAATAGGGGTGCAAGCAATCAGAACTGTCTGCATAAGCCAACACGGGGAGTGGGAATGCACCCATCCAATGAAAATTGGTGTTTCTTTCCACCAGTGCCTTTTTATATAAACCGTTAATATAAAGGGAAAATGGCACAGGGGCTACCACACCACCTTGGCGCACTCCCAAAGACACCTCAAAAAACCTGTGCATTGGCCCTGTTCACTAAATATCACACATGCACTAGTGTCTTTGTGGATTATCTGTAGTACTTACCAACTCCACTGGTCATCCCATGGACCTGAGCACCTGTCACAGCAATGCTCTATCCACTTGATCGAATTCTGTGCTCTGGTCCATGAATGCCAGGTAGAGAGGTTCACCCCTTAGGAAAATGGAGGGTGCTCCCGCCAGGTACAGATTAAGGGCTTGGTCTCTAGTCCCCAAACCTGGCCAGAAACCATATTGGATGTTTAGAAGGGCCTCACTATCAGAAATCATTGTTCAAGGTTCTCCAGGACTGCACGTCCAAAAATATTAATATGTATCTAGTATGGCGATGGGCCTATATGATGGTGGGCTTCTAAGGTCACCCTTTTAAAAAAATTGGCTAAATTATAGCTTTACTCCAGGACTGTAGGTATTCCCCCAGTTCATGGTATGCGTTCAACAGTTGGTCAATAAGGGAGACCACAATTCTACTTCCTCCTTAAATGGATCTGCTGGGATTTCATCTGGACCAGGCGCTTGTTGGTTAACTGCAATTTGCACTTCCCTCACAGTTAGGCAGAGTGTCATACTCCACTACCAGTCATAGAATCTAACTGCCTGAGCTTTAAATAAAGACCCAAAGTGGTCAGACCAGGCCTTAGCACTCACGTTGTTCTCTCTATGGGTCTTGGCCCTTTTTATAAGCCGGGCCATCCGCTACAAATTACCAACATTTTTAAGAGTCCCTGGCCGCAACAGCCAAAAGCAGTTCTTCCCATGCCTGATCTTCTAGGCAATTTTTTCTAGAAGGCAGGGCACTTTTGTACTGTGCTTGGGCATTAATTATCTCTCTTCGTGCTGGCCCTATTCTGCAAAATCCCCTTAAGGTTGTTCTGTGCTACCCTTCATGTTTCATCAAACCGGCTATGCATATTATTCTTCCTGGCTTTGAAATCATGTTGGAATAAATCTGAGGGATTTCCATATTTTTTGTGAGATAGAATAAATGCAATGTGCTCCATATTAGGTTGAACTGCCTCGGTCTGTGTAGACACTGGATCGAGCTTATCCGATGTCACCTTGCGCTTGCATAGAGGATTAATTTCACAGTGGTATGTGTGCAGATAGTTGGCTGTCGACATCCCAAGATGACCCACCCTCAACACCAGCCTCAAAGGGAAGTGGTCACTGTGAAGGTTATCTGTGACTTCAAAGTCCATAATTGGGGACCAATGTTGCACAAGCATACAAAAATAATCATAATGGATGTACCTTTTGTACTTGTGAATGTAATCTTCCCCAGTAAAGTGAATCCGAGCCTATGCAGCCATTCAAAGGTCGAATTCCCCAATCCATAAACCATGTGTTGAGCTGAAGGCCACTAGCACAGGCTCTCCATCAATTGGGGATTTGGTATCCCATAAGAAAAATATTTGCCTGGGTCCACCAAATCACTTGCCATCCCCTTACTCAATTTGGCGTTAAATCCCCACCCTGAACCATAATAATATTTTGATTTCCCCAGTGACAAGTATTCTGATTCAAAAAAGTCCCTTGAGCGCCCATAATAAACACCCCTTATTAAATGCATGTGGGCTGTTAAGTTTACCAGGATCAGTTCCCTGCCATGCTCGGGTGAGGCTCTCACATACTGTAACGTGGTGTTTTTCAGTTCCCTCACCGATATTACATAGTTTAGATGAGACTTAAACAGAATTGCCATACCCCCGTAACAGCGGCCTCTCGCACCCTTCTTTGCTGGTATACATTTTGAAACCTAGCCATCCGAACATAATAGTATCGGCACCCATCTTTCCTGCAGAGAAATTATGTCCTGTCATAAGATATCAAGAGTGACACTACTTCCGCCTACAAGTTTCATCCCTGCACCAACGATGTTCCAACAAAGAAATGTCATATCGACCCCTGTTGGGAGGGTGGGGGAGGGAGAACCACGTGCTCGCTTGTTAGGGGACACCCTACCAAGGGGTCTTCTACAGGCCCTTCATAGTCTAGGGACCCCTCCCTCTGGTAAATGGGTCAGTCCAACTCCTCAATACCCGATAAAGCCTCAACAATTTGCTGTGACCATTACCCCCCCTCCCTTCCCCTAGTCCTCCCTGCCCCCTACCTGAATCGACCCTTACACGCCCATTTGGGTTTTAGGGACCTCCCACCCCTGTTTTGGTGTAGAAGGGAGGGTATGGGGCGGCTAAAAGGCAGCTAAAGGGAGAAATGCACTTTTGTGGGCACTGGACTTCTTGGACCACCAGGGTTGAGTGCGGAGACCAGATAGTTTCAATGATTGCCCTGAATATGCTGGACTATCGCACAGTCCCCGTTCATCCATTTGTGCTAATTTGCTACCCAGGATACCCTTCTTGCCGCTAATATGCCCCTGGGTTGATCTTCAACCCCGGTAGTTGAGAGTTTATCCATTGGGAGGTTTTGTTTATAAGGGAAGTCGTTGGTTCTTCAACGCCTTTATCTAGGTATGGCAGTTCTGGTATGACTCCGACCAAGGGTGCTGCTTCCGGGGGGAGATCAATAACTATTTGTTTTGTGCCCTGAGTAATGGATTTCCATATTGGGTAAGACTCCAGGGCAATAGCTGGCTTTAGACCCTTAATGGGTGTCCTAGCAGGGCCTTCTAAAACTTCCCCATTCTGGTCGATATGAACAGGGGCTAGCGACGTCATGGGCGGTTGATTTCACAGCTCTCTTCTGGGATAAATTGGTGGTTTTAATCACTTCAGCTGAAACGGGACAAGCCACCTTAAAGCTGTTTCTGGATTCCACCATTCCCTAAGTTCCTGAATGTAGCTTTTTAGCCCCTGATAAGATCATCAATAATGCAAAGTGATGTGATCGGAGAGTTTTTCAATGAGGCAGTTCCAGAGAGGACAGGAGCCAGTTTTTTTTTTAAATCTAGAGCCTCATTCAGTATTTTGAAGTCACTAGAGAAGAGTCCATTGTGACATCAACTGGGGAGTATGACCCTGTTCACCATCGCCCCCTATCCTGTGCCATCAGTTTCTGCCAACCAGACAGATGTTCGGATCCCATCGCAAAGTGAGGTCCCAACTCCACTGGGTCACTTACATTAAGACATTGGGAAACACTGGGAGGGCTATTATTTGGTGAAGGTAGGGGTAACAGTATATTCTCGGATTCACTTGTGAAAGATATAGCAACCTAGATTGCCCTTTCCTAATTCTGGATACGTTCCTCTAATTTACCTGCCATCTGTTTTAGATAGTCATTCAGGTTTGGCTGATTGGGAGGAAAGACATTTCCAGAAGGGGCCTGATTATTTACCTTTCTTTGGTTTAGTTGCAGCTGGGATGAGATCTATTCTAGCAGCGACCTGGCTAGGCTTACTTTTTTTAGTTTTGTTCACCACCAGGGAGAAATCTCTACCTTTTCGCTTAAGACATAATGGCCACTGGTGTGAAACAACTTAAACGGCTATATGGGCAGTTAGTATGCAAAAAAACAGAATGCTGAAAGTGCAGATGCAAAAACAAAAGGAAAAATAACCTCAAGCTTAAAACTCCATGATAAAATGCATTCAGTAAAACCTAGACAATAAAAATGATTAAAATTGGTCTAGTTACAAAATTAATCATAAAATACACAGGTTAGATATCAAATTGATGAATTGCTGGATTATGGAAATATGAAAATAAAAGAACAAGCAAAGTTAGGCAGACCCGGGAGCGGACAATTACAAAACACACGGTAGCCGCTGGCACGATCAGAAGCTAACAAAAGGTTAAATGTCTTTAAAATGGCACAAGTGCATGGCCACGGGGCAGTCAGCAACTTGCTGCAGTTATTCCAGTAAGTAGAATCCACTATGCTCTAACCCCCTGCCTACCTAGGTGCAGAGGGGGAGAGAACACTCGCAGAGCTCTCACAGGCCTCCAGGCAGACAAAAGGCTTCGCAGAGGTAGTCGTTCCCAGGCGGTACCCAGTTTTGCCAACAGTTGCAATACGTTTTTACAAAAAAAACAGGAAACTGCAGGAATAGACCAGGCGTAAGCGTCCACCGGCGTATTAGAGTATTGTATTAGATAAGTGGCTCTGAGGACAGGGCACGCCCGATGGCTTGAGGAGCCGCCCTAGTCTGTATCGTCACCCCCCCATCCCCCTGTCCCGCGGGCTATAGGTCTTGCGTTCTTGTAATTAGCAGTTCAGTTCCAAGGGAAAAAACGGAGCACACACCAACACAACTCACGCCGTGGCCGCGTTTCCGTGTACTTGACCAAGGCTGTAGCAAAGGGATCTAAGAATTGCAAACGCAGTGGTTGGCTTCCAACTACCACAACTGCATGAGGGGTCTGTGCTTTCTGCGCAGACTGCAATTGACTCTGCCCTTGACTCTGGAACCAGAGGTATCCATCGCTTGTCTCGACTGGGGAAGCTGCCTGGGAGTCGGGGTTTGAGAGTAGCCATGTTTTATCTTGTTTCTGGCGTGAATAAGGCTTTGCGACTGGAGGCTCAGCTGTTTCCTGTGTTGGTCTAATGGGAGACATCTGAACATAGTCGCCGCTTTCTAGTTGTCGCTTTTGTCGTTCTGAGCGGTTTTCCTTTACCTTGACATGCTCCCATGGCGAGGCGTGGCTTCCTGGGGCGGTTTCAAGGAAATCACAGTAGAACACTTGAGGAAAGAATCTCTGGATGCCACACACGTCTGTGCATGGACAACATTTTGGCCAGTCTGGTATGCCACAATGCAAGTCTGCATGATGACTCTCTGGCCCCCACGTTCTTGGTAAGAAGTGATTCCTTGGCACACACCATACATCTGGCTATAGCTGATACAATTGACTTCTTCCTGATCAATGAGAAAAGGAAATGTTTTTGAAATTTAGCACATTGCTGGTACCTAAGGCGTCTGCATAGCTCCGCTCTGAACCGAAAATGAGTTGCTTCAAGGCTCTTCATGTTGCGGCCATTTCATAAGCTACAGCAACAGGAGAGATTCCAAATATTAGCAGCAGTCCACACCCCAAAGCACTTGGCGAATAAGTCAGTGTTTTAATCCACGTGTCCAGTGTGGTAAACCCTTTTTTAAGAGCTTTTGTGAAAGCCATTTTAACCACAGAAAAACCAGTATTGAGCCCAGTCAACTGTGAACGTCAATTTAAGAGTGCATGACCTCTTCCATTGCATCTTCTGAGGTTAGTAGAGATGCAATCTGTTTGATCACTGAGGTGTGCGCTTCAAGATGACTCTTCACTGCTGCACACTTTTAGACATAGATTTTGCAGTTGTCATATGCAAGCTCAATTTTGGATATTCTAATTGTCTTAATTTGAAACTCGGTCAGTGTAGGAATTTAAATTGTGATGGTTTGGTTGTATTCAGAATAAACTCACAGCACATGTGTACCCACAGTAACCCGGTTTGGAACCCCAATTGCAACATAACAGGACTCCTTGAATTGCACCAGGTATGAGCCAGTAGTTAAGCTGTGTACTTTACTGTGAAGAAATGCAATTGGTGTAACATGAAGTGTGTATTTGGTGTTACTGTCACAGGAATTTACTGGCGTAACATATGCACACATTGTGCGAGTGGAGCCTTTGCATTCACGTAATGATTAGTGTTATTTCAGGACTTGAAGGTGACACACATGCATGTGAATATGGCACAACATAATCTTCCCTGATCCAAGTGCACATTACCCCAGGAATGTCGTTCCTGACATAACATTGAAGGTGTCGTCTGACAGGGAATATTTAACACACTATGCAAAATCCTATTAGTCAAGCCTGGTGCCAAGGCAAATGATGCTGCAAAACTGTAAGTACACTAAAAAAAGAATTTAGAGCCTGACATTGCCTGGCACATGGCAACCTTGGACAAGTGAAGTGCATTTATTTGTCCTGGCCATGAAATAACACTCCACTATGGACTCCTCTGCTAAGAGTGTCCAGAAAATCGGTTACCACAGAAAGACTTGCTGCAGATTCTTGGTCGCTTCTAATCATACAGGTCATTTTGAATCAATCCCACATATGTTTTGACATCTCTTAGCGCATAGAATCCCTGCTCTAGTGCTGCTTCATTAGAATCTGATGCATGAAATCCTAGCCGCAAAGCCTTACTTTCAGTCTGTAGGATTTGCATTATTGCTTGCGACCAAGTGCAAGTTGTACCTGTTATCGATACCTTGTCCTATCTCACAAGGTATACTGTAGGGTACAGAGGTGGTGCAGGTAGCTAATCTCCTGACACACCCACTCTGTGTGCGCCTTCGGAACAGTAGCTGACTGCATGATAGCTGTCCAATTCTCTTCTCTTTTGTGAAGTTATCTAGAGATTATATCACCTCACTCAAGTGAAACTGTGAAAGCATTCATTGGCACAGCTTGCGTATGGATATAGCTTGTGTCAGGGAAGTGTTATGGGAATGTCAAGCCCTATACTGACCCACACTGGTTCCTGCTCTTTTATTGCATTAATTAGCTTAAACCGCCCATAATACAGGCCTCCCTGATGCATAGGTGATCTGCTTAGTGCCATTGCATTCTTTCTTCCCTTATAGGACGCACTCCAGAACTCTCCTTGTTCCCTCTTGCAGCCAGGGTAGAAGCTAAAGTTCCTATTACTGCGAGTGGCCTGGAACTGCAAATCTACATGCCGTGTAACGTGTGAATACCTATCTGCCATATCTGTTGACCCCAAGTAGACCACAGGACAGTTTCCCGCCATGTTTGTTCAGTCATGTTTGCAAAGTATGCACAACAAAGAGGGGTCTGGGAATCTGTCTACCAGCACGAACACAGCCCAATGACCTGTTGTTGGGTGAATAACCCCTGGTAGAGTCTCTTCCAAGTCTTAGAGAGGCACAGCTTCACCTCACTGATGATGCCCAGCAAGGCTGAAACACGTGTATGGGGTTGCTGTGGTACTCTTGTTCAGAGGAGAATTGCCTAGCATTTCGGTGCTGGACTGCCCCTGGGCTGGACAAAGACTGATATGCGGGGATATTTCTTCTCTGTGAAAAGAACAGTGAGCTAAAGACTTGGTTGAGACTCTCCCAGGGGCCAGCCACCCAAGAACAAGTCAATGGGCTTTGTTCGTGCTGGTAGAGTTTCCCAGACACCCCCCCCCCCCCTGTTTTGCATGTTGGTATACTGTGTCAAAAACGACTGACTCTGCAACATACATGTACTGTGCACCATCTGGCTCTCGAGGGAATCTATACTGATTTTCAAAAATGTAATCCCCTGCTTGGTATGGTCTCAGTGAAATACAAGGGACCTGTGCTTAGAATTCAGGACTATCGGTTTGAAAAGGCACTGCAGTGTTCCTAGAAAGTGTATTTGGGCCACAGGATGGGTTCATGCATGACGAGTAAAAAGGCATTGTAATA
Organism: Ambystoma mexicanum; assembly: GCF_040938575.1. Lineage (NCBI taxonomy): Eukaryota > Metazoa > Chordata > Amphibia > Caudata > Ambystomatidae > Ambystoma > Ambystoma mexicanum. The sequence goes on along the minus strand of NC_090924.1, from coordinate 363,238,754 downwards.
TCGCGCAAACACACATAGGACCTCATCTCCTGAAAAACCTCAAACGCATTTTGTGCAGATGTGTGGAGCCTAGTTCTTAACAGTTCTCTCTATATGTTCTGGACACAGGATTACTGGGTGCAAACCGTCTGGATTAATCAACCACGGTCATCATATCCATGTCTTAAATGATGGCATCCACACATGACCCATGTTTGGAGGAAACATTTGTGTTGAGGCTGGAGTTCCTGGCTCTTGGAGCTCTCCTTTCTCTAACATATGTGAAGAACGTGAAGGCTTTAGAACAACTTCTTGCAGGTAGAGTAGAAGCCTTGCTCAAAAAGCGCCGGCGTCATTGAGATGAGAAACAGTGAGGCTCAGCCACAGTAGAAGGAAATATACTGCTCACATTATATTACCGTGTTTGAGTCTGTCCAAAAGAATTCTTTCATTACTTTAGCAGCCAGAAAGGGTTTGTTTGCAAATTGGCAGACCTGAATTGTGGAGTTGGTCGAGGGGCATATTAGTCCTCGTCTTGAATGCCAATCCTCATTTGTCAGATCTCCATCTCTTCTTCTGCGTGCTGCTCAACTGAAGGAGAGGATTGCATGGCAACATCGCAGTAACCATCTGGAGCGGGTTGAAGGTGATCTACAGAAGCTTGTCTGGTGCCTCTCTTGGGTGGTATTGTGGGCAGGACAGCAGTTCTGGAACCTTTCAATCTGATTACTTGCACTGCTGGTGTGTAAGACAGGCCAAACCGAGTCTTATGGATCTTCTTCAGGACCCAATCTCCTGCTTCGAGAGTGGTCTCGGGACTTGCCTCAGCGGCTTCCACCTGGTGGGATTCGCCCAGCAGCATTGTCAGCAGTTGTGCTCTTGCCTATGGAGGGGTCTGGGGAGAGTGTGCAGATCAGGCAGAAACATCTTTCTCCCAAACAAGTTCAAATGGGGTTTCACCGTTGCATAGAGACTGGCGTGGTAAATTATTTAAACTTCTGATCACTAGAGGCAAAGGATGCATTCAGTCAGACACTTTTATGGAATGATTGGCTCGTTCGATAATCCCATTTGTCTCAGGACGAAAGGGATGGGGATAGTGAAGCTCTGATCCCCATGCCGCCTAATGCTTAGCTGGACCATTATCAGCATGGAACGTTTGAGTTGCTGTCATAGTTACTACACCCCGGAGTGTCTTTATAACTGATTTGCAGCCTGCTCTCTTTTGAGGAATCGGCTGATCCTAGTGCAAGAATCCACTATCACTAGAATATATTTGTACGTATTTATTGCTGGTAGTGGGCCTATATGATCCACATATTGCATTTCTTAAAGGAGCCTCTTCAGGTTTTTTGCTGTGGTCCATAGTTGTCTTCAGACATGTCACAGTTTGCTATGTGTTGCCTTAATCCTGCCCACAAATACTGGTCAAGGAGCAGCTGTGCAGTAGCAGTAACCCCAAAATGGATAGATCCAAGTCCAGCATGTGTGGCTGCTATTAGCTTTTCCCGGCCTGCTTGATTAGCGATTAGTCTTTGAATTGGATCCCCTTTTTTCATAGGAATTGTGACTACTGCTTTATTATTCTCAATGTCGTAATTGGGGAAACCTTTTGGCCTAGGTATAATACCCAAATAAGCTTTTTATTTCCTCATCCATTGCAGTTGCTGAGCGAGTCATGGCTGTTATCGTTTTCTCACTCGGTGCTCTTTGGCATGTTGATCTGCTAATGCATTGGCAATGCTATGAACGTACCCTTTAGTATGTGCTCTAGTGAGCATCATCCACAGCAAAGGGTAAGTCTAAGGTCCCAAACCTGTTTCCAGAGCTTCCTGGAAGCGATAGTTTTATGCCTAATGTCACTAAAGTCATTTTGAATCCAACAATGCAAATCAGTGTGGGCTTCCGTCTGCTTGGCGCAGTGCAAGCAGCAATCCGTGCAATTTCAGCAGTCTGGGCAGACAAGTCCCCAGATGCTTTGTTGCAATATAATTATGTATAAGTACTACTTTATGTTGTAAAATGTCCTACCACTGCTGCACATGCAGCAGCATAGTAGGAACGTATTCCAGCAGCATAGTTGGAACGTGTTCCAACAGCTGATGTGGCATTATCCAAGTCAATCCCCTCATACTCTTACGTCCCGTCCCCTTTCCTCCATACTTATGGGACATCTCTCCATCCTGTGGGACGGGACTGGAGCACTTTGTAAAAAGCATCCAATTTTTTTCCAAAAATGTGTCCCTCTTTCCTGCGCAGGGCCCGGCACGCAGCCGTAACCCTGCCCACCTTGGCTCAGCCGCGCGCATCGGCCATCAGTCCTTTTCTCTGCACGATCGGGGTCGGACGCACTTGCATCCTCAAAGTTATTCTTCCGTTTTTCCCTCTCTGGCTCTCGCTAGTGTTCATTTACTAGTCTGTCTGTCTTTTAAACTAGATTTTCCAGACTGTTCATCGTGTCACCGTCGCTTCGTGAGGGCGGATCCCCATCCTCTTTGTTTAGAGTGTTTGGGTCCGGAACACCGTTGGGACTCCTGTTTTTACTGTGACTCCCTTTTGGTCCGGGCTCTCCAACGTCGGTTGGAGCGGTGGGAGGTGGTGTTCGGTCGGACTCCTCCTTCGCATTTTCAGGCGTTCATCGACGAGAAGAAAAAACGCCTGGTAAATTCTTTGATTTTCAGAGCACCCCGGCCGGGGGTTACCTTCCCGGGTTCCTCTCGTTACCGGGGTTCGCCCTGAGGTGCCGGTCGGGCCTAATAATTCTAACGGGTCTCCGTAAGGGGCCTGTGTTCACCAGAGTACACTCCAAGGCCCCTCCTGTGGGGCCTGTGTGTAGACCCAGTTCTACTGAGTCGTGGGGTATCGGAGCTTGCTCTGAGGCCGTTCTTTCGGCTTCCCTCAAAAACAAAACCGGTGTACGCCCCGAGGTCTGGGCTGGGCTTGAGGTTACCGAACGCATGTTCGAGGCCCGTGCCGATAAGGCTTCTACCGGGCCTAGGTCCGAGGTTCCTCGTACAAAGGCTAAGGCTACCAACAGTTCTGAGGGGCCGGGAAAGGCCCCGTCGGTGACAGCGCACCGTTCCCGCTCTTGTGGTGACACCAGATCTGTTGAGGGGGCAAAGAAGGTTTCTTCTTTTTACCAGCAGTGCCGAGGCTCTTCCTTCGAAGGCTCAGTTGGCGGTTGGTATGTCGCAGAAACATTGCAGGCCTCATAGTACCGGCTCTGCCGAGGTTCCTTACGTTAAGGCTAAAATTAAGACCCCATATCCATCGACGGGGATCCCTGCCTCACTTCCTCACGTGCCGCAGTTCCCCTCAGATGAGGACAAAATGGCGCCCGTTCCCGCCATGACCACGGCAGCCATTTTAGGTACTACCCCTACAATTACGCCATCGGCCTCTGGTGTAGGGTTCGGTCCTTCGGGTGAACCTAAGGTCCCTTGTGCGCATCCTTACCGGCCAGTTTTTGATTGGAACGCCCGGATGCCTCTTCCGCACAATGTTCCGTTGCCCGCGGGGGCGGCTCCCTTGATTTATGTGGATATGTCGGCGGAGGGGCCGGTGTGGCACCTGTCCCCGTTGAGTCCCTGATTTTGTCCACCTCATGAGAGTCCTCCTCAGGTTCCGAAACAATCTCCTGAGGATGCCTTTTTCGGTAAGTTTCAAGCGCTTATGCGCACTGACCCCATGAGGGAATATTTCAAGGGGCTTTTCAAGGAGATGTCCACCCGCGCCTCCGGCTCCAACCGTCCCGTCGGTGGTTCCGCCGGCGCCTCCCTTGCCCGTGGTGCCTCCCACTGCACTTCCGCCTGTGCCGCCATTGTCCCCAGTGGACAAGGCAGGGCCTGACTCGGCTCAGCAGGAGCCGGACCTGTCAGATGACCCTCAAGGCGATCAGGACAACGAGGACCTGCCCCGCTCTACCAGAGCCTTCCATGACCGGGTACTGGACATGAGCTTCTTGGATGTTCCGGTGCCCGAGGCACCTGCTCCGCAGGAGGGCGTGCTTTCTGGGGCGTTCACCTTGTCTCCTTTGGAGCGTACCGCCCTGTTCTTGCAGAAGGACGTTCTGGCCGAGGTCCGAAGAGTTTGGGAAATGCCACACTTGGGACTTTTTGTCAATAAAAAGATTGACGCGAGATACAGGCTACATTCCTCGGAAGAAGTGGCCTTGTCGTCATGTCCGCCTCCCTCCTCCACAGTGGTGGCTGCGGCCACGTTGCAATCCAGACCTGCAGCTTCCTCCTCCGCGACGGCGACTCAGGTCTTGGGAAAGGACAAGCTCCTGGACTCCCTAGGGAGGAAAATCTTTGCCAATTCGGCCTTGCAGCTCAGGCAGGCCAATGCAGAATTGATTTTGGCGGGAGCTAACATGCGGATGTGGAGAGGTCTGTCTGAGTTTGAGGAGCATATCCCGGTCGAGAAGCTGGAGGTTTTCAGATGAGGCCTTTCAGATGCCTGGGTCTTGGCCCATCGGATTTCACCCTTCTACTGATGTAGAGCTCACCAAAACCAAAGACAGCACTCAGACGGCTAAATCTTCCTGTTCTGGTTAAACCTCCCTTCAAGACTCAAAGGCCGTTGTCGCAAGGTCAACCTTCCTCTGGTTTTAGGGGCTTCCTCGACCGCAAAGATCGCAGAGTGGATACTCCTGCGGGGAATAACCGCCGTAGACCACAGCGTACACGGTATTTCTCCTGCTCCTCAGCCTCATCAGGTTCAGGTGGCACCGCCACCGATAAACCTGCCAAATGAGGGTTTTCCGTGCTCGCACGAGACCCCGGTGGGAGGGCGCATTGCGTCTCATTGGGAGGCGTGGCAGACCATCACAGAAGACAGATGGGTCTTGTCAGTCGCTCATGCGGGCTTCCACTTACCTTTACCCCCTACCCCACCCCTCAACCCTCCTTTTCAGCTGTCGGGCTCACCCTCCCTCAAGGCCGAGGTTCAGAAACGTCTGCTCCTCAGAGCTGTGGAACCCGTTCCCCTTGGGGAGCGAGGGGAGGGCTTCTACTCCCGGCTGTTTATGGTGCCCAAACCCAACCAGGCTGGCCTGCGCACCATCCTAGACCTTTCCCAGTTCAATCTTTCCCTACCCCAAGAGAAATTCAAGATGATCACGCCCGGCCAAATTCGCTCCTCTTTGCAGGCGGGCGATTGGCTCAGCGTGGTGGATCTTCAGGATGTGTACATGCATATCCTGATTTGGAACCCACACAGGAGAGATCTCCGTTTCTCTCTGGGAGAGGAGCACTTTCAGTTTCGGCTCTGCGTGTCTTCACGAAGATGATGTCGGTGATCTGGTCCATCTTCGTCTCCAGGGTATCCATGTGTATCCCTATTTGGACGACTGGCTCCTACGCAGCCCTTGCCCGTTGGCAGCAGTGGGCAACCTCCAGTCTCTCTCCTTCAGCTCCTGTTCCATCTTGGGCTGTCGGTGAACTGGCGGAAATCCTCCAGGATGGTCTCACAGGACCTAACTTTCCTGGGTTTTCGTTGGAACACGATAGACTGCCGTGTGTATCTGACCGGGGATTGAATGGTGGATCTGTTGGCCACGTGTCAGATGTTTACGCAGTCGGAGAGCATGTCGGCCTGGTGGTTCCAGAGGCTTCTGGGCCTCATGGCCTTGTGTGCGCTGGCTCTTCCTCTTTCTCGTCTCAAAATGAGGCGGACCCAGATGGCTCTTCGGAGTTCCTGGCGTCAGGCTGTGGACCCGGATTCCAAACGGATAATGATTCCGGATTCCATGAGAGTGGATCTGGACTGGTGGTCTTCTCCCAGCAATCTGTCAGTGGGTGTCGGGTTCCAGGACCCAAGCCCCGACGATAACGACAGACTCCTCCCTTTTCGGGTGGTGCGCGACGTTAGATCTTCTTCAGGTCTCGGACCTCTGGTCACCTCGGACAAGCTCCTGCACATAAATCAATTTGAGCTTCTGGCGCTCAAGGCGTTTAGACCTCTCATTGTCAACAAGGTGGTCCGCATAAGAACGGACAATGTGGTGTCAATGTACTACATAAACAAGCAGGGGGGGGAACGAAGTCTCCCCCTCTCGTAGATCTGGCCATTCAGATTTGGGAGTGGGCTGTGCTTCATGGGGTCTGGCTGCTTGCAGTGCACATCCCAGGCCGGCTGAATGTCACCGCGGATGCCCTCAGCCGGCAGACAGTGGTCAGCTACGAGTGGGAGTTGAAGGCGGGGATCCGATCATGGATTTTCTCGTGTTGGGGCACACTGGAGGTGGACCTCTTCGCCATGGCGATGAACAAGAAGCTTCCTAAGTACGCCTCCAGAGGGGGGCTGGGAGCCTCCTCTCTGGGGGACGCACTCGAGATCCCATGGCACAACATGAGAGCTTACGCCTTCCCGCCTCTTCCTCTGGTTCATCGAGCAATTTGGAAGTTGAAAAGTTCTGTCAACTGTTCTCTTCTACTGATGGCTCCGTGGTGGCTGGCTCCGTGGTGGCTGGCCAGGTTTTGGTTCTCAGAACTTCAACACCTGTCGGTGTGTCCGCCGATCAGGTTACCAGTAACTCCCGATCTTCTTCACCAAGGGGAACAGCAGATGTGGCACCCCTCCCCACATTCGCTCAACTTGGCGGCATGGTGCCTGAGTTCACGGCGCTAGAGCCTTTGGATTTGTCTGTGGATAACATGCGCATTATCCAGGCAGCCAGGAAACCCTCGACCAGATCCCAATACAAGAGTAAATGGCTCAGGTTCTGTCATTGGTGTTTGAAGAAAGAATTGGACCCGAGGGTGCCGACGATTGACACGGTGCTGTCCTTTGTCTCCTCCCTAGTAGTCAGGGGTTCATGTCTTGTCCTGCAGGACTTATCGCTCGGCGATTTCCGCCTACCTCTCTACAGACCGGTCTTCTTATTCGTTAACTGACCCAGTGGTGAAGAGACATTTTGCTGGTTTGACACGCATCTACCCTCCGGTTCGTACTCTGCACCCGCCCTGGGACTTAAACGTAGTTCTGACGGCGCTGTGCCATAAACCTTTCGAGCCAATGGCTACGGTTGACCTCAAGTACGTGTCCTGGAAAGTGTCCTTTCTGGTCGCCGTTACGTCAGCGAGGAGAGTGAGTGAGCTCCAGGCATTGTCGGTGGAGCATCCTTTCTTGGTTTTTCACAAGGACAAGGTAGTCCTTCGGACGAACCCAGCTTTCCTACCAAAGTTAGTGACCGAATTCCATCTGAATCAGTCGATTTCCCTTGCAGTCTTTTTTCCGAACCCTGCCTCGGAGGCGGAAAGGGTTCTACACTGCCTGGATGTCCGAAGAGCTCTTAAGTTCTACCTGGACAGGACTGCCGAGCTTCGGAGCTCTTCCCAACTGTTTGTGACCTTCGGTAAACCCCAGGGCAGGCCGGTGTCTAAGGCATCCATTTCCAGATGGATTGCTGCCTTTATCGCAGAATCTTTCACCGTCCAAAAGCTGAAACCACCTAAGGGTATTCATGCGCATCAGGTGCGAGGCAAGGCAGCTGCGGTTGCTTTTCAGAAGTATGTTCCCTGGGAGTCCATCGCTAGAGCGGCTACCTGGGCCTCCCCATCTGCTTTCTGTAAGCATTACTGCCTCGATATGAGCTCTAGGGCCGACGCTCAGTTCGGCCAGGCTGTGCTGAAGAACCTGTTTCAGTAAGGGGTATTTCCATCCACCCATGGTTCCTGTAAGGAGTGCTTGGGAATCTCTCATAAGTATGGAGGAAAGGGGACGGGACGTAGGAGTATTACCAGGTTACTCCTAGTCCATAGTCCCCTTTCCTCCATACGCCCGCCGTCCCCTCTAATAAGGTTCCTGTTATTGCTAATGGGTCTTGGACCCTGCGATAGAAAAGGACTGATGGGCGATGCGCGTGGCGGAGCCAAGGTGGGCAGGGTTACGGCCACGTGCCGGGCCCCGTGCAGGAAAGAGAGGGACACATTTTTGAAAAATATTTTGATGCTTTTTACAAAGTGCTCCGGTCCCGTCCCACAGGACGGAGAAATGTCCCATAGTATGGAGGAAAGGGGACTATGGACTAGGAGTAAGGTGGTCACTACGGTGAGTAACCTGGTAATTCTTTGCAATTCTGCTTTATAGTGATACTTACATCTGCAGCATGTTGAGATGCTGACTATTGAATCCATCTAGTATGTAATGCTTTTGCATTGGGCATGTTAGCCTTTGTGGCAGCCTCCAGTTGAGCTAAATGTCTATTGTGTATAGTTCTATTTGCCGCCAGCTGCCTTTCTTTCTGAATGATCATCTGAACTGAAGACAGCATTTTTTCCCCGGGTGTAAATCTTAATTCGGGTGTGGAATAGACATGTGACTTATATGCAATTGGTTTAATCTCCCCTATATTTCAAACTGTATGTAAAAAAATATCATCTCCCACCAACAGGTTTATTTGAGTCGTTTTCTGCATTTGTCTTGCAAAGGACCAGTTTGAGTGCAGAATGTGTGTTCTGGCAACCAATGAGCTGCTTTGCAATTAGGTTTTTATCAAAGCATACAATGGTTTCACTAGCTTGGCAAAATTGGACACAAGATCTCCCAAAATTCAAAAGCCCCAAAATTGCCCCAATTGCCTAAAGTGTGTTAGGCGGCCGTATCCTGGCACACTTCTCGAGAAAATCTGCTGACAAGCCTCTGCCCTCACCTGAAAGAGTGAACCCTAAGAAGGGTAACCTCACGATCAAGAAATCAAGAATAGCCGAAGTTAATAGGCTACCCTTTTGCAGCCAATGTGTGAATGACTACGTCTACTTGATGCAAATGTTCGCTGAGATTCTCATGGGTGATGTAAATGGCATCTACATATTGCCAACAGTTGGGAATGTCTGCCAGCAAACTCTGTATTTTACTTGAGAATGTGCTGTGTGAATTCTTATACCCCTGCATTATTCTAGTGAATTGGAAATGCGTTCCCTTAAAGGTAAATGCAGTGTATTTCTGCCTGTCTACACTTAAAGGTTGTGTGAAATGCCCATTGCCTAGATCAAGGTTTGTTTTCTATTTGTATCTGTTTAAGTTGGCTAGAAATCCAGAACTATGTTGGTGTTGGACTGCCTCTTTCTTACAAAGTGCATTCAGAATTCTAAAATCCACAATAAAACTAAAAGTACCATCAGGTTTCAAAACGGGGAGCACCGGACTGTTATGTGGGCATGCTTGATTTATAATTAACCTCTGGTCCATTAGTTAGCCCACTATGGTTTGCATGTGGGCATTTGTTTGTGGCTTGACTGGATACTGCCTCTTTGGTGGGGGTGGCTTCAGCACTGGAATGATGTGAAAGTTGAGAAACACACAGCAGCCCTATGTTTCACAGAATGCAGAGTCCACACACATCGAATCATTACCAAGACTAAGGGTCAGACTGACTGGATAGAGGTCCCGTTTGACTATGGGTCTGATTTGAATGCAGCCACAAGGCACTGTTGGAGCCTACAAACGCACACAGAAATGCACAAATAACTACACCCACTGGGCAGACATCAGCAAATGTGTATTGTGTAACTATTCATCTGGAAGTTGAACATCCCAAAGAGATTGAAGCACTGTTTTGGCCACAGTTGCATATCCAATATAAAGGACTTTTAGCATTTTAAGATCGTCCACCATTGTATGCAAGACCAGCACCAAGAGGTGAAGAGGTAGTGATGCCTGCCTTTTCAAAAGAAGTGAGTGGCGAACTAGTACAACAATATGCACAAGATCGTCTACCCCTGTGATTGCCTTGCCACTCTGGGGTATCCCTATCTCCTATAGCTTTCCTATTCTTTGGTTCATACTCTGGGTATTTTTCTTCCCCTATTGGTGAAAGCTGTCGTCTGTGGTTTACCACCCTTTTTACCTTGAAACAATCCCCTCTTTTTTGAGGGTTCCCCGTCCTGGCGTGCCTCCTTGTCTGGCTTACTATTCGTGTTAGCCTTCTTGTGTCTCTCTGCAGGTCTCCTGCACAGGTGATCGCTGCCTAGTGGATGTCACTATGTCCCCAAATTGGTTCCTTTTTTTCTTGCTCATTTAACTGGGAAAATGTTCTATTAATTTCTAACTTTGCAGGCTCTCCTTTCAATACGGGTAGAATTATGCTCTCAACCATTTGATAATTATTGGATGCTACGGACAAGCCTAAATTCATGGTGGCAGTAGTGCCCAGTGTTCCTATAATGTCTGCCAATATTGATATGATAGACGGTGTGCCTGTCAGCTGTAAATAAAGCCAGTTATAAATTGAGATCCAGCTGTCACCACTTGCTAAAGGCGGTGTGCAGCCAGAGGGAAGGAACATGGCTAATGCTTGTAACCTGGGGATAGGCGGCTTGCTGCTGTCCTAGCTTTTCTGAATACCACTTGGATATGGCCTAATTTCTTGAAGGGCATGGCCCGAATATAATTCTCAATGTCTGTAGCACTCCTCTGCGTCTATCTGTCCTTGTGGCTACTGGGCAGGTGCTATGCCATGCTGTGCAGCATATTGCAATGCAGGGTTACGCACAGTGTCAAAATGTGCAGCCTGTAGTTAATGGTCCCTTTGTAAAAAAAAAAAAGGTCCTGTGCGGTTTGGATGAAACCGGGCTAGAAATTCTAGTGAGAGGTTGGGTGTGGCCAACAGTCCATGTCTAGCATTTTTTTTTTTTTGTGGATAAACTAATTACCTCCAAACCAGTTGACATGATTTGCATGTGTTAAAGCCAATTCAGGAAACTGATATGGGCGATATTGGATAGTGTTTAAGGCTCCCCTTGTCAGGAGAGTTGTATACACGTTATTTACCTTGTTGGCTGGGGTTTTCAAGTAAGTGATGAACGATTCAGTGGGCAGCCCTCTCAGTTGCCCAATCGCCAATGTACGTTTATATGAACTCCATGACAGTAAGATGCCCCACTTGAACACTGCCATCCTACAATGGATGGGCATATTGATTTCCCGATGTGCCATCTTCTGTACCCACCTAACATCTTTTGATTAAAAAGCTTTTTAGAAAAAATATTTTGGCCCGGTCCATCATCGTGACTGGGCGTGGTTATTTTACTATAAGCAATGCTAGGGTCATCTAGAAGACGTCCCATCTGTGCACAGTGTCACCTGTCTTGATTGCCTATGATTTAGGTGTGACCATGAGTCTCGCATCTCCACCTCGTTTGAGGCTGTGAAAATGGACCCCTGGTCATCAGTCATTCATGTCAAAACTATGCTGTGTCTCAGCGCTAAAAGACGGGCATGCCTAGGTTCATGTGCTTATCAATATGATTAAACATATACAGCCAGGAATTGTAAGGTTCTTGGACTCAAGAGATACCACTCTGATGCATTACTCTGAATCATACAATTGACACAGGAGTTATCATTTGCATGCATTTAATATAACCCCCTATCTCTCGGGGGGCTTTTATTTTCATTAAACAAGCTAAAGCAAAAGCAGATACAACATAACATTGCCTCTGTGAACAAAATCGCCATGTGGGCAGAGCATGTTTGAATAGATAAACTAAAACCACCACTTGTTCTAGTATTTAACAGCATGTGTAACCTTTGTCTCATGAAGCTACGCTACACACAATCGGTCTCCATGCATGCAGCAAGCACCCCCCCCCCCGTCACTCACGTTTAGAGTGGAGTGTGCATCAAATGAAACTGCTCCTTCTTGTGCTGACGTTCTGCTTAGCTGGGCTGTTGTCTTTCCTGCTGCTGCTCTGCTTGGGACTCCTCTGCTCTGCACTCCTTCCCAGCCCCTCAGGCTTCAATGCACTGGCAAATCTGCTGGTGTTCCTCTTCCCCCCCCCCCCCCCCCCCCCTTCCAAATCCCCCTTTTGTGCTTGGGCTTTATAAGTAGGAAGGAATATGGTTTCCCTGCACATGTGTGTTGTCCTATCCCCTAGTTTGAACAGTGAGGCCTAGGGATTGGTGTGTCACTGTGTTCCTGGAGTTAGGTTTCCTACGTACTTTATTAGGTGGGTTTTCGCACCTCTCAGTGAGAGCTCTGCACCCGTTCAGTGAATGCCTTTCCTGCACGTTGTGGCATTCGTGGAGCTCTGCATCATACTATCTGTCAAATATCTCACTTGTTACTCAGTACTTGTATGGAATTCCATGGGCCTTAACTGGCGGAATATGCACATTGTCTGTCCGCGAATCCTTATCAGATATAGCACTTCCCCCGAATCCTTATCAGATATAGCACTTCCCCCGAATCCTTATCAGATATAGCACTTCCCCTTGTAAGGTCCACTGGCTGCTCTCAGATAACACCTAATGGTGTGAAGTCAAAGTCCCTACCTACTGGTGTGCAGTTAAAGCAGGCAGTTAGTTGTCATTTGTGGTTTGCTCATCTGCCAGAACAGGAAAGCGCCACTTTCTGGAAATAGTGGCTCTTGCCATGCCTAAGAATGTGTTCAGCAAGTGCACACACTAACCTGTGTTAACATGTGCTGTATGTTTGACGAAAATGTTTTGGCTATCAATTGCTGCAGGCAGCATGAGATATGAAAAGCTGTCTTAAATTAGGCTTGAGTTCATGTCACACTCACACCTTCACGAAGTTCTACTGCGTCGACAGGGATTCCAGGGAGGAGTCCAGAGTCGACCAAGCAGTGCTACGCAATCGATTTGCTTGAGGCGAGACAGTTCTGGACGTAAGAATGTATTGCTTCTGTTGAGCCTTGCCACCTCCTGTGGTTATGTAATGTTGTACTGCAATGCATGAAAAAGGCACATCTTGATCCTGCTATTGAGACGTATCGCCCAATATCTCTGCTTCCTGTCCTCATGAAACTGTTCATCTCTTGCAACCGCCCAGCTTTCCGCCTTTACGCAAGCCAACCACCTTCTACACCCTTTTCAGGCCAGATTTCGCCCCGGAATGGGAACAGTCTGTGATGGTGGCTCTTATGGACGACATTGACCTGCTTCAGGACCGTAGAGATGTGGGTACTTTAATGCTCCTTGACCTCTCTGCAGCCTTTGATACTGTTGACCATCAGAAGCTGCTCCACTGTCTCCAAGGGTTTGGAATCGCCGGTATCCCTCTGAAATGTTTTTCATCCTTTTTATCCAACTGGCTTCAAACTGTTTCCCCACCCCCCCCCCCACCCCCCTTCACCTCTTCCCCCCTACAGCTCTGAACTGTGGGGTTCCTCAAGGATCTGCCCTCTCCCCCCTTCTGTTCAATCTTAATATGCAAGCTCTGGGTAATCTGAAAATCTGAACTCCAGCCATGGGGTATATTTTTTTTACCCCTATGCTGATATGCAGATTCTTTTCCGACTTAACTTCCCCTCGTCGTCCGCACCCAATTCCCCCTTCCGCACCAGAAATTGAAAGATTGTCTATCTGCAGTTGAGGATTGGATGGCCAATAATTGGCATAAACTCAGCAGGAGTCTTAATGGTTGGGTCCAACCTCGCCAGACAGCCCTGGAACCTGTGAGTACTGGCCCACCTCGCTTGGACTGTTCCCTGAACCCTCCTCAGTAGTCAAGAGCTTAGGGATCGAAGTTATGTCCTCAGGCTTCAGAGAAGCTCAAATCTCAGCTGTCTGCCAATTTGGTTTTACTAAGCTTAAAATACTGAAAGTCCTCCAGTTTGAGGCCAGGACTAAGATTGCAACTGCATCCATTATGGGCTCCCTAGACTATTGTAATGGAATCCATCTAGGCCAATCTGAGGCTCAACTACGACTGCAGATTCTCAAATGCAGTGGCTCGCCTCGCTCTGGGAGCCCCTAGACGTACTTGCTCTCCTGACTTTCTGCGCCACCTTCATTGACTCCCTGTCAGGAGCGGAGTCAAATTTAAAATTCTATGCCTTGTTCATCGTGCCACTCACAATGCTGGGGCAGCGTTTGTTCAAACCAGACTTGTACCCTACAAACGCAGTAGGCTCCTCCGCTCAGCTAATCGGTCTTTGCTGAACATCCCCAGATTCCATCGAGTCAGAGCTGGAGGAAGATCTTTTACAGTACTCGCCCTGCCACCCGAGCTACATAACATCCCTGATTACGAAAACAGTTAAACTCAATGTTTTAATCCCCTGGGTCTGCAGCTGCCTCACTCTCTTCAGCACTCTGATGCCTGTTGGCCTTTTTTCGCGCTCTACAAAAGCCAATAGTGTTATTCATGAGCAGGTGAATCCATGCCAGACCCCATGCTGGAGAAGTTTACTTACCTGTAACTATTGTTCTCCAGCATGGGTCTGGCATGGATTCACATGCAAACCCTCCCTCCGTCCCCTCTGCGGCTCTTCTTGGTCATACTGCCACTTTATGTGCTTACCAGATCTGAAGATGGCTGCAGAGGAGGGGCTTAGGGAGAGGACTGTCATTGGATGGGGGCAGTATGACCCAGAGAACAGTGATTGGTTTAGAGGATAAATACAGTGTTTAAGTGAAAGTAAAACTGTTTCTTTTACCAAGGATTCCCAGCCTGATGACTGGAATTATTCATGAGCATGTGAATACATGCCAGCCCCATGCCGGAGAAAAATAGTTACAGGTAAGTAACTTAAACCTTTTCACTGTTTCAATGTTCTGAATGTCAGTTTGAACACCAGGTCGGCCTGTGTCCCAGGCTGCTACTTTGCTTCCAGTGTCAACTGTGTTCTCTCTCCTTTAGGTCTCCCGCCCGCAATGCAGAAGGTTATGTTTAAGGGGTTAGTTTCAGAAGAAAAGACGCTAAGGGAGCTCAAAGTGACCAACGGAGCAAAAGTGATGGTTGTGGGCTCAACCATAAATGATGTTCTGGCTGTGAACACACCCAAAGAGACCATCCAGGAGGAGGTGAAGGCTGAAGAGAGCAAGAAGGAGCCAGTCTGCAGGCAAAAGGTGAGCTATCCTCTAAAGAACATTCAGCTTCTGCAAGTGACTTGTACAATGTTGCTTGGCTGAAATGGCCCAAAAGAAACTGACTGCTGAACTTGAACCAGCCACAGGGTGAAACTCCCATTTCCCCAAACATTGTTTGGAATTGTGGCTTGGGCTCAACATCCTCCTGCGCCATTCCACTTACAGGCCATGATTATGATCTGGGCTCACTGATCCCAGTTGGAAAGCCTGAAAAGTCCACTTACAAAAAGGTAAAAGGCTATTTCAGCCACTCTGAATAAGAGTGTTGCCTGCGCTCTAATTTTCTAAAATGCAGCCATGCGAAGCGTGCAGAATATTTTGGCATCCTAATTGGTTGACTAGTTCACGTGGTGCACAAAAGCTTAACTGCCATTTTCCTAGCACTGTTCTTCTGCACAAATGTTTTATTTTGCCCTTTCGTCCTACGTTCCATGCAGGTCCATAATAACATACATCATTTTGAGCAGTTGGAACCTGGGTTGCCTAAAATCAAAGCACTAAACACTTGTTGTTTCTACCCTTTTCACTCTGCTTTCCATCTGTTGTCAATTGCTCTTTTCTTTAGATGGTGATCAGATTAGGTGCTTTATTTTCTGTGCATATCATAAAACAATGATTGGACTGCACATGGAAGATTTTCATACACAATGTTTCAATGTTTTCCCAAATGCTTTTTTTGCTAACCGAAATTTGGGGATTTTTTTGGATTGTCATTTTTCTCATATCTATCTATGTAAATGTCACTAAACTGCAATCTGGCATTCATGGATAATATAGTGCTCAATTTTTTTCATGCTGCATGTAAAAAACATGTATTAATGCTTCCCATTGCTTGACCATATGTACGTCACGTTATTCCATTATTCCTGTGAATTACGATACACAATTCCGATACATATTTTCAGTGACTTCGTTTTTGAATGTTTGTGTGCATTAATAGTAGCCAAATGCATACAGCATCTGTCAAACGGCTTGCTGTTCAATCATTGCAATAACTGATGTTATTACCCAACCTAATGGTGCTTTTATTTGGGTAACTTCCTTTGTGTCCGTGGGTCTCTTCTATTGTGTCAGGCGGGGGCTCCACGGAAGCCCATATGTAACACTTGATTGCGCTAGCCAGTCTCCCGATTGTTCTTTGACAGCTTGGGATGTGCTCTGTGGGAGAGTTTGCAAGGTCTGTTCTCTTTCTTAAGGTTTATTCTGGTTTGGCTGAGCCATGTAGCTGACAAAAATTTAAAAAAGCAAAGTCCTTTTAAAAAAAAAAAAAACTTTTATGGTTTGTTACAAACGTTTTATATGTAAATTGTTAGTCAAAAGGAAAGTCTAATTCCCTTCCGCACCCCCAGAATTATCACATTTAATGCCCTCTTTCCTTTTCCCGTTCATGCAGTTGACGAGCAATGGTGGTCATCACTTGCTCCAGCTCCACTATTGCTCTGCCATGACATCTAGGGCTACTGTCCTTAACAAAATGTTTGCGTCCAGTTGACCTTCCAGAAGCATTCCACAGCGTTATCTAGGGTTGGGAGGATAGCTTGGGGCAGTGCGCTTGTCTTGGAAGCAAGGCAACGCAGAGCAACCTAGGTTTGAATCCGGTCCCGCACTTCGAGACTGGTCCCCAGTATTAAGCTCGATAGATGATTAATATTTTAAAGTTTGTTCTATACATTAGATGGTGTTTGCATTATGTCCATTCAAAGATTCATGGAGCAGGATTGTTTCTAGTGGATGAGGCTGTGACCCCGTACCTGGCTCTGTGCAGAGTGATGGCAATGCTATGCTAGTGCTGATGGCTGGGTAGAAATGCAGGACCAAAACCACGGGTAGTTGCTCCAGTGAACATTACAGCCCTTACACTACTTCGTTGGATCTGCGGCTTTGAGTTTGTCTGATGTGGTTCTTGGGAGGAAACCAGGTAGAGTAGTTTTGTTCAAATTGGGGATGCAATTAAGAAGACATTGAAAGACACTTGGCCACTTGTTTTCAAATAGAGTGAAGTCTAAGGTGTTGATAATTTGCGGACTGAGTTGGAGAACTGCTGACCATTTGTGTGGTGTGCCCCTAGACTGTATAATGTCTTTAGTTATTATGCAGTTCATGCATCACTGAAAACGGCTTGCTACCCCTAGAACTTCTGCTTTAGTACACATTGTGGCTCTAGTGGTAACAGTGGCCATTTGTGGGACTTTAATGGCAGATCTGTGCAATCTGATCAGGTCATGCCATTCTCTGTTGATTTCTAGTTGTTTTGTCCGGAATGAATTGAAGTTCAGTGATGGGCGGATTATTGTTGTAGTAGTGTAAGCTTTTCCCATGAATTTGCACGAGCTTTAGTGTATCAAAGGAGTCCTACAACCAGGTTCTGGGGAGGGTCTCTGTAAAGCTCTGGGTTCCCAATGATGACTCCGACATCTCTTGATGTTCCAGTTGTCGCTTTAATGAGTTTCCAGTACATCTTTTATGTTTCATATGTGAAGTTCATCAGAGCTCCAGGCAAACATGCACCGGCATCCTCCCAGGTAGGCTACAGCTCACCAACTCTCACACTCAGAACTCTCAACCATACAACAACATTCTCACCAGCAAGATTCCATGTCACTCACTCAGCATTCTACTCATTCTGCAAAGACAACTTGGAAACCTAAATCACTACAGTCTCCCCTCTCGACAATGTTTAAAATAATGTGCTAAAATTGTGCACTTTACAGCATGCTTGCTGTGAAATTGCTTTTTGTAGGCAAACGTGAAACATCCAATAGATCTCAAGTTGCCAACCGTGCATAGAAGTATTTTCATTTTGCCTTTGTCCTCAGCATATGCCAGAATTTTGCCAGTGTAAAAAAATAAAAAATCATGAGGACTGCTCCCCAACAAGTCCAGGCTGGCTACAACTTTCTATGCCGGTATTCCCATGTAAGAACCGTTCGGTTTTGCCCATAATGCCAGTAGCAAAATGGCATGCCTCTTTTGGAAACATGCCCATATTAGCTGGACCAATGTAGTCCAGTACCTCCATGTAGGACCACGTGTTGGCTTTGTCTATAAAGCCGGTACCATTGCTATTCCAGTTTGCATAATTCCATTGTGGCTGGCTGTACTACTACTACTACTACTACTACTGTAGTTCATCCCCATTCAGTGGCTCAGTCTCCCCACGCGCACATACATTCACACATGACACACTGCTCTCTTCACTCACACATGCATCCATACGCTACAGCATACAATCTGCGTTCACATCCACAGGCACATAAGACAATCCCTTACATGCAAGCAGAAATACACATGTACAAACAGGAAAGTATTTTCCTTACTGAATATATCCTGTGCTCCAGCCCTAGACTCCTGCTTCGCCTTCAGATGGCCCACTGGCTCATATTCACACTTTAGGAAGGAAGCACAGGGAGGTGTCAGTCGAACTCCTCTCCATTGCTGGTTCCATATCTGCACAGTGTAGCCATCTCTTAACCCCAAGCCACCGTAGTGTGCAGGAAGCAGCCGGAGTTTCCACTACACACTTCAGCCTGCAGCAGTACTGTAGCCTGCCTGGCTAATAGGCCATGCAAGGTTGGGAAAGCAAAACACCCCCAACCTTGCCTGGCCTAATAGCCATAAACTCATGTTCTGCAAGCAAAGGGAATCTGTTCCCTACATTGACAATGCCAACTTGGAATGAACTGCTTGCTGAAGTAGAGTGAGTGCTCAATGTTTTCACTGTACTGTCTTGCATGGCTCCTTCAAAATGGGTGGTAGGGCCAGCGCCTAATGGTCCATTCTGATCGAGCTTCCTAATATTTAGTTACTCACCCTAGTGACTACTGAACTGTTAGTCCATAGTTCCCTTTCTTTTATGGTTGTAGGATGTGATTTGTATTGGATGACATCAGTTCAGGAAAAGAATGTGCTGGTGCGTATGAGCTGCCATGCCTTCCACACATGGCCTCCCTGGCACATGCTCACTGCCCTCAGAACCTGTCCTGTTGTCCTACCAATAAGGCTCTGGGTGTTAATAGTGGGATGGTGAGTTGGCATTATGAACTAAAGGGGAGTCATTTGCATTTATTCCTACATCCCTTCCCATTTTCTCCATACTTGGTGGAGATTGTGAAGCACCCTTTATGCGTAGGATGGCCGAATCAGAACAAGTAGGCAAGGATTTCAGCCACATATATTTATACAGATTTGCCTCTGCAAACACGTTTTGCCCTGAAACTGGCATCCTTTGAATAATTGTTACATAAATACATGTATGGCTCCTTTGCAGATATCCTCCCTCGGATATATATGTCCCGAGCCAGCTTTTTTACAAACCAAATGCTTGTGCAGATAATTTTGTGGTGGCGGGGGGGGCCTTCCTGAGTGAATGGGTCCCCAGCATACAATCTGGCAGCCGATTGGAGACTTGGCTATAGTTTATCCATGGGCAAGATCTCCATGCTTTAAGAGATGATCGAAAGATCTATGTGCTTTAGTTTTCTCAATGTAGAATTTGAGAGCCTTGATCAAATCTAAGTTGAGAAACCTTTACGGTTCTGACTCTGGAAATGGGAAGACCACCCTGGAGAGAGAATTTTTTTTTTTTTATAAAAATTTTTTTTTAAAGCTAGAAATCCGAGACAACCTGGGGCAAAAATTTAGGAGAGTTCAAAGAAACACATCATCTCGGTGTTTTTGAACAGATTGCTTGAATTTCCCTCACTGTGTGTGCGGTTGACCAAGCCGTTAGGAAAGCAGTTTCCCTCAACCTATACTAGAGATTTGTTGAAGCCATAGTTTCTAAGGGCTTATGTACTAACAAAGAGTGCATATTATTCGGGTACTAAAACGGCTGAGGATTCAGAAATGGTGGGAAATTTACTGCGACCATAGACATTGAGTGCAGGTTTGTGTAGAGAACAATAATTTGTCTGGATTCCGGATGGCTCCCAGGAATAAAGGTTTTAATACCGGGTCTGGCTATTTCTTTTTGCCCAACAAGCATTGACAAGGGTTGTTTGCCCTGATCTACTCACCAGTCAACTAAAACTGTCAGTTTCTGGCCTACTTTTAACACCTCAGTGTTGATCTTAGTCTCACCCATCCCTAAATAATGCCCCAATGTCCAGGTTGCTCAGGACATAAATGGTTGGGATGAGTGGAGAATCGGTCACTGCTCCCAACCTGTTGATCCACCTCAGAACTAGGAGGATCATGTGGCAATTCAAACAGAGTCTGAATCAGAGCCTAAGTGTCTGCTGTGTGCAACGTGCTGTGGACAGTGTCTCTATACTGCCTCCATAAATCCTCTGGGAGGCCGCGGAGCAGACGCAGAGTCTGAAGCAGAGTCTTAGTGTCTTGGGGTGCGAGGAACCGGGAGTCCCCCCCCCCCCCCCCCCCCTTGTGTGTAACGGTACACCACCTTATACCGTTTCATCAGCTCTTTCAACAATTGGAACCCTCTCCACTAATCTACAAGATGCGACATCTGCAAAAAAGTGTCAAGCCAACAGAGGCGGGCCACTTGACCTGCCAGAAACTGCTGCTACAACAGCGGAAGATGTCCGTAAACAAGCTGATAAGCAGCCAAGGTGAGTCAGACGGCGCTGCAAATTGTAACATCGATGCGCCTTACCCCCGTGTCCGCCACAAAATGACTTGCTAATGCCTAATTTATCGGAGATAGACTGTGCTCCCGGTAAAGCGCTGATGGTGGCTGTGAATTCTGGAGGTACTCGCACATCGACAAGGCCGCCAATACATGTGAGCTCGATGTGCAAACTGATGCTGCCACTGACTTTTCGATCGCCAGATCGAAACATGATACAGTTCCATTTCACTCTTTAATCACAACTGAAGACGCAACCGCCTGCCCTGGCAAAAAGGGCAACACGTTGGTGGAGCTTACTGAAATCCAACTATTGGAATCCAGCAAATGTCCAACCTGTCTTTGTTCTAACATTGGCCAAAACGACCCAGACCAACCTGATAAAAGCTTAAACATCCACTCTAAGAAAGACAACTTATACATTTCAGGGAAGGCCACGCCTGCATTGCTACATAAACAGGTTGACCAAGCTGATGGCACTTACGAGACTGTTAGGGGGGAGGAAATTACCCAATAGTTCCTGTTGCCTGCAACTTCGATCCAACCAAGGCGCTTAATGCCGCTTGCAGGGTAACCGACGCCGAAAGACACAGTGGTGACCTACTTCTGAGCGAGCAAACAGCGATATTACCTTCAAGCAAAAAATACCCATGAGCGTTAAAAACGTCACGAATGAAAATGCAGAAGGATTGCTGTCGAGGAATCCGTTTCCTGGTGGCACAGATCTTCGGTGTGCGAGTGATTGTGGCACTTGAACTTCTGAAAACGGCATCAGTGATTCCCGGGTTTTAAACACCCCCACTGGAACAAGAGGATCTGAAATGACATTGCTTAGATTTCACTTTGCTGATGCTGCTGCAAGGGAAGCCAGGCTCGCAGCACAGCTAAAGGCCGACTTTTAAACAAAATCAATATCATGCAGCACCAACCCTTTTACTCAGACCAGAGGGCTTTGATGCCACCATTGTCAGTCATCACTCTTCTCTGACAATCCCTTCATCTCTGAGCAAAATCGAGACATGCATCTAACACTACTCTCCCACACAAATCAGCGGACTTAACTAGCACTCCCAGGGCTTGTATGCTAGCAAAGTCAACTCAAGGAATTACCTCACACCCTAAAGATGCTACCAAAATGTGCTATTGGCGGAAGTAAATGCCAAAATTAGCGAGCTCGAGACACTGTCTGTGCACCTTCACAAACGACTAGATTATTAAGCAGAGACCTCTGCCAAATGGCAACACCGGCTGAGTAATATCACAAGAAATGAACTGGTGCAAAATAACGACCTGATGGAAGCTGTTCTTGAATGTCCTAATAGGATGCACCACCATATCCAGACCTCTACAAACAGATATCACTGAGAAATGCACATGTCGCATGTCTCCCAAACCAAAGGGAGCTCCCATTAAAGACCCCAAATCGAGTCATTTGCCATCTCGGGTCTCTGGAAGCGAAGGCCCTAAGATTACTTACAGGCCGCTGAGAAAATAAAGCCTGAATGACCGGCGCTCTACTGCGGCCCCTGAGGCTGCACCAACGCCACCACCATCTGACGTGAATGAGGATGTGCTATTTGTAGGAGCTATAAAAACTGCCGAAGAGTGTACAAAAGAAGCAGCCAAAGACGTTGGACAAAACAATTCCACCTAGCTTCATATTCACCAACCTTGTGCCTAAAGAACCTCAGGCTTTAGTGCTCCCTGTAATCAATTCGACAAGCAAAAAACGGAATGTTTGGCATATTCTCAGCTGACAAATCCGCTTTCTTGGGTCAAGTAAATAAGAAAACAAAAACTAACATCACCCTCAAAACAGCAGACCAGAGAGCGAACAAGGGTCCCAAGTCCAACATTGCGAATACCTTCATTAGGAACTTAACTCCTCCACCGATCGCCATTTTTAAACGACTGGAAAAAAGCCCCACTCGAGATTCCATCAAGATCTAGTCAATCTATTGCAAACTCTGAGAAAACAATTAGTCGTTCTACCAAACGTCCGAGACTTGACGATGAAGAGCAAGCTGGCAACGGCTCCTTCAACTCTGAAGACCTGGCAAACCTTTCCACGTATTCTATTGAGGATGAGGAAGACCCGAAGTGGTGCTGAGACCAGCTCTAATGGTAGAGCCAACTTCAGTTTAGACTCGGAGTCTATTGGTGACAACCCGCCAGCACTTAAAGTAATTCGAACGACCAAAGTGGCAAAGAAATCGTTGAACGTAAGAAGTCCTTTGAAGACACGACCGTAGATCCTGAATCGACATCGGCAGGAACCTGGCACTAAAGCAGCGCATACCAACTTTGGCGAAGTTGAATCTGAAATATACCACCGCTCAGGTGGTAAAGGCTTGGGAGATTAGACAAGTCTGTGGATAACATCACGGCTGAGCGTATGAGATGCACGAAAAAACTCCAATTGGAACACGTACTACAAGACAACGATGGAGTCAACCTCAATCGAAGAAACATGCAATTGTTGAATTGCGTGCCAACTCTCAGAACCATTGAATCGGACGATAGCAAGATAGTCGAATACATGTCCGAGCAGCGCTCAGATTGGGTTGTATTATATGTCCGCTCCCAGTTGGTTGCGAATACCCTTCGACACGCAAAAAACAAGCTGCTAATATTTGGATATGAATTCAGACTACACAGGTCTGGTGCAAAACTCCCACAAGATACCCTTCACGGAAAAACAGCAATGGCAGTGTTTGCTTACGGCTAGTGAAACCAGAAGACAATCCTTGCAGGATCATTTTGAGTATGGAGGAGAGTATCACGATTATAAAATCTTTGTAGGACAGAATTTTACAATCTAAAACAAACCAATACAAAAGATCAGTCTAAACGCCAATAGGCCCTCTTAAAAGTCAAGTTGACAAGTGTTCCCTAATCTCGTGCAAGATAATGATTTGAACAAAGAGGAGTATACCTTAATCTGCCTCCAAGAACTTTGGATGAGAACCGCGCCAGTATGCAAAGGATTCTCTATGAACTTCTCTTACCTTGAAAAATTCATCTGCACGTCCGTTCTCTGGACTTGTTACTCTAATTAAGGACGTTCTGGGTTGGACTATTCTAAAGTCCTTCCACCCTAACCCGTTTTTTTGGGACTGGTTAGCTAGCGAGCTAACCAGTCCCAAGGAGGTTCTACTCGTGAATGTATACTAGAATACGGCAAAAATTTCTTCACACTTCATAGTATCAGTTACCACCTTAATCTACGAATTTATGCTAAGTTATCAGAAATCTTCAACTATCATATGTGGCAACCTCAACCACTCGTTTGTCGACCCATGTTGTAAGATTCAAGCTCCAAATCACGAGCTCAAAACTGGTCGAGCAAAGAGATGGTTCAACAAACTAGCAAGCAGGAACTGTGTTATGATCGGTCAAACGCACTGCGATATACCAGCCCATGCAACTTGGCAAAGAAACGACTCCTTCAAGACGCTCGATTACATATGGGCCTCCCGTGACTTAGTTGCAAAGACCAAGATATTGAACATTTTTTAAATTGCGACATAGCGATCACAATGCTGTAAACCTACGCTGGTTTTCCACAACACAAACCAGCATTATGATGCCCCACTTGAGATAAACTAAGGGCTTAAATGGATCAGTTTTAGACCTGCAGCAGTCAGAGCTTACTAAGAAACTCAGCAGTAGTACAACAAACGGCAAAGACACCGTTGAGTATACTCCCCTATTGGCTATTTGTCTCGCCTAGAAGTAGCTTCAGTGCAGCACACCAAATTCACAAACACCCGTTCAGCAAGAGAATAGCCAATATGAAGAAAAAAACTACAGGAAGACCTCAAACTGCTTCAGCGCTCTTGCTAACCAACCCTGTTTCTGGAAAACAAGAAGAAATTGCAACAGCGTTAACGTTACTGGTTGTTTGCTTTCAAGTGCTTCCGCGACCAAGGACAAGCAGAAACCATGTTGAGACTGATCTGCTCTCGCAAAAAAAGCCATGAAATTTGGGCCATCATAAATGCTGGTTCAAGAATGCAAGTCGCTAACATGACAGTTGGCGTAAATGAAAACGACAGGATGTATCATTTTTCGAAAATTAAGCAACTGCCGTCTCCCATCCTGTGCAATACATTGACCACTCTGCGTTGGAATTTTAGCCACAGCAGAACAGAGATAAAGGAGTTGCTTACTAAGCTTAAAAACTCTGGTGCACTGAGGCCTGACGGTTTGCGAAATCTGACACTTAAGAAGAACAAAACCATGTGGTCATCCTTTATCGAAACCCTGTTTCAGAAGATGGCTGAAGAACGAAAAATCTCTTCCTCATGGCATTCACCGGTAGTTGTGCCTATATACAAAAAGCGACCGAGCAGATCCGGCCAACTACCGTCCGATTGCCCTGTTGGATGTAATCGGGAAAGTCTTTGCTGGTCAGCTACAGAAGCAACTGTCCAAATGGGCCACCGAGGGGAGGATCATCGACCAACGACAAACCGGATTTACATCCGGTGTTGGTGTTGAGCTGAACCTTACCTGGCTTAACTTCCTTAATCTTGAAGCTATGAAAAATAACAAGCTTCCCTTCTTGACATTTGTCGACCTACGCCAGGCTTTCGACAGTTAACCGAGAGCTACTATGGAACAAACTGATCTAAATGCCAACGGTGACCTATCGAAAGTGATTAAGACTGAAAGAGGTGGCAAGCAGGGATGCCCATTAGCAGCCTTAATGTTCAAGCTTTACATCACCGACATGGCAGAAGCTCTGTTGGACTGTAATACCATTCCACCAAAAATCAATGGTCATCATTTGAGTTGGGCTACAAACGCGGACGATGTGGTACTAATGGGTTCCACGCAAATCGGTCTCCAGTGGCTGATAACAAAAACTAACAGCATGGAGATCAACGTCGAGAAATCAAAGGTCATTGTTTTTGGGACCCACTTAGGGAAGCGAGGGGGGGGGGGGAATTCAATTGGTTTGCATCAGGGAAAAACTTGAAAGAACAAACAATCCGATACCTGGGGATAATCTTTAACAAGTTAATAAGGGAGTGGGAATGGATCAAAGATCTGCAACTAAAAATGTCTAACCTTTCCCTACAAGGCGCTAAGCCACACCGCAAATGTGGCAAATTTCATTCTTGCCAGTGATTAAATTCTATTGCCAGAAAGTTGTAGCAGCGATCACTTTTGGCAGTGAAGCGGGCCTGAATATCTTCTCCACCATATGAAAATCGGCTTGAAGGAAAATTCTGTAAAAATGTCTTGCGCTTCCCGTCAAATGTTTCAATCGCAGCGATTAGATGCAAACTGGGGCTGCAATCACTTGGTGCCACAGTACTATGGAAATCCCTTGCCTTATTTCAAAAGATGTCGATTTCCGATAATGTTGCCCAGTACACAAATTTGAAAGAAACCCCTGAAAGCCTGTATAATGGATTATTAAAGGCCTGGGAGACAAAACATTTAAACTTGATCCACGTCGGTGCTTCTGTCGAACTGCTCCACAACATTCCATGCACGCTTGAAAAAAAAAAAAAAGGTAAACCGGCGCGATTGTATTGCGACTCAATCGATCGAAGCTGAAATCCTGTTTAACAACACTTGGAGATGTCTGTCCAGTAAACCACATTCTGAGATATCTGCGACAATTCCCTTCAAGATACCATTGCAACCAGTTCATGCGGTTGCGATTTAATCTGCTGCCGACGAAAGATGCTCCTGTTAAAACATGATAAAGACACCAACAACCTATGTTGATTCTGTGATGAGCATGCCGAATCTCTGCAACATTTGGTGGCAGGTGCTTAGCCATGTTTCTGTTGATGGGGGGCAAACTTTGCCAAGGCCACTGTCTGTTCAGATTTTAGGGCTGATTGGTGGTTTAACCTACTATCCGGCCACAATTATGTTGATCTGCGCCACAGTTGCTTATCTCGACAAACTCTTGTTAAACTGACAGATCCATATACAATTCATATGGTTCATCGAAGTCGGACCTCTTGGTTGAAGTCTCCCTTTGTCATCAAACAATGCCGCCTTTTTGTTGCATACTTCTGTCCTTCTCTATTCTGGTCTTAAGTAACTGGAAATAACTGATGCCTTGAGGGCTTGTCTTTTCCTGACACAATGATTGACAATCACAATTCTAAAGCGTTTTTTTTTTTCTTTGTTGAAAATTGAAGATTGTTTTTCTCAGGTTTTGTATGAAACTAATATAAAACATTTTTTTAAAAGTGGAATGGAGAAAATGCGTGCAGGCTGTCCGTCCCAAGGTAAGAAAAGGTGTCCTGTAGAGTCCATGTCCAACACCCCAACTCTGAATCTGTTACATTATGGTGGGAAGATCCTCCCCACTCAAAGGGGGTCCTTGAGTGGTTCTGCTAAATTAATCTTCTTACATCGAGGGTCCTCTATATGGAGTTACCATTGTCTCCTTTATTATCCAGAACTATATTGGTTGAGGTTTGCACATTTGCAATCTCTTTCCACCCTGTTTAAGATAAAACATTGCTTTAATGTTTGTTGGTTTCAGAACTCTTAGTTCCTGGATGGAGTGGAGAAAGTCTTTGACTGCCACAAAAATGGCATTGGGTTTTCAGGACTTTTTATACAAAGGTTTGTTTAGTGAATTGGTTTAAAGCAAACTTTACACAATTCAATATTCTGAAGCAAACCACGGCAAGGCAACGCAATGCAAATTAGAGATTGTAGGAGATAGCTGTGATCTTAAAAATATCAACTTGCTATCCTCTGTGTCAATTGCATATTTGTGAGTAATGCTTCAGAATGGTGTCTTTGATTCCAAAGAATTTCACACCCTTTCCTGGCTGTGTATGTTCATTTATGCTAATGGGTGGGAACACTCAGGAAGGTTGTCCCAAGCGCTAGGTCAACTCCTGTGGTACTTATTAGCGTAATAAATGACTTCTGATTCAATGTCCACTTTGCACATCCTCACCTGGGGTGGAGGGGAGCGGCAGGAATCAAGCTTGACGGCGAGCAATTAAGTTGAGGCTGCTGAAATCCCCTGTGTAGAAATGTCGCTTAAGTGTCTTGTTGGTTTTAACTGAAGTTGAATTATAATTTCTTTTTTGTCCGAATGCAATTAAGAGAGAATAGCAAGTAAAACATCCGGAATCTGCTATCGCCTTAATTTATGCCAAAGTTGTGTTCAATTTACTGTGTCAAATCCCTATGACGGATCAATACAGGCTACAAATAAAGGAGGGGCATCTTTCTGCCATGCCGTTTGTTGAAGGTTATCCATAAATAAAAAATGCTTGTCATGCAGACTCACTTTCTGAAGCCAGTTTAACTTTTCGCAAGGCAGCCTGTTTTAAAAGCCCAATGTTCTAGATCTCGTAAAACTAGGGAGGAACATTTTTTGCTTTCAACATCTAAAAAACACTACTGATAACTTTGTGGTTTGTCCCAGTTTCTTTTCTTGTATGTGTACGATATGAGAAAGCTTCCATAAGTCTGTGCAATATTGTACGAGATAGAAGGCAATATATTAGGGGCATTCTTAAAAACATAATTATTAAGCCCATTAGGGCCATGTGCTCTAGAGCTTGAAGATTTCCTAATGCTATTTGTAACAACTTCTGAATTGAAATCTTTATTAGGAGCTCTGCACTGACATGAAAGTTTATACTGATGTAAAAAAAATTAAGTCCCAAATTTCTTCGGTAATAGGTTCTCATTGTGTTTGTGCTTCATTCCCTGCAATGTCGTCACACAGACCGGAATACCTATCCATATCATAGGTAAGCCTGTGGCCTCGAAGCGTTCAGCTACATCAGCTGTTTTTTCCACATTGAGCGCCGAATCTTGCAGTTTCCTCAACCCTGCCGCCTTAAGTTTTGCCGAAACGAAATTCATGGCAAAATCTGCAGGTAGATGTACTTATGCCATCTGCCTTTGTTTATTTGATATGGCGCGCGAAACCCAGAGGTAACAGGGCGCAACAGAGAACAGAAAAATAAGTATACATAAAAACTTGGTTACAGGGTAAGAAACAGTTGATTGGTAAGCGGAGCATTACATTTCCTAGGATCTGTTAAGAGGGAATATATACAAATATGCATACAGATTTCAGCAGGTCAGTTTATGTACATGTATACAGTGGGGTTGGCTGGGGGTGCAAGGGGACTGTTCAGTCATGGGGATCGTTGGAGCGTAACCAGGTGAGGGTGTTTCTCCTAAAACTGTAATAGGATTGGTCAGTTCTGATGTTGAGAGGGAGGACGTTCCAATGTTGGGCTGCCATGACAGGGAAGCTGCTGCCGCCCGTTTTTTATTGCTAACCACAAGTGTTAATTCATAGCAAGATGGCCGCAGTGTGATTCCTAATTGCACCAACCTTTTTTCCTCCACACATTGCCTGCGAGCGGATTGGCTGCATTTGTCTTAAACAACCAATCCTGCAGAGCCAGCAGGCGTAAGCCAGCCCACTAACGAAGGCTCACGACCCAAGGCTCCTGTCCTGAGCCTGTCCGAGCCGGAAGGACTGCAGGAATGCGGCAAAAGCTCTGCTTTTCCCATCCTAAACTGCCTGCCTCCAGTTGGACCCCTGTATGGTCAGACCGTGTTGCCAGTCACATACGGTAATCTATTTGCCCTTCAAGTGTGATTTGTATTGTTTCCAACTCTTGCTCGCCACACGGCTACCCTGCTACCCTCATTACTATCACTCTGCTAGTGCTATCGTTTGTTTAGCATTACTTGCCTCACTCTCATAGGCCGCATAAGCCGCGCCTCTCAATCAGAGCTTCCACGAAGTTTCTTATCTACCCATTGATTGCCATAGAATGCCACCTTGTTTGACCACATTACTGGGGGCCACGACCAAATATTAAATATTGTCTGAGGTTATGCTATGTCGTCATGGAATATGTTTACTTGCTATTTAACATGTACTGTATTTAACACTGCCATTTGCTAAATGATGTCACCGTAACTACACGGCTGCTATTTCCAACTGCTATCTGTGTCGGTATGCTAATGCAATCATGTAGGTTATTGCCTAGTACGTGATGACGTGCCGCCATAATCATTTGTTAAATTGCTGCCCAGGCTATTTCATAATACAATTGTGACCCCTCGATTCCCCCCCCCGCTCCCTTTATATCAGCTGCCCAGCCCACATGCCCCCTCAGGTGGCCTCATATCGATTGTTTTTGGGAAGAAACAAAATGTATACGTCCCACCACAGCTCGAGACACCCTGGACAGACTCCTCGCCGCTTCTGCCTTCTTGTTACCCTCTGCAATTCAGCGTGTCCTGCATTCCACATAGCCTTCTTTTGACCTACCACACCATGAACCAAGCCCCAAATATCTCCTTTAGGTACCTGTATCCAGTACTCCTTGTCACCTACTGCTTCCTGCTCCTTGCTCTGGTGCCCATTCACTGTTAAATATGTGTGCTAATATTTATTTAATTTAGGTTTTTAAGTGAGTTGCCCATCATTTGAAAAAGGAGTATTAAAATGTAATCGAATGTGTACAGTTAAATGTAAACCAAAAGCTCTGTCGATCAGCTGTTAAAACTCTCAAAACATAGCTACAGATTGACTTTGAAGAAACAAGTTCACAATCTGCCCCAACTCCATGCTGGTGGCATGGTACCCAACTCTGGCAGAAGATTGTTACAGAACATGGGTTAATGGAGAAAAAAGGATGATATTATTTTCATTATAACATCGAGGAGCAAAGAGGTTTTACCCCTAAGGTTGTAGACACTCGGGTTGCCTGAATATTGTTTGGGTCAGCTAAGGAGATGGCACCTCTCCTAGGAATGTCCCTTCTTCTGAAATGCATTGGGGTACAGCTAGTAATAAGCTGTAAGAGAGCAATTTGCTCAACTGACGATTATCTTTCACTGAATCCGTCCTGAGCATCCTAAAAGCTTGACCAATGGTAGTGAAGTCAGCCGAGGGTAAAGCATTACTATTTAATGTCTTCAGGACCATGCAAGGCATACAATAAGCAGTGTTGCATAGCAATTTGCAACTGTTTTCGGCATTTTTGTAGCACAGCCTATTTTAATTACCCTGTTCAATGGAAGCACAGCTCTTTGTGCATTCCACTCTTCTCTCCACCCCCTTTCTCTATTCACTGGAAGTTCAAAGGGGCTCATGGAGAGAGTGCAGCTGTCATCTCCTCCAATCTGAAAAGTGCCAAAGACCTGTGGGAGGTGCTAGATCAGACAGGTTCTTTCTTTTTTTAATAATGGCAAACTAAATAAATCTGGATGATATTTTTATTAAGCGAACTATATCCTGTTTAGCAAAGACAGTATTTTTTAACTTTTAAAAGATAGTCCTATTATTCCATTCTTAAAAATATAACTGTTGCATAATGCATCATTACAGCTTTGCTCCTGTAAAACACTGCAGTGTCAACCATATTTCATGTTGGGGAAGATGCATGATATTGACTAGTTTTCAAACTGTACATGATCTCACTGGCAAATGCTTATGATGGCAAGCCTATTTCTGGGACCTGCTAGTTGCGTACATCTGCAAATGGTGCTCAACCTATGAGCTGATCCCAAACTGCTTGACATTGTATCTTAACATCCTGTTGCTTTATACCAGCTTCACTGAAAATGGGATGGCCGAAAACTACAATATTACACCTATTTTTGCCTAGTTCGGTCTGCTGTGCCATCCACTCTGCTTAGTTTCTTCCTTTCTTTCTCTTACATAATGAATTCACAAAGCTAACTTTGTTTTATGCAAAGTAGTGCTCAATACTTCCATCCAGTCTGTACATAACATACACTGTAGCTTTCCTACAGAGCTTGCTTTACTCTACTATTGATTGCATTATGTATTAGCACCTGTGGACAGAGATGGCCAATCCGGAATCTGCAAGTAACCACCAGTCTTTCATACCAGCCCACTGTGCCTCTACCCCAACCCTTCACCCCGTTTCTGGAAGCGATACCGTAGGCTGACTCTCAGAACTGGAGTACGATCCCTCAAAACCCCACATCCACTCCCCTAGTCACTCACCAGCAGACCACCTGCCTCACCTTCAGTGCCCGTAAATAGTTCCAATCGGAGACCTATGTTGAATTTCTTTTTAAGGGAAGCGTAAATTGCACAAAGCCTGGTTCTCTTAAACAAAACCTGTCGGCTCCAAGTGCTGTGATGAATCAAGGCAATTCATCCCTTCTAACCAATGGGGAGCCTTCCCTTCCCCTGTAAAACTAGGGGGAGAAGACTGCTTCCTAGGAGTAAAGGCAAATGAGACCTCACCAGGAGACGCCCCCCTTTGGGGACAGGGACTCCTTTCCTTCTGGGAACGGAACTTCCTAGAGGACCTGGAAAAAGACACCTGTAAAACTTTCCGAGGATGAGATCTATGAAGAGCAGGTACACGTCTTATTGCTATCACGAAATGGAAGACCTCCCTTTTAGCTCCCAGTCCACTGGGACGAAGAGGACGTATGGAGGAAGAGCGAGCCAACACAAGACTGAGTAATAAACCCTTGTGAAAGGGAGACTCCATGGCTGTTAGTCAGGAAGGAGGGCGCAGCCTTGATAAATGAAGGAAGAGCCTGCAGACCTCAAAAGGGCAAAGACCTAAGCTGGGACAAGACCCAGCACTCTGCAAATGTGAGAGACCAGATGTGTTAGCTGTTGGTTGGGGAGAGGGTGTGTGGGGGGAGGGGTGAGAAACTCTAAACCAACCTCCCTCTTCCCGACAGAGGCTGATGAAAGAGCAAGAGACAATGGGACAAGAATGGAAGGTAATGGGGATATTGGGAGACCTGAGGGAGTGAATGACAATCGGTATAATTGGTGCAATTGTACTCATCAGAGACGAGAGAGTGTAACATGAATAAATGAGAATCATTATTGGAATGATCATGCTAATCGGTCACGAGAAGGAGAATAAAACACTAGTAACTAATCATTAGTGGAATTGTCTGACTCGTTGGTCAAGAGAGGAAGCCTAACGAGTGAATGAGCATAATTATTCCAATGCTCCTACTCATTGCAGTATAAAAGAAAGTGTTGTACAGTCAATATCGAGAGAAGAGAAAGAGAAATATATTGGAAGTGATTCCATTCATAAGAAGTCATACAAGCTCAAGTGGAGTGAAATAATTGTTTATTAATGGGAAACCTAACATGCTGGCGCTTGTACAAGGACATCCAGATAAAGAACAAAAGAAAGAATTTGAAAGATTTGAGAAATGGAAATAGACCAGATGTGAAAGATAATTCTGGCATACATTTGCCAAGGGGGAGAATAGGATCAATTCATATAAGAAAAGACCAGAGAAGAAACAAGTCTGTCAACAATCAATGAACTGATGAAAGTAATCACCAGAGACTATCCGTAGATTAGATATTAAGAAGTGGCCGAACAAGAAGTTCATAAACCTCGGGAGAAGGGAGTCTTTCTCCTGAGTTTGAGTTGTTCTAAATGGTGGTAGGGTCAGATAGGTTAGACCCGGACAGTGGACAATTTAATTTATGGACATACACTTACTAATGTCTTCAGCAGTACACACATGCTGTATTGTACATTTTATGTCTTCGGTACAAATAACTACTGGTGACATTGTACAACATTGATAATCAGATAGGTTTGCCAATCAAGAAAACTTATATTAGCAAACTCTTCATCATTTTTTTGAGATCTAATTTATGCGTTGCCATATGCAATTGGACTTTCAAAAAGTAGGCATGTAAGCCAATAGTATGAAATAACGGGCAATCATGTTTCCGGAAAGTGAGTAAAGTTGGTAATTTTGCTCTTAATCGGCATTCGGGTCATGCAGTAGGAATTGAAATGATTGTTCGCAATACCAAAAAGTTGAGGGCGTTTAATATGAACATTCTCGGCTGAGAATTTATAGAAAGATGATTAGTTAATAGGGGTGTTAAATTGGCAATGGATGAAACTTGGAATGGTTTACGTGTAATAGAATAATGCAGTGCTTCAGTTCAAAGGAATTCTGTTAGTTTATTAAAATGTTTTCACCTAAATGTACAATTATTTGCAATTTTGTAGAGTTGCAAAGCTTTATTTTCGTACATTGCATTTACAGAATATTCCCAAAAAAATGTTATTTGGTTTGACTAGGGTTTTCAAGTGGTTGGTGATCATTTTATACAGGGTTCCTACCTATGACTTGAATTGTGTACTGACTTCTCCATTTTGCGCCATTATTGTCCAAGCTGTGGTCTTCACTGAGCCTTGTTCCAGATCTCTTCCAATTGTTATTCACGACAGTAGTACAGGTAATAATGAATAGGGCAATAGTTGAGCTTCTTTACGTTTACAGGACATTAGAAAAGCTTTGTCTGCCGAGCCCCACAGTTTGTACCTCGGCGGAAAACCGATATTTAGGAAATGTAGGTAGCATTTGCATGCCATGTTGCCAGCAGGTGCAACTGTGTAATGCTCCGAGGCACGGAATTGGTCACAAAGCCATATATTGCTGACCCAGCAAAGGTTACAGACTCCGCTTTCATCTAGACAGAATTGTCAAGATTAGCATTACGTCATATCTAGACATAACTGTCACGACCCTCGCCCAAAACCCCCTCTGGGAAACCCGTTGGCCAGGTGGAGTCAGGTCTTGGGCCTCTAGAGCCTGGCATCCTCTTCAAAAGCCCTTGTGGGGCCAGTCCTCGCGCCTATGGCGCCAGGCTCATACACAATGAACAACAATGTGCTTGGGAACTACTTTATTGTATTGTCAGCCAACATGGAGGCATCCACATAGCTTGGTTCCCTAAGAACCAAGCTATGCGGTCTAGTGTTTTGGGTGTTGCAGGCCTGGAACTACTTTCCCTGGCACTACTTTATCTGGGCTATATAAACCACACCCTGCCTGCAGAACATGCTTTGAGTTACTTTGCAGCTTGCAACGTGACGCTCACCGTGTCCAGCTATTCCCTTGAACCTCGGAGAAGCAGAACCTGCAAGGAGACAAAAGGAACATCATTAGCAGCAGCATCTTACCTGCAGTCTTCATCTTTAAACACTCGCAGCTACTGAGAACAGCTTCCTCGAATCTGCACGCCTTCCGGACAGAAAGACCTGAAAGCGGAAGATAGAGGCAACATTAAAGAAAGCTGTAGAGACATTTACAAATTACGAACTGCTCAAAAGGCTTACCTGGCTGGTCGCCTCTCGGCTGGCACCACTCTGGACATTCCACTCGCGCTGAAGAACACCGCGACCTACAAGGAAGGAAAACACAGGTTAGCAAAGGCAAGACTTCGCAGCACTGCGCATAGCACTTAATTACCGCATCATAGCGCTCTTAATGCGCCATCATTTACTGGCGGGGCTCAACCAAGTCAGTTTGCCGCGCTGAAGCTCCGCATACCTAATGGAGAAAAAAGACATTTTAAACAAGGAAAGGCATGCAGGATAGCAACAAAACTAAAGAACAGCAATAAGACCTACCTGAACAATATCAAACAGGCCGACGTCCGTGAAGTAACTGGACCGCACTCGCCCATGAAGGACAACGCACCCCTGCAAAGAAGGCAGGGCGGAGAACACGCCTAATTCTACCACAAGGCAGAACCTTCCCCGCAGACCACATCGGGGCAAAGCTGAGAAGCATACCAGCGAGTAACCCGGCTAGGTGGCGTCCCTGTGGATACCAGGTGAACGTAACAATAACTGCATAAAACTTGCCTGCGTCATATCGAGACAGAATTGTGAAGATTATTCTCCGTCACATAGACATGTACATTTTTTATTTTTTGATATAGCTGATATAAATGCACTTCAATATATTATCTTAAAACACAATTATGAAAATAAAATCAACAAATACAACATTAAATTCATATATTCTGGTAACCGCATTGGGAACAAATTCGTACTAGCAAGAAAGAAACAAAGGGCGCAAGTTATTTTGTTTTGCAAATTTTTACACACTTTACGCAGCACAACAATAGTGAGCATGCTCTTATATCCGCTCACTCACTTCCAACGTAATGAGTTATACTAGTGCATGAGTAAATAGCTGATGGTCCTTTAGCATGCCTGCATTACTCTTTAAGTTTTAAATCATAAAGAAAGGCAATTGCTCTTATTCTCGCTAATGTAGAAAGGCCAGAATGGATTATTTTCCATGAAATCTCAGAAGTTGTCTTTAATAGGGCTCCATGACATGTTTAAGGTACTTGAAATGCTGATCAACCAATGCAGCACACTCGTCAAGAGATGCCTTAATGTTTCTTCTTGATCCTCTCTGTGACAGACACATTCTCTGAGTTGCTTATGTCGGGCCAACAACTGTCTAGTAGGCCACAAGTTCAATCTCAGACTAAGGAAGTAATTTCTGTGCTCTTTTGATGGTGATTTGATCAGATATAGCTCTGGGCTACTGAGTTTAATTGCAAACAATTCCACATCAAAGTCACAATAGTTATTACAATTTTCCCTGGTGTTAATCCAATCTCTTAAAGAGTTTGGTTTTTACCTGCTCCGGATTCTGAAAAGGAACCAACAAGGTGACATCTGCAAGAGCATGGATTACCAAATTGTGCCATTTTGTGATACATTGTCCATAGATGAGAAGACCTAATCTGACAAAATGCCCAACACTGTACAAGTTTTGATTTCTAGTAAGCACTTCCCCCCCAAGGGAGCCACCAGCTGCCACATGTACCGCATGTACAGAGAAATCAGGCCTATTTTATTGTGTATCAATGGTAGTGGAGTTGATGGAGGAAGCTATAGAATGCCAAGCTAATATTTCCCCTCAAAGTTAGACCAAAACTTCTCCGGCAGAATAGGTTTAGTTTCCGACGCATAGAGCAGAATCGGTGTAACCTTCTGAAAATAGTGATTGCGGGAGCAATGGTGAATTTGCCATATTTTGCTTGGATAGGTTTCGCTTTATGAATGGAAGTTGTTACTTTAACTTGTAATGTTTGTCTATATGTTGCCCTCCTCCTTGACTAGCTATAGTGGTGCCCAGGTAAGTGTGATATTGAACATTTTGAAGTCTGATGCCTTTGAGAGTCCAAGAGATTTCCTGCTGTCTTGTTACAAAGCATGATCTCAGTCTTCTCTAAATTTATCGTTGGAGGATTCTCTTCTGTATACATTGCTACAGCGTCCAGAGCTCTCTGGAGACCTTTGGGGGTTTCTGATATTATAACTAGATCTGCATACATCAAAAACGTCACAGGCTTGATCAGTAAGGATGTTCAAGAAAACCTTGCCTCAACCCTCTAAACGTCATTATTTGTACAGACCATCAGCTGTTAGTCTCACTTGTATGTTGTTAGTGTGAAGATCTTTTATGAGAGACAAGATGTACGAAGGACACCCTTGTTGAATCAATTTCTGGAGTAATTCCCTAGAAATCGAGTCAAATGCAGCTCACAGATTGATTAAAGGTTAGATATAAAGGTTGCTTTATTGAATGATGGTGTTCAATGATTGAAGTGAGAGTAAAGTTCACACTGGTCCCCTACCTGGAATAAACCAGTTTGAAAGGGGTGTATTCTCCAAAAATCTAGGGTCCACTTGTTAAAGTCCCTCAAAATGAACTTCGAGAAGAGTTACAAGGCGCGTCTAGAAGCGCAAGTTGCCTGGAACAGAACAATCACCTTTCTTAAAAAATTGGAATGATCGCCATGATGGAGGTATTACATGAGTTGTTATTGGTTTAAAGATGTTATACAACATTTTTGACTAGAGGATGGGGTTCTGCTTTAAACATGAAGTTGCTCAACCCATCAGGGCCAGGAGCCAGAGAATTGTTAAGTTTGTTTATGTAAAATGGAATGTCTTCCTCTGGGATAAGTAATCCCTCATAGTTGGACGACTCAGGGATGGTATTGTCGTTTTAGCACACTGGTCGCGTGTACATAGCAGTAAAGTTTGACACCCAATCATTTTCATTCACACCATTCAACTGCACCGGCTTTTGAGCTACGTTATTTGCAATATTAATCAAGGACCAGATTTGGGCTGTATCTTTCTGAAGGATACTGCACAGCATGGCCTCCCCATCTGATTGTAGCAAATGCTTTTGATGCGAGCAAAGCCAGTTTTTATATCGACAATTAAGTGATCTTATGACTATGCTTATCAAAGCAGTCTGAGGCGGCAACAAGCTTCTTATTCCTGCGCAACAAGGATTTATTTGTCTGAACCATGGGATCAAATTTGTGTCCATTTATAATGGATTGAAGTTTTTGT
This sequence comes from Ambystoma mexicanum, assembly GCF_040938575.1. Classification (NCBI taxonomy): domain Eukaryota; kingdom Metazoa; phylum Chordata; class Amphibia; order Caudata; family Ambystomatidae; genus Ambystoma; species Ambystoma mexicanum. The sequence continues at coordinate 363,201,158 of NC_090924.1, read as the reverse complement.
TTGCAGTTGCATCCAATATATATGAAGGAAAGATGTATAGTCCCTTTTGGCCGCTATGCCATCTAGGTAACTGACATGGTTCCAAAAATAACATGGAAAGCAAAGCGTGGAGGTTCCACGTAAAACGTGTTCGAGCATTGTTAACTATCATGGGTTGTTAAACTGTTACAAGCTGAGTCTAGTGACTCTTGGTTTACGTTCCAGATTAAATTCAACATTTCATGATCACTATACGTTTGAGGCAACACTTTAAAGCTTGTGGCCGCATCAAACGTGCATGGATCGACAAAAGCATAGTCAATTGTCGATTTGCTCAACCCTCTTTGCCAAGTAACTTCTGCTGGAGTGTCTCCTGGTACAGACCCATTGCACATTAGATACCCTCTTTCATTAGCAAGCTCCACCTCAGACAAGACTGATTGTATTTAAGATTATGAAGAGGCAATAGTTGCAAGTTTAGGTCACCTATTAAAATAGTACTGGTTATTTCAGGTGTTTCTAGAATAGTATTAGATTTTTCTAGGTCAGAAAAGAAGTCCTCCTCCGTTATCCCCCTCGGGTGGCGATACATGTTAGCTATGGCAATTACTCCACTGGGATAGATTGTTTGCCATGAATAAGTGGCAGTTTTTATGATTTTTTTTTTTGATTTTTTTTTTTATGGCCGCTACCATACCAGAAGATGGTTAACCACGAGCAGAAGACTTGGCTGCATGTAATATGATAGTGTGATCGTCCCATGTTGGTGTTTCAACTAGCCAAGTGTCATGAACAGCTAGAAAGTCTGCACTAGCTCCCAACAAATGGGAGAACACACATGTGTTCCAACTGATCAAAGATATGGCACGTTTATCATTCTTCGCTGTGAATTATAAATTAGGTTCATGAGTTCTCTCATGCAAGGGCGTGGGTATGTTGTGATTGATTCTCCCTAGATAACAGCATTTCTTTTTATTTTTCGGATTACCCAAGATTGAACTTATTACCTAACTTTTTGTTCACCGTTGGAATCCATGATAATAGGATCCTGTGCCAAAACTAACCAAAGGGCAAAGATTTCCATATGGGCTTGCCAACGGGCATTTCTAACTAAATTAGATTCAAGCCATATCCTCACAATTGAAGGGTCATTTTCGGTAACGAATTCGACCTGTTCTGTATCTGCTGTTGTAATGTCTTGTAGACTGCTCACCTCATCCCATATTGGCCAGAATGCTCGTGAAGGTGTAAAGGGTGCCGGACAGCATTTTAGAATGAGCCGATGGATGTTGTCCCCCTTTTTTTTTTTTTTTTTTTTTTTTTTTTTTTTTTTTTTAATTTAAACGTTTGATTTGGTAGATCGCGCAGCCCGCCCACTAGAATTTTCGTGACCATTATTGTTGGCAGCGTGCCATTTTTTAGTTGATGAGGCTTCTGGTGCATGTGACAAATTTTGCACGTGACTACAGGAATCAGTTGCTTGTTTTAATGGGATTGCTTGATGACAACGTGACTTAAGTAATTCTCAACTGCCTTGGCGATTTGCTCAATTGGATCGCTGGCTGATTGTTGCACTGTATTACTCAAGTAGTATGTAGTGACTTGATCAGATTTTAATTCATTTGACTGCCCAGCCGTACTTTCACAATGAGATGTTCTGTAGTTGGCTTTGGATGCCTCAGTGATGTTGAGTTGACCCCCTCGTGCCACCAAAGAATCCCTGGTTGACTCTCACCGGGCCAACCGGACTTACAGAAGGTGTTCCACGAAATTATGAAATCTTTCCCACTTCTTGATTGTACGACATCAGTTGTGAGACCATTTTGTCGTGCCCATCTAATTTCTGATTTCCCACACAACTATGAGAAAAATCTCTTGGGTGGTGGATCAGGGGGTTCAAACTACTATGAGCAGTTTGTTTCTGGGCTTGTTGCTTGGCCGTTGCAGAATGAGCACTGGTTTGTTGCATTGAGACCTATTGTTTAATCGAATTCTCAATTTGTGTTGAATATCCGCCAAGACAAAGTTGACTTTCGTCTTGTTCATCGGTAGTGAACATTACCTGTTTAACTGTTGTAATAGGCAAGTGAGGTCTGACTAAGCTTGTGTGGAGAATGTCTGTAACATCCTTCGTCAAATTTGATGGGGGGGGGGGGCATGCGGGTGGTGGAAGCTATGTGGTCATTAAGGGGGCCGGGGGGAGATAATCCACAACTTCAGTGGGCTGAGAGACTCCATTTTTTTTTTCTTATAGATGTTTGAGTTTTGGGTTTTACCAGTCTTGTTTTAGGAGCAGATTTATTTTGGGGAGCCAGTCGCTTAATTAACTGTTTAATATTGGCTCTAACTTGCAACGGCAATGCCTTCTGATTTTTAGATTTCTTTGTTAGACCAGAAGACACTGCACCTTGTTACTTAGCTACTTTAGGATTAAAAAGATTGTATGAGATCTTCTGTCCCACATTCACATCAGTCAGAATGGAGGTGTGATTTGTAATACTGGAAATGTTATACACATCTCCTGAATTCGCTATCTGTTTTAAACAAGTAGATGGTAGTGAAACAGGAGGAAGTGTGAATTCTATTTAGGTGCTCATTCACACAATTTGCTTTAACCGGCTGATGCAGCTCACTGTTATGGACCGTGTGCACACCGATTATGTTCCTGGTTTCGGGCACCACAGTTTTACTCAATTCTGGGTGTCTCGAGCTATTGGTTTGATAATTGAGATGTGGTGCAAGTACAAGCTCGGGCTCATTTTGCTGTGCACGCAAAGCTTCTCCACCTAAGGGGAGACTTGTCTTTTGATTCATGTCACGCATCCATACCACTAGCTGGTCAATTTGCTTAGCTTGTTCAGTTTAAAATCTAACGTTTCAAACAATTGAGTTAAAGTGACTATTGTCATATTCATTGCATTGAGTGTTATTTCAAGCAAAACATTCTGTGATTGGGCTGGCGGTAAAGTGTTTGGTGTGTAAACATCGCTGTATCTCCGTGAAGCAGATCTATCCGCAATCGGACTAGGAGATGGCGTGTGAACAGAGTGCACGGAATTGTCAAACTTGGTGACTGGTAGACTATTGCCTTCAGAGGTTAATAAAGAGAATGAGGCAATTAAAGAAATGTTTTCAACAGGATTGCGGCTATCATCAATTTGGTGCACAGAGTGATCAGATGACATGTAAGAAGTTGAGCCATGTGACTTCAATGACCAGTTCAATGAAGGAGCAGTCTGTAAAACACCATCAGGCGGCAATAGATCTTTTAAAACATAAGTGGACAGTGTTTTAGAAACCAACAGCTGCGGCCCTTCAACTGACATTAATTGGGTTTCAGTAATAGACTTGTTGCAGGGCTCTGAATTTGCTGCTATAGTTAGGGATACACTGTTTGGCAGCTCAAGGTTTGCATCCATGACAGTGGGGCCAGTTGATGGTTTGCAGAAGTCACGGATGTCGCACGCACACATCTTGTCATGATTGACAAGTGGATAGTATAGCATTTTGTGTTTTTAACGCATTGGCTGATGTTGGGCAGACAGGCGTTGACTTTAAAACTAGGGAGATGTTTTATATTTTCAAGATCTTGGGTATGCCTGTTTTTAAGGAGTAGCCCAGAGAAGACAGTCAAAACTTTGAGTTGAACTGTTCCTTGTTACAGTATCTAGCACAATGTTGTCCTGTAAGCTCACGACCAGCACTATCAAGTATTCTTAGTTGTAAAAGCGGCTATTAAACTTCACTTGTGAGAGCTGCGTATTCCTGATTTAGTTTCACAAACTGTCAAATTAGCATCAGCTATTGAAGCTTTGCCCCACAATTGCAATCTCACCAGATATAAACTCCTAGATTGTCGAATAAGAGGTAACGAGCGACTGCTCAAAGGGACTAGCCCGCAGTTGCAGTCTCCCCAAGTCACTAAGTCAGCAGAACAAGCAAGGTACTTAATGGGCAGCTGTTAAAAAAAAAAAAAGGTCTTGCCCCACAAATGCCGTCACTCCACGAATGGGCTTACCCTTAAATTACCAAGCCAGTGTATGGCAGGCGACTGCTCAAAGGGTCATGCCCCGCAGTTAGTAGCTCCACGTGTGCACTCCACTGGTAAAAGACACTCAATGAATCGCACGGTTTCTGTGCTCTGCCGTTGCCCACACAGCGTGCAGATAACGTGTCAGCAGAATTAAATGTACACGCCGCCGCAATGCAAACAGTTTGTAGGAAACAACAGTTTCACAAACCAGACACAAGTTTGTTCAAAACGGAGATCTGTGGGTATCGTTGCTTACAGTAGTAAAATTTGCAGAGTGCTTGTTCAAAAGTGCTCACTGAGCCTTGCCAAGTCAATTGCTCGGAGCTTACTGCAGTGTTAATGATGTAGCCCACTCGCTGGACACCAGACACACTGCGAGCATACCGCGCATGCGCAGTGTATTTGAAGGCAAACCGCTTTGGCAATGAAATAGAAATAGACTGTTGTAGGTTCCAAATGCTGCAGTAGAGTTCCAATTTTCGCACGGTGAAAAAGTGGAACCTCGCTCCAACACTAACACCATATACACTGCAAGCACACAGCAGAATTGTAATACTGGCTTGCATCACATCTAGACAGAATGTGAAGATTAGGATTGCCCCACATCTAGACAGGAGTGTGAAGATTAGCATGCGTCACTTCTAAACAGCGATACCACTAACCAACCCACTAAATAATCTCACTCCACATACACATCTCAAACGCTTAACTAAACACAACCATATCTCTAATGAACAACAAACAGCACACAATTCACTACACTGCAACAGCAAAATATACTACACATACCCTCGCACAACGGCTCCCAACCGCAAAGCACACAGAAGCTCATTGAACGTTGCAAACCGAACTGAGGCTGCCAACAGCACATCACTGCTCTCTTGCCTTTCTCCCACTCAATCCTACTAACATTCCTACCCACTTCCTTTTTCAGATCCGCCAGAGTGCCTGGGGACCACTCTGGTGGTGAAGGTGTGCGGTACAAATACCTTTTTAAAATTATCATTCCTAAAGGTCATAGTCCTCATCTCTTAAGAATTTCATTGCAAGGCTTCCTTCTTTTTTTCTCAGCACTCCTGTAACTTGGTTGGAATACCATTTTATCTACTGCAGAATCTAGAGGAGTTTTGTGATGCTTCTGGTTTTTTATTTTGTTTTTCTTTTAAAAAGAAAAAAAGTAAGGTTGCTAATGAGAAACATTACGTTTTCAATTTAAGCTGAATGATTACTTTTAGTTCAACGCACCCACTACCTCTGCCTTACTCTATTTTTATTGACTGGGCCCTAAATTGTTCCTGAAAAGTTGCCTCCCAGTAGTTAGCAGCATCGTGGACGCTGATATGTTCAATGGGATTCCTTTTTTATTTCATTTGCACATGCGTCTATTTATGATTGCATATCTTCTGGCTAAAGGCATTTTAGCTTATACCACTTCTATAGCAGGGACTCGGTATTACATATTTTTTTAAAAAAGTTAATGAGCATGGATCTTGTGTTAGGTGTACATAGTTATTTGGTGACAATTCCACTTCGAGATAAAGCGACACAGGTTCCAGTGCTCCACTGATGTGTGCACAGTGTCTGGAATTGTCAATTACCTACCTTCCTAAATTACTGTGGTGGCTTATAACAATGTTATGAAGTGTTTGCTTTTCGTAATATGCGATCTTTGATGTGTAATGTCATTTTTTATTACTGCATTTGGTTAATAAATACACCTTTTGCACACAGCATTAATAATCCATACAACCACAGTTCTGTTTGCAATAATCAAGACATGTCATTTTAAAACAAAATTAATTTTCCTCAAACTGAAATAACTCAATAAACGATAAACCTTAAAATCCATAATATCACAGAAAACCTATGTGCACAGTGGTCAGGTGACCAGTATGATGGTAGGCTTAAAGTGCAGGTTCAAAAAGTGTAAGTGCCTCCTTCCAGATAATAAAAGCAGCAGATGTAAACCCCACAGATTCTGCCCCTATGATGGTGCTCCAGAATTGATCAGTAATTAGACATTCCTCAAGATTTACAAGCTTTTGATGGCCCTTTAGATAATGTATCCTTAAAACGGGACAAGTGAGAACATGGGCGGCTGGTTTCAACTGTTAGGTGACGGTGATGGCATAGCCTTTCTTTATATGGAATATTCGACCAGCCGCCAATGTTACTCCAGGGTTGGCAGCATGTTAAACCGGAGATCGGGTGATAAATCTTAAGTTGACAACACAAATTTTGGTCAAGTAAGAGCAGGGAGAGTTAACATGAAAGCATTGTGTACAATATTCAATGGATCTTTTTGCCATGTATTTTACACACATTCTCTGTCCCAATCCCTAGTTCTAATTTTTTGTATGAAGTGAACATTGGGTAAATCCAGAGCTTGATCCAAGGGGAAGCCAATGTTAACTGATCTGTACCAATGCAGATGTTTGCAAATCCTGCAAAAAGGAATTCCGGGTCTCATCGGAGAGATGAGAAGCAACCATTCTCCAGCATGGGGTCTGGTATGGATTCACATGCTCATGAATATTCCCCATCGTCCGGCTGGGAATCCTTGGTAAAGAAGAAAAAATCAGTATCGGTTTCGTTTCTGATCTGTCTTTCTTAGTAGTAACCAATCACTGGTCTCTGGGTCATACTGCCCCAGCCAATGACTGCCCTCTCCCTAAACCCCGCCCCTGGCAGCCAGCCTCAGATTTTTACTGTACGTTCTAGTGTTTTGAGTCCTCGTGCTGTAGCTCTCGAGCTTTTACTGCGTTTTTTTTCAGAGTTTAATCTCTTGCAGTCAATCGAGCCTCAAGCTCCACCGGTTTCTACTTCCGATCAACGGGGACCCGTTTTGGAATTTTCTCAAGGGCGAAGTTTCATCGAGTTATGCTTCTTGGAAGATTCCAGAAGATCTGAGGCCTACCTCGTGGACATGGCCCAGGACAAGGAAAGCTCGACTCCCGGATCCAAGCTGTTCAGGAACTGCCCTGGATGCGGATTAAAGAATGTTTTCAAGGAGGATGAGCATTTGAGATGTCTCTACTGCCTTCACGAAGACCAAACGCACGTGGAGAAGGACTGTGCGTTTTGCAAGAACTTGTCAGAACGGACTATGAGGGAGCGTCGGACCCGCCTCGCCAGCTGGCTGGAGAAGGGCCCAGCAGGTGAGAAGAAGTCTGAGCAGTCTTCAAAGTCCTGTGAGGGTGCCCCGGCGACAGGGGCCCAACAGAAGGCAAAGCACGGCGGGCACCGGGAGCACCGAAGGGTCGGGCTCCTCGGCTGCCAGGCAGGGCGCACTTTCACTGATGCCATCAACCACGAGTCAATGCTCTGGCTCGGAAGAGAAAATCCTAGAACCCGGCTAAGCTTCTGGAGAGGCCCCGGTCGATCTTGAAGGGATCAGCCAAGGGGGAGCGAGGCAGTGACCCCTCCCCAAGGTGAAGGCCTCAAGCGTGCCCAAGGTGGTGAAGGCTTTGATTCACCCGGAGAAGGCCTCTAGTGAGGGAGTTGCGGCGGCCCTGGCGAAGCCTGTGTAGGCGAACTCGGGGGCCCAGAGTTTCCCTGCCGCCATGGAGGGAAGCCTCTTTTCAGCCCATCGATAAGACCCTGTGAAGACCCCAGTGGAAAAAGGGGGGGGGGGTGGCCGTCACGGATGCAGCCTCTGAGGAGGAGCTGGTTGAAGTCGTGAAGGGCCTCAAGAGGTTCGAGGCGGTCCGGTCCCACGGGGGGGAACCCCGAGAAGGTGGACGAAGAGAGCGTCTGTGGTGCCGACGAGACTCCCTTGGAGGAGGAGCAACCAACGTGCCAGTCGCAGCCTTTGCCCAAGCCTCAGGACAACTCGGTGGCCATTTTGATGGCAATCCAAACATTCTGCACAGAGATTGCCTCTCGCCCCAACGGACGACCCAGCAGAACCGGGCCTGTCGGGAAGCCCTCCAAACAAGCGGAGGAGAGTTAATTTCTCCCGACCCCCGCCTTTCCAGCCCTCGCGGCCCGCTCAGCCTTCATCTCCTTCCCCTGATCCTAGGGATGACACAGGAACGTATACCGCCGCGACGGGGACGGATGGCTACGGTGATGACAATGGGATGGGCCTTCCATCACCACTCCTTTGGGCCTCCCCACCCGACGAAATTGGCTCCTTCCACGCCATGATTGCCAGGGCATCCAAGCTTTTTCATCTCTGCCCTGAGGAACAGAAGAAGGAAGGTTTCCTCTATTAGCGGCGCGAGGCCAAGAGGAAGACGGTCCTCGCGGTACCATTGATTGACGATATCTGGGAGGAGGGACTTGCTCTCTTGAAGAACCCGTTGACGACGCTAGCCAAGAGGGATCGGTATGAGAAGTACTGGGTCCCCAATTCCGCCCCTTTCTGCCTTAGGGCACAGCCAACCCCCGGATTCGGTAGTCTTGGCGGTGGCCAAGAAAGAAGGTGGCGGGGGGCGTCATCCTCAACTTCGACCTCCCCACCTGACGGTGAGGGAAAGAAGCTGGATGCCATGGGACGACGAGTCATCTCGTCTGCGGCGACGACAATTAAGGCAGCCAACGCCCTAGCGATTGTGGCCCGCTACGAAAGGGAGCTGTGGTACAAGATAGCTCCTCTGCTGGACTTCCTACCGGACAAGAGGTCGGAGGCCCTGGAGATCCTACAGGAAGGTGATGTGACGTCGGACGGTGTTTGCCTTCGACAGCGGAGATGGCTCAAGGCAACGGATTTCCGCCAGGACGTGCAAACCAGTGTTTTGGACATGCCCTTTGACGGGAACAACCTGTTTGGAAAAACAGTGGATGAGTCGCTTCAGGCCATCAAGACAGACGGAGACAGCTCGGTCCTTGGGAGTGTTGCAGCAACGACTGCTGCCCTTTCGGAACGCCGGAGGCAGACAGGGTGCCCCCAAGGGATCTAGCGGCGGCTCCTCGACGTACCGCCAGGCGGGTCGCTCCTCGTCGCTGGAGGCCTACAGAGGACGCGGCAAGTCAGGAGGATCTTGTCGTCGGCAAGCCGGCCTCCAAGCAGGACTGAACCGACCATAGCGTCAGGGGGGTGGGGGGGTCCCAGCGGAGCACCCTGGTGGGAGGCCAGCTGGCGAAGTTCGTCAGCGTGTGGGAGTCCATCTCCACCGACCGTTGGGTGCTGGATGCCCTGGCCCACGGGCACACTCTCGAATTTCAAAGAGTGCCCCCGAATCCCTCCCGTGGCCAGGAAGGAAAATCACGTCCCTCAACTGCTGTTAAAAGTAAGGGCGATGCTCAAGAAGGGTGCCACTCAAGGTACTTCCTCGTCAGAAAGAAGACAGATGGTGGGCGCCCCATCCTGGACCTGCGGCGGCTAAACAAATACATCAAGGCACAAAAGTTCAGGATGGTCACCCTCCAGCACATGCTGGGACAGCTGGAGGAGGGAGACTTCCTATCGTCGCTGGACTTGGAGGATGCTTACTTCCACATCCCCATTCTAAAAGGACACCGAAAGTTTCTCAGATTTGTAGTCCAAGGGCGGCACTACCAATTCAAGGCTCTGCCATTCGGGCTGAAGTCGGCACCCAGGGTGATTACCAAGTGCCTCGCACCAGTGGCGGCGCAGCTGCGCCTGCGGGGGGGATCCACGTCTACCCCTACCTGGACGATTGGCTCATCCGTGCAAGGACAAGAGAACTCGCCGTCGAACACACAGCGGAGACCGTCCAACTCTCACAGATCTGGGCTTCTCCATAAACTACTCCAAAATCCCACCTGGTCCCGTCGCAGGTCGCACTGTTTCTGGGAGGCAAGCTCGATAAAGTGGCGCGATTGGCCTCACCGTCAGAGAGGACGAAGGCCACCTTGGGCAAGGTGCAGCGCCTGCTGGCCACGGCCAGGGTGAGAGCCATTCAGTCCCTGCTCGGAATGCCCTCATGCATCTACCTAGTGCGCCTGTGCAGGCTACGGATGCGTCCTCTACAAGAGTTCCTCGACGTCCGGTACGTCAGGAGATAGTGACGACGGATGCCTCCCTGGAGGGATGGGGAGCGCACACCGGAGATCTGCACGCGAGAGGCCTTTTGGCTCCTGGAGGAGAGGTCACTCCACATCAACATCCTGGAACTCCGAGCAGTGGTCTGGGCCCTCAGGTCGTTTCTCCCGTCCCACAAGGGCAAGGTGGTGAGGATCTTCACCGACCACACCACCACGATGTTCTACATCAAGTGGTGTTCTACATCAAGTGGATCGACATTTCCAACAATGGGGCCAACCCCAGATCGGCCTGTTTGCGACGGCGACGAACTCCAAGTGCCAGAGGTTCGCCAGCAGGTTTCACCAGTCGAGGAGCATGGGCGATGCTTTCTCGGTCCCCTGGGACGGCCTGTTCCTGTATGCATTCCCTCCGACTCATCAACCAACTGAAGAGGTCCCGATGCAGGATGATCCTCGTCACACCGGCGTGGCCAAGACAGATCTGGTTCCCGGAACTTCTGGACTTGTCAGCGTCCGGCCCCCCGCCCCCCCAGTCAGACTGTCGAATGACGCAGATCTTCTCTCCAGAGAAGGAGTTGCCATCCTCCATCACGACTCGGAGTCGCTGAACTTGCATGCCTGGCTCCTGCAGCACTACAGTTTGGAGGATACGATAACCCGGCGGCCTGCAAGGAGGTGCTTGCAAAGGCCAGGGTGTCCTCAACTCTAAAGTGCTACAGACACAAGTGGAAGAGGTTCTCTGTCTGGTGCCGTGCACAGAAGATTAACCCTCTGCGAATTACGGCCCCTCAAGTACTGCCGTACCTGCTATCGTTGGCCAAGGCGGGACTAGCTCACGCTTCCATCAAGATCCATCTTGCAGCGATTTCCCGTTACACCAGGACTACGGGATGGTCATCCCTGTGGTCTCATCGCCTGGTGAAGGAATTTATGAAGGGACTGTTCCGATCGTTCCCGCCGGTGAAGGCTCCGGCCCCGGCGTGGGAGCTCAACGTGGTGCTGACCAGGCTCATGGGGCAGCCATTCGAGCCTCTGCATTCGGCACCGTTGAAATTTGTCGTGGAAAACAGCGTTCCTTGTGGCCATCACCTCCGCGCGACGAGTGGGGGAGATCCAGGCCCTATCCTGCAAGCCTCCATACTTGACTTTCCAGGAGACGAGGGTGGTTATGAGAATGCACCCCTCCTTCATGCCCAAAGTGCTGTCTGACTTCCACCTCAACGAGCCCTTGGTGTTGCCAGTTTTCTTCCCTTCGCTAGCCGAGAGGACTTTGCACTCGCTGGATGTAGCTAGAGCGCAGAAGTTCTACGTGGACCGCACAAAGTTTTCAGAAGACATCACAGCTTTTTGTGAATGTTGGACCTTTGAATCAAGGGAAGGCCCTCTCGAAGGCTTCCATTTCCAGATGGCTCTCCGGCTGCATAATGCACGGTCATCGGTTGGCAAACCGACCGTTGCCCAGCCGTCCGAGCCCATTCGACCAGAGCGATCGCTGCTACTACGGTGTTCTTGTCTGGTGTGCCCCTGCTGGACATCTGCAGGGCTGCTCCGTGGAGGTCGATGCACACCTTCATGAAATTCTGAGTCGACCAGGATTCCAGGGAGGAGTCCAGAGTCGGCCAAGCAGTGCTGCGCAACCTGTTCGCCTGAAGGTGGGCCTGGTGAGGAGGTAAGAGTTGCTTAATGTTGAGTTTATGTAATGCTTAATGTTGAGCCTTGCCACTTCCCGTGGTTGTGCATGTGTGTACTGCTATGTATTCTTATATTCATGAGCATGTGAATCCATGCCAGACCCCATGCTGGAGAAGGAACAAGTTACTTACCTGTAACTGTTGTTCTCCAGCATAGGTCTGGCATGGATTCACATGCGAACCCTCCCTCCTACCCCTCTGCGGCTCTTCACTTGGTCATACTGCCACTTTATGTGCTACCAAATCTGAGTATGGCTGCCAGGGGCGGGGCTTAGGGAGAGGACAGGCATTGGCTGGGGGCAGTATGACCCAGAGACCAGTGATTGGTTACTACTAAGAAAGACAGATCAGAAACGAAACCTATACTGATTTTTTTCTTTACCGAGGATTCCCAGCCTGACGACGGGGAATATTCATGAGCATGCGAATCCATGCCAGACCCATGCTGGAGAACAGTTACAGGTATGTTACTTGTTCCCACCCAAGCGGGTGCTAGGGCCGCCCTGTAATGACTGTAGTTTTAAGAACAATTTACAACATTGTAGAAGCCATAATGATCTAGTTGATGGTAGACAGAGTTCACATCGTAGAGCCTCGAGTACTGCACTTGAGACACTCAGCAAGGACCGGAGCAGTTTACTCTTGCTGCTTTTCAAACCATGTAACATGTTGAGTGGATGGAGCCCCAGAGTCCATGGAGATCCCAGGGATGATACTTAATTTATAAAAAATAAGTAGGCCCGCCACGTTGAGTCCTCCCATCATGGCTACACAACTATTAAGAACGAGCCACTTATTCGGTGCTTTTGACGTGATGAAATCTCTGTAAGTTATGCGCAGGACTAGACTTAATTGGAGAGCCCAGGTATGCATAAGGTTGTATGGGCCAGTTTCCAATTAACAGAAATCTTTTGGAGCATAGTGTTGTCTGCATAGGCCAACCATGGTACGGCCTCCTGTCCAACATGGAAAGGAAGGGGAGTTGCGAACAGATCCAATAATCTCACCCATGTCCGACACATAGATTAAATAACCGGGGCATGAGAACGCTCCCCGGTTAGTTGATAGGCTGTGTAATGACACCCTCTTGCCTTACTCGAATTACAACAAAGGTGTCTGTGTGCATAGATTTTATACTCTGGAGCAGGTAAGGATTAATTCCCCAGCGTCTAAGTTTGTTACATAGGATTGGCCCTGACACAGTGAAACGCCTTAGAATAGTCAATGAAACAAAGAAATCGCCTCCTTTTCAGTTATCGTGGAACGTCTGCCTTAAAGTGGTGTGCGCAGATATTATGTATGGTACTATGTGCTCATCTAAAACCGGTTTGATGCTTCAACAGACATTCACCTCCAACCAAATTGCTGTAATAAGGAAGCCCACATGTTCGGGATAGCTTATTTGTTTATTTCTAAGGTGCACTATACAGTAAAAGGTGTTTCCAGGCGCCACAAAACAAGAGGGAGGGGGCGACATGGCGGAAAACAGGAAAGGTCCTAGTCCTTGTGACATTCGGATCGTGCAAGTGCAGTAAAAGGGGGGTGGGGGGTTTTGAGTCCCAGGAGCTTAGGGGGTGCTTGTAAAACTGGTCAGGGAGAGCCTGTTGCCATGTGGACTTGTAAGAGACGTTAGCAAGGGAGCACAAGAAGGAAGGAAGTAGAGAAAAAGAAGGGTCTTGGAAAGCTTCTGGAGCTCCAGCTCAAGTCTGAGTGGGTTAGGGAGGCCATTCCAGAGGGAGGCACTAGCCAAAGGGAGATATTTACATCCCATGCTCTGCTTGGAAAAACTTCTGACCTGCAGAGAGTTGGAGCTAGAGGATCGAAGGGCTCTAGCAGGGAGGTATTTAAGACGGTCCGTTATTCCTGGGCGCTAAATGGCTCCTGGTTCGAGTAATTTGTCTCCTGGTAAGGCCTCCCACTAAGGCTGACGGGAGCTGTAAAATGCACCTGCTTCAAAAACCGATTCTGCAGGAATTGCCTGCTACCACAACTAGATGGGACTGGAGCAGAACAGGAGCTGTAAGTTGTCGGGAAACTGTGTACAATGACATATTTGTAGTGCTACGCCGAGACAGGCCCAATTAAAGGAATAGTGTGCTCAAAATGTTTATGGCTTTAAAAGATATAATCTTTTTAATGGAAGTTCCTATGTAAAATGTTACACAAATGTTTAAACCCCTTTAATATCGAGCACTAGGAGGCGTCCATTTTGTGAAATGGACGAGCCCCCTGTGCTCGAGTTAATCTCTGCCCTTGTGGCACTAATGAAGCAAAAGCCTCCTGCTGGTAGCTTTTATAACAGCAGCTTTATTAATTGTAAAGCAATATGGCAAAAGACAGAGGAACCAATTGATAGGTGCAGCGTGTGTGGTGTATTCATTTGTGGGCATGTCAGTTTGTAAATAAGATCAAGTTACATGATTTTCTAAGCACTGACGAGAGCATCTCTCAATGTTAAATTATTCCATACGTTCGATCTGTTTCTACTGTGCTTTTGCTCAGTTTTAATTTTTTCATCCATTACACATACTATGGCAAGAAGGCATTCAGGGCATTTCACTTTAGTAGCTCCTGGGCCAGGTGAGTAACTCCTGTCGGAGGAAAAGCCATGAAACCCAGGGGCTACTTTCAGCTCCTGCTCCATGAATACCAATTCCGACCCCCATTTAGGGAGAGAGTTGAATGTAGCGGGGTCCCAGGCCCCAGAAAGCCTTGTGGATGATGTAGAGGGTCTTGAATTTGATCCTTCCAGCCTCCGTGAGCTAGAATTTAGAGCTGGAGAGATGGTGCCGCTGGGCTTGAGGCCAAGGATAAGTCTTGCAGTCCTATTCTGGATTAGTTGAAGGGGGCACAGAGAGGCAGATTGAGGAAGAGGCTATTGCAGTAGTCCATCCTAGAGAGCGCCAGAGCTCTGGAGACATGGAGTTTCTGGGGGAAGGTAAAGAAGTGCAGAATGCCTCTGAGGTGAAGTCAAAATGGGTCTTCTTGGCAAGGTCTGTGATGTGCAGAGAGGAGAGATAGGAGTCCAAGATGACACCAAGATTTTTAGCCTCACAGAAAGGAGTGGGGCGGGGAGGATAATGGGAGCAGGGGTCCCAATGAGAAGGAGATCTGTCTTACTGGCATTAAGACAGATCATTAGCGGTACACCATGCCTGAATAGCAGCCAGTCAGGATTGAGAGGAGGTTGAAGAGCTAGTGGAAGGAAACTTGAAGGTGAGTGGAGTGTCATCCGTATAACACTGACGGGGACGGGGGGCTAGTGGAAGAGGGACGGGGGTACCGCTGGTGGAGATTGAGGTGGTGGAGAGGAAAGGTCCCAGTTGCACCTGGGATGAGCAATTGGAAAGTAAAGCGGTCAACCACTCCAGAGCCAGGCCCGTGATACCAAGGTGATCATGGAGTTGTTTTAGGAGGGTGGGATGATTGAAGCCTAGGCGGGTGAGAGCGGAGGGGAGAATTGGGAGTCCAGGCTAGAAAGCAGGTCTTCACAGGTGTTCAGGATAGCAGTTTCCGTGCCTCTAGATGCTCTGAAGCCAGACTGGTGGTCATGGAGACAGCCAACCAATTCAGCGTGGTGTCAGTTGGGGGAAGACCAAATTCCTTTGCTCAGGAAGGGGGCAATGGAGTTAGGGTGGTAGTTAGCTGGGCAGAAGGGGTCGTCTGAGAGCTTTTTTTTTCAGAAAGGGAGTGCTCGAGGGAAAGTGGGAAGGAGCCAGTGGCGAAGGAATGCTTGCATAAATCTGCCAAGGCAGGCGCACAAGAGATGTCCTTGATGGTTCTGGAGGAGCAAAGGAACACCTGTTGGAAG
Source organism: Ambystoma mexicanum (assembly GCF_040938575.1). Taxonomy (NCBI): domain Eukaryota; kingdom Metazoa; phylum Chordata; class Amphibia; order Caudata; family Ambystomatidae; genus Ambystoma; species Ambystoma mexicanum. Next base: position 363,185,692 of record NC_090924.1, on the reverse strand, counting down.
AGACTTTCTTAGGGCGGACAACTTTAGAGATCCCGTCCGATGCCAAGGGGGAGGATGAGGAAAGTATGGGATGGGAGCTAAGGGATACCGGACAGCAGGAGGAAGAGTAGGGAGCCGGGTGGAGGAGAGAGATGCCAGGATAGCCTGGGTTTTGGTTGTGAAGTGGGAGACCAATGCAGTGCACAGGACCTGTTATGGAAGAGGAGAGGTAGATACTGCAGTGGGATGGGTGTGTCCCTTACAGCTTTTGAAAAGGTCAACTGCATTATTGGTGGATCCAGCGATATGTGCCCTCCTTGGAGCAGATGGAGAGACGGTATTGCCTTTGAAGCAGGCGACAGGCCAGTTTGTCAGTGGATGTGTTTGAAGCCTGCCACTTTCGTTCAGCAACTTCTGCACTTGCGTTTCTGAGATGGTAGGTCGGAATCATACCAACGGTTAAGTTTGCAGGGCAGGCTTAATACGGATACTCATGACTGGAGCAAGGATGTAAGGGTGTTTGAGATGGAGATGGAGATGTGAAGGTTAGCCAGGGCTGTGTCGGTGGGAAGAGTCGGTGAGTGGCAGCAAAAGCAGCGAATTTGACAACTTTTTCAATTGAATCCGGGCCAGGGTCCCACAAGGCCTTCAATTTCCAGATAGTCTCCAACATGTCATCCTAGTCAAAACCCATTGTTTCATTGGTCGGACTGCAAGTTCAGGCACCAACTCCACCAATTGGCAATCATAGTAGAGTTTCGTCATGAAACTAGCCACGGTCATCTCTAGGATGGGGTTAAGTTCTTTTGAGGCAGTGCCTGCTAGGAATGTCCTATATCTGTACCAGTATTTTGTGTTGTCATTATCCTACGACAGTCTAAAAAGGAACTTCCAATTTGTGTTATTGCTTGAGCATTTGTGCTGCCTTAACCAATCATTGTATCGAGTACAAAGAGATGAGTTGTGCAGCTCTATCAGCGTTAGACATTGAACAAGATTTCTTAATGGATGCCATTGCCCTGTGGTAAGATTGTTATTTTTTTGTTGATATATCAAACCAACCATAATTGCCATTCTTATGGTCACACCATGTTCGATTCAAGAGGAGAAGCCCCGCAAAGACTCATTCGTCAAATCCCAGTTGAACCCTTGAGGCCCTTTTACTCAAGGTAACATGTCGTACTATGGATGGGGACGGAGAATAACTTCTCAAACTAAATAACCAGATTGACTCAGGAAGTTGGCGAATAACTGTTTTAATTTCAATTATTTAAAACTGGGAGTACAACAGACCTCAACGGACGTCGCACAGCCTGATCTCGAAATATTTCATGAAAAACACATTTATACTGAATGTTCATCATAAGTGACGTCATAATACGTGGCAAATTAAGAAAACTTACAGGAGATTGTGGTTGGCTCAAGGAGAACATCTAAGTATACTTTATATATGGGATAAGATCGTAATTGGGTCTCTACAGTCAGGTGGGCACTCATGCCCTCCCTTAGTGCAAGTCATCTTCGACAATAATTAGAAACAGAACACTGCATTAACGCTCAAATATAAGGCTCTGTTATGCGGCCTTCTTTAATTGGTTGGCACGCTTGTACCCTCCTGGAACAGTTGATGTTGTAGCAGCACATAAATTGGTACCCCAGGTGCTGGTGGGTTAACTTGCCTGTCTCCCCACCCAATTGGCCCAACATCTCATCACACCTGCCGTCTGCCATGCACATTGTCTTTGAACTCAGCCTTGTAGTAGCTTCTAGTCTCTGGGAAAATAAGGGAGTTGAGCACTCGCTATCTTCAATCTGGTGCACCATGCCAATCGTCTATTTTTCACCATCAACTCAGGTGATCAGAGACCGTTTCCTTGCTGCGACACACAACTTTCAATCCATCTTCCTTCTTGGAGACTTGCTTACTAAAATGTATAATCGAATGTCCAGAACACTTATATACATATGTTTGCGGCACTGCTTGCAGTCTATATACTGCGTTTGTTTGTTATATTTATATAGTGCACCTGACCCAGGGGTATCTGATCGCTTTAGAAAAATTGTTACATAATGGTTACATGTACATGGTAAACTGGTTGGCATGGAAAAGTAAAACCGCATACAAAACATAACATTAACAATTTGACTGAGATGTGCATGAAGGTAGCAGGTAAGATGCAAGCATGGTTGTAACTGCGTACAGCCGGTTACCAGTGTCGGCAAACCAGGATGTCGGATGTAAGTTGGCAGTTAGTTTTGCTGAGGATCCAGGCGATAACGCTACTCCTGAAATTGTCAAAGGATTGTAGAGTTCTGATGTTAGGTGGGAGGGAGTTCCATAACGGAGGCCAATACTGGAAAGCTGGAACCGCCGGTTCTTTTAAGGTTATATCTTGGGACCATAAAACGAGCAGTGTCGGTGGATCTGGTGATTCGTGTAGATGGTCTATGGGTGAATTCTTTGGTGTGGTAAAGGGGGTGGGGCTGTGTTGTGCAGCACTTTGTAGGTGAGACATAATGTTTTGAGTTCGATCTTATTTATGGAGAGCCATTTGTTTTCTTATTGCAGAAATGTGTTCATTTCTGGGTATATTAAGGGCAGCTCTGAGTGCATTATCCTGCAGAGTCTGAAGTTTTTTGATTACAGCTTTCTTTGTGCCTAAATATAGCCCGTTGCAATAGTATAGTTTGGATTCTATAAGGGCTCTGGATAGTGAGGCAGCTTTCTGCAGAGAGCATGGGTCTACATGCTCTTATCAGTTTGCCTGTGTAGGCAGTAGCTTAAGTGGTCATATTTGTTTGTTGAGATTGGATGTGGCATCGAAGTAGAACCCAAGTGTTTTTATTGCTTTAGCGATGGAGATGTTATTCCCATCTATGTTGAATGTTATAGTTGGGGCTTAAATTGTTTAGATTGACAGTGGAGCCCACTAGTAAGAGTTTGGTTTTTATCATCATTCAGGCATAGGCCATGGACTGCCATCCATGCCTGAATGATGGTGTAGATTTCATTTACACAGTATATGTCGGTGTCGTAGTTGCCTGCGAGAGGTAGGAGTATCTGGGTGTCATCTGCATAGTTGGTGTAGGTGACACCCAGATGATCCAGCACATCGAATAGTGGCTTTCTACAAATGTTATACAAAGTGGGGGGGAAACGCAGGAGCCTTGGGGTACTCTGCAGGTTATGGGTATGCGGTCAGCAGCTGCGTATAGCCAGCCTTATGATTGCTTACTCTACTTGCGTTGCAGCATCTGTACAATTGTAAAACGACTTGTTTTCTGCAGTGCTCTTCACACATGCAATCTTCATTCCTCACATGAAAGTCTTCTCGATTCTTTGCTTTGCCATCAGTCTATATCGCCTATGTTTTCTCTTCTCTGGTCATCCTTCTCGGCGCGTTACACATTTCTCGTGGCGTCACCAGCTTCTTCTTTCCACATCTTCACATTTCTTCAGGCGCTTCTCTCAGGAGACCTCAGTCTTTCGGGGATACTTCACATAGGGCTTTCTTAGTGTATACTGGGCCTCAAAGATTCTTTGTGGTATAGGTACCATTACTGGCGTTGCACATGTCGCAAATTCTGGTTTGAAGCATATAGGCAGAATTGGGGGCAGGACCTCCTGTAGAGGTACTCGGCTACTCCTCTACATAGTTGTTTTGGATCAGCCACCCTTCCAACTGCTGCTAGTCAGAACAAATTATCAGGGTTAATTTCTTAACATTACGGTTCGTCCAGATGATATGATTACCCTGTAGGATCACTGTTATGCCCATGTTAACCCTGACAATTTTTGCAAACCATGGCCTGAGTCCAAGTATGAAGGGCATGATAACAAAGTGTTGTGTGGTTAATGGATGGAGGACTACAGCGGCTCCGCTGTAAGGGATCAATGGAGACAGTCAATACTAGGGACAGCTTTACCATTTGTCCTAATATACCAAGGTGGATTGTGGCCCTGACCCTTGGTATATAAACACCTTAAGTCTCAAGTATTTAAATGTTGTCCCCGTCCCCTGTCCCGTCCCTTCTTAGGCTCTATGTAAGTATGTTCTCCCATATGAATTTTGTCATTAGTGTCATTAGTGTCCGAAAGGAAGGAATGGGAATAAGCATTGAAATCACCTGCAACTATCGCCATATTAGCCGATACAAGTCGTACCAGCAAGGGAAGCCACTCAATGGTTTTCTGAATGCTTTTAGAAGCATGGCCACCCGGAGGATCATATAAATGAATAATTAAGATCCATCCTAGTGGAAGGAAAGGAGGAGTCTTCTAGGATGGCAGACCAAACGAATGGGGAGATGGCCCCAGCGGTGAACACTCAAGTTAAAATGTCCCTGGCTCCAAATGCCAGGCCCCCATAGGGTGGAACCACTCCCCCCCCCCCCCCCTTCTCCTTTTGGAACTGCCAGTTGACACAGTACACTATATCCATCTATACTAAAGTCCCTACTCGCCCAAGTTTCTTGTAACGGAAAAATATCACTAGAGGAGATAAAAGTGAAACCTATGGGGTGAGAGAAAAAGGATCTGTAGCCTCATGTATTCCAGTAAAGCCATTTAGTGTGTTCCAAGACGCCTGAGCATCAGTTACTTCTAACTCCATGCGTGTCTGGGATCCATCGGTCCACCTCACGCAGACTGGTCCATCTCTACTGGTTTAATGAAGGACGCTAGAGACTGACTTTCTGTATTGCGATTATTCAATGGGATGTGCCTACTAGGCAATGCAAACTAAGTGGCCGAAAAAGTTACTGTTTACGACACCATCAGTTGAAAGCCCAATGACTTAATTTCTGCAAGACAAAAGCTCAACAGTTTTATGATTTGAGAGAAATTCTATCAGCACCCAATTGGTGGGGCTGTCACTCAATGTTCAATGTGGATTATATCATCCAATGGCTTTCAGTCGAGGTATGTTGCAGCACAAGTCCAGCAAAAAGGTACGATTCATGAATGGACTTGCTTCTTTGGGTTCAACTCTTCCAGTTTGGGCCATTTCCCCAAGGGTAATATATTCTCCACGGGCGACCATGCCAGTGAGCTGACTGCCAAATGTTTGAGTGGTCTGTCGCACTGGATATGGCATATTGGCATCCTTGCTTTAAGAGGTGACATGGAGTCTCCCTTTTGTTACACACCCGGCCACAGGGTAGAGGCAGAAGGGAATGAATTCAAGAGTCCCATGCGGTTTTGTTTTATCAAGCCACTGTGTGCCTCTTGCGGGTGTGGGGGTGCAATATGTGAGTTGGGCGGGGGGATGAACGGCCATTGATCCAGTAGTAACTGTGCCCTCCTTCCCCATTTGGAACCACTTGTCCATGGGGCCATGTAATTGCACTTCACAAACGGTATCGTGTAATGCTCTTGTTCCTGCCAATTTACTAGGTAAACTCTGGTATTTGAGTGCGCATTTCCAGGCCCCATCTGGTCTGACATTTGGGTTGCTTGCTTGCGCTTTACTTTGTTAAAGTTGGTTTTCTGAGGACTACGCCGGCAACCTCTTTTTTTCCAGAACAATTTGATATGGTGGAGAGGTGTCAAGGATGTTAACAATTTCCTCTCTTAAGAGTGGAGATGACTCACAGGCCACAGTTCTCACCACTGGTTTCAGAGTGTTGCTTCTGAACCAAGCCAGGAGAGGGTATGGCAGTGATGCAGGTGTTGGAGCTACGAGTGAGGGAAGGCCTTTGAACTCTCGACATGAGTGCAAAGCCTCATGAGACTCCATACTGTGAGATGGGGGCGGAAGGCCATCTGCATCCAATATTATAATTTGTGTTCTACATATTCCATCGTAGCTCACTAGAATTGTCTACCACTCTGGCTAGAATTCTTTTCATGGGAAGCGTCTGACGGTTGAGAGGTGTCCTCCTCACTGTTGCTATCTGAGATGGCTGATGGCACAATCTTTTGTTTCTCAACCTGTTGTGGCCGGTAAATTGGTCCCAATGATATTGTAGTGCTCGGATGTATCCATTGTGGTGTCAGACGTACCTAATTTTTTTTGTAAACCCAGGCAGTGGTTAAGTTGGTAGTTATCTATGGTGGGTGAGACAATAAAGCCTGTACCTATACCTGTTTCTTTATTGGGCGGGGGACAGGTCCAGATGTGACCCCAGCTTCCATTGTGGGGGTGGCTGCACCAAAGAATCATGTGATTTGTTTTTTTGGTTGTACTTCAGGCGGGTTGTCTGTTTTGTCCCTTTTTGGCAGCGGAGTTTCATTGAGCGGTCTCGTTTAGTTGGCGTGCTACCAGTCTGTTTGCCGGTGCACGTTGGGCTACTGCGCAGCCCATAGTTACAAGCTTAACAGACTTCATTGTTGCAGGCAAACAGAAAATGTCAATTTCAAACTTTAAACATTGCACTCACCCAGGTCTTTCTCGCTCCTGTCCTCGGCAACACTACAGAGACTCGGCTCTCCACTCGCGACGAACGTCTGTCTGATTTTAAAAGTGAAGCTGCAGTCCAAATGGTGGAGTGCCAATCCACTGATGCGAACACGCACGGTCAATCAAAATTCGAAAAGGTGCTTCTCCTCCAAGCGCAAATATGCTGTGTGACTTCAGAGGGCACTGCAAGACAACAGACACTCGGCCCACACTCGCCGACACGAATTGTTTTTAAAGGTATCCATGCTTTGTTTACAAGCAACCATTTGATCCAGGTCCTTTAGTTATTTGGTACCAGTAAAAGCTGCCAGCAAAAAATGTAGTCGGTGAAACAATTGTGGTGAAAATACCTTTGCAGTGACAAAGTTAGTAAGCCAAATGTAGTCAAAGTAGCTAAAAATACAGTGCTGCTAGGGTTTAGTGGGCTTGTGATTGCCTGGTTTAGCGATAAGGTAGTGGTGATAAGGCTCCGGCTATAGAAATAATGTATCATTAGCCAATCCAAATTGGTACTCGCACTAACCTTGGGAAGATGAAAGACTGCATTGAGCTTGCCGGGATTTGAATGTGACGGATCGCAGAATGGAGTGCTTTACCTGCTGAGCTTTCCTACTGGCTAAGGGTACGCTTTAGGGTTGTGGTTAGGGTAAGGCTAAGGTTGGAATTGGAGCCAGAGTTTGGGTTTGGCTAGGGGCTATGGATTTATTAACAAACTGTTGATGTGGTTGGAGTTACATTCACTGTTCATTGTCTATGTATTTGTCTTTGTATTGATTGACAAGCGGCATACTAAAGGGTTGGTGTTAGATAAGGGTAGAATAAGGATTTAAGTAGTTAGGGTAAAGGTATAGGAATGGAGTTGGGTTCATTGTGCAGGTTTTATTAGTGGTTTGGGTCATTGTTAGGGTTGTGGCCTTTTACTTTTCGGTTCTTAATTGCTTTTTTGGCGACCTCACTGGCAAAATTGTCACACTTTACATTGCGTCTATTGAATCACTTCATTTTCTAAAACTACCTTTTTGCTGACTACTTTTTCACAACTACATTTTCCTGGGGACATTTTCACATGGGTCAAATTTCATTATAGTTCGCTGTGCCTTTGCATATGTGGTGGATGCCATGGAGGGAGGTTGTTCTCTGATTGCACACATGTGGACTCGGGACTCTTGATGTCAATGGTTTTCCAAATGCATAGGAGTGCTGTGCCTTTTTAGGATCATGGCCTGTAGTTGTACAGTTTTTATCTGACAATCTTACTATTTGAGGTAATTATTTGTGTACCACAGTCACTCATGCCCCTTCTACATCAAGGACCTCTCAAATTCTTTAGAGCCTCCTTTACCTGTGATCTCAGATGACCAGGCAGACTCCTCAGGCATGTTGGCCTGTACTCTGGCTATAACTTAAGAGATTCATAAACCACTTCTTTCATAACATGAACCATATCTTCCTCCCGATAAATGACCTATTGGCACTCCTGTGGAAGAAGTCAGAGTCTCTGAAAAAGTTCAAAACCGCCTGAAAGTATGTTCCAGGCTTGGGTAGCACTGAAAGTACAGAAATTATTACCCAGTCACATAAAGCATCTTCTGCTGAGATGCTGATCCTAGACCTGTTTAGTGTGGAGACGGTGGGAAAATATGTGCATAGGATCGATGATCCTCCATGTTCTTTCTGTGTACACAAGAATCAGTCACTCACCTACTCCTGCTTCCCAAGTCCTGCAAACTTTGCTTTCCACCCTCTTACATGCAGAAACCTGTTCAGATGCCAGTCCTCCAAATTATGCAGTCTGCTGTCTGGACCACCCATTGGCAGGCCCTACTGGCTGGCTTGAAGGGACCAGCTATTGACAGATATTCTGCAGCAGAATGACAAGTGGTTCTGTCCCCCCAGCTCAGATTTCCCAAGCATGTGCCCAACAAGCTTTTACCCGAAATATAACAAGTTGTATACTGCACAACTGTGCAAGACAGCGAGAAGAGCCTGTTGGATGGAAGGCCTCCCCCGACAACCTCAAGCAAATAGAGGGCTAGTCCTTTGCTTCATCAGTAGGTACCCTTTCTTGCTCACTATTCTTAGAGAGGCACAGATCCACCCTACTGATGAGGTCCAACCAGACCGAAACACGTGTCTGGGGTTTCTGTTGGTACTCTTGTTCAGAGGAGAATTGCCTCGCATTTCGGTGCTGGACTGCCCCAGGGCAGGACAAAGACTGATATGTTTGGGATATTTCTTCTCTGTGAAAAGATAGTGAGCTAAAGACTCTGGGTAAGTCTCTCGTAACCAGGACTAATGTCTGGCAGAGAGACTCCCAGGACCCCCCTTGTTAAATCTGCACCCTTTCTTTAATGCCATTTCTTTAAACACGTTGCATGTATTTTATGCCACTCATAGTTACTTTTTCTTCCGCCCCCTGTTTCCTGGCATTGCCCTTTTATGCTGGCAGCTACTGCACTGACTTTTATTTTTGGCATTCCCCACCCTAATGCCTCCCTAAAAAGCATATTCTGTGCCTCTCTACACCCACATGCCGTCAACTTCCTCAACCTTCCAAAGCAAGCATAGGGCCAACTTCCCAGCTTCACCTTTCACATGCTGTCTTTCTTTCAACATTACCAATCAGCCCCCAAATACCTTTCGCCACACGTCTCCTGCAGTGTGGTGACTGAGTGCCAGGGGCACGTTGCCCCCAGCTTCCTTCGCTCTGCATGCTGCCTCCTCTGATGCTGTAGCATGCAAGTGAGTTGGGTCGGAGCTTGCAATATGTACATATGACCTGAAATCTCTGCATTGTTGGTGGTGGCGTGACCATAAGTGCAGCCTGGTGGACCGGACGCCCAACGACGAGGCGTAGACCACTGGTACGGGAAGCGTGGATAGCTTCCAACCACCAGCGCAAGTGCAAAGTATCAACCTGATGAACCAGGAACGCGAAGCCGAAGACAGAGTAAGCACACCCCAGCGAGAGTCCAGCCCTGCCTCCATCCTCAACCGAGAGAGGTACCAGGGGGAAACGGGAAGGAGTGGGATTCCACCGGCACACCGTTATAGATCTGAAAACTCGTCCCAGTTCTAAGGACGAGAAAGATACACTAAGACTTTGTAATTGAAGTTATAAAGCAGTAACCAATAACTCGGTCAGGGGGAGGGTAACTGAGAGGAGAAACTCATCCCAGTCCCAAGGACGAGATATTCCAAGAGAAGCCTGTTAAGAAAATAAATGAAAAACCTATAAAACAGGGATTTAAGCAACCCGTTTGGGGAACAAGAAGAGATTGGCAGCAAGTTTAACCTCCAGAATTGAAGACTGGAGAAAGTATTTTATGGAAACAGGTAATGAGAGACCGGACATAACTCTTGAATGAATAAGATGGAGATATTGTAAGAAAAAGAAGTTAAGACGTATGCCTATAAAGGGCTCAAGATAAACCTACCTCAGGAAAGCCTGAAGGGAAGAGCAAGAAAGAGTCTACAAGTGATGAGTGTGAGACCATATCTGAAGGGAAGATATTCTAACTATAGGACCACAGTACGAAAGCCAAGGCTATTCTTGACGAACTACAAGAATTTATCTCAGAGACTATCCAAGGATCGAGAAATATCTGTACCACAGAGAGACTGTAAATAACAAGCGTTTTGAAAAGGGGGGGAGAAAAGACCAGGTGAAGTTCATTCTCTTGGCCTATTTAAGTTGGTTAAACGTAGTGTTAGGGTCAGAGTTCTTTTAGATGGAGGGCATCGTTACTCTGGACTTCCTGACAGCACCTTTTAGTTTCTCTAGATATGTTGGGTATTACCTTTTTAGTAATAGGGAAAGTTAAGCCTTCTACCCATCGGCCCATCGGGAGGGATCACGACGAGGGCGATGACGAGAGCGACGGTGTCGCCGACGAGGCTCCTCAAGAGCCCTCGCGCCCGTCGTTTCCGGCGCCGCAGGACACTTCAGCGGCCATTTTGTCAGCGATTCAGTCTTTATGCTCGGAGAGAAGGCCAAGGTTGCCCCTCCCCCCGACGGAGGTACCTGAGCCAGACCAGACGGGGGAACCGGAGCTAGGACCTTCGGAAAGTCCACCGCATAAGAGGACGACGACGCATCCTACGCCACCTCTCCCACCTCTGCGGCCTGCTCTGCCTTCCCCCGGTCTACTACCCACGGGGATGATACAGGCACGGACACGGCTACGACAGGTACAGATGACGGAGGCGACGACGGGACGTGTCCCCCGTCGCCCCCTGCTCGGGCGTGTCTCCCCCCCCCCCCCCCCTGACGAGATTGGATCCTTTCATGCCATGATTTCCAGGGCATCCGAGCTCTTCCAGCTCTGCCCAGAAGAGAAGGAAGGGATCCTTTACCAACGGCGCGAGGCTAAAAGGAAGACTGGATCTTAGCTCAAAATGGATCCAGAGGGTGCAGATTCAAGAAAACTACTTTTTAATGGGGTATAATTCTTTCAACCGTCTACAGACTAGGATTTATCAAGAGCAAAAGCCAATATGAATGATTGTCCTTATCGGCCATCATCAAACTGGTCTCCAAGCTAGTCTTCTCTCTGAAGAGTGAAAGAGGTCCAGCATTATAGGTGTTCAGGGGCTTTAAGATAAGGGCTCAGGACAGCTCAGGGACTGAAATCCTTTTTCAACTTCACAACATCCTCTGCAAGCAAACTGAGGAACTGATGTTCCCCAGGCCTAATGTCACAACACTTTGGTGGCAAAATGAAGGCAAACTCTGTGCCCCTAACAAACAGAAACCTCCGGGCCAAGTGGTGATTGGGGTGTCAAGACTTCATCGTCCCCCGCTTCTACTGCTCCCTCCAACAACCTTCATGGAACCAGAGTGAGGGAATTGCCAAGCTACTTCAGATCAATGCCAAAAATGTTCACCTTTGGAGTCCACTAACTTGTTCTACCATTTTTTTTTTTTTGTGTGCAATCCCAGAGCAGGATTGGCTGGCAGGGGAGGCAGACTATTCTCGATCTGTCACAATGCAACCAGCTCCTATTGGTGGAAAGGTTTGGGATGGTCACTCTTGTTCAGATCCTTTTAGTGCTACAGAATTGGGAGTAGATGTTATGTTACTGTTGGGATACTGTGGATTCACTTTTTTGTGTGTGGGTGCTTTCCAGAATGATTGGGTACGTTTGGAAGTGTGGTTTGCCATGGGCTGACCAACCCTCTGTTTGAATGAATCTTGGTGTGTGATTGGGTGCGGTTAACTCACTGCCTCTCAAGAAGGTTGAAAGAAGAGTCTTACTGACTCGCCTTGTCTACTGCTGGAAATCTGTACCTAGGTTCCTGGAAAGCCTGCTGCTTGATGAAGGTACTGAAGCTCTGCTATAGCATCCTTTCACACTTTGATGGCGAAGCTCTGCCTCTCCAGAATGATTAGAAGGAAACCCCTGCCGCACTCCATTGCCCTGATCAAGTGGAGACAACTGGCTGACGGCTTGAAGGCCTTGTCTTGCTTGAAGCTCTTGATGGTACTGAAATGTTAGGTAGATTTTTAAAGGAGAGTTCCGGGACTTTTTTTTTATTGTCCCTACGGTTCGGCCATGTGTTTTTAAGCATAACTCGGTAGATCGTAGAAAACTTTCCTATGGACCTTACCCGACTTTTCGTCCATTAACGCACTCGAAATCAGCCGCCATTTTCTGATAATCCTATCATTTCCCCCCATCGCCCTGGCTCACCTGCTTTTGCGGCACTAAATCAAATCCCCCGCCCCTGAAACAGACTTTATCAAAACATTCATATTCCCCGCCTCTATCCGTGACGTGACTGTGCTGCGTAGGCAAACGCGCCCAGGCGTCTTCTACGCGACTCCACACAGAACCCGGAAATCAACACAGATCAGCTCACAACACAGCGCGCCACAATTCGGAATATGAAACTGTACTTTTAAATCAAACCGCAAGATTGTAAATTTGGTAAAGTACATTTATTTGACATCAAATGTTTAGAGAATATTCAGCGATTTTCATTTTTATTTGCTCACGTTCCAAAAAGTTCGTTTTGAGGCACGCGATGTTCCTTTGCTGTACACAGGGTCTTAGATCATCTCACAATACAGCGCCACAATTCGGAATATGAAACTGTGGTTTAAAAGCAAACTGCAAGATTGTACATTTGGCAAAGTACATTTATTGGACATCAAATTTTTAGAGAATATTCAGCGATTTGCATTTTTCTTTGCTCTCGATCCAAAATAGTTCGTCTTGAGGCAAGCGATGTTCGTGTGCAGTACACAGGGTGTTGGTTTACGATAAAATAAGCTCTTCGGTCGCACTGATAATCGCATGGCTGTTCCAACAACGAGGCACTAGGCCACCACAACGGTCTGTATGTTGCATCTAGCCGTTAGTACCGCGTAAGGGCATACTTGTACTTGGCGATCGTCCCACAAAATGGTCAGGGTGCTAACGTTGTTCACGCGGAGAAGCAATTGGCGATTATAGAAGCCATCCGCCGGTGTCTGGTACTCGTGACACAGACAATAATGGATGAAGTACCTGTTTGAAAAACATAAAAAATGAAATTAGTCTCACCATCAGATCTTTATTACAATTATTCATTTTATATATTAGGTCGGGAAATTATTTCATAGCTAGGACAGTGCAACTGGGTTTTATACGTCATGGGGGGGCTGTAGGATACTGAGACAGTCCCCCAGTGCAGGGGTTGACAGGGAGTGCAGGTGGAGAGTGGAAGGGCCCAGGACCGAGATCGCAGACAGTGGACCAGTTGTAGCAGGGGAGAGAGAAAGCAGAAGCAAAGAGGAAGGTTTTGAGGTGCTTCCGTAAAAGGAGACGGTTCTCCCCAAGATAGTGCGCGGTACAAAACAATATGCCACATAGAACGAACAAGTACAACTTAACCCGTCTTTAAAGCTACTGTATAGTAATTAAATTGCGGTATAAACTCATCTAAAGAGTTACTTACATTATATTTGCATTTTCCATTGTGTCTGTGCGTAGGGCAGCCCCGAAATACCACTCCTTCTATGCCGACGTTATTTCTTCTAATGAACGAACATGAAATGGCTTTCGTTTCTGAAATTATATTCATTATCGTTTCTTACGTGGTCCCGGCCTGTCAAGGTCAAATAACAATAGAACCTTATACTGAGTCGTGGGCCATTCTGGCACCCGAGAAAAAATCAAAGCAGCTGACCTTCACTTTGAACGAGCACACATTCCTAGTTAGCTACATTCAGTGTAAGGCCATCTCACAGGACTTGAAATTTACACTCCATCTTTGCATTTTGTCTGCGTGCTTTGCAGCCCCACAGAACCATAAATACGGAGACATTCTATATTTTTTGAAAAATGATTTATATTACTGTTTGGTTTAATTTAATGCGCAAATGAACAAGGTTGGATAGATACACATATTCAATGGGCCTGCGACATGAGGAGACTCGAGAGAACAGACAATCAAATTACAATCATTTAAACCGTGATGTGTATTTCTCAATGAGCTCTTCTTTAGGTGGACATGGAACAGAGGCAATGTTGGGTGGCAATGCAGTTGTCCCCTGCACAGGTTCGTTCACAACTCCATTTATGTGCCTATCTAGGACGTCAACAATAAGTCTCTCAATAAACTCATATTGCATATCCTCAAACACTGGTTTGATCACCCATTGTTTACTTCTTTTAGTGAAGGCCTTATTGTAGCGAAGCGTCCCTAAAGTTCCGGTCGGCCTACTTTGTTGACGGCCAACATTATGGTTATGTGCCAAGACCGCTAAAAGAGTCCGATTTATCATGCCCTCCATGCCAAAATGCATTCGTTTTGGCCTGTACTTTAGGCACATATTGTGGAACACCTCCAAATCTCCTGTGTGGCAGAATTCCGTGAGTCCCCTCAAAGCTTTTGTTATAGTTTTATCAAATACAAGCTTTTCAATGGCTTTGTGAGTGGGTGATGAAGGAATCAACCACTTCTTCTTCCGTGCCTCCTCTGTGGACAAATGGCCATGTTCACAATTGTGGAAATGTTGGTTCGTGTTCCATCGGTGAACGTTTGTACAATGTGGCATAACTGACCGCCATTTTTCCAGCAGAATTTCCAACGACCCTCCACATGTTTTTGAGCTCCACCAAAGATGGTTGCTGATTGACTTGGACCACTGTGAAATACCTTGCAATTCTTTTTTTTTTACCTGCAGCCGACAATTTTTTATTGATTGTTTTTGCAAGATGCCAAACGTCAAATTGGTGATTTATATTTTTGTACTGTTCTCTCATTGTCTTGGCAATTGAAACGTGTCTGTCCGTGGCTATCAGGTCGATCACCATTCCCCGCGATTGTAGTTCTTGCAATGATGCTACAAAGCCAACTTTCTCCATGGCCACTGAGGATGTACTTTGTGACACCTGCACGACCACCGAACTCACAATTTTCTTACTTTCCATGTCCTGAAAGTGGTAGGTGCAGTACTTGGCTGAAAATCCTGGGCTGTCGCACTGTCCATCACCGGCTAGCCTGAACCGTTTGCCCGCGAATGTACTATCAATAGACATTTTTTCCATTCTCCAAGCTTCGCTAATGGCTGGAAATAGATAATCGGTTTGGTATTTGTAGAACTGAGTTTTCGCAATGAAATGGATTCCCACAAACTGAAAGAAAGACTCTAATTTTTTAAAACTTGAACCACTAAAAAGTGCAGCCGCTGCACAAAGTAGATTGCCTGCTGGCAGTTGTCCCAGCATAGGTTGTGCAGACCATGTGAAAGGATGATATTTTGTACAGGTGGCATGTATTTTAAGGTTAGTGCCTCGAATTGCACGAGTCACATTAATCAATGGCTCCCCACATACTTCCCCACCAACCGAATGCCCACATTTCATCCGAATAATAATATCAATCAAACAACTATCGAATACAATGAATTTGGCCTCTTTCCTTATACTGTCACTCTGCATCCCAGCTGGTTCGGCCTGTAACGTTGAGGACATGTCACTCACATGAAAGGTAGAATCTCTGATATCGTCTTCCGCTATGTTCAGTGATATTGATGGTGTTTCATTGTCGTCCACTTCATTCTCTTCCATTGCCACATCTGTTCCTTCTCCGGCGATGGGTGAATAAAACAATTTCTTCAACTTTCTCGCGGTCTTAGTTTTTGCGGGTGTGGATTCTGTGAATTGATCTCCGACTGCATCCGAACTACCAGGAGGACATTCACTATCAATGGCTGGTGGTGGTATAGCTCCGTTGTCAATCACTTCATATTCTTCCCATTGGCACGATGCATCTCCAGTCTCAAGTCCCTGCCAAAAGGTTTGACAAGCAACATCTCTCGTTCGCTTCACTGTCTGTGTAGATCTAGTTCGTACACCCACTCGCAACTAGAGGACAGATTGGAAAAGGGATGTTCAGTTTAAACACAACTTACAGTATTGAACTATTAACAGTGAAAAACAACATAATATAGTGACCAGGACACTAACCTTCTTTTGCTTTCTTTTCTTTGAGACTTTCTTGCCTCGAACTTCAACATCAGGACGCTGTTGCTCCGACTCGTGTGTGCATGTCTCCACTTCCTCTTGCGCTGCAACGACTATGTTTTCCTGATAAGCACATCCATCACGCACTGACGCTCCATCGACTCCCTGAAACATAGAACTTTCATTAGTATGTATAATAATATCGAAAAAACAAAATGTACTTGGGGACCAATACCCACGTGCATCTCAATAGCAAAACACGAATGAACGCTTTGTGTAGAACATTCAAACGACAATTATTCACGCATTGTTGATCTAGTTAGATGGAACTGTCAAGATCCATACCTCGGGCTCCTCATAGACTTCCATTGATGATATTATTGAAGATGATGCTTCAGTGACTCCCTGAAACACAGTAATTGCATTAGTATGGTTTTCTATTTTGATAAAAAGAACAGAAACTTTGTGCAGGCGTGAACGGCTCATCTAAATAGACCTGCACAAATGATCAGTTGTCTAAAATAAATAATGGATATGTAAATATGATTCGATTTGCTCGATCGTTGGAAGTGTCACCACCCAGAGATCTGCATCAACTACTAGGGGTGATGTTCTTGTAGAAGAAGCTCCGTCATCTCCCTGAAACATAGTACTTGCGTTAATAAAGAAGGAAGTATAGCGGATGTAATCACGTCATATGATTTCGCTTGATTGAACTGTCAGTATCCATACCTCGAAATGCATAAGAACATCAAGGGACGATGTAACTGCGGTGCACACTTCTGCAAGCTGTTGCGCCGACCCGTAACTGCATGCTCCCCCTTCTTCTTGGACTAATGCTCCATCGACTCCCTGAAACATAGGACTTTCATTAGTAATGAACACAATATTGAAAAAAGAAGACACATAGGAGGGCGACGACAGAAGGACATATCAATGGCTAAAAACGAAAGAAACATTGTGTGTAACAATCACGCTACAAGAATGCAAGATCTGATGATCTCCATTGATGGAACTGTCCTGAAACGTACCTCGAGCATCTGAGTGACATCAACGGTAGTCGTCAATACGTTGGACTCCTCAGCATCTCCCTGAAAGACAGTACTTGAATTATTTTGGATAACAATAATTATAACTGAAAACAAAGACTAGAGGACGAGTACAAGGGTGTACCATTAGGTAAAATAATTAGACGATAAATTAAAACTATTGATTTACATGCCTAAAACAAGTCAGTGGCAGAATAGCCAAGTAAGATTACCCGATAGGCGCTTGAAGTGGCTGATGACTGCAATAACGACACGGATGGAGAATCTTCCGCCTTCATATTGGGTGGATACATAAATGGGGAAATTGTTAGCTAATGCCACACACTACCGCAAGGCCGAGAGATAAATACGTAAACTTGACTCACCAGTGGAGGGATGTGGACGAATAGAGTGGGAATAGCGGTTGAGAGCAATTTTCGCCTCGCTCGCGGTGTGTTCTTCTTTATTAGCAATGATGTGGAGTACATGTCAGAGGTAAAGTGCCTGCTGCAGATGCGGTATCGATCACCCCTCTTGTCCGCAAAGACTTCTAGGACTCTACTTTCAAGCTCAGAGGGTGGATATCCGCAATATCGGACCCATTCTCTTATCTGATCTATTGTCTTAGGGAAAACATGCATTATAGTACCTTCAGATTTATTATGGGTCTTCGAAGGGCAACCGCCAATGGAACAGGCAGGCATTGTGGAAAGTTCTGAAAAGTAAAGATCAATAATTCTCTGAATACCAATGTGTTAAAAAATTAAATGACACATAAAAGGTTCAATGCAAGGTATGTTTTGGTTCTTGGAACTATACACGTTATTCACATGCGGATAAGTATTTGAATAACTTTAAAAAAATAGAAAAATAATTTGACTAAACTCAGAACATGTGACTAGTTCCTTGCATGTACTGTCTTGAACGAAAAGAAATTGGATGCAAAATGAGTATGGTACATGGCCTTACCTTGACGAGCAAACAGTTAGATGCAGGGATCAGAGTAGTTTCTTGTCGTAGAACAGGGAGCAGTTCACAGGTTGCAAACTGACGAGTTTCCTCGAAGTGGTCACGGAAGTTCACAGAGACGAAGAGCAGATAACCAGCACCTTCACGGGTTGACTAGCAAAGTGCAAAGAAGTTCTCATTAGAAATATGAAGTGGGTTATAAAGAATTCGAAACAGGGGTGTGTTTGTGATTGAATGACGTGTATATGTCGTGGCATTATGCGGTTTGCAGGGGGCCGTCCAGCGTGAGGGGGGATGCTTGGCAGGAGACACGGGGTCTGGCGGTAGACATGGGGACAACAACCCATGCTCTATAGACCACTTTGAAGTGTACATGGTCTTTGGCACCTCTTGGCCTTTATCGCTCCCTGACAGCTCAACATGGCAGCACAAGTACCCCGGTGCGAACTGCCTTTGATAGGGCGGGGGGTGGATTGGGGCGGTGGTCGTGCAGACAAGACTCGTTTGCCGCAGGGCCTCACCAAGGAGAGGCCATCTAACTGCATGTAAGAGGCAGGCTGCAGGATCTAGTACATGGAAGGCAGGGGGGTGAGTTTATAAATACCTCACCCTCCCAGGAGAAAATATATGGGTGCAGTTCACCCTGGAGACCCTGGATGCCTAGGCAGTTAGTCAGCAGCAGGCTGGCCTGTGGTGGCAAGGCGGCACGGGCCAGAGGGGGTCATCTCTGTACCCGGTGCCCAAAAGGATGATTTATTATGATCAACCATATTGATTATTTACCTATAACCATGTTTTGTATCAATAAAATCCAACGGCCTTTTATTGCCAACGCTTGAACAAAGTGGTGTGATAAGTATTTTTGGGGGAGGAGGCAAGGCCGGGAGGCTTGATGCCAACCCGCAAAATAACATATGTATGTCTGCTGCATATGGGTTCAACGGTTATGTGGATTGAAGGTGGGCGGCCAGCGTGAGGGAGGATGCTGGCCGGAGACATGTGGTGTGACAAGACAAGGCACAGGAAGACTATTCAATGGAGACACACTAGATTCATTTAAAAAATCAAAACAACCATTGTTAAAATATATGTTGGGTTTTATTTTAGATCTTAATTTCAATTGAACATAAATAATAAACATTACACATTGTAAAGTTCCGGTTGCAGCACATCCAGGGAAAATCCGCAGTATTGTCCACTGTCGCTGGGAAATGTTGTCTAATGGCAAGTACCGCACAGGCAGGTATTACACACCGAACGCGGTGTCCGAGCCTCCCGTGAAGCCACCAAGTGAAGCAACGATAGGCCACCAGCCTGTACCACCTGTGAAAATGAAAGATGCAAACTGTATTAAAATGACAAAACTTTCTTATCACTGTCGATTCAGGTAAAAAATGTCATTCTGTTTTGAAAAAAATTCTATCTAGAAAATGCACAACATGGAACCAATTTACATGCATTCGAATGATATGTAGATGTAATTTTATATGTGGGAGACGACCATGAAATAGTAGTGGCATCACTGACATCGCAACCAGAGTATACTTACTCGTTACTCGGATTACGCGGACGAACAGTGCCGCGAAGTTCGTGCATGAGCACCATCATCATCCTCAACACGGTCCGTGAGAGGCAGGCTTCCCTGAACTCTGGCAGCTCGGTGATGCATTGCGGACTTGGCTCGCCTTCCGAAATGTAGGCCAAGCACCCGGAATTTTCACGGCAGCAGCAGTTCTCCTCCTCAGTTGGCATTAGCTCGCACCGATTGCACGTGCACCAGGTGGAGACGCCGTCCATGCGACATGGTCCAGGCTCTTCATCCGTTGACTGGTCCTCCCAACTGCCGTCCGAATCCCCATCGTTTTCGCGTGCTTGCCTTTCCAGTAGTTCTTCCTCGGTGTACTCGGGCTCTTACATATACGGCATTATTGTAGCCATTGTGTGGTAAAGAAAGTAAAATAATTTATAGCGGTGGTACTGGTATCTGTTCACACGGGCTACAATCAACGAAGGTAGCTGACCAGAGCACAGAAACGAGTCACAGAATACTCAAAGTAACACACAGAGTAATGGAATCGAAAATCTGCTGCTGTGTGTTGTGAAACGGTGTGTTTATACTTATTGAGGAAAGAGGCGTCCTGCCATTTCCATGGCGACAGTTCATTAGCTGAGGCGCAGCGATTGTTGACACGAAATGTGCTTTGGCGTTGGGAAATGGGCGGTACGCGTCTGCTGATGTCAGGCTCAGGGGCGGGGGATTTGATTTAGTGCCGCAAAAGCAGGTGAGCCAGGGCGATGGGGGGAAATGATAGGATTATCAGAAAATGGCGGCTGATTTCGAGTGCGTTAATGGACGAAAAGTCGGGTAAGGTCCATAGGAAAGTTTTCTACGATCTACCGAGTTATGCTTAAAAACACATGGCCGAACCGTAGGGACAATAAAAAAAAAAGTCCCGGAACTCTCCTTTAATTTGCATGCCAAATCTCTTTCCCAAGGGTAGAGGGGTACTTTTTATCTCCAACATTTTATATTGTGAGATCAGCACACACTGTCTTATGTGGAAGTCTGAGGGGTAAACTGTATCGCCTTTCTCACTACTCCTGTAACGTTACAGCAACCAGATACCTGAATCGCTGGTGGCAGTGGCCGTGTTCTACCGGCTTTTGTGTATTTTCACTCGCTGGCTGTGCTCACAGCCATGGTAGTTCACAGAAGGGTCACCATTGACCCCAAATTGTGACTTATTTTTTTGCCATTTCTTGTTTGCTTCTCCTTTCTTGGTCTTTCTGCTGTGCTGGTTGGGGGAGGCCCTGTTTGGCTTTTGCAGTAATCCTTTGAGAAGCACGCGAAGGCTCTAGAATGTCTGAGAGGACGGGAAGCGGAGAAGGATCCTGAAACTCTGGTGGTCTTTGCCTTCTGGCATGCCTGCCTGGAACCAGTTCCAACTGAGAAGCTGGCTGTCCTCAAAGTACAGCCACCCCCAAAGTTTGAATGTGGCATGAATGCTGATTTGCTTGGTTCCTGGATAAGAGGATGAATTCCTAGTGCAGACAGTCGACCACTGGAACTGAATCCGGAGAGGAAGAGAAGACTTCTGCAGCGACTGGAGATGTCTGCTGAGTGACCGCTGCAGTGCTGACTCCGAAGAGGACTGCTCCTTTTTTTGGGGCTGCTGGGAACAATCTGCCTTGAGATGATATCCCCCGAGGACCAGCGGCCTTCCTGGGCTGCAAACCGCCAATACCATGGTACCTGCTACCATCGTGTAGTGCATTGTCTTCAGAAGATCGAATCCTCTCAAAATCTTGGTGGACTCCTTCCGGACAACCAGAGGCAAAATTCCACTCCCAAGTCCCCTCACCGGTGTGCTGGACTGCGACTGGGCAGTAACCGTTCTTCATCTGGTGTCTTGAAAAGGACACCAAGATCACAGAGCCATGAGAATCCATGAAGAATCCTTTGCTGGGAGCCTCTCCACTCGACTGCTGCTGCAAAATCCCTTCCAGAGTCCTCTTTTATCAGAAGACCAAGAATTCGGTGACCGGGTCCTGTAGCTGCTGCATCATGAGGGTGTCCGCCTGCATCTTCACTGCTGAGGAACTGAGAGACTTGAGGAAATACTTACCCACAGTTGTTCTGCCATTCCTGTGTTGCTGAGGTGGTAATTCGTGCATTTTGGGGTTGACCCATACATGTTCCATACATGTTCGCCCAAGCCTAACGCTGGTGTTATTCAGGGAGCCATCTACGAAGTCCCTGAACCCTTTTTACCTACAAAAATCTTAGTACTTGTTACAGAAGAATCCTCAGAACTCTGGCTTTTCCACAACTTGTATCTTACTGTGTTCTGCCTGCAGCAGGCTACTGATGGCTGCCCAGTGTCCCCTTCTGACTCTGAGACAATCCCATACCTAGTTAGGTAAGGACTGCTAAAGCCTAATGCCTCTCTAAAGAAAGCATTACAAGTGTTGGAAAGTGCTTTCCTGCTTATGTTAAAGCTTCATTTTATTCCTTAAACCGAATCTTGTAAATGTATTTACTACAAAGTGGTGCATGCTGCCATTCTAGGAGCCGTTTACACTGTGATCTACTTAGCAGAAGTATTGCATTCGTTTTTTTTGTTTGCTCATTATGAATAGTACTTGCCTTTCTGAATTCTCTTGGCATGTGTAAATATAAAATAATTTTTGTAACTCCCAGTGTGTGTGTGTGTGTGTGTGTTTGGACCATATGTATGCTACATGTTCTTTGTACCTTCCTACAGCCCTCTCTTCCTCCTCAGATGGGCCTGGCTGCTCTGCCATAGCTACCCTTGCCTTGAGCGGTACAGGCCAATATTAGAAGTTGGAGATGAAGTCCTAGATATGCGGACTTTAGAAAAACTCCCTAACGCACACGGATCCAGAAACTAGTGCTCCTTCGCTGCCAAGACTCTGAAGACTTTCCATGCTGAACCAACACACATCTGTTAGTTTTGCCTTTGGGACTTGTCAAGCCAAACCCATACTCTCAAGCTGAATCCTGGGCCTCAGCATGACATGGGAACCTACCATAGGCTACCACTAACTGCAGTGTCTCTGCCTTTCCATCTCTTCTGGCTCGTACCCTCGACCCGGGGTTTACTGAATCATGAATAATTGTTCTCAACGGTCTTCGGGTCTCTCCTGTACCAGTGTATCATCACTGCGATGTAAGGTGGTCGCCAGACAACATGCACAACCCCCTTCTCACCCCCACCCCCCGTTACCCCTACACTCCAGAAACCGCCCAATTGCTGCTACAGGACCGCTTGTCCTTTCCCATGGTATTGCACACCCGATTCCCTGGCCTTGATGAAAAGCTCTTTCTTCATCCCTGTGCCCTTGCCTCAACATCAAGGGTCTTCTGGTGTCTTCACTCCACCTTTTGCAGAAGGTCTCTTTCCTGCCAAAGACTGCCTCAAATCCACACAACTGGTCTTCCTTGGCCTCTGTGTACCTTTCTGACTTAGATCGGAAAAGTGTGCTGCTTCCCTGTTACTGCATTTCCTCTTCACGACTGGACTGAAGTCTGAAAACTGTTCTTGAAACTTAGATTTACATACGCATTGTGTTGCATACATCGTTTATTTTACAAAGTTTACTTGCCTGTTGGGGTAATGATTTTATCTCTTCACTTTTATTTTGGTGCCATTCCCTCATTTGATATATATTCATGAATAGTGTCTACTGCACATGTAACCCCCTCTTTTCCCCCACTCCACCTTCTTAGAGTTAACCCTTGGCTGCTCAACCACATCATCACTTGGTTAGCCTGGTGACCTTGAGGGAATCCTTAAAATATACCTGTCAGGAAGATGCACCCAAAAACCCTGACCACAGGACTTAAGGAAAATCTCACTAACAGGCAGCTTTGACGCAAGTGCCTCTTCTTTGATACTGAAGACCATTCGTTGCAATATCAAGTTGCTCCCATTTGCTTGACTACAGCACCCAGAGTATTCACCAGTCATGTCTAAAATTGCTTTTTTAATATTTTAGAGGGTTGCTTTACACATTTAGTTGGACAACTCGTTAATTTGGACTACTCCAAAAGTAGTGCATTGCTCTATATAGATTACACTCTATTGTGTGCAATGAGCCTATGTCAGTTTAAATGTGTACAAATCTACTCTCCTTCTGACTTGGCACCTGCTGTAAACTGACCTGATTTGCTACACTAATCTGGGCAGAGCGTTCTCTGTGCTATGTCGGAATGCCGGACTACCTCACCACAAAGCTACGAAGAATTCAGCATCAAGACTACTCCTTGGACTCAGTCCGGACACTCTGCACATTCCTCAGCCAGAGAGCGGAATTCCTACAAGAATAAAATCTCCACTTACAAACCAAATTGAACACTAAGATCGAGCAACAACATCCGCTTTGAGCCAAAACGGTACTCTAAGCTGAAATTTGGATCAGCATTTACCTGTACCTCATGTATGTAGCAATATTCTGGAATGAAGGAAATGCAAACGGAAGAACACCTAACATTCTGAAAAGTGCTAAAAATATAGCTCTTTAACTCGCCAAACTAAACCAGAAACTCTGCAGAAGAGAAACTGCCAACTTGACACAAGAGAAATTCCCAAAACAACCTAAACCTAATGAATGGAAACCTCGATACCCCAACGATTAAGCACCTAAACGCAGATCAGCATAGAACCTGTACCTTTCCAATAGAAATAACCCCAATGAGAAGGTACTGACCACCCTCCTCACTAACCCTACTAATACAATTTCCACTTATTCTGCATGCCTATCCTCCAACATCAAAATAAAACACACATCCCTCTACCAGGACATAAACCTGAAGCCATTATAAACCTCTCACATTCTGCAGTACAACACCCACTACACAACGCACCACAAATAAACCACTCCTGCTCACTCAGACGCAAAACGCACCCAGCACAGTGACTTCTTTTCTGAACCAAAGCTACCAACAGCATATCAAAACTCTTGCGCTTTTCCCTCTCGCTCCCACTAACCAATTCTCCTGCCCCCAGAACCCTGCTCCCTTTTCTGATCCACCAGAGCCCTTGGAGACCATGAAAATGGCAGCAGTGCGTGGTATGAATCACATTAACATAACACTGGAAAGAATTCAGGACATCAGGGTAGTCTGTTTGCAGATGTGCTTTGCTTCGAAGTCTTTCGAGTTCTAGGAGTTAGTGTTGTCTCTGCAGGTGGTTCCTTATGCAAGATTTTGCATGTGAGAAACGGATGTATGTAGCTGTACATTGGTCCCAGGAGCTCAACACCCAATCTTTTCAAAAACAGTTGTTGGCTCAAGGTGTATTTGCATTGGTGGATGGACAGACTGAATGTTCTGGTGGAGATTGTTTATTTATTTGGACCTTTCCCTTTTAATGGGTGGGCCTCTGGTGTTTTGATGAGGCATGCGGCTGCGTGCAGGACCATTCTCGGTGGCACGATGGAGGACGGTAGGCCTTTGAGGAGAGCATTGCCCCCATCAAGGAGGGATATGACCAGTGCGTGAATGGTGGATCTAAAGCTGTCCGTTGGGCTGACTTTGCGCATGAGAGAGAGCTGGTGCTAGGCTGTCAGTTTTCTTAGCAATGTGTCTTGACACAAAGGTGTTTGCCCAAGGTACTCGGCGCAGGAGGTGACCTCTGGTGGGAAGATCTCTGGGTTCATGGTTTGTAGCCAGGTCTGTATGCCTGGGTGTTCGGTGATGTTGGTGAGCTGTAGGAATGTGGTCTTGGAATGGATGGTGTGTGTGTGTGTGGCTGGGAGGGCTCTCAGCGGCTCCATGTATAGATCGAAGATCACTGTGGAGAGGATGGAACCCTGGTGACTTGTACCATTGGCGATCTAGAGTAGTCAATCCAAACAAACTGGAGGTTGGCAAGGTAGGACTTGAACCAGCAAATAACAAGGTAGCTGATCTCCCATGTTAGCGTAGGGTGTCTGCGAGTGCCTGGTGGTCTTTGTCAAAAGCTACCAAGAGGTCGAGTAGAGCCAGGAGGCAGTCATCAAGAATGTTGAGGGCATTGTCGACTACCCGTATGGTGCCATCTCCATGCAGCATCTGGGTCTGAACCCAGGTTGGTAGGTTTGGAGGAGATTGTTAGTGTTGCTGTGGTGCTGCAGTTGGGCAGCTACCGCTTTCTCAATGATCTTACCTAGGAAGAGATGATTCTGCGATAGTTACCTAGGTTTTTGGGATCCAGGTTAGGGTTCTTTAGTAGACGGAGGATTTGTCCTGTCTTTAGGGTCCATGGGAAAGGACCTCGAGTTAAGGAGCTGTGAATGATCTCCAGTTGGGGATGGAGCGCTTCTGCAGGGAGGGTCTTGAGGATGGATGCTGGGATGTCATCTGTATACGATGTGGCTTTAAGGGCGGCCAGGAACTCTGTAGAAAATGTCTTGAATGTTGTCCAGGCTGTGGACATTTCCCAAGGAGGGACGTGAGGTGGATCTGCGGATGCAAAGCTGGTGTCTGTGCTGGAGAATCTTGCTGATTTGTGTCAATGAAGGTGCTGATGGTGATTTTTTTTCAATGGAGTGTGGTAAGGCACTCCAATTTGGATGCAGTCCTGGATACTCGTTTGCGGCGGTAGAGTTCTTCTGTGTACCAAGATGCTGATGGTTTTGGTTTGCAGGTGCGTTGTTTCAGAGGCACGTGTCGGTCGATGGAGGCTGAGAGGTTGGCGTTGAGTGCTTCCAATAGTCGGTTTGGTTGGGGGTGTTTGGTCCTTGTGAGGTAGAGGTTGGCAAGGTCTTACATGAAGGCTTCCACTGGGAAGTTCTTGAAGGAATGGAAGATTGTCTGTTGCGTTTCTGCTGGGAGTGCTTGACTGGGGTGCTGTGCAGGATGTTAAAATGCACGGCCAGGTGGTCCGACCAGTCAAGCGGATGGAAGACCGTGCAGGGATTTGCTTTTGGTCTTTTGTGTGCTGTGTGAGGCTGAGGGTGTCGAAGGCAGAGGAGAGCTTCCTTCATTAGTTTGGTGGGCTTGTTACCTGGGAGGTTGAAGTCTCCTAGGAAGATGTTGTTGGGCTGCGTGTGAGGGACATGGTGGTGACCATGCCGGTGAAGTGTCTAATTAAGATGGCATTTGGTGTTTGTGGTCTGTAGATGAGATGGAAGGGGACTGTCTGTAGGGGAGAGCGTTCAGTTTCAGTTGAGGGCAAAGGAGCCAATGTTGACGTTGTCTGGTGCAAGGCACAAGGTCTTGTT
This sequence comes from Ambystoma mexicanum, assembly GCF_040938575.1. NCBI lineage: Eukaryota > Metazoa > Chordata > Amphibia > Caudata > Ambystomatidae > Ambystoma > Ambystoma mexicanum. The sequence goes on along the minus strand of NC_090924.1, from coordinate 363,159,132 downwards.
AGATGACTGCGAGTCCTCCGCCTGGCTTGTTTGGCTTCTTTGTAAAGGTGCCAAAGACAGACTGGCAAATCCTGAGCTCAAGGTAGCACGATTTGCCTCATGGTAAACTCGGAAACTATAAGGTTAAGGGTTTGGGAGTGAAAATGAAGCATGACTGACCCACAAATGCTAATGCATTACCAGGCCCTTTTTCCCCACATGACCTCCACTATGTATCAAAAGTGCGTTAGACAGGTAGTTCTTCTGCAATATGTAACACCTAGAGGGGGAGAGTAGAGGTTAAAAATTCACAACACTGCCCAGAGGGATACCAAAACTCAGAACATGTTTAGATTTAAAATACCAGATCCGAATGGTCTCCTTACACTCGAGGCAATAAAGTGACGCAACATGACCAACAGTAGCATTGCAACTTCACACATTTCCATGTTATGGCAGATAATGTAAGCATATATAAATAAAATCGGTGGTCTACTAAAGTTCTAGTCTTTAGCCCACACCTCAAAGAATCCAAAGGGCACAAAAGAAATCGGCCAGCGTCTAGATAACAACCCTTAAGTCACTTTGTTCAGGTGTTTCAGAAAAGTACCTCATAGGATATTGCTGGACAACGTCCATAAGCAGAGCCATGTTTATGGGATAAAGACAGTTAAATCTTTGTTCTACCCCACAGTTGCGGCTGAAATTGCAGCCAACTCCAGAAGACGGGTGACCCTCTCGAAGAGCTCCGATTCCAGGTTCATCATCCAGAAGACCCAGTAAGGAAGGAAGAGGAGCACAATTCAGCCTGATGGACTCTAATGACAAAACCTTGTGAAGGGCCCGCCAACACTTCACTACTGCAGGCCACAGGGGACCCCGATTGGGGGTGAGGGGGGAGAGAATAGGATGGAGCCAGCAGTTAGTACTTCCAGTGCCAGATTTAAAGTACTTTGATCAAGAGCACAAAACCACATGGTGAACACCACACTTCTTTTACAGGACAAGATTGAGGATCCAGTTCTTAGGCACTTGCACTCCTGACCAGGGCAACCCAGACACTTAAGAGAATAATCTGCTTTGCCAGATGTGTGATCCACTAGCCATGAGCAGAAGCAACAACGATGGCTGCACCGGGAAAAATGTAGAAACCTGCCTAAGTGGCTCCAAACTCTTTGAAGGGGAAAACTGGGCAGCAGAAAATTGTCCAGTGATGAGGGTGGGGTGGGTGGGGATGGCAACAGTGCAGGAGACAAACGGCCAAGGCAAAGAGCTGAGGTAGGGTAGTGGTTTCCCATCGCCTTTGGGATGACCGAGGCTGCAAGGTGAGGAGAAAGTGGCCCAGAAATGGTACCGTTGCAGGACGTTCAGTCCAGCCAGTGGAGAGGACTAGGAAGCGGAACAGAGCCTGGGAAATACTTCTGGTAGCTAAAAAAAACAATCCAGAGCTAAGAACGAATGCTGCAAAGCACAGCTGGTATGGCCAAACCTGGTCCTAGAGATTCAGCATCCCATTGTCCTGCAAATCCTCCAGCAATTGGGGTAAGAATCACCAGCCCTGAGGAATGCATAGGTCACCCCCAAATATTATACCCATTCAGTCATGGTATGGCCCAAGCTAGCCTTCGAATCTCACACCAAGCAGATGCACACAAGTTTGTCAGCCAGCTGTTCTGGGTGACCCTCAAAACCACCCAGCACTCTAGTCCACCCACAGGGTTTGTGTATTGGGGCAGTCTGATGAAGGGGGCCAGTCTTAAAAAGCACCCTGTCCTAGCAGCCATATGGGATGGATGCAACGGCATAGGAAAAGGGTTGCAGTAGCAGGGGCACTCGTAGAAGTCCCTCTGACCAGAAAACAAGGTCAAAGATTCAGGAAAAAGCAAAACGTTTTTAGGGGTGTCCCATAGAATGGGACCGGGGGAACACCCAAAAATGGAATTCTCCCCAAACAAACTGATGTCTTTTTAAAAAAAAAATATTGACCAGAGGCACGAGCCCGCCATCTATGCAGCACTATATTATTGCCCACTGTATCTTTTCAGTGGCAACCCATCTGGTGTGGGAGCACATTGTGCAGTAGGCAGTGCCGTGTACTTGAAGAGTGGATTTGTCCATGCATGTTTTCAAACCAATCATTGAGCAGTAGGGCTCACCCTGCTGTATCTTTTGGCAACAGAGCAACAAAGTGTCCCTTTTATGCATCCTGAAGAGTTCACAACCGGACTCACTAAGCAGTGCCCTCCTTCCATTCGACGTCATTTCTGTACTTGTTTTTCTTCATCCTCTGCTATCCTAGGTTGTGCAGGAGGTGACAGAAAATTGCTACTTCGTTTTGATAGTTCCTCAGTGGCCAAATGGTCTGGTTCTCAGATTGTCTGCCATTGTTGGCTATTCCTCCTGAGATGGAGCGATTGGATACCTCCGTGAGGGGCTCCATTTACCCTCATCCTCTCAGTAGCTACACTTAGCCTGTACACTAAGGCCATGATGGTTGGTTCCTTCACATTCTGCAAAAAACATGAAAATTATCAAGGCTGTGTGATGAGGAAATCTAATGGAGTGCTCACTGATCTCCCTGGTGGTGACCACCTTCCATGTGGCCAGGGAATGGCAGCCGCTACCTGATCCTGGGGTCGACTATAATGCGGGAGGATCACATGCGTGGAGACAGCCTCCGGGCAGATGTTGGGGCTTCATTAGATGAGATGGTAGTCCCCTTTTGCCTGTGAAGATGATGCCTCCACCCCCTTATTACCCAATAGCCTCATGCCCTTTTGCCATAAATCTACACCCCCCTTTTAGGGAAAATGGAGAAACCCTTTCCCAAGTTTCTATAGACCAAACCTCCATGCCTGGTCTTAAATGTGGAAGCTCCATGACCACCTTTTCCAGTTCTAAATAAAATCTGTTCTATGTGTTGAATAATTTAGAACCGTTGAGTGATATTCCAAGTAATCTGTCACCTGATGACCATGTACTCATTTTCCCACAATCACCCAAATACTGGGAAGAGGGAAAGAGCAATGCAGAACGAAAGGTGCCACATGCTCAGTGAGCATTCTAGTTTTCTAAATGCCCTGTACATGGGGACATTTAAAGACCGGAGGCTGAGTCATGGAGGCTGCTGCTGTGTGGAAGACGCCTCATCCATTTGTGCGGCTTGTTAAGCTTGGAAGCACAAACCGCTGTGGCAGAGCCCAGTGGCCTCCCAGCAAGGGAGAAGAGAAACGCTAAGAGGACAGGTTACACTAAGAGGACCGGTTGTGCCACAGACCCGCCTGTGGAAAACTCCTGGGCATGCAACAACCACAGAGCCACGTTTTACCGACCGGGACCTGGATCGAGACAGGCGTGCTGAGGTGAGACTGCGCAAGACGGAGAGCAGTGCAGAGAGGAAAGCATGTGCTGCACGTTTGCCGCTTAAGCGCTAACTGGGCTGAGAACGCCAACAAGAGCTGGCGAGTCAACCCAAACACAATTTGGACCCCGGGGGCATTTCAGCGACCTCTCCAAATACAAGCTATACTAATTAAAGCCACAGAAGGAGAGAAAGTAAAGAGGCCAAATGAGAAAGAAGAAAGTATATTGCTAATATGGCCCCTATCAAGTTATGATGGTATGGAATATAAATGTTTCCTGTGTAAATGTAGGAAGTCCTGGCAGGGGAGTATACCAGGCAGTTGCCAAGTATTCAAAAAGCCATAAGACGAATTGTGGAACTGTGTTTACCAGACAAAGTAACGTTTTGAAAGAAATGGAAATACAAGGCTAAGCAGCTTTGTAAATGACAGAACTGTTGTGGGCCAAGAAAGACGCACATAAATGTTAGACAAATAATGTGTATTGAGGTGAATTCCAGGCAAAGGGCATCACACTCTGAAGCCAAAGGCTTTTCGCCCTTTGAGAACTTGTGTTGGAGATGTTTATTCTTACTTTATGAACTTCTTTTGCAATCACCTACGGTTAAAGACATTTCCCTTTTCACCCTACATTTTAGTTTATAGTGTGAGGGTCAGAATAGAACTTTTCAACACAAGGGTTGTTTTGATTTGGATATTCTGATACACATATCCTTAGTTTTTGGTTTCAGATGGGGAAATTCCTCTTAGAGCAGGGTCAGAGAGGGCTTTCGCCAACCCTTTTGTTTCCAATAAGTCTTTAACCAAAAACATGACTAACTTGTGTCCGAGTTTCATTCCCGACTCCTCACAGCTGGAAGGAAATGATCAAAGCATCTGCCATATGTATGTGAACTTCAAAAATCTCATCCAGAAGGCTTCATTGCTACAGGTTTGTCCTTCATGATGCATCCAACTAACTCTGGAGTCAGGTCGGATTTCTGTAGTACTTATTTGTAAGCCATTGTGGCTTAGCTGAATGTAGGCTCTACTGCCATTTCCTTATCCAACCAGCAGGTTGAGGCATTCTTTTGGCTTTTAATTCGGTCTGCCTATGCAGTCCTTTTACCCATCAAGGCATTTGAAAATAATTCAACAAATTGTCAGTCTTTCAGAATGGTTCCCTTAGAGCTTTGGCTGGTAACATGGAACACAGCTTTTCTAGTGGTAGTTACTGCAACCCTCTGGGTAATCCGATTGTAGGGTCTCTCTTCATCTGACCTTTTTGAGGTTTAGGTAAGGCAGTGATTCTGCATGCTTATTTGACTTTTGTACCCAAGGTTGTCTTTGAGTTTCATATCAACTAGGTCTCCTTACCAGCCTTTTTCCAGGACACCTATTCAGAAGCTGAAATAATTCTGCACATTCTGGATTTAGTGGGGCACTAAAATTTGAGTTCTAGCATTCCAAGGAGGATCATTCTTCTGGCCACTTGGTTGTAATATCTATCTGGTTATCGCTGGGATTTAGAGCATTGTAGGCCACCATAGATTGCTGGATTGTAATGTGCATTCTTGAAGTCTACAAGATGTTGACAATTTCTCCTCCTAAGGGCATGCTGGCCTAGTTACTCTTCAGCCACTTCCATGGCCTACCCAAAGATGTGTTCCCTTGGATGACATTTTCAAGGCTGTGTGACTTGGCCAAAGCAGTATCCTCTTGACTCCAGCTTATAGCAGATCCTCTGATCCAGTTGTTTTCAGTTTTAGGTTGAATGTTATATCCTACAAATACGCACATTCCCTTATAGTTTTACTTTTCCTGCTGATTCACCAACCTTTTTTTTTGTTCCCCAGTAAGTTCCCATCCAGGGCCTCGCAGGTGACTTAACTGTCATGTGCCGCTGGGGGCTCTTATAACTCCCAGGACAGGGTACCCCAAAGGCACCGTGTGGTCCATGTCCTCAAGTAGATCTCCCTTGGGTTTATCCAGCTCCCAAATGTGCTTTAAAGGTGGGGAGTGGGGCTGAGGGGGGGGGGGGGGGGGGTTCAGTCCCCTAGATTTTGTCAATTGCTGGGACACATCCCAAAAGTAGCTGAAGCGTGCTCCTGAACCAGCAACAAGAAGCAAAGTACTGCTGAGCTCTGAACCTCTCGCACGTCTTCACAAGACCAGAGGCAACCACACGTGCTCTGTTCTCTTGACACAACGTGGCCAACTGGGTGGTTACTTCTTCAAAGACTCCTTGTTCCATGTAAAGTGCTTTCTGGGCCCTCCCTCCATGGCTAATCTTGTGGCTTCTGCACCGATTACCTGAATAGACTTGCAGTGGGTAGGAACTATGACCAACAACTGCTCAAGCAACTTGCATAGTCTCTTGCACTTCAGCTGCACTACTTGACTACCAAGACTGCTTTTCCAGCTACCGACTTAGCTGCACCACACCTTCCCACCCAGCATCAGATTAGTTCTCCTGAACTGCAACGTCCGCCTACCTGGGCGTTTGCCATCACCTGCTTACCATCTTTGTCGTTGAACCGGGACTTTGCTAGCTCCTTTGTTTTGCAATGCAAGGCTTTCCTTTGGCTCCTAGAAAAATATTGGGTGAAAGCTGCACATGGTGTAACTTGGTTGGTTCTGAGATGTCTGAACCCCCCTCGTCCTCCCCGGGATCTCCTCCTCTTGTCCAAAACCAGATTTCCTTTGTACTTTCTACAGTGGAGTAACAAGGTTTTGCCTCTGTCTGAAAAACCTGGTCTTTAATGCTTTTGGGCTCAAACATAATCCCTCACTGATTCACATTTCTTCTAAATTATCTCCACTAAAGACTCCATACCGTAAAGGTTGCTCATCTTGCTGTACACTGCATTTCTCTTCTGCATTAAATCATTAAGAATGTTCAAATATATTGTGTGGACATTCCCTTAATGCATAATTGTGCATGTTCCCCTTTAATTATTCTCACCCAGCACCTCTACATTAATGTAAAGCCTTTCAGTAAAGAATATCCAACTTCTATACATTGGCCAAGGATCATGGGAGTTGTAGTCCAAAACATCAACTGACATGGCACCAATCCTTTTGTCTTGCCCTTTTCCAAACATTTCCTTTTTCTAGGGCTGAATTTCTCTGTACCCTCTGAGTTGGGCCCTCAATTCCCCACCTGTATTAAACTGTCAACCCATCTTTTTTTCCACACCTGGAAAATGCATTTCCTCCTTTCCACACCACCTTTATTCCCTTTTTTTTTCTACTGGTCTTCCTCCTTTTGACTAAGCCACCTTAACTCATGTGTGCTTCTCTGCCCTCTTTCCACCACCCACAGCCACCTCTAGACCAAATACCTACCCCGGGACCTAGCAATTCACCCAACTCATTGGGACCTACGCTCCCTTACAGCAGAAAGTTCGGCCACATGGGCTAATTTTGTCTCACTGCTGTCCCTTCAGACTAAATTTTCTTGCCTTTCCCCTTGGTCCTCTTACTCCCTTCCCAAAATCCAGCATTGCTTTTCAGACTTATTTGCATTCTATTCACCCATTGCCTAACCCCACCCTTCTGGAGCCAAATACATAATTCGAGTGCCTTCCTTTCTCAATAATGAACCCCTTTGCTGCTTGCCTCCCAAAAATGAATTACACTGAGCTTCCCCTGCCGTAGCCTACTTTCTTTAATTCTTTCAACTCCCTTGACGCTCACATCTACATCTTTACATGGGCTTTTACATTTTGGCACATTACTTGTGGGAATGGACACCTGCTCCGTGCACCCCATGCCCATCACTTAAGGGCGAAACATAACCACGAGTCCATGGTTGTTGAAGATTTAGCATTTAACTCTCAATTCCCTTTTGCGTTTAGCAGGCCCAGAACATATTAACTAAAGCGGATTGTTTATACATAATACTGCCTGAACACAGAAGAGGAGCGTTTGCCCAATGTGAATACCCTATGAAACTCCCCTGGCACCTTTCTGTTTGCATAGGAATTTCCCAGGTGACTAAACATGGCAGAATGTAACTCTCATATCTGTGCAAGGAATAAGGTTAATAATCACTGCACTGCAAATTTAGTTTTCTTCGGCGAGGACATTTTTCAAATGATTATGCTGTGGATACCTCCCCATGCTAAATAACCAGGTCTATCTTAATTGCTAATCAAAATAGCTCAGCTGAAATGGTTGCTTTACCTGTCACGCCTCAAGTCTGACCAGACTGTTTTCGTTTGCAGTTTTTAGGTCATTAGTCAGTGCCCAGGCCCCCGGTCTACTGCAGTCACCCTTCTCCATAGTTTCCAATTCACCTCTCCCCAGCTCTCCCTGATCTGCTGACATCCGCTTTCTGTCTTGTGTGTCACTCCTCTATCTCTGCGGCACTATCCCCTAAGTACTATACTGGAACACAACTGCTTTTTTCTGTAGGAGTTCTGTTTGACCAGGTTACTAACCACTATAATCGCATAACGGGCAAGGCTGGGGTGGACTTTGCTGGGCTGTATCTGTCCCGGGACTGGTGGCTTCCCATCAGGCTCATTAAACTGGAGGTGAGTTCTAATATTGCAATTCACTTCAAGGTTAGTTTTGATTGGATTTATTTCATTGTCTTCGTTCAGTCCTGACATTGTTTCTTTATTTTATAGCAACACAGAAAAGTATTGGATAAAGGAAAACCAGATGATGTGATGCCAGCCATTAAAGGTGCACCGGTAAGTAAAGTTTGTCTGTAAGAAACTTGCAATGAGTCCTCTACACACACAGTGCTCCATCAATTCCTGTAATGTTCCACTCCCACCAATAAGTATGCCTCACTTACACCCTCCACACCATCTGGCTGACTCGGCACCAACAATGTGCCCTCCATACCTACAGTGATACGATTGCCTGCAGTCCAGGTGTGACCACAATCCCTGTATCTCCACCTCCTGCGAGGCTGTGACAATCAACCCCAAGTCATCCATGTTTAAAACACCCTAGGCCGTGTCCCAGCACTTAAAGACAGTCTGGCCTAGTCTCTGGTGTTATGGACATAATTAAGCCTACATACTGGGATGGGGTGTGGGGGGGGGGCGTAAATGAAGGTTCTTGACTCACTTGGAGGAAGCGTTCTGACTGTTTGCACTTAAATATACACTACACGAGTTATCGTATTAATGAACCCCCCCCCCCTCTTCTGAGGGTTCTCATCCTCATTAAGCAAGCTAGAGAAAAAGCTGATATCAAACCTATGAACAAGATTATCATATAAGCAAAGAGCATGTTGAATATTCAGATGTTGAAACAAGTGATGTTTAGTTTGAAAGTTAGGGAAACGCATCTCCTTCTAAGCTACTCTCCGCTACATGCCTATCATTAAGCTTTATGACAGCAGGACGATCCATTTGTTACATACTTGTTAGAGAGGAAATATAATCAATGGGCATCTGCTACTCTGGACCTGGCAATGTCTTGCTCCTTTCCCCAGCCCCTCTCGCTGTCATCTAGACCGTGGCGCTCTCCATCGTGATGCGCCATTTTTTTTATTAAGACATTGCTTCCCTGCACGTGTGGATTTGTCATATCTGCTTTTTCAACAGTCGTGTCACTTTGTTTATCCGAAGTGGATATCTTTAACATTACAGAATTACGTTCTTCTGCAAGCTATGTATGAAGGCTTTCTGTTATCGGGTGACGATATCTTAACTTTTTTTCCAACTGCTGCTCATTGCAAACTTTGGGGCCCGAGTTTGTAAATGTGCATACTTCAAACATATTTGTGTCAACTGCATATTTCCTGTTCTTGTGTCTTATCAGATAATTAACCATGTAATGCTAAAGGCTGCCAACTGACCGTGTGTTAGCCAGCCCACCTGAGGCAGTAAAATGTTTCCTTGTTCTTAGCTAAGCTAGAGAACATACAAAACGTTGTGCAAGTGTGCCCTTGTCTTCACACGTGCTGGATTATAGCGCCCTTTAAAGTGTTTGTCCCATTCCGTTAGTGCACAGGGTGTCTGTAATATTAAGGCTGTCTTAAATTGTTTTGAATTCCTGAAGCGGGTCCACAGCAAGTCCCACCTCCAGTAAATGTCCTCCACTTCTACAACTATGCACAAACTCCAGCGCTATGTAATCTACCCCAGGGAACATTCAACTTTAGGATGCAGTCACTCCTACTTTAAACACTAAGTCATGCAATGTGTTTGCATCACCAGATGGGAATCCACAACTCTAACATTTTGACCTTCAAACCCACAAAGCCCCAGTGCAGGACTGTCCCTGCCAGTGACAAGGAGTCTAAATCTCTAGAAATATACCCTTAACCTGCATCACACCTGTACACCACACTGAGCTCTCAAATGTGTCTTCACACCTCTTTTACCCTTATCCAGCAATGTTCACTCCCGACCTCCGGAGATCTCTTAAAAGTAGCAATGTTCTACTTCATACTTTGGATTCCACCAATACTGGCTTTGTTCCCCTTACAACCTAGCGGTAGTCCCTAAATCAGCAGCAAACTGCTCCTACCTGAAGGGTTCTCCTATATCGAGTAGTATGCCCTTTCTCACTGAAGGGGAAGACCCCCATGTAAATGTTCACACTCCAAACAGCTGGGAGCCCAAGCTTTAGGAATGGCGTGCCTGTGACCAGCATGAATCACCTTACTTTGTTGGTGTGTCCCTTTGATCATTTGTGAATCTTCAACTCTTATTTACAAGCACCTTCCAAGGTGCAGGCATTGACCAACTCTAGCAATATAACCACAAGCCTCTACATTATGCCCCCACAGCAAACAGTTTAAAACGTAGTAACGTGCTTAATCAGAATCTACCAATCCACAGGCTATGCCAGAAGTCGCCAACCACCTTGTGCAAGGTGCTGCCACCCCTTGGCAATCCAGAAGCCTGGCCGTTATGCATTACACGCTTCAGTCTTTTTCCCAGCATGCAGCCTCCTCATTTCTGTAGACCCTCACCAAACCTAAAGCATCTTTTCTGCTCCTGCTCCTTTATAGCGCACACATTCCTTCTGCACCTCCCTCTGAACTCACTGCCTATATTTTGACTCTTCAAGTTGTACAGAGGGCACTCAACTGTTGTGTCAATTGCCAGTCAGGTTGAATTATCCTTTTAGGAATCCAGTTTGCTTATTCTGTACTTTCCTCTCTCTATGCCTGTGTTTGGCTCACTGCAGAGTTCACATGATGCTCATTGATCTATGGAATACAAGTGTAAAAGTCCTGTCTTATAAAAGTTGAGTGGCATATCCACCCTTTTCAGCATCCCCGAGAGCAGACACTGAGCCATTCTCTTAATGTGCTGTGTGGAGGACTGGAGTCATGTTTGCATGGATCCCAGGCCCTTTCTTATCATGGAGGTGGACCTCTGTAGGGTCGTAATTGGGTGTTCATGCCTGAGGGTTATCAAGTGGTCCCATAGACTCCCAGATTCAAATTGAATGCCCCTCGTCTGTGCTTCCCTCTTGAAGGTATTCGCTGTCCCGATACTTTCAAAAATAACCCTCTTGTTCTCCCGTTTCCTTTCACACCTGCTCATTGTGTGCCTTTTTTGCTCCTCCTACCCTTCCATTTCTTTCTACTCCCACTTTATCCCTCTATCATCCTCTGACAGGCGTACATTCACTCCATAAATATTCCACCTGGCTCAGATAGTTTTATTTAAAGGCTTGTAAGAATACTTGGCAACATTTGCTTGCTTAGTCCATGGTATCCCTTTCCCCATTGCTACCCGACTTAATGGCTTAAGTAATTACTCACTGGGATGTACCAGAAATATGAAGCCCTCCTAGCGATAAAGATGTGAAAAGTAAAGGCTCCTTCCAGTGTCTGTGGGTGGCCAGCTAGCCTGGTTACCCTAACTTTAAGGAATATCCCTGAAGCTTGGTCCTGTTATGTTATCTTGTTGTGCTTATACCGCGCCAAAGCCCATAGGCATCCAGGCGCCGAGAGAACAGAGTACAGTGAGTAAAAAGACTACCGCAGGAGTTTACTCTAATTAAAAAGATGCGTTTTTAATTGTTTTCGGAAGGCAAGAAGATCAGTTGCCTTGCGCAGGGATGCAGGCAATGCATTCCATGCCTTAGCTCCCTGGATGTGAAAGGCCCTTCCAGAGCCTCGAGAGCGGTTCACCCGGTGCTGTACCAAAAGATAGCCTTCAGCCGACCTGAGGTTTCTTTTAGGCTGGTACATGCTAATGACATCCTTAAGTTAAGCAGGAGCACTACCAAAGATGCATTTATGGCATATAGTTATCAATTTAAATTGAATTCTGCTTTCCACAGGAAACCAATGCAATGCGACTAGCTTTGTTTTGTATTTTTTGTAACTCCTGGATTTCTGCTTTACCTGCACCGCCTAGAAGTGCGTTGCAGTAATCTACACGTGGTAAAATGACAGCTCTCACGAGTAATACGGTTTTCAACCGAAACTAGTGGTGCAACTTGCCTGAGCACTTTAAGATGATAATTAGTGCTAGTGGTAATGGCTGCAACATGTGCTTCAGTCTAAACTGTTTTCCATGAATCTGCCCAAGGTTTTTACTTTCTGCACGGTGTTGATGAAAGTACCATCTATCCTAAAACCAGTATACTCCTGGCCCAACTTGATTTTTGCCTGACGTGGGCCAAAGATCATGAGCTCCGTCTTTGTAGCGTTCAGACACAGCCAGTTAGTAGACATCCACTGTTTTATCAGTTGATAAACTGCATTTACTGTAAATTGATCCGTGTCATAATCGCCAGTAATGTTGAGGACCAACTGGAAGTCATCGGCATAGTTACAAAAAAAGGTCTGGAAAAGATCTAATTCGTAACGGAGAGGAAAAATGTAGATGTTAAATAACAGTGGTGAAAGACATGCCCCCTGGGGCACTCCACACGTTCTGATTTGTGACCCAGAGGAACTGTCCCCCCAATGCACCTGTGACCGACGACCCTCCAGGAATGCTCTCAACCAGGCTATGGCATTATCAGAGAGGCCCCCAACAGTCTGCATTCTGTCAAGCAAGCTTTTGTGGTCTAGCAAGTCGAAGGCTGCTGATAAATCCAACATCAGCAGCCCTGACTTGCTATCTTCCAGTCTAGAGAGCATATATGTCTGCAGGTCCAGAAGGGCACTCTCTGTGCCATGATGGCTTCTGAACCCTGACTGCTTAACATGTAAGATGCCAGCCATCTGGACGTGGGCCTGTAGCTGGATAGTTGCTATCTTGTCTATTAGCTTAAGGGAGAACAGGGTGTTGGTGATTGGCCTTAGGTTTGCTACGTCAGAGGGATCAAGGCCCACTTTTTTTTAGCAGCGGTGAAACTGCTACATTCTTTATTGATTGAGGAATGACACATGTTCGAAAGGAGGCATTTGCGAATCTACAAAGAAAAGGCGCGAAAAGTTCCTTATGTTCCAAAAGGAGTTTGGATGGAAGCAGTTTGCCAGGGCAATTAGTGGGGTGCATAGACTTAAGGATTTTCAAAATATCAGCAGCAGGAGACTCTCTAAAGGTAAAACCTGCAGCAGAACCTGATAAGTATCCCTGCTAGATGTAGAAGCTGGCTGAGTTTGTGGCAATTTTATACAAGTATGATGTGTCTCGGTAAGTACTGGAGTAGGCATTTGTGTAGGGGACAGGGCTGCTTGTGCTTCTAGTTTAATTTTGTCTTGGGCTTTTAATAGTTTGTCTGCGAAAGCCTTCTGTACCTGTTCGCAGTCATTATCTGTCGGTTTTATAGGAAGACGACAAGCAGTGGGTTTCTCCCAGGATCTAAAAAGGCGAAAGAGTTCCTTTGTCTCATCTCCAGCTAAGCTAATTTGGTTGTTGTAAAAGTTTTTCTTAGCCTCAACAATTTCTGCTTTATACTGTTTCTCTTTCTGTTTCCAATCTAACAGATTAGTAGTGGATCTATCTTTGTGCCAGGTGTGTTCGGCCTGCCTTTTGCTCACTGAGTTCTGCCAGGGAAGGGGAGAACCATTTGTGGCGATTTGGTAAATCTCTAACCAGTTTCTTTCATTGGTGCAAATTTATCGAGCATTTCAGTAATCTCCTGATTGTAGTTATTTATAAGCATCTCCGGATCATCGGAGTCAATTGTTTTAGTAATCGGGGTTTGCATACACTTGGCCAAGATAGGCAAGGTGATGTTTTTAAAATTTCTTCCTTGCTGGACTGTCTGTCCCTAAATCCTTGGATTTTGGAAATGCCATAGCCTTGTGGCCTGTTTCCCCCTACACCAGTCATCCAGGATGGGCTGTGTGAATTCTTATGGGACACTAGCAGCTCTCTATAGAACACAAGATGGGAGCTTTCTACAGTCAAATGGTGGTCAGGAGGAGAGAGACCTTGTATGTTCCCGACTTGAGACGGTTATATTGCCAGAGTGCAAAGTCAGTCAGTGTCAAGGAGTTGGTGTTCAAGGACACTTCATGTGGTCTTGATGGGTCCAGTCCTCCACGACCCTAGCTGCAGTTGTGTGGCTTGGTGCCCTGTGGCATTTGGAGACCATGTCTGTAGGGGTCTGGAATGGGCAATTGTGACATTCCCCACCCGATGCTTCTTCTCTGCTTCCCTGAACTGTCTGCAACACCTCTTTCACCTACCTGGGTACTAGCTCTAGGGTTGTGCTGGTGGCCTACAACTTGCCACACTAGTTTGAACCCTTTCTTTCTTTGGTATTAATATTGCCCTATTTGCTCAGCCATCTGTAGGAGATATGGCACTCCTGACCCACTTCAGCAACCTGAAGGGGCATGTAGCACCCCTGACACGCTTCAGCAAACGTACACTCTGCCCTCAATGTGTCCAGGCCCTGAAGAGGCCCTCTGCTTTAACTTATCAACCTTCGGGTTCTGGCGCACTGTGTTTACCTGGATCGAACACAAGTGACCCTCCTGTTCTGAACCTTCCAGCTCTTGTACTGCTCCTAGTCTCCTAGATACTGTTCTTCTATCCAGGCCTGCTCAGACAGTGTCATGGCTGCTTCCTATGCCATTGCTTTACCTGCCAATTTCATAGGGAACTGGCTTTACAAAGGCAGCTCTCGGCCTATCGAGTATACTGCCAATTGAACGCTGTCGGTCGCAGTGGTTCGCCAAATGTGAGGACCTGATTTACTGTCTGTTTTGCTTGGAGGTGTGAGAATCCAGGAATGAGATGCAGACACAGAGGACTCATTGTTTTGTTTACAAACCTTTTATTAAATGAAGAGTGGAAAAATGCACCTCACTATCCCTACTCTAGGAGGCCTTTCCCTACCTCAACAAAACTAATGGGTCTGGGGGGGGGATGCATGGCCAATCGGCAACGGATATGCCCGCATAACTCTTGAGCTCTGGGGCAGAGGAAACGTTGAACTTACAGAACGGTACTTTCTTTGTTCTAAAGTTCTTTATCTGAGATAATCCAGGGATATTAATATTGTACGTGGACTTGGCGCACCTGCGGCACTTCTGAACAGCTGTAAACATACATATTTACTGGATATCGTCACAAGCATTATGGCGTTCACTCTCCTCAGAAAATACGCTCACGTTGTCGGAGCGCGTACTACGGAAACATGCTTTTAAAATAACCACAGGCAACGTCGTCTGACAATGAATTCAGCCTTTTTTCTTTGTGAAGACGCCCATTGTCTCACCTGCTGACTGCTGGTGAACCTTCTTCGTGCTGCTTGGCTGTGTTGGGGGCGGAGCCTACATCCACAGCCTTGCGTCATCAGTGCTTTGACGCATCCTGTCAGCTGACTGGTTCTCGTTACTAAGACATCTCACTCATGTCGGGAAGCACCCTTTCATCACCACAAAGCCAATAAGTGCTTTTATACTTCATAAGGCATCTGCTCATTTCTTCTCTCTCAGGTATAATTTTTTTAGCACGCTTTTAGGCTGAGTTTAAGTAAGCCTTTGCACCGCATGTACTAAACTGCACCTATTACTACCTATGCTAATTTTTATGTTCTCTTAAGAACACAGATGCGCAGCACTTTAATATAACTTGTGTATTCTTTTCATGCTCATTCCCTGTGATTCTTTCGAATAATTCGGTGCAACCTGGTGTTCTCATTTTGTCATTGAAGCCTCACTTGTGAAGATGCTCATGCGATCATAAATTCTTTACCCGCTGGAAAACAACTTCCATTTTCCATCGCTAAACAAAATGTCTTTGCTTGGTGAATCTTGGTACTGCCATTTATTTACCAGAATATCAATTCGCACAACATTCGTTGGGGCAACTGCTCTGTTCTCTATCAGATTCTAGTATTTGTAAATTTGGCGGCAAATGGCCTCTTCAAACCAGCCTTTGCATGCATATTTAATGTTTAGCATCTAGTTCAACACATCTATTCCGGTCTTCGCCATACCTTATCAGCTCAACATATCACAATGTCGGATCTCACTAAATCCTCGACATCTGACAGCACTCCATTCAATGCTTGTATGGAGAAAATCCTAGAGGAACATGGTAATATACAATCCTCCATTTCCTCCTTCGACTCCCGCACATCCTCCATTCAAGATGAGATCAAACAATTTAAAATTGAAATAAAGACCACCTCTGGTAGACTTGAGGAAACAGAGGAAAGAATCAGCACTGTGGAGGATAGAGTGGAAGGTTTGGAAAACATGCAAGGAAGACTGACACAATTGGAAACAAAGTCATTGAGTTAGAAGATAGAAATCGAAGGGATAATTTACGCTTTTACGAAATCCCCAAAAAAGTTGGAGATGACCCCCTCTCCCCCCCAATCAGTTTTCTTATTAATTGTATCCCCTCAACTCTAGGAATCACCTTCTCATCCCCACTAGAGCTGCAACTTGCCCACAGAATCAGACCTCGGTTTTCCAACAATAATTCATCACCAAGACAGTCATTGCTTGCTGCCTTAGACACTAGCAAGCACGTAAAGTTCTACTATCTGCTAGAAAAAACATTTTATTTCAGAGCAACAGAATTTATTTATTTCCCCAGAATTCTCTAGAATCACCCAAGCCAAAAGGAAGATTCCTAGATATGAGACCTCTCCTAAAATCACTTAACATTAGATATGGCTTATTAGATGATCATCACCATCCTAGATGGCCCCACTAAAGAGTTCACAGAACCAAATAACCTTCATAACTTTCTTCAAGCCTTGCAAATCACACCAATGGATATTACTCCTTCAAAATCTTTTGCCAACACCCACACCTTGGATCATCATCATCCTCCTCCTTTACCGACTATTGGAATATAATTATATCAAATTCACACCTAAACGCAGCAGGTCAACATCCTCTATTCCATTAGATGCTACATCTACCTCATCTCCCATCAAATCAATCGATCCCTCTCTTGCTACTTTACAATCTTGAAATTCATAAATATGGTTCCTAGCCTCATTGTCACCTCTACCAAAATGTAATCTACTACATAACTAACCCGTTAGCTTTGTTGCCTCTTGTTATCGTTAACTATGACATACGTTCATGTTTTTCTACAACTTTTGCTATTACTTTCTCCTCTTGCTCTTGGCTCTTCCTGGTCTGTGCCTCGCCCATCTCTGTACTTTGGCTCCCGCTATGGTACTCTTATGCACTTTCTATCTTGTTAATCACTTCTTCACCTTTAAGTCTTTACTTTTATACATCCTTACATTTTCAACTTGTTCGCTTATATGCTCTTTCAACTTTTGTCGTCTCCCCCTCCTGTGTTACTCCTTATACTTCAATGTTAATAGTGTTGTCGGTATGTTTTTTTGCCTCAAGTGCACTAAAATACGCTTTGTCTTATGCACTACAGTATTTGAAAGTTGTTTCTCTATGCTTTATACATTTCTTTAGCCAATATCCTACTCACATTTATAAATGTCTATTAAAGTAACTCCATGGAATGTTAAAGGTTTGGGACACCCTATTAGCGTTGTAAGGTCTTATCTCAACTTGTTAAGCAAGATATCCTATGCCGCCAAGAAACCCATTTGAGCTCAGATACAGAAAACCTTAAGATTAGAGCCCCATGGATTAGTCACACATTATATTCGAATGCACTAGACAAAGATAGAGTCTCTATTTTAATAATTAAACATTTGAACTTCTCACTAGTTGCTGAAGATAAAGACCCTGAAGGCAGATGGATTATCATTGATGCAAATATCAATTTACTGGTTACTATTGTCCGTGTATTTTGTTTTATTGATTTATATAGCGCACCGAACCAAGGGTATCTGGGCACATTTCAGAAAGGTTACAACTTAGCATAAACGGGGTTACAGGCAATGCATACAAGATGTACAACGCATATTTACAGCAGAAAGAACCCCCCCCCCTCACCGTCGTCCTCTCCCCCACCAATGCTTTTCCAGGTTAGACTATATATTTGTTAATTCCTCATTAACTTCCTCAATCTTGCACTCGGATATTGGCCCCATTACTATTTTTGATCGTGCACTGTTCACCACCACTCTTGATTGGATACCCTTTAATCAAGTTTATACCAGATGGAAATTTAATTAGTTTCTACTCAATAAGTCATTAATTGAAAACACCAATTCTTTTATTCAAGAATTCTTCCACAATAATCGTCCGGAGCATACGTCCTTTAATAACTGGGACGCCTTTAAAGCTACATTTCGTGGCTTTAAAGTACAGTTTGTTGCTGTCAAAAAAGACAATCTGAACTCATTCATTCATAATAATCTCCTCGCATCAATTAAACGACTTGAGCAATCCTACCCGGATCCCACCACTATGAAAACTCTAATGGCTAAACGCATTGATTTCAACAAAATGTGTACAGCCGGAGCTGCTAACTCACTGCGGAAATCTAAAACAAAACTTCACTGCGGATCCAACAAAGCGGGTAATATGCTAGCGTCCTAATTGAATAAAAAAAAAGGAAAATCCCTCATCACCCAAATCATCTCTCCCGTTGGCAACAGATTAACCAAACCAAAATATTAGTGATGCCTTTCTTGATTTCTACTCCAACTTATATACCTCTGACCCTTCTATTAATAATTCAGATATCCATTCTTTCTTTGATATAAACAAAGTAAATCTGGCCAGTCGGACCCATCTTCCCTCGATACTCCGATGTCCCTTTCTGAAATTAAACAAGCCATTGTTGATCTCAAACCCCAGGCCCCGATGGGTTTACCACAGACATCTACAAATCTTTCATTGATTCTATTGCACCAAAACCTCTGGAATTATATTCCTATTTTGCGGATATAGGTCAAAGCCCTGGTTCTTTTGGTGAGGCTCATTTAATCCTGTTTCCCAAACCTGACAAAGACCCCTTTTTTAGTTAAAAACTACAGACCCATTTCTCTCATTAATTCCAACTCAAACTTTTTCACTGAGATAGAATCACACCTTCCCAAACTCGTGCATCCTGATCAATCTGGTTTCATCAAAAATCACTACACTTCTACCAACTCTAGACTTCTTTTCAATACATTCTCATTCACAAAAATCCCAAAAATCTCTAGCCCTACTTAACCTTGGCGCTGAGAAAGCATTTGACTGTGTCTCCTGGCCCTTCATGTTCCAGTCCCTATCCTGGCACGGCCTCCCTCCTAATTTCATTAATCTTATCAAAATTCTTTATTCTTCTTTCACCACCCATATCCTTATTAATAACTCCCTCTCCTCTTCTTTTTGAATCGAAAGAGGAACATGTCAAGGTTGCCCGCTATCTCCCCTATTATTCAATCTTGCTCTAGAACCTCTTCAAAATATTAGAACGAACACCAACATCAAAGGTATCTGCATAAATAATATTGAAACTAATCCATCTGATTATGCAGATGACATTTTACTCTATCTAATCCTGCCTCATCTATTCAAAATTGAATAGCTACTTTAAATATTTATTTCTCAGTATACGGATACAAATTGAATTTTGAGAAGTCTGAAATTCTGCCTCTTTATAGCTTTTTAATACAGCTCTATCTGGATTGTCTTGGCAACCATCTCATATTACTTATCTAGGACTCCTAAGTACCAAAGACATTTACACTACTATTAATACTAATCTTTTAATTGAAAAATGTCAGAAATGACTTCAAATTGGTCCTTTTCCTTTCCTGGTGGGGACGCCTCATACGATTTAAAATGATGATCAGTCCCATTTATTCTTCTTTAGCCATGATTCCCACTGCTATCCATGCCTCATGTTTTTTTCAAAAAACTTGATTCGCTTCTCAAATTCTTATTGAATCACAAAGTACTGCGTATTGGCATTAATAAAGACTCCCCAAAGCCTTGGGTGGAGTTATATTCCCCAATTTTCAGCTATATCGCAAAGCTTTTGTCTTAAAACCACTATTTTCAAACTTTCTGAATCTCATATTGATAGCGCGCCCCCTTGGGTTATTATTGAAGCTAGTCTTATTGCTCCACTGTGACTGATCCTCTCTCTCCTAACTCACTCAGTACTAACACTCAGACAATGGGAAATTGAATGGGATCTACAACCAACCCCGGACCACTGGACTAAAATATGGAAAATGTCATTAAATTTTCAATGTTACTCACACCTGCTTTTTCAATTTTCATCGTGCCTTTCTTACTCTATTGCAGCTATAGATAATGTACCTAATAACTGCTGGTCTTGTTCTGCACCTAACCCAGACTTCATTCATTTAATTTTTAATTGTAAACATGGGCACGCTTTTTGGTCTTCAATTTGGTCTCCATTGCAAATTTTTCATATAACAGAGCCCCTAAAACTTGGTAACCTAATGATTGGATCTATTGTTAATCCAGCTATTTGTCACATTGATTGTCCCTCTTTGTTTAATTTGTTCGTAAGTATTGCATTTCAGAATATTTCTTATAAGTGGAAATATACAACCAACCTATCATATAACATTTGGTGGAACACTGTTTGCTCTATACATGGGATAGGAAAATGCCATACCTCTTCTTTTGATGTTATGCAGAAGTTTAACAAAAAATTGAATATTTTTGTTCAGTACCTTAACACTCACGATGAAAATAAGCTTGTTCATATTTTATCATTACCCCTCTCCTCTCCTAGTTTCCCGTCATGTCCTTGTCTTTGTCCTCCCCTGTTTTTTGTCTCATTCATTATGCAATTTTCAATAAGATTCTTGATGCCGACTTGAATAATATGCTCGTATTCAATTGTTTATTCGGTTACATTCGTTTTCAGACTGTTCGATATTCAATAATGATATGCCGGTTTTTATATATCATTGTTTTATTCCAAATTAATAAAATGTTTTAAACAGTAAAACTAATGGGTCTGTCCTTTGTCGCGATGTCCCAAGTAAGAATATGTCTTGGACTCCGAAATCCTATTCTGGCCCTCAACACTCTAAACTAAATCTAAGATGCAAAGGCAATTTTCTCTTGCTTTCAAAAGTGTGCAAATGTTTGAATCCAACACAAAAGGTATAAATCCAAACCAAAAGTCCAAATGGGCAATGTTCACAGTTCCAGGGGATGGCTCGCTTCCCCAGGTTCCTTTTACTAATACCAAAAAGTTCAAACCAAGAATAATCAAGCTTCCTAAAGTATAAAAAAAGTACATATGACTTTCCTCTCACCTTTTGGATTCTGCAATCCACTTTCAGGGGAAGTGACTTCCTTCCCCAGGTTTCTCTTTACAATCAAAGCAGGTTGCTGTAAGCGTCTGCACTCTGGACAACGTCCCAGTCTCTGCATCCTTCAGGAAGCACAACTTGCTTCCTCACGCTCTACTTGCTTCCTCACGCTCTACTTCATGCCTCTCCAAAATGCGTTGCTCACCGGGCTGCCCCCTCACACCTCGTAGCTGTCTGGACTCCTGTGCCGCCACCGGGACCTTGCTCTGCCATAAATTGGGGAAATCTCCCAGTGAGGGAGCTTCCAGCTTTTCTCTGGCACACTGCTGGTTCCCAGGGTTTCTCCCACTTTTTGGTGCCCACAGCGGCCCCTTGGTTACCCCAGCACTCTCCAGTTCTCCACAAGCTGTTTGGGTGCAAGGGTGCCCCTTTCTCTTCTCTGGAATAGCAGTCCAAAACCTTTTCTTCTGCACCACACGATTCTTGTTACCTGGTCCTCTCTCATACTTCTGATTCTTTCCTTGCTTTTATACTAGCTCTGGCCAATATGATTTGGGGAAAGACTAGACTGCTGTATGTGGTTCTTGCAAGTAATCCTCATTCCTCTATTCTTCGCCCTTGTAACGTAACGCTCTTGTGAGTGAGTCATTGGAGAGCTTTCTCGTCCCAATCCTGGGGGATGAATTTTCATTAAAGTAACTCCTATGCTTTCTCGTCCTATTACTTTATTAGGGGAATGGTAGGGTAAGTACAACCAATGAGTCCATTAGGGAAGGGATTATTCTTAGGGTTGTGTAGGAAGGGGTTCTAGGGTTGATAGGTGAGACACGGCTGCCACACCAGATGCTGTCCTCTCCCTGAGTGTCACCTCCCCCATGTGATTCTCCCTCAAATAGCCGCCCCCAGGGTCAGGATCAGGTAGTGGCTGCCATCCTCTGGCCACATGGGGCAAAGCTACTTCTGGGAAAGAAGCGATGACATAAGATTCATCAGAGGCCTGGTGCACAGTCCATGGCAGGCCTTGTCCTTCGGATGAGTGCCAATCTAGAGCTTCTGCTCCATGTGCAAGCTTATGGGCCTTGGGCAGTCCATTCTCCATGCTGCATGTGTTTCTCATCTGCTGCTGGTGTGCGTGTAGTTGACGTTTTTTTTAACCAAGCAAAGTGTTCTTTTTTTGGCTATGTTTAGGCATTATATGTGCTTTTTTAAAATTTCTTCCGAGCCTTAGGAGTACTAGAGTAGCTCTTGGGATCCCCCATTTACCAACCTACGGGGTTGAATCACATAGCAGGTGTCTTACCTGCCAAGCCACCCGGCTCCACTGCCGCACCCCCTGCTGTGTTCTCTCCTTTTGTTGATTTGGCTACAGTAACTTCATCACACCGTGTGTGGGCCGAGCTTGTTTTGATCAGTGTAACTTGATTGCATAGCTCACATCCCATTGCTTTGAGCCTGTAAGAGATGTAAATCCTTAGCTGTAAATGTCAATAGTCCTACTTCCCGGCCCCTTGCCTCCATACTTGCGGGACATTCCGTCCATTGGGACGGGACCGGAGCACTTTTAAAAAAAGCATCAATAATTGCAAATTTTTGGCAGTTTTATTTTTACGCGGGGTACCGCACATTGCCGTAACCCCGCCCTCTTGAGCTCTGCCTCGCGCAACACTTCAGTCCTTTTCTCCGTGCGGTTGGGGCTGGGTGCATTAGCATCACTGGGATTTTTTATTTTTATTCCCTATTTCCTTCCTTCCTGCTGCGGTTCCTCGGTCATCTAGTTCTTTGTCTATGCTGGAGCGTCTGGGATTCGTGTCCTGTTTTCCATGCAAATGTCGCTTTGCTAGGGCGGATCCCCGCTCTCTTTGAAGTGTCTAGACCTGGAACATCATTGGGATCTGTGCTTCTATTGCGACTCCTTATCCGTCCGGGCACTCCACTGTAGTCTTCTTCGGTGGGAGGAAGTGTTTCAGCACGTTCCTCACCTCATTTCCAGCTTTTCATCGACAAAAAGAAACGCCCTGTAAATTCTTTACTTTTTAGGGCGCCACGGCCAGGGGACTCCTTCCCAGGGTCTTCCAGGTCTGGGAGGGGCTCGTGTAGCTCTGTCGTCAGGGGTTCCCCTGAGGTGCCCCAAGGGCCGAGTCACGAGTCCAGGCCCCTCTTGAGGGAGCTATAGGTCCCGGGTTAAAACCAGTTTCCTCTTCTTGGAGCTAAAGTCACCACCGACAGATCTGAGACACCCTCTTTGAAGGTCTTGTCGGTGAGGTACATCCCTCAACTGTCCCACGCTCGGGGTCGTGGTGGTACCAGGTCTGTCGAGGGGGGCGAAGAGGGCGGTCACGGACCATTACCCCTCCACTACTTGCTCTGCCGAGGTTCCTCCTCTGTAGGCTAATGTTACGTCCAGTTCAAAGATGTCCAGTAAACATCAGAGACCACCCAGTACCGGCTCTGCCGAGGATCCTTGTGTCAAAGTCCCCCCACTCTCTGAGGAGACAATTGCCTCATCTCCACATGTGATGCTGTTCTCCTCGGGTGTCGACAAAATGGTGGCCCAACCTCCATTGTTCACGGCGGCCATTTTGGATACCTCTCTTGCACCGACGTTCACGCCGGTGAATCTGAGGCTGTGGAAAAAGTTGGCCGACTTCCAGGAGTGCATTCCTGCGGTTAGGCTAGATGACTTTAAAGCCGGTTTGTCGGACGCCAGAGTGTTGGCACAGGATCTACTGGAAGCTGTGGCCCCTCACATAGATACCTCAGCTTGAGGCCTTATGGTAGGGGTTGACACCTCCCACCATGCGTGGCTCCACGCGACAAAGTTTTCAAAGGAAGTGCTGGACCTTCCTTTTGATGGCAAGGAATTGTTTCATTCTTCTACCGATGAGGAGCTCACAAAGACCAAAGTGAGTACCCAAACCCCCAAATCTTCATAGCCCCAGCTAAGGACCCTTACACACAGAGGTCAGGGTCCCAGACTCTCTCCTTCTCTGGGTTCAGGGGGCTTCAGGATAGTCGTGCGTATCAAACTGAACCTCCAATCGGCGGGACCCGTCGAAAGCAACAACAGCAAGGTGGTCGGTTTTTCTCTTGGCCATCAGCCTCTTCTCCAGGGACAGGTAGTCTCCCTGCCTACAAATCTGCAAAATATTTGTCGGTCGCACGAGAGTGCAGTGGGAGGACAAATCGCGTCTCATCGGGAGGTGTGGCAGACCATCACCAAAGACGAGTGGGTTTTGTCCATCACTCGGGTCGGCTTTCGATTGCCCTTCCATACCCCATCCTTCAACGCTCCCTTCCAACGGATCGGTACGCCCTCCCTCAGAGCCAAGGTACAGAAGCTTCTAGACCTCGGGACAGTGGAACCTGCTCCCCTTGGGGAGCAAGGGGAGGGTTTTTACTCTCGTCTGTTCAGCGCCCAAACCCAACCAGGCTGGCCTGCGCACTATCCTCTTTCCCAGTTCAATCGTTCTCTTCCCCAAGAGAAAATCAAGATGATCACGCCTTGCCAAATTGTCCTCTCTGGCTCAGTGTAGTGGAACATCAGGATGCTTACATGCACGTCCTGATATGGAGGCCACATCGGAAGTATCGGCGGTTCTCTCTGGGAGCGGAACACTTCCAGTTCCGTGTACTCCCGTTTGGTCTCAGCTCAGCGCTGCGTGTCTTTACGAAGAGGTCGGTCATCGCAGCTTTCCTCTGGCTACAGGGTGTTCATGTAAAACCGTATTTGGACGACTGGCTCCTACAGTCCCTGCCCACAGACGACATTGAACAATCTCCAGTCCCTCCTCCAGCTCCTGTTCCACCTTGAGCTGTCTGTGAACTGGCTATAATCTTCCATGACGGTCTTGCAAGAACTGATTTTGCTAGCTTTCTGTTGGAATACTGCCAATACCAGGGTGTTAACGGCGGACAGGATTGCAGACCTATTCACCACGTGGCAGCTCTTCCTCCGGTCTTTGCACATGACGGCTTGGTGGTTTCAGAGACTCCTGGGCCTCATGGCTTCTTGTTTGCTAGCCCTTCCTCTTGCACATGTGAAGAGGAGGCGCACTCGGATGGCTCTTCGGAGCTCTTGGTCTCAGATTTCAGACTTGGATTCCAAGATGATCCCAGTTCAAATGTTTAATATCAACAAGCAAGTCACCTCTTCTTGTGGACCTAGTCATACTGATTTGGGAATGGGCCATCCAGCACGTCATTTGGCTGCTGGCTGTACACATTCCGGGTCACATCAATGTAACTGCAGACTCAGCTGCCAGTCAAGACTGGGAACTGTCCTCTCTGCCATTTTTCGCCAGTGGGGCACTCCTGTCACGATGGGCAACCGGGTTCTTGACTCCAGGCCACGCTCTCCTCAAATGAGACATTCTGCTTTCAAAACAAGACCATTCTATCTAAATGGAGACTTTTTGATTTGCTGCCGGGAAAACTGTGTGTACATTACACTCGCCATTAGGGGTCACGTGACCTATTGTGATCATGTGTGGTATGAAGCTATGTATATTAACAGCATGTCTTTTCATGCGCGTGGCTTCTGATTACCTTATTACCCTTCTGGAGACCCTTGTGAAGCTGTCCGGCGTTCCTGTGTCGGCTCTGCCAGCAGTATTCTGTTTCGAGCAGAGTTGCACAATTACGCTGCGTGTTCCAGAATCCTGAGCGGGGGGTTCTCAACCGCTATTTATTTTTGTTTTGTTTCCACAGTGCATCCAACCGTGGGACACTTGCTTCCTTTCCCTCTACTACGCGGCAGCCTTTGGATTTCTGCTAGCTGCCGCATATAGTCGCAGCCAAGGTTTATTCCGACTGGCTATTTACCGCTGAGTAATTACCATAAGAGTTCAGCAGCGCATGTCTGTGGTATTCAGTCTAACATGCAACAGTTCTCTCTGCTTCATTCTCCAAGATTACTGGGAAGGACAACGCAGAAATATTGGACCCTGCATACCAAGTGTGGTATATCATTTAATTAGTATATTGGAGTTATTAACTCCACAACAATCTTACTTTCGTAAGAAGGATTACGAGACCGTTTCTTTTTTTGTGCATTCCTTAGAATTCAAGCATCTATTTTTGTTTAGTCAACCTATTAGGGCCGGAGTGGTTATTACAAGAAGTACTGTTACACAAGTTTGACTCCACAAAAAGATTGTGCACAAGACTTTGGACGCTATCCTGTTGTAGTGCACCAACCCGTATCTAGTGTGACCCTCGTGCCGTTCAGGATAAGTTTACCCTTACTAACCTTCCCTCCTTTTGCCGTTGTCTTCTATTGGGATACTTCTTTGATGCTGTTTAGGACTGCGCTTCATTATTTAAATGCTAGTGGTGCTTTATTCTTCATATAGTTACAAAGAGAGATCATAACAAGGTGCCTTGGTATTCATTGCTCCTTATTCTTTCATAGGTTGGTGTGTTTTGTTCCTCTGCGCCCTTTCCAGTGATCGGACTGTTATGTTCAGTCATAGAGTGCAATCACTTGGAAGGTCTCTATTTGACCTACTCTACTAGCAATCCAGTATCCCTGCTGCAAAGGATTCAGAATTTGTCTTCGTCATCTGTATCCTTTTCTTGGTCGTATCTGTATCCTTTGCAGAATCTTGACTATTCATGACCACTCCAGAAGTGGACCTTTTTTGTGACTTTTACAAACTGGAAACTTCCTCTATATGCATCCAGGAATGTTCTCGGGGTCTCCTCCCTAGCGGATGCTCACGAGATCCCATGGCACAACATGAAGGCCTATGCTTTCCCGCCACTGGTTCATCGGTCACTATGCAAGCTCTGGAATACATCGAACTGCACTCTCCTGTTCATAGCTCCTTGGCGGCCAGCCAGATTCTGGTTCTCGGAACTTAAGCATCTGTCGATTCTTCCTCCGTTCAGGTTGCTGTTGATTCCCAATCTGCTTCACCAGTGTGTTCACCAGATGTGCGCACCCCCCCCCCACACAATCATTCAGCTTGGCGGCCTGGTGTCTGAATTCAGATAGTTAGCTTGCCCGAAGACAATATGCGCATTATTCAAGCAGCCAGAAAACCTTCTACGAGGTCTCAATATAGGAGCAAGTGGCTCCGTTTTTGCCACTGGTGTTTAGCTAAACAGCTCGACTCCCCTCCCGCCCCCCCCGCACACCTCGCCAGCACGCTACGATTGTCACTGGTCTTTCGTTCATACCTCACCTCGCAGCTTCGTACATTCATGTCTTGCAGGTTTTACTTGTCTGCTATTGCAGGCTATCTGTCCACTGACAGCTTTTCCTTTTCTTTGACTAATCCAGTCATTAAAAGGCATTTTGTGGGTCTATTACATCTTTTCCCACTGGTACGCAATCCTCATCCCAAATGGGATTTGAATGTGGTCCTCACCGTCTTATGCCATAAACCATTTGAACCCATGGCCACTACTGATGTCAAATACCTTTCTTGGAAGGTCACCTTTTTGATTGCAGTAACATCGGCGAGGCGAGTAAGCAAGCTCCAGGCTCTGTGTAGAATATCCATTCCTCACCTTCCATAAGGCTGAGGTTGTGCTCCGCACACATCCTTCTTCCCTACCTAAAGTGGTTACCGATTTTCATATGAATCAGTCGATCTCATTACCTGTCTTTTTTCCGAGTCTGTCCCAATATTCTGAGAGGATCTCACACCTTGACATCAGGCGAGCCCTGAAGTTTTACCACGACAGAACGAGTGAGCTCGGGGACTCCTCACAACTCTGTCACATTCGGAGACCCGAAAGGGAAACCTGCCTCAAAGGCAACGATCTCCTGATGGATTGCCTCCTGCATCTCTGAAGCCTATACTGTTCAAGGACTTCAACCTCCGAAGGGCATCCATGCCCACCTTGTACATGGCAAAGCGGCTGCTGTTGCCTTCCAAAAGTATGTTCCTTGGGAAACGATCGCCAAGGCAGCTACGTGGGCTTCCCCATCTGCTTTTGTAAGCATTATTGCTTGGACCTGAGCTCCAGGGCTTGATGCCCAGTTTGGTCAGGCTGTCCTTAGGAATTTATTTCAGTAAGGGTTTTTTCCATCCCTCCATCCACCCAAACTAACTGTGGTGCATGCTTGGGAATCTCACAAAAGTATGGAGGAAAGGGGACGGGACGTAGGAGTATTATAAAGTTACTCACCGTAGTGACCAACTTACTCCTAGTCCATAGTCCCCTTTCCTTCATACGGCCGCCCGCCTGCCGTCCACTCTAAAGTATCCTCTATTATTGCTTAAATAGTCTCAGACCTGGCGATGGAAAAGAATTGAAGGGCAATGTGTGGGGCGGAGCTCAGGATGGCGGGGTTATGGCCGCGTGCGGTACCACGCATACAAATAAAGGGACAAAATTCGAAATTTTTGATGCTTTTTACAAAAGTGTTCCAGTCTCGTCCAGAAGGAAGGAATGTCCCACAAGTATGGAGGAAAGGCGACTATGGACTAGGAGTAAGGTAGTCACTACGCTGAGTACATTTATTATTTTTATCATTGAAAGTGAAGCCAAGTATTTAGTTGGTAAAATATTAAACCGTGTCTCCATGACATTCCATCAGGCTTGTCAAACCAAAGGTTCGCTCTAAAATTGCAAGTTAGTTTAAGGTGCGGTTTGTTCCTTACATTTTATTTTACTCCTCTCGTAATGAAAATCTCTTAATACAGTGGTCTTCAAGTAGATGTCTTGTGAGGCAAGAGATTTTGGCAATGCCTTTCTCTGCACAACACCAATTTAAATTGATTACAAGTACATACCAGTTATCAGCGCAACATTTGATAGTTTTTCGGATGAAGGCAATGGGTATCATGGGAGGGAGCAACTGAGTGAATGCCGGGCCCTCCCGGTCTACCCTGATTGGGCCTCACTCACTTGCGTGTTCCATTTTAATCCCTTCTGATTGTATTGTATGCCTCACACACTATATGCCCTTTTTCTATACAACACTAGCACCATCTCCATGTCTCAAGGTTTTCTTCTCCCAAACCACTTTTGCTTTTTAACCTCTCCATTATACAAAAGTAAGCTTTTTCCTGTTTGCTGATAAATTGTAATGACTACTTCAATATTTGTAAATTGAAGAGCCTAATAAAAATGAAATGGTGTGTTGGTGATTTGAATATATGAAACTCAATTGAAATTAATTATACAACCTACATTACATACTAGATGAACACTGCACTGACATTTTGGCAGAAGACAAGTGCCTTGCTTTCCTCCTCCTGGATTAAATTTGATGGTCGCATTTTATTTGCATTTGTATAGCGCACTTACAGCCCAAAGGCATCGAGGCACTGTTAGATGAGATTTTGTAAGAAGATTTGATTAAGTGGAGCACATGCGACCATGAGGTCCCTTGGTTACATTGGTAATAGAACATTACATATAGATCAGGTGGATACATACAGAGATGCAATCATTATTACACAGTAATAATTCAGAGTTCAAACAAAAAGCTTAGTTTTAATTGCTTTGCGGAAGGCTTGGTGGGACTCGATCGTTCTTAGGTGCGTGGGAAGGGCATTCCAATGGGATGCGGCCATTGTGGGAAAACTAGATCCCCCAGCAGACTGTTCTTGTCTTGGGAGTGAGAATCATGTTGGAGTAGCCCTTCCTAAGAGGTCTTGTGGTGATGTTGTACAATTCTTTGAGCAAGGTAAGGGGGTGCAATATCATGGAGGCATTTATGAGCGAGGCAGAGGGTTTCAAAGATGATTCTCTTTGACAGGGAGCCACTGGGCCTGCCTTCTTACTTCCGAGATGTGGTCTTTCCTTGTGGTTCCAGTAGCCGCCCTGAGGGCGTTGTTTTGAACCAATTGGAGCTTGGCAAGGTTTTTGCAGGATGTCCCTACGAGGAGGGCATTACAAAAGTCGAGCCTAGATCGAATTATTGCCCGGGCAATAGTGAGGCAATTTTGGCATGATAGGAAAGGTCTGGCTGCGTTAAGGACTTTGGAGTAATAGGATGAGGAGGAGGCAATGGCATTCACTTGTCTATCCATGGTAATATCAGAGTCTGGGTAAAATCCAAGTGTCTTGGCGTTGTTGGATATTGTGATGGGAATATTATCAATGGTGAATGAGGTGTACTGTTGATCAAAGTTGCCCAAGGTAGTGGGCGAACCGATGAGCAGAAGTTCAGTTTTCTCACTGTTGAGACATAGCCAGTTATCCGCCATCCAGGATTGGATAGTAGAGTAGATGTTGGTGAGGGTGTTCATATCTGATTTATAGTCCCCAGTGAGTGGGATTAGTATGTGTCATCTGCATAATTTGTATACGAGATGTCCAGGGAGTCAAGGATGCTGAACAAAGGCCTCGTGAAGAGGTGGTAGAGCGTGGGTACTTTGCAGGACCCTTGTGGAACTCCACATTTGATGTGGTTTGGCGTGGCACAGGCCGAGTCGGAGAAGACTTTCATGGCTCTGTCTTGAAGGGAGGACGTGATCCAGTCACCTTCTGTTGGAAAGAAGTTAGCCGCAGTAGCGAGATGGTGGTAGAGAGTGTTATGATCTACCAGGTTGACCGAGGCAGATGAATCTAGGAGCAGGAGTAGTGCAGGTTTGCCTGTGTCTCTAAGATCGTCCATTTGATTTTTCAAATCTGAGTGCTGTTTCGGTCCCATGTCTTGGGCGGAAGACAGATTGCCGCAGGCTGAGACTGTTCGCTTCCAGGTATTCTTGGATTTGCAAGTAGGCAGCTTTGTCCAGGATTTTTAGTAAGAAAGGGACAGTGTTGATGGGCCTGTAGTTCCCTGGGACCGTTGGGTCAGGGGATGGTTTTTTTAAGGAGTGGGCATACCCAGGCTTCCTTAAATCCAGTAGGAACATTGCCTGCCTGGAAGGATGAATTAATGAAGCCGGTTAGGAAGGGAGCGAGGATATGTGCGAGTCTTTGATTTGAGCTGGGCAGGCATCCTCCTTACAGTTAAGTTTGATGGACTTAAGCAGGGTGATAACTTCTGATTCGGTCATTTCTTTGAAGTCAAAAGGAGGGGACGATTCTACCTTGGTGATCTTGGGCGCTTTACCGTGCAGGTTGGCTATGAGTAGGTTAAGAGCTTTAAGATGGCCCAGTATTTTAGTTTTGTATTAGATCAATGGTCCAAATGCCATAACGTAATTTCTGATGCTTATGACTGTGCTTGGATATAGTCCGACGTCTAGTGGTTATCCCAGAGTACTGCATCTTGTTTTTGAAGTTAAAAAATGGTCGACCTGGGCGTGTCTAACACCATCCCTACTGTGACATGTAGTGTAACCATGATCCCTCGCGCGTCGAGATCCCCCAGATTGTTTTCCTCCACCGTGCTGGTCGGTCACGTAATGCAGAGCTGGTAGCATGCTACAGGTATATTGCTATTATATTATTCGAACTACAGTCCATCTTTTGATGTACTCTCAACCTCCTTCGACTGGCTACCTTATTCGTCCAAAGACTTCCTCTGGACTCTAGGACTGGCTGCGGCCTCCACCATCGGACTTTGACAGTAGGAAGAGTTGGGGGTCTTCTTTCTGACCTTCTCCTTTATTAGAGAATATCTTTTCTTGTCCTTCCCTCTACTTTCCCTTGTCTGGCTACTATTTTCTTATTTATTTTTTATTAATTTTATTTCAACAAACACAAACCAAACTTGCAGTGGATATATTATTTTGATTTTGCATCATTCCATCCGTGTCCACTGCTTCTTCCATTCCCTCCCTCCCCGTTCGAGCCTACTCTCCTTCATATTCTATTTCCTCGTTTGCATTAGGGATTCCTCTCCTGTGGTCTCTGCTAGGTCCCGATCACTTGACCGGTCTTGCGTGGGCCCAAATAACGTGGCTATCAGATGTTTCCAGGCTATCAAGGTTTCAGCCTCCTCCCCTCCAAAATTGCTAGGTTCCTGCCATACTGTGGTTTCAGCTTTTGTCCATTTCTGTAGGTCTTTCCACCATACTTCTATTCTTGGTCTATGGCATGCCTTGCATCCCATAGTGATTCTACGCTTTGCAAGTATGTATGCCAAGTCTTTTAGTTTACTTACATGCTTGCGTTTACGTGGTCTGGGAAACCCCCCTATCAGGCATGCCCACGCTGTTTCCACCACTATCTTAATCCATTTTTCTTCCAGCCTATGTGCTACTTCTCCACAGAATCTCTCAATTACTGGACATGTCCAAAACATGTGCACCATTCCGGCCTTTTCTTCATCACATTTGGGGCATGATTGTTGTCCTGTATTTTTGAATTTGTCTATCCTCTGGGGTGTCGTATAAGCCCTGTGGGTTATATATAATTATCTGTTGTAACCTCGCATTCCTTGACACTTTCTTATGGTACCCGTGGCTCGCGCTCACATCCCATCTCTCATTGGGGCACCCACTTTCTCTTCCCAGTCCTGTCTCAGTTGTACCACGTCCTTCCCCACTTTGGACATCAGCTCATATATTCTAGATATCTCGTGTCCTCCTTCTGCTATGTCATATATTGTATCTTTGGTGGACCATGTCTCTTTGATTCGCCGCACCACCCTATGGTATGTAATATATTGTCCCGTATGTAACCCCGTTTCCTCCTCCAACATCTGTCTTTTATCCTCCCCTCTTGCCATATGTCTCCCATTGTTGCTATCCCTACCGGTTCCCAGTGCTTCCTGATTGTCATCCTTAGTTGCTTTTATTTTCCCGACAGTGCAACTAGTGGCACTTGCGGGGAACACTGGGATGGTTTCCCCATTACCTGACAGGCCCTACGCCATATCTCCCACCCTAGTATCATCTTTGGGCGCCCTTCCATATCTAATCTGGGCAACCACATTTCTTTTAAGAAGAATGGGGCACAGTCCAGTCGAAACAGCCTGGATTCTGTGGTTGGTTCTTCTGAAAACCATTTTGCTACATATTGTAGCTGGCTTGATATATAGTAGATTTCGTAGTTTGGCAATTTTATACCCCCCTCTCGTGCGAGTTTTGTAGCTTCCAAAGGGCAACTCTGTTCCTTCGTCCCATGCCAAAGGAATTCCCTGCATATGCCATGTATTCTAGCAAAGAATCGCCTTGGTATCCGGTATGGGATGTTCCCAAAATAATGCAATAGTCTTGGCAGGACCACCATTTTCAACATTGCCCCTCGTCCCATCATTGCCAAGGGGAGCTTTACCCAGAACTTCATACTGTTTTCAATACTCTTGATCGCTTTCTGTGTTATGTTGGTGCTCTGCATCCACCGTGTGATAGATGTCTATCCCAAGATAGCGAAACGTGTTGACCTCCCATGGTATCTGTAAAACAGGTAATTGATCTAACGGGATCCCTTTTGTATCTGCCCAGTGGAAATATACAAGATTTTTTAGGATTCACTGCTATGCCAGACAGCCCTGCAAATCGCTCCACTTCCAGAACATATTGGAGGTTTTCCTCAGGGTAACGTAGATACAACAGCATATCGTCTGCATACAATGAGATTAGGTGCGGTGCCCCTTTTTATGGTGATGCCTATTATGTCATACTGCTGCCTCTGGTATATTGCCATGCGCTCTAGGGCTAAGAGATACAGCATAGGGGACCACGGGCATCCCTGTCTAGTGCCTCTGCTGAGTTGCCACCTCTCTGATACTACTGCTCCTGTTTTAACCATGGCCAGCGGCACGCTGTATAATAGTTTGACCCATTTGAGATACCTAGGCCCTATTCCATAATTGGTCAGGGCTGCAATCAGCCAGGGCCATTTGACTAAGTCAAAGACCTTTATTGCATCTAGCGATACGATTGCCATTTCGTCCGCGTCCCCATTCGCGTGTTCAATAACTCGGTGGAGTCATCTGAGGTTGTTGGATATATTCCTATTCATGGCATAACGGTTCTGGTTCGGGTTGTATTCATTTATTAATGATCCTCCTCATTCTCTTTGCCAGGACCGCTGTTAGCATCTTGCTATCCTGATTCAGCATTGACAGCGGTCTATATGAGCACCAATCATTGCCAGGCTTATTTGGTTTAGGGAGCGGTGTGATCGCCTCTCTTAGGGACTCTACTGGCCTTCCCACTTCGTATGCTTCATTTAACATCGCCAAGAGCAGGGCGAGCACCTCATTTCTATACATTTTATAAAATTAGCTAGGGAGTCCATCGGCCCCCAGAGTCTTGCTGGTGGGTAGTTGCACCACTACGTCTTCTAGTTCCAGAGGTAATCTGAGCATCCAGCTCCTCTCGCTCCTCTGCGCTAATTTGCGGCAACCCAATGTCTTCCAGTGTTTCTCTTATTTTCCTGTAATCTCTTGCCTCTTCATCTCCGTACAGGAGTCGGTAATAATAGTCTACAAATTCCTGATTAACACCTTCTGGAGTGTCCACTATGCGACCATCTTCCTTCGTTATTGTTCTGATTGTGGGTCTAGGGGGTCTCGCTTTTATATAACCATGCCAGGGCCCTCCCTGGTTTATCCCCTCCTGCATGCTGTCTTTCTATGTACTTTTTATAGTTGAGATTACACAACCTGTCCCAGCACGCAGCACATTTCTGTTGCAGCCTTCGTTATCTTCCTTGGTATTACCGCCCCTTCTTGGCGCGGCTTCTAATTCTTTTTCTGCATCTTGTAGTTCGGCTAATATCCCTCCTTGTAGTCCCTTGGACTTGGCTATGGCTATCCCCCTTCACTACCACTTTAAAGGCTTCCCAGAGCATACCTGCTGTCTCAACACTGCCAGTATTGATCTCAAAATTGCTTATGATTTCCTCTCTCAAATCCTCCCTGAAGATTGTATCTTTCAACGCCTCTGCTCTGAGGCGCCACGTTGGTATCCTTGCTCTCGGGGGTCGGTATTGCCATACCAGTACCAGTGGTCTGATAAGACCCTCGCTTTATATTCTGTCTGCGCTATTTCTGCCATTAGCTCCTGTGTGGCAAACATGTAGTCCAACCTAGTGTGTGCATTTTGTGGGGCCGAATAATGCGAATATTGTCTGTCCTGCAGATGGCGCACCCTCAAACCCAAAATCCATTAACAGTGACTGCAGCGTCCTGGCGGCTGGGGTGGGACTATTTTACCATCTGATCTAACCATTTTCGGGTTTAGTGCGCAGTTAGTCTCCTCACCAGATCACTGCCCCCCCCTAAGCACATGCTGAGTTTGTTGTATAGGGTCCTAAAGTATGCCGCTATGTCCTGATTCGGGGCATATAAAAAAAAATGGGAAATAATGCTTAAATCCTTGTTTTCCACCAGCCCTCTTATAACCATCCTCCCGTCTGCTTCGGCTGTAGATTGTAGTAGCTGGAATGGGACATGCGGTGCTACCCAGGTAATCACCCCTCTAGCATAGGCCGAATATGTTGCGCCCACAACGGTCCCCCTCCACTTCGTTCGTATCACCTCCAACTTTTCTTGTGAGGTGAGTCTCCTGTATCAGGGCTATGTCTATTTTCTGTCTACGCAGATACATCATAACTTTATTCCTCTTTAGATAGCTATTGAGCCCTCTAACATTCCAATTAATTACTTTAAGGTCCCCCATGATGTATTATGATCCCACTCCTCTCCCTCCGCAAGTGTAGTCCATATCGAAGTGTTTTTTCCCCATTTCGTGTAGGCTCGTTCCCCAACATAAACTTCCCCTAACTATAAACACATCAACTTCTCCAGCATTGGATCTTGCATGGATTCACATGCTTAGAATATTCCCCTTCGACAGACTGGGAACCCTCGGTAAGCTTATATAGCCTTTTCCTGTAGGAAAACTTTAGACACTTTAGTGTCCTATCTATGTCGTTTTGGGCCGCGCACGCACGCCCTACTAAGAAGTAGCGGTATAAATGCCCCGCCCCTCCTTCTAGATTTCGACCGTCTCCAAAGTGTGAACACCTCGTGTTTTTTCTACTTGGTTAGGTTACACTCTTCTCTTGATGTCAGGAAAAGCACTTTTCCGCCCATGCGCTACGAGCGGCGTAAAGAAGGTCTATGAGGAGGATGCGCATATGGACTGCATTTACTGTCTGCACCCTCACCACTCGGCTGACTGCGACATTTTTAAGGGCTTCTCCCAGAAAACCCTTAAGGATCGGAGTCGCAGACTTGTCGCATGGTTGAACGATGGAGCGGGGGCATACCCGCCTTCAGAGGTGGGCTCAACACGCAGCGTGGCCTTTGCATCGAAATCTTCCGGGGCCCCGGGCCGCTCATCGGAGCCCCCGGTGAAGAAGCCTAGACCGGTGGTCAAAGAGTCGTCGGAAGACCGCTCCAAGGACTCGGCGTCGAAAGGTGCCTCTTCGTCCTCATCTTTGACGAGAAAAGAAAGACAAATCCAAATCCTCCTCAGGCAATCGTCATGGATCGACCTCGAGTCGAGAAAGGGAAAAACACAGGTCGAGTTCAGAGAAGGCGGGAGCAACGCATAAACCTGCACGACCACCACCACCACCGTCGTCGACGGTTGGGCGGTCGTCGACTTCTCTGCCATTGACGCAGTTAACATCTACCGCACCTGCATTGCAGACGTCGACGCCGACAGGAACAACTATGGCTTCGTCGACGGATATCCCTCAAAGGGCCTGGTGCCCAGAGGTCTACGACCCAGTTTTACCAGACACACTCCTACAGCAAGAGGCCTTGTCGGTGTCTTCGGGGGACGAGGTCGAAAGGGTAGCTGCCCCGGCAGACCTGGGGTTGCAACTTACCAAGCCGGTCTCCGAAAGCTGTCTGGGTTCTGCCCCCCTGCTGGATCCACAATCGATTCTATCGTTGGAAGTCTTATCCACGCTGCAATCTCTGCTACGGACACTGGACGATAGAATGCCTCGAACAGCCCCGGCCGGGTTGATCGTCGACTACCCTGGCCCGTCTCGCCGTTCTCCACCTGCAACCCCTGCCGCAGGACCTCCGGAAGCAAGCCTCTCGGTTCCACGCCGCGAGGAAGGGGAGCTGTTGGATTCGGAATCAGGCAGCAGGGCGTCGTCAATAGTCTCACTTTCCCCCTCCAGGGATCCGACCTGGGAGTCCGATATGGAGTTGGAAACGCCAAGGAGCCCGGCCCAGCCGTCTCCTCCAGACGATATCGGGTCATTCCATAATATGGCTAAAGCCTGCAAGGAATTTGGGGTGGCACAAGAAGAGGAAAAGACAACATGCTTTCTTTTGGACCACATGGGTCAAAGGAGAAAGTTTGTGTTTTCAGTGCCCATCCTAGAACACGTGTGGAAGGAAGGTCTGCAGACCATGCGTCACCTTTTCTCAGAGTCAGCAGTTAAAGGTCGTCTGGAAAAGAAATTCAAGGCCGCGGACTCTACTCTCGTGCCTTTGCTCACAACCGACACCTGACTCTGTGGTATCGGCGGCGAGAAAGGCGAGGGCACAACACAAGTATACGACCCCCTCGGAAAGTGATGCTAGACGCCAAGATGCGTTCGGCAAGAAGGTCCTGACGGTAGGTGCTACCACGGTTAAGGCGGCCAATTTTCTTGCCATAGTCGCTAGATACGACAGGGAAATGTGGCACCGGCTGGCACCCATACTCGAACACCTTCCGGATGAACATCGAAAAGCGGCTATGCTACTAGTCAGGGAAGGTGAGGAATCTTCAAATCATGCAATTAACATCGCAGTAGATCTTGCAGAGTCGGGTTTCAAGCAGGTGAACAACGGTGTGGTCCTCCGACGGCAGGCGTGGCTGAAATGCACCAACTTCCGACCCGAGGTGCAGTACAAGATATTGGATATGCCTTTCGAAGGGGACCTCCTTTTTGGCGAGAAGGTCGACGAAGCCCTGAAGGACATGAAGGAGGACTCGGACACTGCACGTTCTTTGGGAGCTCTCCAGAGTGGTCGGGGTTCCCGGTCTTTTCGTCCCTTCAGAGGAGCTTTGGGGAACTCCAGGTTCTCTTCCAGGGACCGTTCCTTCGGTAGATCAACATATTCCTCTCAAGGATACAGACGAGCTTCACAGGCCGCTAGACGGCGCCGGGACTACCAAGCCCCTAAGAAAAGGGCAGGTTTCTCGTCGTCGACGAGGGATAAGCGAGCTAAGAGTCAGCAATGACGGGCATCGGAACGTTCTGGGGGGCAGAGTATCATGTTACATCAAGGAATGGGAGCTGATGACCACAGATCAATGGGTGTTGGACACCGTAGAATACGGACATTCCCTGCAGTTCAAAAGCAACCCTCGCATATTCCACCGGTGCGTGTAGCTCATTCCCATCTGAGCGTGTTGCTGCAGGAAGTAGCACTTATGCTACAAAAAGGGGCTATAGAACACGTCCCAGCGTCGCAAAGGGGTCAAGGGGTTTACTCCCGGTACTTTGTGGTGAAAAAGCCGAATGGAAAATGGCGTCCCATCCTAGATCTGTGAAAACTGAACAAGTCGTTGAAGGACATAAAGTTCAAGATGCTCACGCTCCAAGAGGTAATAAGGTCAGTTCAAAAAGGGGATTTTCTAGCGTCTCTGGACCTGCAGGACGCGTACTTTCACATACCGGTGTGTCCGCGACACAAGAAATACCTCAGGTTTGTGGTGGAACACAATCACTACCAGTTCACAGTTCTCCCTTTTGGGCTAAAATCTTCCCCCAGAACGTTCACCAAATGCCTGGCTCCAGTGGCAACCTGGCTGAGGAGGCAGGGCCACCATGTATACCCGTATCTTGACGACTGGTTGGTGAGGGGATCTTCCCCGTCGTCGACGCACGACAGTCTACAGGACACATTGAACCTATTGGAACGATTGGGGTTTGCGATAAACTTCGACAAATCCTCATTAACGCCGTCCAGAAGCTTACTGTTTCTGGGTGCCCAGTTCGACACCCAGCTGGGATTAGTCAAACCATCCCTCGACAGGATCACCAGGCTCAGTCGTTTGGCAGGCCAGCTGAAGATCAATTCCAGGTTGTCGGTGAGAAAATATACGTCAATCCTGGGAGCTATGGCATCCTGTATTCATCTAGTGCCCAACTGTCGCCTTTTCATGAGGCCAGTTCAACAGTTTTTGGCAGCTCGTTGGACGCAGTCTCAGGGCCTTTGGTCAGACAAGTTGACCATCGACGACGTCGAGCTCATGTCAACCCTACGGTGGTGGAGGAATCGTCGGAATATTTCCAAGGGAGTGCCTCTACAGGAACCGGAAATTCAGTTCACAATGGTAACGGACGCGTCCCTAACCGGCTGGGGAGCGCATATGGGCACTCTGCAGACACAAGGCCGTTGGTCTCAGAAAGAATCTCTCCTACACATCAACATTCTGGAATTGAGAGCAGTCCGCTGGGCACTGAGAGCGTTCCTGCCTCACATCAGGGGATCCACAGTGAGAGTTCTGACGGACAATACCACGACAATGTTTTATTTACGAAAGCAAGGCGGTACGCGGTCAGGGCCCTCCATCGAGGCTCAGAAGGTGTGGCACTGGGCGCTGAAGCACGATGTATCCATCATAGCCCATCATCTGCCAGGAGTGAAAAACGAGCAGGCGGACTCGCTCAGCAGAAAGATGGACCAGATTCACGAGTGGGAAATAAACGACGATCATTTGGCAAAGGTCTTCCAGAAATGGGGGAAACCGAAGCTGGACCTCTTTGCCACGAAGGCAAACAAGAAGTGCAAAATGTACGCCAGCAGATGGTCATAGGAAAATTCAGTGGGAGAAGCTTTTTCCTTCCCGTGGACGGACAAGTTCCTCTATGCCTTCCCTCCGTTTCCCCTGATATGGAGGACTCTGCAGTTGATACGCAGGTACAGGTGCCGAGTCATCCTGTTGGCGCCATGTTGGCCGAGACAACCATGGTTTTCCGACCTTCATCTGTCAGCGGACCACCCGATAACGGAACGAAGGAACGGTGTGGCATCACGACCCGAACAGTCTCAACCTCACGGCTTGGCTCCTGACTTTTTGGAGTTTGGGGCCTTGACCATTCCATCGGACTGTCGAAAAATATTACAGGCTGCGCGGGCCCCGTCCACCAACAAGTCTTAAAGGTGTAAGTGGAAAAGATTCTGTGTGTGGTGCCAAGAGCAGGCGGAAGTGGAGCCTCAGTTACTCCGGAACAGATCCTTCCGTATCTGTTGCATTTGGCGAGGAGTGGCTTGTCTTTTTCATCTCTAAAGGTTCACCTGGCGGCCATCTGTAGGTTCACAAGAAGGAGGAACTCTACGCCTTTGTTTAGTGACGGATTGGTTAAACATTTCATGAGAGGTTTGTTTCAGACGTTTCCCCTGGTTAAGCGTTTTCCACCAACGTGGAGCCTTAACTTGGTACTTGCAGGTTTGATGAAATCACCTTTTGAGCCAATGGCTATGGCGTCCATGAAGTTTCTATCTTGGAAAGTGGCTTTTCTAATAGCCATAACGTCGGCTAGACGAATCTGAGTTACAAGCATTGGTCATAGACCCTCCGTATCTCAGATTCTTCAAGGAAAAGGTGATCTTGTCAACGAGGAGTCGTTTCATCCCGAATGTTCCTACGATTTTTCATAAACACTCTACCATGGTCCTACCCACCTTCTTTGCAACGCCATCGTCGGCAGCGGGAAAGGTTCTGCCTACCCTCGATGTCAAGAGGGCTCTAAAATTCTACCTGCATCGTACCCAGCAACTTCGATCGACACAGCAGCTCTTCATTGCGTATGGCCCTTCAGCAAAGGGGAAAGCAATTTCGAAACAAGGTCTGGCTCGATGGGTCTCGTCGACGATTGCTTTCTGTCACTCGAAAGCGGGAAAGCCGCTACAAGGACGTCCGAGAGCCCATTCGACCAGAGCGACCTCGTCGACGGCATTATGGGCGAGGATCCCGCTGGCAGACATTTGCAGAGCAGCAGCATGGTCAGTGCCCCATACATTCACCCGCCACTACTGCTTAGAACGACAGCATGTGGATGAGGTTCAAATGGGCTGAGCAGACTTACATCTCTTTCAATAAGGTAAGCCTTTTCTCTTCGAGAGGGTTCTATGCTGATTGGATATGTGTTTATACATGCAGATATGGATATATATATATATATATATATATATATAATATATGCTTTTAATTATATGCACGAACATGCATATGTGGTTCCAATGCGTGCTTTATGTATCCTGTTTTTTAACTTATGTATATTGCGGTATGCAGTACGGTGACAGGTGGTTGATTTCGAATCTTATGTAATCATGGTTCGTTTTCTTTGGCAGAATGGGGTGATTGCTCGATTGCAGTTACACCTCCTTCATTGTTTCACGTTCACTGCTGTGCATTCTATTCTAAGCATGTGAATCCATGAAAGATCCAATGCTGGAGAAGGGAATAGTTTCTTACCTGTAACTCCATTTCTCCAGCATTAGTATCTTTTATGGATTCACATGCGTCCTCCCCGAAATGCAATCTTCGCATTTTTTTTCTGGTTTCACCCCGTTCCACTTGGAGGGGTCGAAATCTGGAAGGAGCCGCGGGGGAGGGGCATTTATACAGCTACGTCTTGGTAGGGCGTGCGTGCACGGCCCAAAACAACATAGATAGGACACTAAAGTGTCGAGCCTTTTCCTATAGGAAAAGGCTATATAAGCTTACCGAGGGTTCCCAGTCTGTCGACGGGGAATATTCTAAGCATGTGAATCCATGAAGGATACCAATGCTGGAGAAATGGAGTTACAGGTAAGAAACTATTCCCTTCCCCTCCCTCCCTCTTTGCATCCCAACCCCAACACACTTCCCAACTCCCAACGTTCCCTCTTCCCCGCCCACTCCTCTTCCCTGCCACACCCCACTCTCCCCTTCCCCCCCTGCCCTAACTTACACTTCAACCCCCTCTTATCTCTACCCCTCCCCACCTGTTGGCCAGCTCCATCCCTGGATCTCAGGCACCCCTACATCTAGCCCTTTTC
The DNA here is from genome assembly GCF_040938575.1 of Ambystoma mexicanum. Lineage (NCBI taxonomy): Eukaryota > Metazoa > Chordata > Amphibia > Caudata > Ambystomatidae > Ambystoma > Ambystoma mexicanum. Next base: position 363,117,474 of record NC_090924.1, on the reverse strand, counting down.
CAGCAATTGCAGGTACTCAAGGCTTAGCAGGGAGATATCGCCCTAGTGGCAGTCCTACTACTCTAATTCCCGGGGGTAGGTTGACTCCATCTCGTAACTCCTATTTTGCTCATCTAGCTATGCGCGCTTCACGCTGTCCATTTTGCTTTTTACAATTTATATTCCAGTCCAACGTGTTCAAGTGTCACCTGTTACAATTTCCCATTACTATCTTTTCTAGCCGTGCCATTGTTATCAGTTCTACAGTCTCTGCCCCCGCCCCCCCCCTCCCCGCCTCTTATCATGCATGGCTTTTTAATCACTTATGTTCCCCTCGGCTTTTACTATTGTCTTTCGTATTTGATGGAGTGAACTCAATTTAAATTTTGCCCTTCCTTTTAATAGGAAGTTTCCTTGGAGGGACACTCAAAGATGGTAACACGGTTTGCCTCGTGACCAAGAGACTAACAGCGTTGCATGGCCTGTTGAGCCTGTTGACTCTTTAAGCCTAAGACTCTTAAAGAACGGCACGTTGGCGGCCCACGCTATGCAAGTCAAATCCCTTTCCCCCACCAGCGATGTCTCCTCAGATGAGGAACCCTCCAGCAGCCTTTGCTCAGGCTTGGATGCCGGAGACGACATTGCAGTCTTCTGACTGTTGTGTCCCCAGCCCCAATAGGCATGCTGACCGCACTGCTGCTGAGGGGGGGGCTCCCCCACTGGCGACCAGGACATACACTCACACAGAGAGACTAAGCACACAACTCTTAGGTGATCCTTGACTAAACCATCGAAAAAGCCGACTTCACATACAAGTATGTCAAAATTCACAACGAGACGTAGAGAACCTGTGGTTTTCAACCCTCTGCGGGCAGCGCATGGTTCGAGGTGTTCGACTTTTCATGGTGCTCCTCCTAAATCTTAGACGGACCTTTCGGACTCGTCGAAACATACGTCAACCATTAACTCGCCTGCAGTTAAGGGAGAAATTGTCTTAACACCGAAGCAAACTGACTCCCATAGTACGAGGTCCCAGTTTTCCTCTCCTGCTTTATCGCAAGGGTATGTTCAGGCATATACCACCTCTGTCCTTACAGGGTCACAAAAGTCTTTTTGAAGCGAAGGTCATTTTTTTTTTTTTTCTCCTATCTGAAATTCCTATTAGAGGGTCCTGGACCAGGGAAATGTTCGAACAAACCATGAAGATGTCTGAATTTATTTCTTTTTCAGACAGATTCCCAAAAAGATATCTTCCATCAGATGAGTAACCTACGCAGTTTGTCTCAGACTTCAGCCCTCTGTTTTTCAAACTATTTCAATACATACTTCAACACACAGATACTTCAGGTGATAATTTTCTCGATGATCCATATGATCGGGATAAGGGTTTATATTATGTGCAAACCAGGGAGACGATTGCCAGGATCCTACTGCCCAGGACCCAGACACATGGCCTCATGACAACAATAACCAGGGGCCTTGGCCTAGAGCCCCACTCGGGAGGCAGAGCCAGACCACATTTGCAGACGCTACACTTGTTGTGCAGCCTTGAGATGCATCAGCCCATTGATAAACTGCTGTTTAATAATCTGAAAAAAGCAGCAGAACTTTTTAAAATGCACTCGGGAGGTGATGCCTGACCCTGACTTTGTTGAAGATATCCCTAGAGAAGAAGCCAGTGAGTCAAGCTATCCCTTTACTTAACTCTATAAAGAAGCGAATTTCCCCTTCTATTCTCATGCCTACCCTAACACGAGCTGTGGGTTGAAAAGATTTTTAGACGTGCTCCCATGCATCCCCTATACATTCGGGGATACTCCTGCATGCTAACAACCAGAGAATCAGGAACAGAGTGCCACTGTCTTCAGCTGAAGTGCCTCCCTCCAAGAAATGTAAGAAATTGCATGCCTTGGGCAAAAGAATAGCAACTTCAGCAGCCTATACTGCTTGTCTTGCAAACACTACTTTGCTTGCCAGTTTGTGACATTCAATAGAGGCTTGTACAAGAGGGCCTTGAAAGTGTTGATGAGCCAGCCATGTGGCAATTGCTCACTATTGTTTAGGGGGAGGGACAGGCAGGTCACCCAAAATATTTTGAAGAACACTGGACTCCACAGACAGCTAGTCTTGGCTGAAGGAACTCAACTGAAGCTCCACGCGTGATTACAGAACTCTGGGTTAAAACCAGAGATGCAGGCTTCCCTTATTCTGCTTTGTTTGGGAAGGCAGTTGACGCTCTGGACAGCAAAGAAAGAGCACAAGAAGTCATTAAATCAAATATCCAACAAACCGTATCTGCAGCACCGGGTTTCAACACCAGACGGTCCTTTCCAGGGCAGTCCTTTTCCTGACCTACACATGCCTCCCACGCTGCAGTGGGTTCACCGTGGTACTCCACTCAAGGGTCAATAAGCACCAATCGGACCACTTAACAAGGTCTTTGCTGCGGCAAAGGAAGAGGTAGGAATTTAGCTGTGATAGGCTCCCCTACCAACAAATGACTCTCCAGTTAGTCCCCTCCCATGCATTGCCAGTAGGAGGTGGGATAACGTGCTTCACCCACGCATGCGAGGGGATTACTTCAGACAAGTGGGTGCTCCAAACAGTGGCCAAGGGCTACTGTATAGAGTTCCTCCAGACACCTTGGTACCTCCTGCCAAAAAAACAGAAGAATGGCCAAGACCATCTCCTTCTTGAAGCCGATGTGGAGGCCCTGCTGTGAATGGGAGCGATCAAACTCGTCCCTGATCAACAAGGGTGTCTATTCAATATACATCTTGTACCCAAAAAGGATCTAACTACAGAAATTGAAATAAAGATTTGATTAGCAGGACCTAAAAGCATCTCCTGGGTATCCGGCATCACCCAGTAAGCAGGAGCTACCTCTGGAAACAAGTAGCGTGCTGCAAATTTAACTCCCATATGGGGTGCAAACTATAACATTTTGCCATTTAATGTCGCCCATTAGGCTTGAAATATCTTGTGTCCTAGTGCGCATTTATACACTCTTGAAGGCGCAGGGTTAATGTCACATGGGGGTTTGTTCCGGTTACAGAGTGACTCGGCAACACGAGCATGCAATATCTGGTACAGAATCAAAAATTAAATCAACATATCGAATAAAAGGTTAAGCTAACAATACATAAAACTAACAGGTTTTAAAATAATGAGGATTATAGATGGGTGTGATGACAATTTGCATATTCTTTGGAACCTAATCTATTAGGGACCAGCGCAGACCGCACAGAATAAAATTGTGAACAGTGGAACTGGAAGTTGGGAGACCCAACCGAGTGCAGAACTCAGTGGCCTTTTTGAATAATAGGATACAAATTAAATGCATGCTGAAACAGGTCCGAAACTCAAATAGTAATATGGATTAATTAATATATAAATATTAAACACTATCAGTGTGAATCAGGACATTTTTAAGTAACGCTAATTAGCCCCAATGCGCAATAGGATTCAAATCAAATGCATGTTGCTAATACATTAATTACTATTAATGTGAATTAGAAATTTTAGAGCTACTTTTATTGGTGTTAATGCGTGGGATTTGCAATTGGTTACTATTCGGCACATTCACTATTTGACTTCGTTAAAACATGGCGACCAAGCCCAATAATGTAGACATCAAAGAGGGACAACGGATGTTGCCAAGGAAACGAATATACAATACAGGGCGTGTTAGTCGGTGCTTTCAGCAGCAGTGCTGACGCGACCAAAGATGTCCGTATCTTAGAAAGGTAAGAGGGGGGGGAAAGGGGATGTTTATGTATGTCCGCGACCTGAGAAACGAGATTACGTACATTAAACAATGCTAAAGGCTGTGCTGACGTACGCGCATGGTGTCCATGACGATAGTTTCCTTTTTATGTCTGCGTCACCATAACAGATTAAGCTTCTGTACGGACACGTTCAAGTCAAGCAATATTATGAGATTCGCCATTGCAAACAAGTACACTACAATGCATGAACAGATGAGTATGCTATAGCCGGCAGGCATGAATTGGCAGTCTTTCAGCCATATAATATTAAAATTTGGAACCACTATAGACTACGGAATTTAGACATATGTTTTTGCCTTTACAGGGATTATCCCATGACCTATCAGAATTTAATATGGTAAGCAGGTTTAGTTATTCATACCATTGAGGAATACAAGCTAACAAGTGCCTAATCAACTGTACCAGCCGCAGCGTGTTAAGGGGGGTCACATTTCCTGAAAAGTGGTAATAGTAACTAATATATACGTGTTTAAACACGAGGTATAATTTATTGGCTCATGACCTACATACAAGACTGAGGTTTCTGAACACTAAGGGGTATATTCGATTGAATAATATAAAAGGAATGCAAGGAACTATTATTTAATGCTTAAGTGAATTAGTGTGTGTGTGTATGTGTATATATATATATATATATATATATATATATATATATATTTTCTCTTTTCTGTTTCCTTTTTTATTTTGTTTCTTGTATTGTCATTTGTGTTGTGCATGTTTGATCATCAATGGCGACTACAAACCTTAGGCTCCCTCTCCATTTCGCACATTATTATTTTACTTTGATTATAATGTACACTTCTATTTAAATACTATTCTTGATTAGTATGATTATAACTGCTTCCAGAACATGGATATGATTTAATTTGCCCAGAATCTTTTTTGACAAAGGCCATTGAGAGGCCGAAACACGTGTAAACGCCCAATGGGCTCAACGAACCAAGAACATTAATTTGACTGCAACCACATTGGCAAAGGGAAATCATTTTTGAAGTTAATTGGATTTCGGTGGCACAGTCGGGGTGTGGTTCATAGATTTAATGTCACATGGATATATTTGTATGGCACCAGTTGACCTGTAGAGCCAAATGTAGCTGTTGGTTTCAAGCCTACCAGGATCTCCCGGGCTATAACCAGGAGCTAAATATGTCCCAGCGCCTCTCAATTTCAAACCTTGTAACTATGCGCCCTGTATTAGATCTGCGTCCTACAAACAAGTATGTCATGCCTCAAAAGTTCAGGATGATAACTCTGCAGGAGGTAATTCCACTACTGAAGCATGGAGATTACATGGCAACCTTGGATATGAAAGATGCATACTTTCATATTTCAATGTTGCCAGTGTCCAGGAAATACCTGAGATTCAAAATAGTAGACATAATCAATGAAAGGTCCTTCCCTTTTTTACCAAGGTTCTGGCAGTGGCAGCAGCTCGCTTATGCAGACGATCGGTTCCGGTGTACTCTTATCTAGATGACTGGCTTATAACACGAGACACACATCAAGCTTGTCTAGAGAACACCCAAAAGACGATAGACCTACTCTTCCAGCTAGGGTTCTCCACCCAGAAAAACTCAACCCTTGTCCCCAAACAAGTGAAACAATCTCTGAGCTCTAATTTGGACAGAAGACTGGCTTGTCTTCTGCTCCAACTAGAAAGTCCAAAAGACATTGTTTCAAAACCCTGAATATGTAGCCGGTCATCGGATAACCATACGGAAAGCCATGCGGCTGATGGGAATGATGGCTTCCTGCAGATTTCTGGTGTCTCACATCCGTCTGCCGATGCACCCAATGCAAGAGTGGCTCTCGAGCCAATGGTGTCCAGCAAGCGGTCACTGGGTCAATCTAGTGGTTGTTTCGAAAGACCTCGTACGATCACTGTAGTGGTGGACAAGGGAGAACCTTGTTAAACAGAAATCGTTCACCACCCCCGCAGTACAGGCCACTCTCACCAGACTCATCCCTGTCAGGGTGGGGAGCACACCTTCTCCACACAGCACGTGGTCACAATCAGTTTCAAACAAACATATCAGCCTGTTAGAACTGCTAGCAATGTTCAAAGCCTTAAATGTTTTCCAACAACTGCTGGGGAAAACTGTTCTAATCCTGACACAGCACAACCATGTATTACATAAACCAGCAGGGAGAGGCGCACTCTCCAGGACTGTCCAAACTGGCCCAAAGCATTTAGAAGTGGGCACTCAAACACATGTTGTTCCCGTCTCAACACGTTCCAGGGGAACACAATCTTCTTGCAGACATGCTCAGCAGAAACGTTCAACTACCCATAGAACATGAGTGGTGATTACATGCTCACATTTTGCAGAGCATCTTTGCAGAATGGGTGCATCCAGACATCAACCTCTTCAACAGTGGAGAAAGCACAATGTCCAGATTTCACCTCCCCATATCTCCCAAACACGCCCAAGCGGAACGGTCTCTGGATGAAATGGTCAGGGAGATTTGCTTAAGCTTCATCCCTCCCCCCGGACCCTCAAACCCTTTCCTCAACGGGATAATTTACAAGATGCACCAGGAACAGGTTGATCAGAATAGCACCAATGATCAGTCATGGTTCTCACATCTCATGAGGTGTCAATTTGCCCTCTGAGTGAAACTGCCTTGCCCCTACAACATGCTATCCCAGGATCAGGGGGCAACACTGCACCCATGTCATCAAACTCAATTTAGCAGCTTGGCTCCGGAGTTCGGGCATCTTCCGCTTACTCAAAGATGTATGGACATTCTTAAAGCGGCATGTAAACCAAATACCAGGCATTGTTTGGTCAATAAGTGGAAGCGATTTGTCATTTCGTGTGGTACTCGTAACATGAACCCAATTGACCGTTAATTCACACAGTCCTTTACCTAACTTCCCTCTTAGACTCAGGACTAGTTTTTAACTCCCTAAAGGTTCACCTTGCTGCCCTTTCTGCTTATACCATCTTTCCAAGCATGGTTTCATGGTGTAAAATACCTTTTAATCAAGGCTTTTATGGAAGGGGTAAAAAGACTTCACCCCCTGTTTCTCCTGGATGGGACTTGAATGTCATCCTTACTAAACTTATGAGACCTCCTTTTGAGCCAATGCACAAAGCCAGTGTTAGGGTTCGTACCTTTGCTTTCCTGGTAGTTATTATTTCATTGGGAGGGTGCGTGAACTGCAAGCTCTCAGTTAAAGACCCATTTGTTACCATTCATAAGGACAAAGTGGTTTTACGCACACATCCGCGCTTTGCTTCCAGATTAATTTCCAAATTCCATGTACATTAATCCATAGAACATCCATCTTTCTTTCAAAAACAAACTCATTCTGCTGAAAGATATCTCCATACACTAGATGTTAGGAAAGCAGTTATGTACTACCTCAATAAAACAATCCACTTCGACAGACAGAACACAACCACTTCCTTGTCTCCAATGCCACTGGTAGAGATGGGGATCCTCTCTTGGCATATTTAAAATGGATTGTTAATTGTATGCAAATGTGTTACTCTTTCAAGGAGAGTTTTACCTTTTTACGCCTAGAGCACATTCTACTCTAGGCACATGTGCTACTATAGCCTTCCTCTAGCTGCTATTTGCAAACCAGCTACCTGGAGGTCTATTTGTAATGTAGTGCCAGAGGAGCTATTATCAGTCTCCCCATTTACATGCAAGAGAAACTGGGCCCTGCAAATCCCCTCCCTCAAGAACGGAAGACCCAGCCATATGACAAAGTTCACTGTCTTTATTAACAATTAAAATGACAGGGATCGCAACATGAACAATGCAAAATTCTCCACGTTCGCTTGCTCTCCAGGCAGTCGTCATTCTATTTTGGTGATCAGTCATGTCACAAAAACAGTTACATCCCAGAAACCTAACTGGGGAAGGGATTGGTTAGTGGGGCAAACTATGTATTCATTCCATAAGGGGTTAGTATGATCATTGGGTAAGCCATATCTGGTGCCTCCTCTTGAGACCAACTTGGTGTCACAAATACAAATTTATAGGTTAGTATAAAGGTGATTGACAGGTGCACCATAGTGTATGCTTATTGTGGAAGATGTTTAGGGATTGGACAGAAAGGGTCTCCTCAGCCTTGGAAAGTTACCAGACTAAGTGCAACTATTCAAAGTAGTGCGAAGTACCCCGAAGGTGCTGCATGTTCTCAATAAATTACCATCTTGGATCTCCTAGGCCCTGAGACAGAACATTTAGCTTTGAACCTGTATACCTGTTTCTTTCTACCTTTTTGGTTCGATGAGGAACACCCTTCTCTGTCTGCCTTGAATGAATAGGCTCTGTCTCAGATTCAGGTCACATGTGTAGGGACCACGAAATGGAGCTCTTGCTTGTAATTGAGAGGATTTTCGCTTTTATTCCTCGCAGGTGCACGATCTCCTCTGTTAACTGGAAACTTTCCCTTCCTGCTTGTCCCTGGTGAGGTTGTGCAGTGTCTGCACTGGAAGCCTTGTCTGCATGCTTCGGCAGGATCAGCCGGTCAGCATTTGCCTGTTTTTTGAGGTTCATCTTGCTTTTCCCCCGTTCACTCCAATGTATCTATTGCTCCATCCTTGCTTGCATGGATGTCCATGTTAGTTGTCAGTAAGCATAGGCAAGCAGTTCATATGTATTCTTGGGCATCTTGCAGTTTCTGCGTAGCAAAAGGCATACATGCGTCAGTCCTCCAACTATGAGTCATTAGCCTATGCTTCATGTCTATCAACAATAAAGCAAAGAGTTTGTGTAGCTTTGTGCCGGTATGCCTGTGGGCTTCATGTCTAACATATCTGTCATGTCGGTCATGTCAGCCGTGGTGTCATCAGCGTTCTTAGAGGTTGCAGTCAGTCAACTTGTTTAATTGTTGACAGCTGTATCTCCAATACTATCATCCAGGTATGGTCTGAATGGTTTTCTGAGTAGCGTTTGTCACACCTGTGATGCATCAATCATGGGGAGGAGGGTCCCAGAAGTGATGTACACCTCATGTCTGTCGCTGGGCTGGGTGTAACTAGGGCCACGTTTGGGTCTCCCACTTCATATTCACAGTTGCACAATATTACTGCTTAAAAGCACATTCTAAGACTGATTGTCAGGTGGGTCAAGCGGTGTTGGGACATATTTTTGCCGTTCCTTCCAACATCCCACCACCATCTCCTGGCACAGCTTGCTAGTCTATGCACAGCATGTGATTCTCAGCAGATTTATAGACGTACATTACTTAATGTAATTGTATTTCTGGTGCTTGTATCTGCAGAGATTCACATGCTTCCTCCCTGCTTGGAAGGAACGTAGACCTTTTACACTTTTCCTATCCTTCTGTACTCGCACGCGTATTCTCTTCAGGCTCCCTCATGGGCAGAAAAAATAACAGGGGGACCTCGATACATGATGTATCATGTACACTACACGTCACAGTAGGGATAGTGTTCAGACACACCAGGTCGACATCCCTTTTCGAACTTTGAAAACGAGATGCAATACTCCATGATTACCACTAGATGTCGGACTATATGCATAGCATGTGCATCTAAGCAGTTACAGGCACCAGAATTCTACTTGATTGCTTTATTGGGAGTCATATGTCACCCGAAAACATAGGATTCTCCTGACTTGGGTCCAATTAAGCGAGCCAATTTTCCACCATTGTATATTCCTAGTTAAAATCTTGAAGTGTTCATGTATCTAAAATAGAATTTTGCTCTTATCCATGTATTCTTACTTATTGTCAGTATTGACTCTTACCTTGAATAGCCTTTCGATCTTTGAGAAAATATTTTGCTAATGATTAGGGTAGCAGTGGATTAGTTGGAAATCAGTCACCACTCGACTGATACGTAGTTTACAATTCAACAAGGAGGATATTGTTTACTGATTCTACGCAGTCATTTTAAAAAAAGGAACTTTAAAAAAAAAAACGCAAAACCTATTCACGCATATTTAATGTAACTACTCAATTGATGAGTTTATTTTAATTAAGTGAAGATTCCTTATCATTGTATTCAGTGAAACTCACTTATTCTGCTTAACGGGCATCATTTCAGGAATCATCTGTGTAAAAAAAAAATATATATATATTTCTGAGGCTTGTGGAATCTGCTTAGATCACATGCTGTGCATAGGCCGACATCTAGTGGAAGCTGCGGAGTATTAGTTTGTTTTTCGAAATTCGAAAATGGGCGTCGACACAGGCGTGCCAGTAATACTATCCCTAGTGTGACGTCCACTGTACCCAAGATCCCTCACGCGTCTAGGATCCTCAGATTGTTTTTTTCCGCCATACTGGTCGGAAGCATCTTGCGGAGTCCCCTGGCCTTAGCCATACTTTTGCTAATTATTGAAGTCTAAAATTATTTATTGACATCCTTCCCCACCCCAACGTCGACCCTCGACACTCGACGACGGCTGGAGAAGACATCGACCGTCGGCTGCTGCACGACGGATCTGGGCCTCGGAAGGCCGCTGGCCTCGGCCCGGGCCTAGTAGGCCGCTGGCCTCGGCCCTGCAAGTAGGGAGAGTGGTACATACTCTTCACTCTTGGTATATAGGTACACCTTATATATTTCCTACACTTACCAGCCCGCTGCCTCAAGGTGCGTATGGAGGGTACCCCTTTCCAATTCTGCCCCAAGTGCAACCGCAAATACCCTTGGGTCGACAGGCACGCCACGTGCAATCTCTGCTTGCCGAGGGACCACCACGAAGCGAACTGCAGAGCGTGTAGTAGGTTTAAACCTAAGACACTTAAGGACCGTTCGACAAAGCGTTGGGCCCACCACGCCAGGCAGGCGGCCATGGCAGCGGAGGGCGCCTTCAGCGATGGCAGCGACGCCGTACTTTCGGACGGCGAGGGCATTACGGCGTCAAAAGACTGCCGAGCGCAGGTCCCCGACCTCGGAAGGTTGTCCGGCAGGGCGGCTATGGGGAAGACCCCCGGCGACGCAAGCGCTACACACCCTACAAACACTAAGCACACTAAACCCAACCGAACCTCGACGACGTCGACTTCTCGGAAAGAGGCACAGATCGAGATCGCCTCATGACGCAAGGCAATCATCCACTCTTGCCAAGAGTGCCTCGCTCCCTAGATTAACGGAAGTTCGATCGTCGGAAGACGAAGACGACTTCCACCCCCAGGCCGCGCTCCAGGAGACCGAGGCCGCAGTTAACACCAGCGAGGCCCCACGCTCGAAACAAGATACCTCTCCTGACCCTCGACGCCAGGCGTCGAAAGTCTCTGGGGCCTCCAAGGGGCAGGGAAAACATTTTTCCACGCACGGGGAGGGGGGGAAACAGCGGAAAGCACAGCCTTCCACTCCTGTAAGACCATCCTTCCACCCTAAGCAGATAGACGCACATAAATCTACTGGGACATCAACATCCAGCAAGGGTACCCTTGATAAGTCCTCTAAGTTGCCTACTAAAGTCATACCCTGTTCCAAAGTATGGTCCAGTGAAGACATAGACAGGGTCATGTCAAGGATGTCTTCCTTAGCTGATTTTTATGACAAAAACCCAGAACATTTCCTTTCGTATGACCCTCAAGGGGCCACACCCTCAGGCTCCTCTGATCCTATCCCCCTAAGTAAAAAGGCCCGGTTCGAAAGACCTGAACCCTTCGAGGTGCAGCCTTACTCTACTCCATACTCTACTCCACACCCCAGATACGAAGGACAGACTTTCCCTGAAGGGGACCAGGAGTTTACAATTATGGAGGAACAAACCGGGACTGAATACTATGCGGATGATGAGGACCTGGAGGAGGTAGAAGATGAGCAGGAAATATACAGAGTAGATTCCCCGGTAGAGAGCGAAGCCCCAGTTACCGACTCGCCAGTTGATAACCAGCCCCTCCTTAATGAAGTTCTCGCTCGCGCAGCAGAACATTTTCACATCGACACCCACGGTGTACAGGAGGAAAGGGACTTCGCAGAAGAGTTGGTGGGAGAGAGGAGGCCGGTCGCTCAGACCATCCCTATCCTCAAATCCATCCAACGTAGAATAGATCCATCCCTGGTGAATCCTAACCTCACCAGAGCCGTCAACCCCAGAGTCGAAAAACTCTTTCGGGCAGCCCAGTCTGACCCTCTTTATATAAGAGGACATCTTAAACCAGACTCCCTAGTGGTTACCAACACTCGGAAGAGGGCTGGGACACCCTTATCGTCGTCAGAAGCTCCTCCCGACAAGGAGAGCAAAAGACTGTACGGGTTTGGCAGGAAGGTAGCCTCAACGTCCGCCTACCAAGCAAGGATCGCAAACTCCACCACCCTGTTGGCAAGTTACAACTGCCATCAATGGGAAGAAGTCGCGGCGCTCATAGCCTCTGCTCCTGAACCGTTAAAGGGCCAGTTGGCTCGGATCTCGGCAGAAGGGAGAGCCGTGTCTGGTTGCATATTAAAAGCAACTTTCGACGCCGCGGACAACGCAGGAAGATTGATAGCAGAAGGTACTGTTATCAAGAGACATGCGTGGTTACGGCAGTCGGGATTCAAAACAGAAACCCAGGCTTCATTAATAGACAAGCCGGTGGAACCCGATCTATTGTTTGGGAAAGCGGTCGAAGACGCACTTAAGAATGCCAAGGACGAATACGAGACTCTCAAATCCCTTGGCCAGCTTACCAACAAACCCCCTAACCAGAGGGGGAACAGTAATTTTCGTCGCCCACGCGGCCAAAATTCACAAAGAGGCAACTATACCCAAGGACAGGGTACACAATGGAACAACAACCAGCAGTCTACCCAAAGTTACGGCAGGGGTAACAAGAGAGGTCGTGGAAAAGGCAGAGGCAGCCCCAACAAGGGAGGTGGCACGCCTCCACCAAAGCAGTGACGCTCAGTTCAGGGTCCCTTCTCACGCAACCCCAGTAGGGGGACGCATTTCCAACTTCACCCAGGCTTGGGAAGGGATCACCTCAGACAGATGGGTGCTGTCAACAGTGTCCACAGGATATTGTATAGAATTACTGCAGCGCCCCCGGAACCACCCTCCACGACAAAGAATACACTCCTTAGAACATCAGAAGATCCTTCTCGAGGAGATCGCCATTCTGCTAGAAAAGGACGCGATAGAACTCGTCCCAGGACACCAGGTAAACAAGGGTATCTATTCAACTTACTTCCTTGTGCCAAAGAAAGATTTGACAATGCGCCCAGTATTGGACTTACGGCCTGCCAACAAGTATGTCAAGCCCCAAAAATTCCGTATGACCACGCTACAAGAGGTAATCCCCCTCCTAAAAAAGGGGGATTACATGGCAACCTTGGATATGAAAGATGCTTATTTTCATATTTCCATGCTTCCAGCCCACAGAAAATACTTGCGCTTCAAGGTAGACAGTCGCCACTACCAATTCAAGGTACTGCCCTTCGGGATAGCTTCAGCACCAAGGGTATTCACCAAGGTACTGGCGGTGGCAGCTGCACACCTACGCAGGGAGGCAATCCCAGTGTACCCTTATCTGGACGACTGGCTCATAACTGGGGAAACCCCAGGAATTTGCAGGTCAAACATTCAGAGGACTATCGACCTCCTCCACGAATTAGGCTTCTCTCAACGAGAAGAAGTCAAGTCTGGTGCCAAGCACCTCAAAACAGTTCCTAGGAGCAATCCTAGATACTCGGAAAGGGTTGACCTTCCCTTCGGAAGAGAGAATTCGGAATATACTACTGCAGATTCCACATTATCAGTCAGGTCAACAAATAACGGTACGCAAAGCAATGCGGTTACTGGGCATGATGGCGTCATGCATTTACCTGGTCCCCCACGCGCGTCTGCGCATGCGTCCCATGCAGGAATGGTTGGCGAAACAGTGGTCTCAGGCAAGTGGTCAGTGGGACGATCTAGTGGTCGTTTCGCCAACACTCGTACAGAGCTTACACTGGTGGACAAGAGAGAATCTCGCAAGGGGAAAACCCTTTTACGATCCCGAAGTACAGGCAGTGGTGACTACAGATGCATGCCTGACTGGGTGGGGAGCTCACCATCTCCACCACACAGCTCAGGGTCTCTGGTCTCACTCAGTAGCCAAGAACCACATCAACCTGCTGGAGCTTCTGGCAGTATTCCGAGCGCTTCGGGCGTTCGAGCCCCATCTGCTAAACTTGTCGGTGCAAATCCGGACGGACAGCACGACAGCCATGTTCTATCTGAACAAACAAGGAGGGACTCGTTCGCCAAATCTGTCCAAGCTTGCCCAGAAAATCTGGATATGGGCACTCAGACGGAACATCTTCCTGTCATCACAACATGTTCCAGGGGAGCTCAATTCCCTAGCGGATGCCCTAAGCAGAGACTCCCTCCCAGAAGAACACGAATGGGTCCTTCACAGAGATATCGTAGAAGATCTCTTCTCTCAGTGGGGTTTCCCCACTATAGACCTATTCGCCACAAGCGAAAACAAACAATGCCCAGGATTTGCATCCAGGTTCCCCCAGCCAGACTCCCAAGGGAACGCCCTGTGGATGAACTGGTCAGGGATGTTTGCGTACGCTTTTCCACCAACTCCTCATCAGGAAGGTGGTGTACAAGATGAACAAGGAATCGATGACGCTCATCCTAGTTGCTCCCATGTGGGCGAGACAACCATGGTTTCCACACCTACGCAGGATGGCGGTGTGCGAGCCCATCAAACTCCCAGCCTGGTACAACCTACTGTCCCAGCAACAAGGTCAAACAGTGCACCAGAAACCCAACTCAATGAACCTGGCAGCATGGCTCCTGAGGTCATAGAGTTTGGGCATCTCAATTTACCACAGAGGTGTATGGACATCCTAAAAGAATCCAGGAAACCAAACACAAGGCACTGTTACTTTGACAAGTGGAAGAGATTCATATTTGGTGCCAGAATAAACAAATCAACCCAGTTGATTGCACTCCTTCCAACGTTGTAACATACATGCTCCACCTGCTGGACGCAGGTTTGGTTTTTAACTCTCTGAAAGTACACCTGGCAGCCCTCTCGGCTTACACCACATCCCATAACAAGGTATCGTGGTTGAAAGTACCAGTAGTTAAAGCCTTCATGGAAGGAGTAAAGAGACTTCACCCTCCTATTTCGAACCCACCGCCAGGATGGGACCTCAATGTGGTGCTAGCTAAGCTCATGGGCCCCCCTTTCGAACCCATGCATAAAAGTAGTCTCAAACACCTGACTTATAAAACGGCCTTCTTAGTAGCCATTACCTCTATAAGAAGGGTCAGTGAAATTCAGGCTCTGTCAGTGCAGGATCCTTTCTTTACTATCCACAAAGACAAACTGGTTTTACGCACACACCCTAGGTTCTCACCTAAATTTATATCTAAATTCCATGTAAACCAGTCCATCGAGCTCCCGGCTTTCTTCCAGAACCCGCAAAGCTCTGCTGAGGTGAAACTACACACCCTAGATGTACGTAGGGCGGTCCTCTACTATGTAAACAAAACCAGACCGCTAAGGAAAACAGATCAACTGTTTATCTCCGTAGCTACAGGCAGAGAGGGAGATCGCGTCTCTAAAGGCGCTATCTCGAAGTGGATTATCAACTGTATACAGCTGTTACTCTCTTTCTGAAAAAACTCTGCCTTTTACGCCAAGAGCCCACTCTACTAGAGGCATTGGGGCCACTCTGGCTTTCATTGCAAATGTTCCCCTCGACACCATTTGCAAAGCAGCTACTTGGAGCTCTATTCACACTTTTACTCAGCATTACTGCATTGACACTCATTCCAAGACAGATACACAAGTGGGACAAGCGGTTCTGAGACACCTGTTTGCTCATGACTCTTCTCACATCCCACCTCCTTCTTCTGGTACTGCTCGCTAATCTATGCACAGCATGTGATCTAAGCAGATTCCACAAGCCTCAGAAGGGATACATTACTCACCGTAATCGTATTTCTGATGCTTGTATCTGCTTAGATTCACATGCGACCCACCCTCCCCTCCGAGAGAAGGCGCATGATTGCTGGTAGTCTTACCTTTCTGTCTATCTGCTTGGATTATCAGTACTCACGCTACTCCTCATGCTTCCTCATGTCAGAAAAAATACAATCTGAGGATCCTAGACGCGTGAGGGATCTTGGGTACAGTGGACGTCACACTAGGGATAGTATTACTGGCACGCCTGTGTCGACGCCCATTTTCGAATTTCGAAAAACAAACTGTAATACTCCGCAGCTTCCACTAGATGTCGGCCTATGCACAGCATGTGAATCTAAGCAGATACAAGCATCAGAAATACGATTACGGTGAGTAATGTATCCCATATTGTCAAAATCTCTGAACTTAAGGGAGAGTGGTTTTCAATCCTCTCTCCCGAACCACAGAAGTCAAATGGATCGACCCCTCCCACCGTGGTTGGCACGGGCGCCTGACTATAGAATACAGGTAGCCACGTGGCAGACAATGGGGGGAAGATGGAGTTAGGGAAAGGGGATGGATAAATAAAGGAAAGGAGGGGAAAACAAAGACATATACCAGCAAAGAACACCTAATGAATAGAAGGAAATCTTCAATAATGACTCCTACAACCTGACCTGACTCCTGTATTCACGTAACCGTACACTAACTTGTGCATATACAAAAACCATCTGCATTAGAAATCATGACTTGTCAATATTGCGTGCATAATGAACTAGACAGCATTGACCCACTCAGATACTTCATAAATCATGAAACAATGGACTTGGAAGGCACCTAGTATCTATGTTAAAAGACTTTCTAGACACAGTATCTCTCTTGTGTCCAGAACATAATATCTCTGGCAGAAACCTTCCGCACTAATTAGCTTCAAAAGATGGAAGCACCATTAGTGTGCACATAATTCCGGACTTTCTTCATTAAATCGCCTGGACTCAAATGAAAATTACATGGCATATCAAACAAACACCGTCACAGCCCAGCGAAAACATAAATGCATTGAAAGTCAGTGTTTTTTCCCCAAAATCACCGCCGCAGCCCGGCAAGTACATAAACATAGGCACCACTTAACTTTATGGCCCGGGGAGTCATCCGTGACAGACCCGGACCTGCAATAAATGAAGCAGTAAGAAAGTTTTCACCGCTGCAGCCCGGCAAGCACATAAACATAGGCACCACTTAACTTTATGGCCCGGGGAGTCATCCGTGACAGACCCGGACCTGCAATAAATGAAGCAGTAAGAAAGTTTTCACCGCCGCAGCCCAGGAATCAAGATTACACACGGCATGGCTAGCGTGACTCCTTCACGCCTCTTCTAAGTGGTCTGCTTTTGCTCCTGCCTGCTGCCGTCGCCGCCGCCGCCCGTGCTCTCCAAATCATTAATCAACAGCACTGAAGCATGGGCGAGCGGCCGTTATGAAGACCCGCACTAATTGCAGATCACTAGCAGCTGTGACCTAACGGCCCAGGAAACTACATTTTCCCCATGCCTACTGGGAAGTGTAGTTTATCTATGCCGTACCTGCTTTCTTTTACCCCACAATCCTTTATTCCTTACATTACCTCCCCTTCCAGGGCTCTTCCCAGGGCCTGCCTTCTCCGGATACTTTGCATGAAACAGTCTTACCAGACGAGGTGCATGTACTGCACTAGCAGGTTCCCAGGAACAGTCTTCCAATCCATATCCAGTCCACTGGATGAGGTACCACAACACTTGTCTCCTTCTTTTTGAATCCAAAATCTTCTTTACTTCATATTCAACATGATCCTCTTTGTGAATGGCAGGAGGTCTCTTCATGCGTGTTCCAGGTGCTGCGGGTTTAAGGAGACACACATGGAATACCGGGTGAATTTTCAGAGACTTAGGTAAATCTAATTTTACTGCAACCTCAGACACAATCTTTACTATTTCATAAGGTCCAATGTATTTAGGAGCAAATTTTCGAGATCCTACCAGAGACAAATTGCGTGTGGATAGCCACACCTTATTTCCCACCTTGTACTGAGGAGCCTCCCTTCTCTTTTTATCTGCATACATTTTATATTGATGTTTTGCATATTCAAGATTATCCTGCGCCTTTTGTCTGATGTTTAGAAGTAATTGCCTTCTGTCCTGTAGTACTGGAAGGTTTTCAACCTCTGGTAACTGTTCTGGCAACATTTCCAGTACCTGTCCATACAAGCACTCATTGGGAGACATTCCCAAAGAGGCATGTTCAGCATTGTTATATGTGAATTCAGCCAACCATAATGCTCGAACCCACGACTCCATACCATCATGTAAATAACAGCGCAGGTATTGTTCAAGCGTCTGATTAACCCTTTCAGTTTGTCCATCCGTCTGAGGATGATAACTAGTGGACAAGGCACAATCAATTCCTAACATCTGACAGAAAGCGCGCCAAAACTTGGATGTGAATTGTGGTCCTCTATCAGAAACAATAGTACGTGGTAGCCCATGCAGGCGAACCACATGCTGCAAAAACAATTCCGCCAATTTCCCTGCTCCTGGAATTCCTTTACAGGGCACAAAGTGAGCTTGTTTAGACCAGTAATCCACTATCACCCATATTGTGTCATACTGATCATCTGGTGGTAGGTCTGTAATAAAGTCCATTGATATGTGTGTCCAGATTTTAGTGGGCGTGGGCAATGGTTTAAGTAACCCTGACTTTTTAGTATGATCAGATTTACTTCGTACACATGTTTCACATTCTTGCACATACGTGATCACCTGTTGTCTCAAATTCGGCCACCAAAAGTATTTTTCCACTAGAGCCTGTGTCTTTTTACTCCCTGAATGACCAGCCAAAAGGGAATTATGGCACCAATACAAAGCCTTCTTTTGGAGTTCCAAAGTGGGCAAATACAATCTTCCATCATAGTAAGGAAGATTCTCTTTAAATGTTTCCAAAGGGTTACTCATTCCCCAACTCAGATTCCTTTGATTCCTCATTGCCTTTTTCACTTGTGTCATCAATTTAGAAATTACTGCCCCCACCACTCTTTCTGCGGGGATTATGGACTTGGTTTCCGATACCAGGTTTTGTTGACGTGATAAAGCATCTGCCTTACCATTTCTTTTTCCTGGCCGGAAGGTCACCACAAAATCAAACTCATTGAAAAATTGAGACCACCGTAATTGTCTTGGACTCAATGTGTGGGCAGTTTTGAAGTACTGTAGATTTTTATGATCTGTCACAACCAACACCTGATGTTTAGCTCCCAGTAAATGTCTCCATTCCAGGAAAGCAGCTCTGATAGCTAATAGTTCTTTATCTGTAATGGAATAATTTTGTTCACATAGAGTGAGTTTTCATGAATAATACGCTACTGGGTGCCAACTTCCTTCTGAATCTTTCTGTGATAACACCGCCCCTATTGCCACATTGGACGCATCGGTTTCTACTTGAAACATCTTATCCGTGT
Source organism: Ambystoma mexicanum (assembly GCF_040938575.1). Lineage (NCBI taxonomy): Eukaryota > Metazoa > Chordata > Amphibia > Caudata > Ambystomatidae > Ambystoma > Ambystoma mexicanum. The sequence continues at coordinate 363,098,387 of NC_090924.1, read as the reverse complement.
CTGGGTGTCGCAACACTGGAGCTGATGTAAATGCCATCTTTAATTCCTGAAAAGCCTTTTCTGCATCCTCATTCCAACAAAAGCTGGTTGCCTTTCTTAGTAGTCGTGTTATAGGGGCTACAACCTGAGAAAAATTAGTAATGAATCGTCTGTAGAAATTGGCGAAACCGAAAAAAGACTGAATATCTTTAACACACTGGGGTTTGAGCCAATCCAAAACTGCCTGTACCTTGTTTTTGTCCATAATTATTCCGTCCGGGGTCAATATGAAGCCCAAAAACTCCACTCTTTTCACATGAAAGGCACATTTTTCCAATTTCACACATAACTGATGTTCTTGTAATTTCTTTAACACTGCCCTTACATGACTCACATGTTGTTCTTGTGAATTTGAGTAAATTAGAATGTCATCAATATATACAATAACAAAAATATCCAAAAACTCACTCAAAACTTCCTGCATAAAAAATTGAAATGCTGCAGGAGCATTACACAAACCAAAAGGCATAACCAAATATTCAAACAATCCAAACTTAGTTCGAAATGCAGTTTTCCACTCATCCCCTTCTTTGACCCGAATCAAATGATAAGCTCCACGTAAATCAAGCTTGGTGTAAATCACTGCTGTCTTTACTTGGTCCAACAGTCCAGTAATTAAAGGGAGTGGGTATCTGTTTTTAACTGTCACCTTATTCAATGCACGATAATCAATGCATGTTCTCAGCGTACCCTCTTTTTTAGGCACAAAAAACAATGGGGATGAGACTGGTGATGTGGAATGTCTAATAAATCCCTTCTTCAACATGTCATCCAAATACTCTCTCAAATGTTGATTCTCAGTTTCCGTTAATGCATATATTCTACTACATGGTAATTTAGCCCCAGGTTCCAACTCTATGACACAATCGTATGGTCTATGGGGGGGTAGTTGTTCCGCTCCGCCTTTATCGAACACATTCACATACTCTTGATATTGCACCGGAACCTGTGCTCCCACCGCCCGCACTACTTGTACTGCTGGGGGTTGATCTGCCAAAAACAACGCAGGGCTCACTTCTTCTTCAATGTGACCCATACATTCCGTATTCTCAAAAAATATCTCTCTAGCTACCCAATCAATTCTTGGATTATGCTGAGTCAACCAAGGAATTCCTAAAATAAGACCAAACTGGGGAGCTGCAATGAGATCTAGTACAATATCCTCCACATGACCAGACTGACACCTCATTTCTATGGGTTGAGTTTGCTGACAAATGGGTCCCGAAATTAAAGGTGACCCATCCACCGACTGTACCCCTTCCACTTGAGTCTTTTCTCTCAAAGGCAACCCTAGTCTTTTGGCCAAATCAATGTCAATAAAATTTCCAGTAGCCCCTGAATCTATTATGGCCGACACCATCTGTTTATTACAAGCAAAAATTAAAGTTACCAGTATATACAAATGAGAATTACCTTTTCGAGAAGTATTTGCTACCCACGTGGGGAACTTTTCTACCACTGAGCCCGACACCTTTGTTCCCCCTAAGGCCGGCCCAATCCTTTTCCCGACTCGCCCTTGCTCTTATCTCCACTCCCTACCTTCTTAGGAGTATTTGGACAAGTACGGATATAATGTCCTGGTTGACCACAATACAAACACAAATTATTAGCCTTTCTCTGTTCCTTTTCTGTGGCCGATAATTGTCCCCTAACCCCTCCAATCTGCATAGGTTCCCCTTCACTGTTTCTGTTGTTCACCCTACCTCTATCTAATCGTACAAAAGGTACCACCTCTGATTTTTTCCTATCTCCCTTTCGCTCATTCATTCTATGATCCAACCTTAATGCTAAATCAATCATAGCTGTACATGTGTTGGGTTGAGGTTCTACCTGTGCCATGGCGTCTTTTAACTCTTCCTTCAATCCCTGATAGAATAGAACTGTTCGTTTATTCTCTGGCCAATCTGTTTCAATTACCAGTCTATTAAAGTGAGTCACATACGAAACTAGATCTCTGGTACCCTGTTTTAGCGCCAATAACTCCCTGTCTTGCGCCAATGATACTTCCCTCCGATCAAATAATCTACCGAATTCAGCCTGGAAATTATCCCAATTATACAATAATTGATCATCTTTTTGTACCAAAGGCATCGCCCAAGCAGCTGCATCTCCTGTTAGGTATGAAATCACAAAAGCAGTTCTTGCTTGAGTAGTCTCAAAGGCCGATGGTTTACACAGAAAATGTAATCTACACTGGGTCAAAAACGTCATGTATTTCTTTGGGTCCCCAGAAAACCTTTCAGGTGATGCCAAAGGCACACTGCTGGGTGCCTGAACCACAACAGTGGGTGTTCTGGTTCCTGTTCTACCCGTAGACGACCCTGCTTCCTCCAGTGGGGTCCCTTGTGCTACTAATCCTTGCACTTGATTCTTCAAAGTGCTAGATTCCTGCCTTACATGTATCAATTCCACCTGAATATCTTGTAGTACCTTTAGCACTTCTGCTAAAGAAGGAGGGTTATCCATTTGGCCTGGGTGGTTCAGTACTCCCGAATTCGGGGGCTGTTGATTCTGTCAAAATCTCTGAACTTAAGGGAGAGTGGTTTTCAATCCTGTCTCCCGAACCACAGAAGTCAAATGGATCGACCCCTCCCACCGTGGTTGGCACGGGCGCCTGACTATAGAATACAGGTAGCCACGTGGCAGCCAATGGGGGGAAGATGGAGTTAGGGAAAGGGGATGGATAAATAAAGGAAAGGAGGGGGAAACAAAGACATATACCAGCAAAGAACACCTAATGAATTGAAGGAAATCTTCAATAATGACTCCTACAACCTGACCTGACTCCTGTATTCACGTAACCGTACACTAACTTGTGCATATACAAAAACCATCTGCATTAGAAATCATGACTTGTCAATATTGCGTGCATAATGAACTAGACAGCATTGACCCACTCAGATACTTCATAAATCATGAAACAATGGACTTGGAAGGCACCTAGTATCCATGTTAAAAGACTTTCTAGGCACAATATCTCTTGTGTCCAGAACATAATATCTCTGGCAGAAACCTTCCGCACTAATTAGCTTCAAAAGATGGAAGCACCATTAGTGTGCACATAATTCCGGACTTTCTTCATTAAATCGCCTGGACTCAAATGAAAATTACATGGCATATCAAACGAACACCGTCACAGCCCAGCGAAAACATAAATGCATTGAAAGTCAGTGTTTTTTCCCCAAAATCACCGCCGCAGCCCGGCAAGTACATAAACATAGGCACCACTTAACTTTATGGCCCGGGGAGTCATCCGTGACAGACCCGGACCTGCAATAAATGAAGCAGTAAGAAAGTTTTCACCGCTGCAGCCCGGCAAGCACATAAACATAGGCACCACTTAACTTTATGGCCCGGGGAGTCATCCGTGACAGACCCGGACCTGCAATAAATGAAGCAGTAAGAAAGTTTTCACCGCCGCAGCCCAGGAATCAAGATTACACACGGCATGGCTAGCGTGACTCCTTCACGCCTCTTCTAAGTGGTCTGCTTTTGCTCCTGCCTGCTGCCGTCGCCGCCCGTGCTCTCCAAATCATTAATCAACAGCACTGAAGCATGGGCGAGCGGCCGTTATGAAGACCCGCACTAATTGCAGATCACTAGCAGCTGTGACCTAACGGCCCAGGAAACTACATTTTCCCCATGCCTACTGGGAAGTGTAGTTTATCTATGCTGTACCTGCTTTCTTTTACCCCACAATCCTTTATTCCTTACACATATATATATGTATATATATATATATATATATATATATATATATATATATATATATATATATATATATATATATAATTAGTGCATCTGCTTGCCGCTGAAGTTGACAATTTCAGAATATCATATCTACAGGCGACGGTTTAATGGATAGCCGTATCGGTGGTGACATGGGTGCCATTTACGTTATATCTTATATGGACACGGGTAATACCACGTAATATGGAGCCCTATTTACTCTAGTATCACAAAGTGTAGATGGCACTTTGATGCATGGTGGCCAGTATTCTGACACATACAACTCTGTTGGAAACTGCAGGTAAATGCTTACCACTTTGATCTTCCAGTTGAAGAAAGGATCATGTTCGGTGCCCACGTATATGCGTAATGTTGATCTATGTTAGTTTGGAGATGTGTACAGCTGCGTTGTTTATACGATGGCGAGCATGATCAATCGGATACATTAAATCATGATCCTACATAACGGAGAATATATAATAAGCAAAACACAATCAATACCTAAATAATGTCATACATCTGCTGATTGCTAGAAGCAATTTCTTTTTGATTAGTCCTAGACCAAGAAGGCCCGCAATCAAATTGGTTGCTGAGACCCTACCATGTGTGATCAGTCTGTAAATCCATTGATGGTCTGTAAAAGTAAGTCCTCTGTGTTTGGACTAGGGAAGGCTGGATAGACAATCTACCAGTTCAACAAATTTTTTTTGTGTGGTTCTCCAGCATGTGGTCTGGCATGGATTCACATGCTCATGAATATTCCCCGTTGTCAGGCTGGAAATCCTCGGTAAAGAAAAAACCAGTATCAGTTTCGTTTCTGATCTGTCTTTCGTAGTAATAACCAATCACTGGTCTCTGCGTCATACTGACCACAGCCAATGACTGCCCTCTACCTAAGCACCGCCTCTGGCAGCCATCTTCAGATTTTTACCGCACGTTCATGTGTTGGGATCCTCGTGCTATTGCTCTCGAGCGTTAGTGCTATTTTTTCACGTTTTTTCTCAAAAACTTCGTTTTTTCGGTCAAAAGAGCCTCAAGCTCCACCGACTCTCCATCCGATCAACGGGGACCCGTGTCGGATTCGTCTGCGCCCCTCAAGGGTGAAGATTTCGTCGAGCTATGCTTTTGGAGGACTCCAGAAGCTTCTCAGGCCCGGACATGGCCCAGGAGAAGGGAAGCTCGACGCCCGGAAAGCTATTCAGGATCTGCCCTGGATGCCAGCTGCAGAACGTCTTTAAGGAGGACGAACACTCCTTTTGTCTCTACTGCTTACATGAGGACAAGACGCACGTGGAGAAGGACTGTGCGTTTTGCGGCAATATGTCGGAGCGGACCATGAAGAAGGACCGCCATCAACGTCTCGCCAACTGGCTGGAAGGGAAGAGCCCGTCGGGCGAGAAGAAGAGGAAGAAATCCGAGCGGTCTTCTAAGACCTTTGAGGACGCCCCGGCGACGGGGGTCCAACACAAGGCCAAGCACCGCGAGTCCGCTGGCACCGGGAGCGCCGAACGGTCGGGCTCTACGGGCGCCAGGCAGGGCGCACCCTCCCCGGCACCTTCAGCCACGAGCCAACGCTCTGGGTAGGGTAAGAGGAAGGGCGAGCACCCGGCGAAGCTCCTGGAGAGGCCCCGGTCGAGCTCGAAGGCCCCATCTGAGGGGGAGCGAGGCAGTGTCTCCCCCCCCCTCAAGGATAAGGCGGTGTGCGCACCTAAGGTGGTGAAGGCCTTAATCCATCTGGCCAAGCCCTCTATCGATACTGTCGCGGCGGCCCTGGCTCAGCCTGTGGAGGCTACACCAGTGGTGGCGACCTCGGGGCTCAGAGTCTCCCTGCCACCTCGGAGGGAGTCCTCTTTTGTGCCCATCGATAGGACCCCCGTGAAATCCCCGGCGGGGAAGAAAAAGGGGGGGCAGGGCGTCGTCGTAGATTCGGCCTCAACCTCGGAGGAAGAGCTGATCGAGGTCTTAAGCCACGGCCTTGGCGTGGAAGAAGACCGGCCCGTCGGGATGGATCCCGACGCAGGTGACGACGACATCGTCGAGGGTGCCGACGGGGCCCCTGATCGCCCGTCGGATTCCCCTCTGCCAGCGCCGCAAGACAACTCGGCGGCCATTTTGTTGGCTATACAGTCCTTATGCTCAGAGATAAGGACGAGACTACCGTTGCCGACGGAGGAACCTCTCCCGTCGGGGGATCCTGAACCGGGACCTTCTGGTGTTCCCCCGCCCAAGAAAAGAAGGATTCACCCTCCACCTCCTTTTCAGCCGTCGCGCCCCGTCCAGCCCTCCTCCCCGTCCACCCGAGGGGATGATACGGGGACTGGCACGGCAGCGACGGGTACGGACGACGAGGTATACGACGAGGATCTACCGTCGTCACCTCCCACCAGGGCTTCTCCGCCCGACGAGATTGGATCGTTCCACTCCATGATCGCCAGGGCATCCAAGCTTTTCCAACTCTGCCCTGAGGAGAAGAAAAAGGAAGGATTCCTTTATCAACGGCGCGAGGCCAAGAGGAAGACGGTCCTCGCAGTGCCTCTACTGGACGACATTTGGGATGAGGGCCTCGCCCTCCTCAAGAACCCTTCCACGACGCCAGCTAGAAGAGACCGGTACGAGAAGAAGTACCGGGTCCCGGACGCGGCCCCCCTGTGCCTCCGGGCGCAACCTACCCCGGACTCCGTCGTCTCCGCGGCGGCCAGGAAGAAAGCGGGGGGGGGTGCGGCCTCCACATCGACTTCCCCACCGGACGGCGAGGGAAAAATTGGACGCTATGGGACGCAGGGTCATCTCGTCTGCAGCGACGACGATTAAATCGGCCAACGCCTTGGCTATCGTGGCCCGCTACGACAGGGAGCTATGGTACAAACTGGCTCCCCTGCTGGACTTCCTACCGGACGACAAGAGGGCGGATGCCCTGGAGATCCTACAGGAAGGTGAGGTGGCGTCGGACCACGCCATCACTATTGCGACGGACATCGCCGACACTGGGTTTCGCCAGTTAGGCAACGGCGTGTGCCTTAGGCGGCGTGGATGGTTCAAGGCTACGGACTTCCGTCAAGACGTACAGACCAGAGTCCTGGACATGCCGTTCGATGGGAACAACCTGTTTGGGAAAACAGTGGACGATTCCCTTCAGGCCATTTAAGCGGACACTGAGACGGCCCGGGCCCTTGGGGTTCTGCAGCAACGACGGACGCCCTTTCGGAGCAGCGGAGGCAAGGGCGCCTCCAAAGGTTCCGGCGGCGGTTTCTCCACCTACCGTCAAGCGGCCCGCTCGTCGTCTCAGGAGGCCTACAGAGGACGAGGCAAGTCTAGCGGACCCCGCCGTCGTCGCCAAGGAGGTCAAGGCGGCAAAGCCTCGTCGTAACAGGATTGAACCGGCCGTGGGGTCGGGCCCCCACCGAAGCACCCCGGTGGGAGGCCGGCTGGCGAGCTTCGTCAGCGTGTGGGAATCCATCTCCACCGACCGTTGGGTGCTGGACGCCTTAGCCCGGGGCCACGCGCTCGAGTTTCAAAGAAGGTGCCCGCGCGTCCCCCCCGTGGCCAGGAAAGAGCTTCACGTCCCTCAGCTTCTCCTGGAGGTAAAGGCGATGCTCAGGAAGGGCGCCATCGAACTCGTCCCAAAGAGGCTTCGGGGCTCCGGAGTTTACTCGAGATACTTCCTCGTGAAGAAGAAGACGGGAGGATGGCGCCCCATCCTAGACCTGCGACGTCTGAACAAGTTCATCAAGGCGCAGAAGTTCCGGATGGTCACCCTCCAGCACGTCCTGGGTCAGCTGGAGGAAGTAGACTTCCTGTCGTCGTTGGATTTGGAGGATGCCTACTTCCATATTCCCATCCTAAAGGGGCACCGAAAATTCCTCAGGTTTGTGGTCCAAGGGCGTCACTACCAGTTCAAAGCCCTCCCCTTCGGACTACGGTCGGCACCCAGGGTATTCACCAAGTGCCTTGCACCGGTGGCGGCGCAGCTGCGCCGCGAGGGGATCCACGTCTACCCCTACCTGGACGACTGGCTCATCCGAGCCAAGACGAGGGAGCTCGACGTGGAGCACACGGCAAGGACCGTCCAACTTCTCACAGACCTGGGATTCTCCGTGAACTACGCCAAGTCCCACCTGGTACCCGCGCAAAACGCACTGTTTCTGGGAGCGAAGCTCGACACAGTGTCCCTTCTGGCCTCCCCGTCGGAGGAAAGGACACGGTCCATCCTGGGCAAGGTACAGCGGATGTTGGTTTCCGACGCGGCCAAGGTGAGGTCCATCAAGTCCCTCCTCGGAATGATGTCTTCTTGCATCTACCTCATTCCCATGTGCAGGCTCCGGATGCGCCCGTTGCAGGAGTTCCTGGACGCGCGCTGGATCCAAACGACGGGCGGCTTCGAGGAGAGGATCACACTCGACGAGAGTTTCCGCCGAGCGTTCCGGTGGTGGGGCAACCACGCGCATCTGACGGCGGGCATGGACTTCCAGACCCCAGACCACCAGGAGACAGTGACCACTGATGCCTCCCTGGAAGGGTGGGGAGCGCACACCGAAAATCTGCACGCGAGAGGCCTTTGGCTCCCGACGGAGAAGTCCCTCCATATCAACGTCCTGGAGCTCTGTACAGTGTTCTGGGCCCTCAGGTCCTTCCTTCCGTCCCTCAAGGGCAAGGTGGTGAGGATCTTCACCGACAACACCACCACCATGTTTTACATCAGGAAACAGGGCGGAACCAGGTCCCCAGCACTGTCCAAGGAGGCGCAGGACCTGTGGCATTGGGCCGTCGCCCAAAGGATGTTTCTGGTGCCGTTTCATCTGGCAGGGATAAAAAACACCATCGCCGACTCACTCAGCAGGGAGCTGCGCTCGTGCCACGAGTGGGAACTACGGCAGGATCTAGTGGATCACCTCTTCCGACGGTGGGGCACACCCCAGATCGACCTGTTCGCGACGGCGACGAACTCCAAGTGCCGGAGGTTCGCCAGCAGGTTTCCCCAGGCGAGGAGCATGGGCGATGCTTTCTCGTTCCCCTGGGAGGGCCTGTTCCTCTACGCGTTCCCTCCTTTGCCACTGCTAATCCGGCTAGTCAACCAGCTCAAGAGGTCACGGTGCAGGATGATCCTCGTCGCACCTGCGTGGCCGAGGCAGATATGGTTCCCGGACCTTCTGGACTTGTCAGCGTCCCCGCCAATCAAGCTGCCGGTGGACGCGGATCTACTCTCCAGGGAAGGAGGCGCCATCCTCCACCACGACCCGAAATCGCTGAACTTGCAGGCCTGGCTCCTGCAGCGCTAGAGTTTGGAGGATACGACATACCGGCCGACTGCAGAGAGGTTCTTGCAAAGGCCAGGGCGTCCTCGACTCTTAAATGCTACGGACACAAATGGAAGAGGTTCTCTGTCTGGTGCCACGCACAGAAGATTAACCCTCTACGGATTACGGCTCCCCAGGTACTGCCGTACCTGCTGACGCTGGCCAAAGCTGGACTGGCACACGCGTCCATCAAGATTCATCTTGCTGCGATCTCCCGATACACCAGAACCACGGGCCGGACGTCCTTGTGGTCTCATCGTCTGGTGAAAGAGTTCATGAAGGGACTGTTCAGATCGTTCCCGCCGGTGAAGGCTCCGGCCCCGGCGTGGGAGCTCAACATGGTGCTGACCAAGCTCATGGGACCTCCGTTCGAGCCTCTGCACTCGGCCCCGTTGAAGTTTCTGTCGTGGAAAACAGCGTTTCTTGTGGCCATCACCTCCGCACGACGGGTGGGAGAGATCCAGGCCCTTTCCTGCAAGGCCCCGTACTTGACTTTTCACGACACGAGGGTAGTGCTCAGGACGCACCCCTCCTTCATGCCCAAGGTACCGTCGGACTTCCATCTCAACGAACCCTTGGTGTTGCCTGTGTTCTTCCCGTCGCCGGCTGAGAGGACTTTGCACTCGCTGGATGTGGCTAGAGCGCTGAAGTTCTACGTGGACCGCACGAAGTGTTTTCGGAAGACGTCACAACTCTTTGTGAACTTTGGACCTGTCAATCAGGGGAAGGCTCTCTCGAAGGCTTCCATTTCCAGATGGCTCTCCGGCTGTATCATGTACTGTCATCGGTTGGCAAACCGACCGCTGCCTGGCCGTCCGAGAGCCCATTACACCAGAGCGATCGCAGCTACCACGGCGTTCCTTTCTGGTGTGCCCCTGCTGGACATATGCAGGGCTGCTACGTGGAGGTCGACGCACACCTTCACGAAATTCTACTGCGTCGATCGGGATTCCAGGGAGGAGTCCAGGGTCGGCCAAGCAGTGCTGCCCAACCTGTTCGCCTGAGGTGAGCCTGTTGAGGAGGTAAGATGCTTAATGTTGAGTTTGATGTACTGCTTAATGTTGAGCCTTTGCCACCTCCCGGGGTTGTGCATGTGTGTACTGCTATGTATTCTTTATTCATGAGCATGTGAATCCATGCCAGACCCCATGCTGGAGAAGGAACAAGTTACTTACCTGTAACTGTTGTTCTCCAGCATGGGTCTGGCATGGATTCACATGCGAACCCTCTCGCCTACCCCTCTGCGGCTCTTCACTTGGTCATACTGCCACTTCACGTTGCCACTTCACGTGCTTCCAAATCTGAAGATGGCTGCCAGAGGCGGTGCTTAGGTAGAGGGCAGTCATTGGCTGTGGTCAGTATGACGCAGAGACCAGTGATTGGTTATTACTACGAAAGACAGATCAGAAACGAAACTGATACTGGTTTTTTCTTTACCGAGGATTCCCAGCCTGACGACGGGGAATATTCATGAGCATGTGAATCCATGCCAGACCCATGCTGGAGAACAACAGTTACAGGTAAGTAACTTGTTCCTTCTTTTTCAACATAATGTCTAATGGTGCATGACTTGGTGTTAATGGTGAGTTGCAGACTTACCTGGATGGTAATGGTGTGCTAGCTGACTTCACCAAGGTATTTGGTCCTCCACAGGCTTGGTATTCAAGCCACCTGGCTAGTATTAACACAGATGGAAATCTGGGGTGCTAATGCTTTTTTCCATTCTTATTAATGAATTGAAATCAATGTTAATTGGGCGTGCACGCTAATGTCCCTCCAAGCAAAGATGGTTGCCTTGGAAATGGTGAAGGAAGCTCGCAAGTCTCCCTTTACCATTTCCATCCTGGTGTCCTGAGTTGTATGATAGCATGGACAGCACTCTGGTAATTCGTCTGGTGGAGTAGGCTGGGTTCTTTATTCCATTGGGTGGGACTATTGCACAGGGGGTAGGTGGGTGCCGGCAGGGGCATACGGGGGGTTAAAAAAAGTGGCTGCCTGAGTTGGACGCATTGGTAGCTGGAGTGGAATATGGGCTATCCTGGTCTGATTCAGCCTGTGTTCCTGGTCACTTGGTTTGCACCTTTCCTGCAAGTGTTAATCCCTTTTTTGGTAGCACCTTTTAGTTACCGAAAAGACCCTTGTATCAGTATCTTTTACCTACATCCAGTCCTTTTGTTGCCACACGTGGGATGCCCATACTACAGTACAGGGAACCAAGCAATTTGTGTTACTATGGAAAAAAAGGCACAACCCATTGACGTGCTGTGAAGTTCCTGGAAAAAGACTCAAATAGTCTTTTGGTTGGGGTGAGCGGGGCGGGAGGGGGGTGAGTTCGAGTTTGAATCTGAGCCTGGGGTCAAAAGCCCCTTTGTTGAAACAAAGGCTGGATGCTCAGCCAAAGCTCCCTTCGCCTCTCTGCAGGCCCAAACAGCAGGTCACTAACTACACTGCGCAGTTAGTGAAGGAAGCATAAGGTATTTTTAATTATGTGTTAAGGATCCAGTGTGCTTAACTGGTGGAAAGGCTCTGAAGGGCATTTTTTTTTTTTACAACAGAGAAAACAAGCAGCAAACAGATAGCGAACATACAATCCATGTACAAGGTCAGGTGGGAAATTATACAGAGCGTTAAACACCAGTTGAGGTCACAATATCCAGTGATACAGATGAGACTCCTTATTTAAACAGAGATGGGCGCTGGGGAAATCCGGTCACTTTCATCCTCTATGGACAGGGTGGAAATATGAGCGGAAAGGGGTCCAAATATTCCTGGGTCTAGTGATCACAGGTTGTAGACCCATCCAGCATTCCTCTGTCTGAGGCCCACAGGACTGTGCACAAAGCCAGTGAGTGTGTGGGGGCCCTGGGGCGAAGCCATAATAGTAGAATACAGCGGGAGGCCAGTAGCATACAGAGACCTGCCAGCCTCCCAGAGGCATGTCCCAGGCGGGGAAATTCGTGGAAGAGACAGATCAATGGGGGTGGGGTGATGGTGCTATCCGATATGTTGGATACAGTAGCGCACACCTCCCCCCAGAACATAGAGAGATGGGCAGGACCAGATCATGTGCAAAGTGTCATCGGATCTGCACCTTGGGCAAATGGAGGGGTGTTCTTTGGACATGTGGCTGTCTGATCGGGGTGTAGTGAATTCTGTGGAGTATCTTAAATTGGATCAGTTTACATCGAGGGTTAAGTGAAATTTCATATATACAAGCACTCATGTGGTCCCAGCATTTCAGTCATTTCGGTGCCGAGATCCTCGGCACAGGAGTCTCTGAGCTTAATAAATGGGGAGGTGACTGCTCTGTAGAAGGGCGTATAATCTAGAGACTTCCCCATGTGAGACGAGGTATTTAGGAGTTCTGATAGAATCGAATCATCGAGCGGGATTGATAGGAAGTCTGGGCACCTACGCTTGAGCGTGCGGTGGAGACCCGCATAGTGTAACCAGTGAAAGGGCCTGCCTCGCAGGGGCTCTGGCAGATCCAGCCATTTCATAAAGATACCTTGATCAAAGACATTGCACATAGTCTGAAGACCTACAGCAGCCTAGAGACGAGTTGTTGTGGCATCCACTCGGGGAGACTCCGGGAGAAAATTCCAGAGGGGAAAGCCTCCATGGAAGGGGCGTGGTGTGTTAGCCTTTTTCCACATCTTATTCAAGGCTGGTGCCGTGGAACCAACAGGGTCTAGGGGTTTAAATTTATTATAATGGGAGGGGAGAACTAATGAGCGTAGATCACGGTCGTCCACAGCTAGGTGTTCGAGTCCAATGCAGGGAGGGGGGTCAGCAGGAATTTAACAATATGTCGCATAGAGGGCCTAAGCAGCCAGTAGTACTTCTCAAAGTCGGGGGTGCCAAATCCACCTCTCGACATTGGTATAGTTGGTGTGTCCATTTTAAGGCGTACCGCACCAGAGTGCCACGAGAAGGTGTTCAGGGTCCGGGTCAGTGCTTTAAATTTGCAGCCAGGACATAAAGGAATGTTCAAAAATCTATACAAATGTTGGGGCAACACCACCATCTTAAGGATGGCAATCCTGCCTGGCAGGGAAACTGGTAGTTTAGCCCACCCTATGCATTTTCGGGCAAGGGTGATCAAGTATTTCCCGAAATTGGCTTCATACAAAGAGTGGTGGCGCGTGACCACTGCTCCAAGGTAGGTGATCTCGGAATGTGACCAAGCGAATCCCAGAGGGTTGGGGGGAGGGATGGTGACTTTGGTTCATGGAAATAACGATTTAGAGCAGTTTACTTTGAGACCCGATAACTCACCGAAAAGTATGACATCTTCAAGTACTGGGGCTAAGTTGTGTTCTGGAGAACCGATGAAAAGGACGGTGTCTGCGTAGAGGATATGATCTTGGGGGAGCCAGACAGTCTGATGCCTCTGTGCGTGTTATTGGCGTATTCTATCAGCCAAGGGCTCAATGGGTATAGCAAATATCAGCGGAGAGAAGGGGCAACCCTGTCTCGTGCCCCTGGATATCTGGATTGGGTCAAGCACCGGTCCTCAGTGCGAACCCTGGCAATGGGGGCAGAGTACAATAGTTTAACCCAGGCCTGAAAGCGGGCACCAAAGTTACACTTCAAGGACCTGCCATAGGTAGCTCCAGGAAACTGAGTCGAATACTTTCTGCATATCAAACGTGGCTGCAATCGCTTGGGTGCCTGGTTCAATACGGGCAAGCATATTGAATAGACGGCGCAGATTAAGGGAAGTGGGGCCCCCGGAATAAATCCCGACTGATCTGGATGAATAATGATTGACCTATCTGGAGCTAGTGTCAGGGCCAGCACCGTAGTGTAAATTTTGACATCCGTTAATAAGGCAGAGGGGGCGGTATGAACAGCATTGTGTGGGGGACATGCCAGGTTTAAGCAAGACTGAGTATCGCCTCCCGAAGAGTGAGGGGTTGGGGAGGGTGCCGGCTTCGCAGGCCTCCTCCCAAAGGGCGCAGGTTGGGGAACCAGGCGGGTCTTGTAGCGCTTATAAAACTCGATGGGGAGTCCGTCGGATCCAGGGGCCTTTCCCGAGGTCAGAGTCAATAGCCTTGGATATTTCATCGGGCATTATTAGGGTGTCTAGGGCATCTCTGGTCTCTAAGTACAGAAAGTGGAATGCTATCTAAGAATGCCTGTCAGTTGTGGGGGCATTGTCCATATTAGAGTAGAGGGTCTTGTAGAAAGATCGAAATTCGGTGTTGATAACGTATGATGACCAGGCCAGTGTGCCATCAGACCTCTCCATAGCTGGGATATGGGGCAGCCCATTCTCTTGACTGACCAATCTAGCTAGGACTCGTCCAGGGCGCTCACCCTCTCCGTATCTGTGAGTGGATTGAGGGTCGTCGAGAAATTTCCGTTCGCGTAAGCACGGAATGTGTCAAGTTCGACACCTATATCCGAGAGAACCGAGGGCGACTGTGAGGAAGCATATTGGGCTTCGAGCCCAGCGAGACAGACTTCCCTCTTTGCGATACTCCTCTGGAGCACTTTAAGGACCCGGCTCTTTGGATATTGCGATGCCTCTAATGTAAACTTTAAATGTCTCCCAGAGGGTGGCCTGCAACTCAACGGAACCAGTTTTTAACGTAAAAGTCATCTATGGAAGTCCCCAGTTCAGTTTCAAAGGCAATGTCCAGTAAAGAGTGCGGCTTAAGCCTCCATGAGCGGGACCCTGGATTGTTTGCGCTCCACCTGAGGGAGACCAACACCGGGGAGTGGTCTGAGAATGTTCTGGGGAGGATAGACAAGTGGCTAACGGCCCTGAGAAGAATATTCGAGAGGAGCCATCTGTCAATGTGTGAGTGTGAATTGTGTACAGAAGAGTAAAAAGAATAATTTCGGGAATTGGGATGGATTGGCCTCCAAGCATCAGTAAGTTCCAAATGGACCAGTAGCTCGGATGGATGGATGGATGGATGGATGGATGGATGGATGGATGGATGGATGGATGGATGGACGGACGGACTTGGCTGGCCTGAGAGTTGACTGGGTCAGGAGCCTGATCTATCAAGGTGAGGATAGGGACCAGAGGAAATGCAGCCAGCAGGGAGGATAGATGTGTATAAAAGTCGATGTTGACTTAAGTAGAACTCTCTGCCCAATAGGGCCCCAAATAGTAAAACATGGCATCCGAGGGGGTCTACCAGGGTTGCTTTAAGTTGAAATTTGAGGCTTTTATGAATTAAGATCATTACGCCCCGGTTATGGGTGGAATAGTCGGTATAATAGCGTTTGGGGCCCCATGATCTTGCAAACATTTCACATCCACTGGACAAATCATGCATTTCTTGCAAAAAAAGTAGTTTAACTTTATGCCGTTCTATATATAACTGTATCTTACGCATTTTAGTATAGTTGCCCAGCCCCTTGACATTCCAGCTCATGCAAACAATACTATCGTCAGCCATTAAAACAGGGAAACTGCAACATTAGGCAACTGCACACATCCGAGCATAAACTACAGCGTCTTGAATAAATGTGTAGGGGCGTCGATCTGGTGAGATTCCCCTGGATGCATTTGAGTACTCAGATCCTCAGTCGCTTGTCAAGCCTTTTATCAACTTTATAGCCCCTAACCCATACCCTCCCCTACCCCAATTTTTTTTGTATTAAAAAATTGTATATAGTTTACATCAAGTTATAAACTTTTACAACCAAATCATCATTTAAAATTACTTCATGAAAAATTTTAAAAGAGAAAAAGCAAAATAAACATTCAAGTTTACGCAATTTTCACGTTACAAGCATAATTTTACACTTGGCACATTCCATACATAATACATTTTCCATATTACGCTTGACATACATCATAACATAAGCTATCCACTTAGATTTCTCAGAGAGCGTGTGAATCTATTCAATACAGCCCTTTTACGTGGATTCAATATCAGAATGAAACAATCTCACGCTTAGTACATATGTAAACAGTAAACAAGCACCTTTACTATTTCATTAATTTATGGGGTCTAAACCGAGCAGCAGATATGACGTTTCCTCCATTACAAAGTACTCTATTGAACTTCTAGATCGGAAGTTATTCCTAATGTAAAATTCATAACTTTCAATTCATCATCAATTTTGAATAGTAGCCTAGATGGTGCCAAGATCAAACGCATACTGTCGCCCTGCATGCTCTGATCCCAGAAAACAGTCCTTGATAAATAAGTTAGGCCTGGATGGTATTCCCCCAGAAGCGTTTGTCTATTTTCCTCAAAGTAAGGACAATAGACCACAAGATGTTTTATAGTTTCAATCTGCCTAATGGAAAGACGGAAGTGACAGTTTGCGTCCAAGATCGATCCTTTCACACAGGTCCATTTCGATATGCGCTCCAAGGTGGAAATTTGATTGAGTCTAAATCTTAGATGGATCTTTCTCACCTTATAATGGGGACATCTAGTAAGATATAAGGGATGCGTACCCCTCTTTCTAAGTCTACTAGCACACTCCGTGTACATAGAGTAGTTCAGATTTTTTTTCAATTATCATCCTCCAGTCCCAATCATATAGTTTGCGTTTGTTTCTAGACAAACCAGTTATTAAATCATCACAAGTTACTTCAATATTGTCCAAGAGCAAGTTCATTTGATTTTTAAACATTTCCAATGATTGCACATCACCATTCATTAATACAACTTTTAGATCTACATATAGTGAATTCCTGGGTGGCGACAGCATTTTATTATATCTCATTAATTGCCATCTCCATTTCGACGCTAACGAAGATAGACCCAATTCGTGACAAATAATCAAGTTTGGTATTGCAAGAGATAACCCCAAGGTTTTTTTCCATAGAGTCCCTTGAATTAGGTTGAGATACTGATCGATGTTTGTTAAACAAATGTCTAAGCCGAAGAGAATAATGGGTTCAACTTTTAGTAAATAGAAGTCCAACAAAGGCAGCACCGACTACATACAAAAATTACCATAGAGGACCATCATGGATAAGAGAGCGGGTTTTTGTAGCTAGAAACTCTTTCCATGATTTAAGTGAGTAACTGCTCTCCAATGGATATCCTAAGTATCTAATAGTGCGTCATTTCTAGTCTTCCGTCGGCGATTGCCCAAAAATACGACTTTATTTTTTTCCTATTATGAAAGATTATAATCTACGATTTATTGGGGTTAGCCACAAGATTGTTATCTGCAGCATATTCGTAAAAGATGTTCAATTTTAGCTGCAGACCTGAGGGAGTCCTATCAAATAATATAATGTCGTCGGCAAAACAGAGCCAGTCTAATTTCATATTACCTAATTTTACCGGAAACATACCATTACACACCCATAGTTTGTCAATGTCAGAAAGATACAAGTTAAACAGGGTTGCTGCAAGATTGTAACCCTGTTTTACCCCCATTTCCGAAGATATGAGGGTTGAGAGAGCACCTTCCTTGTTTGTTCTAATTTGAAAGCAGGTGTTCGTGTGCAGCATTGCAAGCAGTTGTACAAGTCTATGTGGAAAGCCTAGGTTGATCATTCTTACCCACAACACTTTGCGAATAATACAATCAAATGCGCTGGTTAAATCTAATGACGCAATATATATAGGTCCAGACCCAGGTGATTTAGACTTTGCGTTTAAGTGAGAGTATAAGGAACAAGTTACTTATCTGTAACTGTTGTTCTCCAGCATGGGTCTGGCATGGATTCACATGCTCATGAATATTCCCCGTCGTCAGGCTGGGAATCCTCGGTAAAGAAAAAATCAGTATCAGTTTCGTTTCTGATCTCTTTCGTAGTAGTAACCAATCACTGATCTCTGCGTCATACTGACCACAGCCAATGACTGCCCTCTACCTAAGCCCCGCCTCTGGCAGCCATCTTCAGATTTGGTAGCACGTGAAGTGGCAGAATGACCAAGTGAAGAGCCGCAGAGGGGTAGGCGGGAGGGTTCGCATGTGAATCCATGCCAGACCCATGCTGGAGAACAACAGTTACAGGTAAGTAACTTGTTCCTTCTCCAGCATGGGGTCTGGCATGGATTCACATGCTCATGAATATAAGAATAGATAGCAGTACACACATGCACAACCACGGGGGGTGGCAAAAGGCTCAACATTAAGCAATACAAAAAACTCAACATTAAGCATCTCTTACCTCCTCACCAGGCTCACCTTAAGCGAACAGGTTGCGCAGCACTGCTTGGCCGACCCTGGACTCCTCCCTGGAATCCCGATCGACGCAGTAGAATCTCGTGAAGGTGTGCGTCGACCTCCACGTAGCAGCCCTGCAGATGTCCAGCAGGGGCACACAGATAAGAACGCCGTAGTAGCAGCGATCGCTCTGGTCGAATGGGCTCTCGGACGGCCTGGCAGCGGTCGGTTAGCCAACCGGTGACAGTGCATGATGCAGCCGGAGAGCCATCTGGAAATAGAAGACTTCGAGAGAGCCTTCCCTTGATTCACAGGTCCAAAGTTCACAAACAGCTGTGATGTCCTCCGGAAACTCTTCGTGCGGTCCACGTAAAACTTCAGCGCTCTAGCCACATCCAGCGAGTGCAAAGTCCTCTCGGCCGGCGACGAAGGAGACGGGAAGAAAACCGGTAACACCAAGGGCTCGTTAAGATGGAAGTCCGACGGCACCTTGGGCATAAAGGAGGGGTGCATCCTAAGCACCACCCTCGAGGCATGGAAAGTCAAGTACGGTGCTTTGCAGGATAGGGCCTGGATCTCTCCCACTCATCGTGCGGAGGTAATGGCCACTAGGAACGCAGTCTTCCACGACACAAACTTCATAGGTGCGGAGTGCATCGGCTCGAATGGGGGCCCCATGAGCCTGGTCAGCACCACGTTAAGTTCCCACGCCGGGGCCTTCACCGGCGGGAACGACCGGAACAGTCCTTTCATAAACTCTTACCAGTCAATGGGACCACAGGGACGTCCGTCCTGTGGTTCTGGTATATCTGGAGATCGCTGCCAGATGAATCTTAATGGAGGCATGGGCTAGCCCAGCCTTTGCCAACGATAGCAGGTACGGCAGCACTTGAGGGGCCGTAATCCGTAGGGGGTTGATCTTCTGTGCTCGGCACCAGATAGAGAACCTCTTCCACTTATGACCGTAGCATTTGAGAGTCGAGGACGCCCTGGCCTTTGCAAGAACCTCTCTCCAATCGGCCGGTATATCGTAGCCTCCAAACTCTAGCGCTGCAGGAGCCAGGCCTGCAGGTTCAGCGACGCCGGGTCGTGGTGGAAGATGGCGCCTCCTTCTCTGGAGAGAAGGTCCGCGTCCGCCGACAGCTTGATGGGAGGGGACGTTGACAAGTCCAGAAGGTCCGGGAACCAGATCTGCCTCGGCCGCCGGTGCGACGAGGATCATCCTGCACCGGGACCTCATGAGCTGGCTGAGTCGAAGCAGCAACGGAGGGAACGCATACAGGTATAGACCGTCCCAGGGGAACGAGAACGCATGGCCCATGCTTCTCGGCTGGGGAAACCTGCTGGCGGATCTCTTGCACTTCGAGTTCGTCGCTGTTGCGAACAGGTCGATTTGGGGTTTGCCCCATCGTCTGAAGAGTAGATCCACCTGATCCTGGCGCAGTTCCCACTCGTAACACGCGCGCAGCTCCCTGCTGAGCGAGTCGGCGATGGTGTTGCTTTCTCCTGCCAGGTGTAAGGGAAACAGGAACATCCCCTGGGCGACCGCCCAGTGCCACAGATCCTGTGCCTCTTTGGATAGGGCTGGGGATCTGGTGCCTCCCTGCTTCCGTATGTAAAACATTGTCGTGGTGTTGTCCGTGAAGATCCGCACCACCTTGCCCTTGAGCGACGGGAGGAACGATTTGAGAGCCTAGAACACGGCTCGGAGTTCCAGGACGTTGATGTGCAGGAGCCTCTCCTCCGGGAGCCAGAGGCCTCTTGCGTGGAGATCTCCGGTGTGGGCGCCCCAACCTTCCAGGGAGGCGTCCGTCGTCACCGTCTCCTGGTACGCCGGCGTCTGAAAGTCCTTGCCCGCCGTGAGGTGTGCTCGAACTCCCCACCACTGAATCGCCTGCTGGAACACCTCGTTGAGGGGGACCATGTCTTCGAAGGTGCCAGTCGCCTGTATCCAACGGGCATCGAGGAATTCTTGAAGAGGGCGCATCCGTAGTCTGCAGAGGCGCACCAGGTAGATGCAAGAGGACATCATCCCCAGGAGGGACTTGATGGAACTCACCCTGGCCACGTCCGTGGCTAGCAGGCGCTGCACTTTGCCTAGAATGGTCTTCGTCCGTTCTTCCGACGGGGCCGCCAGGCGCCTCACTGTATCGAGCTTCGCTCCCAGAAACAGGGCCACCTGCGACGGCACCAGGTGGGACTTCGGGTAGTTTATGGCGAATCCCAGGTTTGTGAGTAGCTGGACGGTCCTCGCAGTGTGTTCGACAGCGAGTTCCCTCGTCCTTGAGCGGATGAGCCAGTCGTCCAGGTAGGGGTAGACGTGAATCTCCTGTAGGCGCAGCCGCGCCGCCACTGGTGCTAGGCACTTGGTAAAGACCCTGGGGGCCGACTTCAATCCAAACGGCAGTGCTCTGAATTGGTAGTGGTGTCCCTGGACGACGAACCTGAGGAACTTTCGGTGACTTTTGAGGATGGGAACGTGGAAGTATGCATCCTCCAGGTCCAACGACGATAGAAAGTCGCCTTCCTCCAGCTGTCCCAGTACGTGCTGGAGGGTGACCATCCTGAACTTTTGTGATCTGATGTATTTGTTCAAACGACGAAGGTCCAGGATGGGGCGCCAGCCTCCCGTCTTCTTCCTGACGAGGAAGTACCTTAAGTACACCCCGGAGCCTCTTCGGGACAAGCTCGATGGCGCCTTTCCTGAGCATCGCCTGTACTTCCAACAGCAGTTGCGGGACGTGATTTTCCTTCCTGGCCACAGGTGGAACGTGAGGGCACTTCTTCAGGAATTCGATAGTGTCCTCTTGCCAGGGTATCCAGCACCCAACGGTCGGTGGAGATGGACTTCCACACGCCGACGAAATTCGTCAGCCGGCCTCCCACCGGGGTGCTTCGCTGGGGGCCCGAGACCACGGCCCATTCAGTCCTGCTTGGAGGTGGTGGCCTTGCCGCCCTGGCCACTTTGCCGACGGCGGCGAGAAGCTGCCTGCTTGCTGCGACCCCTGTAGGCCTCCTGAGACAAGGAGCGTGCCGCTGGCGATAGGACGACGAGCCACCGCTGGATCCCTTGGAGGCACCCTGTCTGCCTCCGGCGCTCCGAAAGGGCCGTCGTTGCTGAAGGGCTCCTAGGGCGCGGGCCGTCTCCGTGTCCGTTTTTATGGCTTGGAGGGATTCGTCCACCGCCTTCCCGAACAAGTTGCTGCCGTCGAACGGCATGTCCAACACCCTGGTCTGGACGTCCCGACGGAAGTCGGTCGCTCGGAGCCAACCCCCGTCGTCGTAGGCAAACAACGTTGCCCAGCTGGCGGAACCCGGTATCGGCAATATCGGTTGCCACCGTTATGGCGTGGTCCGATGCCACCTCGCCCTCTTGCAGTATTTCCAGAGCCTCGGACCTCTTGTCGTCCGGCAGGAAGTCCAATATGGGGGCCAGCTTAAACCAGAGCTCCCTGTCGTAACGGGCCACGATCGCCAGGGCGTTGGCCGCTTTGATCGCCGCCGCCGACGAACTGACCCGCCGCCCCATGGTGTCCAACTTCTTTCCCTCGCCGTCCGGCGGGGAATTCGACGTTGAGGCTCCTGAACTTCGCTCCTTTCTTCTTCGCCGCCGCCGAGACGACCGAGTCTGGCGTTGGCTGGGCCCTGAGGCACAGGGGAGCGGTTTCGAGGACCCGGTACTTCTCGTTCCGGTCCCGTTTGGCTGGTGCCGTGGAGGGCTTCTTGAGAACCGACAGGCCCTCCTCCCAGATGTCATCGATTAGGGGCACCGCGATGACCGTCTTCCTCTTGGCCTCCCGGCGCTGATAGAGGAAACCTTCCTTTTTCTGCTCCTCCGGGCAGAGCTGGAACAATTCGGACGCCCTGGCGATCATGGCGTGGAATGAGCCAATCTCGTCGGGCGGCGAGGCCCGTGCGACGGGAGACCCGTTCCGTCGCCCTCCGAACCCGTCGTCGAGCCCAACGCACCGTCATCTCCCGACTCGTGGGAGGATGAGGAGGGAACTGTAGGCCTTACGGGTGCGAGCGGAGGAGAGGGTTGGGTCCTCCGTCGTTTGTTCTGAGGACTTCCCGACGGGCCAGGTTGCGGGTCCTCCGGCCTGGGCCGTGGGAATCTCGTCCTTATCTCAGAGCATAAGGACTGGATGGCAGACAAAATGGCCGCCGAGCCATCCTGAGGCCTAGGATCCGGCTGCGCCGGAAGGGAAGGCCGCTCTTCCTCACCATCGTCGTCTTCCTCGGTTATCTCCCGAGGATCTTCCTGATGGGATCGAACCTTCTCCAATTGGACTTCGAGGTTCCTCACGGCCTCGGTCAGTTCCTCCTCCGAGGCTGACTCCGAGCTCGAGGAGGGCACCGTGCCCCCCCCCTCGCTTCTTCCATCATGGCGGCCACAACGATGGGCTGAAAAGAGGATTCCCTCCTTGGCGGCAGGGAAACTCTAGTCCCGGAGGTGGTCTCCGCTGGCGGTGTCTCTGCCGGCTTGGCCAGAGTCACCGCGATAGCCTCGATAGAGGCCTTCGCCTGCTGGGTAGGGGCCTTGACCACCTTAGGTGCGTCCCGGGCCTCTCCTTCGGGCGAGGGGCGACGCCTCGCTCCCCCTCTTCCGAGATCGGACGGGGCTTCTCCCGAAGCTTACCCGTGGTCTCGGATTTCCTCTTCCCCGAACCGGAGCGTTGGCTCGTGGTTGACGGTGCCGGGGAAGGTGCGCCCTGCCTGGCGACCCAAGAGCCCGACCTTTCGGCGCTCCCGGAGCCAGCGGACTCGCGGCGCTTGGCCTGGTGTTGGGCCCCCGTCGCCGGGGCGCCCGCACAGGACTTAGAAGCCCGCTTGGACCCTTTCTTCTTCTTCTCACCCGTCGAGCCCTTCTCCAACCAGCTTGCGAGACGGGATCGACGGTCCCTCATGGTCCGCTCCGACAAGTTCTTGCAGAACTGGCAGTCCTTCTCTACATGAGTCTTGTCCCCATGAAGACAGTAGAGGCATCGCGAATGTTCGTCTTCCTTAAACCCATTCTGCAGCCCGCATCCAGGGCAGCTGCGAAACAGCTTGGGACCGGGTGACGAACTCGCATCCTGGGCCATCTCGAAGTAGGCTGCGAATCTTCTGGAATCCTCCAAGAAGTTGATTCGACGAAATCTTCACCCTTGAGGGGCGTAGGAAAATCCCGTAACGGGTAGCCGTTAACGGGAGTAGAAACAGTGGAGCTTGAGGCTCGATTAACCGAAAAAATGTGAAAATTCACCTGAAAAAGCGCGAAACACGCAGTAAAGCAGAAGAGCTAAGCACGAGGACTCCCAACACTTGAACGTGCGGTAAAAATCTGAAGATGGCTGCCAGAGGCGGGGCTTAGGTAGAGGGCAGTCATTGGCTGTGGTCAGTATGACGCAGAGATCAGTGATTGGTTACTACTACGAAAGACAGATCAGAAACGAAACTGATACTGATTTTTTCTTTACCGAGGATTCCCAGCCTGACGACGGGGAATATTCATGAGCATGTGAATCCATGCCAGACCCCATGCTGGAGAATAGCATTGAGGGATGTTCCGATATTCTTTCTGAACCCAGATTGAAACTTTATTAAAGAGGATACAAGCTTATATTGATAAGAACGATATTTATTCAGACAAATGGCAAACACCTTGGCCGAGGCGTCCATAAGGGCTATTGGCCGGAAGTTTGCAGCGTCGTTTGGATTACCTTTCTTGTATATCGGAATAATTATGGCGTTTCGCCATGATTTAGGAATATAATTTGAGACCAATATATTAGTGAATTTGGTATAAAGAATTGTAGCCCAGAAAATCGGATCATCCTTCAGAATGCACGAAGGCACCCCGTCTGGACCAGGTGCTTTAGACAATTTTAGTGTTAATAGCGTCCAGTATATCAACCATGGTAAATGACACGTCATCAGAACATTGTTCTTTAATGATGTTGCTACTTATGTTTCGGAAGTGGGATGGTAGTTTAAATTTCTCCGTCATAAAGGATTTCCAAGATTCTGATGGAACCGAAGAACTTGGATCACGCTGCTCATATCTGTTCGTATCATTAATGATTGACCATAATCTACGCGTATCGTTGGCAACTATTGCTTTAATAATTGCTTGGTTCTCATATAACTTCTATATTTTAGGCATTTGATCTTGTTATATTTTGAGCAGAATTTCTTTTTACATAGTGAGTAACAGTCAGTATTCAAAGTAAATTTTCGCAATTTTCTCAGTTTTGTCACGTTTTAGGGAGGCAATTTGAGCATTGAACGCATGAGGATGTTGAGAAGCACGTAGCCCTTCACTAAAAGTAATGGAGTGAAGATGTTTTTGTATAACCAAGGTGTTCCATGCCTCACGTAAATTTGCATTCTGATTAATATCACCTCCTTTGGGAACTCTCCATAGGTCCTGGTGAACCAGAAAATTCAAACGTCTACACAAGGTGGGGTGCCATCCTAAAGAATGTTGCGCTCGCTTGATATTAATCAATTTTAAGATTGGATTGGTTTCAAGAGTAGAGAATACTAATTTCAGTACCATACTGATGGGCGCGGGATCGCTATAAGGGGTGTCAATTATTGTTATCTTATTCACGCGCCCCATTAATCTTTCTGAAATGAAAACATTGTCAAGATAGGAGGACGCTCCACCTCGCTTCCAGGTACCACTATGTGATCCAGGTTCAAAGTCTACCAGGACAATGTTCCAATCTCTAAAGTATTGTATCAGTTTTTTTCCTCTTAGAATTGTTATGTTATGTTATGTTATTTTGCACTTATATAGCGCCTTATATACCATTGGTATGGTCTGAAGGCGCTGGTAGGTTGAACGCCCTTGGGAACCGCAGTTCAGATCAGTAGAGAGAGTAGGGAGAGTCAAAAAGGTGCGTGTGAGCACCGGATATGTGTGCAGCTCGTGCGGCACTTGTGTAATAGCTGCTTCTTATCGGTAGGTGTGGTGGTTGAGAGATCAGGAGAATGTGTTCGTTCTGGCAGGATTTATCCGGAACGGATGTTGCTGCGTTAGGCCTGAGGAAAACGCCTGGCTGGGGTGTGAGACCAGCAGTGTTTACATAGAATGATGTGGAGTAAGCGGCGGATGTTCGTATGAGAACAGTTATACCGAATGGTGTCATAGTATCTCTGTGTTCTAGTTGAGTGGTGATGTAAAGGAGAGAGTAAGCGTGGTGGTGTGATATGATGGGTTATATAAACTTCTAAATGCAACTTTCCCAGAGAGGCTACTGGGCGAAACTTCTAAGTACAATTTTCCACACAGAGGCTATTGGGTACACTTCTAAATGTAACTCTCACAGAGGCTATTGGGTACACTTCTAAATGCAATTTTCACAGAGCATCTACTGGGCACACTTCTAAATTCAAGTTTCCAGAGAGGCTATTGGGTTTGTGCTTTAAAGTGGTTTTGTGCTTGGAGATACAATCCTGTCTGTTAGGAAGCCCCAAACTAGTACAAATAGAATTGAAGTCCCCACCAATCGATATCGAATAATTGGGGTTTTGCTCCATTGCTGCTAATAAAATCACATCAAACGTGTCAAATTTTTCTATTGGGGAATCAGCTGGATTGTAATAAACACATTAATAGGTATATGTGATCGGGGTAATCACATGCAGAGAATTCGATCGCCAATAGATTATCTGCTGAATAAAGAATTTTTGAATTATGGCTGATGATGCTAATCATAATTGCCACACCACCCGAGGGACGACAAGCAAGACCATGACTAGCAGGTACGCTGAGCGTTTCGTATCCATCAATGAAGAAGGAATTCAAACACATAGTCTCCTGTATAAATAAAACACTGGCCGACTGGATACACACATCTTAAGCCAGTCGCCGAGGTTTTTCATACCACAACAGTTCCATGAAAAAAACCTTAAATCGGCATTATTAGGATTGTTTTTGTTTTGCAGCCATGTCTATACTAGAAGACATCAGTGGCACCAGCCATGTTAGATTAGAGGCTGCGCCTACTAGTGTCGTAATTTGGGTGATAAAGTCAGCCGCCTGTTCTTTCCCCCAAGTTGGTTTAGTTCCGGCACAGGCGGTGTATCTTAAAAAGGACTCCGCTTCTTCCATAGACCGCAGTAAAGATGACTCTAAACCACGCAAATGGAAATCCTTCCTGTGTTCCCAAAGTAACCTCGTAATTATTAGGGACTGGGGTGCACATATCATGCGTAGATTATTGTGATTTGCTAGTCTGATCCATTCGATGTCATACGAATGTAAGGTTCTTAATTGTGGGCTTCCTTTAAATGCATTGAATATGAAAGATCTATTCAATCTTTGTTGACCATTCGTTTGGGGATCACTTTGCCAACCCAATATATAGCAAGCATCCTTAGAGAATAAACATTCTTCATCAAACAACCTCCAAATTTTTAGGTGACCATACATCACGGTTTTCCAAATCATTTTCCTCATGGACGATGTTTGAAGGATGATTACTCTGGTTTTGAATCGCTCTATCTTGGTGAGAGGCAGCACTTTCAATGCTTTCTAGAATTTTTTTGGTTATTACATCAACAATTTCAGAGTGTTCATCAATTTGCGTTCCATCAGGAGCAGCGCCAGTTTTTTGTTTAGCGTTCAAAGTCGCCTCTCTAGATTTCTGTAACTCTTTATTGACAAGATCGCTCACAGATACTTGAGATATTTCACTAAGAGGTAAAGAGGTTTTAGCGTCATAGGTTGACACTTTTCTGCTCGTCTTAGTTTTAAAGACAGGATAGAATGCTCAAAGACACCCTTGCTTCTGTATGTTGTGTTCTTCAGAGGCCATAACACTGCATGATTGCAAGTCATTTACCATGGCCTTCCCTCCTGAGCCTTTTAATTTCTGCTCAGGGGGGAGAGCCAAGTTCAGCAATGCTTTTGATTCGTCATTTAATTGGGATAAGTCAATCACAAGCTCATTGGATTGCTGCTTACCATTCACACTTTGTGTTTCACCTTGGCCACTATTGGAACGATCTAATTGTCCTTTTTTTTTTGTTTTTTTTTCTGAGACTTGGAGGACTCTTCAGTAGTCAAGGCAGGATTTTTTTTTTTGTTTTTTTTATTTACTTTTTTTATAGATTTTGCTTGGGCTCGTTTCATCTTACGAGATATAAAGGGAATGGGAGTGTTTTTATAGAATTCGGTTTCGATCTCAATATTAGTTATAACCTTGACTGAGTTGACATTATCGTCACTCTGCTTACCATCTTCTGTCAGTTCTTGGTCTGCCTCATCATTCATTATCACGTCAACAAGTGGCGTAGGACTACTAGGATCGTCATGCTTAGCAACGTCTGAAGTCACTTTGTTTCTTTCACGGGTATCATTTTCACGGGATTTTCTAGCAAGACATTGCTGAACCGTTAATCGGTATAGCACTTCGTCTATTTGAACTGAATTTGCTTGAATAAGCTTTAGAAGCACACTTAAAGATGTGCTAGGAGCTGTGTTTTGACCACATGCGCCTAGAGCCAATGCATTCTCATAGGAAAATTCATCTGTCTGAGAAGAGTCAAGTTTATTTATAGACATTGTTTGCGCTGTTTTTAATAAGTATGAATAGAGTAGCGTCATTTTCTCAGTTTTACACGTGGCATAAGCCAACATGAAGCCCTCGATTTTACTTATTTTCCCAGACAAGTCTGCTATATTATCCTTGATCGAATTTAGATGTACATGGGTAAGGTCGTGCCCCTTGTCCAGTAATTTCAGGATAGAAGTAATTACCGGAAATGCAGCATTTTCGTCATCCATATTAGTTGGATCAATAGCACTGTTTACATCAATATCAGAGGTTTTGTTCAACGAGTCTTTGTCTGAAGGGTGAGTTTCAACGCCTACTCCCGTCATTTTAGCAGTTCGCTTTCTAGAAGCTGATTCACTGACCACCCCTATTCCAAAAAGTTCTCCCATAGTTTGATTAGAGGGAGAGCTAGTGGAGGGGCCAGTATAAGGTGGCATTGAAGGTAAATCATGATCAGGGGAGGAGACGGCATCAGTCAAATCGTCACCATTATGTAAATAAATGCTTTCCATATCTGAGGGATGCAATACTGCGGGTGAGGAGGGCCCTAGGGAAATGCGGCATCGTTTTTCCCATTCATTAATGATGTTGCTACTTATGGAGCCATGATAGATACATCAGAGAGCTCTTTTTTAGAGGTCTTGGAAGATGAGACAAATGGGGTTTTCCCCTTAAACGGAGTCCTATAAATAGGGATTTGTTGGACATTTCCTTTATGCATTGCTCCCATGTGCGATTCCGACTTTACAGCCAATCGTAAGTCTGTTGCGTCATTTGGTTCAACAGACAGAGATTGCAGGCTATACGGGACAGTATTACCATCCATTTCCCGTTTTCTATCATGTGCCTCATACAGTATTGGATCAGACTCGTTCAATGTTGAGTCATGAAGCTGAATGGGAACAGTGCTATCAAGTGCAGTGCCCACTTCAGCCTTAGATACACTTTTACCATTGTGTAAACTCCCAACCATAATCAGTCAGTAATAAACAACAGGCACAGGTACCGCTCAACTACAATGTAATCCGCAATAAGGTTTAGACGAGACTAGAAATAAAGTTTCCAGGATCTGCTCACTACAATATACTTAAAGATTTACTCACCCGCCACACCGTCAAACAGTCCAACAGTACACTTGCGTACACTTCGATGCACGTGACCGCAGTAGTTGTACTGGATTCCGCCAATCACAATCCAAGAGGGGGAGGGACTGGTGACGGTGCGTGGCAGCGTCTAGTGAGAAGACGAAAAAAAGAAAAGGGAGTTTTGGTAAGTGTAACGGCTCACAAGAGTCGGAAACGAGCACAAGCAGGGCAGTGAAACTAGCCAGTGAAACTAGCAATAACTCATAAGGGAGAATGATGAGTTACTTTTTCCTGTCAAATGTAGACACGAGCAGCGTGTTTGGAGGAACACGACCCTTCCTCTTGTGCACTAGTGGATCCCAGGGAGCAGGCAGCAAGTCCACAGTAGCAACGTTGGGCGCAGAACACGCCAGTTGAACACAGCTCCCAGTCCAACAGTACACTTGCGTACACTTCGGCCCCCAATTAGAAAGGTGCCATCCCAAGAAATCTCCAAATGAACCAAAAACAGCTGCAGCATCGCCTGGGGGGGGGGCGTGCGTCAGCCATGAGCGACAATACTTCTGAGTGGGGCGTTAACTACCCAGTTTGTGGTACATAATGCAGAAACGGTACACATTAATTAGGCGTTGCGTGATGCACAATATTAGAACAGTATATAAAACTCAAAAATGAAACCAAAGTGTGGGCCCGGACCAGATGGTAATCGATCTGATGGGTATAACGGTGCGATGACGTACCGGTCAGCCAGGCCCGGCCCTACCCCCGGCACTATTGAACAATATCCATACATGAGAGCTAGGAAGCAATCCCATGGGGCAGGACCAGATGACTGTCGATCCGAAGGATTGAGTTATGCGTAGACCCTTCAGCCATCCGGGCCTAGATCCACACTTGGTACTATTGAGCTTACAACGGAAAGTAACCTAGGGTGAACGGAGGGGCGAAGACTGACGCGGTCAGCCAGGGAAATGCTCATCAATGAATTTGGAAGCCTCCTCAGGGATGCTGAAGAAGACCCGATTTCAGTGTTCAATCCTGAGTTTAGTAGGGTGGAGCATTGAGTATTTGACCTCCAGGTTTCGCAGCCTTTTCTTGGTTGCCTGGAAGGTTTTTCTGCTGTTGGACAGCCACAGAGGCCTGGATAAAGGTGAATTCTAGAGGAGCTATGGAAGAGGTCGCCTTTGGCTCTTGCTGCTTGAAGTAGGGAATCTCTATCGTGGTAATTCACGACTCTCGCTATGATGGGGCGAGAAGCGCCTGGTCTGGGTTTTGCCGTCAAGGAGCGGTAGGCCCTCTCAATCGGGAACTGCGGGAGAATTTCAGGGAATCCGGAATCGAGAGCAGGGAGCGCTCAACGAAGTCCTCCATGGAGCCATCAATCTTCTGGGACCCCAATGATGCTTGGGTTATTACGCCTGGAACGAGACTCCAGGTACTCATTCTTCCGGATGTCTTGGACCTGCCTGGACAGCGCGCCCACCTCAGTCCTGAGGGCAGTGACATCGTCCTCAACCACCCTGACCCTAGTCTCCAATTCCGCGACCCGAGAGTCCGTCTTCTCCATATGGGCTTTGATCGAGCTTATATTCCCACTCATGTCATCCAGTTTTGAATGTAGGGCCGTGAAACCCTCCTGCATGTTTGCCATCATTTTCTGTGATTCAGTGGCTTTGGTAGGTACTGATATAGATGCCTGTGTTTCTGATAAGGGATCACTCGGTTTTGATGCTGCTGTGGTGTACATGTTGATGGAGCTCTGCTTTTTATTAGTTCCTTTGGGCAAGATCCTGTCCGGCCACGTGGAAAATAGGGTTGTGGAGCTTCAGGGGTGCAGTAGAGCCCAAGTCAAGCTGGTAATCCTTCTCCGAGTAGTGACCTTTGATGAGAGGGTTAAAGTTCCTTCGCTGGATGGTGAGGTACAGGGCTCCATGTCGCCGGGCGCCGTATAAGTATACGGGTCCGAATCAGGGGTGCAGCAACCGTGGTACAGTGTACCCGGAGAGTGTTATGGTAGGTACACAGCACCCCAGTGAGAGGGTGCGGACTCTAGCCACGAATCCCAGGAGAAGATCTTAGCGAGTGGAGGCTTGCTATCGAGTGAAGCAGGGCCACTCAGAGCGTCAGTGCAGACTGTTATGTCTAGTGGGACTGTCATGTCTAGTGGGACTATCTCTGTCCCCCTGTGGTCTCCCCCGTATGATAGGGTGTCAAGAGAGATGTAAGTAGCCAAGTTAATCACTGCTTGGCTGTGAGTGGGGTCAGCATGTGGGTACATGGGCAGCAGTAGCTATACCCCAGATGAGTCTTGGGCTTCAGGACAATGTAGATCCCGTGAATGTGGTGAAGGAGTTATGCGGAGTGAATACCCTGTTGGGAATGATGCACTGTGTTCACTCTATTCCAGCTGGCCAGAGATGTCCAGGATGCCAGCCACAGGATCCGCTGTGCCGAATGGTTCATGGGCGGTAGGTATGTGGAGCCACTTTGGTCCGGGAGAGAGAACACTGCAGTGGAATGCCCAGGCCACTTAGGTCATGTGCAGCAGAGCCAGGGGCTGCACAGCTCTGCTGTCCTCTACGCTCTCCCCCCTGCCCCCCGTGGGCCTGCAGGGGCAGAGCTCCAGCCCAGAGGGCGATGGCAGGGCCAGCTGACACGGGTCCCCAAGTTCGGGGGCCCCCAGCAGCCGTGAGAGCAGGGCCAGGTAGGTCAGGCAGTCGCGGAAGGGAAGGGCCTGGAATGCAGCCCAAGCAAAGAGCTGCCAATGGGATCCTATTGTACACCGGCAGAGGGAGGCCCGTCCCAGGTCGTCTTTTCCGATGTCCGCTGAACCGGGAAGCAGGGGGTTTAGCAATGCTGTTACGGTCCAGCCCAGGGCGCGCTAAGCAGTGCAGTGGTCGCCCCTCCCCCAGCCAGGCCCACAGTCCCCGGCGCTCCAGCGAGGAGTCCACCCTCTGTGGAAGTGGGCAGCGGGGTGTCCCAGGGAAGGCAGGCAGTGTTTCAGCAGGAGATTTTATCTCCTTGTTGGTACCTCACTGGCACATGCCTGTTGGATCACGCCAGCAGCCCATCCAAAATCGATCCGTGGATGTTATTTAAGTCCTGATCGTGGAAGTGGATGAAATCAAATCTGCACTGATTGGTTTAGTGCACACTGGTTACTGATGAAAATTAAGTTAAGCGTCTGAACAGTGACAAAGTCACAATGCCTTTTCTCTTCTCCATCAGGATTCCACTGTGCTAGGTCTACAACATAGCATTTCCTCCTTTTGACTTCTCCATTCTTTTCTTCCTTATTCACTTCTCCCCCTCCTTAAATATCCTGCTTTTGCTGGTTCTCCCTTGCTCGCTCTTTTGCATGCTCATTCTCTCACTGTTCCTCCCCTTTCAAGCTCACACCTTCCTTCTTTCCTGCTTCCTCTTTCTCTGCCACTTCTCTATGCCATCCCCAACCTTGGTATGACATTCGCATTTTAGTCATATTAAGGTTCTAAACTCCCCTGAACTGAAATGCTATCCTAATGCAGTGGTTGGGAGTGTTGAAGCCCCTTTGTGATGGTCCGAACGGGTCCATTTGTATTGTCGTTTGGGATTGATGGCAGTGTTAACATTTGCACTTTTATATATTTTTAACTTTTTTTAAACTTATTTTTTTTAGGAACGATTGCCCACTGTACCATTGGCCGGCATGTACAACAAATCAGGTGGCAAAGTCAGGCTGACTTTTAAATTGGAACAAGATCAGTTGTGGATCGGCACAAAAGGTAACCTCAAAGGGAACATGTGGGTAGTTTGTAAATATTTTCGCCTTTGTGTTTATTGCCGCACGTTTGGTATCTTTTTTGCTTGTTGATGGGAATAGGAACAGTGTTTCCCGAGTAGACACCGTATTGGCTAGGGTTAAAAAAAAGAAGACAGAAAGGGAAGGAATTGTAGCAATTTCAGGTTTCAATATATTGTATTAGACACTTGTGCGGGTGACCAAAGTGAATAAATCATTAAATATCTTAAACACAATCTCTTCTTGAATAAAGCCACACCAATATCCCTTCCACCTTGGGTTAGGTCTATTGAAGGATCCTCGTACAGGGGAATCGGTACCTAGGTCTTTTTACCTGTTCGGTTTTGAGGTGATGTGGTTGTGGGTTAGGTCTGATGTGGGGGGACTTGGACTTAAAGGCCCTCCCTGCTTGGCTGCCTCTTGGTGCTGGTGTTTTTACCTGGTATGTTGTGCAGTCATCTAGACCATTCCTGCATGCTTTTCTGTCCATGATTTGATGTGCTGTGTAAACTTGTGATTTCTCATCTGTTGTAAACTAACGGAAAGGTCTGTGTTTAATGAATCATGAAAGATGAACTACACTGCACATGCAAACTAAACAAGTGGAGAATTGGACAAAAACATTCTAAATGCAATTCTAATATGGACTTGCCACTAACCATGTGCTATGTACAACATAAACATAATGCTAAACAAGTGAGAGCCTGTTTTAGAACAAGTGGGTTCATCTGAGAAATGGAAATCATTTGAAAATTCTTGTACAAAACGGCATATTGGATGGAAGTATGTGGCACTGTATCACCAAGTAGTCTTAAGATGTATTACTCCTGTTATCTGTAGTTTGACTGAAATTATATTTGAGCTTTTGGTAATGGGAAAAATTGAAGTTTCCTCACTTAAATGCCTATATCCTAAATTCGAATCCTATTCAGGCATTGAGTATGTTAATGATGCCTTTATGAAAACTCAATTAAGGTTTCTCCCTGGTTTACCTCTTTAACCTCACTTTGTTGGAGGACTGTCTGTCAGAGGAGGCCAATTATAAGGTCAAAGGTCCCTGCCCCACCTCGTTAGAGGCTACCTGGTCACTTTTTTTTCATGTACCCATCCGGGTTTCCTCTACTTTCACCTTGGTGATTTCATGTCTGAGGCCTCGCCAGTGGAGCCAAATGTGTAACGATGTGCTCCTGAGAGCCCGCTTGATCTCTTAGGCAGCGTATACCACACATTAATGATTTCTTACCCACTTCCCAGAGCTCCACATCTACACAGAAATGCTCACCTCCTGAAGCTGTGCCTGCTTTTGTGGCAGAGAATAGTGCTATACCTGACGCAAGGCTTTTGGCAGAGGTGGATCTGTTCTTAATGCAAGAGAAACCACTTCACCTGAGCACACAACAGGTTTACTGTCCGACAGCAATATTTGTAGGAACCAATTCTTATTACTCTTGTGTAATTGATGAACCTTAGAAGTCATTACTTTCTCACACTATATTGCAAAACTCCAGCAACAATCTGAGTATTGTCTCCTCCTTATATAAAATACTACTAGCGAAGCTCCCAGACACGGCTCCCAAAGCCCAGAATGCATGGGCCGAGGAACTCTGCCTCAACATCTCGGGCGACACGAGGAGGAAGATGTCCTCTCACACGAGTAAAGTCTCCCTAAATTTCTGATATCGCTGCATGCAGTATAAAATAGTGAATAGAGTGTACTATACCCCACGTAAACTGACCAGGTTCAACTGCAGCCGAATGCAGGTCTGTCCCAGATGTCGTGCTGAAGATGCGGACCACGCGCATATGTTCTGGTCGTTCACTGCGCTGAATAAATTCTGGGGAGATATTATTGAGGCACTCTCTGAAATTGCGGGCACGGTAATAAACCCGGACCTGCTGGCGTTGCTGTTTGGTATCTGGAGAGGGGACTGGGTTAAGAAAATGGCAGGATTTCTGAATGTGGGTTGCATGGTCGCTAAGAAATGTATATTGCAGTGTTGGAAATGCCCCTCCCCGCCCGCCTTTAAGATGTGGCTCTCGGCCCTTACATGGACACAACACAAACATGCAAAGAGGAATACATTGCCTCTCTACGAACGCAGTATCGCCCCAGAAATGTCTGGACCACCTTCTGCAGCTACTTAAATAAAGACTGATGAGGACTCTATCCCGGCCTTATTGCCATCCGCATGAACATGTTGCGTACTGGTTCTGTACAGGCCTGACCCTTACCCAGCGAAGACGATACCCACGATTGTTCATTTATCTGCTGTATCTCATGTCCAACAATGTTCAAGTGCTCAAAAACGTGTAACTGTCTCAAGTCTGCCAATAAAATAACTTTTTTTTTTAAAGTCATTACCTTCTCTACAGTATCACTGAAGCAAGCTTGTATATTGCGACATACTCTGTGTGTACTGGTAAATAGAAAAACACATAGAATGCTTCCTTTCATTTACCATTTCTCTGTATTTAATCTCCAGCACAGATATGAGCATTAAGCATGGTATATTCAAACAAAATGCATTCCCTGATATTAGCAATAATTGATTAGATTAATTAGGCTGTCTGCAATGACTGGTTTGTCCTGGCCATTGTGGCTTCACAGAGGACAGTTTGAAGGTCCTTTTCTGTAGTTTTTTCCCCTGCGAGGTGCGTTGCACAAAGCTCTGATCTTGAAACTGTTTGACCGGTGGCGGGTGAACGTGATCCAGGAAGGATAGTTGTTACTACTCTTCACTTCAATATCCAAAGCCTACAACCAATCAACAATGTGCATAGCCATTGAATCATATTGTAGTTTAATAAGATGAGGCGCTACAACTTTGCAGTATGTAAGCGTGCAAACTATCACAAGGAATAGAGGGAAAGATTGCAGCCCAGGAGCATGTATTTCAGAAAAGAAAAAGCTTTTATATGTTTACGAAAAGTGAAAAGATCTTCATTATTATGCAAATCAAGTGCTTGACCTCCCATATCCTTTGGCACTTTTGTACACTTGGGGACAAACACTGAATGCTTGTAAGGAGTCCTTAATGCTGAACTGGTAGTGTACCATTTTAGATGTTTCTTGAGACAGAGGGGTTTTGCCATCACACAAAAACCTTGCATAGCAAGTAGTTTAAATGAAATTCTAGACTTTACATGGAGCCAACAAAGTGTTTTGAGAACCTGTGAAAGATGGGCATGTTTTGGAAGATTCAGAATTGTGAGCTCCAATTTTTTTTTTAAACTCTTTATTTCTCATTTTCAACAAGTTACAATAAAGAGAATTAACATCCTAGGTCATTGAATTGAAAAATACATAACAGTGGAAAACAAAATAAAACAGAATTCCAAACCATAACTCTGTTTCTGATGTTTGTTAATCTGCTTGGAATCACATGCTGTGCATAGTCCGACAACCAGTGGTCACTGCGGAGTATTGCATTTTGTTTTTCGTAGTCAAAGGGGACGTCGACAAGGCGTATTTTTTCTGCCCTGAGTGAGCCTTCTATACATGAGCGAGTACAGAAAAGAGAGATGTAGAAAGGTGTCTATGTTCCTTCCATCCGAGCGGGGAGGAAGGGTGGGCGCATGTGAATCTAAGCAGATACAACCATCAGAAATGCTTTTACGGTAAGTAATGCACTGTCTTCTGATGTTTGTTAATCTGCTTAGAATCACATGCTGTGCATAGACTAGCGAGCAGTACCCAGAGTTGGCAGTGGGTTATGAGAAGGAACAGTAGAGAAAAGATGTCTTAATACTGCCTGTCCCACCTGGAAGTCAGATCTAGAGTGTGCATCTAGACAGTAGTGTTTTGTAAAGGTGTGCACAGAACTCCAGGTTGCCGCTTTGCAGATGGACTCAAGGGGAACATTTGCAATGAATGCTATGGATGCCCCAGTGCCTCGAGTAGAATGTGCTCTTGGCTTGCAGGGTAGTTCTCTTAGCAAGAGTGTAACCGAGAGTGATGCATTGAACAATCCATCTAGATCTAGTGGATTTTGAAACTGCATCTCCTTCTCTTCCTGCTGCCACCGAGACAAAGAACTGATTAGTCTTTCTCAGTGGTCTGGTTCTTTCCATGTAGAACATGACAGCTCTGCGCACATCAAGTGTATGCAGACTTTTTTCTCCCGAATTGGAAGGGTTTTGAAAGAACGTTGGTAGTTCTATTGACTGGTTTACATGGAATTTTTAGATGAATTTCGGTGCAAACCTTGGGTGCGTGCGTAGAACCACTTTATCTTTGTGAACTGCTACAAAGGGGTCTAAAACAGAAAGAGCCTGTAGTTCACTTACTCTCCTAATGGAGGTGATAGCTATTAGGAAAGCGGTCTTAAGAGTGAGGTCTTTAAGAGTTGCTTTGTGCATGGGTTCAAAGGGTGAGCCCATGAGTCTGGTAAGTACCACATTCAGGTCCCAGCCGGGAGCTGGGTTTGCTATCGGAGGGTGTATTCTCTTTACTCCCTCCATGAAGGCTTTTATAACTGGGACTTTCCACCACGACACTTTAAGCTGGGAAGTGGTGTATGCAGAAAGTGCCGCTCAATCTTGTTGAGAAGGGGAGTCGGGGGAAAGGCGTAAGCAAATTTCCCCGACCATGGAATCGATAGACCGTTCCCCTTGGATTGGTTCTGGGGGTACCTGGAGGCGTAATCTTGGCATTGTGAGTTCTCCAGAGTTGCGAACAGGTCTATTTCTGGGAATCCCCATTGTGTGAAGACGTCGAAGACGATGTCTTCGTGCAACTGCCATTCGTACTCTGAGGGCAGAGGGAAGTCTCTGCTGAGTTCGTCTGCTAGCAGATTGAGTTCCCCTGGTACATGTTGCGACAGTAGGAACATGTGTTTGAGAGCCCACTTCCAGATATTCTGGGACAGCATGGACAGTCCTGGAGAGTGGGTGCCCCCTTGCTTGTTGAGGTAGTACATGGCTGTGGTGCTGTCCGTAAGGACCATCACTGTCTTCCCTTGTAGGTGTTCCTGGAAGGCTTTTAGTAACACGGCCAGCAGCTCTAATAGGTTTATGTGCTTGGATGCTACGCTCGGAGTCCACACTCCGTGAGCAGTCTGATGGGATAGGTGAGCCCCCCCATCCTGTGAGGGATGAGTCTGTGGTTAGAGTGGCTTCCACTGCGGGTGTGGCAAAGGGTTTCCCTCTTACCAGGTTTTCCTTTGTCCACCACTGTAGCGAGAGAACCAAGGCCTGCGAGACCACCACTAGATCGTCCCATTGTCCGCTGGCCTGACGCCACTGGCTGTTGAGCCACTCTTGCATTGGGCGCATGCGCAGGCGCGCGTGAGGTACCAAATAAATACATGATGCCATCATTCCTAGCAAGCGCATCGCTTTGCGCACGGTCACCTCTCGACCTGCCACATATTGGGGGATCTGAAACAGCATGTTTTGGACCCTCTCGTTGGAGAGGAAGACGAGGCCGTCCTTTGTTCGAATTAGAGCCCCCAGAAATTGTTTGACTTGGCTGGGGTCTAAGCTGGACTTCTTCTCGTTGAAGGAGAAGCCCAGTTGGAACAAAAGGTCTACAGTCTTTTGGGTGTTTGAGAAGCATGTCTCGTAAGAATCCCCTGTTATGAGCCAGTCGTCGAGGTAAGGGTATACTGTAAGGTCACCATACGAAACATTTGGGGTTTGACAAACTTGTTCGCTGGGCGCATATCTAATACAGGGCGCATGGTTAGATCCTTTTTGGGTACAAGGAAGTACAATGAATAAATACCTTCCGTTACCTGAGATAGAGGCACGACCTCTATAGCTCCTTTTTCCAGTAGCTGGTCCACTTCTTGGAGAAGGATGGCGAGGTGTTCTGGTGTCATGCGTCGTCCCCTCGGGGTCTGTATGTTGGGGAACTGTTGAACTCTATACAGTAGCCGCGGGCTATGGTGGATAGTACCCAGCGGTCTGATGTTATTCCCTCCCATGCTGGAAGAAAGGATGTTAACCGGCCCCCAACCGGCGATGCATGGGAGGGGACCCGAATCTTCGCGTCACTTGGTGTTGTTGGTGGCTTGGGAGCCTCTAGGGGTGGAACCCCGGCCTCTCCCCTTGCCACGGCGTTGACCTCTCTGATTGTACTGGCCACTATTACTTTGGTAGTTGTTGGCAGAATATTGAAGTTTATTCTGTTGTTGGCGTTGGCCACGAAAAGAACGCTTGTTGCCAAATCCCCGCCTGTTAGGGGGCTTTGAGATTTGGTCCAAGGTCTTTATGGTATCAAATTCTTTTTTCACATTTTCCAGTGCTTCGTCCACTGCCTTTCCAAAGAGGTTAGACTCTTCAATAGGCTTGAGCGACGATTGCGTTTCTGCCTTAAAACCGGAATTGCGAAGCCAGACGTGGCGCTTCAGCAGAATTCCCTGTACCAAAGAGCGGCCAGCTGTTTCCGCTGCATCGAGGGTATTCTTAACGATGCATTGGTTGACCAGAGACCCTTCATTAACTGTAGCCAGCAATCTAGTTTTTAGGGGTTCAGGGACTTCCTCGATGTCCTGCTTAAGCTTTCCCCATTGCGCATCAGCATAGCTTGCCAGCAATGTGTTATTATTGGCAATTCTAGTTGAGACCGCTGCCGAGGTGGTAATTCTTTTGCCTACGGCATGAAGCTTTTTCCCCTCTTTATCCGGGGGTGCCTCGCTGGTAGACAGTGGAACCCCAGCCCTTTTCCTAGCGTTAGTCACCACTAAGGAGTCCGGGATTGAGTGACCCTTAATATATAATGGGTCTGATTAAGAGGGTGAGAACAATTTTTCGATTCTTGGATTAACCCCTCTTACTAGTGCAGGGGTGGCCAGTGACGGGTTGATTCGTCTCTTAACAGAGGCGAGTATTGGGATAGTTTGGCTGGTGGGTGGTTTTTCTTTGATAATCCTTTCCACAAAGTCAGTGTCTGGGGTGACCTCCCCAGTTTCGACCTCGAAATGTGCAGCTGCCTTCCTCAGCAGCGCATTTACAGTGGGCTGGTTGTCAACAGGCGAAGGGTTCCTGACTGGTGTGGTCTGAGGCGACCTGATGTCCAATGTCTGGCTCTGTAGACCCTGATGGCGACTGCCAGGGATTTGGGTCACCCTCACCTGGGTCTTCTTCGTACCCTTCCTCACTTATGTTAGTGTCCTCATGGAAGCCTTCTTCCTCTTGTTGGTTTTCATCATTAATGAACTCCTCCTGGAAGAGTGTGTCCTCTTCGGTGAGGTTGTAAGAGTTCATATCCTCCTGAAAGGGGTTATAGAACAACTTCGGGTATTTAGCCCTTGGACTTTCTAAGAGTACCTCCCTAGGTCTTTTAGGTGTCCTATTTTCTGGAATGGCCATGAATCTGTCTAACTTGTCCAT